>NC_060130.1:422632043-425032043 GCF_021461395.2 Schistocerca americana | reverse complement strand
AAATGGCCATCTTCAGATCTGAAAGTATAGAGAAGGCTACAGGCCAATATTCACAATATGAAGAATAGATGAAATCAATGGTCCAGTAATAGATTTTTTTCTTTTGCGCTGTGCACCATTTCATTGTGTGATATAACATATACACCGTAGTGCTAGTGGCAACATAAGGAGCCATCTTGTCTGTTGACAGTATTGGAAGAAGCTATCCAACTGACAGTATCAGATAGACTCACCGATACAGTGTGTAACCGACTTTTGACTCATTGAAGCTGCCAACAGGTGACAGTTCAGTGAACAAACAGTACTTTTACAGAGTAAAACAATAAAAAATATACTGTAGTTTAAAAATAGGTGTAGAGTACATTATCGTATTTTGTTTATAAAGGTATGAAAGCTGCACAGATAGAACCAATGGGTGGCGTAGGTGATGAAGATTTTACATTCCATTAGAGCAATCCATCTGACTATATTTAACATAAAATGCCAGACACTAGATCATACAGTAGTATGTTTAAAATTATAAAATTTATACAAAATACGCTTTTACAAAAATTTTAAATATTGTTTATCATGGACAGTCGCTATGCAAGTAGCAGAACATCGACATAGTCGTGGTATAAATTATGTAAGAAAAAATAATTCTGACATTCAGGACAATAGCAAACAATTACATATAAAGGCACGAGTACCATAAGTGCATTGTACATTGAGTAGGCCAAGAGAAATAGAAGTACAAATAATCATTGTATCCCTCCATGTGATCTTTCCAAATAAAAAGTTTTCCAAACGAAGACTACAACTCTATACTTAAAGGTCGCCTCCCATAACACTAACAATGTCAAGTAATTATAACATCTAAACTGACAATTCTACTGCCATGTAAACATCAAATTACTTTTTCCCAGAGATTTAATTTGTAGGCTCAAAATAAATATTCTATGACAGTTCCAACTTTGTATACTAAACGAACAGTTTATGCTATACTGCAATTACAAAACTTATTTTGTGTCTTACTAACACTGTCCTTTCATGGGACATGTTTCTCATCATGTAGCACACCAGATGTGGTGTCTGTTGTGGTTACTGCGCATTGTGAAATGACCTGCTACATCTTAACAGAGGTGCTCGTCGTCATGGTTTGAGACCACAGCAATGTCCAATGGCAGTTCTTGCCTGCATCTGGCTTGCAAATCACAATTTCATAATGAAAATGGACTTGATTAAAATGGCATTGTTCATTCTGTTAGCAATTGTCTAGGAAGAGTGGAAAAAATGGTGAAGAAGATTCTGGACTCGTTGATAGCGTTAACATCAAATTACTGGTTGAGGAACACTACATAATGCTGTACAATGATCTGAGATATGTACTAGTAGAAGTTAACAAATAACTCAATTGAATGTCCATCTTCTCTTCGGTTTCAATTTAAATACAGTTAGAGTATGGTGTCAAATATCAATTTGCACATCCATGTTCTATGATCACCCTGAGGTAATGTACTTCACATAGGTTTCAATATCAGGATTCGTTTTGTAATTTCTTTTGAATGGAAGAAGAGTTTCTCACCCCCCCCCCCTCCCCGCCCCCCCCCCAAAATATATATAAAAAAAAAAAAAAACACATAAAATTTACCTGCAAGATACAAACATGAGGCAGTCCACAAAAGAAAGAGGTAGCTATATATATAATTTACACACAGTTTCAAAATAGCAAAGACTTCCAGTCTGCAACTTGGGATTACTTTCTGACGTAGACCAGTAGTTCCATTAAGATTTCTGGCCACTGGGCAAACGTTTCAGTCGCTAGCCTATACAACAAGAACTGCAGCAAATACATTATTTATAATAAGTAACATTGACTATTGTATATAATACTTCTATTAAATTAATAAGAATGACACAGAACTTTCAGAAAACAAAAGGTGAAACAAAATTCGGAGGTAGCTACATGTGAACCTGCTACCGTTTTCTTTGTAGTTCATGACACTATCAACTATGGTACAGCTTTCACATGGCAGCTGTGCCTCCTTATATGTTATACACAGTGTAATAGTTGAATCTCCAAATTTCATTATTTGATATTTAACTATGACATTTTTTTTAAAAAAAGATGTGCTTTTGATAATCACCGTTGAGCTGTAGCATAGAAATGGTATACCTTCATGGAACACAAGTTGTAACACCAAAAGCATCAAACATGGGAAGTCTTTAACCACCGATATGTATTTCCAGTCATTTTATTATAACAAATTGTACATAAAATGATGTATTTTGAAGATATCCTCAATGTGCTGATGCTGTGAAACATTTTATATTCATACTGTGTTGTTGTTGTTGTGGTCTTCAGTGCTGAGACTGGTTTGATGCAGCTCTCCATGCTACTCTATCCTGTGCAAGCCTCTTCATCTCCCAGTACCTACTGCAGCCTACATCCTTCTGAATCTGCTTAGTGTATTCATCTCTTGGTCTCCCTCTACGATTTTTACCCTCCACGTTACCCTCCAATACTAAATTGGTGATCCATTGATGCCACAGAACATGTCCTACAAACCGATCCCTTCTTCTAGTCAAGTTGTGCCACAAACTCCTCTTCTCCCCAATTCTATTCAGTACCTCCTCATTAGTTATGTGATCTACCCATCTAATCTTCAGCATTCTTCTGTAGCACCACATTTCGAAAGCTTCTATTCTCTTCTTGTCCAAACTATTTATCGTCCATGTTTCACGTCCATACATGGCTACACTGCATACAAATACATTCAGAAACGACTTCCTGACACTTAAATCTATACTCGATGTAAACAAATTTCTCTTCTTCAGAAACGCTTTCCTTGCCATTGCCAGTCTACATTTTATATCCTCTCTACTTCGACCATCACCAGTTATTTTGCTCCCCAAATAGCAAAACTCCTTTACTACTTTAAGTGTCTCATTTCCTAATCTAATTCCCTCAGCATCACCCGACTTAATTCTACTACATTCCATTATCCTCGTTTTGCTTTTGTTGATGTTCATCTTATACCCTCCTTTCAAGACACTGTCCATTCCATTCAACCGCTCTTCCAAGTCCTTTGCTGTCTCTAACAGAATTACAATGTCATCGGCGAACCTCAAAGTTTTTATTTCTTCTCCATGGATTTTAATACCTACTCCGAACTTTTCTTTCATTTCCTTTACTGCTTGCTCAATATACAGATTGAATAGCATTGGGGAGAGGCTACAACCCTGTCTCACTCCCTTCCCAACCACTGCTTCCCTTTCATGTCCCTCAACTCTTATAACTGCCATCTGGTTTCTGTACAAATTGTAAATAGACTTTCGCTCCCTGTATTTTACCCCCGGCACCTTTAGAATTTGAAAGAGAGTATTCCAGTCAACATTGTCAAAAGCTTTATCTAAGTCTACAAATGCTAGAAACGTAGGTTTGCCTTTCCTTAATCTTTCTTCTAAGATAAGTCATAGGGTCAGTATTGCCTCACGTGTTCCAACATTTCTACAGAATCCCAACTGATCTTCCCCGAGGTCGGCTTCTACCAGTTTTTCCATTCGTCTGTAAAGAATTCGAGTTAGTATTTTGCAGCTGTGACTTATTAAACTGATAGTTTGGTAATTTTCACATCTGTCAACACCTGCTTTCTTTGGGATTGGAATTATTATATTCTTCAAGTCTGAGGGAATTTCGCCTGTCTCATACATCTCGCTGACCAGATGGTAGAGTTTTGTCAGGACTGGCTCTCCCAAGGTTGTCAGTAGTTGTAATGGAATGTTGTCTACTTCCAGGGCCTTGTTTCGACTTAGGTCTTTCGGTGCTCTGTCAAACTCTTCACGCAGTATCATAGCTCCCATTTCATCTTCATCGACCTCCTCTTCCATTTCCATAATATTGTCCTCAAGAACATCGCCCCTATATAGACCCTCTTTATACTCCTTCCAACTTTCTGCTTTCCCTTCTTTGCTTAGAACTGGGTTTCCATCTGAGCTCTTGATATTCATGCAAGTGGTTCTCTTTTCTCCAAAGGTCTCTTTAATTTTCCTGTAAGCAGTATCTATCTTATCCCTTATATTTGTCCTCTAGCCATCCCTGCTTAGCCATTTTGCACTTCCTGTCGATCTCATTTTTGAGACGTTTGTATTCCTTTTTGCCTGCTTCACTTGCTGCATTTTTGTATTTTCTCCTTTCATCAATTAAATTCAGTATCTCTTCTGTTCCCCAAGGATTTCTACTAGCCCTCGTCATTTTACTTACTTGATCCTCTGCTGCCTTCACTACTTCATCTCTCAAAGCTACCCATTCTTCTTCTACTGTATTTCTTTCCCCCATTCCTGTCAATTGTTCCCTTATGCTCTCCCTGAAACTCTGTACAACCTCTGGTTCTTTCAGTTTATCCAGGTCCCATCTCCTTAAATTCCCACCTTTTTGCTGTTTCTTCAGTTTTAATCTACAGTTCATAACCAATAGATTGTGGTCAGAGTCCACATCTGCCCCTGGAAATGTCTTGCAATTTAAAACCTGGTTCCTGAATCTCTGTCTTACCATTATATAATCTATCTGAAACCTTTTAGTATCTCCATGGTTCTTCCATGTATACAACCTTCTTTCATGATTCTTGAACCAAATGTTAGCTATGATTAAGTTATGCTCTGTGCAAAATTCTACCAGGTGGCTTCCTCTTTCATTTCTTACCCCCAATCCATATTCACCTTCTATCTTCCCTTCTCTTCCTTTTCCTACTGTCGAATTCCAGTCACCCATGACTTTTAAATTTTCATCTCCCTTCACTACCTGAATAATTTCTTTTATCTCATCATACATTTCATCAACTTCTTCATCATCTGCATAGCTAGTTGGCATATAAACTTGTACTACTGTAGTAGGCGTGGGCTTCGTGTCTATCTTGGCCACAATAAGGCGTTCACTATGCTGTTTATAGTAGCTTACCCACACTCCTATTTTTTTTATTCATTATTAAACCTACCCCTGCATTACCCCTATTTGATTTTGTATTTATAACCCTGTATTCACCTGACCAAAAGTCTTGTTCCTCCTGCCACCGAACTTCACTAATTCCCACTATATCTAACTTTAACCTATCCATTTCCCTTTTTAAATTTTCTAACCTACCTGCCCGATTAAGGGATCTGACATTCCACGCTCCGATCCGTAGAACGCCAGTTTTCTTTCTCCTGATAACAATGTCCTCTTGAGTAGTCCCTGCCCAGAGATCCGAATGGGGGACTATTTTACCTACGGAATATTTTACCCAAGAGGACGCCATCATCATTTAATCATACAGTAAAGCTGCATGCCCTCGGGAAAAATGATGGCTGTAGTTTCCCCCTGCTTTCAACGTTCGCAGTACCAGAACAGCAAGGCCTCTTTGGTTACTGTTACAAGGCCAGATCAGTCAATCATCCAGACTGTTGCCCCTGCAACTACTGAAAAGGCTGCTGCCCCTCTTCAGGAGCCACACATTTGTCTGGCCTCTCAACAGATACCCCTCCATTGTGGTTGCACCTACGGTACAGTTATCTGTATCGTTGAGGCACACAAGCCTCCCCACCAACGGCAAGGTCCATGGTTCATGGGGGGGATATTCATTTTTATTTAAAAAAGGCATTTAACGTCATACAATAGGGCACCACCTAAACTGCTCGTGATGTAAAACTGATGCCGCATGTCATTAGTCATGTTCCTCTCCACAAGGCAAAAATCTGACATGCCAGATTCTTCATTTGCTGCTTCGCACACATTCTGATGTCACCACCACCTCATGCATGTACATTTTCAGGTGTTGTGACAGGCCCGCTGAAGACTGACTTTTGTTCGATTATATTGTTGGTGTTTAAATTCTCTTCTGTCTTAGTTCTAGGAAGGTTTGTGTTTTAGCCAGGTTGTTTTATATTGGAAAAATTACACTTTTTATCATTTTTTCTGTAGTGAGGGCAGATACATTAGTCCACAATCTTATTTCATTTCCCTATAAATGAAATAAATTTGGTATACAGTGTATGTATTAAACATGTTTGTAGATAATTGTAGGAATGGAGTCCTCTATTCTTCCCCTGCAGAAACAAGATTTTCTGTAGGCTGCTGTACCCAGATATGTGCTATAACCTGTGGCTCTACAATATTTATATTTATTTCAATTGTATGGGTAACTGTAGGTTCCATATTTTGATGTCATCTAGATACATGGATGTGGCTGACTGTGTTTGGGGCACACCCAAAAACCACCAGCAACATGTCAGAATTTAAATGGTGGTTGATGGTTGGGTTACTTTAATATTGTTTCTTATCTTGTCCCCATTCAGCATCAATTTTCTAATGTTTTTTTTGGTGTAATAACCCAAACAAAACACTATCAACAAACATAACAATATGTAAGTACCCCTTTGCCCCCACCCCAAAAAACAAAAAGACAGCTGAACTATTTAGCAGTCACATTGTCGCGTCATGGGCCAACATGCCAGCAGCAAAATCTCTAAATTTGACAGCATGTCAGCAGCTTGTATGTCACTTCCACTGCTTATTTTATCAAGCAGCTTCTCGTGTGGCCTGATGTGACTGAATGGATTCAGTTTCAGGCCTTTCTGCCATAGAAAAATCTTAGCTAGTCACTGGAAATTAATAGGCAACAGTTCTAACTAGATCAAATTGGTTGGATGTGTACCTTAATTATTAAAGTCAATTATGACAGTGATAGTGCAGCACAGAACCTGCAAGTTGGCCTCCACTTCAAGAAGAGCAGCCTAAAGCACTAAATGTACATGGGAGACTTAGAGAATAGTCAGTATGTTACAAGCCGGTGTAGTGCCAGTGAAGACCTCTCCAGAAAGATGGGGCCTTATCAACGAAGACATTATTTGTGAATACAATATCCTTGTTTATTAACAAATAAAATCATGTTCAAAACTTCAGGATGGGTGTAAATAATTCTGGTTGTAATTGATTATAGTTACTAAAGAATCATAGATTATTAGTAATACTATACATTCTAGATTTGGAAGGTTATATATCAGTCTTTACAAATTGTCTGTTAATTTAAATAATTCAAGGTCTAATTGTAGCAAAAATTTCTATGGTTATCTCATTACAAGCAACCCTAAATAAGTGAGAGGGGGGAACTATCTTGGGGTAGGGAATGCTTGAGCCTAATGTGGGGTGGTGTGGCTTTGGATCTGTCAGTATGTGTGGTGGTTTAACAGTGTAAGAAATTCACCCTTAAGCTATACTGAAAGAAAAGGGCAGCTAAAATTTGCAAGCTACAACCACAAAGAGAGCCCTATTTGATGAATAGAGTTAATTAAAATTACAGAAAAAAACTGTTACAAAAATGCAAGGATTATTTTAAAAATCCTCATCACTTCCAATCTTCATCAAACAGTGGACAGACTTAAATAGAAAAATTGTCCAAAAACTGGTTGACAATTCAGATAAAAACATAATGCTAAACAAAAGAAGATAAACAAGACTGAGCATACCAGAATGGTCCTAGTACTAAGTGTCATTCATGTTGAGGAATGCCACCATTGCAGTACTGTGTGTTGCGCAGTAAGTGAAATCAAAACTCTTTGAAGAAAGAAATCGATATGCAGAGCAGTGGTCTGGTTAGTTGGGCTTCAGGTAAGGCTATTATAGAGCTATGAAGTGAACCAATGTGGTTCAGGCAGTGGTTTCATATTCATAAGTATGTGGACTAAGATAAATATTCAGCCTTCCAGGTAAAGAGTCCCTCCAGCTCGAGTAATGATCGATCTGTAATGAACTTGAAGACAAAGTCATAAGTACGTATCCTCAGAACAGGGAAGGAAGACAGTTTACATCCAGAAAGTGGAATTTGTAAGTCATTCATAATCATCAAAAGTGGAGATAAACAGTAAAACAAAATCCTTATGCTAAGTAAAGCATTGTAAAGCTCTAAGAGACCAACTTGAAATTTCCCACATTGATTTTAATGTTCATTTACCACCAAACAACATTGATAAATAGGTAGATATTTAGAGAGAATCATTAATACTGGGATCTGAAGGGCCCCATTAACAAAGGTGTTACAGTATATTGATAAACCAAATAAATTCCCAGGAGTTAATCTGAAAGCTTTAATAAGTAGGCTGTCCAGTTATCAAGATGCAATAACAATAATAAAACTTAATTATGAAAAGTAACTGCAAATTATATGTTTGTAATAAATATACATAAGAAATGTAAATGATTCTCATTCAAATGATCAGAAGACATGGAAACATATTAGGTCATCCAATTTATTCTTCTTTTTTCTTTTCACTCAGAAAACAGCCACACTACATGTTTAAGAAAGGGAAGGAGGTCATCCTCCACTAGTTTCTATACTTTTGCAGCATTCCAGCACCATCTATAATTGACTGGGTCATTCAGTTCAAATGTGAGAGGAAGGCAAGGGCATACTACCCCTAGCAGGAGAGTAGTAAAGCACTGTGGTGTTTAAACCAACCTTCAGGGTGAGGGTAGCTTCACATAGAGCCCAATAATGATGTGTAGTTGATTCTTGTATGCTTTAAATAGTTACATTAAAATGACAGCATGATTGCTCTCTTCATGTTCGTGACTATGAGCAGAACTCTCCAATTTGTGATGTCCACAGATTGAATGTGCAGATGAACCTTAAACCTCTCTCAAAAAGACATCAAGTAGTTTTAAATTCTGAAACTGTTTTAACAAGACTCCACTTGACAGTAAAATAATTGTGTACATTATTGTGGGTACACACACACATAAACACACACACACACACACACACACACACACACACACACACACACTCTCTCTCTCTCTCTCTCTCTCTCTCTCTCTCTCTCTCTCTCTCTGTCAAGCATAGAAAGTGGCATTTTCAATTTTTGCTGTATAATTTTATTAGGTCACAACTAAGTTTAGCTTTCTATACCATTCTCAAGTGATTTTGTGTACAAAATATATTCTATTACCTCAATGAATAGAAATGTAAACTTATTTAAAATCCATTTACCTGCAGTAGAAAATTTGTCTTTTGTAGTCATGTTGGTTCTCAAAAATTGTCTTGTTGGTTTGGCAGCTTGACATTTACAATGGTATTATGTTGATCAAAGAGTAAAGTTTAACATGGAATAAATGGAGTAATAATTTCCTATACTATGACTGTGTGTGTGTGTGTGTGTGTGTGTGTGTGTGTGTGTGTGTGTGTGTGTTTGTGTGTTTGAGGAAGGTTAAAAATACTAAATGACAAGATAGTATGGGAAATAAAATAAAGTGAAAATAAATAGTAAATGTTAAAATATATTCCAGTCGGCCATCTTGTCTTCTATTTCTTGCATTATATGCTCTCCAGTCTTCTTGACAATATGTAATTTCGTTATGAATAAAATATTGTTCACAAGAGACCAATGTGTGTGTAATGTGCTGTAAGTGTGATGTAGTGCACCTGACTCTGTGAATTAATCCACATATCGACTGTCACAGTGCACTTCTTAGTAATTACTTCCATATTAAAACATGGCACTACACCACTTCATATTGTCAGCCTATTCACTGACATTGTTACTTGCAGTAGAGGCTTATTGCATTAAATTTGTAGTACTGATTTTTCCATAATGTGTAGTTACATCTGTTAATCGTTGGCCTACTCTTTGCGATTTTACCCAAAACAGGATTAAAAGGTCCCATCTCTAGCACACCCTGAAACACACATTGCAGCAGTACTATTTTCATTACTACAGGTATCTCAGAAAGACCTGTCAGTGGGATCTTGTTAAACAATTTTTTTTCTTAAATGGAATTGTTCACAACTGGAAACATAACACTGTTGAACAGTTTATGCATGATAAGTTAACAGTAGACTTGGTGTTTTCATCTACAGTCAGTGTAAATTTATTCCAGTCATCACGTTTTAGACTCTACCATTTCATCAGTGTTTACACTTTGCTGTCAGTCTTAACTTGTTCCTGCACCTGCTACCAAACACTGCAGTCTCTCTCTCTCTCTCTCTCTCTCTCTCTCTCTCTCTCTCTCTCTCTCTCTCTCTCTCTCACACACACACACATACACACACACACACACCACATATGAAACCTGACTGGCAGTTTCTCAGTCGTGCTTCCTGCAATAATCCACTTATTTCAGGTGTTGATGTTTCTTATTGAAGTTTATGCAGATCTGCTTACTTTTTGTAAAATATACTAATTGCCTACTCTCGTGGTATTGCCATTTAGTGTAATGAAGCTTCACGGTACTTTGACGAAACTTAATTGTTTATATATTTCTCCTGTGATATTGCTGATGCTCTTGATTTCACAATAGTGTAAGCACAGTGATCTATTTTGACATTGGGCAATAACAATTACACAGTCCCAGGCAAAAAATGTCCTTTTTTTAAGTTTGAAAATGTTCTTGTAAGGGAAATGCATGACCTCAAATGCTCGAAATCACACAAAAATATGCTTAAAATATAAATGATTCATCCCAGAAACAGGAATATAAACTAGTATGCAAAACGGTGTGTTTTCCCATGAGACATATTAGAATGATCATCTGTTCAAGGTCTAAGAGAGGAGCTTTGGTAATGTGAAGAAACAGATACCAATGTAATAGGAGCAAAACCACACTGAATACAACAAACTATTGTCAGCCCATTGATGTCTATTTCCTTAGGCGATACAAGTTCTGCATGAGAAGGATTGTTGATATTGCAAAACCACAGTGAGAAAAACTGCAAGTTAAGTCACACAATCATCATTTCATCATCAGTCTTCACTGTGTTCTCTAGAATCGACCTTCCACACCAAAGTAAAAGCCTATGTTATAGTATGCATGGCAAAAGGCAGGTCATAACATTGACATACCAATATCATAATATCTAAAACACAGTTTGATTGGCATTTGATATTGGACTGCATGAATGCAGAAATGATGTTGAAGTGAAAAAGCATCTTCAGTCAGATGTCCCTATTGTTCTGACTGAAATCCCACACCTGCACTTTGAAGACAGTATAACTGTGCAGCACTATTAAGTCAGTGGGAAAGTTCATTCTTCAAATAGCATAATTATATTAAGCAGAGGGAAATATAACAGTAAATCACAACATTAAAATATATGTATTTTTTGTCCTATTATACTGATATTTTGTTTCTTCCTCTTACCAAAGTTCCTGCCTAAAGCCCTTGAATAGGTGATCCTTCAAAAGTATTTCATGATAAGACATGCAGTTTTGCATGCAAATGGCTTATACTGCTGTTTTTGGGATGAGCAATTTATGTTCTAAACAAATTTTTGCATGGTTCTGAGTATTTGAGGTCATGCACTTCTGTTGTTAGAAAGATGTTATCAAATTTTACCTTGTTTTGCATGAAAACAAGTGGTTACATTTTTTTCTTCTCTTTTGCCAGTAGATTGCTTGTTCATTGCTTTAACAATTATGGCTTGCATAGGGTGCCGGAATAAACCTAAAGCCCTTAATTCTGTAACTCTTCTTAACTGCACTAACCTTAAATCAAAGGTAGATTGTGTGCTGAATTCAATAAGATTAAAATTGCATGCCATTAATGGAAAAGTACAAAGTTAGCTCATTTGTCACAGCAATGACCTAAGCTCAACATGGAGTTCAATCTTTCTGTGACATATTATTGTAGTTGATAAATTTATTTTAAAATTTACAGATAGCTTTATCAGGCACATCTATTTTTCTTGTATTTTGATGTTAAAGGAATTATTTTTCTTTTTTTCAGATTTCGTGACCTGCTTTCTTTTAAATCTGTCTATGTAGTGTATTGTTGACCTCATCCAGAATTCTTCTGTAGTGAGGAGTTCTTAGTAAGCTTAATCTTGCTCTTATACTTGTGTGCTTGCTTTGATCTTATTTTGCTGGTAAAAATGTTTAAGTGCAGTATTTGACTTGTAGTCCTGTTGAAGGAACTTGTGGTATTATTCTAGTCATTATACTCAATATTTATTTCCAGATGTTATGTAATTATTTTTAAGAGTGGATGAAGTTTTCTCAAAGGACTGCTACATATTATTTGAGGAGTTCATGACTCCAAATTGTACAGAAATTTGTATTTGATGTACCACGTTCTTGTAGAAATTGAATAATAATGTATAATAAGTATTGTATTATTTTCACTTTGGTCCTTGTCCTCCAAATTACATGTATTTTGTGTACCATGTTCAGAAGTCATTTAGCACTTGTTCATTATATTTTGTCTTCCGTGTGTTTCTCTGCAGGATAAAACCAGGATCAATGAGGGTTTCTGCTTAGAGGTAAGCAAATGTTATATGTATTTATATATGTGTGTGTTGGGGAAAATTTGAATATCTGAATGTTTTTTTGTAATTATCAGTAGGAACTATTTCAATTTCATTAGTCACAAAAAATTGTGAAATATCAGTATCTAAACTAGTACAAGATTAAACACATTTGGATGAGGGAGACAAAGGGAAAGTCATTTAATAGTGTGATATTGTTACCATCTTAGATGTCTTGAATAGCAATGCTTTAATACTCCTGTGGAGCCGGCTGGTGTGGCTGAGCGGTTCTAGGCGCTTCAGTCTGGAACCGTGTGACTGCTACGGTCGTAGGTTTGAATCCTGCCTTGGGCATGGATTTGTGTGATGTCCCTAGGTTAGTTAGGTTTAAGTAGTTCTAAGTTCTAGGGGACTGATGACCTCAGATGTTAAGTCATATAGTGCTCGGGGCCATTTGAACCATTAATACCCCTGTCATCCTTTTGAGTGTTTGTAGGGTCACTCTTCAGTTTCAACAGATGTTTTGCTTCATTTCTACTGATGAATAATGGTATGTGAATACAACTGTATAGTTGTAGTATATTTAAATAGTGTAAGAAGTGGAATGAAATTGAATATCAACTGAAGAACATATATTTTGTTTGCGACAAATACTTGAAAAATATTTGGAATCAGCCCCTTCACTTTTTGCAGACAGAGAAAAAGCCTATGATTATATCCATCATGCAGTTTGTGGAAGGCTTAAAATCAATTCCATACCATAATTAAAGCAATCCAGAACCTATATGAAAACTACAGCAAGAATAAAAATACAAAGAGTTACTCCCCCTCCTCCTCCTTCATTAAGAGGACACCAGTCTCTTACTAGGGTAGTCAGGTGGTGGGTCCGCCACTTTGTTTCCTGAGCTACTTGATCTTTCTGTTGGGGTTTTCTCCCTTAGCCAAAAAGTCCAGTTGAGATGTAAGCCAACAACTGGATGCCAAGAACTCAACTTTCACTCTCTCCCATCTGCTACACTCCTAATGAGAGAGTGCTTTACCCAGGGGCTATATGGTTTTCACCTTCACAGATGTGGGAATAGGATTTGCTAGCAGAGCTACGAAGCAATCACAGAGCCATTGCCCAAAGTTTTAGTGTCATAGGAATGGAAAGTAGCAAGAATTATAACTGTATACAAGGAAGGAGATAAAAAAGAATGCTGAAATTACAGGGCACTATCCATTTTAAGTGCTGCTTGTAAAGCTTATTCCTCTATCATTAAAAGGAAACTCTAGCCAATAGCAGAAACATATTTACGAGAGGGCAATGTGTCTTTTGTAAAGGCAGGTCCTGTGTAGATGCAACATTTGGTTCAAAACAGTTGTTAGAAAAGAGGAGAATTCAACAAACCACTATTTATGCTCTTCCTAGACTGATAAGACCTTTCATATGGTAGGTAGGATGACATGGGAAATATTCGCTGACAACAAGGTACCACCAAATTTGTTGAATTCAATTAAATCATTATAACACCAAAATTAGTATAAATGAAGAGTTATTGACTGTAAACCAGGAACTAAAACAAGGGTGTCATCTCTCACCAATCCTTTTCTATGTATACAGAGTGATTAACAGGTATCTGCGCACTCTTTATGGGTGTAATGTATGCATCAAAATTAGAGTAAAATCTTAAATAAAGATTTGTCTGAAATTGCTTTATTACTGAGATATTCAGTAGAGTAGGGATCACAAGTGCAACACAAATGACACAAAGTTAATTCTTCTCTGAAAGCAATGACATGAAGGGACCAAAATGATTTCTGTGTAGATGAAGACAGTGATGTGCTTGACATCTTGCTATTCTCAGAATCTTGCAGACGCCATTCATCTCGTTGTGCACTGTTGCCAGCCATTTTCAATTCACTGCTGTAGTTTGCTACATTTGTGACTACAACACCATAAAAAAGTTCCCTGAGACGGACACAAAGGTACAAGTCCAGGGGGGCTAAGATCTGGAGATCTGGCAGGCCAGACAGCTGGTCCTACATGACATATCCACTTATTGGATAAGAAACCTGATGTGCTCTCTTGGCTCCCAACTGAAATCTCCAGGGACACCATCATGCATAAACCATGATGTTGGTTTGTGTAGTAAATGGGACATCATGAAGCAAGCCACCTAATTCATTTTCCAAAAACTGTTAATACACTCTGCCAGTCGGTCACTGTAAAATAACATGCAGTCCGCGTAACTGGTTGTTTACTATGCCAAACCAAAGGTTCACTGCAAAATGCTGTCTTGCATAAAGATTCTCATCCACCCACATGTGCATGTTATGAGTGTTCACCGTACCCACATGGATAAAGAGACTGTCATCCATAAACAGTACCCAATGACTGAACAGTGGATCAGCAGCATTGCGCTCATGTAACCACTGATCGAAATTCTGACATTTGGGTAGTCTGCAGGTGTTAGTTCCTATACCTTCCACAGGTGAGATGGATGAAATTGCTGTCTGCGAAGCAAATGCCATACAGTTGATTGAGGATCCCCTACAGTGCCACCTTTACAGCAGGTACTTATGACCAGATCTTCATCTACCATTTCCAAGCTATTCTCAACACTCACTCCATCCAGTTGAGACCAACTTAACTGTGGCACACCACACGTGCCTTATTCCCATAAATGCCTGTCCACAGCTGTGAAAGTCCTATGGTTTGGTACTCTTCTGTTTGGAAACATTTACATATGCCATAATCTTGTTGCTTGTCCATTGCCTTGTGCTGTACTATTATGGAGGTGCATATCTGCATATCACCTTTTAAGTATGCCATCATACTGTACACAATGTCCGCCCCTGTAGCTGAGTGGTCAGTGTGACAGACTGTCAATCCTAAGGGCCCGGGTTTGATTGCCAGCTGGGTCAGAGATTTTCTCCACTCAGGGACTGGGTGTTGTGTTGTTGTCCTAATCATCATCATCATCATTTCATCCCCATCGATGCGCAAGTCGCCGCAGCGGCGTCAAATCGAAAGACTTGCACCCAGCGAACGGTCTACCTGACAGGAGGCCCTAGTCACACGACATTTACTGTACACAATGATGATTAGTCTGTGATCTAGTGACATAGTGACAGAATGAATTTACGTAGTACACTGGGCACCACTACACCGAAGTGAAGTAAACAAAGGCATTTGTGTCAGAATCAACTGAGCAGTGTAGAGGGGTGTACAAAGCAACGTCAGTCGATACGCAGGTGAATATGACATGCCAAAAGCCTTTACTGGCCCATCGTGTAATGCCTACCTCAAATGATGTTATGCATAACAACTCAGAAATAAAGCCATTTCAGATGAACTTTATTTAACATTTTACTTTTGTTTTGATGCATACATTACACCCATGAAGTGTGTTCAGCTACTTTTGAATTTCCCTGTATATATCAACAAGTTTCTAGAAGAATGGTATTCTGCATACCCCAAGGAGATGGACCTGGGAAGGAAGAAATTTACTGGCACTATTTTGTTTTTTTTAGATGACCAACTTCTCCGAGCACAGTGAAAGGTCTTTACAAGAAAATGTATTTAAATTGAATAACATTTTACAAAATTATCAAACAGTTATATCTGTAAATGAAACTAAAGTAATGGCAATCGAAGGGAAACACGCAAGAAGAGCAAAAATAGTGATAAACAACAAAATAATAGCACAGGTAAATTCACTTACATATCTAAGTACGGGGATGTCATTGTACAAAACTAATTCAGATGTGGTTCAAAATATACAGAAATAAATATAAAAATAAAATATAAATAAATAAAAAATAAATAAATAAATAAATAAATAGTTTATAAGATGGTACTTTGTTAGGAAAATGGGGTATGGGAGAGCCAATGAAGAGATTGAGACGAGTTTTGTTCAGTTCTGTTACTTTGAGAATGGGCCAGCTGTCACTCCATGAAAACAGGGAGAGGAACGAAAAAAACTTTACAGCTTCTAAGATGTTACAGTATGAATGCAGCCCATTACCAACATTTTATAAAATATATGCATGCTGTGAGAGAATTGGAAAAATGGAAGAATGTGGAAATCTCAATAAATGATAGTGCTGTATATTCACTACAGTTTGCAGATGACCAGCTAATTTTGGCACAAGTTGGAGAAGGAATTGAATATATAACTACAAAATTAATAGAAGAGTGTAAAACATTGGCCTTTAGGTCAACATGAATAAGACAAAATATCTGGGAACAGGACAAACAAAGAGAGATTTGACCCTGGAAGAAGGAATGGGGATGATTACACGTACTGAAGAGTACAAATATCTAGGAATAAAAATCACACAAGATGGTAAACAAGATAGAAATTAATTCCCCGTTGGAACGTCAAATGGTAGGTGATTTGGTCCTCAGATCTAAAAAGAGACAAAAGAAAAAATCATCAAAACAGGTATTAGAATCATAATGACATACGGATTGGAAGTATCGACTGTTTAATCCCAAGTAATGAAAAGATTGACAGCAATTGAGATGGACTTTTCAAGAATGACTGCAGAATATTCAGGTGGGAAAGAGTCATAAATGAAGTTATCAGAAGGCAAATTTATGTCAGAAGTGCAGCTCTCCTATGGTATAGACATACAACAAGGATGTCAGAGGAAAGATTGACTTGAGGGTTCATAGAATGGGAACCACCAGGAAAGAAGAAAAGAGAGAGAACTGACCGCATTGATACAAGGAATTCAGGCATTAATTAGAAGAAGAGATATTTAAGGAAATTTATGGACAAATAGGCACAAATGAAGAACAAATATTCAGTTAGGTGTACAGTCTCCTCCTCCTGACAAAGTCATTCTCTACTGTGCATTTCTCACAGTGTTCCATTAAATTAACTTTACTGAGAAAGATGTGTCCTCTGTACTTTTGCTAATGTGACCAAGAGAATAGTGCCCTGTCTAATTTCTCAGTGTTCTGTTCTTAGTTACATCTGACACACAAACGGTACAAAGCAATACAGAAATGTGAAGGATTCAATTTTTTAAAATATTTGTTGACATATTCACATCTTTACTACCTTATCATGCCTATCAATTTGTGGATTGCATCTTCCACTATTGTTATCAAGGCAAAAACTGGGAAATGATTGGAATAATGTGGGAAAAGTTTGCTTGTTGGGAATTCAGTAGTCAAATGTGGCAAGGTAAATGACTCAATGCTGATTAAACCTCTTTCTTTTGTAAGTTGCTGTTGTTAAGTCACCTGTTTTTCAGTTATCTTTGTACTCACAATTATTGTCCATGCATGCAAAAGATGTACAAAAATCTGTGTTTACATATTCTCTCTCTCTCTCTCTCTCTCTCTCTCACACACACACACACGCACACACACACACACACACACACACACACACACACACACACACGCTAATGAGAAAGGTTCTTATATATTTATAAATATTTCATAGAAATTGGCTGAGCTATGATGACCCACAATCCATCGCCACAGTGACGACAAAGGCATTGCAATCTCACAGTAAAGTTGCCACAACTCCAGGGAGCTGGAGCAGAAGCGTAATTGAGCCTGGTGGTCTAGCAGTAAAGCAAGTGCCTGAAAACCAAAAAGTTCACAGGTTTGAATTCAGGTTGGACCACGGAATTTTATTTTCATTTTTCACCCTAGCAATCACTTCTCAGTGATGTGGAGATTTGCCAGAAACGAAACTTGTTTTGGATTCCACTTTAAATTGTAGCTAGCCTTTTCCCGGTTGGATAACTGGCAAGGGAGATGCAAGTCGCTGAAGTGACGTCCACATGAAAGACTTGTATTTGGACATTAAGCCACATGGAATTATTGTTACCAAAATCTGTATGTACATTCATTCATTCTCCTTCTATACATGTTATAATTTAAACTCTCCACTGCCTTTTTCAGCCTATACATATATGAAGGCTTATCTCAGGAATAACTGTAAGGATTTTGATGAAATTTTTCACTAATAGATTCATTAAGTCATGAGAAAGGTTCATGTATATAATTTCTAAATATTTCTTTCCAGTTGGTTGAACTACAATGAATTCCAGTCCCCCTGCCACATTTTTCTGTCTTTATGTAAAGGCTAATGTCAGTAATGACTGTAGGGATTTTGATATTTGCAGTGGACTGGCTCTGCAGTCTGCAAGTTCTCAGGAGGCACAAATGTTATATGTACTATATTTAATTGGCTTTTGGAGCAACATCATGTAGCAATATTGGGGGCTGCAAGTTACCACACTACCTACAGTGGCAGGAGCAGTATCCAGTGATGATTTCCAGCAAACGGCTGGCTCTTACTGCCAGCAAACAGAGAGGAGCCACAAAGGTGCAGTGCCTTTGATGAACAGTTTGCGTTGTTAGCGGGATGCGATTGGGCAGTCTGATGACACCTTTAGATGTTGCAGTACACCGTCAAGTGGCATGTGCTGCTTAAATCATTTAATTTTTTGAAAGTGATGATATTGTCACCCGATGTTGTACTCTGACTTTTTTATCATAACCATGCAGTGCTCAGTGTACAATATTACCTACATGCCACACATGTTGACCAGCTGTAGATACTTAATGCTACCTGTGCAAAACTGGGTTGGGTCACTAGGCTTCTTATCATTATACATTTTCAACACTTTATCCTTGACACATACGCACTACTTCGGAGATTTCTTTCATCTTAAGGGTCAGTTAATAATGATTTCATGTGAAAGAATTGTCATCAAAAAAGATTGCTTACCAGATAAGCAACCGTTTTAATGTATAGAAACTGCATAAATTTATAAATATAATTACGTGGAATACTTAGAACTTTGTTATTCAGTAATCCTTTGTGTAAGAGTGGGCGTTTCAAATGTGTTCAGTTACAGTTGTGTAGTTGAAATGAAGAAGCATGTGAAGCCTATGGCTTTTGGGTTGTTATTGAGTAAATCTATTGTTGCAGTTAGATGTTAAGAAACAAGGTTTGGTGTTATGAAAAAGATTAAAGTTAGGGTGGTTTAAATTTATAAAATATTTAAGTTATAGCAATTAATCCTTACAAAATAACTTACAATTATGGCATAAAGTGATAGTAAAGAAATTAGATTATTTGCATTATCATTATAGACAATACTGTGCATACATTAGTGTTATTGTTTATGTACTTCAAGTGAAAAAGTATAGCACTCACAAATCTTAGGATTTTGAACATCTCTTACAGTGTAACCCATTTTTTCTATTTTTGGAAAGACAGCAAATAAGTAGAAGCAGATTGCTTCTCTGCATAAGCACAATCTTCTACAGTTCAACACACAGGAGGAAAGAGGTCTGATGAATACAGGCAAGAATTATGTACCTAATGAGCCATAGCTATCCCTTCCAGGGAAGCACCTACCATTTTGCAAGTCTTGGGCTGTAGCAGCTGTGTCAGTTACAAAAAAGTGTGGAGCGTGTTTTCAAGTTTTTGATGATTGAATAGCTTTCATTCTTTCGGTTTAGTCAGCCAGTCAAAATGTATTCTATTATTTTATGCTTCTGTAAAGTTAACTACACACATCAAAAAAGTTTTGCATCACATTGGTTGTGAGAGTTCTGGAACCTGTACAGATAATTGGAATAGAGGTCAACATAATCATCATTTCCGCCCTTTTTATTGCACATGAAAACCCCACATTGCATGTTGTACCACCATACAGTGAGACCTCCAGAGGTGGTGGTCCAGATTTCTGTACACACTGGTACCTTTAATACCCAGTAGCACGACCTCTTGCATTGATGCATGCCTGTATTTGTCGTGGCATACTATCCACAAGTTCATCAAGGCACTGTTGGTCCAGATTGTCCCACTCCTCAACAGCGATTAGGTTTAGATCCCTCATAGTGGTTGGTGGGTCACATTGTCCATAAACAGCCCTTTCCAATCTATCCCAGGCATGTTCGATAAGGTTCATGTCTGGAGAACATGCTGGCCACTCTAGTCGAGCGATGTCGTTATCCGGAAGGAAGTCATTCACAAGATGTGCACGATGTGCGAATTGTCATCCATGAAGACGAATGCCTCACCAATATGCTGCCAATATGGTTGTACTATCGGTCGGAGGATGGAATTCACGTATCGTAGAGCCGTTACGGCGCCTTCCATGACCACCAGTGGGGTACGTCAGCCCCACATAATGCCACCACAAAACAGCAGGGAACCTCCACCTTGCTGCACTCACTGGACAGTGTGTCTAAGGTGTTCAGCCTGACTGGGTTGCTTCCAAACACTTCTCCGACGATTGTCTGATTGAAGCCATATGTGACACTCATCGTTGAAGGGTACGTGATGCCAATCCTGAGCAGTCCATTCGGCATGTTGTTGGGCCCATCTGTACTATGCTGCATGGTGTCGTGGTTGCAAAGATGTATATCACCATGGACGTCAGGAGTGAAGTTGTGCATCATGCAGCCTATTGCGCACAGTTCGAGTCATAACATGACGTCCTGTGGCTGCACGAAAAGCATTATTCAACATGGTGGCGTTGCTGTCAGGGTTCCTCCGAGCCATAATCCGTAGATAGCGGTCATCCGCTGCTGTAGTAGCCCTTGGGCGGACAGAGTGGGGCATGTCATCGACAGTTCCTGTCTCTCTGTATCTCCTCCATGTCCGAACAACATAGCTTTGGTTCACTCCAAGAGGCCTGAACACTTTCCTGGTTGAGAGCCCTTCCTGGCACAAAGTAACAGTGTGGATGCGATTGAATTATGGTATCGACTGTCTAGGCATGGTTGAACTACAGACAACATGAGCCATGTACCTCCTTCCTGGTGGAATGACTGGAACTGATCGGCTGTTGGACCCCCTCCGTGTAATATGCGCTGCTCATGCATGGTTGTTTACATCTTTGGGTGGGTTTAGTGGCATCTCTGAACAGTCAAAGGGACTGTGTCTGTGATACAATATCCACAGTCAATGTCTATCTTCAGGAGTTCTTGGAACTGTAGAGATGCAAAACTTTTTTTGATGTGTGTATTTCCTTATTTACACTATATTTTATCAGAAGATACAGTTTTACTTTCAGCTGTGCAGATTATTATGTGGTACTGCAAGGAAAAGACTAACATTTACCTCATAAAAATTTAATGTACTTCACAAAGGTAGGGCACTGCACATGCTAAGACATTAAAGAGATGATGATGATGATGATCTGACCTTCATTTGTTAGGAATTGGCCTGATTATAGTGCTATTTTTCTTTACATTTATTCAGGTGCCAGTACTTTATTCTGTATGCATCTTCTGTGGGATCTGCTATCTTTATTATCTCAGTGGACTTAATCATGTGCAATTACTATTAAATAATTTGAGGAGTTAAAATAATATGGTTACCTGATATTGTCATAACAACTCAGTGCTTCAATTATTCATTACCATTTTTATACTCAGTGTAATAATTTATAATGTAGTAGAATTAGGTGGTAGTTAATGAAAGTAGTAAACTGGAAAAGGCTTATGTAACAATCCAATTTCATCAATCAAGAGTCTCCTTCCCTCATATCCCATACGAAATCATATTTATTCTTCTGTGAGTGCTTTTGTTTATTTCTAGAATTTATACATATTTATTTCAGGTTCCTCAATACACAACCAAGATGATAACCTGGATGTTGACTTTGCAGTATTATTATTCTTTATGTCCTATTAACAGGTATAAATCTGTGATGAAATTGTTTTTAAAAATTTGCAATTAATATTATGTTTGGATTCATTTAAATTGTTGAATGCAGATACACAATATAAACCGTGGGTGGCTAAGAGCACCCAGTTTTTGAAATGGGAACAAGATTAGCGCAGTCTGAAAACTGACATTTCATTTCCTGTATCACATCAGCTAATTTTCTGTCAAAATGAATATTTCTCCTAGTGGAGGGAACCTCAGCAGCAAAAGAATTAAGCAGACTGCAAATGTAAGCAAATGTAAACTAAGTCAAATGTCTTGTTCTTATTTCAATGACAGGTACTCATTTTTTAATCATAAAGTAATATTTAATTTACTGTGATCTTCTGTTTGTGATACACTTGCACAGGTTATAATTAGTAATATATGAGTTTCTGAGGGCACGACATCTTGTCCCCAACTGGTGTAACATTGACATGCTGATGGTGGTTCTGTTCTTACCAAAAAGGTATTTTAATTTCCTTCATACACCATTGGAGCACTTGTATACAGGCCACTGAGTTGTCATTTTGCACAGTTAAAGAGTCTTCTATTTGAGAAATAATTGCACAGAAGTTAATTTAGTTCTTCAGAGGAACAACAGAAATTGCCTCTAATGCTGCAATTCTAATTGTTATACCATATACACCAGGCAGGTATACATAGAAGTTAATGGTAGTTTTGAAACATAGATAACATTACAAAATAATTAGTCTTAAATTTTATTCAGATCGTTTACTTCGTAATTAAAATTGGTTATCATTTTGGAAAATGTGTAATGTTGAACACAGCAGATGGTCAGATTGTGGACTCTCTTATAAAATGAATAAAATATATTCCATGCACAGCAAATGATGACATGAATAAATAATGTAACTTAATTAGTGCATTCACATTAATGGGAAAAGGAGTATTTTTAGAAACTACCATGAGTAGAGTAATAACTTTTGTATTTCGTCACTAAATCAGAAGAACTGCTTATCAACATAGTATTCCAGCTGTGTTACTTAGATTCGTACTCACAGTTCACTGGTATTCATTTTTAAGGACATTATTGGACCATTTATTCAGTGATCATATGCCATACATTATTCATTGTTGTGATGTGAAGGTTTGTCGTGCTAAGAAGTGGACTTGAACTTTGGTAAACTGCAGTTAACTGTTACTCAATTTGAGTAAGATGCCGAGAACGGGCTGCAGAAATTGTATCATTTCAATTTTTACAACTCTACTGAGGTAGCACTTGAATTTTAGGGTACCTGAATTTTAGGAGCTGGAATTTTTGATAACATTCTACTACAGTCCTCATTATCCAGCCTTCTGTTTATTGGATATGGTGCATTGAAACACATTATTAGTATCTATTGAATGTGCAGCCATCATTGTGTTCAAAGCTGTAATTCACAAAGACAGTGTCCCTTCTCAGCATGTTTGTCATGATCTTTGACAAACTGGCTTTGTGTGTCAAATTGTGAACAAATATACAAAATATATTTTATTTATTCCATTTACCACCAGTTGTAAAATAAATAAATAAGAAAACTTCATCAGTACAGCCAGTACTTAAAATAACAACCACACCTCAGGAAAGATGTAGAGGTGCTGGGAATGCCGTCCTTTCGACTCATTATATCAAAACTAAATTGCTGTGTACTGTTTTATTGAATATCAAAGTTAGTTTCTCCACACTATAAAGGTACGTTTCTTTGTATGATGTCATTTCAACCATGTGGAATATGATCACTTAGCAAGTGGCCTACACATTTATCCCAATTGTAAGTACTGATGTCCTGGTGACTTCTGGATCAGTCAAATGAAGTCCTCCATCAACAAAATATGCCCTCTCTTTGTCATTTTTCACTTTTTTCTTATTTATATTCTTCTGCCTGCCTTCCAGAATACTCACCTGTTTCTTGATACATTTATTTGTGTAACACAATGGATGTTGGCACTGAAGTCCTGCTGAATCTCAAGTCCTGTGTGTCACTTATTACTTATAGTGTCAATGCTAATGACTTTCCTCTTCTATGTGGGAAGTGGAAGTTCAGAGTACATTCATTGTAATATATTGTCACAGAGGTGCTAAAAACGTAAGATAGTTGGCAGCTACCTCTGCATTTACATGTATTCATGTGTAGTTGTCTCCTAATGGTTGTCACAGTGGAGGGTAAATGAGGCCGTTTTGTTTGTGTGTTCCATTGCTGAAGTAAGACTGCAAGAGTAAACAGAAAATATGTCTCTCTTGGTAACTGAATTATGCACATTTACCCAAACTTGCCACTATCTAGAAATAAAATTGGTCAAATAATAAAGAAATAAAGTTATTGATGCAAAATACCTAAATATTACCACATTTTTATTAAAAGAGTCTATGCAGTGCGTTTGTTGGTTAAGTGTTGATTGTAGAATATGAGAATTGTAGCAACTGGAATAGGATGGAATATAGTACGTTACTGTGTTAAAATATGTATGTTCTCTTATTTGTATCCTCCATAGAACTGCATCAATTAAGTATTTATATAAAAATGTGAGATTTATTGTATAGAGTTTCCAATTGCCAAATAAATTTTTTAACAAAGACTTTTGTAGTTATTTGCCTGTCTTTTACCATGAAGCTGAATTTACAATAAGTTGACATAAAGTTACAGTATAAAGTTATACAAGATTGTTGTGAATGATTCATTTCAGTATTATAGAACTCCAAAGCCATCGACTGAATTTGCTCATTCAGATTTTAAGAAAAAAGAAAAAAAGAGACCCTCAGTAACTTCATTACCATGTTTGCCTTCATTGTCTGCAAGAAAGCAACAATAGCTCTATTTCAAGGGCTGTGGTCGAGAAAGGATAATCTAAGGCTGCTTAGGTGGAACCCAAAGTAATAAATCATTGCAATTTTGCAGGTTTCTCTTTTGAGCTTATTAAAGAAAATGTATTATTTCTGTTAGCAACACTGGATGTCTCCAGGGATGCGCTGATAGAGATTTTGATGTTGCGAAGATACCAGGCTGTCAGTGAAGAGAAACAGAGTTGACCTCCACATCTGTTCAACCAGATTTATGTTTCAAATATGGTAAGGAAAGGTCTGGCTGAATGTAAATAATTTAGGAGTAAAGAGAACCCCTCTCAACGAGAGGAAATGTTGAGTAATTGACAGGCTCACAAAAAGAAAAAAATGAAACTTTTGTTAGCTTTCAGACGAATCCCTTAATGAGTTAGAGCACCCCCCCCCCCTGCCCCCCCCCCCTGCCCCCCCCCCGCCCCCCCCCCCCCCCCCCACACACACACACACACACACACACACACACACACACACACACACACACACACACTCCTGTGCAGCATCATTGTGGCAGCTCAACACAGAAGACCAGGATTGCTGTTCAGCAATAGAGTGGATTGGAGTGAGGGGCTGTATGGGGCAAGGTAAGTAGAGGGAGAAATAGGCAGGAAAGGAGGAAGGGTATAGGAAGAGTTAACTTTCAGCTCTGAGGTAGGCAGCTGGTGTGAGAGATAGGAATCCAGGATGGAGAAACAGCGGGTGCATGGTGTAAGGGTGCAGCACAGGCATCAGAGCCAGTGAATTCCTGTGGTGCACAAAGAAGGTGACTGACATAGAGCTGTGAATTGGGAGGGGAGACTGTTGGGTAGAGAGTGTGTGTCTAGTGGGTTAGTGAAGATTGAGACCAGGTGGTTTATGGGAGTGAACCATGTGTTTCAAGGATAACTCTCATCTGTGTAGTGCTGAAAAGGAGGTAAGGATCCAAATAGCACAGATAGTGAAACAGCCATTAAACTCCGTATGTTGTGCTCTACTGTGTGATCCACCACTTGGTGGTCATCTTGTTCTAGGCTACAGTGGCCATTCGGTCTGGTGGAAACTAGGTGATGGTCATGCCCACATAGAATACTGTGCAGCACTGGCATATGACATGGCTGCCTCTGATGGGATTGAATAAGTTTATGACAACTAGAGTAAGACACGTTGGGTGGGTGAATTGGGCAGGTCTTGCACCTGTGTCTTCCATTGGAATATGACTCCTGTGGCAAGGGGTTGGGAGTGGGAGTACAACAGAGATAGAACAGGATGTTGTGTAGGTTGGTTCTGCGGTGGAATACCACTTCAGGGGGGAGGGGAAGGGTCATGGGTAGTGTGTCCCTCATTTCTGGGTGTGATATAGTTGCAGCATGGGTGACCAGGCTAAAGAAGAGTGATTTTTGGTGTGGGAGGGATGACAGCTGTCAAAATGCAGTGGGCTTGGTATGAACAAAGGTATGGAAGGAGCCATCAGAGAGGTGGAGCTCAAC
Organism: Schistocerca americana; assembly: GCF_021461395.2. NCBI lineage: Eukaryota > Metazoa > Arthropoda > Insecta > Orthoptera > Acrididae > Schistocerca > Schistocerca americana. The sequence goes on along the minus strand of NC_060130.1, from coordinate 425,005,810 downwards.
ATCCAGGAAGGTGGTAGATAAGGCTGAGGAGAACCAGGTTAAGAGGTGGAGAGATGTTGAGGTAGTGGAGTCAGGAGGATAGGTGTCTTTGTCATGGATTCAGATCATGAAGATATCATCAGTGAACCTGAACCAGACTAGGGATTGAGGTTTTGTGAGACTGGGAAGATTTCCTCTAAATGGCCTATAAACAGGTTGGCATAGGTGGGTTTCATGAAGGTACTGATGGCTGTGCCATGGATTTGTTTATATAACTTACCCCAAATGAGAAGTAATTGCGTGTGAGGATGTAAGTGGTAATGGGTATAAGGCATTTGAGGTAATGGTTTTGGAGTCTGAAGGACATTGAGAGAGGTAGTGTACAACAGCAGCAAAAACACTGGCATGAGGAATGTTGGTGTATGGTGTATAGAGAGGTGGCATCAACAGTGACATGTGGGGATCTAGGTGGTAGTGGGATGGGGATAGTAGAATGCAATTGAAGGAAGTGGCTTGTAGTTTTGGTGAAAGAGGGTAGGCTACATGCAGTTGGTTGGAAGTGTTGATTGAAAAGAGCAGATTTTTATTATTTTTTTTTATTTTTATTTTTTTTTTTATTTTTTTATTTTATTTTTTTTTTCAGTGGGGACACAGTAACCAGCTACAATGGGGCATCCAGCATTGTTGGTTTTATGGATTTTTGGAAGCCTGTAAAATGTGGTTGTGTAGGGGGTCATTGGGGTAAGTAGGGAGATGGATTCCGGGCAGTGATTCCGAACTGGGCCTAAGGATCTGAGTGTGAATTTGGAGGTTATGTTAGACTCTTGGGATGGGATCACTATAGCAGAGTTTGTAGTCGAGAGTCATCACAGTGGACAGCAGCCTTCTGTCAGATGGTCACTGTGATTGATCACAACAGTGGTGGTGCCTTTGTCTCCAGGGATGATGACTAAATCAGGTTGTAGCAAATGGCTGTTCTGTTAAGAGGTTTGTGTTGGGAGGATCGTGAAGAACAATGGTGAAGCCTGGTTGGTGAGGACTTCCTGGAAGGGGAACAGGGGGTGGTTACGTGGGATAGGGAAGATGCAAGGTTCAATATTGGGATTAGGTGGGCTTTGGTTGAAGTGTTTGGTAGCAAAGAACTGAGTGTTTGAATGGAGAAGTCCATAAAATAAGAGTGTTACCGTATTAATGAAACTTTTATTTCATGTAATCCATTATTTGCCAGAAGATGCAGTTAGTAGTAAAAGAGCACTTTGTAGGTGATTATGAAAGCAGTATGATGACTTTTCCTGAGTTGAATATTTCAAACGTGTTGAAGTCAGCTTGGATCTCTCTCTCTCTCTCTCTCTCTCTCTCTCTCTCTCTCTGTCTGTCTGTGTGTGTGTGTGTGTGTGTGTGTGTGTGTGTGTGTGTGTGTGTGTATGTGTGTGGCCGCGCGCACGGGCGTCCGTGCTTGCGAGCGCATGTGTGTGATCGCGCATGTGTGTGCTGACGCATGTGTGCGTGCGGGCGCACGCGTGCGTGCTTGCGCGGGTGCATGTTTGTGCGGGTGCGCGCGCGTGAAAGAAAGAAAGAGAGAGAGGGGGGGGTGCGGAGTGATGTCAAACTTAATGGAGAGCTATAATAAATGATCAGCAAAACAATGAGAGAGAGCATGTGCTCCAGATTGTATCACCATAAGTTTCCAGGGCATGACAAAATAGTTTATTAAAGAATAAGAGATTTTAAAAGAAAATGTGATTATTTTTCCATTACTGCCTCACAAACTTTGCACATACTAGATTCATATGTTGTGTTACTAAAATTAATATAATAGTATTAATCATTAAGTTGAAAGCAATAAACTATTGGTTACTGAGATACTTCAGAACAATATATTTATATTAAAAATAAATAAATTTTTGATATTTTACATTTACTCAAAAGTAAGGGCTGAGGGCACTCCATATATATATATTAGTACAATAGATCCAAACTGTATGGTAGCACAAAGAAACAAAAATTGTCCTTAAAGAGGAAGAGCTGTTCTGCTGTATATCGTGCTCACTGAAGGTTACAACCAACGAGGTAGGAGGTACATGGGATAGTAAAGGTTCTTTTGTGCAATGTGTGACATTGGGATGAAACTATGGCCAGATATTGAACTGCAAGGGAACATGAGGGCAGGCAGACTTGTCAAGGTTCCAGTCAACCACGTCTGACAACCACATTCAAGGATAGCCAGACTGTGCACAAAGTACATCATAACTCCTTCACAACTCTGCATTCCATCAGAGTACAAGTAATGAACTCCCTGTAACATTCTGTGTCATCCTGCACCATTTATCGAATACTAACAGCAGCCAGACTAGGGAATTACCATCCCATGCATTGGCTGCCATTAACATACCAACACAAACAGCTTTGTTGAGTGGTACCATGATGAAGTGTGGATTTGCTGATGATTAGCATCATACTGTGTTCAGTGATGAATCGCAGTTCTGCACTACCCCAGGTGATCATTGTCAGCAACTGTGGTGGCGATGTGGGAAGAGGACCCATTCTTCCAGTGATTAGTAGAGGCTTTAGCAGTGTTACTCCTGATGTCAAGTGTGGGGAGCCATTGAGTACGACTTCAGTTCACGGCTGGTAGTGAGTGAGGGCGTCCAACGGCACAACAGTATATCATAGACATCCTGTCTCCTGATGTTACCTCTTTTTAAATTCCTTAAGAAAACAATTACTCATAGAATGTGTCAACAATCATTTCAGACTATTCATATGACTATGACCCTTGCCAGTTCATAATAATAAGAGTTTGAGCAGCTAGATTTTTGGATATTTTGCTTAGTTGCTGTGAAAGTCCTGTAGAAATAGGTGATAGGGTCTTTAAGCACACAACTTAACTGAGTGAACTGAAGGCATGAGAATTGCGTGGGGAGAGAGCAGGACTATAGGACAGGTGCTTGAGTGCATCCCACTTGAGTTGGTATAACTTCTGATCTTTCCCAGACTTCAACCGGCATCATGTATCGAATCGTGACCAGCACGGAACTTGGCTCACCATTCCGTAATAGTGATTTTCGACAGAAATGCTGCTCCATACACAGTCTTCATTCTCCAGTGGGTGTCTATCTGTGTTTTTCCTTTGGCAGCCAACAAAAGTATAACAACACACTGGTGCAGTTTGGATGCATTTGGCAATAAAATCGCCATAGTTCATGCTTCCACATTTACTGCAATGCACATTGGGAAGGGAAGAATACCATACTAATCTTTGCCTATATGTCTGTGTTTATATACCTGCATTGGTGTAGCGCTACGTTGCATATAGGCTGCAGCAATGCTTTCAAATGGAAGCCCTCTTGTATATTTTTTACAAAACTTTTAAGCAAAATACTCTCCACCATTACATTGCAGTTTCTTTTGAATAAAAACTGCTAAGTTCCCTTGGAAGTGCTAGAAACTGGCAAAATTTGAAAACCTTAGAAGATAACGGAGGCAGAGGAAAAGGTGGTGGTTTAGGGTAGATAGAAAACTGTTATGGCTCAAGCTAAGGCAAAGACTCATTGCCGTAACCTGCTGAAGCAGCATTTTGCAATGCTGCCCACCTAGGAGCTGTAGCATGACTGTTAGTCAATGACCAGTGATGTTATTGTAAAATGGGACACTTCGGCAATGTTATGGCATCCAGCATACATAACAGCTGCAGCAACCACTCAAGCAAAGTCATCCTGGTGCATACAAATACTGGCCATCTGCCCAGGCTGGGGATCGAATCGCCCTGTGTTGTAGGGTAAGCCCCTGCTGTGAGGTGGCCTTCACACAGTTATAATTTTGAGATGACCAACTGCGTGGGGGTAAAGTCACAGTGCCAATGGACTGGGGGTCGAATTGAGACCCTCTCAACCACCAAGCCAATGGGTGTCTGACAATGCCTGATGCTGCCAGTCAGATACTGAGGCTTTGGGTTCACATCCCAGATGTTGATAGTTCCGTCAGTCCCCACAGCTGGTGCAGGGTGCCAGTAAACCCTGCTATTGGCATAGGCGTCCCCCCCCAGGGGGTCCCATCTGTTGAGTATATGCATGGCACCGTGGGTCCACAGACCTTGACATGGTACCTCCATTTCTGTGCTGCAAGTCATTCCTTCTACTATTTTTTCTCCATTCTGCGTTTCCATGGATAATCTTCTTGGTTCTCATTGTGCTTGGATCTTGTTTACGATTTTGGACAATCGTTTACTTCCCTTCTATTATTCTGCAACTTTTTATCCTTTGGTTTGACTTGCTACTCCTTTTCGATATTTTATAGATATGTGGATCATGCAGTGGAGGTTAGCCTGTGCAGGAGAGGTACTATGCCCAAAACCTGGCATGGTAGCCATTTCACAGTGGGGGGAGGGTGTAATAGTAGTAGTAAAGTACCTGCCCACTGACCACACAGGGATTCCACTGTTGGTGCCTGAGATGGAAACTCTCCAAGCTAACCAATGAGTATGTGCCCATCATGGCTGGAACATGGGGTCTTCAGGCAAAAGTTTACTGGCCAGGTGACTTGCTGTGGCTGGGTGGCACCCATGGGGGAGCCCCCTTTTGGAGTGGAAAGTACCATGGCAGAAGATCCACACATGAAGCAAATTAAACCATCTTCCACGTGTGGCCTAAAGGTTGCAGCAGTTTCTTGAGATGGGAAAGCTTATTTTCATGCAGAGAGATAAGTCTGCACATTTCCTTCACTGGCTACACAATGGGCAGAGGGACAAGCCAGATGTCAAGAAGTGAAACATTTCATCCAGTACTTTGTATGCACTCGGAATGAGGGGGATACTTTTAGCACAACAAAACCATTTTTTTATGTCAAAAACATTGAAGAAAAATTTGGTGAATCTGTGAGAAAAATGCAAAATGGTTCGCTATTAATTAAAACTTATTTGCTGCCCAGTTTGGAGCTCTTCAGGCATATGATCATCCAAGTGATGTACCTATGACCATTGCCCCATACATAACTTTGAGAATGTTCCAAGGACTCATTATCCACAGAGATCTTGTGCTCCAAGCAGATGAGGAGCTCTGGACTAATTTCCAGGAGTGAGGTGTACATTTTATCAGGCATGCACAAAAAGGGCCTTAGGATAATCACACGGATATGGGCCTCTTTAGCTTATCCTTTGAAAGGAATGTCCTCTCAGGGAAAGTGGGAAAAATTAAGGTCATGGTGTACAGGTGTGATATGAAACTGTATGTCCCACTGCCTATGAGGTGGTTCAGATATTTATGCTTTGGGCTTATGTCACCCTATTGCATGGCGGACCCAAAGTGTGCCAACTATGGGTGACAGAGTAGTACTTGTGAACATCCACTTTTGTGTGTCATTTGTGGGAACACCACTCTCCACATTCACCAGTTTTCAAAAAGAACAGAAGATCTTGGAGTACAACTCTGTTGATTGCCTGTCATATACTGGAACAGATATGAATGCTTACATCCTGTGGATATGATCATCAATTATGCTAACATCAAGACCATCACCACCTCTAACTCAACCTTCCTCCAACCAGATGTCCCACCACCTTCTTCTCCTGTGGTTCCTGCAGTACCTACTTCAGGAACCACTTCCCACACCCGGCTGGGAAGCATTCTCCTTCTTCGGCATCTACCAGTGACAGCACTCTATTTTGAGATTGCTCTCCCTGGCAACCCCCGGACTTGGAGGCCCAACATCAAACAGTGGATGAAGGAGCTACGGCCTGTGGGTACCAGGGCTATTCGTTCTTCATCTGTCCCTGCACTCAATGTGGATAGCCCCCTTAAATGAACCTTGTGACCAAAGATGATGATGATGATGATGATGATATGATGATGATGATGATGATATGATGATGATGATGATGATATGATGATGATGATGATGATGATGATGATGATGATGATGCGCCCCCCCCCCCCTCCAGAGGTGCCAGATCCACCCACGCAGTCAGATTCGGAACTGATGTTTGTGGCTGTGGCTCCATCTCCACTTGTTACAGGCAGCAATCCTATGGCGTGAGCGGTCCTCCTGGCCCCTTCATGCCCAACCTGGCCGCCATTCACATAGTCATTCAGTGGAGCTACAATGGGTACTACTGTCACCTGCTGGAACTATCACACCTTTTTTCCTCTTTCTGTAGTTTGCATTGCTCTCCAAGACACACAAGTCACTGATGACCATTCTCCAATGCTGTGTTGTTATCATGTGTTCTGTCAGAGCTGTGCAGGTCTTAAGAGGGCATCTGGAGGGGGTCTGTACCTGAGTTCATTCAAATGTTGTCAGTTAATGGCTTCTCCTTCATACCTTGTAGGAAGCAATGGCAGTGCTGGTGCAAATGACCTCAGCAATTACCATTTGCAACCTCCACTCACCTCCAGGCAAGCTACTTATGTTGAATTGACCACAGTAATCCAACAACTTGCCCCCTTTTCTTCTGCTTGGGGACTTCATCTCACACCACCCCCTGTGGGAGAGTACCACTTCATCTGGTAGGGGCCTTATAATTGACCAGCTTCTCTCAGACCATGATACATGTCTCCTCAATGGTGGTTTTTCTACCCACTTCAGTGCTGCTCATGGCACCTTTCCAGCTGTCAATCTAACTTCCTCTTCGCCTAATCATGTGGCTTTGCTATATCTGCTATATCGGTCACTTCATGATGACCTTTGTGACACTGACCATTTTCTGGTGATCCTGTTGTTTCCTAACCACCGCCAGACCGCCCAACTACCGCATTTGGCACTTCTCAGAGCCAGCTGGCCTTTGTATGCCTCTGCTGTCAGATTGTAATGAGGAGGTTGTGTGAGGCATCTCAAATGTGATCATTCAAGTTGCTGGAACTGCTATTCCCCTTTCTACACACACCATACTGTCTGTCGGCCGGTGTCACTGTGGACCAAAGACATTGCAATAGCTGTTCATGACAGCCGACGAGCTTTACAACAATTCAAACATCATCTTTTGCAGGCCAATCTTATCACTTCATGCTAAGGCTCACTAAGGGACGTATGCCCCTTCATCTCGGGTGTGGGCCAAACTCGGTGGTCTTATGGGCTGGCAACAATGAACACCTGTTCCAGGTCTTTGTACCAATTCATCGTTTCTTACAGAATACCTTGTGACTCACTTCGTGACAGTGTAAACATGCTTTTCCTATCCAGCTACCTTTATACTGCAGAACTGTCAAGTTGAAGACATCCCCTTATGTTTCACTCCTCACTAAGCTGATTCCTCTAAGGAAAACTTCACTGGCTGGAACTACTTCAGGCTCTTGCCTCATCTCACAACACAGTCCCAAGCCCTAATTCAATTCACAATCACATGATTCAACACATGAATGTTCCCCAAATGCAACATCTCCTCAAGGTCTTCAACTGCCATTGGCTCCAAGGTACCTTCCCCTCGCAATGGAATAGCATTGTTGTGTCAGTCCTTAAACTAGGCAAGAACCCAATATCTCTGTAGAGTAACAGGCCAATTAGCCTGATCAACATATTCTGTAAGCTGCTTGAAAGGACATATCCCCACATATTACATTGGGTTCTCAAATCTCGGGGCCTTTCGTCCCCTTACCAGTGTGGTTTCCAGGAGGGATGATCCACAACTGATCATCTCCTTAGGTTGGAAACAACAATTAGACAGGTTTTTTCTTAGTGCCAACGCCCTGTCACAGTCTTTTTCAACCTGCATAAGGTGTACAATTCCATGGCTGGGGCTTTCTATGACCCCTACTGATTTTTGTTCATCAGTTTTCATCACACTAGTTGTTCTGGGTAGAGTCGGCACTTCACTCAGCTCCCCACAGGTCTAAGAGAATGGTGTTCCACTGGGCTCTCTGTTTAGTATCACTCACTTAATGATTGCTATGAACGGGCTAGTGATCTCTGCTGGGCTGCTGGTCACCTCTGTGTTGTATGTCGCCAATTTCTACAGTTGGTACAGCTCCCACTTGGTAGTCTCTGCTGAAGGCCAGCTAAAAGGTGCCATCTAGCAGGCCTTTGCGTGGACTCTTTCCCGTGGTTTCCAATTTTCCTACAAAAATATGGATCATGCATTTCTGCCATTATAGTACGGTCCATCCTGGCCTAGAACTCTACTTAAGTACCCAGCACATGGATTTTGTAGCACAGTTCTGTTTTTGGGCCTCCTTTTTGTTAAAAGGTGACTTGGCTGCCCCATATTCATTACCTGAAGAGTAGCTGCATGGGAAGCTTAATGCTCTTATTCCTTGCCTACACATCTTGGGGTGCGGATCTGCTACTCCTTCCATATTTACCAGACCCTGGTTTCATCCCAAATGGACTATGGTCACCAGGTTTATGAAATTGTGGCTCCTTCAGCTTTGAAACTGTTAGACCCAGTCCACCATCATGGCGTATCTCTGGCCACTGGTGCCTTTCACACTAGAGCCATTGACAGTCCCCTTGCCAAAGTGGGGATCCTCCCTCTTCAGATTCGATGGTACTAGCTCCTGGTCTCCTATGCAGTCGCTGTTCAACAATTCTCTTATCACCCTATGTATCTCATTCTCATTACATACAAGGAGTACCAGTGAGTGGGATTGCCAGTAAGAATGCACTTTGCTTCCCTCTGCCAAGGTCTCGATCTCTCCAATTTCCTTGTGCGCTCCCCCTTGGACAGTGCCCAGGCCACAGATTAGAACCAATCTCTTCAAAGGTCCTAAAGTCTTAGCCACCCCATGACCTTTTGACATCTGGTACACTCAGTTCTTCAAAGATTTCCAGGGTGCTACGACCTCTTACACCAGTGACTTCAAAAGTGTGGAACACACAATATATGTATTTACATCTCCTGCTGGTATGTAATGCCATTTGCTGCCAAGAACATAAAGTGTATATATGGAAGAGCTGACAGCCATTAGCAGAGCCCTTGATTATATTAAATGGGCCTCCTTGACCATGTTTTAATATGTACTTACTCAACGAGCAGTGTCCAGGCTATTGACCAATGCTATCCATGCCACCCTTTAGTCTCTCCTCTCCGACCTCCTTCATGCTGCCTGCTCAGTTGTTTTTCTCTGGGTCCTAAGTTGTGTCGATCCCAGAGAACGAACTGGCCGACAGTTTGGCTAGAATAGCACTTCCTCACTTCCTGTTCACTTTGTCGACCCCAGGTCTGGATTTATGGGTGCGTGAGAGATCTCCACTTGCTTGGAAACACAATGACATCTGGTGGGCTACTGCCCCTTCTAATTAACTCCATACAGTCAGGGAGACTATTGCAGCACAGTGCTCTTCCGTTCCATTCTCTCAGAAGGAATCCACAGTCCTACATCACCTCAACATCAGTCATACCAGGTTAACCCAGTTTTCTTTTGTGTAACGAGCCACCCCTACATTATGGGTGTGGAGCTGTACAGACAGCACCTCATATCTTGATGGAATCTTTCCACCATTTGGCCCTCCACACAAAGTACTGACTTCTGGACTCAGTGCCTCTAATATTAGTGGATGATTCACAGATGGTTGAACTGGTTCCCAGTTGTCTCTGTGAATGTGGTTTTTATTCTCAGTAACAAGGTTTTAATCTACATCTGGAGCAGGGGCAGGGTGGTTGGGATGGGGCATCTCCCACTGTATGCTAGGTGTGTGGGATCCCTGACCCTACCTCCTTGACAGGGCTAGTCTCTTACAATAACTTTTAGATTCAGTTTGCCTCCATTTTGCTGCACACAATTCTCTTTCACAGTTTATTGAATAGTGGTCTCTCTTGACTGTAATGGATCAGGGGTGGGACAGCTGTGGGTGGAACATTTTGTGTTGCATGTAAAGCCCTGGGGACACCCACCTGCTGACTTTCCTGTCTCCTTCATCTTGCTTTTATTATTTAGAGTATATAAGATGTCCATTACATATTTAGCCTCTTCACATTTACCATTATGACACTCTGACTGGATCAGAAAACATTTTCGGTGGACATCTCTACCTCCTGATGCGCCACTCTTGGATCGTTGGATCAAGGAACTGACGACCTCGTTGTTTAGTCTCTTACCCCTCCCACCCCTTTTATCCTAAATCAACCAACAACCGACCAACTATTGGCGTAGTCTACAAGTTTGCTGTGCCAGTTCATGACGCATCTCTGCCACCTTGCCAAGGTTGTAAGTGTCATGAGGTTTCCCTGCTGTCAGCCCAGACTTGACATAGCAACTACTAGCTTCGTCTTCTCTGCACATTGTGCACAGTGAGTTTGATGCCCATCAGCATGCTTCCACCTAATGTGCGCGTGGTAGTACAATTACACTGCCTGACACAAAATGTAAAGCACTCAAAGGGGTGGAGGAAACAAACTAAAGCTTCACAGTTTGAGAGGGTATTTGATATTATTTCAGTGACAACAAAATCGAGTCAAATTTACAAAGAACTTGAGAGTATGAGTCCACTTATCAGTATGTCCCATTTGGCCTAGATGTATGCACGGATTCATTTGGGAATGGTGTCATAAAGCCATTGTATCCTCTCATGAGGCAGGGTGCATTACAACTGTTGTAATTGGTGATGGATATTCTAGATACAGGCACTGAGACAGAGTTGATATCATCCTGCACATATTATATCGGGAACAGATTTGAGGATCTTGCCGGCTGCAGGAGTACTTCAACATTATGGACAAAGATTTTTCATGTGGATGAGCATAATCCTGTTGTAAAATGGCACCACAGTACTGTTGTCATATGATAGGTAACGTGAAGATACTGAATGTCCATGATGTATTGTTGTGCCATCAGAGTTCCCTCAATCACTACCGGTCATGACCTATAGTCATACCCAATGTCTCCCCTCACCATAACCCCAGGAGTATCACCACTGTAACCCTCCAAAACATTGGAAGAATGGGTCCTCTCCCAACATTTCTGTGGTACTAACAGTGGTCATCCAGGGTAATGCAGAGCTGCAATTCACTGCTGAACACAGTGCAATGCCATTGATCACGAGACCCTGCTTTCAGTTCGTGGCACCACTACCAACTCAGTTGTTTGTGTTGTGGTGTTAACAGCAGCCTAAGCATGGGGCAGTGATTCCATAGCTCAATGGCTGCTAGTCTCAGACCAATGGTGCAGGATGACAAAGAATGTTGCAGGGAGTCCATTACTTGTTCTAGGATCGTTGGCACAGGTGTGAAGGAACTACAATTTGCTTGGTGAACAATATGATTATTTTTCTCTTGTGGTGGCCAGACATAGTTGACTGGAATCTTGACGACTCACATGCCAGCCCTCACAATGACCCACTGTCAAATCCAAATGACACAACACTAATGCACTCTGGTTTCTGTTCTACCTGTTACAGAGAATTGCATTGTAATCATTTATATACTTGCTGATGGTGTGCATGTGTACACAATTATATTGATGTCCAACTATGTCTTGTGGGTGCTTCTTATTGTGTCAGGCAGTGCATAAACTGTTGAAAAACTGTCTTTGAGCTGTGTGTGACTTATACTGCCCACTTATCTCCTTCTGAGAACATCTGCAATCCCTACAAAATATATACATAAATGACCAAAACTTAGAAGCAACAGAGAAAAAAATAAAGAAACTGCAGGTACACTATTTGGAGCCAGCTTTGAATTCTGTGGAAGGCACTGTGGTATTAGAACATTGTTCCAGTTATATAAAGTTTTAATTAGGACCATACAGCAAGCTATACAAGGTTACATTTGGAAGAAACTGCACAAATGGTTGCATTGTCTATGTGTGAGGAGAAGCAATTGTTAATATTTAGAGTGAAGAATAAGTTTGAGGATGTCAAATCACAAAGACCTTTCAGCCGTCTAATTTCCAGACAATTATTTTATTAGGCTACCAGTTTTGGTGATTTACTTTGCCATTTTCAGACCCCCTGACTGACATGTAGGAAGATTCCAACCTTGGTTCCGGTCAAAATAGGGGCAAGCATTCAAATACTGGGGTCTGTAGATTTCTGCGTGATACAGCGATCACTTCAACCATCTTCTCATCTCAGGGGGCCTGAAGGTGGTGTAGTAAATCATCAAAATTGGTAGCCAGATAAAAACTAACAGTTTGGAAATGTGATGGCTGAAAGACATTTGATTTCATGTCCTGTACTGAACAGTAGAGTCCTGCGACCATCTCTGAAAAGAGGGACATACAGAGAGTTAATATCTTTGATGATGTTATTTCCAAATCAAACTCAAGATGAAGGGATATACTGTATACTTCCAGCACGACAAAGGTGCCCGGTAGTTGTAAATTATTTGTGGTGGTGAAGTTAAAAGGGTTGCCTGGTGATATCAACAGTAGACGCAGTATTAGTGAAATCTGTACTGTATGGATTCTCTCTCTCTCTCTCTCTGTCTGCACAATAATGGTAAATAATGCAATAATATCATACTGCTTTGTGATATCTTACATACGTACCTTTTTTCACAGCATTCAGGACTTACCTATATCTTTGTGGATAGCCTTGACTGATCACTTTGATCACTTGCCAACAGCAACCCCCCCCCCCCCCCCCCCCCCACACACACACACACACTGCAGTCTCTGATGTCAGCAGATGTTTCAAGAACGCCCAAAGCGACTGCTGATGTCAGAGACTGCAAGGGGGATGGTTTGCTGTTGGTAAGTGATCAGTCAAGGCCATCCGAACAAATATAGGTATAAAAGGAAGGTACTATGAGACAGATGTTCAGTTGTATTGCAGTAACGATGGGAACATAATGTTAAATCATTAACACGGAAAGATAAAAGGACAGGTACAACTCGTTCTTTACTGTGGGCTGCAGTAAGATGAGTTTATGCTGCAAGATCTACTTCATTTCGTACTCGTGCTACTGCTGCTGTTGATAGTGATAATTCTGTTATAGATGAAGTACTTGATGCTGTGGTTGATCTGTTTACTAATTTAGATAAATAACCATGAGATAGTATTCAAGAGGCATATGACAGTGGTGAGTTAAATACTCCACGTATTGAAGAAACAGATAAGCATTTTGGAATAAAATGGAAAGCTGAAGAAGATTCTCAGCCTGGTCCGGGAGAATGTAAGCAAGCATGAGAAGATACTCCAAGTAACAAAGCATGATAGTATTTATACAATTGTTCAGTTTCGCAAAGTAATTTATGATGCCACTTGAAGAGCATTCATAAGAAATATTGCTGGATTGAGGGAGAGATCAGTCACCATCGATGGTTCAGTAGTGGGTGGTGAACTCTTCATAGGGGTGGACAATGTGTTTGAAGAAGTGGAAGAAGTCCATGATGATAAGAAAAATCCCAATGTGCCCTTCATGACTTTGTCAAGCCACTTGTTAAGAAGTAATTGGAATTGAGCTTTCAAATCTTTTTTATGGCTGTCACAAAATTTCCTGAAATCAGGGAGTATAGACTTACAAAACATCCAGTCATCATCATCAGCTGATGAATCCCATTGTGTTTTCACTTTAGTAAGTGCTTCAGCATTTATCAGTAGCATATGAAAAATAGAAACACGAGGCAGCTCTACATAGCAGCAGGCAGCATTTAGCCTAGCACGTGACACTTAGCCGCCAACCTCATCGTGGACTACCTCCAGTATACTTCACGTATTTTCTTAAGAATGAAGAGAGAGATGTCTCTCCTTCCACCATTAAAAACCATTTTGATATGTTAGCTACATTTTGTATGCAGCAAAGTATGCCATAAAATGAACAAAATTTAAACCGTCCAGCAGCTACATTTATCGCTTCGAACTTTTCAAAATAAGTTCTTTGTTTTACCTTTCTTCAAAGTATTACAATAACCATGAGCAACAACAAAAAGAAAACCAGTATATTATCAAGTTGTGATGTCAGACTATAAGATGCAAACACATCAGTTATTTTTACCGAACATTTTCCTCAAAATCGAATGAGAAAGACTGCATAGCAGAGAACATGCACAAATCCCAAAACAGTAGTTTTTAGTTTATCTACATGAAAACTAAAAGTATCACTGAGAAAGTAACTACAGAGAGAAATGTAGCTGTGCTTCATCAATATAAAAACTTCTTTTTTAGGCACATGGAATGACTTGAAATATGACTCCCCCTGCATTGTAAGACACAAGTTGCATGCAGCAACCAGCACTCCATGTTGTACCAGGCTATACAATAGACATATGTAACAATGTTTTCTTGCTTTTATCTCATTGGGAATTGGGTAAGTGGCTTCCACTGTGTTTCTATGCTCTGTGCTGATGCAGGATGCTTCTGCATCGTATTGCGAGTCGCATTGTGTATAGTAACTCAGTAAGAACTGTGCCTTAAGTGCTTGGAAGAGGGTTCATAGAAGCACTTTCAGACTATTTCATGATGATTCCACTGTCAAATAACCCATGGGAAAAATGAACACGTAAGTCTTTTTCCATGTGATCTCTACTTTCTCCTATTTTCTCTCTATGTAGGTGGAACTTAACAAAATATTTTCACATACAGCAGAGTTATTGATTGAAATTCAGGGAAAAGATCGTGCTACAATGAAATACATCTTTGTTTTAATGATTGCCGCCACAACTCACTTGTCACATGCATGACATTTTCTCACCTATTTCACAATAATACAAAACAAGCTGCCCATCTTATTGTTCAGGATCAATTGCCTCTTTCTAGGGGTACTAATATCCTGTGTAATTTGTTTTGATTTTTTGATGATTACTGGACAGTAAATGACAAAATCGTCTGCAAACAATCAAAGAGTGCTGCTTAGATGGTCTCTTAAATCGTTTCTATAAATTAGAAACAACAGACAGCGTATAGAATTTCCTATGGAAGCCCCAGATATTACTTCTGTAACATTTGATGACTTACTTTTAGTTACTATGGACTGATTTATTTCTAACAGGAATTAATGAATCTAGTTGCACAATGAGACCATGTTCAGAAGACACTTGTGGAAAATGATGTGACATCAAAAGCCTTCTGGAAATCTAGAAATCTGGAATCAACTTAAGATGCCCTGTCAGTGACACTCATTACTTCATGAGAATAAAGCTCTAGTTGTGTTTAACAAGAATGATATAAAATGAATCCATGCTGGCTACGCATCAACAGATGGTTTTCTTTGAGGTATTTCATAATGTTCGAATAGAGTGTGTGTTCAAAAATCCTCTTGCAGATTTATGTCATTGATGTGGATCTATAATTCAGCAGATTACTTCTGTTTCATTTCTTGTGAAATGTGTAACAAGTGTGTAAAATATTAATTACTGGCTTTTGTAAAGTCAGGCAATAAAAGTAACCAACCATACTGAATTACTGAACTCCACACTATTACACTGAGATGACAAAAGTCATTTGATGCTTCCTAATATTATGTAAGATCTTTTGCCAGATGTAGTGCAGCAACTCTACATGGCATGGACACAATAAATTGTAGGAAGTCTCCTGCAGAAATACTGAGCCATGCTACCCAGCCATCCATAATTGCGAAAGTGTTGCCAGTGTAGGATTTTGTGCATGAACTGATCTCTTAATTATGTCCCATAAATGTTCAGTAGGGTTCTTGATGGGTCGTTCACTCAAATTGTCCAGAATGTTCTTCAAACCAATTGCAAGCATTTGTGGCCTGGTGACATGGTGCGTTGTCATCCATAAAAATTCTGTCATTGTTTGGAAACATGAAGTCCATGAATGGCTGTAAATAGTGTCCAATTAGCTGAACATAACCATTTCCAGTCAGTGATCAGTTCAATTGGACCAGAGGACCTAGTCTATTGCATGTAAACATGGCCTTAACCGTTACGGAGCTGCCACCACTTGCTTGCACAGTGCCCAGTTTGCAACTTGGGCCGAGGGGTCTGCAACACACTCAAACCCTACCATCAGCCCTTACCAACTGAAATCCTGACTCACCTGACCAGGCCATGGTTTTCCAGTCATCATGGAGTCCAACCGATATGGTCACGAGGCCAGGGGGGTAGCTGCAGGTGATTTAGTGTAGTTAGCAAAGACACTTGCCGTAGCGTATTAATGCCAAATTTTGCCAAATTGTCCTAACAGATATGTTCATTGTAAATTCCACATTGATTTCTGTAGTTATTTCATGCAATACTGCTTGTCTGTTAGCACTGACAACTCTACGCAAATATCGCAGCTCTTAGTCATTAAGTGAAGGCCTTCGGACCGTGTGTTTTCTGTGGTGAGAGGTAATGCCTGAAATTTGGTGTTCCCTGCACATTCTTGACACTGTGGATCTTGGAATATTGAATTCCCAATCGATTTCCAAATTGGAATGTCCCATACATGTTGCTCCAACTATCATTCTGCATTTAAAGCCTGTTAATGCCTGCCCTGTGGCCATAATCACATCAGAAACCTTTTCACATGAATCACGTGAGCACAAGTGACAGCTCCATCAATGCACTGCCCTTTTATACCTTGAGTATGCAGTACTACTGCCATCCATGTGTGTTCGTACTGCTATCCCATGACTTTTATCACTTCACTGTATGATGTTTTGTAGCTACTGTAAGTAATAAACCTCGAACTTCCCCTTCCCCTTTTTCTTCCATAAAGTTTTCAAGCATATCTGAACAGAAACACTGTAGGTGAACTGTGGCTGTTACTATTATCAGGGCCAGTTCAATTATGGCATCACATTTGAAAGAATATTAAATTAAAAACATGAGAAAGCTAAAGTACAATAAGTGACAGGTACAGGACTGACATTGGGTATGCAGGGCTGGATACTTAGCAAACAAACTATATATATGCTTCCAAGTACCACAGGGAAAATTTGGACAGTCACTCCACATCAGAAGAAACTGAACAGAGTTTCTCACCAGGTATTTTCATAGCTGCATGTGTGATTGGGAAGAACACAAAGACATCCACTGTACTGATATTGAGTTCACATTTATATCTGTCCCTACTGGTCTGCAAACAAAGATGAACAACTGTTGCTGAAACATGTGAAGAAATGGGGGGAATATCAAAACTGTTACTTCAAATATTACGAAATAGGTTCAGCATGTAGATGAATGTTGCTTATTGAAGTATGATGCCAAGAGAAAATCAAATTTTATTACATAGTGTTCTAATATGATGTAACTAAACTTACACAGCAAATTAATACACTGATGTGAAAAAAAAAAATCCACTAAAAAGTAACTAATGTAGAGTAATGAAATTTTGGGACTACATTTGTCTACATAATGTATTTAAGTGATTAACATCGTAAGATCACAGGTTAATGTTGGCACGAGATAAGCCATTGCAAATGTGAAATGCTGGTACGTTAATAAACCATATAACTGGCAGAGTGTAGAACGCAACCATGCAAATGTGCATGCATTGTGTCATACAGGTGCCAGATGTCAGTTTGTGGGATGGAGTTTCATGCCTGGTGCACTTGGTCAGTCAATACAGGGATGGTTCTGGGTGGTTGTGGATGACACTGGAGTTGTCGTCCAGTGGTGTTTCATATGTGCTTGACTGGAGATGGCTCTGATGATAGAGCAGTCCAACGTAACAAGTTGATGCTCTGCAGTATGTGGGTGAGCATTATCGTGCTGGAAAACGTGTCCTGGCATGCTGTTCATTAATGGGAGCACAACAGGTCAAATCACTTGACTGATGTACAAATTTGTGGTCCGGGTGCATGGGATAGCCACGAGAATGCTCCTGCTATCATACGAAATCATGCCCCAGACCATAACTCCATGTGCAGGTCCAGTGTGTGTAGCATGCAGATAGGTTGGTGGCAAGCCCTCAACTGGCCTCCCCCTAACCAATGCACAGCCATCACTGGCACCAAGTCAGAACCATCATTCATCAGAAAACACAATGGACCTCAGTCCTGCCCTTCAATGAGCACTCACTTGATAACACTGAAGTCACAAATGGTGGTGACTTGGGGTCAGTGGAATGCACGCTAGAGGGTGTCTGGCTCAGAACTGTACTTGAAGTAACAGACTTGTAATAGTTCATTGTGTGACTGTGGTGCCAACTGCTGCTCAAATTGCTACTGCGGCTGCAGTACGATGCACCAGAACCATACTCAAACATGATGGTCTTCCCTTTCGGTAGCGCCATGTGGCCATCTGGAACCCAGTCTTCGTGTGACCATACATTCTCATGACCACCACTGCCAGCAGTCATGTACAGTGGCTATATTCCTGCTGAATCTTTCTGCAGTATCATAAAAGGAACATCCAGCTTCTCATAGCCCTATTACGCGACCTCGTTAAAACTCAGTGAGCTGTTGATAATGTTGCCTTTTGTCGCCTTAAAGGTGTTCTTGACTAACATCTACTCACCACATCCAATCTGAAAGTTAAATAACGCTTGTGACCATTATAGCATGTATTTAAAGCAAACCTGATTTGCATCCTCCCAGTGGCAGTACTAGTAACACTGTTATGTGACTGATGTGAAATTTGAATACACATCATCTTTCAGATGTAGAAACATGCCTGCCAACTTTTGTTTGTGTCACACAGCTCTTGAGTTTTCTTCATGTTACATGCCCCATCACCCTTCCTTAGAGCAGGGGAGCTGGGAGTGAGGGCTGCACTTGAGTCCTGGTGTGCTTGGTCAGATGTCACCTTATGTGGCATTTATATGTTTCTCAACTGGGAGCACCTGCAGTGTATTCTCGGCAGTAACAGATCCAAAGCAGAACTTAGTTGGTAGTGACCATCTCTGATTATGAGGCCACCACTGGTCTCGATTTCAATGGCTTCCTGTATTACACTGTCTCAAAATCCACAGGGCTTGCTCAGCATTCTTGTCTGTTAAAATCAAACATATGGTTTTCTTCTAAGCTGTGCTCAGCGACTGCTGATTTATCCTTCTGTCTCAGGCGAATACATGTGGTGTACCACAAGCAGCGCTGCTGAGCCCAGCATTGTGTCTGCCCAGTGTGCTGCAGCCCACACTCACGGATGCCAGGCATGAACAGTCCTACTGGATCCTTGGTCTAGCCAACAAAATCTTTAATCTTCTGCAGTGGCTGAATGACTGTTTTAACATTGTATTTCTTAAGGATCTTTTTCATCTTTGCTGTTGGTGGTCCCACATATGGCAAGAATGCCATTCACTTGTCCTCTTCCTGTCTTATTTCAGAGCAGCTCATTGTGTGTATGCCCTTCTTAATTTGTGTCTCACTGTAGCCATTATCAGGAAAACTGTCCTCAGGTTTTTCACTTTGGTGGACAGGCTTTCCAGGTCAGTTATAGCCTGAGCCCTGTGACCAAGAATCAGTTAGAATTGTGGTACATTGGATCAAGTGATGGAAGATAGATGCATGCCAACACAGATCAGTGTGCAAAATGTCCAGAAATGGGAGGCAGCCGTCTGTCTCCACCTCCCCTGTAAATTTTATATTCTCGTGGATGGTGTTGGTGTGTCCAAGGAATTTGTCAGTGGTTTCACTGCTGTACACAGAGTTATCCACATACCTGCAGGTGTGTTTGGGTCTGAGGCATGTGGGCTCTCTAACCATAATCTCAAATATTCCATGTACAGACAGACTATTCCTGGTGCCAGGGGAGACATCCTAGCTGTAGTTATTAATACTTGCTGCAATTAAAGTAAGAGGGAGTGAAAGGTTGTTTCAGAGGTCTCACAATCAGTGGCTCAAAAAGTTACACTCGCCAACAGAAGTTTTTTGACTTGAATGTCTTCCAACAATTGTATAAACTCATAAAAATTCTTCACATGGTACACACAGTGCCCAAAGGTTCCAATAATTCTGCTACATGTTTGGCCACTCCATATGTCAGTGAGCTGGCAGTTGTTTACTGTTGGGTGTAACAGCATTGCTTCCTTATACCCTTTTAGGAGCACAAACGAGCAAGGATGTGCTGCTGCCTGTGGCTGTAGTTGTTTTATCCATTCGAGTGGCAAGTCAGAGTTCTTTAGAGGAGTGAAAGTCTTTCATGGTTGATGTCACATTCTTCATAAGTTCCTTGTATGCTTATTCCAGCAATAGTTTATCAATTTTTCTGGTGATATTCGGTGGCACTCAATAAAATGGTCACATTGCCTTTATTTGTTGACAGCACAATAGTATCTTTATCCTCTCACAAGGTTCAAAGTGTTGTGCTTTCTGCTGCTGTGATGTTCAGTTTCAGAATTTTGAACGTGCTGTCATCCGGGGCCTGCCTAACAAAAGAAGCCATTGAAATTAGAACCAGTGATGGCTTCAAGAACAGAGATGGTGCCTCCCAACAAAGTTCTACCTTGGAACCATTATTGGCCACAACACGCTGCCAGTACTGCCAACCAAGATACATCCGTACGTCGTGTGAGACAGAGTCTGAGGGACCGTCCTGTTACTCAAGTGTGACCCCTCCTCCCTCTCCCACCCACTCTGTTGGGAGGTGAGGGGGCATCCCACTGCCCTGCAGTGCCTGTATAAGAATAACCAAGATGCCACCTCAACACTACACCAGAAGATGATGGGAGTGACATTCTATGAAACATCACTCATTTTGACAAACTCACTCAACTGGAAACCTGAGAGCTTTGTATTAGTTCACCTTGCCAAGAAAGACAATGCGATCGTATAATGTGATTTATCCTTCAGCTATAGTCTGTCATTTACAAGCAATTATCATCTGATATCTGCAGATCAATGATGCATTACAAACTGCAAAATTCTGATTACGATAGTAGTGGCTCTAAACATTTTCATTTTTGCTGATTTTAATATTGATGGTATGAGGTACACATTTATTTGTCACATTGTTAACAAAAAGCGTTCATAAAAATGTGCAATACTGAGGCATTGGACATGTTTGCAGAGCTTTGCCAAAAAGTAGCCTTTTGTAGTTTATTTCAGAGATATGTATATATTGCACTTGTTCAGTTTTGACTGCTTTCTTTGTCCATAATTCAGCAGGTAGACAGCTTCACCATGCCAGGGATGGTGCAGAGTCCATGATATGCAGCTGAATAGCACTTGTATATATTAGTACATTGCTTCGTTGTTACCGGCTTCTGCAACACTGCAGCTGACTGCTGGATGTTTTAATTACTAGGAAGATTCATTCTTTGCAGTTAAACAGGTCAAAGAGAACAACATGACCATGCAACATCTGAGCTGTCACAAATTAATCTTATGCTTTACATTAGGAATCAAGCAACTTGGAGCATATACCTCTTTAGCCATTACTTTATGTAATCTGGCCCTATTTTTGAGAAATGTGAAAGACAACACATCATATAACATTCTATGTCTGTCAGAAGTTCAGGTTTTATTTTGAGCCAAGGAAGTGGAAAAAAATTAATCAACTGGAAATCCAACCAGCTGTCTCGTGATATTAATGCAGTTATATCAGACTATAAAAGCTCATATTCATATAACCAATAGAATTCTTAGAAGTTGTTCACACATTATAATGTTCATTTGGAATATTGGCACATCATAACCACACTTGAGTCCAAATCTGATTGCAGGGTTATCATTGCAATACAACACTTTGCATCGAAAGAAGGTATTGTGAACACCAACATACAGCTAGAACAGAACTGACTCTTGGACAGAGAGTGCAGCTATTTATAAATTTGTGGAATATTAAGAATATACAAATATTATGAACATAAGAAATTTTGAGAACCTTCCATAACTGATAACTACTAAATGACAAATTGCTTGTGTTCAGGTTTGAACTGGTAACCCACAGCATGATGCTAATTTTACACCACACTGAATACAATACAGCTTGTGACATTGCTACCTCTCCTGGAGAAACAATGACTCGCTGTTTCTGAAGTTCTCATTGGAGACAGCTACAGCATCCTGGATCTAGATCTTGTCAATGGTCCTCTATATGGCATTGCTGGCAGAGCCTCACTTTTTGGTTGTGTTGTGAGAACCTCTTCACTATGATGAACATCAAATTTATCCCAACCCGTCAAATCTTCACAAAGTTGAGCTAGTCTTCAGGTTCACTGAATGACAAGCCCTCATCATTGATCTGCACTTAAGGAATGTAGTAGGGTTTCATGCGAAGAACATGGATGATGTCTCTGCATTTTTATCTTCTTGAGGAATGGTTATAATCCTCAACTTTGGATGTGATGTCCGATAAGCAACAATGTTTAAGATATGGGCCAAAGCACTACTTAATTAACTTTTCAAGTACTCACATTTGCTGAACAGGTATAAATATTGATATCAAGTCCCCCAACCCATATTCCAATGGCTAGTGTTTGTCATTCTAGCATTCTTGATCTTTATCCTTAACATGCAGAGTCTGTAGATGACCTAGCTTTCTTGCCTCGGTGGTCCTTGTGATTATGTGGTTCGCATAGTCATACTGAGTATCGTCCATTTCAAACTGGAACAGTGTATCCATTATGGTTTTGGCCTAGTGACTGTGGAGCAGAAAGAACAATGTGAAACATGTAGTGTCTTGCTTCACTGTGTTGTATGTGAATGTCATGATGGGCAATATTGTATCCCAATATCTCTGTTTGGCATCAGTGTACATCATGAGCATATATCTGCCATTGTTTTGTTAAAGTATTCTGTGAGACCATTCATCTGTTGGTGATGTCATAATGTGAAATTACATCTGATGCTAGTCTCAACTGGAAAACTTTTCCATAATCAGAAATCATTACACAGGGTGCTCGATGCTTCAAAATGATGTCCTCTACAAGGACACTTGCAATTTCTGGAGCTTCAGCAATCATTGCAGCTTTGGTGACAGTGTAGCAGACGGGGTAGTAAGTGCAGACTGTTATCAATCGATTCCCATTTGTCAGCTTTGGGAACCTCCCCAGTGTAGCAGACGGGGTAGTAAGTGCAGACTGTTATCAATCGATTCCCATTTGTCAGCTTTGGGAACCTCCCCAAGTGCCGCTGTAGTCAGAATTAGTACTAGATGCCCAGAGGTATTTGCTGCACACACTTCCATCACTAACATTCCTTACTGCTGCTCTGGTACTATACAAGGTGCGGCTAGAAAAAAACCGGACTGATGCTGGAAAAAACATTTATTTACAATTTCATGTTATCTCCTTCAATGTACTCTCCTCCTCGGTCTCTACAGCGCTCCATACGAATTTGCTGCATATCATTTTCGGTAAATCCATACATTACTTCCATCGCTTTTTCTTTTACTGCTTCAACAGTCTCAAATCTAGTTCCTTTCAAAGCTGACTTGACTTTAGGGAAAAGAAAAAAGTCACAGGGGGCCAAATCAGGTGAGTAGGGTGGATGATCTAAGATGGGAATGTTGTGTTTTGCCAAAAACGTCTTCATTGACAACGCACTGTGAGCTGGGGCATTGTCTTGGTGAAGGATCCATGACTTTTTTCTCCACAAATCGTTCCGTTTTCTCCGTACTCGCTCACGTAGGGTAGCCAGGACGCTAATGTAGTAATGCTGATTCACTGTTTGTCCCTCTGGTACCCAATCAATGTGCACAATCCCTTTGATGTCAATAAAAAACAATAATCATTGCCTTGAATTTCGATTTTGACATTCGTGCTTTTTTTTGTCGTGGAGAACCAGGAGTTTTCCAATGCATCGATTGGCGTTTAGTTTCGGGATTGTAAGTAAAAAACCACGATTCATAGCAAGTAATAACATTTTGTAAGAAGGTGGGATCACTTTCAATGTTTTCCAGGATCTCAGAACAAATCATTCTTCGGCGTTCCTTCTGTTCAATTGTGAGACACTTTGGAACCATTTTTGAACACACTTTGTTCATGTTGAAACTTTCATGAAGAATCTGCCTAGCACTTTCCTTGTCAACTCCTGTTTACTCAGACACTGCTCTGATTGTTAAACGGTGATCTTGTCGAACAAGTTTACCGATTTTTTCAATGTTTGCATCAGTTTTTGCTGACAATGGTCTGCCAGTGCGAGTGTCATCACTGGTGTCTTCGCGGCCATCTTTAAATCGTTTAAACCACTCAAACACTTGTGTTCGCGATAAACAATCATCGCCGTACACTTGTTGTAACATTACAAACGTTTCACTTGCAGATTTTCCTAGTTTGAAACAAAATTTGATGTTAACACGCTGTTCTTTCTGTACACTCAACATTTTCCGACGCACAGACAAAACGTCAACTACTTAAAACAGACGCCACGGGCAGACTGAGTGCAGGAGGCAGATGAAACTCGAGCAGTAGGCGGAGCGAGAGTCACGTGACAGGCCACGCGACTTTCAGCCTTATTGCATTCGTTTTATTGTTTCACCAGTACTAGTCCGGTTTTTTTCTAGCCACACCTCGTATACTCTGTCTAGAGTCGTCACAGATCCCAGGTGACCACATTTTGGAGTGACATGGATAAACTTTAGGATGACTAGCCATAGATCAGCTGGGATGATGAGCAACCAATACAACCCCATTGGATCATAATTTTTCTTAGACAATGTTCTCTTTATTAATTGAAATTCTCCTTTGATCAGTTCCTCACTCTTCAAGCCTTTGTGATTTTCCCTGTGTCCAGCAGCAATGTCATTTAATGCAACAATGACAGAGTTCATCCATACTGCTCCATACTGCTGTGCTCCACCAAAGGGTTCCTCGAAGGGCAATTGGCATCCTTCTAATTACATGCATTTTTATATACCAGTGTGTTTTACTCCTGAAACCTCAATACCCATCTTGTCAGTTGACTCAGTGGGCTCAACGGGCTAGTCATCCATCATAGAGATTAGTGGTCTGTCACAATGGTGAATGGTTTGACAAATAAACATGACTTTTTAATGGCCCATACAACTACAAGGCACTCTTTCTAGGGTGTATAATAGTTCCTCTCAGCTATTGAGAGTACTCTGGAAGCATAAGCTATCATTTTATCAGCACCTTCATGAATTTGTACTAGGACTGCTCCTATCCCATAACCACTAACATCAGTGTGAAATTTTGTCTTGGCATTCTTCTTATACAGTTCTAGGACTGGAGATTTTAGCACCTTGTTCCAGGAAAATTTTGCATCTCTCTGCAGTAGAACAAGCACATTCCAAGAAAACATCTCACATCTCGAATGTGCTGAGATATTGGAAATTGGTGACTGCACTACTTTATTCTGGTTTGGAATGGACTCCACTGCCATTCACTAGATACACCGCGACTTTTATTTCTTTGGCAACAAAGATGCACTTTTTCGGATACAGGTGTAAGCAGAGGCCTGCAATCTGAAAACACTCCAACACAGCTTTCAGTGGCTTATATTTTCTTCAAATATGTTCAAGAAATATCATGGTCATCCAGAGAGCAAACACACTTCATTCATTTAAGGTGTCAAAGCAGGTTATCTATCATGTACTCAAAGCTGGCTGGTGTGTTAGATAGTCCAGACAGCATGACTTTGAAGTGATAGAGGCTGCCAGGAGTTATGAAGGAAATCTTTTCACTGTCAGCCTCATGGCCCTTGATTTGCCATTTGTCTGTCAGTGTGTCCACAGCTTAGAAATATTTTGTTTCTTTCAAGCAGTCTATGGTGACATCAGCATGCAACAATGGGTAGACATCTTTTTTCATGAATGTTTCACCATTGGCCATTTGGTTTATCTTTCCTCCACACCAGATTTGAAAGGATGCAAAAGTGAGTGTGGAATGGGTAACACTCGACCACTTTGCTCCTCTGTCAGGTCATATGCTAGTGGCATTTTGATAGCAGCTTCCTCCTCTACATTGTTTGCAGTGTCAGAGGAGTATGATTCTTCATCAATGGCATTAAGCTACCCTTACTGGACTCGTCTGCGATTCAGAGTTCTCCTTGACCACCTACAATGCTTGTGATCATTGCTGGGATGTAGATTTATTTTGTGAGCCTGAGTAGCTGTTTGCAATCAACAGTGTGTTCACAGTTTAACTGATCATCTATATTGATCTTTGTTATGTGTGCTTGATGAAATAGCTTTGTCAGCTGTGAGCTCCAATCTTCCACAATCTATGACTGCTCGTGATGCCTGCAAGAAATCCCATCCGAGAATAATGTTATGACTACATTCAGATAAAGTGACAGATTCCAAGAGCTGTGTTCTGCCACTGAGAGTTATAAGACTTACATTTTCTTATTGTCTGGACATATTTCCCATCTGTGACTTTCAGCACAAATGCCTTCATATCATGGGACCCAATCTTCTTTAGCTGGCAACAATAAGCATTTAACATTACAGAAAAGGAAGCTTCTGAGTCAACTAGTGTCCAAACAGGTTGACCATCAACGAAATTTTCTGACATCTTGGGGGGTGTCATCCATGGAGGATTTTCATCTGTGGCTGCCTCTCCTCCATAGAGGGTTACCTTGCTTAGTATCCCTGAATTCAGAGGCGAAGTGAGTGGCAGATACTCCTGTAAGCATCAGGGAAAGGCTACAGTGTGTTGGGGAGCAACTACATCCCCCAGGTTGGTTATAATTATCTGCAGTTGACTGGCGTGAATGGAACTGTTGTGATGGTGAATGTCTGATGGTGCAGTAGTCATCAAAAAATTCTTCTTCTTTCTTTGCAGCAGTGCACAACATGTCCAGGGCACCTACAGTGGATGTTTTGAAGCAACCACTGTCTCCACCAAACAATGTCACATCATGACAAAACTAAGTCCAAATCCCAAAGCACAGTCATCAATGAAATACAACATTTAGCACTGAAAGCACATTTATCAAAACACCAACATATAGCCAGAAAATAACCAACTTCTGGATGGAGAGTGCAGCTATTTGTTCAATTATTGAATATTCCAGAATATACAAACGTTAGAAATGAAATTTTGAAAACCTTCCAGAACTGATAAATACTAAATGACAAATAATTGTGAGTGGTTGGGTTTGAACTGGTGACCCGTGGCATACCAGCCAGTGATGATAACTGCTACACCACAGTGCAAGTAGCACAGTTCATGGCAGTATGTAATCCACCATTCTCAGGTCATTTTTCTAATGTATTTAAAATGTTCTGTTGCTGAACTTCTATGTATGAATGTTGATAGTAGAGGTGCTAGTAATTATCAATCTTTATCACTGCTGACATTTTATAAACACTTTGAAAAGTTATTTATTCTAGGACAGTGCCCTACCACAATAATGATGATGATGATGATGATGAAGCTAATGTAGAGCATCGTAATAGTAATAATAATAATAATAATAATAATAATAATAAGATAGATTTCAGATGAGGGAGAAATTCTGAATAACATTTGACAATATTTAATCTGAGATCCACTATTGCCACACATTTTGTGAGTAATCTCTCATTTAATGTAACAGTACTGGAACTAATCAGTAAGGCTTTTCAACAGGACACAATTGTTATACTCAATCCTTAGTACGTATAGAGTAAAAGATGAGATGGTGTGTGATGTTTGGAAAAGAATCGTGAAGTTATATATGTGGTCTGTTCTTATGGACATGTGAATCAAGACACAGAGGAATGACTGACATTAGTTGCCAGTGGGCATTGAATAAATCAACCGGAAGTCGAAAATTTGTGCCACACCAGAAACTGAACCCGAGTCTCCTACTTACTAGGGAGATGCGCTGACCACTGTGCCATCCGGACACAGTCGTCATTGCAACTGCACTGACTCCTTAGAACACCCCCATCAGACCCAAATTCTCAACTTATACATACACTACTGATGTAGTGTCCCTTGTCCATTATCATCATTACTTGTGGCAGTTTGTTAATTCCCGTAAGAGTTCAAGCTTGGCGTGCATCTGCACTGAAGTGATTAATTGGTCGTCCTCACCTTAATTATATGCCCGAAAGAACAGACAAAATTTTAATTCTGCAGCCATTATGAATCAGACACAAAGAAGTGCCTAGTAAGCAGAATACCCGGGTTCGAATCAGATTCCTGCACAAATTTTCAATTTTCACCATTGATTTAAATCAGTGTCCACTAGCAGCTAATGACAGTCATTTCTTTGTTTCTTCAATCATTAAGTTGTTTACTGTAAATAATCTTAATTTTAAACACACACACATTAAATTCAGTTACTCCCATCATGGGTACAACACAAGTCATAAATACAGGGTGTCCCAGGAGGAATGGTCAATATTCATGCATATGATAGGGATGATCATTCAAAGTAAAAAAAGTCTAGTAAACATGGGCTCTAACATGAAAACCTTAAGAGCTTTGAGCATCTCCTGTACTGTGAAACAAATCTCTTCTACTGCAAGTTCACAACAAAAACAAAAAAAGTCTAGTAAATATGCCTGAGGGTGTTTTCATGTGACATCAAGTGCTAATTAAAAACATTGTTACAATTCTCATTACAAACAAAATGTTATTCCTAGTGTAATTTAATGTGTTCAATTCATTTGATTTACATTCACTTCAAGAATGTGGCAATATGCTGAGTAAGGTAAGTGTGACTCTCAGCTCTCTTCACATTATCAGCACACTCAAGGCTTTCTCAGTTACATATGAACATCCTGATTGTTCTTCACATTTTACTGCCATCACATCTAGTTACTGTCAGAAAGCACAACCTATACATACTGGAAATTTCTAAATAATAAATCTGTAAACAGAGAGATGTCAAGTAGAAATTTTTTCAGTTTAATTTTAAAGTTAACTTTGCTAGGCATTTAATGTCACGTACATCCATCCGTATTCTGCAAACTATTGTGAAGTGTATGGCAGAGTGTACTTGTGATTCATAATTCCATCTACACATCTCAAAAACAAGACTAAAGATGTCTTTGGAAACACTAGCAAAAAACACATGATATCTCAGTGGAAATGCCCCTTATAGTGCCTGTATTAGGAATAGCTTTAATTGTAGTCTTCAGTCCAGAGACTGGTTTGATGCAGCTCTCCATGCTACTCTATCCTATGCAAGCTTATCCATCTCTGAGTAACTACTGTAACCTACATCCTTCTGCATCTGCTTATCTATTCATCTCTTGGCCTCCCTCTACGACTTTTACCCTCCATGCTTCCCTCTAATACTAACTTGGTGATCCCTTGATGCCTCCGAATGTGTCCTACCAACTGATCCCTTCTTCTAGTCGAGTTGTGCCACAAATTCCTCTTCTCACCAATTCTATTCAGTATCTCCTCATTAGTTATATGATCCACCTATCTAATCTTCAGCATTCTTCTGTAGCACCGCATTTCAAAAGCTTGTATTCTCTTCTTGTTTAAACTATTTCTCGTTCATGTTTCACTTCCATACATGGCTACACTCCATACAAATACTTTCAGAAAAGATTTCGTGACACATAAATCTATACTCAATGTTAACAAATTTCTCTTCTTCAGAAACACTTTCCTTGCCATAGCCAGTCTACATTTTATATCCTCTCTTCTTCGATTGTCATCAGTTATTTTGCTGCCTAAATAGCAAAACTCGTCTACTACTCATCTGATTTAATTCGATAGCTATGGCTAACTAAACTTAATATCTGATGCTACTGAATAAACTCTTCTATATGTGTGCAGCATGTGCCATGTATGTAAATGAATTATTAATAGTTTGGAAAACCACATAATTACAGTATTTCACGCAAACTATCTCTATCTACCCAAGACACATCAGTTTTTCAAATTCTTATTCAAGTGTTTGTGTGAAAACCAGTTCTTTAAATTGTTCATTGACTTTTGCTGTCATAATTGGATGTTATTCAGTGCTTTATAATTATCTCAAGCAGGAGTGACTTCTAACAATTGTTATCTTATCTGGCAGGGTGTTCTGATGATTCGTATAGACTTCTGTAGTATTAGACACTAAGTCAGCTGCCACACCTATTACCATGACAATCTTTGCAAGAAAGGCTTCAGTTAAATGTGTACCACCGTTTGATGCATAAAGACCCAAGTTTATCTTGAACTGCTTATAAACTATGCTACATAAGACTCCAGTGTATATTTCCTGAACAGTATGAACATGCTGAAAGAGTGCCATGATAAATAGTCAATGAGCACAATGAAATTTTGCCGTAAGAGTATATTTCTGTTAATTTGCTCAAATATATGTGTATCTAAATACACTTTATATAAAAAAAACAAAGATTCTGTAACTTACCAATTGAAAGCATTGGTACGTTGATAGAGACAATAACAAACACAAACACACACACAAATTTCAAGCTTTCGCAACACACGGTTGCTTCATCAGGAAAGAGGGAAGGAGACGGAAAGACGAAAGGATGTGGGTTTTAAGGGAGAGGGTAGGGAGTCATTCCAATCCCGGGAGCAGAAAGACTTACCTTGGGGGGAAAAAGGGACAGTTATACACTCGCGCGCATACACACACACACACACACACACACACACACACACACACACACACATATATCCATCCGCACATATACAGACACAAGCAGACTTCCGCTCCCGGGATTGGAATGACTCCTTACCCTCTCCCTTAAAACCTACATCCTTTCGTCTTTCCCTCTCCTTCCCTCTTTCCCAATGAAGCAACTGTGGGTTACGAAAGCTTGAAATTTGTGTGTGTGTTTGTGTTTGTTATTGTCTCTATCAACGTACCAACGCTTTCGTTTGGTAAGTTACAGAATCTTTGTTTTTAGATATATTTTTTCCATGTGGTATGTTTCCCATACGTTTCTTGGAGTGGAGAGGAAAAGAGGATATAGAAAAGAGAATCCACTTTGTAACAGAATACACACAAGAATGTTCAATTGTGTTGATATACATTCATCAAATACACTTTATTTTCAGTCATCAAAATCAACATGAGTGACAAACTGCTTCCTATAGTACACTAAATCACACAAACTCTTGTGATATATGGAAGCAAACAGTGACTTAACCTTTATCAACAGCAAATACAACAATTATTAATTGCAAGCAACAGATATAATATTACATCCAGTCTGTTTCTGAAGTAGCACAACCAATAGATGAAAGCAGTCTGCTATGAATTTGCTCTGAACTAAGAAGCAGACACATAGATAACAAATGAAATGAGTATTTTTGGAATATTCATGTTGAACAATGCATTTCAAATTTTATACTTACAGAACTGTTTTTATTTCTTTTTTTATTTTTTATTTTAAATTACATAAGCAATGAATCTCATTTTTTTCATTTTGTTGAAAAACAGATATTCTTTTGAGTAAATATGTAACATGAAATAAAGAAATTAAAAAAAAATGTATTCATTAGAAATTTCAATAGCTGACAGGCTGTTCACCTCAGAATTGCTTTAGAACAATAGATTAAAATTCAGTGCCATATAATTTTTTATATACACTGACAATTTGAAACAGCAAACAGTAAGCTCTTGAGGTACAAATGACATATTTTGCTACTTATTTGTACCACAAAATAAATAAATTGGCCATTTTGACATCTAAATCTGATTTATTACTATAATAATAAATTAGCAAACAAACTGTTGATTTATCTCCCATAAAGTTTAGGACAAGGGCACAGTCTCTTGTAATTATAAATTTCATATATCTTCTGAATGGGATGTTTCAGTGCATTTCCATTTTAATTTGTCATATCAAAGATATATAAATAATAAGTGAATCATAAATAACACATGTTTCTCAATAGTAAGAACAGCTAAAATGGAATAACATCCCAAGCAGGAGAATCAAGGGAATGGTTATCTACTACAGAAGTAAAGCATCGATATACAGTTTTGTTCCATGCATAAGACATGCGTGTGGACGCTGCAGTACATAAGAGCTGGATTACTATACAATGAAATGTGCTATAGTTTTATACCTTTCCTTCCCTGTCAGGTGACTCCTTGCTTTTACCCCAGAATTTGTCAAATCTTGTTCTAGCTTTCTCTAGAACATCAGATGCAAGTGAACGGCCAGAGGACGGGGATACAAGTGGCAAAGGTTTAGTGGGAGATTCTTGTGTCAGTGCTTGACCTTCTAATACATGGTAAGAGCCCTGTGCGCTTCCCAGCTCACTTGGCTGATACGCAATGTCGGATGGTGGACTAGGAGCTTCCAGAACTCGGTAACCAGATGGCCCTCCTGGTTGCTGTGTTCCTATAACTTTACCCTCTTCAGCACCAAATGAAACATCTCCAAGACATTTAAGTGTAGTTCCAGGAACAGGTGTCTCATAGTGAGTCAGTTCTGACCCTGTTGGTACGTTCTCCTCCCCTTCACTTTTTTCTTCAAGCCCATTAACTGTCTGAGAAGGCTGTGGAACTGGTGTGCTTGAAGGTTCAGTCTCTGTTGTGTCAGATCGCCAACCTGTGAAATACGAAACATAATGTGAATGCAACCAAATTAATATTTTTACTATTTTATTGAGACATAGCAATAAGTTTTACAGCAGTTAAATAAAACTGGAATAGTATGAGTATATTATTATATTAAAAGTGGGTGGTTGGGTGGTATACAGGATATATCAAAAAGAATCATCCAATTTTAAAAAATCGTAACTTTTATGTTATCTGAGATGTGTGCGTGAACAATGTACTGTTGGAAAGAGCAAACTCTTGAGTTTCACGTGGTTCCCACTAGGTAGCAGCAGTGTCTGCCCACTTAAGTTCTAGTAAAAACTGCGTCGGGACAGCAAAAAGCATTTTGTGTTCTACGTTTTGCACAGTGTGGGTCAGTAATAAATGATCAGCGTGACTTCCGTACTAGGTATGGTGTGAATCCTCCAACAGCTCAGATCATTAGATGATGGCATGAACAATTCTGAGAAACAGATTGTTTGTGTAAAGGCAAATTGCTGGGCTGTCCCCGAGTGTCTGACACCGACGTTGAAAGCATCCGCTATAGTTTCACAAGGAGTCTGCAGAGATCCGTTCACCGTGCAGCTCAACTGCTCAACACGACCCTGATGTCCATCTAGTATGTGTTGGATCTATGTTTACACATCAAACCATACAAAATTCAGTTACTGCAAGCTCTTTTTGAAGGTGACAAATAACAGTGTGTGGAGTTCTGTAATTTAGTACTTGGCAAGATGGAGGATGACAGTTTTCTTCTGTGGTTAGTGTTTAGTGAAGAGGCAGCATCCTATTTAAATGGAAAGTTGAACCATTGTAATGTGAGAATATGGGGTGCAAAACAACCATGTGAAATTGTACAGCATGAGAGGGACTCTCCAAAATTTTATGTGTTTTGTGCATTTTCATGGGAAAGGGTGTATGGTCCATTTTTCTTTGCTGAGAACACTGTTACAGGAAGCACATATCTTGATATGCTTGAGAACTTTCTTTTCCCACAGTAGGAGACTGATTCGAACAAATTCTTTTACCAAGAGGATGGGGCACCAATACACTGGCATCTGGAAGCGTGGGAATTTTTAAATCAAACAATTACTGAACGATGGATCGGTTGCACTGAACCAAATGATTCAGCCTCACATTACTGACCTCCAAGTTCACTGGACCTGACTGTATGTCATTATTTCTTGTGAGTGTTTATAAAAGACTCTGTTTATGGGCCTCCATTACCAGCAACAAAGAATGAACTAAGACATCATATAGCAGCAGTTGTGGAAGACATCCTCGCTGCAGTGTGAGAACTCTGTGAATACTGCATTGACATATGCCGTGCATCTCAATGGGAGCATAATGAACACCTATGAAAAGGTATGTAAAAAAGCTTACTGAGTTTCCCCCTTCACCGAGAAACAAAATTCATTGTATATGTTTATTAGTTTCAGAAATATAGATGTGCCAAATTGGGCAATTCTGTATAGTACTTCCAATTACTGTTAGATACCTAACAAGAGAAATAATATGTATGGAGATACAGTACGTTGCATGTGCTGGCAATAGCTGCAAGCATTTTACAGAATTTAAATACTGATCAATAGGAACAAGTGAAACTGAACAGCAGATTAGTTGCAAAAGCATTTAAAATGGTAAAGAGGCTAGGATTTTGGGGAAATTAAGATCTTCAGTACATGTCAGTGATAACATGAGGAATGCATTTTATTAAATTAATTGATATTACTCTTTATGTATTGTCCATCTACATGTTGTCTTTCTAACCAAAAATATTCATATGAGACTTTACTGTTGGACACTCATTACAGAACAAAATTATAATTGTTACCGGACATTTACAAATACATCAGTGACAGTGTCTTCAGAGCAGATGAATCACTTAACTGATTCCTTGTTTGCACAACAGCATGTAGAGTGTTTGTGAAGAGAAGAAGTGGGGCAAAGGAGTTTATTCCACCAAAGACCAAAAATAGAGCTCCGCACTTAGAGCCTCTATAGACCATGCCACTGAGATGCCTTTATTAGCAATGCTTCTGTTGGCATACTATTGGCTTAAATCAGTGGTCATCAAAGCTTTTTGCTCAATATCCAGTATTAACATTAAGGGTTGACACCTTGGGCTGCATGTGTACCAATATTATTATTAATAGGTAAGCTATGGAAATCGGTATTTTGTAAGCGTCCAGTAGATTAGTTGTGGTAAGGGCGCGATAAGTTGGCAGCTGGCCCCCATGTAGTGATCCTTAAAAATCAGCACCATTCAGACCACTTCGTGTCAAATGTTCTCTATTTCAGATCGTTGCACCCTCAGCGACCCCAGAGTTGTAGCACAGCTTTGCGTGACTAAGTCTTGTGTTGTCCATGTGAACGGATAGTTAACTGGTTAATAAAAGTAACTGTACTTATGTTTTAAAGCATTATTCAATACAAGACCCTATGACATATGATTTGAATGTCAGTTTTCTTTTACTCATTGCCCCGTATAATAAGATCTTTAATGTAATGTTCCTTGCTGCAAGCAAGTATCACATTTGAAGATGACCATCTCTGTAACATGCATTCACAAATTCATGTTACTTCCATCTCAAAATTCATACCGTAGACTCTGATCACTACAAGATGCTCGCACACGAGAGTTGTTGGTACTGGAAGACAAAACAATAAGTTTCCCGCTGTAATGCAGCAGTGGCCGTGTTACTTGACCCCCATACCCCTGAGGTAAGTGGCCAACTTTACTTAGCTCATGGACGAATTCATCAACATCGATTAAAATTAAGCACATCTTAAAATCGTACTGGCTGTGTAAGTATTTTTTTGTTATTAAGCAGGAAAACTACAGCTGTTAACGTTAGTTGGCGTTTTGGGTTCAACTGTTAGTTGTCAGATGCATATTGTTATAAAATACAGCTGAGAATCGCGGGCCACACGAATACTTGATTCGGGCCGTATGTGGCCTGTGGGCCGCAGTTTGACGACCACTGGCTTAAATGAACACATTGAGACATACAGTGCCACTGCACTTCTGTGGCTCTTAACAGCAGGCTATTACCACCACTGGCAGAACACTGCTTTCAATCATGGACTTTGCTAAATGCCACTCAGTGGTACTACTGACTAGCCAAGCAACAGATTAAGCTGCATAGAAACCATCAGCACATGACATACTGATATTGCCGTGTATGAGCATTTTGTAGCATTAGTAGACCTTTAGCGATACTGTTGGCTTGAGATGGAAATCAATGCAGAAGACTTCATCTGTGATGCTGAAAAACATCCATCAATATGAAATGTGAAGTGTGAAGAATATTAAAGTCAAGAAAATTAAAGCAATGGAGGCAATCATCATTATGTTTTCTCAGGACTTTGGAGACAAAAGTACTTCAGAGAAGAAAACAATTGGCAAGTGACATAACAAAAATGATCAATAAACTGTACATGTACAACATTTTCACTTTTATTAAATGATTAAATATGGAATATACTTTATTCCAATATGTTCAGTAAGGTAATAATTTTTCAAACTGCCATGGTAAATGTGTTTTGCCTGTTGACATGTCATGTTAACTGAAAGTAGTCAAAGTGTTTTCAGATCTGTATCCATCTTCATCATATTCAAAATTCTCAAAACAGCATGTTTTCACATCATTGGCAAATTCTGGAGATACATTCAAAGACCACTGAAAAATTCTCCACTTGTCATTAAGAATGCCAAAAGTATATTCAGTGTATCTTCTAGCCCTACAGAGATGGTAGTTCAATTTTTAACTGTTAAGAAATTGCTTCTGTATAGATGCAGAAAGAACAATGACATACTAAAACCTTTACCACCAATGATTGGTGGTACATACAGCTGCCAGTTTCAAGGGAATTTAATTCTATTCTCAATTAACTTCTTATAAAGCAATGCATTCTTGAATACGGTTGAACCTTTCGCTCTTCCACAGGCATCAGCATCAGCGAACGTGAATCTAGTAGTAATCACACATGGCTAGCAGCACTATGGAGAAAAATTTTTGTATTTGTAATAAATCAAGTCACTGTCAGCTGGTTTGATGGACATATGTGTTTACCATCTATAGCTACCACTCATTTGGGGTTTTCTTGTTCATTAAGAAAAGTAAAAGAAAGTTATCTTCCTCATCCAAATCTATGATGGAACAGCAACATGGCAGAATGTGGTAGCGACATTCTCACAGTGGCACTGTGCAACAACAAAGAGCCACTGCTCAATGGTGCAACACTGTGTGAGAGATCAGTGAGAAGCACAGCTTGGTGATGTTGTTTAAGGCCAGACTTAGTCATATGGCTTGCATCTGGATGTGTACCATCATTTTCACAATGAAAGGGTCTTTCATAAATGTGCAGAGGAACTACGCATTGAAAATATTCAGTAATTAGTTTACTTTTGAGGTGTCATGAAACTATCAAGAGATATTATTGTACTAACAGTGATCATATTTAGCCCACCTCCATGGATGAGTGATTAGAGCAGTTGGCTGCAGAGTGGGGATGCAGGTTCAGTTCCCATACAGCCAGAGATTTTTCCTTGGTGGGGGACTGGTACAGGATGCACTCAGCCTTGTGAGGCCAACTGCAGAGCTACTTGACTAATTAGTAGTGGTTCCAAGCTCAAGAAACCAACAGTGACCAGGAGAGTCATTTGCTGATCACATACCACTCCGTACCGCATCCGATAACACCACTGGCAGAGGATGACACAGCAGTTGGTCAGGCCCAATTGGCCTGCCTAGATCCAGAATGCAGAACTTTACCTTTAGCGATCGTATTTGGTGTAGGGTGAATATTTCCTGTTGAGCATGTTAACATCAAGATCATCATACTCACATTTGACTGCTATGATTTAGTGGACCCATACCCAATATAAATAAACAAGGTCATACAAAGATTCAGTGTTTCATATAATACACTACATCAGTCAGTAATGACTCAAATTTCCATCTACTGCACATGCAAAATTTATGAAAAGTGTTACAGGTTGGTGGTTAGTAACTTAGAATCATGAAAAAGAACTGGAACACTTATGTTCTTAATAGTGAGTATATAAATATAACTTCCTGCAACTTATGAAAAGCCCAGGATAACTATCAGTATTCAACCTTATCTTCAGTTATTTATTACTCCCTTTTTCATACTTAGAACATGCAAGGAAGGCACACTGTTCTGCTCTTCATTTCTTGTCTTTCCTTATGTCAGCAGTGCAATGTGTTGGAACATTTACGAACAATAAAAGCAAATCAACATATCTCTTGTTCCTGTATTTGTTTAATCCTTTAAGCACAAGACCCATCTTGTGATGGACCATTGAAATTGTGCGCTCACTGGTAGCAGTTGTTCATAAATAGACAGTGTAGTATGTAACCTCCCTCTCTCTATATTTTCTGATTCTTAATTTCAGTGATCAGCGTTAGGTGAGGCACGGTTAACAGAGAGAACACACATTTCATGGAACCCGTCAGTGTTGCTAAATGGAAACATATCTCTGTTCTTTATGAAATTTAAAGGTTCGCTTCTTCAGTGTAAGTGACATGGTTGCTCTGAAAGGAGAACAGTTCATACCATTACTTAGATTATTGAGTTCATAAATAGCACAATTCCTAACAATGGCCTGACCCAACCACGCTCGTAATAACCGTCAAATCCCGTTCCATTTGCAAGCTAAAGATAGCAGTTGCTGTATAGCTTTTCCAAATTAAAATTATCATGTTTTAGAAGTTCATAGTCATATTAATAATTGTTCAAGGAAGAATATAGCTTGCCAACAGACACTACTGGCTAAAAATCATGATACTGATTTGTCCACTGATTTTTTTGTATAATTATATGCACTTTTCATGAAAAAACTGATTAATCACTCAATTTTGCTTTACTGTTTGACAGAAAACTTCCAAACTCATATTTTATCAATATCTACAAAGTGTAAATATTTTTTGTTTGACTTCACTTCATGCTACTGTTCCATGCAACCTGAATAATAAATTTTCTCACCTTACGTAAAGTACCCCTTACAAGTGTGAGCTCTTTCACTTTCTGCTGCTTGTCTGTGCTGGATGATCATTCTGTGGATGATATGCAGATTTTTAACTGAACATTTTGTAATTTGTATGAAACTCAGTATGTTGCAGGCAGTGGAGTTACTGCAAATGCACATCTGCAACTGTTCATAAGGCCAAAGGGATCTCATATATCCAAGCTGCTGGAGTTGTTGGAAGTACTTATTAAAACTGAGTGCAAGGATCTGTCTGATCTTTGTTTGTCAGACGAAGATTCTGACTCCAAAGAAAGAACTGCATCTCGTCAAGCCTCAACCACAACAGGTATTATACATGGAACTGCAGGTTGTGTTATTTCCAAATAATCTTCAGACTTGTATGAAAGTAACAGTGAATGTGACTTCTCTACAAAAACAGAGAAGAGTACACATAATGTGTATTGGTCACAAAACAACAAAACAAATACCACCCAGTAGTGCATCCTTTAAATGTGGAGAATGCAGGGATTATTTGTTATCTGGATGCCTGATGTTCAATCTTTCAATATTTTCAATTATTTGCATCACTGTCAGTTTTAGAGTTTATTGTGGAGGAAAGTAGTAATTTTTTATACACCCATTTTGGAAGAATTGCTCTGAAGAAACTGATTTTATTTGATTGTAAGTGTTCTGTATTTTGCTGACTTCTTGGATAGTGCTGGAGACAGACTTCTCAAAGTAAGAAAGGTTGCTGATTAAATATGTCAGACCATTAGGAATGTATTTCTCCATTCTGTGTAGCCAAAAGTTTGCTTCTGTTTGATGGGAAACTATTCTTTAAGCACTACATTACTTCTAAGAAAAGATGATCTGAAATAAAGTTATTCATGTTCTGTGACTGCAAGACTGGTTACATACTGGATTTCTTTGTTTATACAGGGGCTGAAAGTGACATCAAAGAATATAGCCTGGGGAAACCAAGGGCTATAGTGGTCACTCTATAGCACATCTATTTATGTGAACAGATGGTATGTGATTGCATTACAGAGCTACAAATACATGTGGAAAAATCCCCAAAAACACACATTACATACCTTAAATGAAAACATAGCTGAAAAAAAGAACAAACTCTGTTAAGGTCATCTGATATTTTATTAGCTGTCAAGTGGTGTGATAAAGACAAGTTTGGATCTCACAAGTTGCAGCATTGGCAAAGAAAACTGACCATAAAACTAGAAAGAAGGTCCAGAAACAGGAGTGCGCACTGGACTACTATGAGTCAATGGCAGCAATGGACACATTGGATATGGTTCTAAGCTCAATAAAATCTATCCAAAAAACCATAGAATGTTGTAAGAAGTTCACCAGAATTTGTTTCCACTGTGCAGTGAAGTGCACACTGATTTGAAACGTCTTGGCAGATCGCAACTGTGGCAGACCAGGACCCAAACCTGGTACCTTTGCCTTTTGCAGGCAACTGCTTTATCAACTGAGTTATCTAAGCACAAATCATGACCCAGCCTCACAGCTTTATGTCCACCAATACCTCTTCTTTTACTTTCCAATCCTCACAGAAGTTCTCTTGCATACTTTGCTGTAAAAAAGTTGGTTTTTTCATGTTTTGGACATGTGTGTCTTAAATGTACACAAAATACAAACACTTAAAATCATAATGAAAGGTTGAATGGATAAATACCACCATAGTCGTATATGAGAAATATTGGAGGTGTATGGCAAAGAAAAGAGGAACAGTGTATCAAAAAAGTGTTAGCAGATGTACCAACCCTTTGGTTAATCTTGTAATCTCATTGAACCTATATAGAGATCATACCATACTCAAGAATCAGTCAAATAAGTATTTTGTAAGTCTCTTCTTTTGTGGATGAATTATATTCTCTTAAGATTCTCCCACTGCATTTCAGTCTAGCATCAGCTAGGTGCATGTTAGCAGGTATTCCATTTTATGTCACTGTGTATGGTTACTTGTAAGTATTTTGTAATAGTTGCTGTTTCCTGTGATTTTACATCAATAGTGGCTGGCTCTGGTACCAGTTTTAATCTGCTGACTGTCCCATTCTATAGCTGTCAATTTCATGATCAGGAAACTTACTCATGATATTGTCCAAGTTCTCTCTGAATCACTCTGCCACTATAGCTGCTGATTCATATAGTGCATAAAACCATCTGATAACCATGTTTGTTCCACCTTTGGTGCTTAACTTCACTCAGATTACTTCACATTCATAATCCATAGTAACCCCACTACATATTGTAGAATTCTTTTTGGCAATAAATGTGCTGCCACCATTATGTCAAACATATCCTTCAGATATATGTTCGATCTGAATTTATGATTTCACTGCTATTCATTTAGATTTTCAGCTTGCTTTCTGTTCTTAGTGTGTATTATTATCTTTAATAAACAATACAAATTCTGGAACCTTACTCTTTGTGCTCTTTCAGTCTCCCATTATCATCTTAACATTTTTGCTTTCTGATGTGCAAGGATGAATGTTCACCTCTGAGAATAATATCACTGATCCATCTTCAATTTCAGCAGGAAATTCATCATTGACCACAAGGAGGAATTCTTCTAACCTAAAAAAGCCTCCATGTCCACACTACATGTTCTCTGCTATCCAAGTAGTATCTTTGTTCATGTAGTCCATGCCTGACCTATTCAGGGGACCCCTATAATTGCCACCCTAAAGTGGAGGTCAAGAAATTTGCATCCAAGATCATCACAGAATAATTTGAGCCTCTGATTCAGAGCTTCCTTTTGCCTCCAAACCAGAGTAGTGAGAGCCCTGTAATCTGTGCTAACATGATCTATGATTTTCAACCAGTTGCAGCCAATGTGTTCCATAATGGATGGCGCACCCTCCTTCATGTCTCGGATGAGACCTCATGGCAGATGTACCAAGTGCATATGGGCCTTCATTCCTGGACTACTTGCTATTTCCCTAAGGGGTTCCATTACCTGCTTAATGATGGAGCTCACTGAACTGGTGCAGCCTGCATGTTATGGTCGATTCTTATTTTGATATCTTTGGTGGTGTCCTATCTTCACCGTCTTGCTTATTTGGCCAGCTTTGGTTTTGAAATTGATAATGGAAGTAGTGAACAGGGAGTGCTTGGACGGGAGCAGTGAGTGTGTTTGTGGCAGTGAGTGTGTAAAGAGTGTACCAAGCTGACAGCCGTTGAGTGCCGCACGTGGAAGTTTGGTGGCTTTCTGGACCGAGCTGTGGCTGTGTGGTATTAGTTGGCTCCCTTATACTGGAGGACACACAGTTCTACATGACTCAGTGGGGACTGCTAACTCAACCCAAAGTGGCCTTCTGTTGTTATCAGCCGTGGACATGGAGCTGTAACTCAGAATACTGACTTAGTGTTTCTGGCCACAACAGCTTACTGGTATTGTATTACTGCTCATGGCTGTCTTTGGCAGTTCTGACTGTTTGAAATCAATTAGCAATTAAGATCACTAGTTATCTGTTTTGCATCAGGTTTGTTGCTTTGGTGATTGGTACTGGCTCAACCTCTCAGTGTTAATGGTAGGTCACTTTCGTAAAGTTTGATTTCTAAGCTGTTTTTGGTTATCAAACTGTAGTCTTACTTAAGGGGAATATTTTATATTATAGGCTAGCCTATTTTTAATTGAGCTGTGATCAGAAATTTGTTTTAATCACTGAGCTGTATGGTTGTTTTTCCTTAAGCTTTGATTGATACTGCACATGGTTTAGACAGAGGTTTCCAATGTTTTGCTAAGTTACCCAACCCATTTTTATGTGTGCTTTGTGATGTATTGTCACTCACCATTGATTCTGTGGAGTGTCTTGTAAAATTCCTGTGATTTTCAGTTGATTTGGAGAAACAAGTTAGGATCTTTAAAGTTCCTTGACAGGTAGAGTTACAACTCATTTACCCACTATGTAAAGCTTCACTCATTGAGTTTGTCAGTGACACCTTGGTGCAGGAGTGAGATACATGTAAATTGAGGTACACCATCCTACAGAGAAGATTATTTATCCCCATGGGCTCCTCAGCAGGAAAGGGAGCCTCTTTCATGCTACATTTGGGAAGTGCATGTGGCAGCACAAGCCCTTGAAGCAGCTTTATCCAAAGCTGAGGTAGTGTCTATCATTGTTCAGGGGATAAATCCAGAAGATTGATCATATACTTTTGTTCATGGGTAGACCCTCCACATTTCAAGAATTAGAATTGTAAGTTGCATAAGGTGATGCAAGGTGCTGGTGTAGTCGTGATGTTAAGCAAACAGAATGTGGGATTAATTCAGAATCTGGTGCCGGTATTGCTAATCAATCAAGCAGATGTTTTTGTTGTAGGTGGACACTGGGCACTTTGCCTGGCAGTGTAATTGCCAGACTAGCACAGAGCCAAACAGTTGATGCTGAAGTAGGGCCAGGCAGAATGGCTGAAATAAGATACCACATGCTTGCTATCATCTCAGTGTGGGTAGTGCGCTGCCTGCCTGCACCAATATTAATCATGAACCCATATGTGGGTTAGTGGATTTGGGAAGCTCTGCATCACTAGTCAGTTATGAATGGTATACTAGACATGAGCATATTTGTAAGTCTGGGCAGTTGCACCCAACCTTTGTAAGGCATCACACTGCCAATGGTCAGCAACTGGTTACCATCAGAGCCTTGGGAGTCAACTGCAGCATTGGGAAATTTTCTTGGCCACTTTAGGTCATCATGATTAAGAATTTGAGTCTTGAATTAATTTTGGGCTGTTACTTTATGGATAAAACTGGATTAGTATTGGATTATGAGCAAAGGTCATTTTATTTCAGTTCATGCCCACAACAAAGTTGGTCTTTTGCCATGATAAGTCTGTCCGTGAGGTATGTTTGGTGGCTGATAGTTATGGGGAGTTTAATTTGCAGCATCTGTTGGAGGTGGAGGCATAACAGCTGTGGTGGGTATTAAAACAATTTCCTCACATGCCGACTAATAAACTTGGGATGACTAATAAGGTGGACTATGGTATTCAACTTAACAATGATATTCCTGTTAGACAGTCACCATATTATGCCGAGATTGACAAAATGTTGGGCAAGGGAGTTATCCGGCTGTCTGTCTTGCCCGAAGTATCTCCAATAGTTTTAGTTAAGAAATGTAATGGATCAGGCATCAGACCTATGGTGGATTACCATTTTTTTTCTGTCTTGCCCTAAGTATCTCCAATAGTTTTAGTTAAGAAATGTAATGGATCAGGCATCAGACCTATGGTGGATTACCATTTGTTAAATAAGAAGGTGGTGTTAGAATCTGTTCTTTTGCCAGACCTCTACCACTGTTTTACTTGGTTTGCTGGTATGAGGTACTTCATGGTCCTGGACCTCAACCAAGCCTACTATTAGATTCCCCTGGTGAAGGCTTCTAAGCCTGTTACAGCCTTTGCTATGGACTGGAGTTTGTATGAATTCAGCTGACTCCATTTCAGTTTATCCATGTAAGCTGCAGTTCATTCGTCTGTTGGATTCCATCTTGGGGGTCATATAGTTACAGTTCACATACAATTATTTAGATGATGTCGTCATATACAGCAAAACCTTCTCTGAACTCCTGGAGCATCTTTGCCAGGTTTTGGCAAGGTTGGGGAGGCAAGTTTAACCATGAATCCATCCAAGGCCGACTTGGCACATCCAGAAATCTCATTTATAGGGCATTTATTATCAGTAGATGGGGCAGGAATAGATCATCCCCACATGCAAACCATTTTGAAATTCTGTTCTCCAAAGAGTAAGACAGGGATAATCCAATTTTTGGGAATGATTAATTTTTATAGCAAATATATCCTCAAATTTGCTGAATTAGCAGCCACTCTGAACACACTACGTAGGAAAATTTAGGAATTTACGTGAACTGATACCCAGCAGGCGGCCTTTGATACCCGTAAGCATGCATTGAGCAATGCTCTGGTTTTAGCATTCCCGAATTTTGACGTGCCCTTCATCCTTGAAATTGATGCATGGAACTCTGGTGTTGCAGCCATGTTGCTGCAAGGGCAGGATGGTCAGTGACATCCTGTGGCTTATGCATCACATGCCCTTACTAGTGCTGAGACCAAATATTCCACCTATGAGCTGGAGGTGCTTGTGGTGCTATTTGGTACTGAAAAATTTTGATTCTACCTGGACGATCATTCCTTTGTGTCGGAGATGGACAACCAAGCCCTGTTGTGGGTGCTGGCACGTCCCTACAAGACCGGTCAGATCGTGAGGTGGACCAT
Source organism: Schistocerca americana (assembly GCF_021461395.2). NCBI lineage: Eukaryota > Metazoa > Arthropoda > Insecta > Orthoptera > Acrididae > Schistocerca > Schistocerca americana. The sequence continues at coordinate 424,961,459 of NC_060130.1, read as the reverse complement.
TAGGATATTAGTGTTTAAGTTTGAAGTCAGACATATCACGGGTTCTGACAATATGGTCACTGATGTCGTTAGCAGACTGTTTGAATCTGATGCTGAGAAGAGCCCTAGAGAACAGGTGGCCCAGCAAGAGACATTGATGGCTGTGGTTTTGTGTGAAATGCCTGAACTCTTTGGGGATCAGGGGCTACATCAGGATTTAGACTCTGATTCAGGAAAGATTGAGCAGTGAATCCAATCCAGAGAAGATGCACCTGGGTACCATGTTAGGAAAGGCGTTCCATGCACAAAAACCCAAGGAGGTGTGATTTGGAAAATCTGTCTTCAAAGGGAGCTAATTCCTGCCATCTTTAAATATTACCGTCATTCAATGTTGGATGGGGGGGGGAACCTGGGCCTTTACAAGATGCTTCATAAGATCAGGGACCACATCATCTGGACTTTCCTGCATAAAGATGTTAAGCAATTAGTTACACAGTCTCAGGAATGCAAAAGGTCCAAACGGAGTTTGAGGCATAAGTGCAGCCTTCTTAACTCCAGATGGGTGGAATTTTCCATGCAGCAACTATTTGTTGACTATTTCTCTCCACACAAAGTGCGCTTATTTTCATCACTGTTGATGCGTTTACTAGGTTCACGTTGTTGAGGCCCATTGACAGTATAATGACAGGAGCTAGTGCGAACCTCCTAAGTAAAATCATTTCATGGTTTGGTCCTCCTGTTACCTAGGTGAGCAATAATGCCCTGGCTTTTGTTTCCCAGGAATTTTGCAGGTTTTGTTTTAAAAATGGCTTTAAGCATGTGACTATAACACTTTATTACCCACAGCCTGGCAAAATGGGACCAGTTTTTGTCACAGCTGAACTTTGCATTTACATGGCAAGACATGAGCCCCACTAAGCTACCTCGGTTTCATTGATGTTTGCGCATCCAGTTAACTCCCTACTCACGAACATGTGGGGGATACCGATTTGTTGCCCAAGGTGTTTAGTCCAGATATTATTCAGGAGAACTTGTGACAGGCTAAAGCTAATACTTTTAGGGCTCATTGTACAGATACGACAGGTTACCCTGCACAACTGCTAATGCACCAGCAATTTTCTAATGTTTTTTGAAGCAGATGATTCAAAACTATCTGAGTGTAGTCACTTATCTGGACTATATGTTAATAAGTGGCATTACAAGAGAGTGACAGCTGGCAAACTTACATCTACTATTCCAGGCACAGGAACAAAACTCACTGAAGTACAACCTAAAATCATGTGAATTCTGTCAAGAACAAATGGAGTGCTTAGGCCACATATTTAATTGTAAAAGACTTCAACTAACTCAGCAACATGTGGAAGGCACTGAAAGAAACCAAAGTGCCTCTGAACTTTAAGACTTTCAGTCATTTCTTGACAATGAAATGAAATGATCGTATGGCATTTATTGGCCGGGATATCCCCTTCAGGGTTTGGCTGCCATATTGCAAGTCTTTTTAGTTGATGCCACTTCAGTGACTTGCATGTCAATGATGATGAAAATGATGATAAAGGACACACAACACCCAGTCTCCTGCTGGGAATCGAACCTGGGCCCCCTTGCATGGTAGGCAGTAATGCTACCACTGTGCTACAGAGGCAGACATTTCTTGACAAAATAAACTATTATGAAAATTTATACAAAATGTGACCCAGGTCACCAAACCTCTTCAAAATGTTTGCAAAATATGAATGGTGACAGCTGTATCAGGACACTTTTCACAAGTTTAAATATCATCTAAAGTTTTCTCCTTGTCTGCTGAAATATGTAACATAAAAAAGCCTTATCCTAGCCACCAATGTGTATCAGTGTTGCATCAAGGTAATTCCTTTTCACAAATGTGATGAAGGGCATGAAAAATCCATTGCATATACATTTAAAATGCTCTCTTCAGCCTAGACCAAACACTCACAAATTGAAAATGAAGCACTGATTATCATATTTGGCATCTAAAAATTTCATAGTTTCTTGTGGCACAAAATTTCACCTCATAATAGACCATAAACCATTAATTTCCTTGTTTGGTCGTAAGAACTGCCTTCTAGGAAAAATAAAATATGCAGTGCCCACTACACTGGACCCTTTTCCACAGCAATTCAAAATATTCAATTCAGTATCAGCTGACAGCACAACATGCTATTGCCAATGACTATGCAGACTATGTAAACGACTAGTTTGGCTCTCAGAAAACAGATTTTCTGTACACACACACACACACACACACACACACACACACACACACACACACACACACACACACAAACTTTTAATAATACTGACTACTATATTTATATACATTTATTTCATTCTGAATAATAGGTATGTCATTACCGCCCGAGAGAGGTTGTTCTTGTTCAGCTAGTTCTGGTGGTGCAGACTGTGGTGCTGGAGGAGGGACAGCTGGTGGAGTCCATGCTTTTACCTCACTGTGTGGCCTGCTTATTAGTTCACCTGAAAAATAGTTTTAAGTGCAATGTATAAAACAGAACTTTCAAAAACACATCTAAAATAATTTGCACATGCTGTTTCTGAATGCAAGCAGATTTTTCATATCTCTTTTGAAGAAGCTTGCCATTATTGTGCCACTAGCTTGAAATATGTATTACTGTATTTAACTGCAAACACAATAAAATCAAACACTAAAGAATGATCAACTTTCAGCAGTTTATTTCCTTTGGTGGCGATTTGAATCATGATGAAGTCCTAACATCTGCATGTGTTGTTCATGATAGTGTTTCATAGTAATACAGATTGTAAACTATCCTACTCACTGTGTGTGTGTGTGTGTGTGTGTGTGTGTGTGTGTGTGTGTGTGTGTGCGCGCGCGCGCCAGAGAAAACTGAAGTGTGAATTCTTAATACTAAAATTCTGTACGAGTACCGCTTCGCTTCAGACAGAAAATGTATTATGAATTTTCACTAACTTCATGATGTTATATTTCAGTCTGAGTGATCAAATTTTTCTGGATATCTAAATGTAATTAAATCTGCCCCTCAAAAAAAATTGAAAATTTAACAACATTGTGTCATATACAGTTTTATCTAATGTCACATTAATGAGCTTAGTCTTTCTTGCAACTGCAACATAACTGTCTATGTACTTCTGTCCAGCAGCTAGCAACAGGCATGATGATTCTGCGAAACAACTTTTGTATCTGGAGGTACATACTGGCATGCATTATGAAGCACAATGAAAACTCAGTAAAATCCAGAATGCGTAGCTGTTGGTGCCATATACAAGAAATAAGTAACTGGTCGCTACATGTCTTTATAATGTACATATTAAATAATTTTCATTAGTTTGGTCAGTTTCCCTGACCATTAAAGTTACTTAAATGCATGCAAGTATCAACAGCAACTAATAATGTAAGAGCCTTCTGCTCTGAATTATTGTTTTTATTTCATTGTGAATATATTTGGTGGAAACTTTGTGTCTTGAGTCAGTATTTATGGTCATGTGGAGTAAACAGTAGATCATTAATCATAGCTGAAAATAAGAACTCTTTGTTGTCTGATCACTTTCTTAATAAAGAGAAAAATAATTCTACTATACATCAACAAGATAAAAGAAAAGACCTGTGATAGTCACAGTAAATGTCACTGAATGCAGTTGTTGTTTGGAGACGAGCCATCCAATGTATAGGCCTTTCAGTTAGCTGCAAATGAATAGATTTATAACAACAAAAACAATAAATTATTGATAAAATTATTTAATTGGATAGATGATGAAGCTACTCACCAAGAGGTGGCAGAACACATGCATAAAAGGTTGTTGTGACTGGCAAGCTTTTGGAGCCAGTGGCTCCTTCTTCAGGCAGAAGGGTTGAAGGGGAAGGAAGAAGGGTGAAGAAAAAGGACTGGAGAGGTCTAGGAAAAGGGGTAGATTTTGGGAAAGTCAGCCAGAACTGCTGGTCAGGGGAGACTTACCATACAGGATAAGAATGAAAGACTGATTGTTGGGGACTGCATCGGATGAGATATCTGTGGTTATGGGTGACTTTCCCAAAATCTACCCTTTTTCCTAGACCTCTCCAGTCCTTTTCCTTCACCTTTCTTCCTTCCCCTTTAACAATTTTGGCTGAAGAAGGAGCCACTGTATCCGAAAGCTTGTCAGTCACAACAGTCTTTTATGTTTGTGTTCTGCCGCTGCTTGGTGAGTAGATTTTTCTATCTATCTAATTAAATAAATGTATCTAAAAACAAAGATGATGTAACTTACCAAACGAAAGCGTTGGTATGTTGATAGAGACACTAACAAACACAAACACATACACACAAAATTCAAGCTTTCGCAACCCACGGTTGCTTCATCAGGAAAGAGGGAAGGAGAGGGAAAGACGAAAGGATGTGGGTTTTAAGGGAGAGGGTAAGGAGTCATTCCAATCCCAGGAGCGGAAAGACTTACCTTAGGGGGAAAAAGAGACAGGTATACACTCGCACACACACACACACACATATCCATCAGCACATATACAGATATGTCTGCTTGCGTCTGCACACATGTGGACGGATATGTGTGCGCATGTGCGAGCGCACACCTGTCCCCCCCCCCCCCCCCCCCTCAGGCAAGCCCCTCCCAGGACCGGAACGACTCCCCACCCTCCTCCCTCACTCACAGTGAAGAAGAACTCCAGAATTTCCTCTCCAACCTCAACTCCTTTGGTTCCATCAGATTCACCTGGTCCTACTCCAAATCCCATGCCACTTTCCTCGACGTTGACCTCCACCTGTCCAATGGCCAGCTTCACACATCCGTCCACATCAAACCCACCAACAAGCAACAGTACCTCCATTATGACAGCTGCCACCCGTTCCATATCAAACGGTCCCTTCCCTACAGCCTAGGTCTTCATAGCAAACGAGTCTGCTCCAGCCCTGAATCCCTGAACCATTACACCAACCACCTGAAAACAGCTTTCGCATCCTGCAACTACCCTCCCAACTTGGTACAGAAGCAAATAACCAGAGCCACTTCCTCATCCCCTCAAACCCAGAACCTCCCACAGAAGAAACCCAAAAGAGCCCCAGTTGTAACAGGATACTTTCTGGGACTGGATCAGACTCTGAATGTGGCTCTCCAGCAGGGATACGACTTCCTCAAATCCTGCCCTGAAATGAGATCCATCCTTCATGAAATCCTCCCCACTCCACCAAGAGTGTCTTTCCGCCTTCCACCTAACCTTCGTAACCTGTTAGTTCATCCCTATGAAATCCCCAAACCACCTTCCCTACCCTCTGGCTCCTACCCTTGTAACCGCCCCCAGTGTGAAACCTGTCCCATGCATCCTCCCACCACCACCTACTCAGTCCTGTAACCTGGAAGGTGAACACGATCAGAGGCAGAGCTACATGTGAAAGCACCCACGTGATTTACCAACTGACCTGCCTACACTGTGAAGCTTTCTATGTGGGAATAACCAGCAACAAACTGTCCATTCCCATGAATGGACACAGGCAGACAGTGTTTGTTGGTAATGAGGATCACCCTGTGGCTAAACATGCCTTGGTGCACGGCCAGCACATCTTGGCACAGTGTTACACCATCCGGGTTATCTGGATACTTCCCACTAACACCAACCTATCAGAACTCCGGAGATGGGAACTTCCCCTTCAATATATCCTCTCTTCCCGTTACCCACCAGGCCTCAACCTCCACTAATTTCAAGTAGCCGCCGCTCATACCTCACCTGTCATTCAGCAACATCTTTGCCTCTGTACTTCCGCCTTGACTGACATCTCTGCCCAAACTCTTTGACTTTACATATGTCTGATTTTGTGTGTGTGTGTGTGTGTGTGTGTGTGTGTGTGTGTGTGCGCGCGCGCTAATGTGTGCCTTTCCCTTTTTCCCCCTGGGGTGGGTCTTTCTGCTCCCGGGATTGGGGTGGCTCCTTGCCCTCTCCCTTGGAGCCCGCATCCTTTCGTCTTTCCCTCTCCTTCCCTCTTTCCTGGTGAGGCGGCTGTGGGTTGTGGGAGCTTGAATTTTGTGTGTGTGTTTGTGTTTGTTGGTGTCTCTATCGGTGTGCCAGCACTTTCGTTTGGTGGGTTGCATCATCTTTGTTTTTGGATGTATTTTTCCCATGTGGAATGTTTCCCTCTGTTGTGTGTGTGTGTGTGTGTGTATATATATATAGGAGGGAAGCATTCCACGTGGGAGGGGGGGTATCTGAGAACAAGGATGATGTGGCTTGCCGGGCGGGGGCATTGGTGTGTTGATGGAAACACTGACAAGCGCAGGCATGCACGTGGGGTTCAAGCTTTCACAGCCCACTGTTGCTTTGTCGGGGGGGGGGGGGGGGGGGGGGATGTGGGTTTTTTTTTGGAGGGGGGGGAGGGTCCTCACCCTCATTCCGGTCCCGGGAGCGGAGGCGCTTGCCTTGGGGGGGAGGGGGGGGGGACAGGTGTGCGCTCGCACACGCGCACACGTATCCGTCCGCACGTGTGCAGACGCAAGCAGACATATCTGTATATGTGCAGATGGATATGTGTGTGTGTGTGAGTGTATACCTGTCCCTTTTTCCCCCTAAGGTAAGTCTTTCCACTCCTGGGATTGGAATGACTCCTTGCCCTCTCCCTTAAAACCCACATCCTTTCGTCTTTCCCTCTCCTTCCCTCTTTCCTGATGAAGCAACCGTGGGTTGCGAAAGCTTGAATTTTGTGTGTGTTTGTGTTTGTTAGTGTCTCTATCAACATACCAACACTTTCATTTGGTAAGTTACATCATCTTTGTTTTTAGATATATTTTTCCCATGTGGAATGTTTCCCTCTATTATATTCATATAATTAAATAAATGAATAGATTTGTACTAGTGATTTGCTTAAATCTCATACAGTATGAGGAGGAAAATTTAAATTCAGTCCCCCAATGGTATCAAAATCAAGAAAAACAAAGCACAAAGTCAGCTGGATATGGAACGGTTAAATAATCATTTATGGTAATAAATATGCATAGATTTCCACAGCTTGAGTCACTTTCCATAAAATTCTTCAGGAGTGCTGACCACATCATCCTGTAAAATGATTCAGTGTTTCTGCAATCATATATGCGGCCTTCATCAGAATATGTCATATGCTACTGGATCAGTGGTTTCAGAATGTAGGTCTCTTTTACAAAATGATATGGACAACAATGCGTAAAAATCTTATGGACGCTATAACCTTTGTGAAGGAACCACAGAAACATAAATTTGGACGATTGAATAGGGTTCTTAACCATATCCCATCCCACTATGATTCCTGTATTTCAAAACAGTACTGCCATGCTTAATTTAATCCAAAAAACTGGTTCGGCTAATTAAAATCCAGGTATAGTGGTGCACCATCTTATAAAACCAATGTTTTGGTCATGTTGTAGTGGAATTTCTTAAAGTACAGGCTAAATTTAGTTGGGAGGAGGGGGTGGGGTGCTTCAGTATGTTTGATTTCTAAAGGTATAAATTTCTTTGGTAGCAGTCTTTTTGAATTGTTTTGAGAAAGCAGTGTATTAAGAGAGTAGGGGCACAACTGAGAATGCACAATTCGCAGTCAGACTCACAGCTTGGCTCCAGGATAGGAGTCTCCAGAGAAACTGCAATTTACCCTTTTATGTGTGAGTCACTATTGAGGGTAACCAAAGGTTGGGGATATTGGGTATTAGCTATGAGTTAACAAAAGCATTTGACTGGCTGAACTATGCAATACTTTTGCATAAGTTTGAAGATCTGAGACTGGGTAAAAAGCTCAAAAGTGGTTCCATTCATATCTGGAAGTAGGAAGCAGAAGGTTGTCCTCCAGTGTCAACAAGAAGGAGTCTGAATCTGACTGGAGTCACGTAAAGTGCATGTGGAGGAGATTGTTTTTCTCATTTTATATGTCAGTGATCTAACACCAAACATTCAATCATTTTTATCTCTGCAGATTGCACAAATTTTAGTGTGAAACAGTGTGATGTAATTTAAATGATAAAGCTATTAGGATAGTTAGTTACATCAGCATATGGCTTTCAGAAAATAGATTAACACTTAACTACAGTAAAATGCATTGTGCAGGGTGGTTATAATTAAAATTTCACTACTTGAGGCAGTGTAGATGGAAACTATTCACCATATGGGTACCCAACTTTGTAGGACTGTGTGCTGCAGGGTATGCATCGTTACCAGTGTGACTTGCTGTTTGGCTCCGGAACTGGTATGGCAATGTAGGGTTGAAGCACAAGCATCAGTGTACAGTACAGATGAAGTCAGTCTGGACAAGGTGAACAAGACTTTGCTTGTAAAGCTGTTTGTTTGATAAAAACAACAGGCTGATGCTCTTTGCAAGTATCGACACATTAAAGGAATGCTGAGATGTCCAGTTGCTGCACTGGGGGTGAAGAACACAATTCAGAAGTTTGAATTAACTGGTTATTTGAAAACTGCCTGTAGGAGAAGCCAACAACCAACTGAACCACAAACTGAACTGTTGAAGAAGTTACTGTTGCCATGGCTGAGAATGCTGGATGCACTGTACAATCTTCAAGCAGTGCATAATCTGTGTCATGGCAACTGAACATTCCATGGTCCACCATTCAAAATGTGCTATGGATAAAGGAATTGATACCTTTAGTGTGATTCCAGAATGTCATGGATGCTGATGGTTGTCACACTGAGCAATGTTTGTAACCTGGAACGTAAACATGATATGCAATCAACAAATGTTACCCTTTCATATGTAAATTAAAAAGTGTTTCTTTCAATGGTTTACCCATTATTTCTCTTCTTCATGTCTTTGTAAAATGTTTCCACTAAGATTCATTGTCCTATGATCACCCATTTTTTTAGGCGGGCCCTCTCAAGTAGCAGAAATTTAATTATAGGGTGGCACACAAAATGTGTCACCATTTGTTTTATACATAATTTATGAGTTGTGTTGGATATCATGTTGAGAATCTCAGCATCTGTAGGAGTAGAGCTTGGAGAAATAAAAGATTTTTGAAATGATGTGTAATTCATGATACCGTCGCTAGGAGACTAGTGTTTACAACATGGCTGACAGTGGATGACTAACAACTTTCGACAACAGTTTAACCCATGGTGAGCCCACTGCAGGAGAACCATTCACAGGCTATATTCTCAATTTTTATGGGAAGGATCAATATTGGAAACAAAGCAACCCTGGCTGAAGCCTGTTTGTTCACCAGAGAATACTGAAGTGGCACAAGTTGCTTTGCAGAGAAGCCCTGGCAAATTGTGTACAAAGGCAGCAGTACAACTGGGCATATCCAGAGACACTCCTTTCAACAGATTCTTAAAAGTGACTTCTGGATGTACCTGTACAAGGTGACCTCTGATCAGAAGCTCACTGCAGAATGCAAGCGGTAGACACAGCTGTTTTCCTGCTGGGTGCAGGATAGGGAACAAACGGTCAGCAATGTTTGGTTTTTAGATAAGGTGCATTTTCATTTGGATGGTGTGGTTAATAAACAAAATGCATGCTTTTGGGCTCCTGAAAATCTGCAAGTGCTTCATGAACAACAACATCATGTTCTGAGGATTACAGTGTGGGTTACAGTTTCAGTCACAGATTTGTTGGACCTTTTTTCTTTGAAGAAAGTGTGAACAGTGCATATTATTTGAGCATGTTCTGAAATAACTTCCCTCCATAGCTTCTTGCTAGTATGTTGCCCTTCAACACACAGTGGTTCATACAAGATGGAGCAAGGCCATGTACTGCAAATACTGTGTTGCATTTCTTACACAATATTGACATACAGGTTATTTCAGTCAGATTTCCAGGTCATTTTAGTGGTGGACAATTTTGAACCCCCCTATAGCCCAGACCTCAACCCATGTGACTTCTTTCTTTGGGTGAATCTAAAGGAAACAATTTTCCTGAAATGTCTATATGATTTAATGGTGCTCAGATGCCTTATTCTTCTCACTTTCAGTGAAATCAAGGAATAAATGTGCCATAATGTTATTGCTAACATCAGTAATCATGTGAAGGAAGTTAGGAATCAAAATGGTGGTCATATTGCGCATGAGCTGAATTAGAACAATTCTCCACAGACCATTTTCCATAGTAGTGTATGTTCCATTGGGTTTATCTTGACAGTAAAGTGTTTATTCAGAAACAAAATGGTGATACATTTCTTGCACTACCCTGTATAACCACCTGGTATATTGTTTCTCAAAAGTGAAATTTTACAGTCCCAGTGTGGTCAAACAGTCAATGAAGTCATTCATTTTAAATTCTTAGGGCAGATGGTAGATGGGAAGCTTGTTTGGAAGTATCATGGTCCAAGATCTTCTGAGGGGGGTGGGGAGGGGGGGGGGCTGCTGTTATCTTCACTATAAGACTAATCTCAATTGCCTTTGACACTGAAATACAAAGGCTTGTTTATTTTGATTACTTTCACCCTATTATCTCATATGAGGTTGTATTTGGGGGGGACACTGTGCACTCACTGAGATCATACTTAGCCCAGTTAAGGGTGCTCAGACTGATCTGTGGCATCCACAATCTAAACTTTGCATAGGCAATTGTTTAGATGGCTCTGAATTCTATCTCTGCCATCCCTGCATGTATGTACATTGTTCAAAGAAACTGCGAGATTCATTCACTGCACACTGGACAGAAAACTGATATTCACTTGGATAACACTTCCTCAAGCAATGTAGAAGGTTCATTTGCAATAAGGTTCCAAAAAAACTGCCTGATAAACGACAAATATTCAAATCCAAGTTGAAGGGTTGAAGGCTTGGCACATTCCTTCTACCCTGTACAGGAGTTCCTCACAATAGTTCAGAAATTTTCTCTGTAATGTCTTATTTGTATGTATACTCTCTCACGAGATTTGTAGAGCTTTATTACTTCTTTAATTCTATTTATAAATTTTCTAATCAGAATTCTGTAAGCAATGTACTGACTTATTCCTTGACCAAGTATCTTTGGCCCACTGAACCTGAAATATTAAAAAAGTTAAGATCACCAACATCAAATTTCTTACATTTTATTGGGCTTAAAAGCCACTATATGGCATACTATTTGCAGGTAACTGATAGCTCACTGGAAATTGGTGACAAGCCTGTGAGGCCTACGTTTTCTTGCTGTTAGTTACAGAAAACTGACATCAGTTTTGCATGTGTTATTTATTCAGCTGATTGTGCGCGCTCTGATTTTCCATATTTTATTATATCAACAAAACATTATCACATTCGGAGAAGACAGTTGGTGACTGAAATTTTGTGAGAAGGTTTCTCTGCAATGAAAAATGCCTTTGTTTTAATGATGTCCCCCCAAATCCTAACCGAGCGAGGTGGCGCAGTGGTTAGACACTGGACTCGCATTCGGGAGGACGACGGTTCAATCCCGCGTCCGGCCATCCTGATTTAGGTTTTCCGTGATTTCCCTAAATCGCTCCAGGCAAATGCCGGGATGATTCCTTTCAAAGGGCACGGCCGACTTCCTTCCCCGTCCTTCCCTCATCCGATGAGACCGATGACCTCGCTGTCTGGTCTCCTTCCCCAAAACAACCAACCAACCAACCAACCCAAATCCTATATCATGTCGGTGACACTCTCTCCCCCCTATTTCTCGATAATACAAAACATGCTCTTCTTCTTTGAACTTTCTCAATGTACTCCATTAATCCTGTCTTGTAAGGATGCCACACTGCACAGCAGTACTTCAAGAGAGGATGGACAACCATAGTGTAGGCAGTCTCTTTAGTAGATCTGTTGCACCTTCTGCCAATAAAATGAAGTCTTTGGTTCACCTTCACCACAACATTTTCTATGTGTTCTATCCAAATTAAGTTGTTCATAATTGTAATTCCTAGGTATTTAGCTGAATTTTGTGGCTTTTAGATGTGACTGATTTATTGTGCAACCAAAGTTTAACGGATTCCTTTTAGCAATCACATGGATGACTTCATACTTTTCATTATTTAGGGCCAATTGCCAATTTCCATACAGATATCTTTTCTAAATTATTTTGCAGTCCGTTTTGATCTTCTGATGTCTACTAGACAATAAATGACAGCATCATCTGCAAACAACCTAAGATGGCTGCTCAGACTGTCTCCTAAATCATTTATATAGATAAGGAATAGCAGATTAACTCCAGCTGCGGTAGCCTATACACTTCTAACAGATTAGGCTGGGGCAAGAAGATGTGAACTTACAAAGTAATATAATGAAAGGATGGGAACATTTACAGTGGCCTACAAGACTGAAATCCAGAACAGTTTAGAAAATAGTATACCAAATGCAGTTACAGATGAATTTTCTCAATAAATATTGTTACATGAATGAGTAAGAATTCATTACAGCTGCAAACATAAAAACTACTGTAGGAACTGCTGTGCTTCTACAGTTGTGGGTTCCACAAAAACAAGTAAGCTTACATTGTACCTACTAATGTGAACAGCTTGTGAACTCATTCACCAGTTATTAAAGAATCAAAATAATGAAAGTTGTCACAAGCTGTCAAGCAGATCTGCAGTACTCAGAAAGACCACTGAAGTATGCTCAGTCCTCAAATTATTATACTCTAAGCTTCCTTCTTTTCCTTCTCCTTAAAAACAGGCTTTATGATGCAAACAGAAATAGAAAACACTGTATTACATTCAAAGAAAGTATATTCACGTAACATGTAACCTTCTAAAGTGATACCATAGTGGCCACTTCATTTGAAAAAATTATGGGCACAAATTAAACTAGTGTTTAGATAAAAAAACTGAATGGGATGGACTTGTAAAGACATTGAAGAGATTTTTTCATAGTAAAAACTAACACTGTGTACTGGAAACTAGAACATAAGTTCTGGAATGTGTAAGGTGTTAACCTATATGCAATGGAAAACTCTATTACTGCAGAGACAGAGAGATGACAAAAGTGCTCCAAAAGTATGTGTGTTGGAAAAAAATGTCCTGCTGCATAACATAAGAAAAGAAGAAGGTTAATGTGGAAGAAATATGATATCCAGTAGCAGCATCAGAGTTTTATAGACTATGAATGAACTGAGATGAACAAGAAAGGTACCATCAAGTTTCTAGAAATGTATTGTCATGACACTATGTAAAATTCACATTTGGGTAAATGTGAAGTCTATCAAATGATGATTGAACAAGATGGCACAGTGGTTAGTTATGGACCTGCATTTGGGAGGATGGCAGTTCAAATCCCCACACAGAATCAGGTTTTTTGTGGTTGCTCTAAAATGCTCAACTTAAACACAGGTGTTTCCTTTGAAAAAACAACGTGGCCAGTTTCCTTTGCCATCCATACTTATTCTAAGTTTGTACTCCATTGTTGATGGGACATTAAACCCTAATCTGCCTTCCTTACTTTTTCAGATGATCAGTTTGATATTACATGCTCATAAATTTCTGACAATTTCTTAATGAATCTCTACCTCACATGCTGAAAGCAGACTTGTCATTTCTATCATAGCTATTTAAGCTTTCTGATAACACACCCTGTGATCTTTTCTTCTGGTACTCATGAAAGAAACCATTGATGTTTAGCTCAATAAACCAATACATTTTCCATTGGCTGATTGAAATATTGAGGTACCATCTGGCTGTTGCTCTGTTACTTGTGCAACCAGAGTGGGCACATTGAGTACCTACATCAGGTATCACCCGATGTAAGTTACACAATTCACATATGTATAGACCATAAAATGAGAACTACAGACAGGAAACCCACATCTGGAAAAAGTCATAGGGTCCAATGCCTACATCTGGGCCTCCCTTTCAATGGAAAAAAATGAGGGTTTTTTTATTTTATTTTATTTATTTATTTATTACTTCCTGTGGTACTTCTTGCAATTCAGTTGACTGCATTTAGGATGTTAGAATGTCTCAAGTGCATTGACATCTGTCACAAAAACACTGCTTGTTGTCCATCATCACTACTAATTCACATGTGCTACCAAGGAGGTCACCTAGTGAGAGGCATGCCCCTACAACTTTGTACCTGTGTAGGGCCATTGGATGATGTTTCCAGAAGCAGGTTCCTGCTGTCAATTTGTTCCTCATCATAACCTCTTCAACCCTTCTGAGTTTATCAGTATTGTTTTGTTACACTCTGTTTATTTACAAAAAATATAGCTCCCAGAAAATACTTGATGTGTTGCCATTTTCTTTAACTTGTAATGAATATTTACATTTTGAGGCATTAGCCATTTCAAATTTATCTCTGGAAGTTCATGGTTAATTTGTCGATGATTGGAAACTTAATGGGCACGTCACTTCTAATATGATACAAGACATTGTTTGTGTTAACTCAAAAAGTGGGATCAAATCATTCATCATGCTGTTCAGCTGAAAATTTTGAGTGGAATAATTATGTAAGATTAGTGGCATGGAAATTCCAGGTGAATTGGTACTGAAAACAACATTTCCATGCTTGTACAGTGAAATTGCAGTATTTTATTAAATAAATCACCAAGCACATGTACAGAGCATTTACACGAGAAGGACAGAATGAAGCAGCTAACTGCATGTTGCACTGTAAAGATAAAAAACTAAACAAACTAGACTTCTTCTGAACAGGCCATGAAGGCTCAAAGGTACTGACCAGCTGCCATGTCATCCTCAGCCCATAGGCATCACTGGATCTGGATATGGGGGGGGGGGGGGGGGCATGTGGTCAGCACACTGCTCTCCCAGATGTATGTCAGTTTCTGATACCAGAGTAAAGATAAAACACACTCAAAAGAAACTATTCAAGTGCTCAGATAATGGTGTGCATAATTGCGCAATTAAGATACAAGAACCTTGTAATACTTATCTACCCTCATAAGCTCTTATTCATCCCATGTATGCCTTGTTGTGGCTGTATAGTAAAAGCAAAGATATACAGGTTTTCCAGGTTGGAATGGATTCGTAGAGGAAAGCACCCAAGATCTCCATAACACAATCACCTTTGTAAGTTACTAGCTGTTCGTTCACAGTTACTGTGACACCATCTTCACATCTCCGTTGTATGCAGTAGAAAAGACTGAAGAGCTGCAATGAGAAAATATATGGTAACATTTGATGAGCCATGCATTTGAAAGCCTGAGGTGCTGTAGGATCTCAGAATTGAGAATCCAAGCTTTTAAATCTTATCATACAACTTGTTGGATTCCCTCTCACAATGTCTTCGATGGGAGTAATAGTTTACATAACAGAAGGATGTGACCTAAAGGGACTCTTCAGCATTATTTATGCTTTTGTAGGTGAGCAGATGATGTTGAGGACCAGAACCCTGAACAGTTTGGACATTCCAGAATCAAAAGACAGAAATTACTGTGATGTGTGTTATCTATCATCTGCAGATAGTAAATAATGTTATTAACATGTTATGAACATACATTCAGTTGTGTACTTTATCCAGTCCATTAAGTCCAGTAAGAAGGTAAGATGTTTCCTCTATGGTGTAAATAACATAAGAAGTGATAAATATTATAAGTTATTCAAGAATACTAACCAGAAAATCACTGTCTTAAATTTCCCACAAGCATATACTGCAAAACATGGCAAGACAAGTCAAAAAGCTAGTTCCATTATTTTACATTAGAGATGGACACACAAACACACAACTGTTTCGAAAAAAATGAAACAGAACAATGTAATGGTTCAAAACACTGTTTCAAAACAGTGAAACAGTTTGTCTTGTTTAATATACTGCCTGAAGATACTAAAAAAGTTTAAGTTTCTGAGATTTAAAAAAAAATACATTTCCAGGGGATATTAAAGGTGATTGAGTTGAAATTGAAATTCATAATTGGCACCAGCCTGGAAGCTACCCATGAACAAGCAAAGTTTCAGAACTCCTCTGAAACTTTCAAGGTAAAATCATCATATGCCTGAAGTAACTGTCCAGGTAAGTGAAGAGGCAAGAGTAAAACTGATGACAGAAGAAAGAATGAAATGGCAAATAAAGAATTTACAAATGAAGACACTGGAAGAGATCAAATTCCAAAATTTAGTTCAAGTTGTCATAATATAATGTAAGACAAGAGACTCAATATGCTGATAAGGGAATATATTCTTATTACAAGCAGACAATTCAGTGCCCATTGATTGAATGTAAACTGTCCACTAAAAGTTTTGGACTACCTTGGTGACTTGCACAGTGTGCATATTTTTGATCAGAAAACTCTTTCTCAGTACTCTTTTGAACACAGGAAATCACTACCTGTGTAAGGAACGTAAAAAATAAACCTCCATTTTCAGTGGAAAGCAGTTCAATGCAGTGTACTATTTCTCCAATCATGAATCAGGCAATGGGACTTGTGTACACTTTTCAGGCTGTCAACACGGTTTGAAGCTTCATCTCAACTTCAGAATGTGCACACAATGTTGTGTTACAACAAGCTGTCTTTAGCATGGGACACTGCTGAACTGTTGTATACCACAGTGAGATCATCATAACATTAAACCACTATCATGCAACACCAAACTTGAATATCTGTTTCACAGTGGTCTCCACAGTAAACAATAACTGTTGATAACCAGTTCCTGAAAGTAAAGGCACATTGGTAAGCCAAGGAAACTACAATGCAACTGTACAACAAAATTTCTGAGGCAACTGTGAAGGCTGCATCAACTCAGATAGTACACAACTGTCTCCATATGGTTAATTTGGCCTCTAGGCATCCCAAGCAACAGCACAATCCCCCAGGAACAGTGGTCCACAAAGTAGGAGAGCAAGAGAACACCTAGACTGGAACCTGGCTCTTCATGAATAGTGAAAGTTTTGTCTGATGCTTGATTATCATTGTAGAAGAGTGTGAAGGCAGCTAGATACCAATGGAGTCACACATGTTTTGATGGGAGGTGTGTCAGTCATGTTTTGGGCTGGTCTCATGTATGGATGTCAGACACATCTCATTGCTGTCAAGAGTAATTTTAGGGCTGTTCAGTGCCACAGCACGATCTTCCAACCTATTACCCAGCAATACACTCCACACTGTTGCAATGGATCTGTCTTGCAAGGTGTTAATGCACAAGCCAGTCACACCCACCTCATGGACACAATCCTCAAGAAGACAGGCATTGTGGTATTTGCTGACATGAACCCAACTGAAAATGCTTTCGACGTGTTGAAACTTGTAGTGCATCATTCTAGGAACCCTTCATGCACACACTGGATGACCTCAGCAGGACAATGATAGAATGATGGAACAGGCTTTGGCAGCAATGCCTCAACCCGATTGTGGACAGTGTGCCAAGGAATATCCAATCATGTTACTATGTACAGTCAGTTAAGTTATTTTTTAGTTTCATAATGTTTATTTTTTTACTCTCCGCTCCCTTTGAATGTAATCTCACACACATTTGCAGATGGAGTTTTTTATTTTCCTTTTTTTTAGCAGTTTAGGTTAATCTAGTTGTGTCACCTCTGATGATGAATAAGTGCTACAACACACAAGCACGGATTTGAAACAGCAGAGAACATGGCACTGAAAATAAAATATGCTAGATGTTATGTTGATGAGACAATATAACATCTTGTAGAGCAAGTTCTCAGAAACTGTCCATAAGGTATGTGTTGCAGAGTATGCCCCGCAACAAAGTGTTATTTCTTATTGATCTCAGTTTCTGTTCTATATCCATTAATCCTTTCTGTATTTAAGTGCTCATCCTGCTAATGTAGAAAACTGAATGGTGGTTAGTTGTTAGTTGCTATGTCATGTGTATTGTCACACAAGTAAGTCTTCTTTGGATGAAGTAAATATTATTAATAATTGAGCCTGAGCAGCAGTAGTAGGTAGGGCACAAATAAGTTTTATCGCAAAGATGTTCACATGGGTATGACTCATATGCAAGGATATTTTGAGGAGGTGAAAAGGATTTGACCAAGATCTTGCAGAGGTTGTTGAAAAGCTTCTGTGGGTGTTTTGGGGAGTGAAGTGAAAAACATAGACTTAATTTGAGGTAGTAACTTCAGAAAATTATAGCACTAGTTGAGAATTAGATTGATGCATTTCATGTGGTAAACTATTTTGTGGTCAGAAATAAAAAATCATTTTTGGTTTCTGAATCAATCAACAATTTTGTAGTGACTGAGAGACCACAAGAAATCTTGTGAATGACGCTTGCAGTGTGTCTCTGAGTAGAAGTGCTGTGGTGAAATTGCCTGTGCATTTATATAGCATATCAACAGATATGAATACTGATTCTGTAAGGGAGAGGACCTTTCATGTGAACAGGATGGCTATTGAGAAAGTGTAAGCACTGAACAGGTGAATTTATTTGTGAAACTGAAGTACTGTGTTTTGGAAAAATCAGCCCTCACATTTGCGTTGATGTAATGCTTTGGAACTGCTTGCTTTGATGGAACTGCTTGCTTTGAGAGAATGAAGAGCCTCTGGTTGAACAATGTTTACATTGGGATCATGTTGGAGGCAACTGAGAATTTATGCAACCCAGTTATATGTCAAGAATTCTTGGAGTATCGGTATGTGTTGATTCTGTGGCAGAAGTGTTAGATCATATTGGCTCACTGACAGATCAATTTATCTAAAGGAGGCAAGACAACTACAGGCTTTTTTTGCAAGAGAGGAGTAAATGTGCTGGAAAGATGAGTGAAAAACCAGAGTGGGACAAATGAGGAATAATAGTAGTGATGTAGGCAAAGAAGAAGGTCTGGTAACCAATTAAGGTGACTTAACTTGTTGCTACAATATGTAATTATATCAGTGGACATTTTCCAGTGAAACATGATGGGCAATCAGCTGCAGAGTTTTATGCAGCACACTATTTCACTTGTGTAAAGAATTACAGATAAAATGTATAACCTGAGGACAGTTTGGCTGAAGCCAAGAGAATGTTGTGACTGCAATTTCAAAAGAGGATGGTGAACACTTCAAGCTAAGCCCTTGGGGGGTGATTCCTAAGGACATGCAAGTGCGGATGAAAAATGTTTTCAAAGGGAAAAATCATGTTTGACAAAGAAATGAAGGTGATATACTGTCAAAATTATCTTGACAAAACAAGAAAATTGTAAGAATAGGCAACACTAGTAGAACCCAGCGAATTACTGAATTACAACAAATTGTGAGAAAAATCAAGGCTAATACTTACATCAGACGAGTGATAACTGTAGAAGAAAAGGAAACACATTGGCTCTCAAAAACACACAAAAAATTTAGAAAGAAATAGCAGAGATATTATCTTGATATAAGAAATCAAATTATATGAAAACAAAAAAATGATGCTACAGATAATGCAGAAATTTAAGAAAACCAGAGTAAATAGTGTACGAATTACATTCAAACACATGAAACAGAATGTGGAAAGAAGCACAGAGAAGATTTCAGAAGCCCCTTTTAAACTTCAGCAAGCAATATTACTCTTTTTCTCTTTCTGTAGTTGATCTCCTCATACAGCCACTTTGAAAACAATATCCATGTCCCCATTGCATGCCTCCCTTTCCCTAACACTTCAAGTGTTCACATTTTCTTCTACTTCTGTAATTTCAAGCACACTCCCTGACACAAACCAATGCATATCCACTCATTCCATGGTACAGAGAACAGAGCAAAGAACAAATGTACCTACATTAACATCCATACTCTGCAAGTCACTGTGAAGTGTGTGGCAAAGGAAGCTTCCCATTATCACACACATTAGGGTTTGTTCCTGTTCCATTTGTGTATAAAGCAGAGGAATAATGATTGATTAATGCTTCTGTGCATGCTGTAATTAGTCTAATCTTGTCATTCTGGTTCCTACAGGAGTGGTAAGTGGGAAACTGTAGTATATGCCTAGATTCCTAATAAGTAATTTTCCTGGAAACTTTGTAAGTAGGTTTATGTGGGATACTTGATGTCTAACACCAAGTATCTGCCATTTCAGGTTTTTCACCATTACCATGCCGCTCTCCCATAAGTCACACAAACCTGTGATCATTTGTGCTGGCATTTTTTGTATATGTTCAATATCCCCTGTCAGTGGTATTTGATATAGGTCCACACACTTGAGTGATATTCTTGAACAGGTGATATAAGTATCTTGCAAGCTATCTCCTTTGTAGACTGACTGCCATTTCTGAGTATCATACAAATAAACAAATATCAGTCACCTTCTTTACTCCATCAAAATAGTTATACCCAGATATATGAGTTGTCTGACTGCAGTTGTGAATCTTAGCTATTTTAGTCATGTGTTACTTCATTTTAGCATTTTCTGAAGTGCAAAATTCCTTGTCATTCAGTTGGTATGTTTATCCCTGTATAGTGTATCTTTGTGTCAATGTCCAAAAACTTATTTCTACTATCACTACATATTTTTGTCTCTGTTTATGTATGTAATTTGCATTTGTATTGAATAATCATTCATCACACCAAGTAGTAAAAAAAGCGTGATCTCAGATTTATTTAGATTTCTCTAGTAATGGTCATTTTCTGTAAATCAGATCATGAGAAAACAGTATAAAGATAAATTATGATTTTGCAATGAAAGTGGGTAGTTCCGATGTTCATTCATTGTAACATGTAATAGTTAGTCCCAGAACTTTGTACTCTTTCAGCATTGGAATATATTGAAATGTGGATTGCCTTCTGATGCCAAATTTGTTTTCATGTCTGCTGTACTAGTGCTGCAATAACTGATATGTAAGTGGGCCACAGACAAGAGTTTGTAATATATATGGTTCCATGCCTTGAGTGCAACATTTCTGACTTGCACTGCTGTGACAGTTAATGCACAAATTTATTTCATATTTTAAGTACCTTGAACGTTTTTGGACTAGTCAGCAACCATTCTTTATAGATACAACAAAATAGAAATGTAGCTCTTCAGATGAGCTATTCTATATTTTCAAGAGACTGGTGAAACATAGCATCTTGAGTAAGTACCAAAATAGTTTTCAAACCAACTTTCAGATTAGTGACTGCTTTCAGAATATATCCTCAGATTTCAGCCTACATGTATATTCTACTTTAGCATGTTACATGTTACAATTTACTGTACATCTGTACTTGTAGAAAGAGGTGTTCCAAGTGTCATTCTCATGCCTGGATGCATTACATCATTTCTGCAGTGATTTAAATTCTTTCAAAAACACTAGACCATCTCCTAAAGCTTGACAGGACTGTACAATTTGCTGTTTCTTTCAATAAAATCTTCAATAAAATCAATAGTGCTGTACACTACATTTAAGATGATCTCAGATAGAAAGGTCCAGAATAATGATGGCACATGATCTTTTGGGGATCAAGTTACAGGCCTTCCTTACCTATCCATCTTTGACCATATTGGTTCATTACATGTTGCCTTATATCAACAGCAAAATGTGCTGAACTGCATCAAGCATCAACTATATACCCCAATGTTATACAAGAGGTATTGGTTACATCTGAGGCTAATTAAATGGAGACTTAATGAAAAACTTTACATTTCAAATACATTTGTACTACATAGCACAGTTTTTCATAACCACACATTCACAAATACCTTCACACATGTCAGTTTTTGCTAACATAACAGAAGTTGGACAAAAATATGGAAACTAAATGTGAAATGCATGCTTGAACATAAATGCAGGTGCTAACGAAGCCTGCAGGTTGCACTGTTGTATTTGACCAAGAGTGGCACCTGCAAGATATCGTCAATACATTGCAAGTGAAATAACCTCAATACAATGTAAGTGTCAGTCATGATGAGAACAGTATTCTGTATAATTGCAAGTCCACTATGTTGGAGCTAATTGAATTTGAACATGGGCAAATTATTGGTGCTTGTATGGTGGGTGCTTCCATGACTAATGGAGCCAAAGTGTTTAGTGTTTCGCCGGCCGCAGTGGTCTAGCGGTTCTAGGTGCTCAGTCTGGAACCGCACGACTGCTACAGTCGCAGGTTCGAATCCTGCCTCGGGCATGGATGTTTGTGATGTCCTTAGGTTAGTCAGGTTTAAGTAGTTCTAAGTTCTAGGGGACTGATGACCACAGATGTTAAGTCCCATAGTGCTCAGAGCCATTTGAACAATTTTTTTTTTTTTTGTTTAGTGTTTCAAGAGACACTGTATCTAACATTTCTATTACATACAGAGGAAGCAGAAAAACATCATCCACTAAGTCACAAGTCACAGTGCAGATTTAAGCGTGTGTGTGTGTGTGTGTGTGTGTGTGTGTGTGTGTGTGTGTGTGTGTTCATGACAGATGGACCTTGACGAGGATTGTGACAAAAAATTAGAGGACAACAACTGCAAAGCTCACTGCAGTACCGAATGTCACACTCACGAACTCTGTCATCACCAAAACAATATGAAGAGGCTCTATAAGCAGGGAATGCAGGACGAGCTGGAATTCCAAACTCACTCATTAATTATACAGATGCCTGTAATAGGAAAAGAAGGTACCGAAGCCATAAAATGTGGTCTGAGAAGCAATGGAAGAATGTCATTTGGTCAGATGAGTCTTGTTTCACACAGTTTCCACTTCTGGCCAAGTTCACATCTCAAGGGAGAAATATGGTGGGAATTCTGTGATGATTTGGACATTCATATCGTGGTATCCCATGGGGACCATGGTCACTGTGCAAGTTTGAATTACTGTTAAGGATTATGTAAATGTTTTGGTTGATCAGGTCCTTCCCATGGTAGTATGTTTGTTCCCCAGTGGTGATACTGTGTTCTAAGCTGACAGGACCACTGTTCACATAGCTTGCATTGTCCAGAACTGGTTTTGTGAGCACTTGGGGGGATGAATTCTTACATCTCCCCTGGCCACCACAGTCACCAGATCTCAATATTATTGAGTCTTTGTCATCTATTTTGGAGAAAAGTGTGTGCGATTGGCAGCCACCTCCATCATCATTACCCAAACTTGCCACAGTTTTTCAGAAATTCCCTTGAAAGCCATGTAGGACCTGTATTTATCCATCTTGACAAGACTGTGAGCTGTCTTGAATACCAACAGCTTTTCTACACCTTTTGAGCGTTGTAATTGTATCGTGTTTTTGCTGTTTCCATATTTTTGTCCATTTCTTGCATATATTATTTCAGAGTGAAGGGTTTACACTATATTTTGTTTCTACAAGGGTTGGAACTTTAATAGTGGCAACTATTTGTTTACAGTTCATACAAAACAGATACACGTTTCAAAGTTTTACTGACCTTCAAAGTAGTCACCAGCATTGTGTAAAGCTCATTGCCAGCGATGTGGAAGTCATAGGATACTCTTAGCAGTGCCAGTTGTGTTGACAGTTCGAGTGGTGCGGTCTACTGCCCGACAAATTTGTAGTAGTTCTGAAGCAAAAGCTGTTCATTTTTGGAACACAACCTACGACCAGCTTAGAGGCAGAAGTGATGACACTTTCTGCAGGACCTGACCATCATTTTGCAGGACAATGCTCAACCACGTACAGTGCAAGCTGTTACTGATTTGTTTGACTGATGGGGTTGCTAAGTGCTATACCACCTACTGCACTCCACTGACTTAAGCCCTCATGAGTTCAACTCGATTTCTAAACTGAAGGAAACACTTCATGGCATTCACTTCAGAACTGCTACAAATTCATCAGGCAATAGACTGTGCCGCTCAAACTGTCAACACACCTGGCATTGCTGAGAGTATTCTACAACTTCCACATCGCTTGCAACGGGTTATACACAATGCTGGTGACTGCTTTGAAGGTCAGTAAAACTTTGAATCATGTATCTGTTTTGTACAAGCTGTAAATAAATAGTTGCCACTATTAAAGTTCCAACCCTCATACAAAGCAGTGAATTCTTCGGGAAGTAGTCATAAATCATTATTTAACAAGAGCACTTCTGTGGACTTAAATGTTTAGCTTATGGCTTACTTATGATGACACCCATCAATGCAGACTTTTGTCAATTGTTCTCATGAAAATTTGATATTTCACTGCAACAGCCTTTAAAAATCATGAGATCTATGTACTGGCCTTTATTTGAAGCTGGTCCGTGGCTTACTTTTATAGTAAGCGCATACAACTGATAACATGATGAGTGCAGGCAAAATAAAGAACTAGTTGATACTCTACCTACACATTTCAGGAAGTGATACATATGTACCAACAGCTATAATTCTTAGAAAAATAAAATCAAAATATCCATTCAAAGTAACATAAAAAACAACATTGGAATTTTATATCCTTAGTAGAAAATGAGTGTTTTACTCTAATAATGAAAATTATAATTTTAAATATATGTGAAAATACTCTAATTCCATACCTCTGTAAAACCTCACATTTGGCATAGCTACAAGAAAATAATCAACCATGATAGTGTCTGCATTTACACACAGTATGTGAACTTAAATTACTTATTACAATAATGAAGATACTGTGTACAAAAATTCAGTAATTTACCATGCACTAACTACTGCACAAATACATTAAGTGTGACAGAGTTCTAATCTAAAGTGTTTTGTTCGACTAAATTATTTTTAATCACTTAAATGGGGTTCAACTCTATATTTATTCTGAGAAAATACTGAAGATCACATTTCCTACATTAATATTTCTATTACTGGTAGTTTACATCTGCAACACTCAAAACTAAATACATGTCTGATGAATTAATAGTATGTGCTGTGTTGTTTGATCATCAATTTCTGTCACAGAAACAACAGCCACAGCTATCTGAAACCAAATGTAGTGTGATTTAAATTTAAGGCAATGATAGAATTTGCTTCCTGTCTGAATTTGTAAAACAGAAAAAAAGAATTTTAAAGAAGATGCCAAGCTGATAACAGATCTATAAAAAGAAGAGTACCTGTACAACTCCAGTAAATGACAGATGTCCCAGTACCTACATAATTCACCATTTACCACAGGAAAATTATTTCTTAGGCTGATTAATTGGGAAATAATAACTCTTTTAGGTATATTTTTTCTATTTTTAAATGTAATCCATAAGGTATGGTATTACTGCGGTTTACTAGTAGACCTAGTCTGCATAATCATATTTTCAATTTGAACATGCAAAATAATAAAGTTAAAACATGCTACATATATGGAATTACACATGGATATCTTTTAACATAATGGCCAAAGCATTTTTATGAAAACTTCTACATAAATGTGGCCTAAAACACTTTTAACATTATCTATCAGTTGCGCTGCACAGAACATGGGATGATTTTATAAGTAGACAAATCCACAATCTATTTTTTGTTTCTCTGCCACATTTAAAAGAGTAAAATTGTTTTAAAAGCTTCAATGGTTATGTAATCTCTGAAATTCAGTCCTAGAGATACTCCATAAATAGGAAGGGAAGGACTGATCCCAATCATTTCCTTAACTAGTTATGTTACATGCCAGTAAGGGTACGTTAAGAAGTGTTGCCAAAGCCAACACTAATTCATCGCATTATCTCACAACACCAGAAATAGTGAGTAACTAGTACAATAATATGACAAGGCTGGTAAATCTAGTATTTTTGTAAAGAATGCCAGAAATGGGCAACATTAAGTGCCGTACCACCTCAGAGGAAAAAAAGACAAGAAGAGCAAGTAAAGGAAGAAGTGAGCAAATGAAGACATTAAGTGGCAAATCACTCGAACAGAGGTACTGAAATGGCAGATGATGTTCAAGATGCAATCATAAAACAGAAAAAAAGGTGAAGATGAATTTTTAAACATCCAGAATATTTCTTTGACCAAAATGAAGGAGAAGACTTAAATATTAGGATTACAGAGGCTGCGAGCAACTTCAAACTGCTGTGTTTCATTACAATAATATACAATGAAGAGCCAAAGAAACTGGTACACCTGCCTAATATTGTGTAGGGCCCCCACGAGCACACAGAAATGCCGCAACATGATGTGGCATGGACTCAACTAATGTCTGAAGTAGTGTTGGAGGGAACTGACACCATGAAACCTGCAGGGCTGTCCATAAATCTATAAGAGTATGAGGAGGTGGAGATTTCTTCTGAACAGCATGTTGTACGGCATCCCAGATATGCTCAATAATGTACATGTATGGGGAGTTTGGTGGCCAGAAGAGTTTAAACTCAGAAGAGTGTTCCTGGAGCCAGGCTGTAGCAATTGTGGATGTATGGGGTGCAATGCACAATGGACCTGAATAGATGCAGGTGATCAGACAGGATGCTTACATACATGCCACCTGTCAGAGTCATATTTAGACATATCAGGTGGTCCCATATCACTCCCACTGCACATGCCCCTCACCATTACAGAGCCTCCACCAGCATGAACAGTCCCCTGCAGACATGCAGGATCCATGGAATCATGAGGTTGTCTCCATACCTGTAAATGTCCATCCACTCGATATGATTTGAAACGAGGCTCGTCCAACCAGGCAATATGTTTCCAGTCATCAACAGTCCATTGTTGCTGTTGACAGGCCCAGGCTAGGTGTAAAGCTTTGTGTTGTGCAATCATCAAGGGTACACCAGTGGGCCTTTGGCTCTGAAAGCCCATTACACTGATGTTTCGTTGAATGATTCACATGCAGACACTTGTAGAGGGCCCAGAATCTGAAGCAATTTGCAGGAGGGTTGCACTTCCATTACGTTGAATGATTCTCTTCATCCTGTACTTGCAGGATTTTTTTCTGGCCACAGTGATATCAGAGATTTGATGTTTTACCAGATTCCTGATATCCACAGTACACTTGTGAAATGGTAGTACAGGAAAATCCCCACTTTATCACTAACTCAGAGATGCTGTGTCCCATTTCTCATGTGCTGACTATAACACCACATTCAAACCCACTTAACCTGTCACTGTAGCAGTAGTAACCAATCTAACAACTGCACCAGACACTTGTTGTCTTATATAGGCTCTGCCAACTGGAGCTCCGTATTCTTCCTGTTTACATATCTCTGTATTTGAATCCGCATGCCTATACCAGTTTCTTTGGTGCTTCCATGTATATTATTTTACATGGCTATCTTTCTATTACAAATACATTTCACTTCTGTTTTTATTTATGTTAGTTCACTTTACACTTTTCCCTCAGTACACTTGTTTCAATGTCCTTTTGTTTTAATCAAATGCATCTGAAGGATGTCCTTCCTATACTGATGCTGCCTGAGCTTCAGACAGGCCTTTGAATACAGCCAGGTAAAATGTGGGCTGGCCACTGATGTAATTCTGAAGCTGGGTGCTGCAGCAAGCATCATGCAGCAACCTGCAATGTGGTGTTCTGCTGGCAGTGGTTGACTGTGTCACTACACAGTGTAGCAAAATGGGCATTTCTACAGCAAAGTAAGCATTGGAGGCCTACCACCTGTCAAAACACATTTGGCCAGAGCAAGTTTAAATGTTCCCAGCTCAGCTTGTAGCAACATTCCTTGAGCATCATTCATTTGACTGGCATAGTGTCCACACTAGTAGTCAGTCAAATTTACAGCAAAGCTACTCCGGCCTCATTGAGCACGTGAAGCTGCTGATCTATGAGCCATGGGCTTCAAACTAGATCCATTGAGGTGAGGCCATCCAGGGGTGTGTCATCACATGACAATCAATCCAGTCTCTAAGGGCCCCAGGTTTTATGGCCTGCACACTCGTGTCAGTATCACAGAGTGCCAGCAGTACTTGCCAACACTCTGGTGTGGCTTTAAGTCATAAGCTGACAAGGTGGATTGCATCAGCTAGGTTGCTGCCTGTCACCAACTGCTGCTGTCTCATCGTACTGATGAGAATGACATCACTGCCTACTAGTCACAACTGGTACCTGGGCCACTGCTGTCTGGCCAGTGCACAGGAGGCATCAAGTAATAAAGATTTTTCTTGTTGAGTAAGAATTTTTGATTCTGCACTTGCAAAAATAATGGAAAAGCCATACCACAGCTCTCTACACACACCACTCTGCTTTCACAACTGGCAAGCCTGTAACACCGTTGTCAGAAGAGCCAGTGCCTATGATGATGTGTGGCATCACCTCACCATGGCGAGTGAAAATGAGTTGTTTTGCATGTGTTAGGGTTGGGTAAGCAATGTTTCATTGCCAGGATTGGAGGTCTGAATGTAAACTTCAATGCTGAAATGGGACTCAATTAATGACGTATGTGGTTTTGGAGGGCAAAATAATGAAAGAGATAAGGGTTTGCTGCCCTGTAATCTGTTTTGAGGATGTGTTAGTGTTCATAAAAACCCTATTAAGAGCTGAAAATGCTGGATGCTGATCAGAGCAGCTTTTATATATTGTGTAATTATGTTTGGTGGGATAAACTAAGAAGTTCTGGAACACATGGACATGTGAAATTCTGTTGGTAAGCTTAGTACAGCAATACAGTAGAACAATGTATGTAGGTATTGCAGAGAACAGTTGGGCAGTGTGTTGCAAAGACAGGGAGTCCATCAAAAACTTTTCAAAATGGATTAGAATGCTAAACATTAATATATACATGATGATGGATGAGAGAGTCCTTCTGCAGGAGACAGAACAAAGGGCACTATATGAATTTTTATGGGGCCTGTTGCCTGGTGTATCAAGAAATGTACAAGCAGAATTATGTGACTGTGATGGTGTTAATGTAGTTAGACGTGGTGACCTTAGTTTGAGATAGGAAGGGAATTGGTACTACATGAAGATGCGAGAGAACAAGCCACATACAGTGGGAATGCCCCACGATCTGCAATGTAGAAAATGCATGTGAATGAGGTGAACGTAAGAGGACTGTAGACAAAAGCCTACCATGGAGCATGATAGATGCACATGGGGTGGGAACAGTAATCAAGTGTTAACAACAATGGGTGTCCAGGGGTGCTGTACAGTGCTTCCAGTAAATAGAAGCTCTTCTAAAATGTGTGCAATGGTACAGTTTTACTCAGGTAACTTAGTGGATGAAAGAAAGTGTAAGATTTTACTGGACACAGACTTTGAGATCATGCATCAAGACAATTCAGATACAGCAAATCCAGACCCTAAGCTCAAGCAAGCCACCAGTTTCGTTGCATTATGATAAAGGTAGAGCATTTGGAATGGGCAAAGAAGATAGCAATGGAGAAGTTATTGCCAGTGAGCCCAGTGACACAGCACTGAATCCCAAGTTGGGACGAACTGTCTGTGTATTATAAGCTGTACTGTATAGCACATCACCTGCAACCAGTGACGGAAGACTTTATTAACCAACAGTTATGAGGTGAATCACTTTTGTTGTGACTATTGGTACCATATCAAGTGTACAGTTATGGATGCTTATCCAGTGCTGGGAACATTGAATAATCTGGGGCAGTGCAAATATTTTCCTATCCTGGATCAGTGGTGTGGTTATCACCAGTTACAGTGTGTGTGTTGGGGATTATGGGCGCTCAACATCGAGGTCATCAGCACCCTACCAGTTACGGAAAGCACAAAGGGATCACCCAAAGACAATATTTATGATGCTGGCAGAACATTACATTATAGGTATATGTTGTTTAGGTTTAAAAAATACCAGCACATTTCTGCACCTCTTTGATAGGATATTGAAACTTAGATAATGTATGGTTAATGCAAAGAAAATGGAAGAGTATGTATTACAGCTAAGCAAATTGTTTAAGTAGCTGTGCATAGCACGTTTAACACTCAGATTAGAAAAATGTTACTTCATGCCAGAATAAGTACTGTATTTATGGCATGTAATAAGTTGCAAGGAAATTGGAGCAACTCCAGGAAAGACATGCAGGATTTTCCAGTGCCACATAATACAGGAAAAGAGTTGCAGTCTTTCTTAAGCCTGGCAAACTGTTACTGTAAGTAAAAGCATGGCTACTCACTCATCTATTGGAAAAAGGAGTGAAATTTCACTGGTCAGTGGAGTGTAAGATTGTGGTCAGTCAGTTGAAGAAACCATTAACAACTGGACCAGTATTAGTTCTCCAAATTCTAAGAAGGAATTTCTGCTGTCATGCAGTGCAAGCAATCATGTGACCATCTGTGTATTAAGTCAGGAAGTGGATGGTGCAGAACATCAAGCTGCCTTATCTCAATACAGTTGAATAGTGTGGAATAGAACCATTCTACAAAGGAGAAAGGGAAACCTAGTCTCATATATGGCATAATATATTTTTGATGTTATTTTTATGGAAGAATATTCATTTTCGTAATAGATCATGCAGCACTGAGATGGCTATTAGCATTGAAAAACCCATATACCTGGTTAATGCATGTGGCAGTAATATAAAGTGAATTTGATTTTGAGGTGATTCATCAACCTTGAAATTTACGTAGGAATGAGATGGCCACAGCCAGAAAATTTGTGTGATACAAAGAGTGGGTGCTTTCTCTGGAGAATGGCAGAATGTACGTGCTACTGATGTGGAAAGCAAACTATCTGGAATGTAATGAAAGGTCACTGTTCATCATGGAATGTATGTAAATAAACAAAATTTTGATTTCATATTGCAGTACGAGCAGCATTACAAAATGAAGTGTTAAAACAGGTACATGATCATGTCATGGAGGTCATAGAACCACAGAGTGACATTTAGCCATACAATATTGGAAGCAGGCACATAAGCACGATGTACAACATTGAGTAAGGAACTGTGTACATGTGCACAATAAAGTCAAATTAAACCATCAGCATATTACACTGCAGAGATTATTGGGGGCCAGCAAACCATTTTAGGTCATTGGTTTAGACATTTTAGGCCCTTTTCAGCAGACACTAGCAGGGAATCATTGTGTATTACCCATAACAGAACACTTTTCACCCCCTGTACAAATGATAGTTATTATCAATTAATAAGCCACCACAATGGCACAAGCCATGGTTAGTAACTGGTTATTAAACTTCAGTACACCAGAGATCTTGATCTGGATCAATGTACTTACTTGATGTCAGAACTGATAAAGCAACTTCATTGTTTGCTACAGATTTGTAAAAATTAAGAACAAGTGCCTTCTACCATGGGTCCACAGGATGGTAGGAAAGATGTTGAGGCACTATGACAACAGTCATCATGATGACTGGAATACACTGTTACCTTACATAGTGACAGCATACATTTTGAAAGTGAACGGCAGTATAGGACTTCTGTCGTATGAGGTAGTTTGTAGACAGAAGGCACCATCAGCATTTGAGATAGTAAAACACAGAGTGAGGAAAATGGTGCATCAGTGCTGAATTTTGGGAAAATGGTCCACCAGTGCTGAATTTTGAGAAAACTTTATACACAGTACGTCATCAAGGCCTAAAAGTGAACATAAAGGTCCTTGAGCAATGGGAGTGAAGGGGATAGCACATTGCTGAATTCTCTAAATGCCATGTAGGATGCTATGGGATGTTGATAGTCATTACATCCCATATGGAGAAAATAAAACTTCAATGTTCATTACCAAGATCCACAACAGGTGATCAAGATGATCTTACCAGTAAATGTGAAGTTACAGCTCCCTCCTTGTACCACAGTCATCTATGTTGTGCATATTCAACTCTTTCAAGGTGCACCACAGGCTTTACCCCCATTACCAGCACTGATTCCAAATAAAGGTGGGTTGAAAGGGGGGGGGGGGGGAGGAATGCGAAAGGGAAAGTGGCATGAGAAAGGAGCAAGCTGCTCCACATAGTCTGCACATACCTCACTGTGTGCACTAAGATCAAGAGATGGGCTCGCACAGAGAAGTGAGGAGGGTGATTGAAGTTTCCTTGCTTTAGGCAACATCACTGACAGACATGGCCACAAGATGTATCATGCTATTGATGCTGCTGCACTTCTGCAATTGTGGGGGGTTGCACACAATACAGGTATGGCCACTAGAGGATGGAGTCCTGTTAACTCAGTGAGAAGGCATTGACATGACAGATCACTGGTGGACATTGAAACTGAGAAATGAGGTTCAAGGCTGGATAAAGTCTTTGGGGAGATCCATCAGAAAGCTAAGGAGAAGGGGGTGTTAAATTAAGTGTGTGGTGAATAGTAGAATTCAAGGGCCTCTTATAATTGCTTAGAGGGACAGTTATAGCAGGCTATGGATCTAGTGCTGCACACCGTGAGAAGACATAAACAGGGATGTGTAGATGCAGGAGGAAGATAGTTGATGACTGTCTTGAGGACCAATGATGCTGAAAATATGAGGCAGGTGTGCAGCATGATGATATATGTGCAGTTGGAAGCAGAGGGCAATAGAATTCTGACTAAATGGTATACAACCCAGCTCGATAATCTGGAAAATGAAGTGTTGAAGAACAGTAGGACTAAGTGTGGAGCTGACTAACTACACTAAGGGGGTGGGCAATGAGGTGAATTGAGATTTGGATATTATACAAGCACAATTAGATCTGTCAGACACACAGTTAGCCCTGGAAAGAGTTTTGCGTATCAGAACTGACAGTAATGGCAATGCTCAAATAGAAGTAGCAGAGTTACAGGAAGCCTTCCAGTATGCAGTACAAGGGCAACTAAAACTGTGCTACCTCCAGGAAAGTTTCTGGCAGGGCTACGTCAGACATAGGTAGGGGTACCAACCACTCTGGAAATAATTTGGCCTTCAGAGGAAAACACATTATCGATCTATCACCACCTTACAAGAGTGCATGTTAGTGCTGTCACAAATGACTCCATGGATAGCATGCAGTAACAGTAGATATGAATGATGTGAGATACATCAGTATCCAGTGAAGTGGAGAACATAAGGGAAATTTATACACCTCAAAACAAAGAAGATTTTGTTAGTTATTTCAGATAGGAAGACTGATGTACTGATGGCAGCAGAAGTGCTGTACCAAAGCCAAAGGCAATAGCTTACAGTATGCTCTATAAGATGGTCCAAACTATCACTAGGACATGTGAATTGGAACTGTTTCTCATGAAGCAGATGGTGCTATGAGCAGGGACACTCAAAGGTAACAAAACAATTGGAACAGTGGAATACTGCTAAACGAAACTCAATGTGACATCTCAGGATTCACTTTTTGGCTACCAGCAGTGATAATATGCTCAGAACCTTATGTGTCCTCTACTGTACCTACCTGATAATCCTCTCAAAATCCTGCCAGCAAAGAACCTAATTTACTCAATAGCTACCCTCTATCTCACCATACTTAGTTCCTAAACAAGCTGTTAGCAGCACTGAATGGCCACATTAGTGCAGAACAGTTGTTCCAGCACATTCAGCAATACTGCATTGGGTGCCAGCACTGAGACATGGTAACAGGAATTTCAATGTTGGTAATGTTCTTAATCTCAGCCGTCACTTTTGCGGGCTGTATCCACCATCAGAAAAGAGCTGTCTGCCTATCCGATCTCCCATCTCACCTACCAACTTAATGGGAACCACAAAGTTTATCACAGGTGACCGAATATTCTGGTTGTACAAGTCACCATATGATATGATGGACTGTTTAAGAAGAACAGAGAGTGCATGAAGTGTAAATAGTGGAATGGGAAAGTGCACTGCAAGAGTAGGGGGAAATCTGTAGACACAGTAGTGCTGTGCTGATTTAGTAATTCACAAGTTCAGCAGCAGCCTGGAATTCAGAGGACTGGATGTTCCTGAAGGGGTAGGAGCATTGTGGCCTGAGCTTCATTTAGACCTCCATGACCAACTGAGTGATTTGCTGGCCAGCCATTCGAGTAATTCTGCAGCCACCTGCTGCAATAGTGCTGGTGCAGTACTCTGCAGTGTGGCTTTCTGCTGTCAGAGATTAACTGTGTTACTACATGCACAGTGTGGTACAATGTGGCTTCTCCATACTCAAATATGTGACCAGAGCTTACCGCCCCTTGAATGCATGGTTACTGCCCCTTGAACACACCAGTCCAGAGGTAGTATAAATGTTCCTAGCTCCGCCAGTGGTTCCATTCCTGCAGTTTCATGTGTTTGACCAGTCATTGGACAAATGTATGACTCAGCTACTCTACCCTCAAGTGGCATCACTGACTAGCTGTAGCTGCTGATCTATGAGCCATCATTGAGTCCTGATGGTTCTGAGCTCCGAATTGGATCTGCCAAGGTGAGGCCATCCGGTGGGTGATGTCAACTGACACTTCAGCCAGTCTCTGTGGGTCCCAGATTCAATGTGGAGCCTGCTCAGTTCCTGCCTGACTTGCCCTTCATAACCAAACTGATGGGGCAACTCACATTGGTAAAGTTACTGGTTGCTGCCGGCCCCCACTGTCTGAGCATGGCACAGAGGATATCAATCGCTGCCTGATAGCCATGAATAGTACTATGCTGATACCACCAATGCTGTAATTTATTGAGTAATGGAGAATGTTCTTGTTGAATAAGTATTTTTGACTCAGTGCTTGACATGGTACTGGAAACCATATTACAGCTTCCCGCACAGGCAACTCTGCAGCCAGAACCAGTCAGCCCATAACAATATGAACACAAATCTGCAATGAATTATTGGCTGTTTCCTATATGTTGATTACTAAGTCATCTGTAGTTTGGAAATGTACACATCAACCAATTTGCTTATAACCAGGGCCTACCTTTTTTCTTTAGCTCTTTTTTTTTCTAATCTCTTACTGTGGTTTAACAATAATTTTAATTCATGGGATTTTTCTCTACTTCACTATTCTTGCTAAATGGTAATTATGCTTCCCAATTATAAATAACTGTTATATTCTGAATATACAACAGACATGAGTATTGAACATCACAGTTTATGAAACACATCCATGTGTTACAATATTTTAACAACCATTACAAGACCAAAGGTGTACATTCAGATGCAATTTTTCTTTGGTATGATACTAGAAAATCCTGGGTGAAATAAAAACAATGGACTGACTCAAAATAATGATACATATATAGGGATATAAGCAAGAACTAGAACATAACAGCTTGGATGTTTTCAGTGGTGTTACAAGAATATTAGCTTGCAGTATTGCACCACAAAGCATTTGTTTGTGTGTAAGGCAATGGATGTTGTTTGAAGTAGGTGGAATACAGTAACTCCACTTCAGAAATTTTATGGACAGAAATGTGAAGCACTTACTTACAAAATTTACTTTACACTACAAATTATTGTACTGTGAATTATCTTGCATATATTACCGTTAAACAGTGCATCACTGAATGAAACTTTCAACTTTTTGCAAAATTATAATACACTCCTGGAAATGGAAAAAAGAACACATTGACACCGGTGTGTCAGACCCACCATACTTGCTCCGGACACTGCGAGAGGGCTGTACAAGCAATGATCACACGCACGGCACAGCGGACACACCAGGAACCGCGGTGTTGGCCGTCGAATGGCGCTTGCTGCGCAGCATTTGTGCACCGCCGCCGTCAGTGTCAGCCAGTTTGCCGTGGCATACGGAGCTCCATCGCAGTCTTTAACACTGGTAGCATGCCGCGACAGCGTGGACGTGAACCGTATGTGCAGTTGACGGACTTTGAGCGAGGGCGTATAGTGGGCATGCGGGAGGCCGGGTGGACGTACCGCCGAATTGCTCAACACGTGGGGCGTGAGGTCTCCACAGTACATCGATGTTGTCGCCAGTGGTCGGCGGAAGGTGCACGTGCCCGTCGACCTGGGACCGGACCGCAGCGACGCACGGATGCACGCCAAGACCGTAGGATCCTACGCAGTGCCGCAGGGGACCGCACCGCCACTTCCCAGCAAATTAGGGACACTGTTGCTCCTGGGGTATCGGCGAGGACCATTCGCAACCGTCTCCATGAAGCTGGGCTACGGTCCTGCACACCGTTAGGCCGTCTTCCGCTCACGCCCCAACATCGTGCAGCCCGCCTCCAGTGGTGTCGCGACAGGCGTGAATGGAGGGACGAATGGAGACGTGACGTCTTCAGCGATGAGAGTCGCTTCTGCCTTGGTGCCAATGATGGTCGTATGCGTGTTTGGCGCCGTGCAGGTGAGCGCCACAATCAGGACTGCATACGACCGAGGCACACAGGGCCAACACCCGGCATCATGGTGTGGGGAGCGATCTCCTACACTGGCCGTACACCACTGGTGATCGTCGAGGGGACACTGAATAGTGCACGGTACATCCAAACCGTCATCGAACCCATCGTTCTACCATTCCTAGACCGGCAAGGGAACTTGCTGTTCCAACAGGACAATGCACGTCCGCATGTATCCCGTGCCACCCAACGTGCTCTAGAAGGTGTAAGTCAACTACCCTGGCCAGCAAGATCTCCGGATCTGTCCCCCATTGAGCATGTTTGGGACTGGATGAAGCGTCGTCTCACGCGGTCTGCACGTCCAGCACGAACGCTGGTCCAACTGAGGCGCCAGGTGGAAATGGCATGGCAAGCCGTTCCACAGGACTACATCCAGCATCTCTACGATCGTCTCCATGGGAGAATAGCAGCCTGCATTGCTGCGAAAGGTGGATATACACTGTACTAGTGCCGAGATTGTGCATGCTCTGTTGCCTGTGTCTACGTGCCTGTGGTTCTGTCAGTGTGATCATGTGATGTATCTGACCCCAGGAATGTGTCAATAAAGTTTCCCCTTCCTGGGACAATGAATTCACGGTGTTCTTATTTCAATTTCCAGGAGTGTAGCTGAAATACTTTGACAAAAGCCCATAGAGTCAAGAATTACAGAAATATAGCAACTGATGTGGAACATCATGCAGTGTTCAATCAGTTGAAAAAAAAAAATGAACAATCAATGCTTCTTCTATAACTTATTAATAGTAGCTAACAGATCAACAGCTAATCCCAATTTTGAAAATTTCAAACTGCAGTAACAAAACCACTTTCAGAATTTAATTCCAAAATTTACTTTACTACTCAGGAAATTTGATTATAATGTGTCTGACTCAGTGTAAATATAAACATGCCTCAGAGCAGCATTCCGTTTAATGAGGAGAATTTCTTCCTGTACAAATAGTCGCATTTTCAGGCAAACGATTATGTATATAAAGTTTAGTAAGGATGTCACCAATGCATAAATGAACACTACTAGCACATGATGGCTCTATTTGCACTCAGAGCTGATAGCATGAGATATAACTTTGTATCTCACAAGGAAGCCATGTATTGTTTCATTAAGTTTGGTTTTTGACTATGGCAATCTAACAGTTTCTCAATAATCACACATGCTGTGACACTATGTTAGTTGCATAACAATGCTATTGAATAGAAATCAATGTAAATACAACACATACATCTTGAAGAGAAAAAGATTAACTGTATATCTGTGTTAACATTATGAATGAATAAATTGGTTAACATTTATTTCATAGTTATATGATTTTTCCCAAAGAAGGAGCTTTGTTATCTCCATATTTTTCATTATGTCATGCAGAACTTTCATTTATTACAATGATAGATCAGTATTGGTATGGTAACAAAATATAACATACATGAATGATGTTCCTTTGACTTTTGAAGTAGAAAAACTTGCACTGCTTTAGAATCTTACAGAAATACCATTCACATTACTCAGTACACCCAAAAATGCTATACGGTACCCTAAAAAACAAAATTTATTACCACAATATAGTCAACATGATGGATGGTTTGAATTCTGGCAGTCGAGGTAATTTTTACCATCAGTATTTAGCTAACAAGAAGAAGACAGTTTGCAGTACAAAGTTACTGATTACCAGATTGTGAACCAAAGTCCGGGATTCAGTCTTAATTCTCTCCCCATTGCGAGTGAGCACATGTGACACTGTTGATGGTGATTTGTCTCTCAGATAGAGGCTTAAAACTTAGGGAGGGTTGGGCTGTTTTCTTATCCTGGGACTGGTTTCATATGCTTCCTTCCTTTTATGATACTGTACATCTGCTGTACCTGGAATCCTACAGGCTGTTATTGCAGCAGTATTGCCACTTTTCAAAGTATGTGTGCCCTGTTGATATGTATGAGAGAGTAAGTAAAATCATGTCAGAGTGTAGCCTGCATGTGTTAAACATGACTGGAAGAACTCCAAAACTTAACCTCTCTGTGTGGTGTACCACTTTTATCAAAGTGTTTTATTGCATCTCTCAACAAGACTTTGCAGAGATGCCTGCCATTTGTAAAAGGAAGTGAAATAAAGCCACACTCTTTATTGTGCCAAAAAATACAAGTGATGACTGTACTAACTCCTGATAAAGTTTCAGATGTATCATAATCTATAGATCTCAATCATGAAGACATTACCAAGAGAGAAAGGAGGATGATCTCGAACTTTGCTATTCTAAGTGGCATCTTACTCACTCAACATTATCTTATGTATTACATAATGACCTGTTGAACTGGCCTTTAACAAAGACTGTGTAAAGTGAAACTTAAACAGAATTAAAGATAAATTTTAGACAGTTTTATTGTATAACTCAGTGTAGCCTTCCTGAACAGTAAATTAATATTTTGGTAGTTCTTGCATTTATTTTCTAGAGAAAATTTATGTATTTTAGATAGAACAAGAAGAACTAGATATCTTAGTGGGAAATGATGTATATTAAAATTGTGGCTACAACCAAAATATATTTTTACATCCTTTTTCAAGGCTCAGGGAATGCTCTTTTCTTTTACTGTCATTTAACATCTTGTTAAGTGTGAATTTCAGTTAATGTCTGTGATGGTTTTGTAGGATTTCAGTCACTAAATTTACAAACTATCAGTGGCTGACATAAATAATGTTTTACAGAAAATTGTTAAGGGGAACATCAAACATGTGGTACCTCATTAATCAAAGAACAAAGGCAAATGTTGAGCAGCTGTGATAAAATTTGGAAGTAACAAACTAATGTACATACCAAAACATAGTAAAAATGACAATTAATTCCAAGGTCATCTAGAAAGTAAAGTCCTCAGTGTAACTGAGGTGGAATAAGGGAAACCAGCCTGCATTCACCGAGACAGATGAAAAACCACCTTAAAAACCATCCACATACTGGCCGGCACACCAGACCTCGATGCTAATCCACTGGGCAGATTCGTGCCAGGGACCATCATGACTTCCCACCTGGGAAGCAGTGTGTTAGACCTCATGGCTAACTGGGCAGGCTTCTTCCAGATACTTAATTATCACTTCTTAATTTTCATTTCCTGCTGTCATATTTTGGTCCCAAGATTTTCCTCTGTATTTTTGTTTTTGCCTTTTATATTTTACCAAATTGCTTAGCTGTATTTAGCGAAAGAAATCCTGAAGCATAAAGGCATTCTGGTCTAATCACAGTGTTGTAGTGATGGAGTTTTGCATGTATGGATAAATATTATTCGTTATACAAGTTTTTTTTGTTAATTGAAGAGCCACGGCCATTTTCCTTTTCCTTGCTTAGTTAGCTTTTTTGTCCAATGTATTTGGTTGTATTATTTTACCTTGACATGTAAACTTTGTAGTCTTTTTTATTATTCTATAATAAATTTCCATGCATGCTCATGCCTCCAACAAGTATGTCATATACTCTGGTTTTTTCCCAAAAGATATACACTTTTCTACTTTTGAAGGTGTCTCTTTTATGAGCCTTAACTGCATTGTTGCATCTTTTATACATTCATCTAAGATGTCAAGACTGCCTGCAAAAGATTATCCTCTTTTCTCTGAATTAAGCTTTTTTTTGATTCCTTATTCTGTTCTTCTCTTTCATTCCTTGATTATCTATTCCAGTAAACAATTGAACAGCAATAGGGATAATCCCTCTCCTTGTCTTACACCAATTTTGATCTCAAAAGCTTTGGAAGGTTCACCTTAAAATTTAATTTTACATTTTGTATTTGTTAGTGTGTCTTTTAGGACTGCAGCTGACTTTTGTCAACTCCAAAGTCTTTTAAAGGTCTTGAATAATGTTTCTCTGTCAATTGAGCCATATGCTTTTTGAAGCCCACAAATTTTTGGCTCTCATTCATCTATAACTTATCTTAAATTTCAGGTTTAAGATTTGTTCCACAAAGGATTTTCCTTTTCTAAACCCTCCTTTGTACGCTTCTAATTGCCAATCCAGTTGGCTTCCCAGCCTTTTTTTTTTTTTTGATGGAGTCAGTTTC
Organism: Schistocerca americana; assembly: GCF_021461395.2. NCBI lineage: Eukaryota > Metazoa > Arthropoda > Insecta > Orthoptera > Acrididae > Schistocerca > Schistocerca americana. Next base: position 424,921,661 of record NC_060130.1, on the reverse strand, counting down.
ATCACCTTTTTGGTGAATTGGGTGAATTAATGCTGTTTTCCAATTTTCTGGTATAGTTTCTGTTTCCCAGGCTATTTGAAAGACTCCATGTAGCTGCACGACTGTCCCAGAATCTGCAGTTTTCCACATTTAACCAGTTACTGATTCTTCATCTTTTATTACCCTTCAGATCTTTAACGATATTTTGGATTTCATCCATGCTGCAAGATCTTGAGTTTGTGTATATGCATCCCAAATTTTGTTCTAGAACTTTTTCTCTTGGTTCCTCACAATTTAGTAATGTCTTGAAATAACTTGCTAGGATTCCACATTTTTTTATTTTCCTTTTTTTGGCTAATTTTATGTCTTCAGTTTTGAAGCACAAGTTGGTAAGTTTGGAGGCTTTGTCTAAAAGTTTTTTAGAAGTTCCTGGTATTGTTGTTTTGGAAGTCTCCCTCGGTTAGTGATAGCTTGTTCTTTTCAAAATTATTTTTGACTGTCCTTATTTTTATTTTTTGTTGTTGTTATTGCTTAAAGCTATTAAAGTCTTCACTTCTGGTGGTGGACAACCATTTTGGACAAACTTACTTTCTTAATAGCAATGGTTTTTCACACTGTTCATTTCACAATCCCTAGTGTCTTGAGAGTGGCACTATTTCAAGTGCTGTTATACTAATTTTGCTTCAATCTCTTCCTACACTTCTAAGCCTATACTTAGCTGTTACTTGAATTTTTGTTTCATTAGAGTTTCAGAATCAAATTTATAAATCCAATGCCCCTGTTTTGAAATCCATGTTTGTGGCATAAATTTAACTTTTATTGCAGTTAGATAGTGATCTGTTGCTATATTTGCCCACTTTGTAACTTTCAGGTTCTTAGTTTGTTTTGATTGCTAAAAGATATAGTTACATGGCCATGTGAATTTCTTCTGGGTTTGTATTGGGTGATTTCCAAGTTTTCTGTTTCCTTGGCAGTTTGTTAAAGTTTGTGGACCATAGTTTCATCAGTTGTATTCATTGTTTTGTGCTTTGGATACTCTCCAATAGTTTTCCTGAACTTTCATTCTTTTCCAGTCTGTGCTTTGAAGTCCCCTAATAAAAGCTTGACATTCTTCAGTGGAACCACTACTAAGATGTTTATTTTAATAATGTAGATAATAAGAGTTTGCTGCCACAAGTGCTTGAGGACATCGGACAGATGAAGCCACTTAGTGTGAGTTTGCAGTTGTAGGGTGTAAGTCCTAAGATCTTGGGTCCAAACTAAAACAACTGATTTAATGTAATTTTGTATTAATTGAGTTGTGAAGCATAATTCCCCCAGTCAGATCCCTGTTTCTTGTTCTGGATTGCCTGTCACAGGTTTTGCAATATCTGACAATAATGTCAGCATTTAAAGCGCCTCCCCTTGTAGTAAAACTTGATCAGGAGGACACCACGTTGATCCCAGAAGACAATGCACACAATTTTTGACAGAGATTGTCTGTCTGAATCTGACTTTCATAACAGAGCAACCATACTGCCAATGAATGGATTGACAACACAAGCAAGAAACTATTGCCTTTCTTTTCATATCATTGTCAAGATGTGAATGCTATGGTGAGAATTTGTGTTTGTGTTTATCTGCTGGCAGCCATCATGCACATATACTGTGGAAACCAAGCCTTTGGCTGATAATTTTGTTCAACAGTGAGCAAGAGATAGGGGGACAAAGGCAAGTGTTCCAAATTTGTGAAGTGCTTGTGCTGCAGAATTATTTGTTGCAGACTTCTCATCAGTTCTGATGTAGTCAGCCACTACAATATTTTCTGTGCACATTGTATTGACTTTAAATGAAATGTCTGTACCATTGTCTAATTACGTATATTGTTGCTCACAATGTCAGGTCTATGGATGTGGCAGAACTGACAGACAGTTCCTGCTGGAGTTAGTTTCTGAGTGTGGTACCAAGCTCACAGTTGGCAGAAGATAGTACTGATGTTGCCTGTATCTCCTACACATATGAATGATGACTACTGCCACAACACTGAAACTACATCACATTGTTGCCTCATACCCGCTCTCTGCAATCAGTCATGTATGTTCCATGCCCATGACTATATCATGTGTACTTTGTACAATATGTGATCCACAGGATAAATAAATAAATACAAATACAAATGACTCATGCCATAACTGTATGTGGTTGGAAACTGCATTCTAGGTGACCTTCATACAAAGGCTAGTAAAATGGCACTTGTGGTGATATAACACAACTTATGTCTTAAGAGTTCCTGCACAGCTGGTTTAGAGTGCCACATCAGACAAAATGCATGTGTGTGTAACCTTTGATGGTCATCCTTTATCCACAATAACAGTACGCAGACACTTGCATGATGATGTGCACAACATTACCAGATCAGTGGTTTGTTCACCACTGGCCTAGTATCACAGAAAAGAGCATTTACAATGGAACAGGCATATGTGAACTGGACTCACAAGCAACTGCAGACAGTGCTCTTTGCTGATGAATCCAAAGGTTTGCTTGACAGTGATTTTCAGCTTTCTCAGTTTGCTGGCGAGTACCTGAGCCTGTTTACCAAAGATGATAACATCCATTTTTCTGATGGTGTTTGTGTTGGAGGGTGGTTCCATATGGGACCATGTCTGCTGAAGCATACAAAGGTGACATGTTGTATCACCAAGTAAGCATAATTTGTACAATAATGAGGAGAAAGCTGAGCCCCCACACCTATAATAGCTATCATCACAGAGTATGTTTAGTTAACTGAGAAATCACATAATTTGTACAATAATGAGGAGAAAGCTGAGCCCCCACAACTATAATAGCTATCACCACGGAGTATGTCTATTTAACTGAGAAATCACAATTTATGAATGAAGAATGGGCATGTGGTAAAGTTCTCTGTACATTATTCTTCCAGGACTATATGTATTTCTTGTGCTTCTCTACAAATCCTGACAAATGTACAGTGATACTAGTCCACTTGGCTCATGCCATTACTCCTACATTTGTACTTCACAGGCCAACTAGAGTGCCTGGTGAAAAGCATACAGCATGCCAGTATTGTTAGCCCCATTCTTGTTGCACAAATATATGGTACATCTGCAAGAATCACAAGGTTCTTTGTGATGATATTATTTCTTATTAGGCTTCAAACAAAATTTTATTTTTATTTCTTAGAATTATTAATAAATTAATGTATTTATATTCTACTAAAATAATGTCGTTATTTAAGATTCTGCATCTGCCTAAGCAACAAATGTTTCAATTGCTCTGTGATATTTTATGGAATATAGCAGTGTAAGACAGTTCACTTTAGCAAAATTGTATTTTACAGGAGTTAAGATGTAATTTCATGTGAGGAAAGTATATAATGCTAGATTAGCAACAATACTAAAGAAAACCAGTCTCCCACTTAAATGGATAAATATCTGATTTACTACCACTTATATGAGCTTAGGTATTTTTCAGCCCTTCCTCTTTGTTTATTGCATGTAACACATGGCAGTACTCCAGAAGAGTATCACTGAAAGATTTATAAACTGATAGATCATAATTGTTGGTTAAAAATTCAACTCATTGTTGTTAATCCATAAAAGTGTCATTTCAAGAGGCAGTGGATCTTAATGGCCACTGCATGTAGCAAGAAGTTAGAAGTGTTGGTTAAGCTTCATTAATGAATTTGAAAATATTCAATTAAATTCATTGATAAATCAAGTTCCACAGACCCCAAAAAGAAGGAGAATCTTCAGGGATGTGCAACAAGTCAATTTATACATTAACAAAAGACAAATATATTAAAACCTGTATAATGTATTAACAATAAACTAGCACTACTACATTTAATGTCGTTCACACTTATGCTACCGAAATTTAAATTCTCATGAAACATAATGATATTACTGTCTGTCAGATCTGTGTAAATAACAAATTAAATAAAGAGTAACTCAAAACTATGTGCCTCACAAAACACATGTCAGTGAACTGAAAACATTTTGTCTGTTGCCAGAGAAAATCCACTCTTCAAGTGGGAGCAGATGGAAACAAGTAGAAAGATGTAAAATTGTAAGCTCTCAGAACCATAGGCACCTTCTCTTGGCAGAATAGAGGAGAGAGTTGAATGAAGAGAGGAAAAAGATGAAGAAAGTGAGACTGGTAAAAGTTAAGATACAGGGAAAGTTACTCAGGGCCCCAAGTCAAGGGAGACAAACTGGACAGGGTGAGAAGGACTATGTTGAGAAAAAAATATGCAGACATGAAGAATAAGGATCTAAAATCTTTAAAAAGTTTGTTTTATTTGAAAAGCTTTAAGAGTTTTCACATAGCAAATACACACATGCATTACTTTTCAGAATGGTCTCATAATATAGAAGCTGCATTCACATGTGAGGTATCTTCAATATGTACAATGTCCATCACTGGTGTGAAAGTAACCCACACATCTCTCACAATCATGGATATCCAGTCTACCTTAGCTTCACTGCATATGCCAGAATATTGGGAGACAGTGTTTCGGGTCTCTACTTGATTATTGTGTCATTCATTTCTCACAAAAAAATTTCTGAAGCAGTGCAAGATATCAAACTTTATGTTCAACAAAGGATATGGTTCCACATACTTTGAAAGGAATGTCTATGGTAGTTACCCCCATTGACTTTCCTGGGATATGAGTTAGTCATGGTGGTTCTGTTTTATGGCCTCCATATTCAACTGACCAAAATCCCCCTGGATTTTGTCCTGTGGGCACACTTGAAGGAGCACATTTAGTCTACTCCACCATCCACCAATGAATGTGGAAAAACTGGTAGTGCAAGTCCATGCTCCTCTTGTAACTGCAGATGCAGCTCTGATATGAAGAGTTCAGAGAAGCATGATCCAGTGAGTCTCTAAGTGTTTGGAGATACAGGGAGCTCACTTTGAACATGTACTCTGAAGTCATCATATGCTTTGTGAAAGAAAAGGTGTCACTGATAGTTTGTTTATAAGATTTTAGGAGGTATCTGATGTATTACGTATGGCTGCTTGTACTGAATGTAGTAGTATGTTTAACGTCTCCACATTGATAAGTTTTGTAGTTATTTCTGTTTTATGATAGGTAAGTTTTGTTTGATAAATATTTTCAATATGTCTGACCAATGATTATTATTTTCTGCAGCTGCAGGATATGTATAATTTAAGAAACAGTGTACACTATAGCAGTATTGGACAAACTGATGCCTTCACTATTTAATCTGTCAGAGCTATCCATTCATCTTGTGCTGTATTCCTTGCTCCTGTTTCAGTCATCACCTATACCCAATAAGTTATGGTCAGAGTTCACATCTGCCTGGGAAATGTCTTACCCTTTAATATGTGGCTCTGAAAGCTCTATCATACCATTATATAATAAGTCTGAAAGTGGTATACTGAAAGTAAAAAAAATGGATGGAAAGGAAATACAATAAATAGGAACCATAAATTGAGGCCAGATTAGTAGCACATTCTGGGGGAAATTTCCACCTGTAATGTTCTGAGGAACTGATACTGGGCAGGAGAATCCTGATTGAACATGTCGTGAAACAGACACATCATCACAATTATCACTTTCTAGACCATGAACTGCCTCAAAAGACTATTTATTGATTTCATATACAGAGTGAAGAAAAATTCATATGTTTTCCCACAGTCCAATTCCCTGTCCAGTACCAATACAAAAATGTCACCAACACTTCCTGGTTAGTGCAGTGGGTAGAGCTTGGTGTTAGAATATTTGAGGTGAAGAATTTAATTCCTGGTCTGGGTGTAATTTTTTTTATTAATCAAACAAAAATATTACCTGTAGACCCAGAATCGAACTTCTCACCTCAAATATTCTAATACGAAACTTTTGTCACACATGCGATTATAGTGTCACCAAATTGCCATTATTTGATGTCGATTTTCTACTGAAAATATGCATAGGATGAAATTTTCTTACAGACATTTTTGTGTTGATAGTACATTGTGAAGTCCAACTTGTCAATTTTTTGTTCATCCTGCATACTTTCTGCCTGTACCCGCTCATTCTAGTTGACAACTTTGTGACTGTCTCACTAATAAGTTTGGTTGCTAATAAACTGACAAAGCCTTTTCTTACATCTTTTATGTTTTCCTACACCTTTTTTCACCACTTATTTCAACTCATTAGGGTCTCCTTTTCTACTGTGATGAGTCCCATTACTTGTTATTTCTTTTTTCCTTTTGGTAACAGGCTTTTTCAGTCTTAAATGTTCTACATCCTGATCTGTGAAAGCTGCCTGTCTCTGGAAAACCCCAAAGGTCAAACCTTGAAAGTCCCTATTTCTAGATATAACCCCACCCTCCACCATTCCCTTCTATGTTTCTAAGCACAGCAATCAGTTGCATTTACTGAATCCATCCATGACCTTCATTTGCCAATAAGCTTTGGATCTCCAAGTGTGAACTACTCAGGAGCATGTAGTCATCAGGAAAAACAACCATAGCATGCTAAGAATCAGAATGTGAAATGACAGATTCATTAATCACATATGTAGGTTAGAAAATTTAAAAAGGGAAACAGATAGGTTGAAGTTAAAGTGAGGACCAGTGAAGTTCAGTGGCAGTATGAACAGGTCTTCTTGTCAGGTGAGTACCTGACTCAACTAAAAGTAATGCAGGAGTAGGTCTAATAATGAATAAGAAAATATAAATGCAGATAAGCTACTGTGAGTTGCATGGTGGATGCACTATTGATGCCAAGAAAGCCAACACCCACCACAGCAGTACAAGTTTATAAGCCAACTAGCTCTGCATCTGATGAAGAGATTGAAAGAATGTATGAGAACATAAAAAAATTATTCAGATAGTTAAGCGAGAGGAAAATTTAATTGTGTTGGGTGCGGTAACCCAGTGTTACCAACTCGATCATGTTGGCAACTCGCTGTCCATTAAATCAGCAGGACGTGTGGTGCTGGCCTGTCACTTGTTATTCAAGTAGCCTGTGTTGGTGCATGATAGCTAACCTCAACTTCCAAGAGGTGGCACATTCAGACAGCACTAACAGCTGTGCATCATGAGTGGCAGCTGCCAACACTTGGGAATGTCACATGCTATTGTGTATAACCCCAGAGTGGAGTGGCTTCATTTCATTGTGTAATGGTTTATGCTCTTGTTACCTTCACACTGAAATTCCGGGAAAATGGGTACAGCCATGGACAGGTGTCACAGGCTGTATCTGGTGTGACATGCAAGAAACACATCAACAGAGAAGAGAACATGACCAAAGAAGAAAGCAAGAAACTTGTGGTTTTGCCTTTCTGTGGTACAGTGTGGGGAAAGGTTAGCCGGCTCCTGAAGAGATATAACATTTCATCGCTGTTCAGACCCCCAGCAAAAATTTGGCAGCTCATGAGGCCTGTGAAGGATGATCTAGGGCTTTGAATGCCTGGAGTGTACAAGATACCATGTAAGTGTGGCCAAACAGTGCGCACTGTGGAGCAACGCCGGACGGAACATGAGAGGTGCCTATGCCTATGCTATCCAGAACATGCCTTAGAAAATGGACACCGAATTCTATTTGATGAAACATCTGTCATTATGAAGATGAAGGGATTTTGGGATAGCATCATAAAAGAAGCTATTGAAATAAAAACCTCTGAAAACACCGTCAACAAGAACGGTGGTTTGCAGCTCAGTACAGCCTGGGACCCGGCTATCGCAAAGTTAAAACGGCCGCGACGGACGTGGGATGAAAATATTACCATATATGACAAGGAAGAGCACCAGTGACATCACAGCCAGCAGTATGGCTATATAGCAACACGACCATGGCGACACAGCAGTCCGTCTTACCACTTGACAATGACCGGGGAGAGCTCGGTCCAAAGCTCATGGGATTTTAACTATGTGATGCGGTTGGAAGCCCAAGAATATTTTATCAACTGGATGTATCATTTTGCTACCAAACTGCAATTTTTTGTATGGAAAACATATCATTGAACCTTGCCTTGAACAGTTCCTCGCAGTTTGATCCAGCACCATACATAAAATCACCCATTACATGGAGCATTGTTCCACCAAGCTTTCTTTGGTCCCAACTTTATGACACCAACCCATCCACTGTGATCTTACACTTTTCATTTCCTCAAAACAAATGACTTCATCATTATCTCCCCTCAGACAAGGAATCTATGACTTAGGTACTCAAATGTCACAAGTACATGAAGGAGAGTCTGCACCAGCTGACCCTTTTACTTTTGGCATCTGCCATCAGGATCTTAGTTTACTGCTTCTAATTGACCTACAATATTTCCTAAAACTCAAGCACCTCCAAAGGATTAATGTGTGAATCCCTATCACTTCTTACCCCCTCAAAACTGTGTACCCCCAACTTCAACTACTTCAGGAAACCAAACTGCCCTAGTGATCCCTTAGCTGTTGTGCGTCTACATTGTTGGATCATCATCTGCAACCTACCATACAGAAAATTGCTTCTAATTTTACTGACACCAATGATTTCCTGGAACATCTGACATCTGTACCTGATTTACCCCAGCCACACACCTTGTTAGTCATTACTGATGGCACCCACCTCTATACCAACATTCCCACCACACAACATTTATCTGTAGACTGGTTATAGAAATATACTTCTGGTGTTACCTATGCCTTTACCACCCATAATTATCCAATGAGTCTAGTTCACAAAAAAATTCTCAGGCCAAATAAATTAGTTTTTCTGCTGCCAGTCTCAAAAAAACTAAGGAGCACTCTCTTTCAATATCCAATCTCATCCTGATATAAAATTAAATAAAACTCCTTCAGCATGGTTATCGGTTTCTGACATGATATGCTGAAATGAGGTCTACTTTATTTAAAATTCTACACTTACATTTATACTGTTACACCCTATAGTGGACATTTATCCTGTTGCCATTATCAATTTCCTCTCTCCTGTTCCATTGGCAAAAAGTGTATGGGAAGAATGACACTCAGTATGCCACAATTTGAGCTCTAATTTCTCTGATTTTACCATCACGGTCATTTTGCAAGATGTGTGTGAAAGGAAGTAATATGTTGCTTGACTCTTGTAAGTAACTACACTCACAATTTTAACAGTAAACACCTGTACGGTGAGTGTCTCACTCCATCAACAGAGGTTTACTGTCTCTGTGGTGCTCATTCTTATTAAGTTAACCTATTATTAAAGTCAGCACTCTTCTTTGGATCATTTACATTTCCTCTATTCATCCTACTTGGTAGGGACCCAGACTGAGGAGCAATATTCAATAATCAGTTGAATGAAAGTTTTGTAAGCCATTTCTTTTGTAAGTGAAGAACATTTCATTGAGATTCTTTCAATGAATCTCAATCCCACATTTGCTTATCCTGTCACATATTTTATTACTTCCTATCATTTTAAAACACTTTGGATAGATACTCCTAAATATTTTACAGTTACTTCTACACACCAAATCATAACATCTTGCTGTCACATGCCACTCCTTTTGAATCTGTTTCCTTGCTCCGCAGTTTTTACCACTGCAAGATTTTTTCTCTACACTCTCCAGTAACTTCATGTGCCAGCTACTTGAAAGAACTATCCCACTGATGGAAGAAAAAGCTGTGACACAGCTTATGTCACATACCAACACACATGCCTTTCATGTTGGTATAACAACCACAAACATGTTAATAAGGATAGTCAAAGAATATATACTAACAGCACACAGCACTTCATTTAGAGGATAATCTGAAACATGATGATATGAACTTTGGAGCTTATTTAGACACGTACACAACTGGGATTCTTCCTGTCAACAACAGTTCCTCATAACTTCACTGATGGGAACTCGCTTTACATTGTATGTGCTCGGTTCTTGTCACCATCTAATCTCAGTTTTCATCATTTTTTGGGTATTGATCCTCTTTTCTTTTCATTTTATTTACTTATTAATTTTAATCTCTGAATCATTTGTCTTGTAGTTAATTTTCCACTCATTTTTCTTATTTATATGGTATTTGCACTTATCTCTGACATGCCTACTGCCATCTCTCTCATTTCTAAGTTCTCAGGTTTTCAAATTTTGTCTGCATCCAGCAATCCATTTTTCCCTCTCATACTATCTTGTGCCAGAAAAGGGAGCCCTTGGCTCTGTAAGCCATCAATTTCACAGTCATGTTTTTTCTCTCTCTCCGTAAGAACATATTTTGAAATATTGTGTTTTATATGTTTGGTCAAATTAAAAGACAAGAAGATAAACCAATAAGAAAAAAGCAACTGCTCTAGTAAACAGTACTCTCTACTGACACAGTTGGAACTACTACTTACCAGCATGTCATACACTCATAAACACTACAGATAAAACAAATGAGTCTAATCCTTACTAAATTGAGGATTAGCACTTTCTTCCACTGACCCCTTATATGCATATTATAGCTAAGTAAATGGAAACATAATCATATAATATAATTTAATTCATCATTATGAATGAGTGATTTCCTAAATCTGCTTTTATTTTTATTATACAATAAGTCAGTGGAGCAGCTTAGTCTTTCCATTAAGTTACCATGTACTCTTGTGGATGAATAAAACTAAGTGTTGAATAAGTAAGCAGTGATAGGCTGGACATTTAAGAAATGCCGTGATGCAGACACAGATATATTAGTAAGAGAGCCATTTCTGTAAAAGACAGAAATCATAACATGTATTCAGGCCTCCATGCTATCAGGATCTGCTGTGAAATTTCATTATGCCACAAATTCCAATTTTTAGTGTCAGATTTTACATGTAAAATGACTGCACAGTGGGAAGGATTTATCTATGACATTTTATTTGTCTACAATAAATCAGCAAAACAATAAAAATTCAAATGATGCTGAAAAAAGAAGAATTTGATTTCAGATCCTCTCAGTATGAGTCCGATATAGCACTTATATATCCTCTTGCTTCTCAAATTGATCTTTGTGGAGGAAGATACTGATCTAAATGTTATTTACTTTTGTAACACAATACTGTGAAATTTTAGTTTTCCACTATTTAATTTAGTTTCTGATGCATATAACCAAAGTTAGTATTATGTACTTAGATGGAACAACACTTTCATAATGGAGGATGAAGCTTTCACTATTAATTTAATTTTCCCAGAGCTTCTGCACATCAGCCAGTTTAGTTGCAAGAAGCAGCATCTCATCATTGCATTTGAGGAAACACTAGTATCCTACCAGTCTGAACAAGTTGCTTTATTTCCAGCACGCCTCACACTGAAATATATTAAGTACTGGGAGCTGATAATGAAATATGTGATGAGATAGTAATACGATAGACATAAAAACTTCTGTGAACATAAACTTAAGGAAGGGAACCCTACCTTCAAGAACATTTTGGGTTACAGTGAAAGTCTTTCCTGTGTCTAGTGGCACAGTCCAGTTGACTGGTTCAGGAGATCGCATGATGATCTGCTCAGGTGATTTCACCCTAGTTGGCTCAGGTGGAGATTTCACTACAGCAGGCTCAATCTCTTCCTTTGACTCTGATACAGTTTCTTCCTTTACTTCTTCATCCTTCTTTTCTTCTTCAGCACCTGAAAACCATCAATAAATAATTTAGCTGAAGTATATATCAATATTATTGATCCCACAAATAACTTATTTCTATGTACATAATGTGAATTCATTGTGCCATTTCTCATTTTCTGTTTGCTTAAGTTTATTATATACAAAGGCAACAATAATATTATTTATAAATATAAAGAAGTTATAATTATGTAGAACCAAGAGTGTATTATGTATTATATGTTCATTTCTTCTTTATGCACAAGATGTGCGCCACTTCTGTTATATAAAAGAACCATAACTGGATGTTAGTAATTATGCAATGTATAAAATTAATGACTGTAAAAAACCCACAGGGGATGAGCAGTGGCACAATTCACACAAGTCTGTGTACTTTGCAAACATTTATTCACCAAACAGACAGAATTTTATTGTCAGACTTCCCAACATTATCTGTTATGTTTATGAGGCAAACATCTAACTCTGCAACTGATTGTATGAAGTAGTCTGACACTCTTAAAAGTATCAGTCCTGCTCATCAAAAGGAAACTATTATAATAAAACTGGCAAATGTGCCACACATAAACAATTAGGACCACAAAGAGAAACATGCAAAGTATACGAGTACGAATGAAGCTGTCTCCTTATACTCTACTGAATGGAAAATTACAGAGCTCTTAAATAATGTGTCAGCAGCAATGTTGCATTTACAAAGCAAAATTTAAGGATATATAATAATGGAGACATGACACAAAAGCTGATAGGAATCTTGGAAAAGAGCCAACTTTCAAAAACTATTAAACACATTAAAACATACACAAACATTAAAATTATCCCTTTGGGTTTGTTTAATGAAACACAAAGTAGTAGTAGGGTGTTTAAAATGTAGAAAGCAATGATGATGTTTCTTAGTGTAAAATCAGTTTGTTTTCCTTTCTATTTAATAGTGTGTATCAACTGGAAGAAAGGACCTATGATTAAGGAATATTTAAAAGCCGTTGCTGAAGTAAATTAAAGAAATATAAACTAAATCAAGTGATGACAAACAGTATGGGTATGAAGCATTAAAGTACACAACCATTTAAAAGTTAACACCATAGGAGTGCCACATAATGTTATATTTATGTGCAACAGAAGAATTAAGGGCTTTCATGTGCCAGAAGAACATAAACACAGAAATCTAGCTTCAAATGAGACAACTCTTCTTTGGCATCTAATGCTCTCTACAAAAAGTAGACGCCTTGAGAAAGAATAAATACATGATGTAGTACCTGTTTGTAAGATCATTTATATCGTATTGCTCATACCGTACTTTCTGTAGACAATGATATGGACTAAGAAGGAAGAAAACCTGCATTACTTTGCTTACAATATTCTGCATGATCACTGTTCATTTTCATTACATTGCACTTTGAAGTGATAACCAAAATACATCATATTGGTGTAAAATATCTGTGGAACTGTACACACAAGCAACAGTAAGCAAAAAAAGATAGGCAATACTTGTATGAAGCCACTACATAAATGCATTACTCCCAATGAGTCTTGTGTGTAATAGGCATATGGAAAAAAGCTTAAACATTTTGGAGCACTTTTGCACTCTATTCTTTACAAGATTTCTTGTTCTGATTCTATGTCAGAGGCTTAGTATGTATGTGACACACTAAGCGTCAGAATGTAGTTGTTACATATTTGATCACACAATTTCAGCATAGGACTGAAAGTTTGGTTTCAACAGAGGACTGTTAAGTTTTTAATACTTTAGTGTGTTGAGAGTGTAGCCAGTGAGACAGATGATGTTTGGCTAAGTCCTGACATGCAGTTAAAATACTGGTGCAAATATATTTATAGTTACAAATGTAATGGCAGTGTTTGTAATTGGGGTACATCGTGTACATGGCATTCAGTTTTCCAAGCTGGGCAAGGAGGCAAAAATGTTGCAGAAACTACAAAAAACTGTTTCTGTTTTAAAAGTGAGATAATAGCTAAAATTATGGCACTGTTCACATTGGAAGAATAATCTCCTTTCAAACTGGTATGTTGATTTTCAGTACTCTGTAGGTGTTTTATTCTTGTGGATGAGAGTAATTAGGAAAGCTGCAGTTCAAATACAGTTGTTGTTGCTTCATAATGGCAAAGGATCAATGATACTGTTAAATCATTAGTTACCTGAAGTAGAAATTATGTCACAAGTCACATAATGTATTGATATGCAAAATACACTGTCATACATATTCTGATGTGGATGACCTTACTCACTGTGCACAGATTCAACAATGCTCCTGTTGAATATGGGAGTCTCTTGCAGATAAAATGCTGCATAAATATACAGCAACATTGATAATCTTTCATGGAATATGCACACAGCAGAAGACATCAATTTTACAATAAACTGTTAATATTTAGATCTGAGTGCACAACTATATACATAGATTAAAAGAATACAATATCCTGCACCATCAGCAACTCCAACAGAAGAACTGTAGACATCAACTAATGTCAAAAGTAGCACACTGTGCCATTTTAATTCTAACAGTTTACAATATTTGCAAAAATAATAGAAGTATATATCCACTGAAAATACCGAGCTCAATATATGAGAATAATGGTACGATTATGTTTATACCAGATGGAAATTATTGATTTACTATGACTGAAAATTCATCAGACATGAAAGAAACCAAGATATAGCTTATAAAATGATATAGGATGGAGAGTTTCCAGATAGGCTTAATGTAAATAAGATACTTCTAAGTCATCAGTGGAGTTTTGAATGGAAGACATAATAAACATCTGTTAAATTACTGAAGAAGCAAGATGTTTACATGCAAAGGAAGAGAGAAATGTTGAATGTCATACAGTGGTTTACAAGTATCAGTATCTTCATATTACACACAGAATGTAGAGGTTTATATCAACAAGCAAGCTACAGTGCAACAAGTTAAACAAATTTATAGTAAAGCACCAGTTGATGTTTCAGAATTATTTCAAGGTTAGAAAATAATGCTTTTAAGCTACTTTGACGAGAATGCTTGTGGTACATTTATAGACACAAACTATTACTTTATGTACATTCTTGTGTAGTATAATACTTCTTTTGATATATCATAGTGACTCTGACTGTAGATTTCCACTTTAAATGGCACAGTTGATTTACTCATTTGCTTCATTATTAGAATGCTGTACAGCTTCTTAAAACAACCCCTTAACCAAACATGCAAGCCTAACTGTATACAGAAATATTATGTGGAATACAGAAAAGATAATACTTAAGAATATGCATATGTTGTTTGAATATGTTATATGAAAGAGGACATAAATTTAATTATGTTCTGTAATATATTTCTTTGTTAAGTACCTACAGTAATATAGTGGATGCGTTTGTTCACAGGACTGAGAAAGTCAAGGGCACACCACTTCCACTATAATCAAAAGTATTATAGCACCGTGGTGTTCAAAGCAACCTTTGGGTAGATGAATGTTTTGTTAAAACAATTTGAAATAATTTTCAAAATACATACTTTGACAGAAATCTCTACCAAATGTAGCACAGCACTTCTTCATTAGATTTGTATAAAAATCATGACACAAATTTCCTTAGACTCCCATAGGAAGTAGAATGTTTTTGATTTAACTGCAACAAATTTGTTCAAGATGACACAGCAGGTGAAACTGATCTATCAAAATTATAATTTGTGAAAAAGTAGCTTTCTACTTAAAATTATATCAGTTAGAAATCCACAGAAAGCAAATTACATAAAAAGTTTGTCACTCTGATGTTACTTTCCTAAAGGGAACTGCACAAAAATTTTAAAATTTTTCACAGTCTTTGGTGTTTTACTGTTTGAAGAGTATACACCATATCTGGCATGCCATGTCTGAGTCCTCACAATCTAATGATAACTTCATCTAAGTAAAGAAATATCATATATGCCATCTCTCTGGGAGATATGCAAACTCTACTCAAGTGTTTACTCACATTTTAACTCTTTGTGTACTGTGTTTATGAAGTGGAGATAGAAAACCAGCCTGACACTTGCACCTACATGGATCTGGGAAACAATCTAAAATTTACACCAAGTCTACCTGGTGTGCTAGACCAATATCTGCTAACTTGGAACCACTCCAAGCTGGTTGATGTGGCCATCTCTGTGTGTTACACCATATGAGCATGGCATCAATTTTTTGTAAACATGAATAAGTTTGAAAATCAATTATAGTTAATAGGAAAAATATATCAGCTTTGCAGTGATACCCAGTGACACAACTTATTATAGCTTTAAAAACAATTATATAGTGAATGGAGAGTGTGCCTTTGGTTTGAATTGAGATCCTTCTGATTGTCATCCTTATATCATAAGCCATGAAATCACCAGTACTACAATTTAGTACTCTCATTCTACCAATGTGATGGATTGTATATTGTTGAGTTACAGACAGGCACAATGAAAAGACTGTTACACATACAGCTTTCAGCCAAAGACTTCTTCAGTAAACAAAACACACACATATTCACATAAGCGAGCATACCTCATGCAGACATGACTGATACCACTGGCAGTTCCAATCAGAATGTGACTGTCATGTGAATAGCAATCTGGAGTGGCATGGGCAAGGGGGAGGGATAGCACATTATGGATGGGGTGAGAGAAGAGCACTGTCTGGCAGAACATGCAAGGACTAGAGAGCGCCAGGCACAGCATCGCGAGGTGGGGATGTGGGGGATGAAATGGGGACCAGAAAAGATAAGGATTGGGAAAGGAGAGGAGCAGGGAAGGGAAAAGTACAGGAGGGTACATTGGCAGGGGACAGCACATACAGGGAGTGAAAGTATATGAAAAGGAAGGAACTTAGGGACAGGGGGGGGGGGGCGGGGGGTGGAAACTGTTGGGTGGAGGGTGTGAGAAAAGTAGGTTACCATTGGTTAAGGTTGGGACACTTTTGAAAGTGGAGAATATGTTGTAAAAGTGACTCCCATTTGTACAGTTCAGAAAAACTTGTGGTGGAGGGGAGGATCCAGATGGTCCGAGTTGTGAAGCAGCCATTGAAATCAAGCATATTATGTTCAGCTGTATGTTGTAGGATGTCTCTCATTTCAGGGCATGGTCATAGATAATCAAAACCATGACAAAGGATGTGGTTCAGTTGTTTCAATCCACAAGGTAATTGTTGGGCAATGAAAGGGACACTCTTTTGTAGCTGGCTCTTGGGGGATGGTGGGAGGATTGGGAGTGTGTTGGGAAATGGCATGGGAAATCTGTTTGCAGACTAGTTCCAGGGAATGGTGACTGTCTGTAAAGACCTTGGTGAAGCCTTAGCAGTTCCCCTGGAACTAGTCTGCAAACAGATTTACCAAGCCATTTCCCCACACAACCCCAGTCCTCCCACCAGCCCCAAGAGCCAGCTACGAAATAGTGCCTTCATCATCCAATACCACCCCTGACTGTAACAACTGATCTACATCCACTTTGATTATCTATCATCATGCCCTGAATTGAGAGACATCCTATCCAAGATCCTAAAGTGGAATGCCCACCTAACTTCCACAACATCCTATTCCATTCCTATGCCACTCCCAGCCCTAACCCCTCGCCGTAGGTATCGTATCGCTGAGGAAGACACAGGTACAAGACCTGCCAAATCCATTCACCCAGCACTTCCTCCTCCAGTCCTGTCACAGGCTTATCTTACCCCATCAAAGGCCAGGCCACCTGTGAAAGCAGCCGTGTTATATACCAGCTCTGCTGCATCCATTGCACAGCTTTATATATTGGTATGACTACCAACCAGCTGTCCACGAGAATGAATGGCCACTACCAAACTGGGGCCAGGATCAAAATAGACCACCCTGTGATGCAACATACAGCTGAACATAACATGCTCGATTTCAGTGGCTGCTTCACAACACTGGCCATCTGGATCCTCCCCTCCACCAATAGCCTTTCTGAACTGCACAGATGCACTGAACTGCACACATTCCCCATTCCCAAAATTATCCCAGCCTCAACCTACAGTAACCTACTGTCCCCACACCCTCCACCCAACAGTTTCTGGCCCCTTGTCCTGTCACCTCCCCCTTTTTCATATTCCCTCATTCTCTTTGTGTGCCGCCCTCCACCAACATACCTTCCCATCCTTTCCTTTCCCTGCCTCTCTCCTTTTCTGCTATTCTCCTTTTCTGGTCCCCATTTTTTCCAACACAGCCCACCTCCTGATGCTGCATCTGGCAGTATCTAGTCCCAGCATGTCCTGCCAGACAGCACTCTTCTCTCCCCCCATCCATACCCTGCTATACCACACCCATCCCCACTCCCACTCCAGATTGCTATTCACATCACATTCACATTCTGGTTGGTGCTGCTCGTGGCAGTAGTCATGTGTACGTGAGGTGTGCTTGCGTGTGAATCTGGGTATGTGTTTTCTTTGCTGAAGAAGGCTTTGGCGAAAAGCTATTGTGTGAAACAGTCTAGCAGTATTTTCGTTTTGCTTGTCTGCAACTCAACAGATCTTCTTTACAGTGAGTAGCAATCTCTCTTTTTCCTAATACTGTTGATATTCCAACCTGGTGTTTCCACTGTTTGGCATTGTATGTTGTGATTTATACTCGTAAAATGGGCATGAGAAAGAATGCTAGTAAACAATGCAGATGCCTTGTCATTGCTTGGTAGAAGTTGTTTATTACAGCCAGCTTCATATTTTCCTATTAAAGATTCATTATATACTGTAAAATATAAACACAACAAAGATTAAGGAAGGCCCAGTTAGTATTATATTGCTTAAGTAGGTATATGTAAATTGCAGTACACTCATAAACTTTTTGTTATGAAGCAGCTACAAATTTCTAAATAATTTTTGAAAATCATCTTGAAACAAAGTTCTTGCAGGTCTTTTTTATGGCTAATAACAGAATACATTATTGAAATGCAAGAGAATACATCTGTAAATTAAAATATTGTATCAGATACAATAAAGATGAACAAAATGGTTCAAATGGCTCTGAGCACTATGGGACTTAACATCTGTGGTCATCAGTCCCCTAGAACTTAGAACTACTTAAACCTAACTAACCTAAGGACATCACACACATCCATGCCCGAGGCAGGATTCAAACCTGCGACCATAGCAGTCCCGCAGTTCCGGACTGAGTGCCTAGAACCGCTAGACCACCGCGGCCCGCAAAGATGAACATTATTTCTTTACTGTAAATATATTTACACCACCAAATAGTAAGTGTACTGTCAATCAGTTATTTATTTTGTTTCTTAATAACACCACAATAAAATAACTAGTTTCTTATAATGCAATAGTTTTATTTTATTAATTATAAGCATGCCTGTATTGTGACACCTGGACATATATTTAACAAACCGAATAGTTGTTAAAGGATTAAACACTTATACTGACTGTTAGCATGTCCTTGTTTATTCAGATTAATGACTTTGCCATAGGACAAAGAACTGCAATGTCTTAGTGGTAATTTGCATCAAATTTAAAGCAACAATTTTAGGAGAATTCTGACAGTTGGTCCACGGTGTATATATCTCTATGTTGTAGATAACAATGACACATAACTTGTTCCTGAAAATTCTTAAAATTTACAGTATATGTACATACTCTGTTGTATAAGAAAACAGTAGTTCTCTAGGAAGTTTATGGCTTGTGTAGCATAATGCTAAACTATTCAGCTGGAAAATTTCTCAAAATATATATTTAACAATACTGTGCACCAGTACATATATTTAATAACTAAAGCAAATTACTGGCAACCAATTTAGCAGCCATTCTGCTGTATTTACAGTTGAGTGTGTATATATTTCAATATGAGGAGTAACATGTATGAGAAATACATAGGGAAACTGATCTAAGCAAGGATGTTATAAATACAAGCAATGCAATACTGCATTCTGCAAAGCAGCTGTAAGTCACAATCATGCCAAATGCAAAAAGAAAGAAGGAAATACAGAGAAGGAAGTCTATTCTTTTCATCTCTAGTGCATTTAAATTCTAATCAGTCATCATTATACCAGGCAAAATTTTTCTATAACATTAAAAGACTCTAATTAAGAATCAATATGGAGTAACAGCACTGTTGTGTAATGCTGAAAATAAAACATTGTCTGAATATAAAAACTACACAAACATTCATGTTTACCTGAAAGATATTCTGTTAGTGACATGTGTCAAATAAAGTAAATTATACAAAATACATAACATTTTCTCTGTTCCCATCTCCCACTGACATTTCTGACATTTATCCACAATCATACCTAAACATACACAGCGAAACCACACACACATGTACGTTCGGCAAAGGAAGTGATAGTCATTATGGGGGTGTGTTGCATATTTGATTCCAGTACTTCAATTACACTTAAAAATTGACATCTGTAAAAGCTGCATTTTGCGATATCACAGTGAACAGCTTTTATAAAAGAAAAATTTTGTGTACATTCTTATCATGGAAAGTGAAAGCCAACTTAAGCAAGAAGTTTGAAGTGTAATAGCTCATCATTTCATAAGCTGTAGCTGACACAAGTCATAATACAAAGCTGTTAGGATACTTGTTTGTTACTGTCACCTTTATCTCCACAATCTATTTATAAAAATTATCATAGCTATGCAAGGTTGTTCCCAAACTTGTAACACTGATTCAGATTTTTATGGGTTTTTCATGCGGTATTACCACAGAGAAATCTGAGGTTTCTTCTATTCACAAATATCAGTGAACATGTTTTCAGATCAGAAGTAACACCGGTTGCATCCCAAACAGTAACACTGCAATAGTCATTCTCATCTATGAATTTGAAACTGCACCAAAAAGATTATTGAATTTTTAGTGTTCGTTCATGACACTGGAGGTTTTATTTTTCATGTCATATAAAAAACAAATGTACTGAACAATTATTGAAGCTTCTTAGTTGTGTGAATGGAATACAGAATGTGTAAATATATTATACAAAATTTTAGTTAAGAAACTGTAACTCTTTACAAAACTGATAATAAATGAAAGTAGAAGAAGATAATGGGAAGTGCTGCCCAGCAGCCTGATGATGAGCCAGTCATAACAACTACAATAATCGTTTTGGCTTGATGTACGATACTTTTAACTTCAATGTTGTTAACAATTGTTTATTAATTTTTCATGTATGAATTTGGTTTCTGTGCCAACACAGCCTATAGGAAAATTTTATACTATATTTTTTAAAGTGTTTATTAATGATTCTGTCAATCATTGGAGAACTTATATTGGGTGAATAGTTTCAAATTTTACAGGTTCATTCTCAAGCCTGTCCTACTGATGCTGCACTGACAGTGCCTGATGTTAATAATAAACATCAGTGTAGTAGTAGTAGTAGTAGTAGTAGTAGTAGTAGTAGCTTTATTCATCTGTAGATATCTTTTTACAAGGATATAGGACATGTCAAAGTATTTACAAGTTTAGATCAATTTAAAAAAAGCTAATTCGTATACACATATATTTACAGAATTCTAGTTAGACACAATCATTAGATTTACCTCCTGGTATACAATACTTTTCTTACAAATAACTTATTAAATAATGTAATGCCACACTGTACACTCACATCTCACTATCAGCCACTGCACGCACTATACACACATTGTGATGTTGAGCTCAGAAAGAGGAAGAGGTGTTAGTATTGTGCTATGCATAGCTTGGGGGTAAGTATTTCTAGAAAGGAAAGAAGAAGGGAAAAAAACATAAAGTGAAGGTGTTATGAGGAATGTTGGATGTCTTATAATCATTATTATTATTATTACTTATTTGTATAGCATTTTTTTATCGAATCCCTGCTCTGTTTTACCTAAGTAATCCTTCAATGTATAAAATGTATTGTATAACAGGTACTTTTTAGCTGCCTTTTTAAATAAATGTATTTTTGCAATTTCTTTAATGCTGACATATTCTTTGTAAAATGTTTGCAGAATGAATGCCACAATCCACATGTGCCTCTTAGCAAGTCAAAATGATTGATTATGACTTGCTAAGAGGCATGTGTGGACTGTGACAACTGTGACATTCATTATGCAAACATTTTGTAAAGCATGTGTTGCCATTTTGATGTTTATTATTAAGATCATGCACTGTCAATGCAGCCTCAGAAGGCTAGGCTTGAAAGTGACCCTGTAAGGTTTGAAACTAATTACCTAATATAAGTACTGCAGCTATTGACAGACTCATTAATAAACACTTTAAGAAATTTAATAAACATGCTGGTTCCCTGTCAACAAAATTCTTAACAAAAATACTATATTGTTTTTGAAATTCTTGTTATTGACCCAAACACTTATAACATAAAACCAAATTTCATCATTCACATTATACAACAATAATTAACAGCACATGACATTACCAGTAGTTGATTTACTAAATATCCACAATGAGACACTAAACACACTTTAAAATATGTTACTCATTTCTAAGCATATAAATTGCAAATTTTCAACACACTGGAAATATTAAGATGGATGAGTATTCTAGGTATACGAAAACCCACTGCTGTAATTAAATGTGGCATGTTTAACATGGGACATGCTATTTGGTCAACTGAGAGATTACATAAGGAACACTAGAAACAGATCTCACTGAAGCAACCAAGCAAATCAGCTGTTACTGAGCATACTGAGTATTTCATCATTAAATAAATGGCAACTTCAGTATCATGATGCGCTCTAAGTTTCTGGAAAAACATAATTAAGCAGTGTATGAAGTTCTGATGTTCTCAGATTCAGTGGGGCCTAATATCAAGTGCTGAATTTATGAAGATCTCACTGGTCGCTGGATCAATGATAAGAAGAAAGTGTTGATGGAATTAATATTATAAAAGAGCTGTTATTAGTGATAGGAAAAATAAATGTTTATAAAAATGATGGGTCCAGCCATGTTGAGAATTGATTTAAACTGCATTTATCAGCACATGGCTGACAATGTCACAATTTGGCTGGAGTCCAGACAACTAGCAAATCACAGTTAATCATTTTGATGGAGAAGATATTGCTATACAATACAGAAAAAGTCTTGATATGACCAAAGCTGTCTTTTGTTATCAAAATTTATTCCCAGTAGAATAATTCCCAGTTTCCTGCATAAATAAAAAATAATTGATCATAAATACAAAAGATAGGAGTGTTCCCCATAACCAGAAAAATTAAGAAAAACATTAGTTTCAAGCTAAACAGAAATATGATAAAAATGGTCATAATGAGTTGACTATGGCAAAACAGGGTGGAAGGGGATAGGGACCTGTTGGGACAAGGTGTAAGCATAAAGAGAATTTATCACTATATTAGAGCACAAAAAATTAAGAACAAAGTAAACCAAACCCTGGATGACTCTAGTGATGAAGCACAGCAGTAAAGTAATAAAGTTTTAAAAAATCTCCTTTGTATTGAGTTCAAAGGACAAAGAGGCTTTCTTCATGGTTAAGGAACATCAGAAGAGATTTTAATGCAACAGTCATTGATATAGGGAAGGAGAGAGTTCAAGTTATATTTGAAGCTTTGGTTTATGTAAAATTCAAATTTATTTGAAACTTTTAGGCACTCATATTTACTGGATGACCTGAAAAATAGCTACCCATTTCTGTGCACATGTGGAGGAAGGTCATTAGTATCTGAATAACATTCACATTTACAGTAAGAGATTTGATTTTCATTTCCAGCATGTACATTGTTTTGAAAGCCATAGTACTGCAATGTTGAACTATTTCTGTTGACAAAGACTGACTTCCGAACTCAATGACTAATTATGTTATCCATATTTTTTGATTTGAATAAACCAAAAGTTAAAGCAGATAATACCTTTCAAATCCAGTGTATGTGCAATCATGAAAATAACAAGCTTGCATTCTATCTATTGTTTCAACTGTAAACAACTCATCCTTGAAAAATGTAATGACTGATTTTCCATAGTAAAAAGGGAAGGAATATAACTTGTTTATGTGATTGATATAATACATAAAACATAATTAAATCAATAAGTGGTAGAGGAGACCTCATGAACTAAAGGACACACAGATAAACAGAAAAAATACCCTTACAAAGGGCATAATTTGTGGAGCTACTAGCAGCTCCACAAAAGTTCACAAAGCATATAGGTTTGATGTTAAGCAGAAATTTATCAAGTTGTGCTGTCCAATACCAAGTCAAGAGTTCTGCTCTGGACATGTATCATTATTATGTTGAAAAATTAACAAAACTTTTAAAATAGCATAGCATCATTAAAAAACGAAACACCCTCTACTTGCTGTGATCAATTTTCCATTGTTACTATATGCATAAGAAATATAGTGTGCAAAGGAAGCTGTCTGAAAAAACTGAAATGCAGTGTGATAACCAGATTTTGGCAGTGACTGAAATGAAAGAAATGAGAACTGAATTAATAATTTTAGCAACAAGAAACTTTTAATTACTGTAAACAATAAGTACCAGTGCAAAATTTTAAACTAGATCTCACTTTTTGAGAGTCAGTGTGTTGTCAACTAAACCATTCATAAATGCATTTTGGGATGACACGCCATCTCCCAAACTGAAGGTTCCATTTCTAATGGCATTGGTGACAATGCAGAAATATACTCTAACCATCTTTCTCTTTCCTTCAAATGTATGAAGGAGAGCTAATAGGAAACTGAAGCTCTGAGTTGACCACAATAGTAAGCAGGTGGCTAAATTGGGAGAGTGTCTCCAACAAAAGGCAAGCATCTGTGTTAGAGTCTCAATCCAGCACATACCTTTTCCTTTTTGCAAATGTTCAATGCAATACATGGCCCCACTAAAGAGTACCATTCCATCTCAATCACATTATTATGTAGTAGGAAGAGCTAACCAGACTCTTACTAGAAGGTATCATTAAACAATTCAGAGAGTAGGCGAAGAATTTGTTATTGAATAAGGGGCAGTCAAATGAAAATGAGAAAGATGGAAAAAGTAAGTAAATTGTTTATTATTTCAGAAGTAATCTCTACAATTGTTAATACATCTATGTCACTGTGAGACAATATGGTCAATGCCTTCGTGGAAAAAGTTTTGCAGTTGCCCGCAGAACCATGATTGTACCCGGGCATGCACTGCCCAGGGCTCCAAAAATATGTAAATAAGATGCGGAGTGATTGAGACTGTATAGAGGATGTTAAAGGCTTCCCAGCAAAATATCTGCAGCATAGTCAAAACAACCTTGGCAACATGTGAGCCTATCCACATGCTGCAGAGGTTGTTTCATGTATGTTGAAGTACTTTTGCTGGGAAGGTATTACACGTCCTTCGTATAGTTCTGATCTCTACCCATGTGATTTCCATCAGTTTTGGAGCACTGAAGTCAGACATTGGTGGCCACTGATTTGCTTCACATAAAGAGGTGTATGCCTGGGAACAATAATCGCTCTGTAGGCAACCACAAACATTTCCCGTGAAGGCACTGGCCGCCTTTTCTCATTCAGGGATAAATGTATTGACAATTACATAATACATGGCTTACTTACTTTTTCTCATCTGTCTTGTTTTAATTTGACTGTCTTTTATAGATTTGCCCAGATCTGTGAAAATTATTAGAAAGGATGACAAAACTGGGTACAGATGACAACACATTATAGGATAGGAGAAGAGGATTTCTGCAGTAATTTGATGCTGTCAATAGCATGAGAATACAATTCTTTCTAATATTCACTCAAATTTTTAACTCACAAGGAGACTACATAGCAATCGGACTCTTATAATTTTTTTTTTTTTAATGTGATGTTCAGAACTCAAATATCAATCAACCAAAGCACTTCCATTGCACTCTCTAAAATTCTTGAGAAAACTGAATTTGAAGTTTTCCAACAATTTTTAATGTCTTACAGTAAGGTCCATTTTTCACAACTGGCAATATGGCTGTGTAGTAGGAAGCTCCCCTGCCACACAGAAGTCCTGGAATCAATTCCTGGCTGATGTAAATTTTTGAACAGAGGCCCATGTTCTACTAGCATTTCCATAAAGTGTAAAATACATAAAGAGGGCAAAAGTCAGTAGACTGGTATCATCTGGCTCATGTCTCATTTCAGTCATGACTTTTTTTCATTCTTTTTTGTTCAATTCAAATACCTGCATCATTTAAATTAAAATTCATCAGATGTATGCTAATTAACACATATCTAATTGTCATTTTTATGAAAAATTCACCTCTCCTTGTTTCTAATTACATAGCATACACAAAAATCCAATTTCATTGCAAATATAAATACTTGATTACCTATCTTTTGTAAAGGATTGTTAATAAAGATTGTTTAAATTAAAGAAACACATTACAATTTTTTTTCATCTTTATGTATTTTATGCTTCATGCAAATACTCATGTAACATGCACTTTCATTTAAAATCTTACCACAACTGAGAAGTGAGCCCAACCCACTCACTTGGTAGACAAGTGTACTACTACAGAGCCACTCACACAGCATTACTTCAGGGTATTACAGATGTGCAGAAAACTTCAATGTTTATTCTCTTGAGAATTACTATGTGTTGCATTGAACTGCTTTGGGAAATCAATGTTTGAGTTCTGAACTTCACATAATGAAAATATTTTAAAAATACTACGAGTAAACATGAAATGTTTATTCCACTCAGGAACAATTTAAACAACAAAATGTTTCTTGCCACAACTTTTATCTTAATAATACAGTGATTTTCATAGTCTGCAGCTGTATTGTTACATAAACCAAACATTGTACACCATAAACCAATACACCCTATTACAATCACATATGCAATAATTATTATGAACATCTATAGAGGCAACTGAGACTTCACTTTTTGTTTAATTTTTTGCTACCATTTTCCTAAATTTCAAAGTAAAACTTTTGCTCTGCAGGTAATGGCCCACCAAAATATAAATCTGTCATTAATTAAAACTGCAACGTCTGTTCAAAAATCCAGAACTTTGTCCACAATTTTTCTTGCGCTTACCTTTTACTTATTGTGTATGGTCTCCTTCAAAATACTCTTCTCCAAAATTGATATATCACTCCCAACATTATTTCCACTTCCAGAAGCAGTCTTGGTATGCCTCTTGCTAGATCGTGCAACGTGCTGTCTGCGAATGTTTTTATCTCATCTATCATTGCAAATCTTCACCCAGTCAATGGGTTTTTCAACTTTGGAAATAAAAAATGTCTGCAGTGGCCAGGTCTGGAGAGTACAGGGGATGTGGCAGCACAGTGATTTCATTTTTTATTCAATAGTCATGCACCAACAAGGATGAATGTGCAGGTGCGTTATCATGATGCAAGAGCCATGAATTGTCTCACCACATTTCAGGGCATTTCCTTCTCACATTTTCTTGTACGTGTTGCAACATGTCCTGACAGTATCATTGATTAACATTTTGTCCCTGTGGCATGAATTCATGATGAACTAATCCATCAAAGTAAAAGAAAACTATCAGCACAGCTTTGACATTTGACCTGACCTGATGAGCTTCTTTTGGTCTTGGAAAACCTTTCCCAACCCATTGTGAAGATTAAACCTCGGTTCCAACATCATAACCATAGACCTACATCTCATCAGCAGTTACAGTTCTCTTAAGGACTATCTCATTCTCATTTGTGTGATCCAAAAGCTTTTCATCGATTGTGAGGTGCAGGTCTTTCTGGGCTTGACACGTGAGCCATGGTATGAACTTGGCGGCAGCGTGATGCATTCCAAGATGCTGTGTCAGGATTTCATGACATGATCCAACTGAAATGTTAAATTCTTCTGCAATCTCTCAGATGGCCAACCTTTGATTGGCATGCACAATTTTGTTGATGTTCCTGACATGAGCATCATCAGTAAATGTCGAAGGGCATCCTGAATGAGGATAATCTTTAACTTTCATCTGGCCATTTTTAGATCATGTGAACCATTGTGAGTATGGCTTAAGGACTCATCATTGTAGGCTTCCTGCATCATTTGGTATGCCTCTGTAAAGGGTTTCTAGAGATTCACGGAAAATTTAATGAAGACACATTGCCCTTCTAACTCCTCCACCTCAAAATTCACAGTGTTTTACTCAATACAGCACTGAACAATACTAACAGATGTACAACAATGAAACTTCCAACAGTTACACATTAAACACGTGTGTGCAGGGATGCCAACCATACTTTGCTCCATCACAGCACTGGTGTGAAATTATAAAGGTCCGGAATTTTTTGAACAGACCATGTATATAGCAAACCAGTGTTTGTGCTGAGACCTGTACCATTTCATGAGCAACGCTGTACCATTTAAGCCACGAGAGTATGTGTCATTAATTGATTTAAAGCTAGAATTTGCTAATATTTCTCTCCTGTGTTTGCATGGCAGCACTCCCACATATTTTTCTAGATTAACACCCAAAGGTGAAAGGATATGGCAAAGAGTAGGTTAGCCACAACCTACAGGATGGTCCCAGACTGTAACTATTAGTGTGAAGCAAAGTGCACACTAAAAATAATTCTCCTACGACACTGTAATTATGTGCTTGGAGAAAACTTGAGTTAAATTTTGTCTCTTGTGGAAAATGATATATAATACGAGTATATTTCACGACCTGACACAAAGCTTCAATATTTATCTCCCAGAAGTACCATTTTCAGCAAATGATCTAAGAAGAGTGATAGTTTTAGTTTGAAGAACTGGAGGAAGGAAGATTTGGGTTTAACATCCCATTGACAGTTTCATTATGAAACAGCCCCATAGGTTGTGACAAAGTGAGTCTTTCTCTTTAAATAACAGTTGTAGTGCCATATTGACCAGAAATCTTTCTGTTGTGTAGATTATTTTGGGTCAGTTAGGTCTGTGACTTTAGATCAGGTCGGCTTATTACAGGGAGAGACAGTCACTGTCATTTGTCACAATCAGAAGCCAAAGAAGAATGAAAAAAAATTCTGTACCCCTCAATTGCCATAATTTACACAATTTGAATATACACCTATAGTTATACTAGGAAGACTTGAGCTTTTCAGAAATTATTATAGAACAGGCTTAATAATCAATAAGGGCTATCAATAAAAAATGTTATATAGTCCTGTAAGATATGTAGGAGAAACTCTGTTGAATATGGAGAAATGAAAAAGGTATACCAGCTCACTGAAGCTTTGACTTAACCTATGAGGTACTGCAAATAGCTCAACTGATAGAACACTACCTGCAGAAAGCAAATATCTAGATTAAATTCATTATCCACCACAGTTGTAATCTGATAGAAAGGAACATATGCAGTATTCTCTAATGACTCTTGCACACTCAGGCAGAGACAAGAATCACAAGCTACTTTTTAAACCAAGAAATATCAGTAGCTTGTTTGAAGAAAGATGGTGCCAAGTTAAAAAGCTTGGCATTATTACTAGTTTACCCAAAGTTTTTCTGATTAAGTTTTGAATTACAAACAGTCTATTTTGAAAAAGGTCTTCAAGAAGGACGACCATCTCCCTCAAAGTACACTATTGACTGTACTTATAAGTGCTGCAAAAACAAAGTACTGCTTGAAATACATAAGGTCTGCTTTTATATTCACTGCTATTTTCCAAAATAGTATGCCATAATAGAATTAGCTGATCACTATAATCAGTTACCTATGATTTGAATTTCAGTAGGAACTTGATTTATTATATAACCCTGTAATATACAGCCTTTTTGGCATAATCTAGGTTAAAAATTGGAGTCCTGAAATCTTCACTTATAAAATAATGTTTAAAACTTATTCCTTTAAATTTCAAATAAAATGAGTAGTATAAAAAAATTAAATCCTGAGTAAACATGGAGGAAAGTTAGAGGAATGGGCTGTACTCATCTGTAGAGATTTTTCTCTTTAGTAATGGGTACAAATTTCACGGAAAGAAAGACAAAGCAGTGAATGAAATATTATGTGCCTGATGGAATCTGATGTGGATTTGTGAATGAAAGCATTTAGATGTGCAAGTAACTTTAACCATGAGTATCCATATTTATATTTACCTTTAAGTCTCATGTTATTATTATTATTATTATATCATGAAGTAAAGCTGTCATCAATCTGAAGATTGCTTTACTAGGCATGTTCCTGCTAAGGGTGGTATCCCAGATCATGCATACATGATCATTGATGGTATGCCTTTGCTTTCATCTGAACTTTGAGCTGAGTTACCCAGCCTCATTAAAAGGACACCTACAGCTTAATGTGAATTCTGAACCACAGTGTCACTTGGCATTTTTCACATAAACAAACATTTTCAGAGATGAAAGAAGTGGTAAGTGACAGATAAAAATCCTAGGATTGACCAGGGATCAAACCCTTGATCTTTGGATCTATAATCTGCACCACCAAGCCATGTTTTATTATTATTACTTTACTGTAGATTACATCCTCACACTATGACTACCTTCAACTACTTGCCTCAAGCCAGTGGCAGTGGATGAACAATTTATTGCAGACAGGTTCTAATGTTCTGGTACTTTTCCATAAAATATTGTATACAAAATCTGACACAAAAAGAAGGAGAGAAATGCAGGAAATTTGTGTGATTACCAAATACACTCATCAGCAACTGAATATGAGGTAGCTGTTGTATTGGAGAGAGTCACCACAGTGAATAAAATAGTTTGACATCAGACCTAATGGTGACTGTTGATATGACAGCATAGGATGAGAAAGACATGCTGTCTCAGCATATTTAGTTGGACACACATTATGAGTGCCTGATGCAGGGGAACTCTCCATGGTTACACAGTCACTGGGCTTGTCACATGCTACCTTGTTATGGTTGCAATGAGAGTACCTCAACTCCACCACCAGAGTCAACTGCAGTGGGGAACAGTGTGTTAATGACAAGGGTGCTGCCAACTGTATTGGACTGAAATGGTGCAGCGAATCTTTCATAAATTCAGGACTGGATGACAACAACCAACAAGCTGTGACCAGCTACACTATCCAGAACCATCTCTTCATTGTAGGGTACAATGTCACTGGCTCACACATGTATCTCTGCTCACTGAACATCAAAGAGAATATATATTAGCGTAGGGGTAGAGACACAGCAAACATTGGTATACACTGATGGATACTTATGATTATGTTAAAACACATTAAGATTGCCAAGGGCCTCCTTTCAGGCCAGTTTTGAAGGTATTCTCAGGTGAAGGTTGTTTATAAGTGATGAAAAGGGATCCCTGGTTACTAGTGAACAATAATGAACTCTACTATCTAATTCTGTGCATCTGTTCATTCGCCTATAGTATACTGCACATGACTTATATCATCAGTAAGCCAATACTTCTTCTGAACATTCTTGAAGCTTGTAAGGATGGTATAAGGAACCATACTTCATTAACATGGTATGACTGTATTTCCTCCACATTACCAGACCTCAGTTCTACTTAAATCTGGCAGTTGAATGATATACATGTGCCCTGGACACAGACCATTCTCCATGAGTTGTGGGTGGAGGTTGAACTGCCACGGATTAGGACGACTCCTCAATGCTTTCAGTATTTTGTGGAGTCATTCTTGCAAAAGGGTGTTACATGATATTAAGTAGCTGCCTCTAATTCAGTTGCTCAACACTAAGTGTTCAGTTAAAGGTGCCTAAACTCAAAGTAAGACTTAGTTGAGTCCATACAAATCCAAAATTATTCCTTCAAAACAGTTTTGCATTCCATTTTCCATGAGGATTCACAGGTTTGACATATTCATCATAGTGCAGAGCCCAAGAACACATTTGTAGTAAACTTGCTGTCCACAGCCACTTATTTTTGTTTTTGTATTTCCAGAAGTTGTATATTCCATGCATAGATAAGTATGGACACTATATGTGAACCATCAGTGCACATGTGGTTCCAAATAATGTGTTATGGGTAGTCCATATTATTCTACATTTGCCACCTGTGAAACAATACTATGCTGTGCAGCTCAGCTCAGCATATTTGTGATTCTGTTTTGAAATGGACATAATACAGCGTGACAATTATTGAACCATATGAAATGAAATCATCATAACTTCTGAACAGTTTGCGTCAGGATGTTCAAGCTGCACAGCTGACCACAGGGCGAGATGGAAATTAGGATGCAGATGCGCACTCATCTTCTTGTTGTTGGTCATTTGCACATGGAAATGTCCCAGTACAGCACATTTGGGGGACTGAGAATCTGCATTTCACAATCAAGAAGTCTCTTCACCCTCAACAGGTGACTGTGTGGTGTACAATATCCAGTCACAGAATAATCAGTGCAACATTTCTTGATGGCACGGTGACTACCAAATGGTATGTGAAAGTTTTGGAAGATGATTTCATCCCCATTACTGAAAGTGACCCTGATTTCAACAAGGTGTGGTTCATGCAAGTTGCAACTCAACCACAATGAAGCAGAAGAGTGTTTGATGTCCTTGAGGAGCACTTTGGGGACCATATTCTGACTTTGGGGTGCACAGAGGCCAATAGTATAGGCCTCAATTGGCCACCATATTCTCCAGATCTGAACACATGCGACTGCTTTTTGTGGGGCTATATTAAAGAAAAGGTGTACATCAATAACCCCAAAACCATTTCTCAGCTGAAAACAGCCATTCAGGAGGTCATTGATAGCACCAAATGTTCCAACACTTCAGTGGGTCATGAAGAATTTTTTTATTCATCTGCGTCACATGATTGCCAATGAAGAAAGGCATATTGAACATGTCATAACCTAAATACAAATAGCTGTAGTGACATTTACATGTTGAATAAAGTATCTGCATGCCATAGTTTGTAACTAATTCTTTTTTTTCATATAGTTCAATAATTGTCACCCTGTATCTTAAGCCCACCACCACCAATGGCCGGGATGGTGCTCCATACTGACTATCATTCTACAATATGAACACTGGTGTACAAAGTTAAAGCAACAAAGTGCTATTTCCCCATCCTGTATCAAATTCACAATAGAATCATACAAACTGTCAATCAGATGTCTGTACGATCATGTTCTGCACTGAAGATGGCATTTCTGTCAATGGACAACCACACCAATAATGATGTCAAAGCATCTACGAAAGGAGGTAGTGTTTGCGAGGTAGCCCCACATCCACAGTCGCTGTGTACACAGTCACAGATGGTGTAGTTAGGCACAGAGAAGATGCCTACTAGACTCCCTGCCATGGGAGCCCATAGAAGGAAAGTAAGCAGGACAGTCACAAACTGATTTGGCCCGATTGCTTAATGTGAATCGTTCAGGTGTTTCTTGGATGTGGTGACAGTTTGTACAGACAGAAACTCTATCCCAAAGACCAAAGCAGGGCCAACCATTTGTGATTTCAGATGAGAGGACCATTATTTGACTGTAAGGGGATGACACTACCGCCTTAGTACTGCACAGCAACTGGCACGTGAGCTCGCAGTATCCACTGAACATGTTATATCAAGGCAAACAGTGTGCAGAAGACTTCGGCAGAGCAGCCTTCATTATTGGAGACTTGCTGCATGTCTACCTCTGACGCATCTTTGCAGAAGGAACATCGAGAGTGGAGTCATCAACATGCCACCTGGGTGGTCCAACAGTGGGCCAATGTTGTTTTTACAGAGGAGTCCTGATTTAATCTGGAGAGCAATTCTCAATGGATTCGCATCAGGAGGGAATATGGAACATGATTTTGGGACCCAAATATTGTGGGAAGAGACAGATATTGAGGAGGATGGCTAATGGTGTAGGCAGGGATTATGTTTACCACTCGAACTCCACTTCATGAAACTGGATGGGTGCATTGGCAAGGTTTAACTGCTGTCAGGTATTGTGACATGATCTTGGGACCTCATTTGTGGTTGTTGAGAGTTTATGTGTGCTCAGACTTCATACTGATGGATGATAATGCTCAACCTCATAGTGCACAGGTGGTTGATGTTTTCTTGGAAACAGGAGATATCACATGCATAGTGTGGTCTGCTCACTCTCCTGGTTTGAACCCCATAGAGCATGTCTGGGATGCACTAGGGAGATGGCTTGCATTATGCTGGTATCCAGCAACCACTCGCCAAGATTGCGAGCAGCTCTGCAGGGAGAATGGGAGTTATTGCCTCAACATGAGACTGATGACATCATTTACAGTATGCCCCGTTGTTGTCAGGCCTGTATTGCTGCCAGATGTGGTCCCACCCCATACTAAGCACACTAGCCAGTTGTTGTAATGTGTGTGAAAATCTATTAAGTCTGAAAAATGAAGAACATTTTTGTCTACCTTTATGCATGTTGTTGTTGTTTATGTTCTGTATTATTTACATTGTTTCTACTTTACTATCACCTGTTTATACTGTTTTGAGGCAAAATAAAAGCAACATTGCAAAATTACCTTTTGTTGCTTTAATTTTGGACACCAGTGTAAGTTAACTTAAGTCAAAACAGTAACCCTCATATTAAAAATAAATAACTAAATAATTTATAGGGTTTTTATCTATTTCACCTGAGCAATTGAGCCTAGTACACATCTGTACTACAAGAATAGTTTACAGGCACCAATTGTAACTGAACGCCGATTATAACATGTGAATGTCATACCTGTTTCAAAAATGTAATTTTAGGTGATAGTGTGGCATCACACACTCAGCTTTGATAAATTACTGGCTCTTGAAGTCTTGTAAAATTAAGGAATTTTCTACACTGATACAACACATGTTTTCACTCAACTAATGACAGGATACATATATTGGAAAGCCTGTGTGTGAACATAACGATCTTTTGCCAGCACTTCTGATGAAAAAATTGCTCTCTGCTGCAATATCTCAAGAGAAAAAACTAATAATAAGGGCAAAACTAAATAAGAATAATCATGACTATTGTGGAGTTACATAGAAATTATCCATAAAACTCATGGATAAATACAATTCAAGATGGATGCACAGTAGAACATTTACACAGTCATTATAGCTTCAGTGTTTAGCTTATGTACAGTCCTGTTTCCTGTAATAGTAGTTAAAACAAATATTTCTCTAAAGGATTGTGCAGTCAGACACATTTTCAAAGATAGTCTGCTATAGTAGGATTAGCTAATGACTGTAATCAGTTACCTTCATGCTACCTTAGTTACTAAATGGTGGGACAGGAGCAAACAAGGGCCTCAGTGAAACAATCATCCTATAATTAACTCAGAACAAATTTAGAAGTCTACAGAAATTGTAAATCAGGATTCCTGAAAAGATCTCAGTCGGGTTATTCATGAATGCGGGTATCTTTTTTCACACAATATTCCATACTGGTGGGAAAGAAACATGGAGGAGCAAGTGAGAAAGTAAATGAAAAGTGGCACTCTGATTAAATGAAAAAGTGAACAACATTTAACAATCTGAGAATAAAGAAATAAAAATGTGTTACAGACAGAATTGAGAACAACTATTTCGGAAATGAAAAACAATACATGAGGAATGGAAAGGCACAAAGAATCAGTGCAGATAGAAGCAAAAATTGTTTAAATAGAAGAAAAAGGCCCTGAAAATAAAACCTTCATCAAACAAATGCCAGGAAAAGTGCAACAGCTAGTATGAAAAATAGAAGAGATAAAAGCAGTTCAAAATGATGGAGAGAAAAGGAACTGTAGAAAAAATATTTCGCATCACTGAGTCCATGAGGTGACATAAGAGAGAAAATATTGATTTTAGTCAGAAATAAAAACAAAAGTTGGGGAGGTGTGTTAAATTTAGAAGCTTATAATGCAAAACAGTAGAAAGAGAGTAAATGACTGCAGCAGGTACACATGCTGATAACAGAATACACAAAAATGAAAATTCAGAAAGGGGCACAAACTGATATTCATTGGCCAAGTGAGTGAGAAAATCATCTCAGTAACAGTGCCTGTATGTAATTGAAGTTACATTTGTCTTCTTCATATAGTCTTGTCTCTATAATTCTACACATGAGAGAATAATTTCTGGACAAGAGCAGAAGATTTAAAACAGGCCAGCAAACAGAATTATGGTTCCTTGACAGGGTCACTATGAACAGCCAACTCTTCTTCACACCTATGTGGCAAGGATTTGAAAGCTCAAAGATGAGTTTCTGAGCTACATTGTTCAACTCCTTCTGTCCCAAGATGATATGCTGTGACCAAGATTCTGATAAATTCTATCCAAAAGAACAGACACCACTCTCATACATACATTTTTTAACATTTCAGTGTGGATGCACAAATATCATCTGAACTCCTGCAGGAATCAGTAGTTGGTTGAATATGTCTGACAGAACAGAAACCAGTCAAATATATATATATTTCTGTAAGAGCACAACAGCTCCTTGACATCTGTTTCAGTGCAGATGCAGTAATATTGTGCATACTCCTACAGGAATGAATAATTTGCAAGCAGGGGGTAAATGGACAAAGGGTGCTGCATTGTAGTGTATGATAAGTTGGAAATATGGGTTGGTCATGAACCATGTCTGGATGGCCAAAGCTGTTAAGACACCCACTCATGAGATGTGGTAAATCTAGGTTTGAGTCCTAGTCCGGCACAAATTTCCAACTTTCACCACTGCATTACCACAAGGCCCTATGTGGTTGAGAGTCATGAATTCCCCACACACCCCTTCCCTTCCCTTCCCCATTCTCTACTTCATATAAATATGTGAACCAGCCTCATCATTTCAAGTTGTGTCATTTGTGTTGGACATGTCCAACAGAACAGATACCACTCAAATGTATAGATTCCTGTGTAGTAGTCCAGATTGTTCTTATCACCCTTCTTATGTAGTGGGTGAATGATGGCCATGGTTCTATGTTTGAGGAATTGTTTTGCTATCCAAATTTTTGTCTGTACAAACATGGTCTAGCTGCCACTCCATCCTTTCTCTAGTCTGGATGTTTCCATGTTTTGAATTTATTAAAGCTGTAAAGAGCTTTGAATTACTACAGCTTTTGCAGCTACAGCCCAGTATGCTCCCTCCACTCCCACACCTACCAAGCATTCAAGTTGTCCCATCAACCACATCCACCACTGACTACCCCTTTAAGTTACAATAGTAATTCTGTAGCTGCGAGAAGGTTGTGTAACTTCCATAACACCCCCTCACCTATAAGAAAAAAGATTACAATACAGTTCAAAAGCTGGATCACTTTTGGTTCTGTTCAGTGTATTCTTTCCACTGTTCCTCACTTCTCTGTAAAGTAAGTGGAAGCTTCATTTTTTCTCCTATGAGATTTTTCTCTTAGGTTTTTTACAATTATCTTAACAGATTAAGTGTTGTAATGAGTGCTCACTATTGCATTGAAATGATAAAGAGAGAATGAGGAATTCAATGTTCTCCATTTCAATAAAAATACTGCAATTGATCCAGTATCAGGAATGTTACTGTAGTATGTATACTATAGTATATCCTAACAGCAACATATATGTGGTTAAGAAGTTACTGGAACAGGAAAGAAAGAAAGCTGTTCTCATTTTAAAACTGTTCTTTTGACATTACTTAGAATTTGAAAAACCCGTTTGCTTGTACACAGACATTCTCAAAGCAAACTGAAGTTTGTGTCACTGAAATATTACACATGGTAACTGGGGCTGGAATGACATGTGTGTGGTTTCATTATTTAGAGATAGTGCTTTGATGGTTTGGGTTAGTTATTTTCAACTAGATGAACTGATTGTTCTGTTGCTGCAACAGCTCCCATCTGTGTGGTCTGTCTGTTTACACTTTCTGCAAGTTGAAGTTTCCACAGTTTGTTATCACAAAATGTGTATTATAGTAACATAAAATATAATGATTACATAGAATTACATGTGCTAGACATTCTATGATGAAATGAGTGACAGACAAAAACTAATTTAAGAGTCTGAATGAAATATTCTCCAGACAACTAATTTGGCATTTTACCTCCACTTCTTAGCATATAAAAAAACATATAACTTACAACCATTTGTCGAACAAAATGATACCATAAATGGAAACATAATGGGTAAATTTTGCCATCTCATGTACTGCAATTTTTTCATCACAGACTGGAAAATTATTTCCACAAATAAGACTAGTGGAACCCATATCATATAAAGACTAGTGGGGTTAGTATCATAACCCCAACTAACATGTAATCATTTTCAAACAAACTTGTTAGCTGGCTCTCTTTTAAACAATAACAGCTGATACATGAGCATTATGTAGAGGGAACATGAAGAAAGTGAATCCCCATATGTTTGCAATTGTTTGATTTCAGTGATGTGTTAAAGATCTTAGTGAAATATGATGACGCAAATAAGAGGTACCATTCCAATACACAGTTATTACAAATACAAATAAATAAGGTGAACAAAATAATAACTCTCCTATTTATGAAACTACAGTACTTTTCTGTGTCGGTGATAGAAACCTACGTGTTTTTATACTATTGTACCTGATTAGCATTCAGGAAAGAATAAACCTGCTCTAATTCATTATAATCATCAGTTTTTACATTAAATTCAATGCTCACTAGAGACCAAGAGTATATAACATATCATCGAAATGTAGTTACAGGAGTAACAGATCACTAAGTTCAATAGGGAACTCTTTGATAGCTTCTCTATTGTAACATGATGTGATTATGTAAACAACTCAGTGACGTACAAGTATGTAAACATTTGTTAATTAATAATGAATAATATGATGTGCAATTTTAGGGGAAACTATAGAGGCAAGCCTGAAGGATACTACCAAAGACACAATGTATATAGATAGATGTCTCAAAAAGCATAGAACATGATACGAGTTTCTCAATGAACCAAGAGATACTGAGTGGGGATTCCAAGATACTTCAACTACCTACTTCTATTTTCAAATTCAATAGTAATAATTACAATCCAATTTTACGAAACTATTAATCAAATCTGTATCCAACCTATTAATTCACATGCTTAAAAATGATTTACAGATGAATGATGACAGTTTCAACAGCTAAATTCAATACTGTCATACACTTACAGACAAAATCATCAGACCTCTGAAAGAAACAAAACCATAAAATAATCTTATGTAAAAATTTCAGTTGAGTATAAATGTATAATTCTCTTCTATTAGCTTATAAATGTGTTCAGTACTAAAAATTATGACCATATAGCTACCTAGAAAAAAATATGCTTTCAGATATCAAATGATTAAGTCTCAGAGTGTATATTGCATGACTGTATGAATATACCCTGCACCAAAAACATGTTTTAAAGGGTTTGCATACATCACTTCCAATACCATCTGTAGTTTAATAACAGGCTTCATCTACAGCACTGCTAAGCAGACATCAACATCCATCCATCTTTACAACACCCGGCCCAACTATATCAGTTTACTTACTGGATTCTTTTGTGTCAGCAACTTTGGTCCTGTCGCCTCTGACTTTAGCTCCTTGCACCCCACTCACCACCGATTTTGTCGGCATTTGTTTGGCTTTAACGGTGTGATGGGATTTGCCTTCTTCGGGTTTTAAGGGAGCAGAGCTACTTTTAGGACGGGAAGGACCTGTTGTGGTTAAGGAGGCTAGAAAAAGGTGAGAAGCAGTTGTAAAAAATATTAGCCTTCACAATCTAAAATCTGGCTCCAGCTACTTGAAAAATGTGAATTAATGTGTTTGAACACTAGCACATACAACATACATGACCAGACATACAAATTGCAACTATTAAACTAAGTTTCTAAACTCTTTTTTATTAAACAATTGACATTAATTTTGAAAGGAAATTTGCATTAGCAGAGAAACTTACAGTAATAAGCAACTTGTGTATCAGAGCACAAATAAGCTCTTAACCTAAACATAAAAAAAATAAATGTCATATCCAGGTGAGGTAACATATGTGATAGAAACATACAAACATCAATGAACAACCATTAGGTTGTCCACTGTTTCATTGTCCAGCTAGAACAGTGATAACGTGTCAGACTAAATCTGACTGAACAGCTAATTAAGTGAATAACTAAATATAAAGAAATATTTCGTGTGCCCAGTGAAGAGATCACTAAAACAATTCTCATCTCCAAATGATGACAGAAATGGGCAGCATCACATCACAAAAGGAACTATACTTCTAAAATAGGTGAATTATAAGGAAACATTCCAATTTAAAAGAAAATGGTGCTACCTACTGCACAACAATTATTAGGATCATAATACTCATCTGGCAAAAGATCATTCCCACTCTAAGTCTATAACTGAACATAACATACTGAATTATGGTTACGAGGGATATACCAGAACACATCTGTGCTACTACACAGCCAACAGGAAACACATACTGT
This sequence comes from Schistocerca americana, assembly GCF_021461395.2. NCBI lineage: Eukaryota > Metazoa > Arthropoda > Insecta > Orthoptera > Acrididae > Schistocerca > Schistocerca americana. The sequence goes on along the minus strand of NC_060130.1, from coordinate 424,881,949 downwards.
TCTATACCTAAATGTGACAGGCATTAATTTTTTGAGACAAACACATGATAAGATTAATAACTACAGCAAATTCTATTTCAACCATTGTGACCAGTCTGAGCAATTTACCATCTTTCCTGCTTTTAAATTAGTGGTTAATATTATTTTCATGTAGCTGCACTACATATATCAAAGGCCTTTTATGGTAATGCTGTGTTTAAACTAGCAATAATATTCCATTGTAATTTATGAAATGTTATTTTTTTAGTTTTAATGAGAACCGGTGGGTTATTAATGTGCCTGATTTTAGAACAACAGTTGTTGTGTATTATGGGAAATAAAAAGTTGTAACTTCAAGAAAATTTTCATTTGATAAGAGTTGAATTTTCTGATTAGCAGTTCTGCATTTTGAGGCTTATGAGAAAATTTATGATTTTTTTCTTTTTTTTAAATCTGGGCAGGTAAAAGAAATTATTGGTAATAACTTAAATGAAGCGCAAACAAACTGGAGAAAAAAACTCTGACTTACTAACAATATAAAAGGTAAACAAGAGTATGCATGTGACTTCAAATCAAACACTTTACAGAATTTCTGGGCTGAGAGGGTATTCCAAAATTAGCAGTTTCAAACCACCATGTAGGAAAAATCAAGTTCAGTTTAAAAAAAGCTACAATATCAAGTTACTCATGCTGTATTAGTTTCCAATGGAAAACTACAGTAACCCATTTAGCAATATCTGAAATATAGAAGGAATATTATGAGGTATTACTACATACATCACAGATAATACACTCTGATCTACATATTCAATTCAAGCTCATTACCTGCATAGTCCAAATAGCTCTTCTATTTTAAATATCAGTTTTTGACCTTAGTGCTTCAGTCATTTGCAGCATGACTGTTGCAAAATACTGGATATGACAGCAGAGCACTCACAAATACACATGGAGATAATGGTCAGACACAGAAGAGGAACATTTACCATTGTATATGGGCTATAAGAGCCACATTCTTTATAGCAAATAAATTTATTAATCATATTAAATTTAGATAAACACACAAAATAATTTTTCATAAAACTAAAACTTTTTTCATATGTGAAACAAATTATTTCACTGATGATTATTTACACGCACACATAAATGTTTGTTGCAAATCATCCCTAAAACATACTATTTAGCTGTTTATATAAATGAGATGTGTACAATCTGTACATATTTTGTACTTATATGATTTTTGATTGAAATATACCAAAACTCCATTTTCCTACAGAGTGTGTTAGCAGACACAAAATCAGATAGTAAGACACATATGTGTTAGGTTTTTAGAGTGAGACATGCCTTCAGCTGTTAAAACAAAGGAAAGAACTGGGCAAAATACACTAACCACACAAAATGTTACAAGATGGGAAGGAAATTGATTCCCCTCTTGTTCCATTCTGTTGAGTCTTTTTGATCAGGGGACTTTCCTAATTTGTTCATGATCAGTCTCATTTTCTCCAGCAGTTTCTCCCCAGATTAAGGAAATAAATGGTCTGAAATCTAGTGGCTTCTTATATGTCCTTGTGTCCCTTATATCTGCTGGGTAGTTATAATTAAACTTATGGTGTTCCCACTGCTATTGCAGGGCACTGACATATCATAGGTATGTTCGTTAATCAGTGCACTCATGGAGTGTGCTGAAAAAATAATAGTCTGGCTTTGTGCCACCAGGTGCAACAAAAGGCATGATACACAGTCAGAATGTGAGGTAGGTGCAGGAAAATGATAGGAATGATCAAGCACATGATAACAGTGGACCTGGCATGTTAATTAGGATACAGGCACAAATTAGAACATGTGTTCAATATGGTCTCCTTACTCAGCAACATACCGCATCCATAACATGGCATGTTTGACAGTTGCTCACAGCTTATCCAGGGTAATCAGAGCAATGTATCATTGTTTGCTATCATTAAGATCAGGAAGAGTCTGGATACACTCCTGATAGACATGATACTTCAGATATCCCCACAATCAGAAGTCACAAGAATTTATGTCAGGGAGATATGGAAGACCACACACCTTGAAATTGCTTAGAGATGATGCAGTCATTAAAGAAGGTTTCTTGAAGCAAATCTTTTACCTGGCAAGTGACATGTGGTGTCGCCTCATCTTGCATCAAAGCAGTGGTGTGGGCACAGTTGTGTTCTTGGAAAGCTGGACTCATGTGTTGTACATGCAGCTCCTTAAAATATGTAGATTTCACTGTACACCTAATGGGCCTGTGAGGTGTCATGTCATCTGCTTGAAGAAAAATGGATGAAGTATGAAGGAGCTTGTGAAACCATACCATATAATCACAAATACTGAGTGCAGTGAATGTTCCTGCACCAACATGTGGTGCAGTAGAACCCCATATGTAACAGTTGTGTACATTTATGGCACCATGCAGAGTAAAATGTACCACATCCATCCAAAGAATAATCCCCAGCCACACGTCATCCATTTCCATGCATGCGCGTGCACACACGCACACACACACACACACACACACACACACACACACACACACACACACAAACATAACAAAATGTAGGGCAAAGTCACGGTGTTGTAGCCTTTCTTGGGGCTTCATTTGCTGCACATTCTGAATCTTGCAGGTACATCAGTGTAAAATGTGCCACAAAATCTTTTGAACCATTGACCAGGGGAGAGACAATTCCTGTGATGCAGCTTAAGCAGTGGCTGCACAATCTGAGGCATGCGCTGCTTGGTCAGCTATAGATACAGTGACTTCATCAACAATTGTCATGGAAATGGGCCACCTCCCTCTCCATGCTGCACCACTTAATTCACCCATTTCTTCCAATTTCTTGATCATATACTTTAGCCCATTTATTGACATGGGACATCTTTGCATATGTTTCTGTCAATGAAATTCCCATAGTGCAGTGCTGCTTATGCTGGGACTCTGATAAAACAACTTTAACAGCACTGCACAGCTTTTCTTCTCAATAGCTATAGTGTTTTGTATGAAAAATTCAATGTTCTTAACACTTTACACCTACAGTCACTTCACAAAAGAAATCAACACAGGACACCAAGAGACGAACAGTATAATGACATCAAAAAAGGAAACATGTCACCTTCTGACTGCTTACAGAATGTCATTTTCACCTGATGGCAGGAAGAGGAACTATTATTTTTTTCAGCATACTCCCCAGGCGCACCAATTAACGAACATACCTACAGTGTTTCAGCAGCCTGCAATGTATACAGTGTGCAACGCAGCACCTGGCACACCAAATTAATTGTAACCACTGAGTACAAAATTAGAAATTTTATCTACATTTGCCTGCATTTTCATTTCCTGCCATGTGGTAGCAAGATGCACTCTAAGACAAAAAAATAACACAATATGAAGGAGTTATCCAAATGGGATGGAAATTTGTAGATGTACATTTACAGACAAACATACAATTACAATTTCCGAAAAATTGAATGATTTATTCAACAAAAAGAGCTTCACAAACTGAGCAAGTCAAAAACACATTGGTCTACTTCTGGCTCTTATGCAAGTAGTTGTTCAGCTTGGCACAGATTGACAGAGTTCTTGGATGTCCTCTTGAGGGATATTATGCCAAATACTGTGCAGCTGGTGTGTTAGATCATCAAAATCATGAGCTGGTTGGAGTGCCCTGGCCATAATGCTCCAGACATCCTCAGTTGGGGAGAGATCCAGTGATCTCGCTGGTGAAGGTAGGGTTTGGAAAGCACAAAGACAAGCAGTAAAAACTCTCGCCATGTATGTGTGGGTATTATCTTCCTGAAATGTAAGCCCAGGATGGCTTGCTATGAAGGGCAACAAAAGGAGCATAGAATATCATCAACCTACCTCTGTTTTGTAAGGCACTGTGGATGACAACAAAAGGTGTCCTGCTATGAAAAGAAATGGCACTTTGACCATCACTGTTGGATGTTGGACTGTATGGTGGGCAATAATCAGCTTGGTATCCCACCGCTGTCTGGGGTGTCTCCAGATACGTCTTTGCTGGTCATCAGGGCTCAGTTTGAAGTGGGACTCATCACTGAAGACAATTCTACTCCAGTCAATGAGATCCCAGGCCAAAGATGTGTCTGGATATGTCCCAGACAATGGTGAGATAACAAGCTGACTGTTGTCACCATATGGCCTGACAACTCGAAGTGATGGTTTGGGGTGCCACATCTTTTCATAGCTAAATCACTTTGGTTGTCATCCATGGAGCCCTTACAGCACAGTGGTATGTCAATGATATTCTATGCTCCATTTTGTTGTCCTTCATGGCAAGCCATGCCAGACTCTTATTTCAGCAAGATAATGCTCACCCACACACAGCAAGAGTTTCTACTGCGTGTATTTGCGCTCCCAAAACCCTGTCTTAGACAGCAAGATCACCAGATCTCTCGCGAAGTGAGAATTTTTGGAGCATTATGGGCAGGGCCCTCCAACCATCTCAGGATTTTGATGATCCAACTTGCCAATCAGCAGTTGGACAGAATTTGGCATACTATCCCTCAGGAGGACATCCAATAACAATATGAATCAATTCTTGCATAAGGGCCAGAGGTGGACCAATGCATGATTGATTTGCTCAATTGGTGAAGCTCTTTCTCTTGAATAAATCATTAAATTTTTTTGAAACTGTAATCATTTGTTAGCCTGTACACATACATCACATCTATCGATTTCCATCCAATTCAGATAATTATTTCGTGGTGCCTATTTTGTTGATCTTAGAGTGTATATCAAAAATGTTGTTTCCAAGTACTAGATTTTAAATGCCATATTTGCCTATTTCAGTGTTTACAAAGTATATGTAACATTATTTGGGATGTTACACAACAGGAAAGGAGCCCGTGACCACTGGAGATAGTCCCATAGACTATCCCAGTGTCATACAAACATGTTGTATTAATTCGCATAAATCCACCTGATGATGGAGGTATTAGTTTCTATTCTTCTGCCAGAAAAAATTTACATAGTAGGAAATACTTTGAGGTCTGCTCTTGGAGAAAAAATTACTTTTGAGCAAGGAACATACTGGTCGGCTGTAGAGAAACATTGTAATTGGAAGGCTAAGTGGATAATTGAAGATTCACTAGCTTGAAAAGTTGTCCAAGTACATACCATTCAAAATAACACTCGATAAATAAAAGTGTTAAGGGTCTTACTACTGTTTGTGTCAACTCTCAAATTACACTTATCAAAAGCTATGACCTACTGCACAGAAAGAGCAAGATAAATGGAAAGAAATAGTATCATATTTTGATCAGTGGAGCATAACCATTAAACCCAAAGAAGGAGTGGCTAAAATATAGAAACTGTCATAGTCAGAGGTGGTAAAAGGGAGGTGGTAAAAAAATAAAATCATCTGAGATGAATAAACAGGCCTACTGGGAGAAGTTCTACTTAGCTGAAATGAAGTATGCAGTAGGCCTTCAGCTATAAATGAAAGTAAATATAGAATCTTCAGTCCTCAGAACTGGAGAATTCTCATTCAGGTGCTAGAAAGAAGTAAAGTAGTTTAGAAGCTGCAGCTAATAAGGTGAGGCAATATTATTGACAAATCAGGCTCAGAAGAGGGCTGGTGAAAGCAGTGTGCATATTTATATCTCTTATGTACCGTCCCAGGGATTTTTTGTTTGTTTGTTTCATTGCACATGACTGCTGAGTGGTACCATCTGTGGGGGAAAGTGCATGGTTATAACAGTACTTGAAGATGACCAATTATCAGCCAGGAAAGTTGTGTAAAAACAAGTCAATACTGACTGAGAGCTCAGGATGTAGCCACATGCACATAATGGACTTGAACAAGACCCTGTTTGTCTTTTCCTTAAATAGTGTTTGGCATTTAAAATGCTAATGTAATGAGTTTACAAATATGACAGTTTTAGCTGTATTTACCCATCTGAAATATAACTAAAGTACTATAAAATATATAGCAAATACTAATACAAAATAATAATAAAAAAAAGACACCAACAGCAGGACTGGAAAGGCAAGACAAACCTTAACAATTGAGTGGGCCATAGATGGTTAGTTACTGTAACTATCTTACACTCTACTGGCATCATCTACAATATGGCGACATATTGCATATGAGTTTTCAATACATTGTTTCCATTTTGAATTTCTTCAATCTCACCTGCATTAATGATTGTGGTATCTAGTAATAAAAATTTCACTGTAAAGCAAACAAAACTCAATGAGGTCTTCTATTATTAACAGAATAGCCCTGTTATTTGTGCCAAATAAAATGTATTTTGTCTGTCTTGTGTGCACCATTTTGTCTACCAGTGCCTGTGACCTTTTGTAAGTGCTAGACATCTCTAAATTTATTCCGTATAGGTTATTTAAACATTTAGGGTTCCCTAAAAGTTACTATTATGTAATAGCAACTTCAAGAAAATGACAAGAGATTATTGTTGTCATTTGTCCTTTTCAGACCTACTAGAATGTTGAAAAACCATTGCATTTTTCGTGGTCCACAATAAATGGCATATCAGAAAACATTGTGTAGGTTTCTTGTTTTGAAATATTAGGATATGGTACCCTCTTAATACTCAAATATATTTTCGCACATTTGGAGAGAGATATAAATTGTGGCAGCACTGAACAAGAGAAAGGGAACCTAATATACAAGCAAAACAACAATATTAAGTGAAAGAAATCACAACAAATGTCTGTCATTTCTGCAAGAAGTTCTTATGAATGAAGAAACCATCTATATCACTATTTCCTTTATTAATGATGACCAGTTTTGACCTGACCAGTAGATCATTTTCAGATCGAGAACTGCAAGGTGTTCTTTGTCAGGAGTGGTAAGAATGTAACATAAAAGTTGAGTTTTATATTTAATTCTTATCACTACTAACAAACTGCACCTTGCAGCACTATATCTAAAGATCATCTGCTAGAAAGCTCAAAACCAGTGATCATTAATAAAAGAAAAGTATATTTATCTAGACAATGGTTTTCATTCATTGTACCAAGAGAGATCACTGTCTCTTCAGACATGCCTTAAATTAATAAATTATTATGTCCTAGAGAACACCATGATCACTTCAATGTTGATTAAAATCCTTTACTATCAAGGGTACAAACAATTCCTGGTGATATCAAAAAATTATTTGTGATCTTAACAGTAATAAATTTCTTAATAAAAACTTCCAATTGTTCTCAAATATGCAGGATGTTATTACTTTAAATTGATTCTGATGAAGCAATATATGAGATTCAGGTGAGCTTGGTAACTGTGAAATACACTTCTCTTAAATCAATATTCAATCAACTGTTGTTGCAGAAAGTAGTCAGTTATGAATTAAAAGATCTAGTTATCAAAGTGTACACCCCTGTTATCAAAGTGTACAACCCCATACTTTCAATCTTAAGACAATATAAAATGTAATACTTTCTGTTGACAGTTTCCTCATTCAAAACCAAATGTGCTCTTGCTGAATGAAAGCATTTAATTCCCTATTCAAATGGCCTGTAGACAGCATCTACTGTGTAACACCACAAATGAAGAAAATAATTTTAGATCTGCACAGTGTGTCTACTGAGTAACAAAAAACTTTTATAGAATTTATGGCATAAATACTACGTTCATTGTAGGTTTTGCCAGTTCTAAAGTCTGACACAAAATACAATCTGCAACTGGTTAAAATTTGAAGAATTTTACAATAACTTCCATGGTTCAATAACATTTGTACAACAAATGATGACAATCTTTTGTCAAATGTAAATAATGTTCTGTAATTTTTAATGAAATTGTACGTCGCAGACTTAATAGAAAAGTTGTTGACGAGGTAATTAGATAGTGAAAGTAACAAAAATTAACAGTGAATGATGAAAAAATAATACTGCACAATTATACCTGAGGATTTACACATTGATTTAAGTACTCAAAAAAAGACTGACTTTCTAATTTCAGGAAGCACATAACATAAGAGAAGCACAAATGAAGATAAAATGTTCACTCTCCAGAAGCAAAGAACAGAATAATGTCAGTAGAAGTAATCAATAGTAAGACTTATTCTCATCCTAGAAACTAAAATATAAATCAGTATATGGAATTGAGCATGGCACATTTGGTACTGGTGTAACAGGAAATGTAGAAGCAGTTGTGGCAAAATTTTTCTTTTTTTTTGTATTGAAACAAAGGAGCCTTTAGTTCTGATAGCTCATAATTAAAAAATTATGGATGTTTCTCCTCTTCGCTTATGGTGAGTGTTACACTTGTCATTTGTATTTATTCATGTAATTTCATTTATGTTATTATACTAACATCTGTTACTTAATATGACACATAAATATTTTAGGAACACTGGGACTGTCTTTTCATCATAACAAATGCAAAAGGTAAACAACAGCTTACTCTACATCTTTGCAGGCATCACCAATTACATGAAAATATTTAATTTGTGCTGTAGCCAAATACAAAAGCAGAGAAAATATTTAAAATATGACACTGTGTAAAATCTAGTGTTATTTCATCACTCACTGAATGGTCTTCGGGAAAACTAAATAATCTACATATTCCAGAATGAGATTTTCACTCTGCAGCGGAGTGTGTGCTGATATGAAACTTCCTGGCAGATTAAAACTGTGTGTCGGACCAAGACTCAAACTCGGGGCCCTGAGTTCGATTCGCGGTCCAGCACACAGTTTTAATCTGCCAGGAAGTTTCAATCTACATATTGCTACTAGTATGCATCTTCTGTTATTGTAGCATACAATGACCAGCCAAAACACAAAGATAACCCTTCTACTATTGCAACGGCTATGGCTAGGTTATGTGGAGGACACACGTTCCAATATCAAAGTTACATGAGCAGTACTTTATGTAAAAATACATAATTTGTGTTGTGAAAACTGGGAAAGCTTTTAATTTATCTGACTCTGAAAAAAGACTCTCACTCATAAACCACTGCCTAGGAATCACAAAACTGATGATATTTGTTTGGTATTCACTTGATGCTAGCATTAGTATCTGTAAAATGTAGTAAATTGACTGTGAGAACTATCGTAAATGATTAAGTGTTGGGTAATTGTGCCAAGTTCAGGAACATAGACATTGGCTGCTTCTCTGATAAGAATATATTATTATGAGTGGGGTAGTTCTCTGTGGAGTACAGTGTTGGAGAAGACATAATTCCTTCAAAAATCTCAGTTCATTGTTAATTGTTCATTGTTGAAAATAGGGCTTCACAGCAGGTAGCCTTTATGTTCTTCGCTGTTCAGCTAACAACATTACAAGCTACAAATGCAGGTGCTGCTGGAATGTTGTGATGAGACTATGGAGCAATGAAAATCAACTGCCTTGTCTTACACATCACACTTTCTGTGACATTATGATAATGGTTGGGTCAGGATACACAATACTTCAGGAGAATTACTAATTACACAAACATCACATAACATACTGTGCATAGATAGATAGTGGCAGTAATATACAGTGGAGGACATTTGCATAGTTTTTGCTAAAAACTGTGGTTGTTGCAGGTTGCACCACGAAAGCTGTAAGCTATGACAGTATTGTTTCTAACCACTTGCACCCCCCGAAGGGTGATGTATTTACTACTCAATAGGAAGTTTTCCAGATGGAGAAAATTGTGCTACATTGGTTTGTGGAACATGACGATAGACTCCATTTGATATCATGGCCTGTAAATTTTAGTCATTTATCCTACAAACGTATTTGTGATCCAAAGAAACCTTCTTACAATATTAACACTTGCCAATCTACAGTAGTCCAGTGCCCTTTCCATGAGTTACTGGACATGGTCAATGTACACCACTAACCCACAAGGTGCAGAATGGTGCAGCTCTCATATTATTGCTTCTAACACAAGTTGCCAATTGGTGCTGGAGGCAAATCCTTCATCCTGATTAATAAAATTCAGTGGCACCCACATTTTAACTGCTTCCTTAAGTAATGTATCCTAGAAAACATCAGTTAAGCAGAAAGAAGATTTATATATTGCTGAACACAGCTTAATAAATAATAATAATAATAATAATAATAATAATTCAGCTTGTGGTTGCTGGGTAATAATGAGGCAATTGATACATGAGTGTTACTAAATTTCATCAAACGGAATAAAAGATTTGCCCTTAGCACAGTTCGTCAGCCCTTAATGGCAGTGATAAGACAGAAGTTATATCACACTGTACTTCATGGATCAGCACTGTAAAGTGGGTATCGAAATATTGAAGTGTTCAATGCCATACATTAGCTTTGACCCGTGACATCATCACAATGGTGAAAATAAGCATCTCATCCACATCCAACGTGGTGGCCATTACTTCACTCATGCAACCGTAGAAAATGTAGAAAATAACAATTGTTTTGTTATTGAAAATATAAATAATTTAAAAACTTAATATGTAACTAATGGAACAACTGTGTGATTTGGAGTCTTTAGGTATGGAAAAATCAAGCAAACAATGCCACCTCCTTTACATATGCACCAAAGCCAAAAATTAAGCAAAAGTCTATTAATAGCATATTACACAAACCTTCTAGAACCATCAAAAACTTGGTATTGTAATCTTTAATATAAAACTCTGAACTCCATGACACCAACTGATGAAGAAACAACTATTTTAACAAAAAATTACATAACTGGTGGATTGAAACTTCCTGGCGGATTAAAACTGTGGTCAGATCAGGACTTGAATTTCAGACCTTTGCATTTCACAGATAAGTGCTTTACCAGCTGAACGGGGCAAGCACAACTCATGATTCAGCCTCACAGCTTTACTTACACCAGTGCTTCATCTCCAAACTTTAGAACTTCACATACCACATTTCAAATAGGCTGTTCATACATGATGCCAAATGCCACAAAACATCATTACATCAAAATTCAAAGCTAAAGCACAGTACAGAACATGTCAGGTGACCAATGGACATCAGCTGCCACTCTCACAAGTGGGGCTGATTGTTCATTATGGATTTTAAATGTGTTGCCACTACCAGGTCATGTACAAAGAATTGGGCAGTGACACACTTTATTTTTACAGAAGATGGAAAGAGCAAATGCATCTTCCAAAAATCAATGCTCCCTAAGAATATTTTACTGTATTAACAAACTCCAAAGCATTCATCTAAAGATATCTGAGATAACATTAAGCACCAGATTGTAAATCACCATCTTATCTATATATATAAAAGAAAGTCGTGTTAGTTACACTATTTATAACTCAAGAACGGCTGGACCGATTTGGCTGAAAATTGGTGGAGAGGTAGCTTAGAACCAGGAGACAGACATAGGATACTTTTTATCCTGTTTGACCACTATAAAACGTGGTATAACAAAAACGCATCTAGCATGGAATAACAAAATGCAAATGTCAGCTGAACGTCTATGGTTAAGTATCAGTATATAAAATTCATTAAAAATTTAAAGAAATAATTTGTATTTTCTTTGAATTAACAATGCCGTGACCAAGATGATTGAATATTTCTCGACAAAGCCATAATGCAAGAAGGATACAAGACATTGCGAATGAAAGGACTGAAGAAGAACAACAAATTGCCTGTGAAGAGCGCCGCATTAGTATGACTCGACTTCGTGCTTCTCAATCACAAGAATAAAGTGAGGCAGCCTGTGAAACGGCTCAGTTGGCAATGCAAAATCGTCGAGTGAACAACAGAGATATGTAGATAATTTTCGATGCACAAAAAGAGCTTTATCATGTGATGATTTGAATTGAGCAGCGTTTATTTATTGGCTTTAAGGTGGAACAGAGTTCGCTGGGTCAGCTAGTAATGTATAAAAATTACACACTTGTCCACCTATTTTTAGTACCATCTATCTCCATAGATAGACAACATATCTTGAGGATCCAGGATATGGAAAAAGAAGAAAATATATGCTTTTTGAATGTTAAAGGTGGATAACTATGCAATTAGTTGTAATTAAAATATTCTGATTGAGTAGTGCACTTCAGTAAAGAAAATTCTTTTGAATAGGGTGGGTAATACAGAAACTGTTTTATTGAAGGATAAAAACAGCCAACTAGCTACACAAGTTTTATTGAATTCCTTGGTTTTGATACTGACTAAGGGCATCTTCATTAGAATAAGTTATATTTATATATAATTTTTTTAATTAATGTAGGAGAATAACAACCATATCAAAACCTTAAGTGGCACAAGAAGCATTAAAAACAGAACAGGTATTAATTACACAGGAAACATTTATAGGTAGCCATAACTTATTCACCGAGCGGGGTGGTGCACTGGCTAGCACACTGGACTTCCATTCAGGAGGCCTTCCCCGTCCTTCCCTAATCCAATGAGACTGATGACCTCGCTGTCTGGTCTCCTCCCCCAGACAACCAAACCCTATAACTTATTCTGATGAAGATACCCTTAGTTGATATCAAAACCAGGTCAATGCAACACAATTTGTGCAACCAGTTGGCTGTTTGTATTCTCCATTACAACTTAAATTCAGTTGCTGAATGTAAGCCATGCTGAAGATTGGAACAAACACTGTTGTTACAATTTACATCTGATAATTCATCAACTATTACAGCCTGTCAATAAAAGCATAAATATATGAACAGATGTGTTGCAAAATATTTTGAAAAGTGAACTTTAAAAATGTGTGGATATAGAAGTGCTCACATCATTGTGAAGAAAGTATTACTACAATTAATGATAAGAATAAAATTTATATTTCATTTACATGAAAAAGAATAATTTCACAAATCAAAAGTCTGACTCCTCTAGTGGTATCACCACAGTGGCATTCAAACGTTACCTCTTTAAAAAGAGTTTATAGTAGAACCAGGTATTGCACATTGTTAATATTGTGTTTGCACTCCTAATATTATGAATTACTTCATTTGTTTTTTCAGCTTCTATAATTACAGTAAATTAGCCAAGATGTACAGTTTACACAATGTGCTATCTCTTTGTAAATTATCATAGTTAAATACATTGTCCAGTCACATTAATGTGCAAGACGTTTCTTGGTTGAGGATCCTAGGTACGAACAAACCAATAGGGGTGGTGCCAAAGAGTCTTGACTGGATTTAAATTCAGGTAGTTTTGTTGCTAGGGGAGTAAGGTTAACACATCTTGTTGTTCTTTGAAGCACACATGTGCGCTGCCAGCTGTATGACACATTTCATTGTTCTACGGATAGATGCCAATGTGCCAAGGAAAAAAAGATGCTTATAGGGGTGGACATGGTCCCCTAAGATAAATGCATACTTGTGTTGATACATTATGCCTTCCAAAATGACAAGATCACCCAGGGAATGTCCTCTGGCCTGGACCCTTCCAAGCATTGTTGCAGGGTGTTTGCTTTCAGATGTTTCATGCTGTACATGCCAACAGCCATCTGTTTGATGGTGCATAAAACATGATTCACCTGAAAATTCACCATCACCACTCAGGGGACATTCAATAGCAGTACTGGTATGCAAATTCTAACCTTTGTTACCAATAAACAGCAGTCAGCTTTGGTGCAAGAACTAGGTACCTGCTGTGGAGGCACACACTCAGCAACATTCGCTAAACGATCACTGAGGAGACACTTTTGGTAGCCCCATGGTTCATCTGGGAGTCAGTTGCTCACCAGTTGCACATCTATTCACCTGTACATATCTCTGCAGCTGCAGTTCATCCCTGTCATCTGTGGTCTATGGCGCACCACAGATACCTCACTGTTGGTTTTGGACAGCACCATTTCACCATGAACAATATACTTTAACCAGGGTGGCATGCAAACAGTTTAAAAACTTACCCATTTTGGAAATGCTTTCACTCTTGTTCTGAAAGCTAATGATATTCCCCTTTTGGATGTCAGATCAATCACTCTATTTCTGCATTACAACAATGACTGCACTGTTTTACACATCCCCTAGCACACTTTATATACCCTCCACTGCTAATGTTACTACCTGCTCTTTGTGAGTGATAATTGCACATTGACATCATACATAATGGTGGTCACATTAATGTGAATGGACCTTGTAATAATGTACTTAGTTTTTTAACATTCATTAAATAACATTCAGTTGAAAACAATTACATCAAAACTGCAAGGCAGAGACAATATAATATAAAGGTCATTCATATCATTCATTCATTTATGTCTGTCATGTCAAGTTGAACTAGATGTGGAATTAAACTGCACAATGTGACAATTTGTGTGACAGTGGAGCTTTGTATACATAATAGAGGATTTAAGAATCTGTACAAAGATACTATCACTATATACAGGTATAACTAACACATGGCCATCACTGGCACTGAGGCAGAACCACCTTTCATCAGAAAACACAACAGACCTCCGCCCTGCCCTACAATGAGCTCTTGATTGACACCAATGAAGCTGCAATAAATATTCGAGCTTCTGACAGAGTGTATAAATGTATCCCCTATGTTGTATTATGATTAAAAGCTTATAGAAATAAAAACATTACTACTGAATACAAAATAATTTAGTAACACACAGAAATATTTATGTTTTCATGTACATATTATAAGTTTGCTAAGTTCCAAACTTCTCATACATAAAGTGACATTTTATTTAAAATTATTTTAATGTATTCAATCTAGTGTCTGAACATACACAATATGTTTTTCTTAAATTGTCTATTTTGGGTCCGATGTTAGCTCCTTGATGGAAAGGCATGCTGAGAAATGGAAATTTTCTGCATTTAGTTGTATGGAAAATCTGGTTTTCAGTCTTGACATAGTTTTTCACAGGGCTGATTTGAGGTTTTGGGCTAGAATCACATATGATAACTGTACAGTACAAAACAAACACAGCTGAAATGAGTAAAATCCTAGCAATCAATTGCCAAAGCATTCACATCAAAGTCCCGCAGTTTGAGACACAGATTAAAAAAAAACAGTGGTTTGTATATGTATTTAGATACACAATGCTTGCTAAGATCCAGAATTGGGAGGGGTGAGATTTATCAAGTAAATCTAAGTGTATATCAAAAGGATGGGGTAATGGGGCAGGGAGGTGGTGATTTCCTCACAGTAGACAAGAAACTCAAATCTACCATGACAGAAATTGAAGTGGCGTGTAGCATTGTTCTGGGAAGTCTTGGTATCAAGTGTGGGTATAAATTTGTAATTGAATCCTTCTCTTATATATACACTGAAGGCAAAAATCTAAACACCAAAAAATAATTAATGTATAGTAATGAAATACATTTGTCTGGATAATGTACTTTAGTGATTAACATTGCAAAATCACAGATTGATGAAAGTGCAAGATAAGACACAAACTTGAAATGTTGGTATATTAATAACCAGTCTAAGCACAAAAATGTTGAATGCAAGCATGCAGAATTGCATTCCTTGTGTTGTAAAGGTGACAGTTGTAATTGTGTGTGCCTATTGCACTTGGTCGCGCAATACAGGGACAGATAATGCTGCTGTGGATGACACTGGAGTTGTTGTCTGATGATGTCCCATATACGCTCAATTTGAGACAGATCTGGTGATCCAGCAGGCCAAGGTTACATATCAACACCCTGTAGAACACGTTGGGTTACAGTAGTGGTTTGTGGGTGAGCATTACACTGTTGAAAAACACTCCTAGGAATGCTGTTGATTAATGGCAGCACAACAGTCAAATGACTTGATTTATGTACAAATTTGCAGTTAGAGTACATGAGATAGCCAGGAGAGTGCACCTACTGTCATTTAAACTCACATCCCAGACCATAACTCCACATGTAGGTCCATTGTGTCTAGCACGCAGACAGATTGGTTACAGGCCATCAACTTGCCTCCTCCTAACTAACACATGGCCATCACTGGCACTGAGGCAGAACCACCTTTCATCAGAAAACACAACAGACCTCCGCCCTGCCCTACAATGAGCTCTTGATTGACACCAATGAAGCTGCAAATGGTTGTAGTTTGGGGTCAGTGGAATACACACTACAGATCATCTTGCTTGGAGATGTCATTGAAGTAACCAATTTGTAACAGTTCACTGTGTCATGGTGGCACCAAATGCTGCTTATATTGCTACAGCAGATGCAGTATGATGTGACAGAGGTGTATCCTGAAAACGATGGTTTCCCCTCTCAGTACTGCCACATGGCTGTCCAAAGCCCAGTCTCCTTGTGACCATACAGTCTCATGACCATCGCTGCCAGCAATCACACACAGTGGCTACATTCCTTCTTTCTGCACTATCACAGAAGGAATATCCATCTTCTCGTAGCATGATTACATGACCTCATCAAAACCCAGTGACATTGATAATGGCATCTCTGTTGTCTTAATGGCATTCTTGACCAACATCCAATCTCAAAGGTACTTAATGCTCACAACCATTACAACATGTATTTAAAGCAAACCTGATTTGCATTCTCACAGTGGTGCCAATAGCACCAGTTGTATGCAGCTGGTGTGAATTTTGAATAGAAATCATCTTTCAGATGTAGAAACACACCTACCACTTTTCATTTATGTTGCACAACTCCTTCTTGGTGCTGCAACTTTTTTCTGTCAGTGTATGTTCTCTAATCATACTGCTATCATTGAAGGAGATTTAACAACCAAACAATTGATGTGAGTAATTTGTTATGTAAGTGGTGGATATGACAAAACATCCTGCAAAACAATGCTAAATGCCTTCTCTGAAAACTACTTAAAATAGGTAATTCAGAAGCCCAATCGTAATGACAGTTTACTAGATCTAATGGCAACAAACAGACATGACCTCTTTGCAGATGTTCACATTGAAACTGGCACCTGCAACTATGAGGTGGCTGTAGCAACAATGATTACCAAAGTACAAGGGCAACTAAAACAAGTAAAATGATTTACATGGCAATAAACTATATAATGAGGCAGCAGTGTTATATTTCAAGGAGGAACTTGAAACATTTAACTCTGGGCAGGGAATGTAGAAAAATTTTGACTCATGTCTGGAAAAATAATTCACCAAATTGACCAATGTCAACAAGTCACAAGTTGAATCAGTCAACTGATATAAATATCTGGGTGTAACAATTTGTAGAGGTATGAAACAGAATGGTCACATATACTCATTAGTGGGCCAGGCAGGTAGTACACTTGGGTTCATTGGTAGAGGACTGGGAGAATGCACTGAGTCTAAAAAGCACACTGATAATAAAACACTCATGCAACTTGTCATAGAGTATGGCTTAAATATGTGGGATTCGTACCAAATAGGACTAACAGGGGATATTGAATGTATACAAAGAAGAGCAGCATGAATAGTCACAGATTTTGTCTGACCCACAGGAGAGCATCACTGGAATATTGAAAAACCTTGACTGGGAGACAACTGAAGATAGATGCCAAATAATATTGTATGTAAGCCATATTATAAAGTTTCAAGAAAAAGTATTAGTTCTGTATCTACAAATTTATTTCAACCACCAACTTATTACATCCATAGGGACTACAAAGACAAGATCAGACCAACTACAAAGGCATATAAGCAAGCTTTCTTCCTGTGCTCCACGCAAAAATGGAATGGGAAGAAAGATTAATACGTGCGACAATGAGAGGTACGCTCTACATTGCACTTCATAGTGGTTTGTAGAGTATAGATATGCATATAAATGCAGGAGAAACTTGCACTATTTACAGGAAGAAGGTGACAGTGTTTCAAATACTATAATTAAATAAAGTGTAGATCTAGAAAAACCTTGAACAATTTACATGCACAACATGACAGTCTTTCAGTTATTAAAAAGAAATCAGTGTAATTCAATGCTAATCCACGCATATCTCATTACACTCATGAACAAATGATTAGATGTTCCATCATGAGGACATGATATGGATTAATACACAGTCATAGATTATTATATTCTTATGACAATTACCTAGCTGTCATTTCTGTCTTAAAAAGAGAGTGATTATAACTAAAGGCCCAATTTCAAAATACTGCAAAGAACAAACCACTGCTCAGAACAACATCAAGTTTAAATGGAATATTATCAGAGAAGGGGGAAATGTTACAGAAACAAAATAAAAGACCGCTAGATGGTATGTGAAGTAGCAGAATATGCAAAATAAAAGATGCAGAGTACATGGCCACTCCTCAGTTTGCATATGAGATACTCAGCATGACTGTTTCAATGTAGGATCTTGTACTGCTGGTAAAGATCTTTTACAAAAACAATCACTGTGTGCCAGTAGCACTGCAGAAGTTCCAGACACATAGGGTTCTGAAAAAAGGAATTGGTTAGGTGTATGCCAAGGAAAAGGATGGCTGCCTTCCCTTCCTTGATGTGTTGACCAGAAGGAAGGTTGAGGGTATGTTAGGACATGCTGTTTATATGATGCCTACTCACAGTGACATGTATCTATACACTGATAGTTGTTGCCATCTGGCTCAGCATTATGGCATACTTTGTACTTTGGTTCACAGGGCCATGTCATTTCAAACCCCAGGAGTTTGTCAACTGAGTTAACTCATCTTGAGGCCATCTTCCATCAAAATGGATATAGTGAAAGATGATCAGATGTGCATTCACTATGAACCAACTGTGCACCAACTGGGTGATGTTAATACTGTGCTGGTACTGAGGTCTATGGCCTTTCTGCATTATGCAGGGAGCATCTCCAACAAGACTGCTCATATTTTGTGGAAATATGATGTGAAATGTGTTTTCCAGCCTCCCTCTGAAATTAGGGTCATGGCTTGTCATATATTGGTCAGACTATCAGGACCATGGAGGACCAGTGTATTGGCATAATCATCACATATACTTACAACAGCAGAGCAAATTATCTGTTACAGAACATTGTCTTGGCACCAGTCATCCTATCGAATTTAGCAACATGGAGATCCAGCATGCACTACTAGCTACTGGGATAGCATTGTTAAGGAAGCAGCTGAGATTAAATTAGCAAGTAACCTTGTAATCAGAGATGGAGGTTTTTGCTTAAATTCTGCATGGAGTCCTGCTTTCTTCCTTGTCAAAAAACAGAGGAACAGAGTTAATGCTACCTCAGCTGTTGTTTAGTAATTTTCACTATCAATAACTTCTGATTTCTGTCATCTATGGTTGTGTGGTGATGCTAGTGTTTGCAGTTTCTGTGTCTGTGTGTGTGTTATCTTTCTAGATTTGCTCTACAAACTGAGGTATTAAATTCACTTGCACTGCACTTACTTGCTGACTTTGGGCTTGAAAAGGACAGGGCGGTCACCTGTCGAAACATCAGTGGTTGTCAAGAATGTCACTCAGCTGCATTCCCGTAACTTATTTGGACATTGCATGTGCCAGAAGAAACTCAGGTCTCACAGTGTCACAACTGTTGAACGCCAAACTTGTGTGGTCATGAAAAATTGTGCAGTATGGTTGGTTAATTGCACAGTATCATTGGTTTAATGTGCAACTCACACCATATCCATCATACTGCAACTCATTTGTTATTTGTAGCTGAACTCATCTACATTATGCTGCTTGCAGCACTATCTAGTGGGAAAATTTTGGGTAAATTTCTTTTGTTTCCATAATGTTTCCCCTTCTTCAATAATATTCCATTCAAATTTGATGTCATTCTGAGCAGCAGTTCTTTTTTTACAGTGTTTTGAAACTGTAACTAACTATTATCACCTTGTATATTGATGTTTCAAGTATACAGATAGATTCCACTGTACTCTGATATAATTTTTCAGCAAATGGTGTAAGCTGTAACACCCATATGAAAACAACTGCTTCCTCGCAAATTATCTTCCTAGATGCATGTGGCTGCAACTCACGTTGGAAAATAAAGACAATGAGAGTATTCTTTCTGTATGTTATAACAGGGTTGGAAATTTATGATAATAAATTGTTTAAATGTGTAATAAAGCCATGTGGGATTAGCCGAGTGGTCTAAGGCGCTGCAGTCATGGGCTGTGCGGCTGAACCTGGTGGAGGTCCGAGCCCTCCCTCAGGCATGGGTTTGTGTGTTTGTCCTTAGGATAATTTAGGTTAAGTAGCATGTAAGCTTAGGGACTGATGATCTTAGCAGTTAAGTCCCATAAGATTTCACGCACTTTTTTTTTTTTTTTTGTGTAATAAATCCTCCGGATGTGATATCTGCATGGAAACACATGTGCAACAATAATCACAACCTGTTAAAAATGAAAACCACTTATACAAACAACAGAAAATTGTTGTTGTTGTTGTTGTTGTTGTTGCGGTCTTCAGTTCGGAGATTGGTTTCGTGCAGCTCTCCATGATACTCTATCCTGTCCAAGCTTCTTCATCTCCAAGTAACTAATGCACCTTACATCCTTCTGAACCTGCTTAGTGTATTCATCTCTTGGTCTCTCTCTATGATTTTTACCCTCCATGCTGCCCTCCAATACTAACTTGGTGATCCCTTGATGCCTCAGAATATGTCCTACCAACTGATCCCTTCTTCTAGCCAAGTTGTGCCACAAATTCCTCTTCTCCCATATTCTATTCAGTACCTCCTCATTGGTTATGTGATCTACCCATCTAATCTTCAGTATTCTCCTGTAGCACCACATTTCAAAAGCTTCTATTCTCTTCTTGTCTAAACAGAAAATTATGGCTGGAATAAAACCTGTTTGAAAGGATAGATGCTACTCACCATACAGAGGAGGCACTTAGTGGCAGACAAGCACAGTGGCAAGGACTGCTAGACATTATTTAGCTACAAGACAAAGTCCCTCAACAGACAAATACAACAAAACTCACACACAAGCACAACTCATACACACATGGCCACTGACGTCTCCATGCACTAAGGCCCAGCTGCGACTGTGTCTGAGGAAAGCAGCTACTCTTGCCGAGGTGGGCAGTAGAGCTACAGAGGAGCTGTGAGGCCTGATAAGATATGGGGTAGGGTTGGGGGATCTTCCCAGTGCTGCTTGTGGGAGCATGCAGGAACACTTGGGAGCAAGATAGTGTCTTGAGGATGTGTGTGTGTGTGTGTGTGTGTGTGTGTGTGTGTGTGTGTGTGTGTGTGTGTAGAGGGGGGGGGGGGGAGAAGGCAAAATGATAGAGAAGGAGAAAGGACTATGCAGGTGTGCTGGTGGGATAGAAGGTGTGTGTAGTGTTGGAGTGAGAGTAGGACAGGGATAAGTAGGTGGAGGACAGGAATTGGCATAGGTTGAGACCAGGGGTTACGGAAACAGACATGTTACAGGAAGACCTCCCATCAGCAAAGATGGTTTGAGAACATCCACCTCCCCCTCCCCCAATCTCTCCCTCCCCCCCCCCCCCCCCCTCTCTCTCTCCCTCTGCGCCTTGTTTCCTGACACACTTCCACCCTGTCAGTTTCCACTATTAATTGTGATATGTACCATGTAAAAATCTAGCACTTGGGCACCACTTTCCTGTGCTTTGTCTCCCTAGTCACCTTTCATTCTCCACATACCCACAGTCTGGCCATATAAGAGTACACCTCTTATGACTCAGTATCCCCCAGGACTGGGGCAACTGAATCACATCCTCTGCCAGGGTTTCAACTACCTCCCATCATGTCCTGAAATTAGAACTGTTGTATCCACTATCCTCTCCACACCTTCCACAGGAGCATTCTGCCACCCACACAACCTATGCAATATCCTTGTCCATCTTTATTCCACCCCTGCTCCCAACTGCATGTCCCAATGGCTTGAAACCCAGACCAAGACCTGCCCCATATTGCCACCCCAGCTACTCCAGTCATGTCACTGATATCTCCTACCTCATCAAAAACAGCACCACCTGTGAAAGCAGCCATGTAATCTACCAACTTACCTGCAATCACTGTGCTGCTTTCTACATGGGCATGACAACTAGCAAGCTGTCTGTTTGCAGGAATGGCCACTGCCAAACTGTGGCCAAGGAAAAGCTGGAACACCCAGTTGCTGAGCATGCTGCACATGATGTATGCGATATCAGCACCTACTTCACAGCCTGTGCCATTTGGATTACTCCCACAAACACCAGCTTATCTGATTTGTACAAGTGAGCAGGGCCAATTGAAGGCCAAAGTGACACAAGCTGCCACTAGGAACACCAAATTGACAGGGTTCCTGAGGCATCACAACTGTAAGATTTCTGTAAAGGAAGTATCACAATAAGTAGTGGCCTTTTGGGGTGCCAAGTTGAGAGTGGCACTCAAATGCAAGATTTGTGTACAGTGAATATCACAATTGGTAGTGGAAACTAACTCAGATGGAAGTGCACAAGGGAGAAAAATGGACAGAGGGGATGGGGCATGGAGGGGGGGAGGGGGGAGGGCACCAAATGATAAGTTGCTTGTGTGGAAAAATGTTCTCATACATCTTCACTGGTGAAAACTCTACCTCCAACATAACCAAATATTGGTCACAGTATTATGACTTTTCCAGTTGAAGGTACTGGTGATTTTCAAGTTCAGTAATAGTACAGAACACCTGGAGGGATTTGACAGTCATGCAAACATCAACCTTGAAAAATTTTGTTCATCCTGAGCATTTTTTGAGGGCATGTCAAAACCAATATATATCACACTGAAAACATCAGAGTTTGTGTCCATAAATTAATCTGGAGACTGGCATATATTCTTAGCAATTTTTGTTTTTTGAAACTTTGACACATTAATTTGAACCCAAAAATTAACAAACTTGTACACTGAAATAATTTATCATCTATATCACTAACAACAGTTTAATAATTTCCAAAAGGATTAACACTGAGTGTGTTGGAGGCTGTAGATACATGGAGTTAAGCTCTATTAGTTTGTAATTTATTGAATCATTTGAAGCAGTTGATTTGAGTTCAAAATATGAGGTAAAAAATAACATATAAACAAAAAACAACTAAAAAAAAAAAACAAATATCAACTGGAAAACAGGTTATGAATGAATCTACTGCAATCTAACTGAATCTATACACAATGCTGAGAACATCAGTACTCAACAGACTCAATTAATATGATATAGCCTATAATGTTTGATAGTTCTCATCCTGAGGAGTATGAGGTATCTGGATGTAAACTCAACAAGGTACAATTCTGACAGTTCAGGCTTACTTATGACAAGCAAAGCATAAAAGGAATATACTATGTTTTGACTTCAGTCTTGAAATATACATATATTATGGTTGATGTTCTAGCTCAATTAGTTTCCTAAAATGTGCTACGGGCCATGCCAATGTTTTCATGCTGAAAAAAATTTCTCACTAAATATTATTAACCATGTGTCACCTAAACTACTCATACAAATATTTTCATTATTACTACAGCATGTTGAAATAAGCCATAGTACATAAACTTATTACTCTTCAAAAACTGGTAGTGTCCTAATGACTGTTTTCCAGTGTCTGATAATTGATTCCAGGATCTACGGGGTGGTCCATTGATAGTGACCAGGCCAAATATCTCACAAAATAATCATCGAATGAAAAAACTGCAAAGAATGAAATTCGTCTAGCTTGAAGGGGAAAACCAGATGGTGCTATTGTTGGCAATAGGTCAAACAGATATCAACTGCATTTTTTAAAAATAGGAATCCCTATTTTTTATTACATGTTTGTGTACTACATAAAGAAATATGAATTGGACCACTTTTTCTGCTTTGTGATAGATGGTGCTGTATTAGTCACAAACATATAAGTACATGGTATCACGTAACACTCTGCCAGTGCGAACAGTATTTGCTTTGTGATACATTACCCGTGTTAAAATGGACCGTTTACCAACTGCAGAAAAAATCAATATCGTGTTGACATATGGCTATTGTGATCAAAATGCCCAAAGGTGGTGTGCTATGTATGCTGCTCGGTATCCTGGACAACATCATCCCAGTGTCCGGACCATTTGGTGGATAGTTACGTTATGTAAGGAAACAGGAAGTGTTCAGCCACATGTGAAACGTCAACCATGACCTGCAACAAATGATGATGCCCAAGTAGGTGTTTTAGCTGCTGTCGCAGCTAATCCGCACATCAGTAGCAGACAAATTGCGCGAGAATTGTGAATCTCAAAAACGTCGGTGTTGAGAATGCTACATCAACATCAATTGCACCCATACCATATTTCTATGCACCGGGAATTGCATGGCAATGACTTTGAACATCGTGTACAGTTCTGCCACTGGGCACAAGAGAAATTATTGGACAACGACAGATTTTTTGCATGCATTCTATTTAGCAACGAATCATCATTCACCAACTGTGGTAACGTAAACCGGCATAATATGCACCTTTGGGCAACGCAAAATCCATGATGGCTGCGACAAGTGGAACATCAGCGACCTTGGTGGGTTAATGCATGGTGTGGCATTATGGGAGGAAGGATAACTGACCCCCATGGCAATCTAAATGGTGCAGTGTATGCTGATTTCCTACATAATGTTTTACCGATGTTACTACAAGATGTTTCACAGCATGACAGAATGGTGATGTACTTCCAACATGATGGATGTGCGGCACATAGCTCACGTGTGGTTGAAGCAGTATTGAATAGCATATTTCATGACAGGTGGATTGGTCGTCAAAGCACCATACCATGGCCCGCACGTTCACCGGATCTGACGTCCCCAGATTTCTTTCTATGGAGAAAGTTGAAGGATATTTGCTATCGTGATCCACCGACAATGCCTGACAACATGTGTCAGCGCATTGTCAATGCATGTGCGAACATTACGGAAGGCGAACTACTTGCTGTTGAGAGGAATGTCGTTACATGTATTGCCAAATGTATTGATGTTGACGGACATCATTTTGAGCATTTATTGCATTAATGTGGTATTTACAGGTAATCACACTGTAACAGCATGCATTCTCAGAAATGATAAGTTCACAAAGGTACATGTATCACATTGGAATAACCGAAATAAAATGTTCAAACGTACCTACGTTCTGTATTTCAATTTAAAAAACCTAACTGTTCGTCTAAAATTGTGAACCATATGTTTGTGACTATTACAGCACCATATATCACAAAGCAAAAAAAGTGGTCCAACCAAAACATTCATATTTCTTTATGTACTACACGAATATGTAATAAAAAATGGGGGTGCCTGTTTAAAAAAACACAGTTGATATCCGTTTGACCTATGGCAGCGTCATCTAGTGAGCCAACCATACCGCCATCTTCAAGCTAGACTAGTTTTGTTCTTTGTAGTTTTTTCGTTTGACGCTTATTTTGTGAGATATTTGACCCAGTTATGATCAATGGACCACCCTGTATATCAATCAAAGATTGCCACTGTCAGGCATTACAGATAAAGGTTATTTTCCCTGATCCACTTTCTATATGTAACTCCTCTCACCAAAGCAAATATTGTATATTGCCAGTGAACTGTAATGACTACATGGCGATGTTCAAAAACTCCATTTGCTTTCAAAACGTATCATTTTCATTATAAACACCTTCCTTGATGACTATATTTTTGCTTTAAATGAAGCTGACTTGATGAAAGAAGTAAGATTATAATTTAACAGCTTGCTGAGTGATTTGCTTAGGTTCAAGTCAGAAGACAATGATTGGGGGGGAAGTCAGCTTGGTGATGCATAGCAACATAGTGGTGCACAGCATTTGCCTATGGAGAGCTGGCAGTAGATAAACAAAGGTGATTTCGTATGTACAGAAAAACATTCACTAGGGACTAAAGATTACATGCATGGAGCATCAAATTATCAGAGTCTGCTGTACTGAACTACTGGCACTAACTGCACTCTAAACCTCGTATCAGTTGGCAAAGAGGAGACAACGGTAACATACGTGTGTACCTGCTGTTCTAAGAAGGCTACTCTGTGAATGCACTGGACAATGATAATACTAGAAATTTATGCACTAGGGATAATCAATAACTGAATGAGTTGATAGACACTATCCACTGAACAATATTATTCTGAGAACAATTTTTAGTAATTTGTGTGTTAAGACCAATTAACTATGTTGAACCTGAAATCAAAGAGACCACTTACTATAGACATTGCAAGAAACCATTGTCCAATACATGTAGTCCAGAGCATTATTAATATTTTTTGTTTTAGCATGAGACTTCGCTGTTCCATGCCAGTGTTGATTTCAGAAGTAATGCGATTTTCAAGTTATGTATCACTGCCTATATGGAGCCAGCTATTTGCTTACTCAAAAGTAAGTGCTGATTATTACTGTCAGTGGCAAATCAAAAGCACTTTGGTGACATTGCTGCCAAATGATGGGCTCCCTGTGTGTGGCACCAAAATGTCGGCAGCAGCTGCCAGTAGGTGTGTTCAGCTGCTCCGCATTGTCACAGTACCTGTTAGTGTGTGATTGTCGTAGTCCACTCTCATAGACACCCTACCTCCTTGACATTGGCTCAGACCTCTCTGTCTGCCCCCTCCAGTTACTGCCAGCTGCTGGGTGGCATCCGCCCTCTCCCCTACTCCTCAATTCAGGATATAGCTCATCAATCACCACTTACTGTTCTCACACCCATTCTGTTGATCACAGCCTCAGCAGAGATATCAACATGGACCATCACCATGGCTGACATTACAGACCCCATACTTGGTGACTATTTCATTGCCCACTATGGTCTCCGCCTCGACCTGGTGAACCGCCGTGTCATCAGCAGCGCCATTTTGCCTTTAGACCATTATCCTACTCTGGTTTGTTTCGTGACCTCTCTGAATTCCTACTCCTCACCCACCCTTTCAGCACCTCCCTCCCCCTCCTCTCCCTACAAGGTATGCCACAATATGCAGCACTACACTGCAATGAGCCTGGATTCCCCAGTTTTCTACTCCCCCCACCACTTTTTTATCCGCAGAGATGTCTGAGCTGAAACAGCAGTGGGGTGCATATGACCACGAACTTCTTGCTTTGTGTAAGGTGATAAAGTATTTTCGTTTCTCTATTGAAGGGTTCCCCATTGCAGTGTTTACTGACCACCACCCCTTTAGCACAGGTTTCTGCCAAAGAGACAGCAGCCAAATTTCCCATTGGCAGTTCTGCTAACAAGAAAATGTTACACAATTCATGACCAACACACAACACACGGCAGGCATTGGCAATGTTAGTGCCAACTGTCCTAGTCACTCTTGTATCATTACAGCCCCCTCAATCACACCACCATGACAGCTGACACCAAATTACAAAGGTAGCACAGGAACCCCAACATTCAACTGTATATGATTACAGGTACAGTGTCGTGCTTTTGGTGCAATTTCTGCATGTGTTGTGACCAGTTTACGCCAGCCAGCTTTTGAGCACCTCTAGAGTTTTTCTCATGTCAGTGTTTGGGCATCTGTGACACTTGTGCAAGGACAGTTTGTATGGCCCAGCGTACAGTGAGGTTGAACTATCTGCGGTGCTCTTGCCTCCATTGTCAACGTGCCAAAGTATGCTGCCATATCTGTGCTCCAATTGCCTCTTTTCCTCCAGTCTCCCATGTCCATATTGACCTCACTGGATCCCTCCCACTGTCAAATGGTCACAGGTATATACTCAATGTCATTGGCAGCTGAAAACTATACTGCTGCCTGACATAATGGTGAATATGGTGGCTGCAGCTTTCATAGACATTTGGGTCTCACATTTTGGGTGGCCCCACCACATAGCACCAGACTGCAGATGACTGATCACATCAAGCATATTTAAAATATTGGCTGCAACATGCAACACACTCATTCATTTCATGACCAGTTACCACCCTACAGCAAACCAACAAATAGCATGGTGGAGTTTCCACAGAACATTGAAAGCTGCCCTCATATGCCAAAATTAAACCTGGGGGACTGCCCTACTGCTAGTTGTCCTAGGTTTGGGTATGGCCCACGAAGCCAACATGGGTGCATCCACCACCGAAGTTGTTTGTAGGCAACTACTCATCATTCCAGAAAACTTCATTGAGTGCCAGCCAATGTCAACCATCAGCCAAGTTTCAGCCTTCATTCAGCAGTTCCTTGACTGCGTGGTGTGCCTTCATCTGGTACCCTTATGGCACCATGGCAAGCACAAGTCCTTCATGAACAAAGACCTCTGCATGTACATACACATCGTGCTCGAAGTGAAGGGCAATCAGCCACCCCTCTGCTCACAGTATTCTGGTCCACACCTCATCCTCAAGAGAGGAGAGAAGATTTTTTCTATCTCCATCCACAGAACCCCACCACAGTCTCTATCTACCACCTAAATCTGACATATACACTGGACCTCCCCAGCCCATGTGCAACATCCAATGTCAAGGTTGAGCTGTCATCGGGTACTGTAAGTAATACCCCAGTTGCCATTGTTGATCCAGCAACTGAAACATAGGGCTCTCACCTGGGGTTCATGCTGCCACCCCCATTGCCATCTACACCAGTGGAGCTGCCCACAACAGCTGCCACTGCCATGCCCTAGATGTGAACCTCAGATTGCCATCCTACCTGGGTTGTGGGATGCCTGCACTATGCACCTGCCACTGAGTGATGGATCAGGAAGCTCATGATATTAGCTCATGCCTACATGATAGCACGTAATATGCCCTTCCACCAGGAGGTTACAACAGCCTGTGGCACTGGCACATGATGGCGTACAGCGTACTATGTATGCGGGAAGCATGGTGTGCCTTGTACTACCTGTCCAAGTGCCAACAGCCTGCCATGGTCTCCATAGCCCGTCTGACCCCACCAGCCAGCTGCAACACTTTGATCTGCCTCCCCACCCAAGCTGAAGGTGAAACATGCAACCAACCCACAGCCAGTACCAAATGATTCTTCAGAGCCCACCAGGTACAATGCCACCCGCATCTGGTGACCGGCATCTGTGACAGACGGGCTAGCACCGAGCAGACGACATGTCAATTAGTGTGCACAACATCACAGACCGTGCGTAGTGACATGTGGTAGTATATCTCATGCCCATCTCTTTGCCAGGTATTGACTTTTTCCCAAAAAGCCATATGGCAGAAGGCATTCTTCTCAGTGGCACTTCCCGTGGAGATGCCTAGCAACACGCACGATGGGACATGCTCTCCTAAGTTTTGTTAGTAATTGTAAAAATAAGTTCGCTCATGTGATATCAGACATTTAACAGTTTGCCAAGTGATTAGTTTAGGGTTCAGGCCAGAAGATGACAAGTGGATAAGTCAGCTTGGTAACGCAAGCAACATAGTGGTGCACAGCATTTGCCTATGGAGACCAGTTGATAGACAAATAAAGAGCTGTAGGTAATTTCATGTGTGCAGAGAAAGGCTTCCCAGGGGCGAAATATTACATGCATGGAGTATCCAATTATCAGAGTCTGCTGAACTAAACCACTGGCACTAACTGCATTCGAAACCTTGTATCAGTTGGCAAAGAGGAATACTAAGTAGACCCCTCTATGAATGCACTGGACAATGATGATATTAGAAATTTATGTTCTAGGAATAATTAATAACTCAGTGATTTGGTGGACACTATCCGCTGGACAATATTATTCTGAGAGCAATTTTTAGTAATTCGTGTGTTAAGGTCAGTTAACTATATTGATCTTGAAAACAAATAGATCACTTACTATAAACACTGCAAGAAACCATTGTCCAATCTGAATAATCCAGATCATCATTAATATTCTTCATTTTAGCAAAATACTTAGCTGCTCCACACCACTGTTGATTTCAGAACTTATGCGATTTTCAAGTTACGTAGTGCTCCCTGTACAGAGCCAAACTTTTGCTTATTCAAAATTAGGTGCAGGTTATTATTGTCACTGGCAAAGTGAACATTGTAAGTTATCAATGAGATTCTTTCTTTTAACTCAATAGCTGTTTTTATTGTGATACATAGTAAGTTGTTACAAGTGTCGTATGTCCTGGGCCATTCTGTCCTGTCCATTCCTATGAAACACTTATTTGGAGCAGATTAGTTGGTGGAATGTACAACAGTTGCAACATGCTTATCATCATGAGCATGATGTGCCAATTTTTAACTGCACAATAACAGCATATTTTGTTGACTGAAAACATAAATAATGCTGTTGTATCTGTTGTCATGTTTCTCTGCAGAATTTTAATTTTGTAATACAGTTCTAAACAAATAAGAATTCTGAAAAGAAATAATCAGAAGACAATGCAGTGGAGCTAGGAGTTCAAAGGGTTGCAGCTAAAAATTTAAATCTTGAAAATTGTGAAACTGCAACTGCACAGTTGTCATGCATTGATGTATATAGTGGCTTTAATTTTGCAGATGGATCAAAAATGCCAATGAGCCAATGAGAAATCAAAATAATTTTTAGAAATGAAAGTTTTTATACACTAGAAGTATTAAAGTGAAATCCCAGGTAGCAGATTATGTCTGCAAAAAGAATACTGAACTCACGAAACAATAACTATACCTACATGACTGTCAGAAATTATAGATGTCACAAAATATACTGCAGAAATCTCCAGATTTCTTTGAAATATATCAAAGTATGGAGTACGTATGGTACTGGAAACTTAGGTCCAAAAGAAAAAAAAATGCAGTCTGACCTTTCATTACTATGTGTTGATGTAGCATTTCAATTGTAACAAAGTAAAGGTACTACAGTCAAACCTAGATGTTTGTGGGTTTGCATTTATGATCCAGAAACATAACACTAATAGCTGCACACAGTGTACATTTTCAAATGATATTTTGTTCTATTTTTCCTGTTAATTTTTGACTTACCGGATACATCACTATATGTCCTTTGGATTTACAGAAGGAAAGTTTATATTGCCTATTGTTAATAGGTATCTTAAATTGCATCCTGTGTGTTCTTTGTGTATAAATAATGTAAAAAAATGTCAGCAGCAGGCACACATTTAAGTATTTCCACAATAATTAGGTTGCTCTATCCACAGTCATAAAGAAATGTGAGAGACAATAATGTGAGGAAGATGTAAAAAAGTGACCACACAGTCGCTACTCATCAGTTGTCAAAAAGAAGGAACCAGAAGCAATGCTTCATTCCTTATGATATACTTCATCATTTGAGGTGTACATCAAATGTGAAGCACTTGGAAATAAAACTGAGTAACATTTGCAATGCATAAATATGTGTGGCTTCAGACAAGTATGAGAAGAAAATTGAGAATCTTGTCTTTTTACTTCATTTGAGCCTAATAATTACAATAACAATTATAAATTTAGATTCAAGCAAATGTAAGAAGATATCAGAATCTACAAAACTGAGAGGGAGAAGTTAAGAAAAATGTGTAGAGATTGGGTGTACAGAAGTGGTCAGGTCCAAGAGATGGAGATTGGTGGGGCACACAGAGACAAACATGAAAAATTGAATACTTGTAACTATATACACTCCTGGAAATGGAAAAAAGAACACATAGCAACTTTGCATTCTTCTGTTCTATGGGTGAAATGTCATGTTGCTGTGGTTGCACACAAAGAGAAATCCTGGAGATACTCACTAGGGGTGACTGTGAGAGTGAATTATGTGATGTTAGTAGCAGTCATCAACGGAATCCTGAATTAACAATCCTCAGCTCTGTGCATCAGCTGGTACAGCTCACTAGTCTGATCTTTCTCCAGGAGGCACAGTCAGCAGATATTTAGAATCTGAAGAATCAGAAAATGATAGTGAAACACTTAGGAAAAGAGCACACTTAATGGCACTTTCGATCAAAAACAAACTGATTTTCAGCCATTGGAGTGTGCATTTGAGGAGTCAGCTTCAGGGCACAAATGTCAGCTGATTAATGACTCAAGTATTCTGTAATTTTTTATGATATTCAAGTCAGAAGACTTGTTTCATTTTTACAGCAGATGAAATGAATTGATTTTACATATACAACAAGGCAAATACTTGTAAATCTGGTGGAAAGGTGGAAAGATACTGGATTTGAGGAACTTTTATTGTTTTGTTGCTATTTGTCTTATAATGGCTCAAGTTAGAAAGAGAGCTGAATGTAAGTCATTACTGGTCTACAGAGACATTTGAACACTCCAGTTTTCACTGAAATTATGTCATAAGACAGTTTTATTTTACTTTTGAAAATGGTACATTTTAGTGACAGCTAGGCAGGCAATGGATATTACAGTTTGTTTAAAATTATGAATTTTGTTGAAAAAATTCATTCAGCATTTCAACGACATTTAAACCACATCAGAAAGTTTGCATTGACAAAAGTCTTCTGTTGTTTAAAGGTCAATTATCTTTTAAACAATTTATTTCAGCCAAATGAAGTAGAACTATACTAAAGCCATTTGTGCTGTGTGAGTGTCAGACTGGGTTCATTTTGGAAGTCATTGCATATACCAGTGCAACAACAGAAATTGGGTTCCACAACGTAGAGGAAAGTGGTTATGTGGTGGCAACACTTATGAGACAATATTTGGAAAATGGACATAATCTGTATCTTGACAGTATTATTCCAGCCGAGACCTATCTCTCTGACTTCGCAACCATGGAACAACAACATGTGACACTGTTCACAACAAGCACAACATGCCAAAACTGCATAGGTACCTGAAATGAGGAAAAACTAACTTTAGGTCAACTGACAAAATGATTGCTATCAAATGGTGTGATAAAAGAGAAGTGTGGGTGTTGATCATGTGTAACACAATACAAATGGTTGAAACAGAGGAGACTGACAGAAACACTAGCAAAAGATAAATCAGAAAAACCAGAAGTATTGTACGTGACAACTCAAATAAAAGTGCAGTTTACCACTGTGACATGCTACAGAGCTCAGTAAGAATAATGTGTAAGATTGTGAAATGACATAAAAAATATATTTTCACATCTTTGATCAGTGCATTTTAAATGCTCATTTTCTCCATAAGTCAGTTACAGGGGAAAAAATGGCATTGTAGAGTTTCTCCTACCTCCCATTAGGGAGATTGTAGAAAAATATGCAACAGAAGGAGAAAAGCTGGCAGACAAAGTAATTCTGATAACTGGAATCTTCTATGATTTAGGAGAAAAATTTGCTAATCTACAGATGTGTGGTTTCCATTAAATATAAAGTGCACCAGGATACCAGAGACCAATGCAAATGCAATGCACCATTATGTATTGTACCCTGTTTTGAGACTTGTCATACAAAGAAGCTCTTGTGAATAAATTATTTAAAAAAGACAGAAAAAACACAAAAATGTAACAAAAGGACAAAAAAATCTATTTTTAACTTCATCAGTGCCAGTCCAAGGCCTGGACTAAAACAAAAAATGACAAATAGATACAATGAGAGCAAAAAGTATTCAGACGCTTCCTTCAGGTAAAGTAGATCACTGACAAATGAATAGACATGATCTTTCAGAAGCTACACTATACATTTCTACAGCAAAACAAAGCTCCTACATATGATGAGTGTTTCAAAATGAATATTGGGGTTTAAAGGCTTTGTAGCATTTATTACATTCAACTTACAATTATAAATTACATATCAAATGAAAGAGCAACTCAAATATCTCATTATGATACGCTCATATTATTACCAAATAATGTATACAATTCATATATTATGAGTTTTGACAATGAAATTTACTTAGGCAGATACAGTACTGTAAAGCAGACTTGAAATACAGACTGTGTGTTAAAACAAGTCTTAATGCTTCGAATTTCTGAGTATGAAGCAGAACTCCTGATGATGAAATATGCTGACAGCTAACAGATGTTGTGTTTCAGGTGCTACAATACCTATTCTGTGCATGATGCCAATACACAGTTAAACAAAACCTACATATATCCATCACTTTAAAATGTTATGAAATTATTCCGATGTGAGGGAAACAATTACATTCAGGTAGCCTGATATTTGGGTCATGGTACTTGCCTAAGGATGCAGGGAAGGACTGAAAATATATACTGAGTATTTAAAATGTATTCAAAGAATTAAGTTTCCTCACTTTGGAGTGTCTTTCCAGATGAAGAAGTATGGTGGCAAGAAAAAGACTTGTTGTTTCAGATGATGTTAGACCTATTTTGTATTTGATGTAATTACACAGCATACATTGCATGAGTAAAACAAATATTATAGATATTCATCTGATTATGATATGCTGAAATTATTATCAAGTAACGTAGACAATCATAGCCAGGAATAGTGATTTTTGGCTGTGAAAGTTGCCTAGAAATGTGTAAAAGCATTGAAAATACATAATGCACATTGTAAAAAGAATTCAAAAGCTTCAAGATGCCAAGTTTAACATGTCTTTCTAGACGGAATAATGTAGTGGTAACAGACAGACCCGATTCTTCATATGCAGCAACAGCTATTCCATGCACAAAAGTAAATACACAGAACACATAGCACCAGTTAACAAAACATTATGCAGATTCATCTCTTTATGATGTGTTAAAATTATTCCAACATAATGGAAAGATTTTGTATTTGAAAACATCGATTTCTGGCTTTCGAGTTTGCCAGGGAACAATTAATTTTATTTATGTACTCAAAATGTATTTCAATGCATCAGAAGTGTGTTTCAGCAAGCAATTCACTTCCCTTGTGAAGTGTGTGTGAATGAATTAGTGTGCTAGCATGCCCTAAGAGCACAGATAAAATGGAGAGTGTGGACGTACAGGTTCTACAGCATTTATCTCGAAATCTATGACCAAAATATTCAGCACACAGCCAGGAGGCCACCACAGGTGCTACAGCAGCAGGAAGTGGACGCAGACAGAGGATCCTGTCACAGATAGTGGGGTAAGACCATAATGACACTGCACTCGGCATGGTCTGTGGCAAGTGTGTCAGTAGCAGTGAAAGGGTTAAGCAAGAAAGCTGTTAAGATCAGATTACACAACCACAATTTTGGTTAAGATAGGGGCTGTAACTTCTGTAACATACTGCATGTAGTGTTTAATGTTGAGAAGTTACAGAATAATATTCCAAGTGGTATACATTCCCAGGAGATTGGCAGCTCTATAAAAATTCTTGCATTGCATGTCCAGGCATCTCTGGTTGCATATATGAATCCCTTTGCCCTTGTATGAGATCACAACAATGTCATTTGGCTCACTGCTACATTTAAAATATCAAAACATCATAAATTTAAAGTTCCAACACAATATTATTTACAACAGTCAGCTCCTGGGGATGACAGAGATATTATTCAAACTGAACACAGCAAGTGAAGTGAAACAATTTCATCTAAAACTGTTATTATAAAAACCTTGCTTACAGCTGATGAAATTTGCTACATTAACATCGTAACAGTTTGAGATTGATACACAGGTGTAATGCAATAGGATATATGAACTGTAAGTGATGCAGCCTTCTGAAACACAACTACTGTTTTTTTATTAGTGGATATATCAAGTTCTTCAGACGTGAGATGAAAGTTTACTAGATTAGATGGCCACTCTTATTCCTGAGAATGCACTACTGATTTCTTTTTATATTTGTGACCCATAAGTTAAATTAAATATGTTATGATAATAAGAGAAAATGTATATGGGACATTATTAGAGAGATATGGCACAGATAACATAAATGTTCACAAATGCAGTGTCAGATGGGAACACAATAATTCTGCAAATATCCTTGTATCACTCTCACAAAATTCAACTTACAATACATAGCAATATTTCACTGGCATCAGAACACCATATTTCTTCCAAGAAAAACATCACTCAAGGTGTGTTTCAAAAATCAAAATTTGGAAAAGAATCAGTCAATATATTAATACAAATGGTAAAAATGATAACAAAATTGAGAATAGGCACAGTTAATTTCAGTGCATATGTTACATGGCATCACAGTAATAGCAAAACAAATAAGAGGCACAGTTAATTTCAGTGAACAAATTACTGGCTATTTCAATACAGCTTTTGCATAAATACAGCAAGAGTAACATATACAACAATTCAGCACACATGAACAATGCAGCCATGTACAGAACAATGCTCTGCATTAACAATCAAACACTGATGAAGCAAATTGCACCATTGCACATGACAGCTTACTGATTTTAAAATAAAAATGAGCAAAATAATATTTATGCTTTCAAGCTGCAGCAGTTACATGATGTAAGAATAATTGGAATATTAAAATAAACTCAGATTTTTTAAGAAATACGGTGTATCATATGCCCTGCAGCCAATTATTATTTTAGAACCTTCAAATATTATTTCAAACATGGGCAACTGCAGGATACCGGTATCATGGCCGTACATTTCTTTACATGTTAATTACTTAATGACATTTATCAAAAGGACTAGTTATTGCCATGAAGGAGTTATAAAACATCAAAACTGAAACAGTACCACCAGTCAGTATCAAAATAATAAAAAAAATAAATAAAAAGGACACACTTATGAACTATTGTTACACCGTACTTGAGAAATCAGTGGTACTGTACATGGATATAACTGAACCTGGGTTGCTACAATAATACAAAACCAGTGTTTCTGATGCTTCAGTATGTCTTTCACTACAACTTTTTACAAAGTGGGACTACTGAATGATGCATTTCTCATGTTTTGCGGCTGGGAATTAATCAACCTGAATTACTACAAAAATTCAGTATCTGTAACAATTAGATGCCTTAACTTCTTTAAACACATTGTACTAGTCTAAAACTAGAAGGAAGTTGTAACAGAACACAAAAACATGGAAGCTGAATCTTCATAAACAGAAAAGAAAGTGTGTGTGCGTGGGGGGGGGGGGGGGGGGGGATGCGTGAGGTGGGTGGTTGCATGTGCGTGTTGTGGGGGGCAGGGGGTGCAGGGGTGGAGGGATGTGTGTGTGTGTGGGGGGGGGGGGGGGGGGGGGGAGGATGGGTGAGGTGGGTGAATGTGCATTTTGTGGGGGGTGGGGGGGTGCAGGGGTGGAGGGACGTGTGTGTGTGTGTGTGTGTGTGTGTGTGTGTGTGTGTGTGTGTATGCTGGTACGTGAGTGGGTGGGTGAGTGATCATTGATCACATGGACCCCCTTTGTGATGAAAATGGGAATCTAATAGCTGAGCAGCAATCATTGTTACTTCTTCGTGTACCATTTTATCATCTTGCATCCAGGATTTCTGATACTGAAATATGAAATGAACCAAAGAAGATTTTAAATGTCTGCAAGTAATCCCTACATTAGCTACAGCATATTTAGAGCAATTCATTTTAAAACTGATGGAGATGCTGATGTCTGGTATAACACTAGCAAAGCTGGTGCAGACACTATTCTCATATATCTTTCACCACAACTTTTTAGGAATCATGTAATACAAAATGATTCAGGGATCATTTTATGCACCTCAAGAGTGCAAGTTCGTAATAAATAACTGATGACTTACAAATAACATCAAATTTTTGTAAATGATTGATCAATTCTAAAAGTGTAATAGTACCATAAAATTTCACATCTAGTGCCAAAATTTGAGAAAACTGCTTTGAGAGAAAGGTTTCTACTTCTGAGGTGACCAACAAAAGAGTAAGACGTTTACATTACAATAATGAAATATGCTGCCTGTATCAAAACCACAATACAGATCATGACTGTTTGTTACCTCAATGAAACACTTCAGTGTACTTCCAGCCTAATGGAATGAGCTAAGAGGTACACTGGTGTTACAGACACATGTGACATAAAGTAACTGTGTCTAAGGATAAGACCAAATAGATAATCACCTAGAAAAACAATTTATAGAAAGAAAAATATCCATATTGTATAATTTATATTATTGTATAAATGGTCCATTTTTTAAGCAGAGAAAAGGTCACTGGTAAGATCACTCAACAAAGAATTACGCATTGATCTGTCATTAAGATTCCTCAATTCTCAGTTTTCTTGTTAAATAATACAAGTGTGACATGATGTCATGTAGGAGGCTAGTGACCATTCTAGTAATTATGTGTAAATCTGTCGTTAAGTTGGGTAGGTGTCATAAAAAGTCATACAGCAGGTGAAGAATGACTTTATTGGTCACAAAGTGACATGTTTTGAGATTATTTCCATCTTCAGAGTCCTACACAAGTGCAAAGGTAGCACAAGGATAAGAGTATCACCAGATGTATTCGTAATATGAGATCACAGGCTAGGAAGTCTGTCATCTCATGTTATGAACACATCTGGTAATGCTCTTATCCTTGTGCTACCTTTGCAGTTGGGTAATAGTCTGAAGATGAAAATAATTCTGAAATGTGTCACTTTGTGATCAATATAGTCATTCTTCACCTGTTGTATGACTTTTTATGACACCTACCCAACTTAACGACAGATTTATACATAATTACTAGAATGGTCACTAGCCTCCTACATGACATCATGTCACACTTGTATTATTTAATAAGAAAACTGAGAATTGAGGAATCTGTCAAAAACAAGGTGTCATTTCTGCTGGTGTCTTCATGGTATACAAAAGTATGAAAACTGTCCTCCAAGAAGTGAATGTCAGCACCACAAAACATGACACTGAATATTCAAAGACAAAACTCGATAAATACAATTTCTGAAAATAAATTATCCTGTTCTCAAAAATTAAAATATTCAAATTCACTATCTTCATCCATTTCTATCTCTCTTGTTGCACTCTGTATTGCTTTTCCATCACCAATCTTTCATTCTTCTACTAGCACTATCTGTTATTTCTCATATTCTACTCATTTTTCCTGAATGAGTACCTGTGTTTTGGTCTGAGCAGACTGGTAATTACAGTGTAGTGAATGAGGTCTTGAATAGTTTGGACAGATTTTCCAAGCCAAGCAAATGGTCTCAGGAGAACTCCTGGGTGTGTGTTTTGATGTGTTACAAACTTCTGACAAGCAACACTGAATATAAAGCACTTAAAAGAAAAAAATGTTAACCCATGAACTTGCATCCCAGCTTAGAAAACTCTTGTGGGAGTTCCTTTTCAAATGTTATAGGACAGGACTTTTCTGTGTGTAAATGTGATGAGACATTTCCAGTTTGGTAAGCTGAAAGGAATCCTGTTGTCTTGACATTCTCTGGTATACCATTAGGAGTGGCTGAGATGCTTAACAGGTGGGGCACATACAAGCAGCCACTAATTTTGCATGGCTCATACGGCACAGCAAGCAGCTATTTGTGGTTCTTAACATGAAACTCGTGCCAGTATCAAAGGAGGTGGGATTTCCACCACTTCAGAGTTACTAACATTAAAGCACATGCCACAGCACGCAAAACTAAACATATTATTTTCTTATCTTCAGTATCAGTGCAGTATTAGGAATGTGCAGAATATTTATGTCTTAGGTTAGTAACAAAATGAATATTCATGTTAGTATGATGCTTTATGAGACATTATTCATTTTAAATATGTAGTGTTTTATGTCATTTTGATTAGTGTCTGAGAGTGATTTATTAGATAACGTTTTTGAATTAATGTTGGCCAATTGGTTCCAAGTTTTATAATATTGAAATAATGCATATCCCTACAACAGAGTGGCACAGCAGGGAAGAGACAATGGCAGTAGCCAATAGCAAGAGAACTGAAAGAAGTAGAGGGGCCAAGTCACACAAGTCACAGAAAGCTGGGCTTGGGTGCCAGGATAAGAAGGAACTTTTTGTTTAGTATTGAAAAGGTAAGAAGTTCTGTTTTCAGGACATGATTTAGTAAAGTTTTATGATTGTTTTCCGCTTGGCAGGTGGCCATGTAGTGGAAGTGCTGAAACTTTGTTTATTTTTTTAGTCCATGATAATTCATAATTTTTCTGTGTGTTTGATCATAGAGGAA
The DNA here is from genome assembly GCF_021461395.2 of Schistocerca americana. Classification (NCBI taxonomy): domain Eukaryota; kingdom Metazoa; phylum Arthropoda; class Insecta; order Orthoptera; family Acrididae; genus Schistocerca; species Schistocerca americana. The sequence goes on along the minus strand of NC_060130.1, from coordinate 424,842,411 downwards.
CTGGCAAGTTTTACAGAAAAGTATTTTAATGTACATTAACAGTGTGAACAATTAATCATGAGTTGTGAGCATTACTTTGAATCTGCTCTGAGGGTTTGGCTACCTGTTAGAGTTTACTGAAACTGTTTACTGCCACTACTTCAGTTGTGTTTTAGTGAGTAAACAACTGAATTTCAAAGGTATTTGTTCTGTTGCCTATCTTATTCCTAATAAACACCTCCAGCTCCATTCTTTTATTTCTATTGTATTTAACACATGCACAAAGAACTTATGGACTTGAAATCTTTTGAAATAGAAACTCTTTTGCAGCAGTGTGCAATTGGTCTCTAGGCTACATGGCTGCTACATCTTATGGGCCAACAGTAAATAAGTTTGTGCATTCCCCCCCCCCCCCCCCCCCCCTGCCCCAGCTCACCCTGCAGACCCCCCCCCCCCCCCCCCCAAGATAAATTTTCATTAATACAGGGTGGTAGTTAGTTATTAGTTACTTGGAGCTCAAGTCTAGGATATGCTGAAATTTATTAAGCAGGCCTGTAGACAGTAGCATGGAGGGCTAGGAAGACTTAAGAAAAAAAACTGAGTGGCCGTAAACATCAGATGGCATCAAAAGCATCACAACACTGTAGGCAGCCCATCATCTGTTCAGGACTTCGCGAGTCCAAAATTATCACTTCAGCACTATGAAATAACATATCCCTTTAGCCAGCACTCTGAGATTTCCTGTCATTGTCAGTCCACAGTGTTGCTCAGAGATGTCACAGCTCATCAAAACAGTGCCGTGACTTTCTCAACAAACAAGTTTGGAGTACTGCATCAGCACACACAGCATACATCTAGATTGTCTACATACATTAAGTATAGCTACTACTGCATTTTGTGAATGTTGAACTGAATTGTAAGCCATAGCAGACCATTGACTATGACTGTGGTTTGAAGCACATATCTAGTGATTCAGTAAGCCCTGAGCTGGGAGTGGAAATGCCAATAGATATAAATCCATGGTAGTTCATTTTGGGTAAACTGAATTCAAAGTTTGAGAATAAATTAGGGGAAATTAGATCTAAATTTGAAAGTAAAAGTGACATAATTGAAGGGAATATAAATGCAAAATTCGAAGGCTTAAAGTTAGATTTATAGAAGTTGAAAATATGTTTGTTGCACATTGGAAGTGATCAAGGAGAATTTAAGGGAGTATATGAGAGGGAATAAGTTACAGATTGACAAATAGGAGAAAGACGTTAAATCTGCTCTTGACAAGCTTACCAGCAATGTAGACATCTGAGACCTGAATTAAAATGTGCTGTAGAAACTCAACCTACTCATTTTGATTCCAGGTTCACAGAAGCGGTAAGTTTCATCATGATTACTGAAACTAATAAGTCTTGTGTGTCATGCAGGGACCTGCATCGAAATTGTTTCCAAGTGATAACATTTATCACACTGTTGGTTTATTGCCTTTTCATAGGGTTAACTTTGTTGTGGGTGTATATATTTGCTTATGGAATTATACCAGCCAATGATTTGTGTAATGGCTGCATACTAAACAATGAATGTCAATATAGAGTGAAAGACTTGAGGAGTAAAACAAAATTTTATAAATGCGTTAATGCTAAAGAGTGGAAGTAAGTTGAGAAATTTAAGTTTGACAGTGATCTTTTAAAAAATAATAACCCTGAAAATACAGTTTTGCCTATATGGAAGTTTTTGGAGATGATAAAAATGTAGGGCCTGTATGTTGTATGAAATTAAACACTACACAGAGTGAATGTGTGAAAGATGTGGGGAATGGTTTGCTGAAATAAACAGAATTAATGAGAAAGGATGTAGAGGAAGTGTAGCCATTTATTGATGTGAATGTGTATGATGTGTGTGTAGAGGTGTTAGCTGGGAGTGGGAGTAATATTTATGACTTAAATGAGAAGTTCTATGAACATGTTAAGGAACTGCATGGTAATAAAATGGTAGAGTTTCCTGTGAAAATCATAAAAAATTAAGAATGCTACAGATCAATACAGAAAACCAATCAAAAGAGAGATAATGGTTGAGTTTGTTGTAGACAGGGAGTCATTTGTGGAGAATTTCCTTGTGATACCAAGACTGACTGTAAATGTAATGCCTGAAATGGATTTACTGATCAATAAATTTGTGACTATGAAATGCATGAAAATGAGTTTGATTGTGCATTAAACAGGAAGAGGGTTAGATTTAAATATGTGTTATCTGAGGAAAATGTAATAGCAAATGTGTGAAATTACAGAAGGCTGAGGATGCTTTCAACATAGAAGAGAAAACTGAGTATAAAATTAGCAATAGCGTCTGAACTTAAATTTATTGTGTTTGCTTTTGGAGTGGAGTACTATGTAATTTTTGTGTATGTACATTCTGTTGTCTTTTAAGGATGTAGTGTATTAATGATTTTGGTGGATTTATTAGTACAATTTTTATTAATCACACCATGTACCATGAAGTGAGAATGTGTGGAATAAATAATGTACAAATGATGAAAGTTTCTTGTTTAATTAGAGTTTTAATTATATGTTTATGTGTTCTGATAGTACCAAAGTCATGGTACATGGAGGTGGCAGTATCACTGTAAACTTGTTGGCTGACAGTCAAGTGATTTTGACTGATGAAAAGTAACAATGGTAATCTGGAAGAATTTGACTCCTATGGTACTGATATGTTAACAGTTATTTGTTGGATATCATATGAATTGTGTTTTTGAATTGGATCTGGAGTCTTATTAGTGTGGTGATTCGGCGGGTTTGTTTTTGTGTTGAAATGAACTTCAGGTGACAGGGATTTTGATATATTTTTTGGTATAAATGTAGTGTGAGTGATGTACAGGGCGATTATAATTAAAATTAAATTTTCAAAACGATGTAGAAATAAAACCACTGGTCAGAATGACATCAAATTGGAACGTAATATTATCGGAGAAGGGGGAAAACATTTGGAGGAAGAAAAAAAAATAGTTACAAAATGTAGCAATAGATGGCACTGTATGTGTCAGAATATGTAAATGAAAACACTTATCATGAGCACAACCCATTGAAGTTGGTATAAACACACTGGGTGCATGGCTTTTCCTTCTTTCATGTCTGCGACGTTCTCCATGACCGTCTCAATTCAGGATGGTCCTCTTCTTGTAAAGTTGTATTAGAAGAATGATGACTGTGTATACATCACTCTGCAGAAGTTCCAGACACTGAAGGGTTTGAAAAAAGGTGTTGGTCTGATGACTGGCGTGGGTCTGGAGAAAATGATTCAGAAATTTGAAAAGACGGGTTCTTTTGGTGTGGAACCTGGTAGAGGAAGGAAACAATTTGATTCATTGCCAGTGGAAGCTGTGGCTACAGCAATGCAGGAGGAGATGAGTGGTGATGTGCAAACATTTAGTGCACAGAGAATTGCCCGAACATTGGACATACCTGTGAGCATGGTGCATAAAATCCTATGAAAAATCCTTCTTTGCTATCCATTCAAAATTAACCATGTGCATGAGTTGCTTCCTGTTGACCTGCCAGCAAAAGAGACCTTTGCTTTAGAATTTCTTGCTCACATGGAAGTGGATAATGATTGGCTGTGGAATATTTTGTGGACAGATGAAGCCCACTTCCATCTGACAGTACGTCAATACACAGAAGTGTCGAATATGGACAATGGAAATTCCACACTCAAATCAACCAGTACCATTTCATCCTGAAAAGGTTACTGTGTGGTGCACGTTTATGGCATCATTTGTCATAGGGCCATATTTTTCGAAGAGACACGTGTTCCAGTCCTGTTACCTGTACCATCACTGGTAAGCACTGTGAGCGTCTTCTGTGCAATCACGTCATTCAAGCTCTCCAACAGCATGGATGTGTGGATGGGATCATTTTTATGCAATATGGCACACCTCCACACATTGCAAATACAGTTAAACAGCTGCTGAAGCTCTATTTCGCAAATGCTAGAATTATCTGCCACCATTTCCCTACAGCCTGGCTGTCCTGATCACCTGATCTTAATCCGTGTGACTTCTGGCTGTGGGGCTATCTGAAAGATGTTGTATTCGGTGTTCCAATTGCAAACTTAGCTTCATTGGAGGCATGCATTGCACAATGCATTCTGAACGTGACCCTGGAAACACTTCGATCAGTTGTGGAACATGCTGTTTCTTGATTTCAACTTGCTGCAGAAAACAGTGGACAGCATGTTGAACATATTTTGCACCACGATTTTAATTGGTGCCTTTTATGCAGTTTTTGGCCTCAGGACAATTGAGAACCAATGTGAATGATGCTTTTTATGCCATTTTTGCCTCAGGACATTTAAAAACCGGTTTTTCCCATCTGTGTGACATGACCTTGCCATGGTGGATGGGCTTACATAACTAACAGTATCATACCCATACACCCATGCACACTGAGTAGTACAGTTTGTTTAACACCAAACATACACCTTAGGCATTGTTGTATGATTCATTTGTCATTTGTAGTTGACCAAAATTAACTTATGATGCTTACAGTGCCACTTATTACTATGTTTTGTAACTATTTATTTTTCTTCTGCCATACGTTTTCCCCTTCTCCAATAATATTCCTTTGCAATTTGACATCATTCTGACCAGTGGTGCTATTTATACAGTGGTTTGAAAATTTAACTTTAATTATAATTACCCCATATAACTATGCTTATTTTCTAGTTACACAACTGTGGACACAGCAGTGCCAACAGAACACTTATTTAGAAAGTAGCAAATTCAGAAAAAAAGTATTCTTTATACAGTTTGATAAGAAATGAATTGATAATTAAATGAAAGCTTGTTTTTTAATTGTGTGTTGGTTTGGCTAGCTACTTGCATAAAAGCCATGTAACAGCTGATTCAGAGATGTAAATTCTGTAGTATGGGCCTACACAGTCCAATTGGGTTAGATCCTTGAACTAGACATCACAAGCAAGTTAGAGTCAAAAGAAAGTTCTCTGTTCCGTTTCTTGTTTGAAACATTGCTACCATATTGGCTTTCATGGATTTACTTGAATTGTGTGAGATAATGCACAATTTGGTGAGTATTTATTGAAGTGAAGATTCAGAATCCCTCATACCAACTCTACTTCATGCTTCTTTCTACCATTTTTAATTTCTATGCAAAAAAATTAATTATCAATTCCAAAACAATGTAAATACAATACTTTCTAGTAAGCATTCCTTTTTAATTTCTTTCTGTTTAGACTTAAATATCTGTACACACATAAGCAATGAATGAGACATATTTGTACTGGAAATAGAGCATCTCAACAATGCACTATGTCCTATATGACAGGAATATTGGCACACCTAGCCCTGCCCCTTATCATGACAGTCAAGCTCAGGATAAACAAGGCACATGATATTAGCACTTTGGATAATAAGCAGAACACGAGTGACTGACAAACAGGACACTTCCAAGCCTGATGTCATGCAGACATTGTGCATTGTGTCACCCTGTAATGAGTGCATTATGCATAAATTCATTGCAGGAAAGCTTCCACCACCACAGTCAACTGCCGTTGGTGATGATGTATTCATGACAGGCATTCTATGGCAATGCAACTGACTGAAGTCTAAGACTGAAAAAAGAAGTGTGAAATATCTCCATTGTTGAACCCATGTTTCCCTTGTGTTATTGTTTTTCCTATAATAACATGTATCCTCACATTGGTGTTGCGTGTATTTCTTCAGTAAATTAATGAAGTGTGTGTAACAAATATTACTCATGTTTTATTGAGGATCGACATTCCCACTAGTGGTGACCCTGAAGTGAGTTTTTCATGCAACCTTTTGAACTAAGAGGAGGGGTGATACCCATGGTGTGTTGGAATGTTGAATAATGCTTTTATTTTTCTTTTCTTTCTTTGATTTGGTATACTTTCCTGGTGCCAACTTGGACAGTTGAAAAACGATTGGTGGTCCCACCATAAGAGGAATGTGGAAGCAGATGTTATGTGGCATCCTTGTGAAAGCTTCATGCAGCTCTTTCATGTCAGCCAAATTCTACATAGGTGTAGTGACATCTTTTAATTTCCACAGTTTAGTCTGAACTGTCCTTGAGGTAGTGGTGCATACACTAATGTGAGTGCAGAACACTTCATTGGTTTTAACTACGCATGTTGTCACTTCCTGCAAGGCCATCACCTTTCCAATCAACTCACTGGCAGTGTTCACTATGGTAAGAAGTTCACCTTTCAATGATGCTTCTGTGTTGACAGGTAAATCTGTAAGCTTCCATGAGGGCAATGTCACACCAAAAACAACAGTGTTTTTCAGTTTGTGAGAAATGCTTGAACAGCTTGTATGTCCATAAACAGTCTCAGTCTTTATATGGAGTTGAACCTTCCATCAACATGAAAATGGTGTACAAAATCCACCTCAAGGATCGGTTCATTGACTTTGGCAATCAGGAAGATCCTCTGCAATTTCTTGGTGAAACCCAAACTCACCACCTCACTGCATTGTCCAAAAGTAGGTATCTTAAAGCTGTTTTCAGCAGTGAGCCAGGGGACAACAGAAGATCATTCTTCAGGTTTCATCTTAAGTGTCATCAACTGACACAGCCACCGATGAAGCCACACCATCACCAGACTAGCCTCCACAGGAAACTTCCCAGTTTCTCCTGTTCTAAGACCAGTCTGCATGAAGGCTGGCAGGAGCATAGAGCATGAATATTGATTCACCCCAAGACATCCACTCTCTGGGAGGGGGGCTGTATGGTGAAATAATTAATTGAGGACTAAGACTGAAAGTTGAAGTGTGGAATATCTCTGTTGTTTAACTGACATTTCCTTTGGGTCATTGTTTTTCCTGTTAGTGTAGCTTATGTTTCCATACAACATGTATACTCATTTTGTGTTGCATATATTGTTCTAGTAAATAAAAAAATGTGTGTAAGTAATATTGTTCATGCTTTATTGTGGACTGATGTTCCCACACAATCAACTGTTACAGATTGTAGTAGTCGATAGATGAGTCACAGTGTAACAACTGAAAAGCCACCTTCTTGCTATGGGGTACAGAAACCACCACCCTACATATGTACCTCAGCTCATCGAACATCTCAAGGCACAAAAATTAGCATGGGCACAGCAACAGCAGCATCACACACTCAAAGAGTGCAATACGATTGTCTGGGTTGATTAACTGATTAACTGATTAACATGTTTGATACACACTGGAAGCTGGATCAGTTATGTCCAAACTCACATGATGTCATGCATCTCCATTGCCAGAAGATTCAAAATGGTTCAAACGGCTCTGAGCACTATGGGACTCAACTGCTGAGGTCATTAGTCCCCTAGAACTTAGAACTACTTAAACCTAACTAACCTAAGGACATCACAAACATCCATGCCCGAGGCAGGATTTGAACCTGCGACCATAGCGGTCTTGCGGTTCCAGACTGCAGCGCCTTTAACTGCACGGCCACTTCGGCCGGCCATTGCCAGAAGAACCCTGTTCAAGCAGGTGATGGATGGACATCAATGAATGGATCACAAGAACCACCTATAACTAGTGTCCATAAGTTATGTACAGTGATTCAGCAGTCAAGGTGGTTCCATAATACTTTCTCCACACCACAATGTATCATCATACTCACCAGGGCAAAAAGAGATGCTACATATTACCAGGTACATGTGCCTAATCCAACAACTCATAAACGTATAACAAGCTTATTATTTAAAGTGCTACGTTAGTTAAAACACAGAAAGTCAGTTATAATCTAACATAAGGAATTGTTTTACCTTAAATAATTCAAGAAAGACATGAACCATGAGCACTTCATTAGTACGATAACATCTACACTGCCAGAAAAAAATGCAACACCCTCAATGACAAAGTCATTTTATTGACAAGTGAGGAGACAGGTAATACATCACTGCAGAATTGTAGGGAACAAATTCAGACCAAACAAAACACATGTCACATTAAAGGGTGCCCAAATAATTACATCAATACACAATCCACCCACTCTGGTGGCAACACAGGTGTGTATTATCACGTGCAAACAATAATAAAGATGCAAAATTGCATCCTTCACTAGGTAGACCCAAGCATATAGCACCTTTTATTGCAATTTGACAATGGTTCTTGCAGGCCCTGGAGAACGAGTCAATTTCCACTTCATCATGTCCCATATGTGTTCAATTTGTGAGAGATATGGTGATCCTGCTGGTCAGGCAGTTGTACACCTCAAAGAGCACCTTTTGTCACATCAGCTGTATGTGGGCAAGCATTACCTTTCTGTAAAAGCACATCACCTTCTTGTTGAAGAGATGGCAGTAGCATAAAGATAACACCTTGTGCAATGTAACAGGCACTGGGTACTTTGCCCTGCAGAAACACCATATGTGACTGACCGTTGTAACTGACAGTCCCCACACCATAAAGCCTGGGATGGGAACTGTGTGCCATGGGCAAGTGAATTTGGGAACAGGCAGCTCACCAGGTCTATGCCATGTATGTATACGTCCATCACCTGCATACATACAGAACTTACTCTCATCACTGAGGACAATAGAGTGCCATTACACTCTGCAATCAACTCTTTCACGACACCAGAGTAGCCACGCTTGGTGGTGTCATTGTGCCAGTGGTAGCCTGATAAGAGGCACACATGATATTAATCCTGCTGCAAACAGACGGTTCCCAATGGTCTCTGATGACACAACAGGTGCAATATGTGTTCAGATTTCATCCCTGGATGATGTTTGGTTGGCCACTACTGCTCACACAGTGTGTCAATCTTAACATGTGTCTGTGCTATGCAGATGTCCAGAACCTGATGTAAGTGCATGGGCATGTTCCACAGACTACTGTTGAAAGCAGTTGCACACCACTGACACATTGTGCTCAATGCGGGCAGCACTCTATCAATATGTCCATCCGGCTTCCTGCACACAATGCAACCCTGTTTTGAATGGTTGAAGCAGCTCAACAGGAGTACTCCATCGTGGGACATGATTGTACCCTAGAATGAATGCTGCAAACAGCACACACCTTCAAACTCAGCACAATTACCGCCTGCACAGTCAAAACAGAGGGTGCACAGACAGGCCTCCTAGGCACCATCTGATTGATGATGATGATGACAGATGAATCATTAACATTACAACCTCTCAGTATCCACATATTACACCCTGCTGCTCCTGACCACATTTTTTTTCTGACAGTGTACATTCAGCCATAGTTCTTCAAACAGGCACCAAGCGCCTTACTGTCATATTGATTTATTTAGTTCAGAGTTTCCTTTGGCTTAAGTGTCAGCTTCACTTTGGAAAGTATTGACTTTTATCTTTCAAAAATCCTTATATTTCCACAAACTCTCTTGGGGAGATATTAGTTCACTCAGCATAAATATGAATGATTGAAAGAGATTGATTCCTTGAGAATGTGACAAAATAATATTTTTCTTTCCAAGTTACAAAGAGCTGATGGAGGTTACTAGATAGTAAACTTCCCTTTGAATAAAACAATAATGCTTATTTGGGCTAAAAATTACTTCTATAATTATGTGAAAACTGCACTGAATTAAAAATAAGCACTTTAATTGATGTTATTAGGAGAAATTTCAGTGTAGAAAAATTAAGAAACAAACCAAAAGGAAATTGCTACAGTAAAAATGAAACAGAAACAAATATTCTGGATAGATAAGAAGAGTCAGAACCAATTATTTGGCTGTTGGTCATGGCCCAGATTGATTTAACAGTTTAGCTTTGAAAAATATATCTGACAGCAATGGAAATAAATTCAGCTTATATAGTTTATACTTTGCTAATATAATTAATTGTGCCAAAAGTTACTAACCAAATTAAAGTTCTGAAACTAATATATGAGAATTCCATTGTAGATGAAAGTTTACTGATCACATAAACGTAACTAGCCTCATTTAAGCACTTAACTTTTCTTAAAATTTAAATAGAAGTGGGCCTGTAGCCACTTTAAATGTGAAACTCCATTAATTATTCTTAAATATTTTGCAGGAATAATGGTAATATAGCATAACAGAAATCAAACAGTAGTGGGTAAGTTGCTTGTTGGAGTATCAGCATGCAAACATGCAGAAGTCTTGTTACTTAACACTTAGTTTGTAAGGGCGAATTATGACACACAGACTGCTGCCAATTCCAAGTGGTATACTATGATTAGGCATCAAAACAGTTCACGATATTTTTGTAAGAGTATTGGAATCCCTGCTCTAGATGAATTTTCTGTAATTTTAGGTTACCTCTTCTGTGAGAGTTTGTGACTGTATAATGTTAGCAGGAGTTAGTTTAAGTATTAAATTATCAGTTACACACTTACATTTAATTTTTCATTCCTATTTGTTGTATACAGGATATGTATTTAGGTATATGTAATTATTTGTGTTATTATAATATGTATTTTTATATTGTGAAACAGTGTAATGTTATTTTCTTTCTTGATGAGTTCTTATGTCTTCTAACATATCCAGGAAATGATTAACAAATAAATAGGAAAAAATTCACTGCTGGACATGTTGTAATGATAAATCAGTCACCAAGGCTTTGTTATGGCTTAAATCTTTGCTCTGAACTTTGGAGCAGTCATTTGACAGACTGTAATTGAGTATCACTTGATTGCACACAACTTTTGTGGATACTGTGATAAATTAGCTTTCAATCACATGTTCAATCTACACAGATAGAGATTTTCTATGGATAAAAGAAAATTCATTTCCATAATTTTGAAAACAACTTATTAACGTAATGTAGATGCATGTGGTCCTGAATACTTTTATATAGTAGATTGTCCTATTATAATTAATTATAACACCTTAAATTACTCACTTGGGCGTGGCCGCCGCTCTGTATGAACTGGTCCATTAACCTGGCCCTTATGAACAGCTGCAAGTGGAGCACTAGAGACAGGTGCCCTCGGTTGTCGCTTTGGTGAACGATTTTCAACGCTGACCCCTGGGCCCACGGAGTGAGAACGAACTAAAAGTGAAGTCCATACACAACTTATAGAGTATGAGTATCAGTATATTCAGTATACTCTTAATCTTGCTATTTCCGCTTAGATACAAAGTATCAACAACCTGAGAAAAATTTGAAATTTAGAAACACTAATTGTTGCAACTAAAACCTTTTTCTCATGTGGTTGATAAACATATAAAACAATGCTTTAAAACTGTCCTTCATTTACTTATTTCTACTCTCCTCCCCTCAGACATCAAATAATAAATTCTAAATAATGAATATCAGCTGTAGAAAGAACAGTGTTGACTGATGTTTTATTTCATAATACATTATGACTAAATTATTTTTAAGTACAGAATTACAATGTATTTTAACGTTCATAGTTCTGTATATTTAAATTCACTTTATTAAATATGAATTGCCTGTATCACACTAATTAGCCCAGTCATGAATAAGCATTCTAGATTTTTTTTTAAATTGTTGCACTACCTTGAGGATTGGTTCAAATGGCTCTGAGCACTATGGGACTTAACTGCTGAGGTCATCAGTCCCCTAGAACTTAGAACTACTTAAACCTAACCAACCCAAGGACATCACACACATCCATGCCCGAGGTAGGACTCAAACATGCGACTGTAGCAGTCGCGCGGTTCCAGACTGTAGTGCCTAGAACCGCTCGGCCACCCTGGCTTGCTACCTTGAGGATTATTTCACTATCAATCTGTGGAGTCAACACTAAATTTAAGACTATTATTTCTTGTACTGTGTTGTGGTTTTCAGTCCAAATACTGTGTAAATACTGTAATCTATATCCATTTGGACCTGCTATCCATATTCATCCATCTACAATTTTTACCCCTCATGCTTCCCTCCACTATCAAATTGACAATTCATTTATGTCTCAGGATGTGTCCTACCAATTGATCCCTTCTTTTAGTCAAGTTGTGCCATAAATTTATTTTGTCCCCAGTTTGATTCATTACCTCCTCATTAGAGAAATGATCTACCCATCTAATGTTCATTCTTCTGTAGCACCATATTTAAAAAACTTCTATTCTCTTCTTGTATAAACTGCTTATTGCCCACATTTCACTTCCATACAGGGTTACACTAAAGACAAATACCCCCAGAAAAATCTTCCTAACTCTTACATTTATAGTACATAGTAACAAGTTCCTGCTTTTCAGAAATAATTTTTGTGCTATAGCCAGTCTATATTTTGTACCCTCTCTACTTTGGCCATCAAGAGTAATTTAACTGCCCAGATAGCAAAGATCCTCTACTATTTTTAGTGTCTCACTTCCTAATACAATTCCTTAGCATCACCTGAGTTAATTCAACTACAACCTTTGTTTTACTTCTGTCTTCTAAGATAAATCTTGCATCAGTATTGATTTGCGTGTTCTTACATTTATCAAGAACCCAAACCAATCTTTCCCGAGGTTGGCTTTTATCAATTTTTCTATTCTTCTATTAATCATCCCTGTCAGTGTTTTTTTAACCATAACTTATTAAACTGCTATTACAGTAATATTCACCTGAAATTCTAAATATTACATTCTTCTTGAAGTCTGCTGGTAGTTTACCTATCACATAAATCATGCCTCCTAGATCAAATAGTTCTGTCCTGACATATTTTCCCAAGGACCTCAATAATTTTGATGGATTGCCATCTACTCCCAGTGCATTTTTTTATTTAGGTCTTTTAGTGCTCTGTGAAATTCTCCTTTTAGTATCACATCTCCTTTTCCTTTCTATAATAGTTTGTTTCTGTAATAGGTTTTTCTATTGTACAACCCTCTACATATTCCTTACACATTTCAACATTCCCTTCTTTTCTTAGTACTGGCATGCCATCTGAGCTTTTAACATTCATTCAGGTGCTTCTATTTTCTCCAAAAGATTCTTTAATTTTCCTAAAGGTCTGTTGTTCTCATTGTCAAGCATACTTCTGCACTTTTGCATTTATCTTATACCAATTTCTGCTTTGCCATTTTGTGCTTTCTGTCAGTCTCATTTTTAGATATCATTAATCCCTTCTGCCTGCTTTATTTGTTGCAGTTTTATATTTTGTGCTGTTGTTAGTTAAAAACAATATGTCATGTATTATGCAAGGATTTCTACTGGGCTTTGTCTTTTTTGCTTAGATGGCTGAATTCATGAGTAAATTTAATTAATACTTCCATTTTGTAGCAGTAAGGGCTGAGTCTCATAAAAGTAGATCATAGATAACAATATGAATTACAGTGTCTAGCATTAAGAAGATGGAACTGCATATGGAGACAAAAGTTAATTGAAACCCTGAATTTCTTAAATATGTAAGCACATACAAAAAAAAGTATGACAAAAATCATTAACTAGCAAAGCATACTTCAAACAATAGATTCATTTTAAATGCTAAAAACAAATCAAAAGCTTTTTGGTCTGTTATAAGAAGTTAAGTTGGCAATGAAATTGAAAGAAACTGTCCCTCTAAACTAATAATAAAAGGTAGAGCTGTTACAGAGCCCTGTCCAATATGTGAATCCTTCAATGACTTATTCATTAGCTGTAATGAAACTGGTGACTGCTCACCACCACGTACAAATTCTAATAAGAAAGAGAGAAATTGCTCAGATTTTAAGTTTTCCTATGCTTCAAACTCTGATGTTATGAAAATCATAATGTCCTTAAAAAAATTAAACTCAGTTGGTCAGGGTGAGGTTCCCATTAGAATAATAAAAACAGTCTGTCATAGTCTTGCATATCCACTCTCCCTCATAATCAATCAGTCTTTTGATGAAAGATGTTTTCCAGATAAATTAAAGTATGCCAATGTTTGGCCAATTTATAAAAAGAGCAAACAAGATAAAGTGAGGCAAAAAATGAGAAAAAATCTCATTGTTACTGATTATTTCAAAAATATTTGAATGGGCTTCATGTGATAAGACAGCAAATTATAATTCATCCCACAGCACTATTTTACATAATCAGTATGTTTTCAGGAAAGCCTGCAGCACAACCTTATCCATACATGAACTGGTCACAAAAGTTATCAGCTGTCTTGGTAACAGAACATTTGTATCATACATCTTCTGTGAACTTATCAAGGCCTTTAACACTGTAAATCATGACCTGCTTCCCCAAAATTGACAAGCTATGACTTTCAAGGAATATCTGTTACTTGAATGTGATCACACTTGGCATATAGAAAATGAAGAGTACTTGTTAACAGAAGTGGTAAGAAATACACGCAATTATACATTTCATAAGGTTCAATATTAGCACCAATACTATTTTTGGATTGTATTATCTTTGCCATGCCAGATTCAATCCAATACTATTCATTATGCAGATGAGTCAATGGGAATAGTCTGGTGTAGACCCTATGAAGACTTAATCCACCATATTGCACAGATACTTGAAGAAGTAGAGGCATGGGTCAAATACAATAATTTGGAATTAAACTTTGCAAAACCAGATATTGTTCTTTTCACCACAAAACAAACAGCACAATGTATAAGTGAATAAGCCCTATGGACGAAAAATAGAACACTGCAAATTGTATCAAATTCCTTGGTGTAGTAGTTAATAAAAATATAATTTGAAATGTCATTGACCAATAATCACCTGTGACTGTTTTAAAAATATGAAAAGGTTTTCAAATACCACAAACAGTCACAACATTTGTTGATTACTAAATTATTTACTAAATTATTTATCACCTCAAAAATGTCACTAAATAAATAATTTAATACTCAACAAATTTTTTGACTGGTAGTGGTACTTGAAAATCTTTTCATAATAAAAATATGTTGTAGAGTTACCATGTGGGCAGCATACTGATTCAACTGAACAGTCTCACATGTCAGAATGTCTCATATCGAGTCACTGATTTAACCATAACAAAACTGTATATTATGCATATTTTGTTTCAATAGTTTTGTGTAGTATAATTCTCAGTGGATCTGATAAAACTAATCCACTAAGCTTTCAGACTACAAAAAAGATCACCCAAGCCATGATGAGAGATAAAAAGAAACAACACTCCAAGCAAACCTTTACTTAAAAAGCTACAGCTAATGTCCATTCCAAGCATGTATACAACTGAGATTCTTGTTTGCACAAAGAAAAACCCACAACTTTTTGAGGGGCACTGCTTCTTGCATCAGTATGAGGCTAGACATAGAGAGATTTACATGTTGCAAAATTGCTTGAATGACAACTATGTAAAATAATGTGTGTCTATAGAATTAATGTCACATGTATTATAACCCCTGATTATTTTTCAATGGTAGCTGTGTAAAATAATACCTGTCTGAAGAAGTAACAACATAAGTTTTATAACCTTAGATTAAATTTATTAATCTGCATTCTGCTTTAGAATTGATAAGCCACCTCTGTCACAATCTTCAACTGTATGAGGCATGTTATGTGATAGTAAAAAATTGATTTTATCTGACTGATTCATTTGACCCTATGCTGCCTTCACTATTTCATCTATCAAAGCTACCCATCCATCTTCTTTTGGATAGCTTTCCCCTGTTGCAGCCAATCATTGCCTAATACTTCCTTTGAAAACCTCAACAAACCCTGGTTTTATTTATCCAGTTCTCATCTTCTTATTTTCATACATTTCTGCAGTTTCTTTAGCTTTTAATCTGCAGTTCATAACCACTACATTATCTTTGATGATTTTTGAACAAAGCATTAGCAATGATTAAATTATTCTGTGTCCAAATTTCTACCAGGTGGCTTCTTTCTTCATTCCTTTCTCCTAGTCTATGCTCTCCCACTATTTTTCCTTCTCCTCCTTTTACTGCTATCAAATTCCAGTCCCCCATGACAAGTAAATTTTCTTCTCACTTAGTGACATAATGAAATTTTGTATCTCAGAATTCATTCTTTCAGTCTCTTCATCATCTGTGGATCTAGTAGGCATACAAATTTGTCCACCTTGAGATATAACTGGCTCATTAGGAGAACTGTATAATGAAAAACTCAATACTAGATTTATATAGGAGTAGACAACATACTTTTCAAGTGAATTTTTCAATACTTGTGTTTAATACATTGTATCTCTATTATTTTGATCTACATTTGCAATTATGTTTCATACTGCCACATATATTAATTGCTGTTTAATACCATTTAAAGTAATTTAATGAGTTGTAGACAGCAAAGTTAGTCATTTCATTTCACATACTAAATTATAAAATTATACAGATCAAAACTTTGTTTACATCTATTTCAGTTCAGTCAATTTTTTAGTGACAAATCCAGGAAATCAGAAATTTTCTAATTTTGTGGTGACTGCTGATGGCAGATTGGCTATCAAGAGTCTGTCTAAGCCGCTGTGAAGCTGTGTGATATCATCTTTGACTCAGTATGTTTTCTCTTGGTATTGTGATAATTAGTGAGTTAGGGCTTTGTATCACTGTACTGTAATAAACACGTTTTGTTACATAAAGTGGTCACGTGGCATTATACTCGCCAAGCATAGCGCCTTTTTTCCACATTGGTGAGCCTGATTTGGTTGTTTCATCTGCGAAATACATGTTGTGTGTTACCTGCTTTGCACCAGTACCTGTAGGCAATGGATTGCTTACCACATTGTGACTTGAATACTCTGTTCCTGGCTCCTACAGTGAACTTTCACTGTGAAGCACAAACTCAGCCTTCATAACACTTCTCAGATCCACCTGCACATGCACGTTCACTTCGTACTGGTTCTCCAGAGGTTAACCTCACCTGGCTGATGCTGCCATGGTGGGAACCACATGTAGTCAGGCCACTATGTCCTGAACAACACTGTTTGTTTCGAGGCTCATTTGGTCTATCCAAAGTGTGTACCACATGATTTGAAGCATGAAGCCACATTCCCACATCAGCTTGCTGCACCGCTGTCTCCATCTTCACTGCCTCAGCAGCCTGTTAATTTTGTTTATCGGCATACAATGCAATGTTCCACTCACTCATCCATACTGTTTCCTACAAACTACTTGAACTGTTCTCCAGTGACCATGATCATCCCATCTGCACTGATCAGGTTACCTTCCCTACCAGCCGCACCATGTGTGACATGCAGACAATGCCCACCTGCCCCCCTTACGCAGGCCTCAGGCGGTTCGTTGCATCCTCTGCCTACCTTGTCCACTGCTCTGTATCACAATTCCACTGCTGACAGCATTCCTCTTCAACTACCTAATTCTTCACCATCCGCCAACAGCTCATGCCCTATACTGTTCAAGAACAGCACATTCCTACAGACAGAGTCCCCAGACTTCCCCAGCTGCAGAAAGAAAACACAAAAACATGGTTTGCCTCAGTGGGCATCTAGGACATTTATGGAATAATTGATGACAATGCTCATTTTATTTGTCTTATCAGTCATGTCCATGATCATATAGAACTTATTAGGGATTTGCTTCTCAACCTGCCTACTCAACGTAAATAGGTCATTGCAAAGTCTCTCATCACACCTGTCACACCCTCTGCCAGAGGTGATGCATCACATCCTCTGTGAGATACAACTACATGACAGAACACCTTTGAAGCTGTGGTGGCACCTTCAAGTGTAGGTTGGTTCAGAGGACATGCCTCATGTTGCCTTGTGGTCACTCCAGCTCATCAGACATCCACCGACCTGCAACTTCAGTTACTTTCACACTCCACCCACACAATGGAATCCAAACTTCGGTTGGCAGATCAGGCATATCATATCATCTGCCTTCGACAGCTTCTCCCTACTGTTGACTCTTTGTCTACATCTAAGGTTGGCAAACTTCAGTTGGCAGATCAGGCATATCGTATCATCTGCCTTTGACAGCTTCCCCCTACTGTTGACTCTTTGTCTACATCTAAGGTTGGTAACAGTGCTCCTGCTTTCTGCCTATCACCTCCATGTCCGGCTGCTGGAGCTGAACAAACTACCACCCTGCCACCTGTTGGACTGCTGCTGGCACCTCCTACTCAATCCTCTATGAGACTCCCCTCCAGCCTGACCTGAAATGCAGCAGTTACCTCAACATGCTGGCTGATTTAGATGCTACAGTTCATGGTGATGTTACAGTGTGACATTACTCACTCAGTTGTCCAACATAGTGGCTCCTCCCAGAAGCAGAAACTACATCTTGGACTCTGCCAGCAACCTTCCATTTCTGGTCGACACTGGGGCAGATGCCAGTGTCATTCTCCTCTCCTGCACACCTTCAAGCTTTCTCTTTACAAGGCTAGTTATTTGTGCTGCCAATAACTACAACATTACTGACCATGGTGCTGCTGAACTCAGTCTCCAGCTTATGCTGAAGCTACAATTCCCTTTAACCTCCTATGTTACCAATGCCGATGGCCTGGTCCTCAGAATCAATTTCCTCTAGCGTTTTGGTCTCTCTCCCAACCTGCATTTGGCCATCTTACTCTATCACACAATTGTCACCAGCATTCCCAGCTCCTTTGCCCCTTCCAGACCCTCACCTCTGGGTCAGTGTGGCCCCTTTTTTCATGCTACATCTGAGTGCTCCCGTTTGACAGCTAACCTTGTCAACTCACTAGCTGAACTTGTGACACAGAGCTGTGAGATCAATGCCCTCCATTCCAACAGCAAAGTTCTCCATCAACTGATTACCAATGCATCATCCAACCTGGCAGGTGCTTTCCACATGGTCAATGACCTCACTACTTCATGGCTGTTTCACATCACTGGTTCGGCCTCCATGCCCACTGCTCCCTCGCCCCCAACCATGCTTCATACAACTTAGGTCAGTGACACTCAAACTATTAATTTTTGTGTGATCTGGCACTTTCATCTCATGTTGATACACTTGTGTTCCCCCATGTACTCAAACTACTCTCATTGGTGCAATCACAAATGGTACCTGTCATAGATTATCCACTCGAGAAGGCCCTCCAGGTCATTACAAGGCTAGGTGCCTAACCTCTAAGAAACTTCTTCATGTCAAAGCAGCCATTCACAAACTATTAAATGGCAAAATTGTGCATCCATTCAATAGAAACTGGTCATCACCCATTCATCTAGTCCCTAAGAAGGATGGTTCATTCCAGTTGTGCTGTGACTACACAAGCTCAACGCTCATACCATTACTGACAACTACCCTATTCCTCACATACAAGACTTTGCTCAACAACTCAATGCCACATGGATTTCATTTTGATTGACTGTTGCAAGGCATATCATAAGATCCCTAGGTACAAAGACACCATAACAAAAACATCTATCATTATGCCATTTGGCTTGTCTGGATACTGCCTAATGCCATAGAGTTTCAAGAATGCTGCTCAGATGTGGCAACAGTTTCTTGACTATGTTCTTTTTTCCCCTGCCTTCTTGCTACTCCCATCTTGATGACATTCTCTTCTACTCCACCTCCACCAAGGAGCATGAGCAACACTTAACATAGGTCCTTAAAGCAATTTCCAACCATGGTATGGAGATTAACCATGACAAATCACAACTGTGCCGCTATAGTGTTACTTTCCTTGGTTACATCATCACTGCTGCAGGAACCCTATCTGATGTTGCACCATATCACATTTACCAATGACCTGCCATTACAAGAGGCCTACTGTGATCTGTGATGATACCTTGAAATGGTAAATTTTTTCTAGTGCAATATACCTCATGCTGCTTCTGTCCAGGCCCTGTTGACAGACACTTTGTTGGGCAAGAATACTTTTGGGTTGTGGAAAGTGCAGTGGTCCAATGACATGATCCACACATTCAACACTCTCAGGGCTGCCCTTGATAAAGCAGTCACTCTCAAGACTGCCCTTACTAACGCCATTACACCCACCAAGTGCTTTCTGATGCTCACTTCGCTATCATGACCAACGTGAGTGAATCATCGGTCAGTGCTATTCTTCAGCAACACATCATTAATATAACCCAAACTCTCCATTTTTTCAAAAAAACTTCCCTTCTCAGTTCAAGTGGTCAGCATTTGTCCAGGAATTCCTCACAGTCTATGACGCCATGCAATACTTCCAAGAGGACACTGAAGGACGTCAAGTCACGATCTTCACCGAGCACAAACCATTCATGGATGTGGTCCACAACCCTGCCAATGATCTTCCCCTGCAATGTTTCCATCATATGGACCTCACTGGTCAATACACCACATTTGTCCATTATATCAGGGGTACTGATAACATTGTCAATCATTAGCTTTCATGTGTGCATGCCATTTCTTCTCTCTTGGATTTGAATGAACTAGCATGCCTGCAGATGGATGGCACAGACATTCAAGATCTGCAAGATTCTACCTCTGTGTTGACAGTGGAAACCTACTGTCTTATCAGCTCTTCATGTCCAGTGTTATGGGTACTCTCTGTCCCCTGGTCCTGGCCTCCCTCCAGTGTATGGTTTTTTCAGACACTCATGATCCGACACACCAAGGAATTAAGGCTACCATGTGCCTTGTGACAGGACATTTCATCTGGCCTGGAATAAAAAAGGATTGCCGCTTTTGGACATGCGCCTGATTACCTTTCAAGCATAGTTAGGTTGGTCATCCCCCTCTAGGAAAATTCAGGATACTGAAAGGACAGTTTCATCATGCACACCTTAATCTCGTGGGTCTTCTTCTCCCTTCAAAAGGTTTTAGGTACATACTATCAATCACTGCTCATGCCAGCAGATGGGTGAAGGCTGTCCCCTCTCAGAAATATCTGCCAGTTCAGTCACATGAGCCTTTGTCACTACATGGCTCCCCCACTTTGGTTGTCCCTCTTCTATCATGACTAACCAAGGGAGACAATTTAAGCCACTTCTCTTTACCAAGTTATGTCTCCTGTGTGGTGTTAAAAAGTTCCACATGACCACATACCATCCCCACAAAAATGGACTGGTCAAGTGTGGCACCGCACCTTTAAAGTGGCCCTCATTTGTCACTCAGACTCCTTGTTAGAGACCTTTTTGTGAGTGTTTCTCAGCATCTGCACAGCCTTTAAAGATGACCAAAACTCTTCTTTAGCCAAAATCTTATATAACAAGCCTTTGACAATCCCTGCTGACTTTGTTGAAGACCCCAAGCTCTCTTCCCCTGCCATTCTCTCCAGCTCAGTCAAGCATATCAACTCTCATATTGACAACATCTGCACTCCACCTCCACAAGCTCACACCGTACCACGGTTTTTTGTACGCAAAGACCTAGAACACTGTGAGTTCATTATGCTCAGAGATTACACAGTCTGGATAGCATTATGGCCTCCATATTCCAGCCCACACAGGATGCTTTGGTGCACAAACAATGGTTTAGACATTTTCCTGAGCTGGAAGCAACAGACTGTGATGCTTAACCACATTAAACCCACTTGGACCCTTGATGAGAACCCTCTGTTGATATCCAATTCTGAGATGCCATCTATGGACATGCCTTCCTCCGTGTGCACCAACAACTTGTCTTCTGAGTTCGCCTCTCCCTGTGTATCCATTGATGCCAGTGCTACACATGATGACTCTCTGCTGGATGACTTGTCCTCTCCATGTGTGATCTCTATACCATTATGTCCTCACTCTTCTCCTAGTGTTGCCATCATCACAGCTGACATACCTACATATTACATCAAGGATCTCTCTCTCCAGCTCTGAGATGGCACCCTCTTTATTCTCAAAGCTCCTCTACACTTGCTTGATGATTCAGCAACCATACACATCATTCTTCTCTGCTCCTTCCAGCTTCCACATGATGGTAATGAGGACAATATTGTGGCTTCCCTCGACAATAAAGGTTGCCTCTTTATCACTGTCTCACTCATCACACACCGTCCTTCTACGGCACATGATCCGACAATCCCTCTCTCTCAAGCAGGCCGACCTCTGCATCCTCCTCACTGGCTAAAGGATTATGTGTCTCCTGGATATGCGACTTCACACCACCTTTGGCATCAAGAAATGGTACAGTCATCTCTCCCTCATGGGCCTGCCGTGACACAACTGGTCACACTATCTTACACACCTCCTCACCAAATGCTGACTGGATACCACTCCACCCTATCAACCCCAGTGCCATTTCCTTCCCCATGCTCCACAATTCCAGGAGATGGGGAGCTCTGTAGTGACAGTTGACAGTGGATTGACTATCAAGAGTCTGTCTGAACTGCTGTGAAGCTGAGTGATATCACCTTTGACACAGTCTGTTTCTCTTGCCATAATGATCATTGGAGATTTATGAATTTGTATCATTGTATCGTAATAAATTTGCTTTGTTACTGAAAATAGTTATGCATCGTTATATTCTCCAAATGCAGTGCCTCATTCCCACAATTTAATACAATTTTTGAAAAAGCACACAAATGTACACTACACAAATCTCTAGAAAATAAGGAACAGTAAACCAACATTGTTGATCATTCAAAATAAAAACATTTCAATCTTTCACAACCTTTAGCATGATTTTAAAGACATCTTTATGTATAAATTAATAATACATCAGCACTGGAAAGTTTGGGAATAAAGTCAACTGAAATACACAAACTTTTTAGTTAGAATTTGTAGATTTCAAAGGAAATTTTTCAGACATAAAATTTAACGAACCTCCATATACAAAAAATTAATGTTTAACAAGACAAATATTTCAAATGCTGTATTTTCTTTGTTTAAGTGGAACTTGCTTACACACTTAAAACTTTGTGAATATATAAACTATAGTCTACTAATAATAAAATTATAAAACTGTCATGTCTATCTGTTTGAACACGCTAATCTCCAAAACTACTAGGGATTTTCACAGGTAACTTAAGAGTAGCTTGGTGCAACATATAGGCTTTAATTCATCAAAATCAGATATTGGAGAAAACAGCTATTGAGATTTAAGGTTTTATCTGTAACCAGCATGTCTGTCTGTTTGAATATGCTAATCTCCAATACTAATAGACAAACTTTTGTGGGGTTTTCACAGGTAACTTGAGCATAGCTTGTGGCAAAATATAGGCTTTATTTAATCAAAATTGGAACACAGAAAAAAAAGATATTGTAATTTACAGTTTTACCTAAAACCACCACGTCTGTCTGTTTGAATACATGAATCTCCAAAACCACTAGATGAATTTTTATGGGGTTTTTATAGGCAACTTGAGTGTAGCCTGGAGCAAAATAAAGGCTTTATTTTATGAAAATTGGAACACATAAAAAAAGGTATCAAAATTTAAAATTCTATTTAAAATCATCTGTTCAGCTTGCTAGTTCAGATGTTTAGTCATCACTGTGTAGTACACCAAAGAAGCAATAGATTATGCCATTAGTTTCTTAGTACACTAACAGATGGTGGTGTTAGTGTTTTTTTTTAAATCAGTGACAGATATATTTTCGAAAGTTTATGTCAGTGTGGCAGTCTTATCTTTATGAACCCAAGCTAACAGTGAATTTACTTGGATAGGATATATGGATTTACTGATTTTTCTTTTTGTATTAAAAACTTAATGATACTGCTTTGCTTCTTCAACAGGTTTTATTTATATTCTTCACTAGAAAAAACAACAAATTTATTAAGCTTGCTTTGTGATTTGTGTGCTAGCTCACTATATTTTTATTTCATTTTGTTTGTGAATAAAAATGCCTAGAAAATACTCATGCCTTTCTGTATACACTGGAATGGCTTAAAGACTTAAGTCTACGTCTGAAGAATCCAATGAAGATTATGAAGTGAGACTTGCTGCTGCACAAGAACATGATGCTTTAATTTGCTTTTTGATAGCTCCTTCCAAAAGTGAGGCAAGATATAACTTTGCTTGAGAGCATAGTGTGTTATCTCATTTTTAGAACTGTTCACTCACACAGGGTAAAAGTTACTTCTCTTCATTGTAACATCATGGAAGCTGAAATCTTGATGGGAAGTGGTGCAGGAAAGTGAGTTTTTGCACCACGATTCTGGTCATTCCAAGCAATTTACCATTTAACTTTAAACATGTACAATTCCCAGTGAGCTTATGTTATGCTATGAGCATAAACAAAGCACAAAGCCAGACACTGCATTTTGCAGGCATGGAACTTGGTGTCAGCTGTTTTCCACATAGCCAATTTTACATGGCAGAGAGCCTCGTTAGTAAAGTGATCAAGCTCTTTGCTCATCCCCCCAATCATACTACCTCAAAAGTTATATACAAAGAAGCTTTATAAGTCAAAAATAAATTAAATTCTATGTGTATGAAGTATCGGTTACAGCTATAATTAAGTACCTGGACAGGTTTTGCAGGTAGTTCTTCATTATAATTATGTAAATGTAAAATTGGCAGTAATGTAAAAAAAATTTCTGATTGTTACTCATTTATATCAGGGCCAGTGCCAGGCCAGTTTGTGAAACCATTATGAGTAGTAATTTTGGGGCAATTTGAAGAAGTTATTTATGATCTTTTCTTTCCAAAATATATATGTGGCCCAAATTTCTCGCTCATCCACAACAATATGCCATCTTCAAAAGTTAAGTATTTAATGAAGTCTCCACACTCCTCCTTTCATAACTTTATGTGCTAAAATAATTTCATTGAATTAATAGCAGTGATAAAACTGTATGTTTTGTTTGAATTGGGAGGTTATCTCAAAATCTTGACAGACACCCCTCTCATGTGGTTGCACCTATGGTATGAAGCACACAAGCCACCCCTTCACAGCAAGATCCGAGGTTTTTGTGTAAAATATGTACTCTATATTACATTTTTCTAATGTTTTACCTCCACAAGGATGATGTCATCACTATGGACTTATAAAATGAACAACATATTTAATATGGTCCCAGCTATACTAGATAAAAAAAGATGAATAAATAATAAAGATATATACTACACAAAATATTTAAAAAAGGAAATAAAATATTGGCAAACACATATGAAATACACAATAAATGAAGAAAAAATATGGTAAGAAATATAATATTGATAGCAAACATGTTAGTGTGTCTCTAAAATATAAAGAGGGAAGCTATTCGAACAATAGACACATCTCAAATGATACATTAAACCGATTGCAGTTCCCTCAACAGAAAAAAGTACTACTTAATTCTCATAATTAGTGCAAACGTCTTATTGGGAAACTGTACAAAATTGTGAAAGAAAGATGGCTAAGAATTCAACACACAAATGAGAAAGAAATTGATGAGTGGGACAAATTGATGAATGAAGAGTATCTTCTTTGAAATGTTTGATGTCTTTTCTCCCCAGCAATGAAGTGTTTAGCTTGACTCACAGCACAATACTAATTTTAATGAATTTACTAAGCAGTACCATTCTGATATTCAAATCTGTAGTGCATAGGACAATTATTTCCATTTCAGGTATGTCTTAAAATTTTCCCCCGTCTTTATCATTGGGTTGAAGAGTCTATAACCACACAAATCATATGAGCTGAAAAGAAAATATTGAGACAGAACTGGTAAATTAGCTTTTCACTAAAAACTGTATCTCAACTGTTTAGAATGCAGTAACTTGATCTGTATAAATGTCATCTCCCTGTTTCGAGAGTGGCTTACACAATTCAGCTTTTTCTTTCTGTGGTGTTATGCATCTGTTCCTCAGGAATGAAAGAGCTCATTGTGTTTAAAATACTACAGTGCTCACACACTTCTGTGGTAATTCATAAACACCCATTATGTGTAAAAGTATCATATTAGAATGAAACTCTCAAATACTTTGATATTTGGCCATATTGTCAATACCTCATACATGGGATATTCCATGTCTGAGGTTAGGCAAGTAGTAGACTTTTTATGTGCAAACTGCCAAAGAATTTCTGTGTGCACCTCAATTATGGAAAAACCACTGCAACAGTGAACTACCATTGCCAATAATATTTTGATTGTAGGTTTCATCGTTGTCTGTCATGGAATGTAACAGCAAATACATGGATCAAAGAAGAGTAAATCACCTCAGGAAACAACAACTGGTGAGCAACTGTGACATCCAGAAACACCTTCTCATTATGGAGCACAGAAGCTGCCACCCCAAATATGTACCTCTCACTTCCAGCACATCAGAGGCCACAAAGATAAGCATGAGAGCAAGGACAGCAACAATGCATGCATACAGCATGGGAAAAGATCATCTGGATTTATGAGTTGTACAGATTGGTACTCACTGATGGCTGTATGCAAGTATGTCAACAACATCACAAGGTACTACATTTCAGTCACAAGTAGAGCTCTATTCAGGGAGGTGTGGGATGTTTACATGAGTTGAAATGGGGCCCTGGACATGGGTGCAATCATCTCTCAACAGTGAACAATATAGGACCTACTGTCTAAATATGTGCATGCATTTGTTCACCTACAACATCTTACTTTAGTAAGCCAATGCTCCACTCAGACACTACTGAGTTTTGTTAGAGTGATTTGAGGAACCCTTCTGAAATACTTATGTGCTCACACTAAGGTCAGCAGACTTATTGAATACAACTGGAATGCCACTGAGTGACATGTGCATGCCTTCAAGTCAGCTCCAACCAATGTCAACAAGAGTTATAGACAGAGAATCAGCAGTCATAGCTTAGAGTGGCTCCCAAAGGATTTTGATGTCTCATGAAGTCTATGCCATGACAAATGGCCATCATTGTCATGTGAAATTAGATTCTGTACAATAACAGGAATATGTCTGTAATCTAATTGTTGATGAGTGTGTACTAAGATTTCATTTCCATCTACCACTATTGGATGGCATACATAATATGTAAATGACAATTGTTAATAATTTACCACAATGATGAAGAGGAAGCTGAGACAAACAGTTTGATATAGCACACTTGTGGCATATCAAGTTGTAAAACTATGTCAAACTAGCATAAAAAAGCCACCTAAGCTACAGTGTACACACACCATGACATATCCTGAATATCTTTCACTTTAGTACACTACTGGCCTAGTCGGTCAAAATTTTATACATTTTATTTCATTAACATTAGTACTTTAAACTTTCCCATGAGGCAATGAAGGAAAAAAGATCTTTGTAAATGCTATGCAAAAACTAATTATTTTTACAATTCAGTCTAAACTTAAGCCTTACGAGCACAGTACTCACATAGTAAGGATGCTAGACAAAACAACTGAATTATTAATTTTAAGTTATTAAAAGTCACAAAATGTTGAGGTAAAATTTAGACAGAAACCAATTTTACAATTTGTAAGTCCAAGAACAGGGTGTGTTTAATATTCAAGGATGATTTTAGTGTGAAAAAGAAATGATGTTCAAATGTGTAAGGCTGACTATGCTGGTTGTTTAAGAAGGCTGTTTTTGTTGGCCAATTTGAGGTAGTTTACTGACTTGATAGACCACAAGTGGCCAGCATAAAATTGCTGATCTTGACCTCCTCTACACCGGTACAGTATGGTACATTGCAAACAGATATCATTTACAACCTGTATACAGGGTGAAGAAAAATTCATGCACTCAGACTTTGCAGTGTGATTCCTCACATACTATCAATACAAAAATGTCTCCACAAAATGTCTCCTGCACTTATTTCTGGCAATAAATGGACATTAAAGATTGGCAGTCTGGCAACATTGTAATCACATAGATGATAATTACCTCTGTCAGCATACAGGAGGAGACCTGTGCAATTGGTGCAGTTGATAGCGTTTTGGTTTAGGATGCAGGAGGACCACGGTTCAATTCTAGATGAAGGAGTACTTGTATTTATTTGCCAATTTTATTCTGCATATGATACTGTAGAATGCATCATTTCTTCAGTCATCCTTATCCAACATTTCCATGTACATGTTTAGAAATTACTTGTTTGTAAGGACACGTTGCTAGTCCAATTGGTTATGTAAGGCCATAATGAAATGTAATGGACCTGAACATGGCATGCATAATAATTGGCACTAATCGATGGGATCACTGGGGAGCAGGGGTTACAGAAAACGGGTTTGATATCTAATAGATGCAGTGGTGTGAAACAATTTGCATCCATGACATGGAAAAGGCTTCTTTAAAGGCTGACCAGTGAAAATGATTGTACTTTCATTCCTGTGTTCACATACTGTACCACACAGCCTACATTTAGCGAATAAAAACAAATATGTCTTGCCACAAACCTGAACCCTTGACCTCCTGCATACTAACCCAAAAAGCTATCTGCTGCACCAACTGCACAGCATTACTCCTGTATGCTGACAGGGTTAGTTATAGTACATGAGTACAGTGTTGCCAGATTGCCAGTCCTTAACATCTATTTACTGCCAGAAATATGTGCAGGACAAAATTTTGTGAGTGACATTTTTGTATTGCTATAGTTGAATTCTTTTATCTTGGCGGCTCGCGCATGCCCGCCCAGACGCGGGAGATTGCTGCGTTGCCAGTTGCACACGACGCACGCACCAATAGAAGCAGCGCCATAGTATGGCATAGTTCGCAAGCTTACATTTAGGGGGGAGCACGCAGTTCATGAAGTAGAGCCACCACGGCCGCATTAACCTTTTCGCTGCTACAGAGACGTGCTCCCTGCATTCCGCGCTGTGCGCGATTTTGTCACTGCACTGCTAGCCTGTGCAGACACATCGTGTTCCGACTGCTTTGACACTCTTATCATTCGATTCCACAAAAAGTATTTGGCCCAAAAATTAGATTTTTACACATCTTCTTGACTGATAACTTCCCCCCATAAATGACTTAATTTTGTTTCGATGTTCAAAGCAGTTATTATGCATTAAATATAGTAAACCATTGCACGAAATTTTGAAGAGTTTGCAGAGGTAAAAGTCCATGGAGTACACTTTCCGTATGGTCTATTTTAGTTGCAACAATGTTGAGAATGAAATGTGGACAAGATACCT
This sequence comes from Schistocerca americana, assembly GCF_021461395.2. Taxonomy (NCBI): domain Eukaryota; kingdom Metazoa; phylum Arthropoda; class Insecta; order Orthoptera; family Acrididae; genus Schistocerca; species Schistocerca americana. Next base: position 424,813,693 of record NC_060130.1, on the reverse strand, counting down.
AAATTTCATATAAAATTTATTGTATAATAAGACGTGTAAAAATCAAATTTTTGTGCCAAACAGTTTTTGTAGAATCAAATGATAAGTGTGTCAAAGCAGTGGGAACACCATGTGTCTGCACAGGCGAGCAGTGCAGTGATGACAAAATCGCGCACAGCGCGGAATGCGGGGAGCACGTGTCTGCAGCAGCGAAAGGGTTAATGAAGAGACAAAGCACTAGAAATTTCAAAAAATTGCATTCAAACGATTATAATTCATGAAGTAAGGCACTACGATATTGTTTTTAAATAATGAAAATATCTTGCACCGCACAAGGTTTGAACTCATAACCTTTCGCGTAGGAGCGCAACACCTTAACCATTACGCTAACGCAGCTTGCCTGACTACTTAACACCATGAGGACTCTAACACAGCACGTAAAATATTGACAAACACTGTTGGTATGACTATGATCTACTCACGCTTCGTCGAAGTGCAATAGGAAATAAACAATTACCGCTGTTCTTTATTGCGAAAAAGCGGTTCGTGAGATTGATACAAACACCTTTCCTTGCTATCGCCTGAATTAGGAGTCTTATTGCTTGTTTGGTTTAATTAATTAATAGAATATGAAGCAATTGGTATAAAGAATACTTTTCCAAACTTTCTATAAAAGAAAGTCTGCTATCAAGACATTGCTTTTGTTCTATTACTTTATTTATGACTGAACATTTCTAAAACTGAAGACACTCATCCATGCTCTGCACTGCAGTCGAGATCTGGCAACGTCATTCTATGTTCATTGGCTGACTGTGTTTTGTGACGTCAGATGCACAGAATGGACCTAAACTCGGCCGTTAACATAAATGACGCGCACTTGTATGTGAGGAATTATGCTGCAAAGTCCAAGTGCACAATTTTTCTTTGCCCTGTATATTTACAACAATTTTTAAGAGTCCATCTGATCTAAGGGCAAAACTGCTCTAATTGTTATGTACCAGAAAATAATGTATGCAATTTATGTCTGAGGTATGTTACCAGTGATTATTTATTTAAGCTATCAATCTGAAAATAGTTTTGTTAGATCCTAAAATTCTGGAAACTAACCAGTGATCTTAACCATCAGTAGTACTCATTAGTGTTTGTGTCAGTGACTATGATCTGATCATGGAAAGCACCAAATTTCTGATACTTATGATTACATTTCAGGCAGTAGAAGGTAGATTATATTTAGTTGAATGCAAGGCGAAAAGTGTTGCTGCAACCAGAATACTTTTATGTTTTCATGGAATCACATTTCAGTTTAATGAGGAATTATTAAAAAAACATTTAACATGTAACATCACACAACCAGGTACTATGCAATGAACATTTTGAAAACATGTGCTATATGATTGTGAATAAAAGGTAAATTATACAGAAGGGATATTTTTCTCTTCAAGGTCTGATCGGTAATGAAATTAAAATCAGAGTGAAAATCCAATAAGCCTTTGTGTAGATGTGTTGCACTGTGTTTATAGTATGTCTGTGAATCCTGTCATGTCACAATTTCCACTTCTGAGCACACAATGAACATGTAAAAATGCCTGAAAGGAATGGAGTGAGTGTTTCACCAGCTGAAACAAAAGCTGGACAGCAGCTACTTTAGGAACTGCCTTGAGGCAAGTATATTTTACAACACAATGCTCAGCATAACAGAGAATCACAAATTTGGCATTGGGATTGTCTCTTAGAAGCATCAAGGTTGCTACACAAACACAGCTGTGTCAGAAGGTGAAAACATTGCCTTTTTGGTGGCTATCATTGAGCTTATATGCTGGATGCATAAAGCAAGATCTGCTGGAAATGGAATTTTCTATTTGAACAGTTACTTAAATAAAATCCTGAAAATGAAAAAAGGAAAAAAACCCATCACAGTACCAGTATGTATTATTCACACAAGACATCAAATTTGATAAAAAAACTCATGAAATCTACATCTACATCCACACTCTGTGAACATCTGTGAAGTGTGTGGCAGAGGGTACTTCAGATTGTACCAAATATTATGGTTTCTTCCCATTTCTTTCATGTATGGAGCATGGGAAGCACAACTGCTTAAATGCCTTGCTGCATGCTGTAATCAATGTAATCTTGTCTTTTCAGTTTCTATGGTAACAGTACAAAGGAGCTACAGTTTATTCCTAAATTTGTCACTTAATACTGTCTCCTCAACATATAAAAGTGGTTATAACAGACTAGTTCTGATATCTATTTTCACATATCTGCCAGTCTATGTTTTGTTTTAAGCATTCCCATTGACTTTCTCACATGAATCATGCTGCCCTCCTTTTGTATCAGTTCAATATCTACTGTTAGTCCTGTCTGGTGAGGGCCTCACACACTAAGCAATATTCTAGGATGGGTCATACATGTGTTGTAAACAGTACCCTAGAAGACTGACAAATGAACTGAAATCTGCCATCTGCTTTACCTATAACTGTGCCTCTGTGAAAATTCTATTTTATATCCCCAAAACTGTTACACCCAGGTATTTCTAGGAGTTACCACATTCCAGTTGTGATTCAGTGATACTGAAGTCATAGGATGCTATGTTTTGAGTTTTTGTGCTGTGCACAATTTTATCTTTTTCAGCATTTAAAGTGATATTTGCACAGTTTTGAAACCTTATCAAGATCTTACTGGATATTTTTGCAACTTTGAATCCATTAACTACCATTTATTTCTTGAACAGCATATGGGAAAAATGAGCCCTTAAATATTTCCTTACATGCTCTGATTTCTTTTACTTTCTTATGATGGTCATTTTTTCCTCTGTAGGTTTGCATCAATAAAATATTTTTGTGTTCAGAGGAGAAAGTTCGTGATTGAAATTTCATGAAAGGATCTCTCCACAATGAGAAATGCCTTTGTTTTAATGGTTGCCACACCAACTCACTTGTCATATATGTGACATTCTCTATCCTAATTTACAATAATACAAAATGAGCTGTCCTTCTTTGGGCTTTTTCAATATCCTCACTCAGTCCTATGTGGTAAGGATCCCATACCATGCAACAGTATTCTAGCAGAGGACAAACGAGCACAGTGTAGGAAGTCTCTTTAGTAGGACTGTTGCATCTTCTAAATGTTTTGCCAACAAAACACAGTCTTTGATTTTCCCTTCCCACAATATTAGTTATGTGATCATTCCAATGTAAGTTGATTGTAATTGTAATTCCTAGGTATTTAGTTGAATTGACAGTCTTTACATTTGTGTGATTTATCATGTAGCTGAAATTTAATGGATTCCTCACACGTTTTTTATTTAGAGAAATTTGCCACTTTTGCACTATTCGGTTATCATGTCTAAGGAATTTTACAATTGGTTTTGATCTTCAAATGACTTTCCTAGACAGTAAATGACAGCATCATCTGCCGACAATCTAACAGGGCTGAGCTCAGACTGTCTCCTAAATCATTTGCATAGATTAGGAACAGCAGAGTGCCTAAAACACTTCCCTGAGGAACACCAGGTATCACTTTCATTTTACGCGATGACTTTCCATAAATTACTGCAAACTGTGACATTTCTGGCAGGTAGTTAGAAATCCAGTCACACAACTGAGACCCTATAGGTACACAATTTGATTAGAAGTCTCTTGTGAGGAATAGTGTCAAAATCCTCTGGAAATCTAGAAATGTGGAATGAATCTGAGATCCCCTGTTGCTAGCACTCTTAACTTCATGCAAATAAAAAGTTAATTGTTTTTCAAAAGAACAATATTTTCTGAATCTGTGTTGACTTTTTGTCAAAAGATTATTTTCCTCAAGTAGTTTATACTATTCAAATGCAGTACATGTCCCAAAATCCTACTGCTAAGCAACATCTGCAGTATAGGTCAGTAATTAATAAGATTATTCCTATTTCCTTTCTTGAGTGTTGGTGTGACCTGTGCAACTTTCCAGTCTTTAGGTACAGATCTCTTGTCAAGTGAGTGACTGTATAGTATTGCTAAGTATGGAGCTATTCTAATAAATGTCTGAAAAGCTGTGGGTGAGAAAATATTGTCTCCTGCAAAGTGTCAAGTCCTATTGAGGGGGCTTCATCCGAGTTCATGTAGCCCACATAATGTAACTGGCATGTGTTCCCCCCTTCATGACAAATATCAGCCACATACTGCAGGGGCAAAGAAGATCCTCCTGCAGTGTTTTAGATGAGAAGTGTTTAATCACCCACCATATGGCTTGGACTTGGCTACCATTTTTTAAGCCCTTCATTCACATGAGGCACTGGTTATGAAGACAGCATTGTGGCACAGATAATGAGCTGCAGACCAGCACTGGGGATTGGCAGAAATCACATGCAACTGCCTTCTATGATGAGGGTATTGGAAAGTTGGTACCACGCTACAACAGATTTCCAAATAGGAGTGGCAACTATGTAGAGAAGTAGCTGGAAGGTGTCTCTGAGGTGAGTCAAGTGCACTGTGATGCTGAATAGGTGACTGCACATTCAACTGTGACACAGGCAGCTCACAATGTCCAAACTGTTGTGGTATACATGCTGTTAATTACAGGGTATCCATTACTGTTACAGACATCATCACAAGAGAATGAAGGTTGGCTATCATGCCTGCTGTAAAGATGAGTCATAAAATTATCTAGAATAACACAACAGAAGCAAGTTTTGAAATGAAGCCTCTTTTATTTTATTTTTTTAGCTTTGCTTCTATTGGTTTGAAAGTATCTCTTCATCCTTCCACATCACTCATCCTTCCAATTTTTTCTAGTTTCTTCCAAAAACTAAATATGTTTACAAGCCCATGCCTACTGATGGTCTTAATCTGTATAAAATTGCTATTTCATCAGGCAGACCTTCTTAATGAAGATGTTCAAGAACTTTGTAGCCTAGCACAGCTAAAGAGTAACCACAAATTACTGTACTTACTGAAGTACTGTCATTATGAAGAACTAACTTCTAGATCTTAACGTGAAATGCTTTGTTTTTGGTGCTTTATAATACTACCTGATTCTGATGTTGAGTAAGTGTTTCAGGACACCAAATAGCTAAGGTCATCAGTCTCCTACTCACCTCTCAGGACAGATGCAGTGAATACAACCTGCCTGCATGTAGAGTAAATTCTATGTGCACATGTGAGAAAGTATACTAAATATTTGTATAGCATGTATCAGAAGCAGAATGTGGGAACCAGCCCAGTATTCACCTAGTTTGATGAGAGAAACCACCTAAAAACCATATCTAGGCTAGTCAGCTCACTGAGCCCAGGCAGATTCGATCCAAGGTCTGTATATGTTCCAGTCCCAGAAGCTGTCACATTAACATGAGCGACTACATGGGCAGGTCTAACACTACCTACCTACCCTCCAACAGTACACTTCATAAACCATTAGATTGCTTCCAGTAAATGTAAATTTTGCGCATAAATGCCAACTTCCAGAAGACGCAAATATTTGCATAAAAAAGCATTTGCATCATCATCAAAACACCAGCTCTCAATTAACTGAAATGAACTGTATTATGTAAATTCCCTATAGATCATAACCAACTGCTTATTAGTTATATAGTCAAAAACCTACCCATGTACTCATGATAATTATAATCTCTAGCTAAATGTTTAAGCAAATTATGAAGTAGACCTTTGCTTTCCATGCCACTTCCATATATATATATATATATATATCTCTCTGTCCCTGAAATCAACAGCCTTAAGTTTATGTAGAAGTACTATATTTTTAATATTAAAAATGTCTATCATTCTGTTTCTAAATCCGTCAGTCACTCATTTTCTACACCACCCCATCTGACCCTCTCTCTCTCTCTCTCTCTGAAATTTACAGTCTCAAGTTTACATAGCAATATTATATTCTTAATATGTAATGTGTCTTTCCTTCTGTCTATAAGAGTTTCCAATGCTCTACATTTACATACATAAAGAGAATTATACTTGCATACCCAAGCATATAATATAGAAATAAAAATAACGACTGAGCTGATATTGTACATCCACTGAAGCTACAGGCAAGCATCATTTTGAATGCTCTTTTATCAGTGGCTGTCCTAAAAACTTGAGCAAATTTTCAAAATTGGCTTTATGGTGAAAACAGTTATCATCATTCTCTTCCCAAAAGATGAGGATTTTCCAGACTACAATACTGAGACCACTTTCCTTAAAATACTGTAATAATAAAGACAGGTTTTTATGTATTTAGGAATCCTCTTTACAAGATGATATGTACCACTTCTAAAGTTACTTTTTGTTTTCTCACAACACATGACAAAAAGTGCAGTCTGCTCTCCTATCAAAGAATGTGGTTCCCTGATGGAACAAACATTCCTCATATCATCATGAGGAAACTGTATGGGTGAACAGGCTCAATGTCTCCTTTATGTGTTTGTAGGACTTAAATCCATCTTCTTAGAAGTTTCAGTGTTGCAGCAATACTACTGCAAGCTGTACTGCATGCAGTGTGGCCTAGTGATTAGTATTGCATCTGACATGCTGCAGGTAACCAGTTCAAACCTGAGCACCTGTAATTATTTGTTATTTAGTTTTTATCATTTCTGGAAGGTACTCAAGATTTGTTATGTTTAAAATGTTTGTACATTCTGGAATATCTCATGTTCTTATAAATGTAGCACTTTCCATCCAGTAGCTCAGTTCTGTCTGTATGCTGGTCTTCATGATAAATATGTTTTCAATGCTAAGTATTGTATTTCATTAATGACCCTGCCTTTGGATTCAGACTTGATTTTATTTAGAACATGACATTGTTTGGTAGAAATAGCAGGTACTTTTAATCATCTGCATCATTGTGGCTGCAATTAGGTAAAATAAAACTCATTGCTGACACAGACAGACATCAGAATACAAGCAGTATATCATTCCTGAGGTCTATATATTCATGAAACCAGTGCATTCCAAAACAGCAACAGGTCAGGTTTATATCACACATATGTTAGTGTTTTCCAGAGATGCTGGTTAGTACCATACAAACTGCCTAAAAGCAATCAGCTGGGTCATTAAATACAACAAGTGGGATGTCATGATTCATTTGTCAAATGTGTATTTTTACTTGGATGGCACAGCCCAGCAGTAAGCTGCAAGTTTGCTTAACAGAAAAGCAATTGAAGAACAGAGTATAACACGCTGAGGAAAGAAAACAGTCTCAGTTAAAGACTATTTTGGTCCTATGCCACATCATGTTTCTGAAAATGACAGAAGCTGACAACATCTCACACTTGATGAAAGGAATCACAGAATACATGTATCAATCTCTTCTGATAAGTGATATCACAATGACAGAGGAATTCATTGATTGGTGCTAGTTTATTGAGGAAATGGAACAGAGAAGAGTCAGACAAAATAAATATTACTGACTTCTGAATGTGGTAATGATGCCAGTTGTGGAAACCACCATAACCTCATCTCTCTCATAATCCAGGTGGTAAGAGAAAAGATGCAACAGTTTATGGCAGCCAGAACTGTCAGATCCCACAGATCAGTAGGTAATAGAAAATCGTGAAGAAAATGGGCATCGTTCTTTAGCGCCAATCTCCACCACACCTCAGACACACAAGAAAAATGGGCACAGCCAACTTGGACTTACGCTGCAGCCCTCAAACAAAAACTCAGCATTGAGCATTGTAGGTACACCAATTCCTCTACCAAGTTATGGCCCACAGAAGAACAGACATCTGAGGTACAAAAGAAACAAGCTGGTACGTTTTCAATGTGGACAACCCAGACACAATGTATGCTACTGCATAGAAGGAAGATGAGTGTTCCACAACTACTATGTCACCAGATGTGAACCATCACAACCATTTTATTCATGCCAGTAAACTGCAGATGATTATAGTCAGCATGTGGAACGAAGCCCATCATTGTACCCTGGATGAGGTCACTCCCCAATATGCTGTAGTCTTTCCTCATCATTCTGCAGAGATACCAGCTGCTTGCCTAGCATTTGAATTCACCAACTTGTTTGAACATTAGATGAATCAAGGGCATTTTTTCCTATAATACCAAATACTTACTGAGTCAAGCTAAAGAAGACTAAGTTCTGTGATATGAAAGTGACTGTGCAGAAAGTCACAAATGGGACACACATCCAACCAACAGCAGCAAATGTTGCCAGTACATCTATGACTGACAGAACACAGACATTCAAATTTTTCATTTTAACAGAATGTAGTCATAGTGTTTTTCTCAGATGAGACTTCTTGCAAGTATCACAAGCACTCAGAGACTGTGGAAGATCAGAGTTCCATATTTACAAAGCTACTCCAACAAGCATACATAACAAAGAATGGTCTGGGCAGTTGTTTGCCATTCAAGATGGCATTAGCATGCCATCATCAATGAGATAAGTCCCAGTCCTCAATCCAGATGCTCAATTAAACAGTGAAGCTCTTGTTGACTGCAAAAATCTACTCAGGATCATAAAAAATCTACTTGTCTACAATGATCATAAGCACTGCAGGTGGTCAAGAAGAACTTTAGATCACTAATTGTTATGAGCAACCACAGCTCTTTCCTAAAGATATTTCCATAGGAACAGCCAAAGGAATCAAAGAAAGACACCATAGTTCCACAACAAAGAAGTGCGGTCTGCTACTTCTATGGACAATGCAGTGGAGGAACCAGCTATCGAACTGTCAATATGATTTGGTCTGATTGTGGAACAATGTTACTGAGTATCAGATGTTCTGCACCAATTTTTTGATGTTTTTAAATCCAAAGCAGAGAGAAGGCAGACCAAGCAGCCCATGGCAAAACCCTGTATCAGCACTGGGGGTGATCCACCAATTAACCACAACTCATATAGGATATCACTGGCAGAATGACACACAACTTGGAAGGAAGTGGAGAAGATGTCGCAAGATGAGATCATTGAATATTCAGAGATTCCTTCATACTCAGCTGTAGTCCTCATGAAGGAGAAGGATAGGACATGGCATTTCTAAATCAGCTACCAATAACTACAAAAAAAGTAAGTCTACCCACATTGTGGAATGCTTGGAAGGAGCAAAGTATTTCTCATTTATGCTTTATGGACATGCAGACAAGCTACCGGCTAACTGAAGTTGGCAAGGCTGATTGGAAAAGAGACTGCCTTCATAAAACCTGCCACTCTCTGTGAGTTCAAAGTTATGCTGTGTGGGCTGCATAACACTCCAGCCACCTTCAAGCATATGAAGTACAACTATTGGACACCTTAAATGGAGGATATATCTTTGCTAGCTGGATGATACTGTAATTTTGAAGGTATTAAGAACACCTAATCCACCTGACAACCACTTTGAATTTTTTCAGACCACCTGAATCCAAAAATGTAATTCTTCACCACTCAAGAAATAAAAATCTTGGGGCATGTAGCAAATGGTAGGCAGATCGTCTCCATCCAGACAAGATAAGCAGTCACAGATTTTCCAACCTTTCAGCACATTTATGACATGAGAAGTTTCCTCGGGATGTTCTCATACTACCTGCGATTCATAATAGACTTCTGTAACACACCTTACAAGAACTACTGTAGGGAGAGGCCAGATTTTCCTGGAATGAAGTATAAGAAAGATCTTTCATTGTACTTAAGGGGGTCCTAACATCTCTACCAGTTCCAGTACCATATGACAAAAATGCTGAGACAAAACCTCACACCAACACTAGCAGTCATGGCGTAGGTGCAGTCCTAATGCAGATTCAGGAGGGTGCTGGAAAAGTGATAGCATATGCTCCCATAGTACTCTCCAGGACTGAGATCAACTATTATACAAGTGAGAAAAAATACCAGTAGATTCCTGTCATACTAGTTTCACCATTCTGATGGACCATCACTCTCTATGCTGTCTGACCAGCCTGAAGGACATTCCAAAAGTCGACAGATGGAAATGGATGGACAATAGTTTGCACTACCTACCTCACTCATTAGGCTGTCAGCTCTTGAAATTGCAAGGTTCTTTGTAGAAGACATCATTTTGAAGCATGCAGCACCCTGAGTGATGATCTACATCTGTGGGAATGTTTCCCAGTTGGGACTAGTATCAGAGGTAATTTCGCATTGCAACATCACCCTCAGGATGACAACTGCCTACCACCCACAGACAAATGGCTTCACAGAACACTTTAATAAGACATTGGCAAATAGGTTTTTGATGTATATTGATCTTGAATAGAGATGGGTAACAATACTGTCCATCATGACATTTGCATATAACACAATGAAGCAAGGCACAACAGGTTTCACACCATTCTATCTGCTCCAGAGCCATATGGCTGAAATGACAATGGACATACTGATCTTGTTTCAACCAGATGGCCCTCAGGATGACTATGTGAAACACCTTATCACCATGACCAAAAATCAAACAGGTGGCTTTCAACAAACCTTGGATGTCCAGGAGACAGACTGAGTGCACTACAATGGGAAACAGCATCCAGCAAGATGCAGCCTGGGAGCCATGGTATGGAGTTTTACACTTGTGGAAAAAGTGGGGCTACTGGAAAAGTTACTAAAGTGTTACTTTTGGCTGTATTGTATCCTCCATTGCTTATTAGACATTGCATATGAAGCCAAGGATTATGACACATCATCAAGAAAACAAAAGCACAGAGATGTCGTCCAAGTCCTCTGTGTTAAGCACTGCTACAGTCCTGAGGTTCAGATCAATGATGGGGATTCTTGATCCAAAGAAACTGAAGACCCACACAGTAAGCACAGAGCTTTAATGGGAGGGGCTATTTTCAGTGCTCATCATAGTGAAGTTCACATCCCAACACAAGAATCTGCCAGTGCTTCTGTACAGAGGACTACTGATAAGATCTAGATCCAGGGTGCTCAATTTGGCTCCAATAAGAGCTTCTGAAATAGCAATTATTTGCTATTCAGTACTTATCATTTCTGGAGGGTTGTTGAAATTTCTTATGTTTGGATTGTCAGCATATTCTGGAATAGTCAATGTCTGTATAAAGAGCATTCTCTGTCCAGGAGTTCAGTTCTATCTGTACATTGGTATTCACAAGAAACATGCTTTCAGTGGTAAGTGTTGTACTTCACTGGTGACGCTGCTTTCACATCTGGACTTGATTGTGGTTATGACATGACAATATATTCTTCAGTAATTTATGAAGAAGGCTTTCTGATCCATCTAAAAATTGTGTGGTGGTGTGGATAGTTATTTTAACATTCAAAATGTTGATGTGTTCTCCGAGAGCTGGCAACACTTCCTTGATATATTCTTGTTCTTTTTTGCCCTTTTGTGTTTTTGTGTCTGTTAATACTATCAGATTGACTGCATTGGCAAATCTGGTAGGTACAGCTCAGTTCTTGATTACATTGGATAACTGGACTGATCTAAACATGCTCAAAAACTGAAGTCTTACAGTAAAAAGCTTTTAAGAACCCATTGGACAATATAGATGAAAACACACAAAATGAGAGAAAATGTCCTGTAAGCCATATATCATGGCAAGAAAAAGCCTCAATGATAGTGTGCATGTCACCCCAGTCAGCACTGTGTACAGCATGTGTCGTAGCAACTTTGTAGTTCAGTGGCTGACTGATAAGCAACTGCACAATTAACACAGGAAATTAGTAGAACAAACAGTTCAATGTTCTTAATATGTCTTTTCAGTCCTCAAAAGGGCACAGTATGTCATTTCTTTACCATTTAATTTCTCTTCCAAAGGCCTTCCACTTCAATGACCATCTGCACCCTGTGACCAAAGAAGTCAACAAAATGAATATTAAATCTCTCATTTTCTGCAACCTCCTCCCAGGTGTTATTCAAAGGTCATTACAGAGCCTTGGCATGGGGTCACACAAGTTTTCACTCATTTCATCTCCATCTATATATTTTCAATGGGGCTGAAGTCTGTTGTAGAGGGAGACCAGTCAAGAAGAGAAATCTCACTCTGTTCAGTAAAACACTCTTGCACTGTAGTCGACATGTGTATTGGAGAATGGTCATGCTGCAGACAGATTAATCCCTCCAGGATACAGTTGTCATATTGATGGGATCAAAACATTATCTATAACATGGGTATACTGAGCCACATCAAATGAAACACCGAAAGTACACAGGAACACATTCAACCCAAGCAGCTACAAACACTTGGCCACTGCAAGCTGTCTCACAAATATACACTGCCTGACAAAAACAGTGAAGTACCCAGAAGGTGAGGAAGAAATGAAATAAAACTTTATAGTTTGAGTGGGTATATGACATAATTTCAGTTATTACAATATTGAGTCAAATTTATGAAGATCTTGGCAGTAGGAGCCCACTTATCAGTATCACGTTACACCCCATCTGGCTTGGGTGCATGCTCTAAGTTGCTTAGAATGGCTGTCATAAAGCTGCTGTATCCCCTCCTGAGGTAATCTGGCCCACAACTGTTGTAACTGGTCCTTGATAATGGCACTGGGGAAAAGTTGATGTCTGAGCTGTTCCCACACACGTTCTATCCGGGAGAGGTCTTCGGATCTTGCTGGCCACAAGAGTCCTTCAGGCAGTTCATAGAGATACAATGAAAGTGTAGATGAGCACTGTCTTGTTGAAAAATGGCACCACGGCACTGTCTCATGAGACGTAATGCATGAGGATGCAGGATATCTATGATGTATGGTTGTGCCATCAGAGTTCCCAGAGTTCCCTCAATCACTACCAACCATGACCTGACTTCATACCTGAAGGCTCCCCACACCATGAGACAATGAGTAACACTGCTGTGATTCTCCAAAAAATAGGAAGAATGTGATCTCACCCTAGGTTGCCGCTATACTTACTGACAATGGTCATCCAGGATTGGCAAAACCATGATTCATTGCTGAACACAATATGACACCATTCATCAGCAATCCATGCTTCCTATGCAGCTTACACATGGGACAGTAACTTCCTCATCCAGCAGCTGCTAGTCCCAACCAGTGGTGTGGGATGACACAGAATGTTGCAGGGGATGCATAACTTGCATTCGTATGGCAGGCACAGATGTGAAGGGGTTGCAATGAACTTGGTGCACAATGTGTTGATCCTTCCTCATGGTGACCAGACATGTCTGACTGGAACTTCGATGAATATGAGTGGTTTTTATGACTATAAACATACCTCCATCACTTGTGTCAAGCCCTTCCATGTGATATACTGGGTGATCAAAAAGTCAGTATAAATTTGAAAACTTAATAATAAACCAAGGAATAATGTAGATGGAGATGTAAAAATTGACACACATGCTTGGAATGACATGGGGTTTCATTAGAACAAAAAAAATGTTTAAAAAATTGCTAGACACATGTAAGATCTCTTGTACGCATCGTTTGGTGATGATTGTGTGCTCAGCCGCCACTTTTGTCATGCTTGGCCTCCCAGGTCCACAGACCTCAGTCCGTGTGATTATTGGCTTTGGGGTTACCTGAAGTTGCAAATGTATCGTGATCGACCAACATCTCTAGGGATGCTGAAAGACAACATCTGACACCAATGCCTCACCATAACTCTGGACATGCTTTACAGTGCTGTTCACAACATTATTCCTTGACTACAGCTATTGTTGAGGAATGATGGTGGACATATTGAGCATTTCCTGCAAAGAACATCATCTTGGCTTTGTCTTACTTTGTTATACTAATTATTGCTATTCTGATCATATGAAGCTCCATCTGTCGGACATTTTTTGAACGTTTGTATATTTTTGGTTCTAATAAAACCCCATATCATTCCAAGCATGTGTGTCAGTTTGTACCTCTCTACCTACATTATTTCGTGATTTATTCAGTTTTCAAATTTATACTGACTTTTTGATCACCCTGTACATTCTAATCAGAACTTAGAATTTTATTGCTATTAACATTTGGTTTCAGTTAGTTTCTGGCTGTATTATTGTGTGAGCATTACTATCATTTATAAGCAAGACTAGTTCTGTGATCTTTTCATGGATGATCCTGCAGTTAACTAGGACTGTATTAACATTTCCTTTCTCTGATCTGTCATGATGAATCTTACTCTCTGTAGCTGATGGTACTAATATCCATTCCTCTCTGAAATCAGAATATAATTTATTGGGCCTTTGGTGGGATTTCTCTCCTCTTACAAACAAAGTTTTCATGTCATGCATACTCTGCTCCCCTCATAGCCACATTCTGTATGTAGTGCACAACTGTCCTATTAAGAGGGGTCCTACAATTCTCCATTCAATGGCAGAGGTAAAGGAATTTGCATCCAAGATTGTCACAGAATAGTCTGAGCCTCTGGTTGAGCAAGATGGTGCAACAGTTAAGATATTGGAATCACATTAGGGAGGAGTCACATTCAAGTTCTCACACAGACATCCATATTTATGGATTCCATGGTTTCACTACATTACTTCTTCCTCCCTGAATAGTCAGAGAACATGCTTTATCTCCAATGATCTATTAGCCAACATGACATAAAATCACGACTTCCTTCCCTGCCACCTTGTGGTGTCACTCTGCTGACTGGAAAGTTTTTCTTGGTAGTCATTTCAGTGCTGAGAAAATCACACAAAACTCCAGGATGGCCTGGGTGGTGGCAGCAAGATTATCTGTACTGCTTAAGTACATGAGATGTTTGTTGTCAGTCCTCATGAGCTAACAATATTCTTTCAGCAAACAGATGTACTTGACATGAGCATCATGGAAACAATGTCACATAACAATGGAGGTGAAATGAGAAATATACTAAACTCAAATCATTTACTGATGATTGTTTAATTCCCTATCATTTTTGCTGCAATCTGATGCAGTTAACCAGCCCATACCAAATATTAGATAATATGCTATCACTGTTTGGTTTTCTATATGACAGTTTCATAACTGTCAGTACTGATGATAAAATATATGCTATAATGCACAGTACTCTTCCAAAGGGCATGGTCTGCAAATATGATACTCATGACCATGATATCTGTTCACCAAATAATTCTTTTTCCTAGCACCAGAAACCCAGGTGAGTGCATTTTTTGTTGCTACCACGCCAATGGCCTCAAATTTCCTCGAGCTGTTTCTCACTTATTTTACTTTTTCTCTCATGTTTCATTTAGCTTTTACCTTACCTCTGCACTAGCATTACCTTTGACATCTTTCTGTGAGCTTTGTCCCCTCTTGACATTAATCTCTTTTCCCTTTTATGACTCCCTCTGTTATTCCATTTCATTGTTCTGTAAACTGTATTGTTGTTTCTATTTTATTGACTTATGTTCCTCTCTTTTGTGATTTACTACTTCATGGCATCCTCTACAATTGTGCCTTTAATTTAATCAACTTATCCAAATCCACTTTCTTATTTCCATATGGCTAAATTGTCAGCTGCTCATTCAGCTGAATATTGTCTGTTGGTGACATCTCCACGTTGACTTCCTAGCGATACTAGCAACATCTCTTATCACTCACTCAGCTGCAGCTTCATTAGTAGACTTCTTTTCTATTTTTATTTAAGAGGTAACCATAGACAGTGGCAGGCATATTAATAGCTACATCAGCTTACAGAAGACCATCACATTCATTACTAGATTCTATTAATTGATTCCCTGATGTTTTTTCTTCAATGTGAGAAATCCTCCCGTCTTTTCATGCATCTAGCAATAATAAGAGCCTTCTTTCTTATCCCATTAAGTGAGGAAAAAGGCTGTCTATATGCCTCTATCATGGGCCATGATCTATCCCTAAATGAGATATATACTGGTGGAAGCTTAATGGTCTCACAGTCTTCTTCGAATACAAGTTCTCTAAATTAAACCAACAGAGCTTCACGAGAACTGTGTAATCTTTTACTCATTTCAGGCCCCTGAGTATTTTTGTTCCACTTTTGAATGGGCTTTTCTGATCTGTTATGATTCTAGCAGCATGGCTCTGAATTTATCTGAAATCTGGTATCATGCCTACTTGTTAAGGCCTCTAAAAACTAGAACAATATTGTAGAACTGGTTGCATCAGTGTCTTGTAAGCTATTCCCTTTACAAATGCAAAGCACTTTCACAGAATCCCCCCCCCTCTTAATAAATCTAAGTGTTCCATTCTCCTTCACCAATAGCGATCTTATGTGATTTTGTCCCATCTCATATTGTTTCTTAGTATTACCCCTAAATACACTATGTAACATGCTCAAGATGTTTAGCACTAATCTTGTAATCAGATACTATATGGTTCTTTCTCTTTGTTAGAGCTGTTATCTTACATCTATCTACTGTTAAAGAGAGCTAACATTCATTACACCATGAGTCAATTTTGTCAAATGTATCTGCAATGCTTTAGAATTGTCCAACAACGATACTTTCCTGCACACAACTGTGTTGCCAATGAACAGTCTTATAGTTTGGAGCACTTATGAATGCATATACATATTTGCACTTATTCAGCTCTTTTAAATTTAAAGCCTATTTTGAAACCAATTAGCTGTTAATAGTAACATTTATTACTTCAAACGATGATTTTGAAATTCGTACCTGCTCGGGGACTACACTTTGGGCTGGATTTTTGTGGACTCTTGTTTGGGGCTTCCTCTTCTTTTGGACGAGGTACCACTGGCTCCAGTTTCTCTCGGGTGGGAGATGGCAGCAAAGCACCATCAGCTGAAACAAGACAATTCATCTACATGCTCACTGAGAGTTTTAAAGTTAAAGTTGTGCAAAACATATTTTATTGCCAGAGTAAATGTTTTATTTTCTGATTTTCAACAAAATTTTAATATATATGTTTTGAACAACTTATTATGAATTATGAAGGACTGTTTTAGCTTAAAAAGGCATAGAAAAAGAATGAGTGGTAAAGGAGGTCAATATTCATCAAGAACAAAGCTCTGTTTTGTGGTGGTGGTGGTGGTAGTGGTGGTCTGGTTTGAGGGTATACGGCAGCACCAGAATTAAACTACGTACTGCCAATCAAATTTGGGGGAGACTGCTTACTGTTGCAGTTTAATAAATTTACTGTAATTGGTGACACAGAAATTAATACTGGAGTTACTCAAAATAAATAATTAAAAATTACGTGGTTGTAATCTGCAATAGAAATGAAAATTGTGAAAAGCCTGACACTGACGAAAGAGGAAACATACTCAATGAAAATTGTGTAAAACCCGGCACTGAAAAAAGAGGAAACATACTCTATTTCTTGAGGGTTTCATCTTTAATTTCTTTGCTCTAGAGAGTTAGAGGAGAAATAGGAGACATCAAGTGGTAAATAATGCAGTTAGGCCATTAATAACAAAGTTTGTGGGAAAGCTAGTATAAGCAGAGACAATAATAAATACTTGCAAAAACATATCCTTTAACATCTGCACATATTAGGCTTTGTTTCAACCTATAATGTAGCTAGTTCATCCTTTTTTCCATATTGTAATGTATCCCTTTCCTCCTTTTCTTTGGAATAAGAAATGTCCATTCAGGAAAGGTGAGAAATTTGGGTATTCTTTAATATGCTTTTTTCCACCTTGCTATGATTTCAAATTTTTTAAATCAGTATAGCAATAGTATTTTTCATTTGATTTTTGTAAACAAAAATTTTTGCACTCTTTCATTTTTATTCTGACCCCTTCATGATAAAATTTAGTAACTGATTCTCTATGGTTTAACAACTAAATTCAAAAAATGCTGAGAAAGCAAAGGTTGTTGCACTCTCAGTTCAAAAGAGAACACACCAATGATGACATATAAAGGTTAGTAGAGGTTCACACAACTGTGATGAGATCTATGCGTGAAGCACACAACAACCTTCACCATCATATCTTACCAAAATATCTGGGCAAGAACATGAGAAAATTCTGGTCCCATGTAAAATTGCTAAGCAGGTTTAAGGCTTCCATCCAGTCATTCACTGACCAGTTTGCTGTAGCAGTTGAAGCTGGCAAAACGAAAATGGAAATTTTAAATTTTGCATTTAAGAAATCATTCAGGCAGGAGAATCATACAAGCATACCATCATTTGAACATCAAACAGACTCATGTATAGATTGCATAGTAATAAGCATTCCTGGCATAGAGAAACAACTGAAAGAGTTGAAAACAAATAAGTTGCCAGGTCTGGATAGAATCCCAGTTTGGTTTTACAAAGAGTACTATACTTGACTGGCTCCTTACTTAGCTTGCATTTATCATGAATCTCTCGCCCAACACAAGGTCACAAGCAACTGGAAGAAAGTGCAGGTGACTCCAGTATATAAGAAGGATAAAAGAACGGGCCTGCTATATTACAGACCATTCTCCTTAACATTGGTTTGCTGCAGAATTCTTGAATGTATCCTAAGTTCAAATATAATAAATTTGCTTTGGACTGAGAAGCTTATGTCCACAAATCAGTACCATGTTAGAATGCATGACTTGTGCAATCCCTGGAGATAAGCCATTGTTCTTTTTGAGAAACACTATTGAGAAAATTTAGAGAACCAGAATTTGAAGCTGACAGCAGAACGACTCTACTGCTGCGAACATACATTTTGCATAAGGACCATGAAGATAAGATACAAGAAATTAGGGCTTCTATGGAGGCATATAGATAGTCATTTTTCCCTCTCTCTATATTGAGTGGAACAGGAAAGGAAACAATGAGTAATGATACAGGGTGCCCTCTGCCATGCAGCATACAGTGGCTTGGTGTGTGTATGTAGATCTAGATGTATATGTGGACGTATATTCATAGTTAACATTACCAACCTTACTCACAATGCATTTTAGAACTGTTCTATATTTACTTAAATACATCAACAAATATCATAGCCAATTTCAACTGTGAATATAACAATTCAGTTGGAAAATGAAGATGAAGTAAGATAGGTCACAAGTGAAGATGATGAAAAATGAGTCCTGGAGATATCAATAACAAATAACACAGTTACACTCAACAGAAGGAAAATGAAAATACAAATGAAGGATTTAGTTTGTTAACTAAAATGCAGAGACATTAGGAAAAAGAAACTTAATTTCATGCTTTTGAAATTGCATATTTCATAATACTGAAGTAGATCCTAAAGGAACAGATGATTGCTTACAAATGCCACGCAGTGTGAGGAAGGGAGAAGGAAAGAATATTATGGTTTAACATTCTGTCAATGATGAGGTCATTAAAGATGGAGCATAACCTCAGACTGAAAATAATGGGGATAATAACTTCACGAAAACTATAAAAAACATGCATCTGAATGGCCAGACAGGTAATTGAGCCCACTCTTAAATGTGACTACAGTGCCTTAACCACTGCATCATTTTATTTGGTAGCCCAGCACATACATATGAGATCCACATAAGGATGGGGCCAGAAGGTACAGGACAGTTCTGAGTCCTGAGTACCATGAATTTGCCAATTACATGAAGAATGAATTTTCATTATCTGTTTTATTTATTAGAAATGTTTGAAGAAAAGATAATATACAAACTACTGAGTCCTAGAAATTGTTACTACAAGTTATTTAAATCTGTCAGGAAATGTGCCCCGAGTCACTAATTAATAACGAAGATAGCTTACAGCTAATCATATGAAGTCGTCATAAGATTTTAATATTCTGGAACAACCATCATCATAGCCACCAGAATTACTATTTTGTAGGTACCTGAAGAATTATGTAATCTCCTTATGCATTGTATTTTTGAAAGTACTGTTTGTTGATGATGCACAAGTAAATTTAACACACCTGTATTTAGTTGTTTATCACTTGGTAGAGTGTTTGCAGTCACTGTGAGGAAGTAATCATTAAATTTGGTGTACAATGATTTGAAAGTGCCATCATTTCTGCCAGAGCTATTTTCTGGGTGCTATATTTCCTATATTTCATTTGGATGACTAGTTTTGTCTGTTTCTAGTTTAATAATGTTCCAATTAATATTAGCCTTATTTTAAGAGCATTTAATTTTTTGCAAATAGAACATGAGTTTTTAATGACAGAGTGGAGGACTCGACAGTACTGATGATAATGGAGTTCCAAATCTTGATCACTGCTTGTTCTCTGAATTTTACCTTTCTCTTCCTAACACAAGATACTTTAATCCCAGGAATTTTCCATACCTTATCCTTGCTTCTGTTCAGTTTTTCTCTTATTTGTTTTAGAGGAAAACAGGATTCAAAGTTCTGGAAGAATACATTTAAGAAAAAGTTAAATTATTTATTAAAGTCCCCAGTTTAAGCTGCACAGTATTTCCCAGAGACACCCGCTCGTTGTCTTCAGGTGCATGCATAAAGATGATGAGCAGCTGTCTCATGGAAATACTGTACAGCTTAGACAAAACCATCTGATACTGTGCCCATGAAACTTTCAAGCAGTTATTACACTGGGAAAGACACAAACAGTGCAAGAGTTAAATGTCCATCAACATTGTCTGCCTTATAAATTTCTTCCAGGTGTTCTTCCTTTAATCTCTCTTTAAAAACTGATACCACTATTTCTGAACAATTAAAGAAAATTTGATATCCACACACTTGCTCCTGTTGTGCGCTCCAGATGATGCCGTATGAGATACTCTCGTTTTGATCGAGGGAATTCTTTCTTCATCTCCTCTTTCAATTCCTCCCGCTTCTCTTCTTTCTTCTCTTCTTTTTTATCTTCTTTTTTCTCTTCTTTTTTCTCTTCATTTTTCTCCTCCTGTTTCTCCTCTTTTTTTTCTTCCTGTAAATTGACACAATTAAGTTATAAAAACAACACACTCCTGTTACCATGAACTTAGTAAATTTACTGAAATAACAAAAATTGTCAAACAAGTTTAAAATATCTGTTTTGTTCCATAATATATCAAGCTCTGTATTTTCATTTATTCTTAACCATCATCCATAAGTTAAGAATGCATCACAAAATTTGAGAAATGTTTGAAACATATGGAAAAATGCCATTTACTATTATTATCCATGCAAATTACATCAATGCTAAGAAATCGAGTTACTACATACATTACTCATGCACTACATAGAAAAAAATTGTAGTGTAATAACTGAGCCAGTAAATAAAGTTGAGTGGCACAAAATAATGGTATATCACACTGTAGAATATCAGTAAAATTCTACAAACATAAACACTTCTGCTTATATAAACACAGAAAAAGTTATGCAAAAATATGTTACAAATATCTATGTAGCACAAATCAGTGTAGCTGTATAAACATTTACATTGATAGTTTTAAAATGAAATATTCACTAAAGCACTCAGCATCAGTCAACTGCTCATTGCAGGCTTTGAAAATGGCCAGTATGACAATAATTTGCTTTTGGGAGGTACAAATACATGCTATAATATTGAACAAACATTCAGAAATTTACAGTCATTATCAGAAGCAATTCAGTATAAAAATACACATACTAAGAGATCATTTGTTATTTGAAGATCTAAAAATTTCTCTATACCTATAACAACTTCTAGTGTCAAATAATCCATCAGATTCTAGAGTTAGCCTCGTACTTACTCATTTCTTTTGCAATATGAAAAAAAAACTGATTTTCATCTATCATTAACATATGGTGCACACATAACTGACAGCTTATATATAAAAAGGTGATACCAGAATTAGAGAAAACAGATGAAATTGCAATATATATATATATATATATATATATATATATATATATATATATATATATATATATATATATATATATATATAGTGTATAAGTATTTGTGGACATATTGTATAAGTACTTCAATTGATATTTTGAAACAGGGCACAGTTTTAGTTAATGTAAATATGTGACACAAGTACTTGTACCTATAGGTATACAGTCAAGAACATAAGGAAAAAAGAGTGAAAAAGAGTTTGCTTCTGTAGTGAAGAGATATATGCTCAAGAACACATTGCTAACTACAATTAATTAACATATATTATTAAAAAATAATGCACATATACTGTTAGAGGAAAGAAACATGTAACCCATCAACTTTAAACAGGTAATGCAGGGCTATGTTTTAAAAATATGAAACAGAATATAGAAATATTTTGCAAAAAATTCTATTAAAAATTGACTACTCTTACCAAAGTTAAATTTTAATTAATGGAGGATTTCACAACATATTCTAAGTATGGGTTTCCCATAAGTAATGATATGATCCTTTCAGACTGACATCTGCTAACTTACCCGCTTTCTTTCATAACGTGTAATCTTATCTTGGAATGTTGATACTCTAGCAGACTTTGGGCGATGGGAAACTGGCTTTGTGGGGGAGCTTTTCTTTGTATTTTCTTTCTCTTTTTCCTCCTTGGAAATGGATCTGGAATTTAAAAGGGCAATTACTCTACATCAACATCCTGAACATCACTGAACTGATGCACCTGCTGTTTTAAAAAAAGGAATCATGTTTATGCCATAAGACCTAAACAATGACTTTGATTTGATATATTTATAAAACAACCATGAGTTATAAGAAACAAGTCAGTACAATACCAAAGAATATGGAAATAGTTAATCAAGAGACTGAACAGAAAGGAAAAGAGGAGATAGAGTGGAAAGAGCAGGAGAAGTTCTGCAGAATTTCATTCAAAAGAGACTCATCAGACAGTGGAGATCAATCAAACATTCCTTTGTTGTCAACAAAAGGGGGTGGAGGGAGCAGAGGAAGACAGCTGCACTCAGCACACAGACTTTTGTGAGGAGAGGAGTGATGTAGGGGACAACAAGTTCAGCTGTCTTCGTACTGTGCGAGTATGACAGCTAAGCTATATGCTTCACACTGAGTTTCAATGGATGTACAAGTGCCATGTCTTCCTACATATTGTAACCCATCTTCTCTGAGTAGTCATAGGCAGTGTCTGTCATGAACCCAGAATTGCCTCATAATTCTTTTTGTAACACAGAAACTAACAGCAAAATATGACATTCACAACCTAGTGTTAGCTACAATGCTGCACACAGTATTTTCATTGTCAGATCTGTAAAATTGGCAGTGACTTGACACAAGTAGCCCAAACTCTTCCAAAATCTACTAACTCAGAACTAGAGAGCACAGTGATCAAGAAAAGTTTGAAAGTGGCAGAAAATAGCATAGTTCCTCTTTTCCACACTTTCTTGCTTGACTGTACTTGGTAGGTTTGTCTGTTTTATCTTTCTCTCAGAATGACTAGACATTTCCCACACCACTTCATCTGACAGTTTTATTCTTCTGTTTTAGAAAATAAAATCTAAATTTTTAATATTTCCCCAATTATATACAAGTGCTTTGAATTTGGCACCAGTTTATATCTGTACAAATTACATTTTTGCCACTTTTCTGCAGATCTCAAGAAGCTTGTGGCATTCTTATGAGTTGTCAACCAAAGAGTTTCTATATCATTGTATGCTTTAGAATTCATACAGTTTACAAACATTTGTATTGAATTTTATATTAAACTTACATACTACCTAACAGCCCATTTGTAAATCAATTTGGCTACAATACTGAAATTGGTGCTACCAGTTCCGTATATGTTCAGTGATGGGAAATAGGTGTAGAATTAATTTTATTATTTCATTTATGCACAAATTTGAATAACTAATTTAACATACAGGAGACACCATCAAGGTGTATTGTTTCTTAATCATAAAAAAAGATAACCAACATAAATTCTATATAACTATAGAAACCTAAATTAATATTGAACAACAGTGGAAATTACTGGATGGAATAATACACAAAATAAGGGAAAGACAGACACTCACCTACAGCTGACTGACATGTGGCTCACAGAAACATGAACAGAGAAATATTTATACTAGCTTTCGAGCTCTTGCTCTTTCTTTAGTAGGTGTACACACATTCATGCAAACAACCACACAGAACACAAATGTAGATGCCTGTGGTCATGGGTGTGTGTGTTTGGGTGTCTGTGTATAAAATTTTCTTTTGCATATTCCTATGTGCAACACACATCAGTAAGCTATAGATGACTGGTTGCTTTTCCTTTATTTTGTTTTATAAAAAATGTTAATTCTAACATGAGTTCTCCAAAGACAGTGCTACAACCACTCAGAAATTCTATTATTAAATTATAGCAATTCAGTGTAAATTTGGAGTGTAAGCTTTTTTTATAAAAGCAACATGTGTGATATAGATGTGTCTGCCTTTAAATTTGTCATGAATCATCGTGAATGTATCAAGTACTGTTTGTAAAAAGAGTTTCAATCTGTGACACAGAAGCATGAAATTCTCTTCATTTCTGGTATTTTTCAAACATTCAGAATGATTTCCTGAAAATAAGTCTGAATTTTTTATGTACAAAGTTAAAATACAAAGATGCAGAGTAGTTAAAACATTTAGCTTTCTAACTAGTATAAGAACAAATCCCTGGGATATGTCTAGACAGATTTCTCCAGACTTTGTATTACACATATTTCTATTCAGATAAACAAACTACTCACCAAGTGACGGCAAAACACACACACAAAAGGAAGTTATAATTAGGCAAGCTTTCAGAGCCAGTGGCTCCTTCTTCAGGCAGAAGGGCTGACAGAGAAGGAAGAGGGGCGAAGGAAAAGAACTGGAGAGGTCTTAGGAAAAAGGGTAGATTTCAGGAAAGTCACCCAGTACCGCAGGCCAGGGGAGACTGACCAGATGGGATGAGAAGGAAAGACTGATAGTTGGGGACTGCATCAGACAAGATTTGAAAACCTAAGAGGTTAAAGGTGGAAGACACGGTAATATGCAAGACAGAGATTGCTGCTTAAACATCATGCATGAGTTAATAAGAGTGAAAAGCTAAGAGCATCGTAGGATCATATGTAACAGAGAAAGGGAGGGGGGGGGGGGGGGTGAAAAATAGATGGGTAAGACAATGAAAGATGTATTACACTAAAATGGAGTGGACAAAAGAGTAGTTACTGTGAAGAATTGCTGAGACAGAAGAAATTAATGTAAATTAAAGCCAGGTGGGTGGCAAGAACCAAGCTATTCTACATGTGGTGTGCACAACATGCACAGTCTCCCACCTTTAAGCTCTCAGGTTTTCAAATCTCATCCAATGCTGTTCCCAACAATCAGTCTTTCCTTCTCATCCCGTCTGGTAAGTCTCCTCTCACCTGTGGTTCTGGCTGACTTTCCTGAAATCTACCCCTTTTCCTAGACCTCTACAGTTCTTTTCCTTCACCCCTCTTCCCTCCGCTTCAACCATTCTGCCTGGAGAAGGAGCCACTGACTCCAAAAGCTTGCCTAATTATAACTTTCTTTTGTTTGTGTATTCTGCCACTGCTCGGTTAGTAGATTTTTTTATCCATTCAATTAACTTATTTTGTCAAATATTGATTTTTTCATATGTTACATATTTCTATTTGCAGTTTTTCTTGTTTTCATTCCCTCAAAATATTGTTCCATACTGACAGTATCTGTGGGATGCTCTCTATCCCTTCTCCACAACTGATGCACAAAGCAGTACTGCACAGGAAAGACTGTGTCATTTGTTTAACAGTTAGTGAACATGTGAAGACCTAGACAACTTTTTTTAACCAAAAATATCCCAGGGAATTTTACACAGTCATTTTTATTAAGCTTCTAGTTCTTTGCATAATTACAAAATAATTTAATTTTGAATGCTCAGATTTAAACTGTGTTAGTTAAATGTTTGCAGAGTTTAATCTTAATCTAATTAGGCTATGGTGCCTGTAGTACTTGGAAAAAATTCTCTATGGCTTCAATGAACATACACATCTCATCTGTACATAAAAAAGAATGGCATTTTATATTTAATGCTAAAACAGTTACAGAAAATAAAAACAGGATTGAACTCAGTACAGGACCTAATGGGCTATCTGAAAAATAATTTGAAAACTAAAAAATTATTGGCTGTGTCTTGAGGTAAAATTAGTTTCTTTCTGTTGATAATATGATCAAAATTATCTACAACCCGGGTCCCATATCCATATTTTGCCAATTTGTAGAGCAGCAGATGGGAGTCAACCTGTCAAATGGTTCATGGACTGAGCCAAGACAGTATGACCACCTACATAATAGTGGGTTCATCCACCTTTGGTACATGGTACAGTAAAATTACTGCGTGACACAGATTTGACAAGCCACTGGTAGGTTTCTGGAAGTATGTGGCACCAGATGCCTATGCACAGCTCCTGCAATTCCCATAAATTATGGGTCTGTGGCTTGCAGGCACAGAGATGATGCAAAATAATGGCCCAGATGTGTTCCGTTGGTTTAAGTGAAACTGGTGGACAAGACATCAATGAGTTCACTGTCATGCTTCTCAAACCACTGTAGCATGATTCTGGCCTTGTGACAATGACAGTTATCCTGCTGGAAGATGCCATCACCATTGGGAAAGACATCAAGCAAGAAGGTATGTAGGTATCCACATTAATGTTCACATAGCCTACAGCTGTAATGGTGCCTTCAGTTTTTACCACAGGTACTACAAAAGCCCAAGTGAACATCATCCACAGCATAATACTACTCCCACCGGCCTGCATCTATGGTGCTGTACATATTTCAAGCAGTCATTCACCTAGATGATGGGATATCTGGATACAACCATTGACCTAGTGTAACAAGAAATCTGATTTATCCAACCAGGCAACACATTTCCCTTGATCTATGGTCCAATCTCAGATATCCTGTTCACACTGCAATTGTAGATGATGATGTCATGGGGCCAACATGGAAACACATAGGAGGATCTGCTATGGAGTCCCATGTTCAACAATGTGAGCTAAATAGTGTGCTCCAAAACACTTGTTCCTACATCAGCATTCTACTCTATCATCAGATCCGTCGCCTACTCGTGGTTTCACTGTCCTTCATTCACTGTCAAACAGACATGAAATACCCACAACAGTAGTACTTAGACATGAAATTCCCACAACAGTAGTACACAAACAGCCAACCACCTTCACTATTTCTGAGAAGTTCATTCCCAGACACCATGCCATAACAACCTGCCCCATGGGAAAGTCATTTATGTCAGTATCTTCCCTCATTTGTGGCCAATGATTCCTCATTTGTCTCTGCTTCTCTAACATACATTCCTTCCTGTGTCATGTGGCCACAGTGCAATTGGGTGGCATCCCAGTCTCATGGTGGGCAGTGATCAAAATGTTTTGGCTCAGAAGTGTATCTTAAAATGTTGTCGTATTAGCTGGCCAATATATCTTCAGTGCTATTTCCCACCATATCCAGCTGCTAATGTAACTGGTAAGCTACAACATAAATTACCTTGGCACAACAAGTCTTCATAGTTGGATTTCACAGTAAACAGTTGCTGTATATAGATGTTCAGCATTTAATACAACATCTAATTCTGATTCTGATTCCAATGTAATGCCTGAGAAATGGTTAAGCAAATTCTATATACGCAAATATGCAGTCTCCACTACAAAGTAGAAGAACAATCATTCCAAACAATATGTAGCCCCCTGCTAAAAAATATCTCTGCAAATATGAATGAAAATATATCTGAGACATATTTTGCGAATTTTGTGTTTGTATCAGGAGAAAAAGGGAACTGTATCTGTCAGTCACAAGCAAACATTAAAGCACTGTGAGAAAAATATAGTCACACCTAGTAACAAAATAAAGATGATATGAGACATAATGAAGAAGAAGACTGGTGGAACTAGAGGTGAGGAGGTGCAGATAGCTTTAAGAATAAAAGATATATTGTTAACAGTTGTGTATGGTGCTGCAAAAATTTTAACAAACATTTCATAACCATTATTAAAAAGGTGAAGATGTCAGATTCAGTAGATGGTGCCATATCTTCAACCAGATATTACAAATAACTGCAGTAATATGAATAGAACCTGCACAATACCAGAAGAAGTAATGTCCACCATCAAATCCTTAACATAAAGAAAAATTCTAAAAGATATGATAAATGATCAACAAAGTGTAATTGAAGAATATTTCTCTGAGTTTAGTAAGATTAAGTTATTTCTGTGACCAGTCATTTATCACTGGAACATTTCCCAATTGGTTAAATATGCTGAAGTTAAGTTTCTTTATAACAAAGGATCTAATGAAGCACTAGAAAAAAATCTGCCAAATTTCAATTTTGTTGGCATTCACAAAATTTTTAGAAACAAATGAATTCTTAACCATCTGATTAATAATAATGTGTTGTCAGAGTCACAGTTTAGATTTCTACAGGCTCCTGATACTGAGAAGGAAATTTACTTGTACAGCAAGAATGAACTTAAATTTTTTAAATGAAAAATTACAAGCTACTTGTATAGTCAATGATGTGTCAAAGGGATTCTGTGTAAATCACAACATTCTTTTAAATAATCTGGAACATTAGTGTTGACAGGAAAGGGCTCAAAATGTCTCAGATCATATCTCTCTGAGAGGAAAAAAACAGTGTCAATAGGAAATTGTCCTGTGTTACGCCATCAATATTATCCAATTAGGAATTAATTACATGTGGTGTCCCACAAGGTTTCATCCAATGGCCTTCACTTTTTCTTGTGTGTATTAACAATGTTTCATCAGTAACAGTACCTAATGCCAAGTTTGTTTTGTTTGCAGATGACATAAACATTAAAGTAAATGGAAAGTTACATATTTTTGGAAAGAGATGTTAATGAAATTTTTATGGACATTAATAAATGGTTCCTAGCCAATTCTCTGTCATTACCTTTGCAAACAGACACTATATGCAACGCAGAACTTGTAATAAGGGGTTTCCTCCCAGTATATGTCTAAAATATGACAACAAGCAGACAGAACAAGTTGACAGTGTTCAATTCTTGAGACTATAACATGATAACAAATTCAGCTGGGAGCAGAATACTAAAGAGCTGCTGAAAGGCCTCAACAAATTGTTGTTAGCAATTTGCATCTTGTCAGATATAGGTGGTATGAAAAAAGAAGATAACATACTCTACTTGCTTACATTCCCTAATGTCATATGGTATAATTTTTAGGGTAACTTACCAAACAAAACTAAGGTTTTCTTAGTCCAAAAGTATGCAATACAAATTATTTGTGGTGTGAACTCATGAGTGTCTTGCTGAAGCCTGTTCAATGAGCTGGGGATACTATCTACTGTTTCCCAATATAATTACCCACTAAACGAAATTTATCATAAATAACATCTCATTTTCAAACTACCAGTTCAGTTCATGGAACCAATAATAAATAGAAATAAGAATAATCTAAATAAAGATTTAAAGTCATTTACTTTGATTTATAATGGTGTCCCTTAGTCAGGAACACAAATTGTTAGTGTGACCAGCAGCCATAAGAAGTTTAGCTACTAATAAAAGTCAGTTTAAGAGTAGCCTGGAAGGGGTGGCCAATTCCTAATCCACTGATGATTTTCACAGTAGAAACAAGCTTCTGTCAAGAAGTGAATATTATCTGTATTTTTGTAAGGTTTGACCCATGTTTATTCACATTTTCTAAGAGCTTGCATATTTTTTCCACGCATTAGCTTTTTGGCAAGATGTCCTTGCTGTGAAATAGTGTAATCTGTTTTTATTTTAAGTGCTTCGTGATGCTGTGACCTTAGTGTACTGTGTGTAACTTTGCAGAACAGATTTTATGGTTTGCTTATTCTTCTTGTTTATATTTTGTGTCCATCCTAATTTCAGTAATGCCACAGTTGGTTAATTTTATCTCTTGTTGAGGTCTGTTTGTTCTTTCTCAATTAGTCATAACTGCTTTGTTAATATTGTTTTGAGATTTGATAAGGTTTTTTACACAGCATGACACACATGTGGACTGGGATTGTTGTGTGCAGGCACAAGAAGAATTGACCACTGTCTGGAAACAGCTGAAATCTGTGTTGGCCACAACTGACAATCTTCAGAAAGCTCCTCAAGCTGCAAAAGTATTATGGCATCAGTAGTGAAACATATGACACCTATGGTACTGTTGGTATCCCTTGTAATACTGCTGTCATTGTGTTTTATGTTACACAACATGAGTCTTCACTTGAGTACAAGTGGAAATGCCCATTTCTGTTCTATGATGGTTTCAATTCAGAGGTGTAATATGTCTACATCTGCTGAGGAAAAGAGAAAAATCTCAGAGCTGCTTGTCCTGGTATGCAATAGGATAGACAGGATGACATGTGCTATGTTATTCGGTCACCTGATGTCACTTAATGTCTGCCTTGCTGTGAAACCTCTTCAATGCCTGTGCATCTCTGATACAATAAGAGATTCTGATCACATGTGAAGTATGCTAATGGCAAGACACAATCAATGCCTTCTCTGCTGTGATAGCAGTGGAGATACTATCAAAGACACTGCTGCCAAAGCAGAGTTACTAAGCACAGTCTTACGAAATGTCCTCACAAAAGAAGACGATGTAAATATTCCAGAATTTGAATTGAGAATAGCTGCCCACATGAGACATAGAGAACATAGAAGTAAATATCCTCAGAGTAGTGAAGCAACTTAAATCACTTAATAAAAGCAAGTCTTCTGGTCCAGATTGTATACCAATTAGGTTCCTTTCAGAGTATGCTGATGCAATAGCTCCATACTTAAAAATCATATACAACCATTTGCTTGATGAAAGATTTGTACCCATAGGCTGAAAAGTTGTACAGGTCACACCAATATTCAAGAAAGGTAGTATGACTAATCCATTAAATTACATGCCCATATCATTAACATCAATATACAACAGGATTTTGGAACATATATTGTGTTCGAACATTATGAATTACCTAGAAGAAAATGGTCTACTGATGCACAGTCAGCATGGATTTAGAAAACATTGTTCTTGTGAAACACAACTAGCTCTTTACTTGCATGAAGTGCTGAGTGCTATTGATGAGGGATTTCAGATTGATTCCATATTTCTGGATTTCTGGAAGTCTTTCGACACTGCACTACACAAGCGGCATGTAGTGAAATTGTGTGCTTATGGAATATCATCTCAGTTATGTGACTGGATTTGTGATTTTCTGTCAGAGAGGTCACAGTTCGCAGTAGTTGATGGAAAGTCATTGAGTAAAACAGAAGTGATTATAGGCCCTTTGCTGTTCCTTATCTATATTAACAATTTGGGTGACAATCTGAGCAGCCATCTTAGGTTGTTTGCAGATGACGCTGACATTTATTGACTATAAAGTCATCAGAAGACCAAGACAAATTGCAAAATGATTTAGAAAATATATCTGTATGGTGCAAAAATTGGCAACTGACCCTAAATTACGAAAAGCATGAGGTCACCCACATGAGTGCTAAAAGGAATTCATTAAATTCGGTTACACAATAAATCAGTCAAATGTAAAGCCCGTAAATTCAACTAAATACCTAGGAATTTTTCATTGCTGCAGATCTTCTCACAAAATTCCAATCACCAACTTTCTCCTATGAATGCAAAAATATTTTGTTGGCAGTGACCTACATAGGGAGAAATGATCACCATGATAAAATAATGGAAATCAGAGCTTGTATCAAAAGATATAAGTGTTCATTCTTTCCACGTGCTGTATGAGATTGGAATAATAGGGAATTGTTAAGGTGGTTAAATGAACCCTCTGCCAGGCACTTAAATGTGACTTGCAGAGTATCCATGTAGATGTAGATGATTTGGTGCACATTTTTGGAATATACAGACCTGCTCCCTGGGCATGGAAAAGCTCAATGTAATGGAGCAGCTGTTAGTAAGCTGTATCATGAATATTTTCTGCAGTGTAGCATGCCATCACACAAACTTTTTGTTCAAGTTATGCAGTGGCTCTGAGACACAGGTACCTTCACCATGAGAAGGCAATGCAACATGCCCAAATTTGAAGAAGGTGTACTGCATCACATTGAAAAGAATCTTTCAACAAGTACATAAAAACAACTGTGCATGCAATTAGTGTTAGTCACAGTATCACCTGGGATGTTCTGCATGAGCAACAATTACAACTATATCACTTACAAAGGGTACACACCTTGGGTCCAGCCAATTTTCCACAATGCGTTGCCTATTGCACGTGGTTCCTACACTGCTGCATCAACATGCCCTGTTTCCATGTTGAGTTCTGTTTGCAGATGAATATAAGATCACTAGGGACCATGTTCTGAATTCATGAAACCGCCATATCTGGGCAGGCAAAAACCTTGTACCATGCACCTTCAGGGGTTTCAGCACAGGAATGGTGCTAATGTGTGGGCAGGTATTCTGGACAGTCATGGGATTGGGCCATACCTCCTTCCAGTCAAGCTAATTGGATTCTTCTAAAAACATATTGGACCTGTTCTTGGAAGCTGGCCAACTGAATGTCCATCAGGAAATGTGCTTTAAGCATGGTGGTGCACCATCTCATTTCTCAATTGTGGTTTGGAGACATCTCAACAAATGATATAGTGGGAGATGGATAGGCCGAGGTGGTCCAAATACATGCCCACCACAATTGCTGGATTTAGCTCCAATGGACTACTTCTTGTGGGGTTGTATGGAAAGTTTAATTTATGAGACTCCTGTAGAGACAGAGGAAGACTTGCTGACATTATTTCTGGCCACTGCACTGCAAATTGAAGAGACACCAGGTGCCATGGAGAGTGTGTATCAGAACATGTTTCACAGGTACAATGTCTGTAACAATACTGGTGGTCATCACATCACCACTGCTGTTGCACTGCATCAGTACTATTCTGTATGTACAGTATGCTGAGTTCTTTTTTGTTCTGGAATAATGCAAACACATAATGTTTAAGTGTTAATACAAATAAATGTGCTTAAGTGATAAATGGATGCTTCATTATGTTTCCTTTCAAATTGTTACCTAATAACTGTACTGGGTCACACCTGATTCGGTTCCTTACGCAGAAGTGGACAAGTTAAACATCTGAATTGAAAACATCATAGCACAGAAACAGTACATTTCTGGACATGGGTTCATATTCAAAATGTTATGTACTTACTCCCCTCCAGAAATCCTAGATGTTTGTAACAGGAATTTCCAAACACCCTATAGAATGCTGTTTTCCAGCTGTTCTCTTATCAACAAATAACACAAAGTCAATTAAAATGTGGAGTACTGAAAGCTGCATGCCACAACCACCACAAGGAGTTGCATCCTACACAGCTAAAAGAAGAATCATCATTACACTATGGACGGTTTCATGAAATGCAGCTTGTAATGTATCATCTCTGACCACTGAGTGTCCCAATGATAAATGACAGATCATCTTAACAATGGCATTGTAATACACAAAAGAAATGTACAATGAGTCATATTATGTAGTCTATGTCAGTTTATGCATGAAGAATTTACTAATTTGTTTCCTCAGATTTTCATGTGCACTAGAATTCAGAAATATGAAACCTCTTTTCCCTGTCATTACAAACACTGACGTACATTCTGTATATTCTGGACTGCTTTAACTGTTGGATAAAATTGGAGGATGGTCTGCACAGCAAATAAGGTAAGGAATTTAAAAATCATTAGAGAGATACAACCTGAGAACACAATCAGGAATGATAATGAGGCAGCCAAGGATGAAACTATGCCTGAACTTATAAGTTTTTATCAAATGAAAATCTTTGTTCTCATCTGAAATGTTTAAATTTGTTCCTACATGTACACATGTTTTGTCATGAGCTGGGTAGGGTCCTCCAACCACCTCTAGATTTTGATGATCTAACATGCCAGTTGGACAGAATTTGGCATGATACCTCTCAGGACGACATCCAGGAACTCTACGAACCAATGCCAAGCTGAATAAATGCTTAAATAGGCACCAGAGGAGGACCAATACATTATTGACTTGCTCAATTTGTGAAGCCCTTTCTCTTGAATAAGTCATCCAATTTTTCTGAAACTGTAATCATTTGTTTGTCTTTTATTTATTTATTTATTGTCTTAAGAGTGTATTACACTCTGGCTGAAAATGAGACAACATATGCTGATATATTTTGTGCAGGTGGTGCTGGACAGCTTTTAGGGATGTTAAGAATTTCATTGTACAATACACAACTGTACAAACTTCCTTTCACAGAGGAAAATTGATTTTGGTCTTGCATCAATAACTGGAAGGTGGTCTGGTGCAGACAAAAATCAAGTGTCTTCAGCAAAAATAAAGTAGCACAGTTGTGTATTGTACAATGCAGTTCTTAATATGTAGATATATTTTAGGATAAGTATACTTTCTTGGGTATTTCTTGAGAAGTACGAGATTTATATGACCACGGAAACTAGATGTCATTTTTGCCAAAATGTTCTATTCATAGTTTATAAATACCACTATTTCTTATTTACTGGTGCATATTTGTTGATTCCTTACAGCCATTTCATCACAATAATATCTGCCATAATATAGCTGTTGGCTTTTCACAGTACTTATTGCAGCAGCAGCAGCAGAGAAGACATGGCTGCAAAACCTGATCTTTAGTACACATACTTGATAACATTTTGATTTACAATAAGCTCTAAATAAATGAATATTGTAATCAACTGTGCATTTGTAACAGTGAACCAAAAATCAGTGCATGATATGTAGTGATTAACTCAAACAAATTTTTTGATACATAATGCTAAATTAAAAGATTATTTTAAGCTATTTTTCTGTTATCTGACTTCATATCACTATTGCAGTTGATTATTTGAATATGTGATGATTCTTTTATCTTGTGACAACAATGAATTCTCTGTGAATATGTAATGTTGAGCTCATGTACATGTCTCTCTGAATTCCTTCAGAGAGACAGAGTAGTGTGTTTACATTTTGCGGCATGCACTGCAGCTGTAGTGGTTATAAAGCTAAGTACTGACAAACTTATTTGTGCACTTTTATATAGTTATTAAATTTAACAGTTTTCGGTGGTGTTTCATGCCATTTGTGACAAAATAATGATATAATAAACTTTTGGAAACACTCACTCACCGTGTTTTTTAGAGTTTTCTGTGTGCTGAAGTCATTTAGTAAATGAAACTTCCTGGCAGATTAAAACTGTGTGCCTGACCGAGACTCGAACTCAGGACCTTTGCCTTTCGCGGGCAAGTGCTCTACCATCTGAGCTACCAAAGCACGACTCACGCCCAGTCCTCACAGCTTTACTTCTGCCAGTACCTCTTCTCCTACCTTCCAAACTTTACAGAAGCTCTCCTGCGAACCTTGCAGAACTAGCACTCCTGAAAGAAAGGATACTGCAGAGACATGGCTTAGCCACAGCCTGGGGGATGTTTCCATTCTGGAATCATTTAGTAAATTTTGTGCTTTAGTTTTCAACTGACATTTCTTATTGTTTCTAGTGAAATATTTCCATAAAATTTTCATTCAGTGGTTTAACTTCATTTAGTGTTCCAGTGGCTGTTTGAATTTTTTGGTTTTAGCTAATAATTTTGTGAAGTTTTGTTGGTATTGGTATTAGCTATGGTGTAGTAATATTAACACAAGTAGTTGCTTTCTTAGTAGGCAGAGAATTTTGAAACCGTTATTGTTAGTTCTATAAATAGTTCTACTGGTGTCACTGAACTTTGGTAACGTAGACATATGGTTTTTCTCAGTAACTGTAAAATTTTACCATGAGTGAGAAGTGTGGGCTCTGTCATAGGTTTGTGAGTAGTGGGTTACGGTGTGGGATTTGTTCAAAGTATTTTCATTCGGGGGAAT
Organism: Schistocerca americana; assembly: GCF_021461395.2. Classification (NCBI taxonomy): domain Eukaryota; kingdom Metazoa; phylum Arthropoda; class Insecta; order Orthoptera; family Acrididae; genus Schistocerca; species Schistocerca americana. Next base: position 424,778,251 of record NC_060130.1, on the reverse strand, counting down.
GCAGTGGGGAAGCTAGTGGTTATTTTAGTGAGATCCTCTCCTGGTAATGCAGAATCTGTAGTAGAAATAAGCTGACAGAAGAGCAGGAGCATAAGATCTGTGCCCTTCAGGTGAAATTACAACGCACAATGGAAGAACTAGATAGGTTGAGGAGGGTGAAGTGTGGTGGGGAATGGGAACTGGCAGTTCGCAAGAAGGCAGCTAGGAAGAGGAGGTATTCAGACAGTTTTACTTTGCGTATATGCAATAGATTTGACCAACTGTCAGAGCTGAGTGGAGAGGAGTCTTGTGTAGCTGTAGATGTAGGGAACATGTAGCAGCCCTCAGCAATTAGGAGGCCTATGTTTGTTGCAAAGTCTAACAGAAAGAAGAAGGTTATGCTGCTAGGTAGTTCTCATGGTAAAGGTGTGGGCCAACAGTTGCAGGAAGTGTAGGGGAGTGAGTACCAGGTCACCAACATTGTGAAGCCTAGAGCAGTGTTGGCTCAAGTGACTGACAGCATAGGGGAGTTATGTAGCAATTTTACAAAGGAGGATCAGCTGGTAAAGATAGCTACTCAAACTGGTGGCACTAATGTGCATTTTGTGCAACTGTTTCAGCATCATGATTGGCCTCACTTTAATGCGGTTGTTAGGCGCGCTGATATGGGGCTGAAGAGGGTACCGATGGCAGAGGGCATTGGTCACATCTCAGTGGTGCCAGTTGGGTCTATCAGCAGATCAGGTTTCACTAGTCATGGCCTGCACCTCAATAGGTATGGGAAGGGGAGGCTGCCTAAGCTTATTGGTGACAATGTAGTGGGTGGTGGTGGTGGTGGTGGTGGTGGTGGTGGTGGGGCCACTCATGGAAAAATTCCTGTAGTAGTTGGTGTTAGAGCATCACCTTTTTTAGATTGAAGTCAGCTGATAAGTATACCTGCTTAAAGGAAGTCCCTCTAACTAAGGGCTCACCTTATGAGGATGTAATGTTTCCAAGTAGATAAGGAATTAGCATATTTCATCAAAATATAGGAGGTATTAGAGATAAAGATAAAGTTAGTGAACTGCTTATAGATATTGAGTCTGAAATTATTGGTATATCAGAGCACCACTTAAATAATTTGGCAATTCAGGGGCTTCCTTTACCAGGATACAGATTAGCAGGCTGTTTCTCAAGTTCCTTGAGGGTTGGGGGAGTGGCTATGTATGTAAAAAACAGTATTCCATTTGAATCCATAGATGTATCACGACACTGCACTGAACAGATATTTGAATGTTGTGCATGGGCAGTTGAATTTAGTGAAACCAAACTTCTAATTGTTGCTGTTTATAGGTCCCCTAACTCCAACTTCAGAGCATTTCTACTCAAGCTATAGAGGTTCTTGATTCACTTTGTACGAAGTACCAGAAATTACCAGAATGAGATTTTCACTCTACTGTGGAGTGTGCGCTGATATGAAACTTCCTGGCAGATTAAAACTGTGTGCCTGACCGAGACTCGAACTTGGGACCTTTGCCTTTCGTGAGCAAGTGCTCTACCATCTGAGCTACCGACGCATGACTCACGCCCGGTATTCACAGCTTTACTTCTGCCAGTATCTCGTCTCGTCTCCTCTCCTAGGAGACGAGATACTGGCAGAAGTAAAGCTGTGAGTACCGGGCGTGAGTCGTGCTTCGGTAGCTCAGATGGTAGAGCACTTGCCCGCGAAAGGCAAAGGTCCCGAGTTTGAGTCTCGGTCGGGCACACAGTTTTAATCTGCCAGGAAGTTTCATACCAGAAATTAGTTATATGTAGTGACTTCAATGTTAATTTTGTATATGATGGTGCAAGAAAAGGGATGTTGGTAGATCTCCTAAATTTATATGATCTGATGCAGACTGCATTTTTTTCCAACTAGGGTGCAAGGGAACAGTAGCACAGCCATAGACAATATTTTTATTCATTCTTCATTACTAGATGGGCATTCTGTTACTAAAAATGTGAATGGCCTTTCAGACCATGATGAAAAAATTTTAACTCTAAAAGGCTTTTGTACTTAAACCAATGTCATATTTAATCGCAAACTATGTAGCAAAGTTAATTCAGCAGCAATAGAGAGTTTTTTAAACCTTGTCAAGGAACAAGAGTGGCAGGATGTTTATGGTGCAGATAACATAGATGATAATTACAATGCTTTCCTTAACACATTTCTCATGCTCTTTGAGAGTTGCTTTCCATTAGAACATTCTAAATGGGGAACTAGCAGTAATAGGAGGCAGCCCGGGTGTCTGACTAGTGAGATAAGAATATCTTGTAGAACAAAGCCAGAATTATATCAAAATGTTAGAAGTAGTCACAATCAAGCTATAGTAGCCCATTACAAACAGTATTGTAAGGTGCTTAAAAATGTTATTAGGACGGTAAAGAGTATGTGGTATGCAAGTAGAATAGCTAATTCACAGGGTAAAATTAAAACCAAATGGTCAGTTGTGAAGGACTGGTCAACAGCACAAGGTTGACGATATAAAGACAGTTTGCAGTAAAAATATTTCTGTTACTGGTAAATCAGATATATGCACAGTATTTAACAATCTTTTCTGAGCATTGCTGGTCAATTAAATAAAGATTTAGTTTCTACAGGAAATAATATAACTTTCTTGGCAAATGCCTTTCCAAGATTGGTGTCTGAAATACTCCTCTGTGATACAGACAAGAGGGAGATTGAGTCAATAACTAAACCACTGAAGATTAAGGACTCTCATGGTTATGATGGAGTGTCTAGCAGAATATTAAAGTACTGTGCTGCACATTTTAGCTCTGTATTTAGCCATATTTGTAATTTTTCCTTTAGGAATGTTCAGTTTCCTGAGTGATTAAAGTACTCAATCATAAAGCCGCTTTATAAAAAGAGAGAAAGGGATAAAATAGATAATTTTAGATCTATTTGTATGCCATCAGTGTTTGCCAAAGTTATTGAAAAGGCTGTGTATGTAAGGGTAATTGTTCACCTTATATCACACGATTTGCTATCGAATGTACAGTTTGGCTTTAGAAATCGTTTAACAACTGAAAATGCTGTAGGCTCTTTTCTTTGTGAGGTACTGGATGGGCTAAACAAAAGGTTTCAAATGCTTGGCATATTTTTTTTATTTAACTAAGGCATTAGATTGTGAAGATCACAAAATATTGCTCCAGAAGTTGGACCATTACGGAATACGGGGAGTAGCTCACAATTGGTTCACCTCTTACTTTAGCAACAGGCAGCAAAAGGTCATTATTCACAATGTTGATAATGGCTGCAATGTGGGATCTGAGTGGGGTACTGTCAAGTGGGGAGTGCCCCATGGATCAGTGTTGGGGCCACTCCTGTTCCTTATTTACATAAATGATATGCCCTCTAGTATTTCAGGTAACTCTAAAATATTTCTGTTTGCTGATGCTAGGTAGTAAAGGATGTTGTGGGTAACATTGGCTCAGTTTCAAATAGTGCAGTACATGACCTCAGTTCATGGCTTGTAGAAAATAAACTAATGCTAAATCGCAGTAAGACTCAGTTTTTACAGATTCTGACATGCAATTCAACAAAATCTGATGTTATAATTTCACAGAACAGGCATATGATTAGTGTAAGTGAACAGTTCAAATTTCTAGGTGTTCAAATAGATAGTAAGTTGTTGTGGAAAGCCCACTTTCAGGATCTTGTTCAAAGACTTAATACTGCCATTTTTACTATTTGAATGGTATCAGAAGTGAGTGATCATTCGACACGAAAATTAGTCTAATTTGCTTATTTTCATTCACTTATGTCATATGGTATTATATTTTGGGTTAACTCTTCCCACTCTAAAAGGATATTTTTGGTTCAGAAACAGGCAGTTTGAGCAGTAAGTGGTGTAAGTTCACAAACCTCTTGTCGACCCCTGTTCACGAGTCTGGGTATTTTGACAATGGCCTCTCAATATATATATATATTCCTTACTGTCATTTTTTGTTAACAACATTAGCTTATTCCCAAGAATAAGTAGCTTTCACTCGGTTAATACTCGGCAGAAATCAAAGCTGCATTTGGATTGGACTTCCTTAACTCTTATGCAAAAAGGTGTGTAGTATACTGCTGCATCCATTTTCAATAAGCTACCACTTGAATTCAAAAATCTTAGCAGTAATTTATGCGCTTTCAAATCGAAACTGAAGAGTTTTCTCATGGGTCACTGCTTCTATTCTGTCGAGGAGTTCCCTGAAAAATTAAGCTGATTCTTATTGTATTGTTGATTAAGTTTACTTAAACTTATAGACTCACTTTTTTCGAGTTCATAAACATTTATTTTGATCTGTTATTACTTTTATGTTGTTATTTTATGAGGCAACCTCATAGAGTTGCTTTTGTTACCTGCTGAGAATAATTGAGACTCCATAACAAATTCTTCTATTCTTAAATGGGGCAGTGCATGTTCCATCGGGCCACATTTGTAAATTTATTGCAATATTTGAATGGGAGTTCTATTTTATTGCTTTGCAGCCATTCAGTAATATGAGAGCTATTTTTTAACCTCCAGTCAGTCACAAAATAAAAACAACACTGAAAGTCTGATGAAACTTTGTGCAGTGTCTCTAGTATCCCCACTATTGTGTCACATCACACTTTAGTTCTGATTGCATATTGAGCACGTAAAGATGCCAAGATAATAGTGTCTCCCACCAAGTGTGAAGTGCTCATGAGGAGTTTTATCTAATTTCATGATGCCCACATAAAGTAACTGTCATGCATTTCCTTGTTCATGACAATTCTCGGCCACATACTGCAACAGAAACAAAGATGTTTCTGCTGTGTTCGACCACCCTCCATACAGCCAGGGCTTTGATCCCTCTAATTTTCATCACTTTGGTCATGTGGTCTGCTCAGCATGAGCACATTAATTTGGCACAAACAAACAACTGCAGGCCACCACAGAGAAACGGTGGAAATCACAGATGGCTGCCTTCTATGAGGAGGGTATTAGAAAGTTGATGCCATGCTACAGCCAGTGCGTAAGTCAGACTGGTAACTGTGTAGAGAAGTAGTTGGAAGGTATAGCTAATGTTTTAAATAAAACATTTTGGTTTTTCACTGTGGTTGTCACTTCACAACTAATTGAAGTTTGGGGGAAAAAAGCCCTCGTAACATTTTCTCTGCACCAAAGAGGGAGCTGATGATACTGTACATATTATTATGTGATAAGAGGATTGGTTGATTAGAATCACACATTATGGAGTGATCTTTTTCAATGAGCATCCTGGACCACTCTTTTTAGCATCTTGCATTCATATCAAAACGATAATCTTCACCACCATTTTGCACAAAAAAAGAAAAACTAACATTTTTCATGCAGCAAAGGATGAGTCATTATGAACTACATAATAATGTATTGTAAATTAACTATATCCAGTTCAAAAATGATTAATAGTTGCAGGACATGTATGGTCAATGTTTCATTAGATGTTACACTGCATCAGAATGCCACATATATATACACCACATATATATACACTATTTGATCAAAAGTATCCAACACCCCTATGTAATGTGGAATTGACCACTAGATGTCATGAGAGGCAGACCAGCCAGTATAAGAGTAGAGTTGCAGTAACAACGAAATGAGTTGGTCAGGAGAACTCAGTGACTTCAAATTTGGACTGGGCATTAGATGTCACCTGAGTATCAAATCCATTAGAGACATTTCAACCCTTCTACATCTTCACAAGTTGATTGTTGGTGATGTGACTGTGAAGTGTATAATAAAGGAATGACTACAGCTACACCAAGACCTGTATATCTCATGTAATGATGAATGGGGATCATAAAACATTGCAGACTATGGTTGTAAAAGATCACATGAAATAAGCAAAAGGAACTACTCATGAGTTCCAAAAAGTTACCAGAAGTCCAGTCAGCATTACAATTATGTGTAAGGAGTTAAAAAGAATGGGATATGATTAGTACCACATAAGCCACACATTTCTGTAGTCAATGCTTAGTGATGTTCTAGGTCTTATAAAGAGTGTCATCACTGCACATTAACTGACTGTAATTGAGTCATTTGGATGATGAATCACCTTATACCTTCGGCAATTTGATGAGAAGGGTCTAGGTTTGGTGAATGCTTGGAGAACATTACCTGCCATCATGTGTAATGCCAACAGTGAAGTATGGAAGAGCTGATGTTATGGAATGGTGATGTTTTTCATGGTTATGGTGCATTTCCCTTATGGTTCTTAAGAAAATGCTAAATGCAGAAAGTTATGAAGTTTGTACTGCATTATGTACTGCTTACATTATGGGAAAAGTTCAGAGATGATGATTGTCAGTATCAGCATGCCATGTCAGCATATCATGTCATTAAGCAGCATCTGTGAGCCAATTGTGTGTGATAAACAACATCCCTGAAATGGATTGGCCTGCTCAGAGTTTCAAACTGAGTTCAATGGAATATCTTTGGAATGAGTTACAAAGTCGACTTCACTCCAGACCCAAGCATCCAAAATCACTCACTACCATGTATGGTTTTGGCTCTTGAGGAAGAATAGGCTGCCATTCCTCCACAGATATACAGGCACCTCACTGAAAGTGTCCCCCGCAAATCACAAGCCATCATAAAGGCAAATATCCATTGTAGCATATAATTGGTGTCCAGATGCTTTTGATTAGATAGTGGGTGTACTGAATCACTTCATGAGTTGTAAAGAAATATTTTAAATATTTTGTTCATTAATATTCTTGACTTTTAAATCCAAGGCATTAAGATAAAATTAATCAAACAGCATGTACTAAACAGTCCCTCCAGATGTGGATCTAAATGATAGTTTGGTATAGCCAACATCTGACATGCCACCAAGTTCATCATTCCAGTACATAATGTATTACTGCTGACCTGCTTGCGTAAAGTTGGTGTGCATAGCTTAGAAAAGAATAAATGATGAGCAGTTCTTAATAAATCAATAAAAGGACAAAAAGTTTGAGTGTAGCATCTTTTTTTTCATTTTTTAAACTTGATTGAGAAAGTGGTATATTTGATAATGACACATTGATGATGAAACACATTTTGTAACACAGCAACACATGACCAAACAATATAATACCAGTCATCTCAGGAGTCCCACAAGGATCAACTGTATGGGAGGATGAACCATAGACCCAACCCTCCTTATTCTTGTTCTTAATTGCTACCCAGAAATTGTACCATCAATTTTCCTGTATTAATTGCCAACTACAAAAACATACTCTCTTAGAACATTTTGCCACAGCAGATGAAAGTTAACTAAGCTGACAGTGGTAAAAGTTTCTTGTACTCGCTCTATGATAACATCCTGCTCAACATGGATATAACCACTCATATGACCTTCTGCCCATCAAAGAAACATATAATATATATAAAACCAATAATTATTGAAAATAAAGCTATTGAACAGGATAGTCACACTAAATTCCTTGGGTTATGGATAGATGATGCATTACAGTGGAATATTCACAGAGATAAATTATTAAGTAAATCAATCAGCCTCTGCTATACCCTTAGAGAGCTCACTCAAAGGGTGACTTGACTACCAAAGAACTTTTTCCTCTGTTCAGGTCAACATTGTCATCTCATATGGTATTTCTTTATGGGAATCAACAAACATAAAAATATGGCTCTGAGGAAAAAAAGTGAAGATCATGATGTGATTCCCATGATATTCAACAACTATGCCAATTTTTAAATAAATTTTACCTGTCTCATGCAAATATATATCAGACACCATTTCATTTGTTAATACAAATTATCTCAATCTGTCTGGAAGAAATGATATGCAGATGACACGTGCATGCTACTGGACTCAGACTCAGTGACTGCCATGAGAGTTTGAAGCACACAGCACTTCATAATAAATTGTCCTCCTCAGTCAAAAATAATAAGAATTTGGTCATTAAGAATGCCACCAGTATATTGCCCCAACATTGATTTTATTTGGATACAGAATACGTGGAGACCAATTCATGACAAATTAAATTAAACTTAAATTTTCCTTGCAGCAATAACTAACTTTAAATTACTTATTCTGTTGTGTTTACAGGTTTGTTTTAATAATTGAGGCCAATTTATACACAATTTAATGCTATAAACTGAATTGTAACAATTTTAACTTTCAATTAATTATTATGTTGATGTGGCACAACATACCCTGTCCTCTGCAGACTGTTATTTTGTATAAATAAATTGCTACAGCTGATAAATATTTGAAGGAAAATGTTTCCATAGCTATCAGCTGCAGACATTTAACTTTACTCTTGACCAGTTTTGGTTTTTACAGCCATCATCACTGGAAGACTAAACAACAAATACGGAAAACATATCTAGTATACACAGATGAAAGCAACAAAAAATCGTACTCTGTACTTACAAAACAGTACATTAGATGCGTAAAAAAATGCATACTACACAAACATGACTTATTACCATACCAAATAAGATGATGTCTTACATTATTACGTGAAATACATATGCATTAGCCAATGTCATAAATCACACTGACAGGTTGTAGAAAGACTAATATTAGTTAATAGGTGAGTGTTGTGACAGTGCCACGACATTTAAGAGTGCTGCCACGTCAGTACGCGCAAATGGCGATAGAGGCGCTCCGCAACTCGGCCTTGCGCGGGAGCGCCACCTAGCTACGAACGGCGCCGGCCGCATGTCACGGCACGGCAGTCGAATGACCGATACGGAATTGGTAGCATGTAACCAGCTATTGTTTCTATGTTTGTATATCCACGCAATTTATTAGTGATTAAAGGTTTTAACACTTTTTGGCGACGAGAATGGGATATTTTTGTTCCTGCGTTGTGGATTTGTGTGTTCGTGTCAGGGCAGACATGGAACAGCTTATGCAAGCGCTCATTGAACAGCAAACACAGCTGACAGCTGCTATTCAGGCATTGTCGACGTCACTTACTCATCGTCTGTCTTCCTCTTCTCCACCTCCATTCCCTCCTTATGACGAGGCCGCTGAAGACTGGGAGGATTATGAGAAGCGTTTGCGGCAACACTTCTTGGCTTTCGGCATTGTCGACACTCCTATGTGTAAGTCGTTATTTCTATCTTGGATTTCCTCACGGATCTATCAGCTGCTATCTCAGTTAGCCCCACTGCAGGAACCTGCCTCTCTGTCCTTCCAAGAAATATGTGACTTATTGTCTAACTATTACCGAGAAAACACCCACGTCATTGCAGCCCGTGTGGTGTTCTACCGGTGTCGTAAACAGCCCCATCAATCTTACCGGGCTTGGGCGGCAGAACTACATGGTCTGAGTAGAAAATGTAAGTTTGTCACGGACACTCATCATGAGTCTTATGCTCATTCAATGGTTAGGGATGCTATTCTACGGCTTGCTCCTGATAAAGAAGTTCGGCAACGTGCCTTACAATTGCCAAACCCGTCGTTGTCGGAAGTTCTAAGCATCGCTCAATTTTTTGAAGTGTCTCATGCTGCTGGTGCGCAAATAGACGCGTGGTGTGATGTAGGTGCTATACAGACCACTTTCAGCATGGACAATTTGCCTGTTTCCCAGGGGACCGACGATGTGGCGGTGGTTCACTCGCGTCAACAATGTCACGTTGGGCTGCCACGCTCGCAGCGAAAACAGCAACCACAATAGCAGGTTCGTTCCGCACTTCCTTCTTGTCCACGTTGTTTCGTACAGCATGACAGGGCCGCATGTCCAAAACGTAGGGCCACGTGTAATTCATGTAGGAAAAAAGGCCACATTGCTTCTGTGTGTCAGTCCCCTAAAGTTCCTGTCGACGAGGATGAGGCATCGGACATGGACATTAACTGTATGCTTTCTCAAACAAATAAGTTGTTTGTTACTGTTCGTGTTCTGGATAAAGACATTCGCATGCAAGTGGACACTGGCTCTGTGGTAACTCTCATTAATTTTCGCACATATTTGGAGTTGGGCTCCCCTCCCTTGTCTCCAGTTACGTGAAATCTGAGAACTTATAATAAACAGAAAATTCCTATCGTTGGCCAGTTTGATGCTTCCACTGCCTACAAGTCTGTTGTTAGGCCCCTCACGTTTTATGTGGTGGATCATGTGGGCACTGAAAACCTGTTCGGTTATGATGCTTTCCAGTTGTTCAGGTTCTCCATTGATGATGATGTGCACCTCATATCTGAGGATATTCCATATCAACAGCTGGATGGATTGTGTTCTGAATTCTCATCCGTGTTCTCTGCTGGTCTGGGTCATGCCAAGGATTTTGAAGCCCACATTACTCTTAAACCTACAGCTCGCCCTAAGTTTTTCCGGGCACGCCCTATTCCGGTGGTGTTGTATGTACCTGTCAAGGCTGAGATAGACAGGTTTACAGCTTCAGGGATTCTGCTTCCTGTTACCTCCAGCGAATGGGCATCACCAATCGTGGTGGTTTCTAAACCAAACGGGAGTCTGTGATTGTGTGGTGATTTTAAAGCCACTGTCAACGCTCAGAGACTCATTGACACTTATCCTCTTCCCCGTCCTGAGGAGTTATTTACCAAGCTCGCTGGGGGACAGTTCTTTTCCAAACTTGACTTATCGGAGGCGTACCATCAGATGCCGTTGGATGCGTCTTCCAAGGAATTTCTCGTCATCAACACTCCTTGTGGATTGTTATCAGTACCAGTGGTTACCGTTTGGCGTCGGTAGCGCGCCGGCCATTTTTCAGCAGTTTTTGGAACAGCTCACGGCTTCCGTTCCCGGCTGCATAAACTATCTGGATGACATTGTTGTCACGGGGGCCCCCACTGAGGAGCACCTTCGCAATTTGCGTTCACTGTTTCGGGTTCTGCATTCGGCTGGGTTGAAGTGCAATCTGGACAAGTCACAGTTCTTCCAACCCTCCATCGTGTATCTTGGTTTCCACTTGTCCTGTGAGGGTATACGTCCTCTACGTCAGCATGTTGCGGCCATTACCGCTCTACCCCGGGCGTCTACGGTAAAAGAACTTCAGGCATTTCTAGGCAAGATTGCTTATTATCACAAATTCATTCCATCCGTGGTGGCGGTAGCACATCCTCTGCATCAGCAGTTATGCAAAAATGTTCCTTTCTGTTGGTCCGATGAGTGTGAGCAGGCTTTTGTCCACCTGAAGGCTCATTTGCAGTCGGTGCCTTGTCTTGCCACATTCCATCTGGGTCAGCACTTGGTTCTGGCGACTGACGCGTCCCAGTATGGCCTAGGGGCTGTTCTCGCCCATCGGTATGAGGATGGGTCGGAACGACCCATCGCCTATGCTTCCAAGACCCTCAAAGATGCGCAACGGCGTTATTCTCAAATCGAAAAGGAGGCAATTGCTATCATTTATGCTCTAAAAAAGTTCAGCATTTTTTTGTATGGTTCTAAGTTTCACCTCATCACCGACCACAAGCTGCTGGTCTCTCTGTTCAGCCCATCAGCGTCGCTTCCGGATAAGGCAGCTCACCGCCTGCAACGTTGGGCCTTATACTTGTCTCGTTTTCACTATGAGATTCACTATCACCCCGCGGCCCAGCACACCAACGCTGACGCGTTGTCGCGTTTGCCGATGGGCCCCGACCTGGTTTTCGATCGAGATGAACTACTATGTTTCCACATTGATGAGGCAGAACATCGTGCGGTCGAGGGTTTTCCGCTTACAGGTTCGCAGGTCTCGTCGGCTACTGCACGGGACCCGGTCCTGTGTCAGGTGATCGGTTTTCTTCAACGGGGTTGGCCGGACAGGACCAAGGGCTGGGCATCGTATCCCCTTTGCAACTACCATGCCTTGCGCCTTCGTCTGTCTGTTCGTGATGGTGTTGTTCTTATGGCCACGGATGGCGCATCTCCATGGGTCGTGGTGCCAGCCTCTCTTCACAAAGATGTTCTCAAACTGTTGCCTGAAGGCCATTGGGGGATTTCTCGGACTAAGTCCCTGGCCTGCAACCACGTTTATTGGCTCGTTATTGATTCGGACATCGCCCACATGGGCGCTGCGTGTGGTCAGTGCGCTCAACAACTGGCTGCACCCCATACAATGCCCTCTCCGTGGCCTGACCCGGTGCAGCCATGGGAACGGGTGCACACTGACTTTGCCGGCCCCTTCCTCGGCATTTATTGGCTGCTGTTGATTGACGCCTTCTCGAAGTTTCCGTTTGTTGTTCGACGTCCGTCGCCCACCACTGCGGTGATGATGCTGGCTTTGTCCAAAATCTTTGCACTAGAAGGTCTTCCATCCACGACCATCAGAGACAATGGCCCTCAGTTCTCTTCGCAGGCCTTCCATGATTTTTGTACTGGACACGGGATTCATCATGTTACAGCACCGCCCTTCCATCCGCAATCAAATGGGGAGGTCGAGCGCCTTGTCCGCACTTTCAAAAGCCAGACGAAAAAATTCCTTGGTGATTTTTCCACAGATGATGCTCTGTTGCATTTTCTGAGTTTTTATCGCTTCACGCCTCTGGGTGATCGCAGCCCTGCTGAACTCTTGCATGGCCGCCAACTGCGCACTCTACTGCACCTGCTTCACCCTGCCAGGCCTTGTACTGTGTCCCCTCGTGCGGGAAAATACTCAGTGGGTGCCGATAAGTGGGCATGATGGTATGGATCTCGCCCTAAATGGATTCCAGGGGTGGTCAAGGAGCTTCGCGGCTGCCGGCTTTGTGAAATACGTACGGACGACAGCATGGTTGTTCGCCATTACGACCAGATGCGCCCACGAGTGGTGGCCATGCCGGTGCCACCGCCCCTTCCTTCGCCTCCACCAGCCCGAGATGCCAGTCCTGTTGATGCTGCCAATCTCCCATGTGTGTTGCTGCAGCCAACATCGCTACTGCTTCCGAGTACGCCGGAACCGGCCCCAGTCGTGACGCCGCCTTCTCCGGGACCCATCTCGCTGGAGCACACCCCCAGGTCCACGACACCTATGGATGCTGCTCCGGAGTTTTCACCCATCATCTCGTCCAGGAGGCACGTTCCATGCACGGGCTTCCGTCCTGGACATTTTCGACTGTACTCTCGTGTTTCTCCGTGGGATTTTCTCGGGGCCTCCCAAGAGGCCATGGATGTCTCCGCGCTGTCCGTGTCTCTCAGGAAGTGAGTGTTTTTTTTTTCAAGGGGGGAAAAGTGTTGTGACAGTGCCACGACATTTAAGAGTGCCGCCACGTCAGTACGCGCAAACGGCGATAGAGGCGCTCCGCAACTCGGCTGTGCGCGGGAGCGCCACCTAGCTACGAACGGTGCCGGCCGCATGTCACGGCACGGCAGTCGAATGACCGATACAGAATTGGTAGCATGTAACCAGCTATTGTTTCTATGTTTGTATATCCACGCAATTTATTAGTGATTAAAGGTTATAACAGTGAGTGTCATCAGAGGCTAATGCAGAAGAGTAAAAACATGTGAAGATCTGAAAAATAGTCATTACAAAAAGTGAAAGAGTACAACTAATAAAAGACTAATGCTGCTGTTACTATCAGTGAAACAATATACACCTGAATATACAGATTGATTCACAAAGATATGCAAATATTTTAACATGTTATTCTACAAGTCAAACTAAAGAAAAATGTTTGTATAAACATAGGTCCACAAATGTTTTTCGTGGAGTTATGGCTAATAAAAGATTTTGCTTGGAATTAAGCAACTTCACTAATATGAAGCCATCGCAAAACTGTATGAGGTTAAAGTATAACATAATTTCCATTTATTTTATTGTTATTGGTCTGTTGAATGTAATAAAACATGTCCCAGACGTGTATATGCAGTAGTTTTCCAGAACTTCCAGAGAAGCAAAAAAGTAAAGTCACAAAATTTTTAATTTATTAACTACATTGCCCATTTTTTTAAATTCCAGACAATTTCACAAAGTTTTCAACAGAAGTTGTAGAGAATTCAATTTTAGTATTAATAAAAGCAGATTATCTGACACATTCACACAGTTTCAGTTAATGTTATTACCATCATTTATCCAAAATTAAGTTCCATTGAAAACTTTGTACAACTGTCTGGAATTTAAAAAACAAATTGGGCCAAGAAGTAAATAAATTAAAAATTTTATGAATTTACTTCTTTGCTTCTCTGGATGTTCTGGAAAACTACTGCAGATACACATCTGGAACATGTTTTATTAGATTCAATGGGCCAATAACAACAAAATAAATGGAAATTGCGCTGTACTTTAACCTCATACACTTTTGTGATGGCTTCATGTTAGCAAAGTTGCTAAAGTTCAGGCAAAATCTTTTGTTAGCCATAACTTCGTAACTAAACATTTGTGGACCTATGTTTATATAAACATTTTTCTTTAGTTTTACTTATAGAATAACATTTTAAAATATTTGCATACCTTTGTGAATCACCCTGCAGTATAAGGAGAACAGGTCTAAATGACACTACATCATAAAATATTTCAACTAAACAGATCACACAAATGATGTCTTCTAAGATATGTGTTTTTGGTATTATTATAATAATGATAATATTATACACTGAGGTGACAAAAGTCAAGGGATAATGATATGCACATATATAGATGGTGGGAGCACTGCTTACACAAGGTATAAAAGGGCAGTGCATTGACAAAGCTGTCATTTTTACTAAGGTGATTCATGTGAAAAGGTGTCCAATGTGTTAATGGCCACATAACAGGAATTAACAGACTTTGAATGTGGAATGGTAGTTGGAGCTAGACACATGGTATATTCCATTTCAGAACTCATTAGGGAAGTCAATATTCTGAGATCCTCAGTGTCAAGAGCGTGTCAAGAGTACGAAATTTCAGGTAGTACCTCTCATCAGGGACATGGCTGATGGCTTTCACTTAACAACCAAGAGCAGTGGCGCTTGCACAGAGTTGTCAGTACTAACAGATAAGCAACACTGCATGAACTAACTGCATAAATCAACGTGGGATGTGCAACAAATCAATGTGGGATGTACAACAAATGCATCCGTTAGGCCAGTGTAGCGAAGTTTGGCTATGGCAGCAAATGACTGATGCCAATGCCTTTGCTGACAGCACAACATTGCCTGCAGTGCCTCTCATGGACTTGTGATCATACTGGTTGGACCCTAGATGACTGGACAACTGTGACCTGGATATACAAGTCCAGATTTCAGTTGGTAAGAGCTGATGGTAGGGTTTGTGTGCGACACGTACCCCATGAAGCCATGGGACCAAATTGTCAACAAGGCCCTGTGCAAGCTGGTGGTGGCTCCAGTATGGTGTGAGCTGTGTTTACATGGAATTGACTGGGTCCTCTGGGCCAACTGAACTGATCATTGACTGGAAATGGTTATGTTTGGCTACCTGGAGACCATTTTTGGCCATTCATGGACTTCGTGTTCCCAAACAATGATGAAATTTTTATGGTGACACTGAGCCATATCACAGGGCCATAATTGTTCATGATGTGTTTCAAAAACATTCTGGAAAATCTGAGTTAATGGTCTGTCCACCCAGATTGCCTGATATGGATCCCATTGAACATGTATGGTACCTGATCTGGAGATCAGTTTGTGAACAGAATCCTGCACTGGCAACACTTTCACAATTATGGATGGCTATAGAGGCAGCATGGCTCAATATTTCTGCAGAGAACTTCCAATGACTAGTTGAGTCCAGGCCACATCGAGATGCTGCACTATGCTGGGCAAAAGGATGTCCAACACAATACTAGGAGGTATTCCCTGACTTCTGTCACCTCAGTGTATAAAGATATTTGTACGTGGTAATTACAATCAATGAGCTTGTCATACAAGTTAGGTTGGTTAACATGTTTTTTTTATGATGTAGCATCATTTAGGCATGTTCTACTTAAGCTGTACTCAACGTATTTGTTGATAGTAACCACAACATGTTGTCAATACTGAACCAGTCTTGTGTCAACTGAAGTCACTGACATTTTCTAATGACTACATTGCACATCCTCATGTGTTTTTACACTCTTTTGTGATCTTACATTACATGTTATTTTGATGACATTTATCTATTAACTGTCAGTAGTTTTTATGCAACCTGTCTGTGTGATTTATGACATTGATTAAATTATGTGTATTTTATAGACCACTCTGAGACCATTGTATTTGGTATGCTAATGAGTCATGTAGGCTTATGAGTAGTGTGTATTTTTAATCCACCTGATGTAAGCACTGAGTATGATTTTAATGTACATAAGTAAAATTCTTATATTTTTCATGGTTTTTGTCCATGTATATTACAGATGTTTTTGTCTACTTGTTGTTTAGTTTTCCAGTGAGGTTTGGTTGTAAAAATTGAAACCAGTAATGAATAAAGTTGACTGCCAGGCATTTAATTTTGAATTGGAGTGATCATGTAAATGTAGATGTGTAGCTGCTGGCTATAAAAATGTATTTATGCTCCACAGAATATATTTCCCTGTATGTAAGAACTGTTGTAACGAAAAGATACATGCTTTCCCAAGTTTTGTTTTATTGTGTATCCAATATCATGGACATGTTTTGTCAATTAAAAAATAAATATTTATGTATGTGAAAAATTCATCAATGTAAATAATGAAAGGAGACCACTCACTGAAAAGGAGAAGCACTGATTTGTTGATAGGAACAAACAAAAATTAGGAAAACTTGCTAGCTTTTGGATTAATTCTTGAGCTGGGGTAAAATACACACGAAAAACACACACATGCACATACAAACACATACATTTGTAGTTATTCCCAAACATGCTGCCAGATGGAAAAACAATGCCAGAGCTACATTTCAGCAGGTGGACTGTATTGTGGTGGGTGTTGTGTCAGGTGGGGTTATTAGAGGGAGAGGGAGTTGCGAGGCAGGGAGAAGGATTGAAGGTGGGTGGCTAGTGGCTCAGGGTTTGCTGGCTAGGAATGTGGCAGTAGGGATGGCAGGTACATGGGCTAGGCATATGGTGCACAGTTGTTGGAGCTGGTGGAGTGTGGCACATGCTGAATGTGACTTGGAGACATGAAATGGGAGGGGCTGACAGGATGGAAGAAGCAGAAATCTTTGGGTAGAGGGTGTGGGGACAGAGGGTTACCAGGTATTGCGGCCAGGGTGATTACAGGAGTGACAAATGTGTTGCAAAGATAACTCCCATCAGCATAGTTCAGAGAAGCTGGTGGTGGAGAGAAGGGTCCAAATGGCCCAGGTTGTGAAGTAGCAACTGAAATTGACAGAGTTGTGTTCAGCTGCATGTTGTGACACTGAGTGGTGAACTTTGTTCTTGGCAACAGTTTGGTGGTGGCCATTCATCCTGCTGGACGGCACGTTGGTAGTGATACCAACATAAAAAGTTGTGCAGTGTTTGCAGCAGAGATGGGGTATGACATGGCTTCTTTCACAGGTGATATGGCCTGTAATGGGGTAGGACAGGATAAGCTTGTGACTGCTGCCTTGGGGCACCACTATCTGTAAACATCCATCCTACTCACAATGAAACCCCAATCAACCCTCATAGCATCCAGACCCTGCCTAGCTGACTTTTCAAATTTATCATATCCTCCAGAACTTCCTTCCAATGCTCCACAAAACCCAGACCCCAAGCAAACACAAAACACTGTTGTTAACCTTTCCACTGAACACCTCAGTCTGCAGAAGTTTCAGTCCAATTCAAATGCCTCACCTTCAGCTCCACACAAGACCTACTCCCCTTCTCCCGATCCCTATAGTGGAAACACTTCTTAGCCACCAATCACTCCAACTAAAGCCTACCTAGTCCCAACATTACCTCGCCTGTCCCACTTCATACTACCACCCAACTGGGACCCCCTACCCTCCCCCCCTCCCCCCACCTCCCACCCAACCATCCCCTGGTAACCTTCCAGGAATTCCTCACCTCCAACTTGGTCTCATCATCCTTTCTAAGGGCCCTTCCCAAGAACACTAACCTTTCAGCAGAAGAAAGGACAGTCATGCAGAACCTGAAAACAGGTTCTGATCTAATCATCCTCCCTGCGGACAAATGTTCCATTACTGTCATGATGAATCACATTGACCACCTGACAGTGCCTCTGCCAACTGTCCGACTCTCCCACCTACAAGTTCTGCCATAGTGATCCCATCCCAGAGGTCCAACATAACCTCCAATCTCTACTGAAAACTATAGGCCCTTCCCAGAACCTCTCCCCCTTGTCCACCTCTCTCCTGACCACAATGACACCCACAAAACCACCTTCTATATGCTTCCATAAATACACAAACTCAACAATCTAGGACAATCCATTGTAGCTGACTGTTATGCTCCCACTGAAGGAATTTCTGCTCTTATTGACCAACACCTCCAACCAACTGCCCAAAACCTAGCCTCCCACATTAAAGATACCAACAACTTTCTTCACTGGCTGTCCACCATCCCCACCCATTTACCTACAGGATCCCTACTTATCACTGTTGATGCCAACTCCTTATACGCCAACATCCCTTATGCTCATGGCCTTGCAGCTATTGAACACTACCTCTCCCAACAACCTTCAGATTACAAACCCACTACCTTATTCCTTATACACCTCACCAACTACAACCTGACTCACAACTACGTTTCTTTGAAGGGAAAATATACAAAGAGATCTGAGGCAAAGTCATGGGCACCCACTTGGCACCCTCCTATGCCTGCTTGTTTATGGACCATCTAGAGAAAACCTTTCTGGCCTTCAATAACTTCAATACTCTAGTCTGGTTCTAGTTAATTGATGGTATCTTAATGATCTGAATCCAGAGCCAAACCACTCTACCCTCATTCCCTCCTCACTTTCTGTCCCATCTGCTTCACCTAGTCACCCTCAACCCAGTGTGCCACCTTCCTGGTTATTGACCTCCACCTCTCTGGTAACTCTATCCACATCTCTCTCCACATTAAACCGCTAACCACCAAAAGTACCTGCAAATCGACAGCTGCCATCCCTTACACACCAAAAAATACCTCCTATACAGCCTAGCCATCTGTAAATGATGTATCTGCAATGATGACAACTCCCTTGCCCAGTATGCTGAAGGTCCCATTAAAGCATTCCAACAGAGCCACTACTGCCCAAACCTAGACCACAAACAAATTTCTCATGCCATTTTCTCACACAACTCCAATCCTGCCAGCACTCCCACAAGTATCAGCTACAAAGGAGTGCCCCCTTTGTCACTGAATATCACCCTAGACTGAAAGAACTGAACCATATCCTTCATCAGGGATTTTACCCTAGCACTAATAAGGATAACTCTAAAATACAGCTAGTATTCTTTCTTTTTGTGTATGCCTATTGATGACTCTGATTTTTGGTGAGTGGTGTCCTCTGATCCAAAAGTACTTACATTCTACCTGAACTTTCCTTCAACAAAAATTTACCAATGTAATATTAGCACAGATTTTTACTTAGAGCGCATAAAGCAACTAAATACAGAGTAACTGTGTTCATCACATACTGGACTCGGGGAATGGGTAGTTTTACTGTATACAATTAAGTCCTATGAAAAAGAGTGTCATTCTTCTAAAATCAAGCATCCAGAAGCTCATGAGGTAGTAAAACTCTCCTTTTCAGGACAACCATGCAATGTATTTGAACTCTCAATAAGAACTGTGATGGTTCTGATCAGCTGACATTCATCCATCTTTTAATGAACTATACTGAGAATTTGGTCAAGGCTGAAGTGCACATATATCTAATGTTTTAATATTATATTTACATAAAAACAAATGATAAATATAACATTAAACGATTACTTTAGATTGTGCCTGATCAAACAGCACTCAATGAGTGTGAATGGAGAATCATTTGGCAACAGATATGATGATCAACACTGATACCATCACACAAAAATTAATACTTTGGAAAAATCAACTTCAAGTTCATGGCATGAAATGCTTCCTAGAACTCAAGACAGTCATTTGTAGACTAGACATAACACATTTGAGTAACTGAAACATTTCATTATGAGTTCTGAAGGAGATTCCAAGACATGTCACAACTGGACACTGATTTACATTTCTCTGTCAGACTGTTCTCACTTTTGACTACTGGTGTACCTCATTACTTCCAACTTGAGCTTGTAGACATACACCCAGCTCAATGACCTGTTTGTCCAAATCAGGAATTTACAAGACTTTTATAAAATGTTACCCCAAGAGCAATATTCTTGACTGCACAGAGAAACTACATTCAAAGCACATTCAATAAATGTGTGCAAACATTTATATTTCCTGTTATAAAACTGACAAAGCCCCATCAGTATTTGGGTTTAACAGATTTTAAGTCTGCGTACCTCCATGTGTTTGAATATATAATGAACCACAGTTACAGATATATAACATATTCTAAAATTGAAATGAGAATAAGTTTACAAACATCACAACTTAATGTTAAATGCCTATATGTATAGGTTTTTGTAGTCCTGCTCACTGTATTAACTCTATCTAATGTACTTATTTAGTTAAGTAATAAAATTTGTTCTTTTGGCAGAAAAATAAAAAGATTAAAATAAACACACATGATTCTGCTTATGAAAATATGCTCCAATATTCACCTCTTACACCCAAACCTCCAGATATCAGATATTCAGATCAGTACCAAATGTTATATATCAACAGAGTATCAACCAGAACTACAGTATAGTTTGGGCTATGTGCTGTTGTGCAGCAGAATGTGTGTAAATGGTAAGTAATAAGTAACTCCTGACCTACAGAGCACAGTAAAAGAAAAGCTGAGTGTCTGTTGTGTAGAGCTTCCATGGGAAAGTCAGTAGAGTGTTAGTTTGTAGAGACCTGGTCACACCAATTTTTGTACTGGTGTATGTGTGAAACTGTCACAGAGGACAACATATTCCTGGCATGTAAAAGGACTGTCCAGAGTTTATTGCAATGTTCTGCTGGAAGTCCACTATTGCTTCATTTATTTGAAAGTAACAAACCTATAGAGTGCATTTGTAGTTTCACAGAGTAAACATAAGCAATTGGAACAGAAGAAGAAAGAAAAAATTGCATCACACATATGGAAGTATGTATGGTATTGTCTAAAAAATGTGGTGCCACACCAAAGTTAGCAATGTCTCACTGCAATCTGCAATGATGAATGGGAGGTGCTCCTGAAGAAACACTCTCTCTCAACACCACAGTGCCACCACACAGAGGCTGTTATAGAGCTGAGCATGAACTCGGTCTGTCTCAGTTCATGACCTGTAATAAAGCAGTAAGCTTCATCTAGTTAGGACACCAGTGCTATTCAAGTCTCAAATGGAAATGTACTTCAAGAGAAGAGTATGTAATTGGATGCAGTAAGTGATGCTTTGCTGTTTGAAGACAGTGGTAAATATTCAGTGCACTCCTGTTGCAGTGGATTGTATAAAGTTAAGCAAATCTCTTTATCATTCTTGTAATAAAGTAAACTAATGTTTCATATGTTGTAGTTCCAATCAGCCACCTCCCAGAACAATCCAAGAACCCACAGTTATGACTGTACAATTGTACTTTTATCATGTCATAACAGTATAAATAGTAGTAATAACAATAATAATAACAATTTACTGCTAGATGGCAGCACTACTGTACATCAGAGGTGTGTGTTGTGGCTAGAGTGTTTTGTTTGTGCATACATAAACAAGCAGGTCTGGAATTGCAGTCCAGTTTGCACAATACTGCCACTGCTGCAACTGACTGCTGTTTTGTGACATGAATCCCTAGATCACTGCTGACATTGTCATCGAATTTTTGCATACTGACACCTGTGCACCTACAACAACGGAAATAACTGAAGATGACAGAAAGTGTGCAGCATTCATACTGGATGTGACTGGTCAGTGGAAGGTGTTAAATTTCACCATAGGGGAAACATTACATATCAATGAGCCCACACCAGATGGAGCAGAATCATTCATTTTTGTCCAAGTATATGGACAGGAGTCAATGTCTTTGATATCACCACCAGGAGAATCCTCAAATGATGGAAATGATGAAATACCATAAAAGGAGAAAAGGGAACTGTTTTCCTCAACAAACAAGAAAATCAAAATGCTGAAATATTAGCTTAATGCCAAAAAGCAGCTGAAGTCAACTCAAATATTTGTACATTGGTGTCTGTAATGAAAAACATATTTCTCACCAGATGTCCTGCATGATGTATGTTGTTTCAGTGGAAACAGTGGTGGAGAAGTGGAGAGAATAATGTCTGTAAAAGATAGGTACAAATATATTATGATGCACGTGCTGGAGATCTTCAAAGAGAATTGCTGGAAGGGATGATGTCTTCATGATGTAGACATGTAATTGTGGGCAAAAAGAAAAGCAAGGTAGTTAAATTTCCCAAGCTTTGATGCATATGACAGTTGAGTATTGCACTGGAAGCATAAAAATAGTATTATAAGTTGTAAAGTCAAATCTTTTGTTACAGTGAATATGTACCAGAACAGAAATGACATAAAAAACAGTAGAGAGGACTGGTAACAAACAAATCACACATTCATGACAGCCTACACAGATGTACATATCTAGTGCTCATGAAAGTTGATTCAACAACAATATGACTGTGGGCTGCACTCTCTTGAAGCTAGAGGATCTACAGATACTGTAGGGATTGTACAATCTATTCACATGACCCCACATACATACACAGTTATTCCATTGCTTCCAAAGACAGCCAAATTTGCTCCAGAGTTGTCTGTAGTTCTTCAAGAGCCTCTTTCTTTGAGTGCTTATATATGTCAGTCAATGTCTGCAGCACTGAATTTAATTGTCCACTCTCATTCCTCTGGCAAAATGACCAAAGAACTGTCCAGGACATTTCTACAAAAAGTGGTAGTGAAACAAAAAACCAGTGGAGAAAAATGTCTGCTAATACTGGTTCCTTACAGGCTTCACAAAGATGGCAGTGTTCTTCATGGCCTGCACATACAAAATAACCTGCCAGAAGACAAAATCACAATTCACGTAATTCCAGCAAACACAACCTCCATTCATCAACTGCTTGATCTTCATTTCTTCAAAATGTAAAAGCTAATGATTTCTAAAATCTCTTATGCTGGTCAAGGTTCTTCAGAAGAGATTAATGGAATAATCTACTTAAGCTGCAGTCCCTCTCATACAATCAGTTATGTACTCCACTTTTCTATAATTCTCACCATCACAGCTTAATGATGAATAAACTCATTGAGAAACCCAGATCCTTTGAATATTGATACAGTTCTGTTTCAGAAAGTTCCATTCTGCAATCTACAGGTTGGATGCACAAATATGGCATTCATCAAATGTGCTTCGTGTACAAAAGTGTATTTTCACACACTTCTTGGTATGCAAGCACTATTGTGAAACTGTCATTCCAGAATGAACAACACCGTGTTTGTGTGTGTGATAATGTTTGTATTGATTCCTGAGCATTATGAACTTACAATTATTCTTATTATTTTGTTTATAATTATTATCATTATTAATGTTTTTGCTGTTGTTACTGTTCCTACTTCTGCTTGTGTGATGTTGTGGTTCCTTTATTCTTCCAATTGTTAATGTTTATTCTGTGAAACTACAGATGTTCTCTATAGGTTTGCTACTTTCAAATAAATGAAGCAAAAGCAAACTGTCAGAACAACATTGCTATAAACTCTGAACAGGCCTTTTACATGGCAGAAACATGTTGTCCCATATGACAGTTTCACACTTACTACAGTACAAAACTGGCATGACTAGGGCTCAAACCCAGGACCCTTGATACAAGAAACTAATGCTCTACCAACTTCTCATGGGAGCTCTATACAACAAATGCTCACAGTTACACCTTCCCTGTGCTCTTTAGGGCAGGAGTTACTTATTACTTACCATTTATGCACATTCTCCTGGATGACAGCACAAAGCACAAACTATATCAGAGTTTTGGTTGATGCTCTGTTAATATACGATGTTTGGTACTGATCTGTCTGTCTGACATCTGGAGACTTGGATGTTAGAAGCAGTTGCACTATGTAGTAAACACAGCCTTCTAAATTTCCCACATGTGCAGCATTTGGTATATAGCCATCTCATTCACACCCCTGCCGGAATAGCTCAGTGGTGGGGAAAGCTGGGGTGCTGGGCAAACTTAGCTGCACTTGTGGAGAGTGAGTGCACTCCAAGAGCACAAACCTTGGCCAGGCCTGCTTTAGATGATATTACTTTTATAAATGGCTCAAAGACATTGGGGTATGCAACAAAAAACACTACATGCATTGCAAGTTGTTATCATTGTTCCCATGAAACAAAAAAAGGTGAATTAAAGATCTAGATATAAATCACAGTAAAACATAAACTTTATCAAAAATCAGAAATTACAAAATGAAAGTTACCTTGGGGTTGTAGAAGCCAAAGACAGTGCAGACAATGAACTTCTGCGTGATACTTGTTCCCAAAGAGTCATTTGCTTGCTGTACAGTTCTGCAATGTGCTGAGGTACTAACTCAGTCCCCCATCCACGGTGCTGTAAAGTGATTTATTACATGTAAGCATACAATATTTTTCTCTTTTTTATGGAGAACAATGTTTTTTGTTTTATTACAAATGACTAAAGTTCAAGTTCAAAAGACGTATTCCATGCCCAAAAGCTACACATCACTTTCTTCCAAGATATTACAATTTTGATCATTCAACATTTTCAGAACTGAGAAACTCTGCAAAAAATTGTTTTTTCCCCTTGTGTGTACGTTCTAAATTTTGATAGTTAAACTTTCTCAATAATGATTCCATACAGCTGTGCAATTTTCAGAGATAATTACATTTTGTTAATCTCATCATTTCCAAATGACCTTGGCATTCCTTTAAACTACATTTCAGTTTATAAGTTAATGCATTAAGTGTCACAAGTACTTGTGGCATCTTCAAGATGAGAGCAGTTATACTTAAAATAGTGATGTTGGCTCAAAGCTTGCAACATTTTACATTTTCTGTTAAACATAATTTCATGTTTCTACTCATTTCATATCAGAATCTACCTTTAATGACCTCACTGTGAACAGAATTTTAAACAATAATCTTCATTTCTCTTTCCTTATATTGGTTGTTAGTTTTACAGTGAATCATAATACACTCTATGCGTGTGTGTGTGTGGGGGGGGGGGGGGGGGGGGGGGTTCAACGCACCATGAAGGAATTATCCAAATGGGATGGAAATTGGTAGATGTTATGTACATGTACACACAAACAAATTATTACAGTTTCAGAAAAATTGGATGATTTATTCAAGAGAAAGAGCTACACAAATTCAACAACTCAATAATGTGTTGGTCTACCTGTGGCCCTTATGGAAGCTGTTATTCAGCTTGACATTGATTAATAGAATCGTTCGATGTCCTCCTGAGAGATTTTGTGCCAATTTCTGTCTAACTGATGAGTCAGATCATCAAAATCCTGAGCTGGTTGGAGGGCCATGACCATAATAATACAATTGTTTACAATTGGGAAGAGCTTGCCAAAGTAGGGTTTGGCAAGCATGAAGACAAGCAGCAGAAACTCTCACCGTGGGCAGGTGGGCATTATTTTGCAGAAATGTAAGCCCAGGCTGCTTTGCCATGAATGGCAACAACATGGGGTATAGAACATTGCCAGTGTACTACTGTGCTGCAAGGGTGCCTTGGATTACAACCAAAAGGGTCCTACAATGAAATGAAATTGCACCACAAACCATCACTCCTGGTTGTCAGGTCATACAGCAGGCAGCAGTCAAGTTGGTATACCACTACTAATTGGGACATCTCCAGAGAAATCTCCACAGGTCATCGGGGCTCAGTTCAAAGTGGGGTTAATCACTAAATACAATTATACTCCAGTCAATGAGACTCCAGGCCAAATGTGCATGACACCAATGCAAATGGGCTAGTTGGTGTACAGAGGTCAACAGTAGTCAGAATAAGGGGCACCGTGAGGTCAGCCTCATTTCTGTGAGACACCTATTAATGGTCCTTATGGTCAATGAAGCACTAGTTGCATGTTAGATCAATGATAATGATGAATCCAGGGCTCTGAGTGCCACTCTGATGATTGCTAAGCTCTCACGTTCTGCATCTTTCTAGGTCAACTGCTTCTTTCTTCATGCTGTTCCGTGATTGTTCACCCACTCCTACAAACACCGTCAAATAATGGTATCACTCGTACTCACATGTTGAGTGATTCACCAATTACTCCAACCACCCTCTTTGAGCCAACTACACGTTCTCTCTCAAATGCTGACATCTGCATGTATTGTTCATGCACCTGTCTGTGAGACACAGTTACTATCCAACTGAGTACACAAAAATATATTCACAAAGACTTTATGTACTGGTATTGACATGTCCCCAGTTTACCATCCTTGCCAGCTGCACAGTGAAATTGGGTTGCAGCATCACACATTCATCCGTCAGCCTCCAAATTGTATTTTGCATCAATACCTGCATAGATACGCAACAAGGATCCAGTTTCTTAAGTAGACACAGTAAGTTGCTGAGTCAGTGTTTTAAATACAAGAATGTAGAGCCTATCTGATTATGTTGGCCTATGTGTGCATGATACCAAGGATGATGAATGCAGTAATAGTAAAATCCATTCAACTCAAAGAAGGTTGGTTATTTTCAGATGAAAAATAGATACATTGTGTGGCTTGTCAACAGCTGTGAGTTGTACTTTCTTCTATTCTCTGAGGACTCATTCTTGATACAGGGATTTCAAAAAGTTATCTGTAAAAAGGCTGATGGAGTCTCATTGAATGGAGTGGCACAAAGAAACATTTGAAAGTATGTTTTCTGCTTACAATTGAACACTGTTGGTGTGTAACTTATTAACAAGTAACTATATAATTTTTCCTGCTCTCCTAACAGATTGAAATTACTGGTAATTGTAAGCAGTATTATTACTGGCTGCTGCTGTTAGAATAGCCAATATTCCATATCTATTTTTCTTCAAGAAAATCACATTTAAATTGCCTTTCATCCTGTGTAAATTATAACGTTTGTACACAGATAATTTGTGTGGTTGTCTCTAAATATGACATACTAACTGAATTAAATTCACTGCAATGAAAAAATGGAAACAAAGAGGATGAAATCAGAGAATGTGATGACATGAAATGATACTGGTGAAATTCATTCAGAAATACTTAACTTGCAATATATGAATATATCATGTCAAATGAAAATTTTTGCTAGACCAGGATTCAAATCCAAATATCCTGTATCTTGTGAGCAGTCACAATAATAAATAAATAAATAAATAAATCATCATGTAAGCACAAGATCTGGGTTCAAATCCCACTCTGGCACAATTGTTCATCTGTTACATCATATTAAATACAAAAGAAGCCACTTTAAATAATTGGGTACATGTCACACATTTCATCCTAGGATCAACTGGCCAATGGAAAATTTTACCAGCAGCCTGGCCGAATGAACTGTAGAGTTCAGGCAATTTCACACTCTCGCCTGTGAACCATTGGGGCCATCACCAATTTTATTTGTAATTGCTCTATTCAAAAACACACATTATGATTTTTAAAATCCAATTTAATTAATTAACAAAGGTCACCACTATCACTTTTTTATGTAGAGGTCAATTAGAGGTAAAAATGACTGTTCATTTTGTGGTCCTTTTTGTACACCTATCTACTGCCCAATGTTCCCTCTCTTTAGTGAATTTAACTGAACTGAATTTTATTTGATCCTGCAGGTTAACACGTGTATAGTAAATGTGCGCCGCGCGGGATTAGCCAAGCAGTCTAAGGCACTGCAGTCATGGACTGTGTGGCTGGTCTTGGTGGAGGTTCAAGTCCTACCTCAGGCATGGGTGTGTGTTTGTCTTTAGGTTAATTTAGGTTAAGTAGTGTGTAAGCTTAGGACTGATGACCTTAGCAGTTAAGTCCCATAGGATTTCACACACATTTGAACATTTTTTTGAGTAAATGTGCATGAAATATAGGAAACATCAAAAACAAAAACATTTATTATAAATTACTTTCTAAGGAGCAATCATTATGATGATTATAAAAAATAATATACCCAAATTTAATTTAACAGATACCGTTTAACACAGTACAATTTCTTTTCCACCAGACAGTCTTTGAGTGTCTTTAGAAAGTCAGTGTCAATAGTATCACTACATATTAAGTGCATAATAGATCACAAGGGTCATCAGCACACATTATAGCCCTGGATCATTTGATTTTATTTGATTTTTACTGATCCCAGAATGTCTTCTTTTTTTCTATTTATTGACTTTCAAGCTATGCCCATTCAGCAATCTCAACAATATGATGTCAGTTATAGCAATGCAAATGTAAGGACTATATGACACCCAAGCAGAGAAAATCTCTAACCTGGCCAGGGAATAAACCCAGCCCCCTTTGCTTAGCAATCCACTTTTCTTACCATGCAGCTACTTAGGAGAACATTCCAAAAATTCTATTATCTGATGTTACACATGGGTGTCAGACAAGCCACAATTGCAAACTATATAAATATAATTAAATCATAATAAGAAGAACAAATTATGTCTGTAGAACAAAATATATTAGCTAAAAACTTGTGGTATTTAAGAAAACATTAGACTCATAATAACAAAAAACATAATAAAAACATTTAACTACAGTTAAATCTGTAGAATTAACTAAATCAGCTAGAAGTAAAGTCATATTGCATGAATGGCTGGGAGGCCCTGAAGGGCTGGTTCAGCCACCTAAGGAAATGTTTTCCCTGTCCTTTGCAACTGCAGCCACCTTCCCTTTATGCAGTATGAGAGCTGTGTGTGGAAGTGTATTTGTTAGGTGCAGGTGACTGTAATGGGTGCATGTGTATTGGTGTAGTGTAGTGTGTTGTTCGTGTTGGGGCCTACTCCTTTCAAAGAGCACCAAGCAGGCCACTGAGCTTAATGTCCCCATCTGGTGGATGGATGACCATCAAGAGTGTAGCACTCTCTCAAATCATGATGCACTGCAAAGACATTTGGAACTTAATCCAGGACATAGGCACAAAGACTGTTGATCTGGGATGTTACACCACCACCCTTCTTGACTCAGCCTTAAAGGCAAAGAAAAAATTGTCAACAGTGTGTGGCAGACCCAGATGGTCACACATCCAAGTACTGACCACATCATATGGAGCTTAACTTCAGTGATCTGAAGGAAAATGGTGTATCCATCACAACACAACCATTGAATAAATCTGCTATGAACTTATGGTATAAATGGAAAATATTTAAATTGGTCATTTTAGACTTGCATTCATAAATTCTTCTACTAAACAGAAGCAGATCTTCTGTAGTAACATTTATTTTTGCTCTGAATTCTTCTCTATTCAACTTTTAGCTTTTTGCATGAATCACCTGAGTACAAATGACATCTCTGTCAATGCATTGCTGTTTTATACTTGGGTATGCAATACTGCTGCCACCTGTATATGTGCATATCACTATTCCATGACTTTTGTCCCCACAGTGTTTTTTTTTATTTATTTATTTTTTTCTTTTTATTTTGTGTGTGTGTGCATGTGCGTGTGTGTGTGTGTGTGTGTGTGTGTGTGTGTGTGTGTGTGTGTGTGTGTGTGTGTTGTTTTCTCAATTACTTTGTTTTGAATTTCTCAGAAATTTTTGTAGCTGGCTTTTCAGACACATTAGAAATTCCCAATTGAATTTATAACTCTCATTTTCTTTTAAAATATGATGTGTATAGTAACCACAGCTTCTCAACAAGTTCTCTGGAAGTTGCTCAATAGGTTATTTTAGGAAATCTGTAGCAATTTCATTACTGTAAGTGCTGAATTTTAAGTTGACATCAAGTTCTAACTAAATACGCTCCCATCAAGTTTGAGAGAGCTGTGTTTTAAAGTTTAACTTGTTTCTCCAGCAGGCTTGTGTATGGGTCCAAGATGCTGTTGCAGTTACGATCGACATTTATGTATTGTTAGAAACTATATAATTTATGAAGAGGAGCAGAAGCTTTTTTTCAAAGTAGCTGTTAGTGTCCTGATATATATAGTCTAGAAGTATTTCCATATTCGTTAGCGTGAATAGATTCCCACCAGTCAAAATTTGTTTTTAGTGTACTTTATAGAAGTAGCTTGCTTCTTCCTATTACTGTATAACTTAGCTCCTTCCACATAGCTGGAGGCTCTCCATGATGGGATTTATGGAAAACGTTTTATCACTGATATGCCAATTCTAACTTGTTTGCCAATTATGTTGTTGATGCTAATTGTAACTACAAAGTTGTTGTTGATTAATGTACTAGAATCGACAGTGACTTGAACAAGTAAGATCACTGTGGAAATTAGATAAAAGGAGCACAGCAGGGGATAAGATCTACTTTATAGCAGAAGTCAGTTAAAACTTCATATTAAAATTTATGAGAATTGTAATAGCCTTCACTTTTACTGCATTTAAATGCTGTAACAGAATACCTAAATGACTCATGAGACACCTGAAATTATCAGGAGAAACTGCATTAATGGCTGTAGTTGAAAGATGTTAGAAATTCATTCCATTTCAGTAGTCTTGAATATTCTTGTCTCAATAATGAGACATCATCAGAAGTACAAATGATATTAAATCCACCAAAATAAACTGTGGTAGGATTATTATCATTCAAAGGCATATATGTAGAAAATTGCAGTAAAATGCAGTAGGTTGCACATAGATTTACATACTACCAGTGGTTGGTGAACACATTTGTAGCTGACTTCCAATACAAGTGAGCAAAAGTTATGTTTGCAAAGAGACAGAAAATTTCTGTATCTTTATCCTGCACAGTAAATTTGTTACAACAATCAGTCACTATTCATGCAGTACCACTTTTAGACATTTAACTAATAGAAAATCACATTTAAGGCTAAAATTCGTTGGAAGAATTCTTAGAAAATGTAGTCAGAACAAGATTGTCATACATTTACTTAATGAAATCCAGTTGGAGACATTAAAACAAAGACAAACAGTGACAAACCAGCACATTATGATAACTGCACACTGCAAGACTTAATGCTGCTTGGTGGCAGTAAAACAGTGGACATGGTAAATAAAGCATATAAGTGAAACAGAGATGGATGGAGAATCAATCCAGTGATGCTACGGGCCACGAATGAGGAAATTTACTATCATCAGTGACTCTGACAAAGGGGACATTGTTACAGCCCAGCACCTGCAAATGAATATCTTGTATATGGTTAAGCTGGTCAGTTCTCACATGCTACTATTATGAGTTTCTCTGAAAAGTAGCTGCACACAGTGAAGCCACAAACAGGTAACAAGGTATTGGATGTCCACACCTCCTCACAGAATGTGGAGGTCAGAGGTTTGCCCACTCTGTGAAGCAGAATGGATGACAATCTGTGGCAGTCTGATGAGGGAGTACAATAGCAGTGCAAGCATATGCTTTTAAAGCATATATTTCAGCACACTGTTGATCATGTAGTTCCATGGTTGACAACTGCTACGTGCTCCTACATTGAACCAATGACATTGTGAGTTACAAGCACAGTGGGCATGGGATGGTTAAGACTGGACCATGGATCAATGGAAACATAATGTCTGGTTGGATGAATCACACTGATGACTGGAGTTGCTGATGACAATTTCAGATCATCGTAATTTAAAGATGGGCCATAGTGCAGAAAGCGTCTCATCACCGAATGCTGCACTACAGAAACCAGTGAGCATCCATGCCTTTCAGAGCCACCCCCTTGCTGTGGATTACAGAAGTCATGCCTTGAATGTGTATCTCCACTCATCACGCACCATAGGTCCTAGGGATTATCACAAGCATGGGACTAGCACTATTGGTTGTCAAAAGCCTAGAAAAAAGTTAATCTGGCCTGATGAGTCATAGTATACAATAGCATGTACTGATGACAAGTTATCTCTAAATCATAACTCACAGACGCGATGGAACCCAATTACCAACAGGGCACACTTTGGGGATGTACTTTCATGTGAAGATTGTTTTTGTTGAATGAATGGTTCCCCACAGATATCTGCATTCTTTCATTATTCACACATGGTAAAAGACCCAACAATCCAATTATGTGCATCCACCTGCTTGGTTCAAATGGTTCAAATAGCTCTATGCACTATGGCACTTAACATCTGAGGTCATCAGTCCCCTAGACTTAGAACTACTTAAACCCAACTAACCCAAGGATATCACACACATCCATGCCCAAGGCAGGATTCGAACCTGTGAC
The DNA here is from genome assembly GCF_021461395.2 of Schistocerca americana. Lineage (NCBI taxonomy): Eukaryota > Metazoa > Arthropoda > Insecta > Orthoptera > Acrididae > Schistocerca > Schistocerca americana. The sequence continues at coordinate 424,746,145 of NC_060130.1, read as the reverse complement.
CTTAGCAGCAGCGCAGCTCCGGACTGAAGTGCCTAGAGCCACTCACCCACAGCAGCTGGCCATCCACCTGTTTACCTACAGTATTCCATGGAAACCTCGTGCCTTCAGCAAGGTGATGCATCACTCGTAACTTAAGTCAGCATAGATTGAGGAACACTCCATGGACTTGAGGGTGGATGGTGGCCTAGGTTATCTGATTTCAATGAACATCACTGAGCAAGATGTGCATGTACCTTGGACTCAGCTCAACTTAATTCCCATGAGATGAGGGAGAGAGTTGAGTGGTCATGGATCAGGATTCCTCCCCGATACTTTATGTCTCGTGGAAACCAAGCTATGATGCATGCTCCTGCATCATGGCAAAAAAATATTCTACACATTGTTAAATATACATCTGTCTCATACATTCTGTGTGTGTGTGTGTGTGTGTGTGTGTGTGTGAGAGAGAGAGAGAGAGAGAGAGAGAGAGAGACAGAGACAGACAGACAGAGAGTTGTAAGTGTGGTCACCTCCAACAGCCAACGCTGGAATCACCAATGCAAATGAAGCCATCAGTTACAGTTTTTAGAAACTTACAACACATGCACATTGTTACAATGTTCTAGTGACTGATACTGACAAGAAGTAGGGTGCGAAAGCTGGTAGAAAAGGGAAATGACTATTGATAGCAGCATCTTAAAAATAAATAGACATTACAGCTCGAGTGGACTGTCAAGTGTGTAAAAGACCCATGAACACAACAACTGGCTGCAGTTACTATAATAAAATCATGGGCATACTCCTTTGTGGCGGGGGTGGGGATTAGGGAGGCAGCTGTCATCTCTCTCCCCACAGGAAAAAAATTGTTACTGTAAATAAAACATTCAAATCATGACCCACTTCTATAATAATTGATTCCTAATGGCAAAGCATCTAGAACACAGTTTTGAATGTTTGCTGGGATTAATATTGACATATGTTACATCAGCAAGGTCACTTCCAACAAAATCTCAAATGTCTATCGTGTTTCTTATTACATGTATATATCTTTCACTTAGTGACACTAATAAAGTCATTCATGTCAGTAACAATTTAATGCAGTCCTTGACATCTACTTACAGACAGGTTGATGATCAAGGGATTTATTTTATTTATGTCTTTCTGTAGTATGACTTTCCACAGGGGCCAATGTGGGCAGCACAAATGAATCAGCAGACACACAGATATGGAAATATGTCTGCCCCTGTAGTGTTTTCATGTGTCCCTTTCCTCTAGTGGCATTTGACAAATGTTTGATCTCATGAGCAAACTGCATTTGACATCCTACAGGCAGCTGCACAGGTTGGTTACATGTGGCCCTTGCTGCTGGTATGGGCTCCCAGCATGCTGACTGCATATCTATAATATACTATCTGTTGTATAAAACTGGTCTTCTGCGTTCTTGGTCAGTCTTGTGTTTTTGGTAATTTAGTTTCAATTTTTGCTCATTATTTGATGTAACAAGAGGCTGTGAAATGACTCATTATTTTTCTAAAAAAAGTCTCTTTTATAACTGAATACTGAAAGATATACTGAGGATGTTGCAAAGGCTCAGTCACTAGTAGCAGTTTCTTACAAGTATGATTTTGTGCTTTGAGGAGATGGAAGCATTTCATATTATCTGAAGACAGTATCTGCTGTTGTTTTCACAATAAACTAGTCTGTAATAAAAAAATCTAATAATTCCATAAAGAAGCATTTCAAGTAACAGAATATACCTAAGCAGACTATATAGGGAAAAAGAATTAAAAACAGTCTAATTTGCAGAAGAGCAGCAGTTTTATTTCAACACTCATTGCAGCAGTTTTATTTCAACAATATCCTATTCTTATTACGTACACATGTAGAGCAAAAGTTACTTCTAAAAGCAAAATACCATGTTTCACTGAGAGCAAAACTTTATGAAGAAAATTAACACCAGGCATGCACATAATGTAAACTGTGTCAGGAAAATGTTCTTTACCTTGTACTCTCCAGCCTTTTTTCGTAGTTCAAGAACTTCACAATACCATGAGTCACTATGGGGCATATCAGATAGTAAAAGCTGTTGTGAAGAAGGATCTGCATGTTTCTTTTTGAAGAATTTTCCTTCTACATAATCATAATGAGAAAATGGCTGGAATTTTTTCTTGTATTCTGTTTTATATTCTTTCCTAATGAACAGAGAAAGATTTAATTTCAGTAAAATACACACATATTGGTGGAAAATATATGCAAATATTCAATGTTATAACTGAGGAAATCAGACACTGTTCTTTACCTATGTAACATATGAATTATGATTTCTGAAATCCCTTCTTTCCCATATTTTGAAAGTTGATTTACTTTTTCTTGTTTTTCTTGTTTATAATGGTATTTCCCTTCCCACAGTTTCAAAAGAAAAACATATAAGCACTTAAAGATAAACTGATATTTATCACACAGGGAATGTGTTGAGCAGCAGAGAAGGCATTCTACAGGGCAACAGGGTGAGTTGAATATATTTTTAATGCAAAGAGTCTCCCTATAGGAGAGAAAGTAAGATACCTATTATCAGAAAAATCAACCAATTATATGATTAACATACAACTAATATCAACTGGAGAAATACCACTCATGTTGTATTACTTGAGTGATAGGACTCAAACCCAGCAACTCAAACCCTTTAAACTAAGAAAAGACATGAACTATACAGAGGTATATACACTGATGTCAGATTTTTATTTCATTGAATACACATTTAAGTGCATCTTCTCTTTGTCTGAAGTGACGTGGACTGCACACTTTGATATTTATTTTGCTGTTGTCTTGCCCTGTACGTAAAACTCATACCTGGAGCTATGGAATCCTTAATATTGTAGTGACCTCAGGATTTCCAAATCAGTTGTGAACAAACAAAAGACAGATTGTGTGCAAAACTTCCCTATATTGTGCTCTTTGCACTTTCTCACTGATCACATGCTTTTGCTTGTTGTAAGACGTTTTCATGTTGTGTAAAGTAAAGTAAAATAATTATGCATATTCAGACAACATGTATACATAATCATTGTAGTGTCTGTTTACTTTGTGTCCACAAAAATCCTACAGTGATGACCATGCAAAGGAGCACAGGAAATTAATAACCTCAAAGGTGGCAGAAATGTCAGGCAGGAGAATACACATCAAGAAACACATATGGTACAGCATTCCGAGGCAAGTACACAAACCAATCATCATCCTATGCTACCTATGATGTCAGCGCAAGGTAGGATCTCCCGCCATGTTAAACAGCCTCCATTCTGGCCAAGGAGACCAGAGTTATGGTTCACTCATGTAGAAAACATTTTCAACGAGCATGGCATCAGGAATGATATCGAACAATTTCACTGTGTCATTGCTCACTTGAATTAAATTCAGATAGTCTAAGCAGAGGAAGCATTGTGAACTCATAGTTATATTCCTTTTAAAAAAATGCCTTATCAAGCAAAGCATTTCAAGTCAATGGCTGCAATATGGCTTCAGAGATTACTTACAGACAAGCAATTGGGAAACAGAGCACCCAATCAATTATTCCAAGGGTTTAGGTCACTGGTGACAGTGCATTTGTTATCAGAAAATTCCTTACAAATGTTGTGGTTCACACAGCTCCCTACAACCTACAAACATTTGGATTGTTTTGGCAGTAGACATGGAGTTGTCACTTAACATGGTAGCAGATAATGTAGAAGCCTTTGTAAGTTGTTTCCAGTACAAAGTCCACAGCGTGGAAACAAAATACAACAGGGCAGAAGGCACCAAACCACACATACTAGGGGTAGAGCCACCTGATAGCCCAGATCAACTGTCTATGAGCGTGAAAGAGTTGAGTGCCTTAATTTTGGCACTTAAAAACATGCAACACACTGATGACATGAGACAGTGGCATAATGCATCCTTTCGTCATGATCAGGATGATGAGAGATGTTTTGAGAAATTCAGCTGGTGCCGGTATTGCCAATGATTCAGAACGAAAGCTCAAAAATGTGTAGCATCCTGCAGTCACCCGAATGCCTCCGACAGCCACTAAAGGGCACCAGTGGCTGTCACTCTCTTTCAAATAGTTTCTGTACCCACTATCCTCCTCCTGTGGCTACCACATTGGGAATTCTTGAGACATATGCTTCCGTTAACTCCCGTGGAGTGCAACCACTTGCACCACGCAAGAAGATGTCTGCAAACAACTAGTCACAACAAATTCCCTGCAATGCTACTGTTTGACAGACCCAGTGGTACAACATGCAAAACAATGAATGAATGGGACATGAGTGGCTCTGGTTTTGACCGCAACTGGTCAGCTCAAATCCATTTCACACAATGTGGTGACAAGTGTGACAAACTTCTCCTCAGGGCAGAATAATGTTAATATTCAGAAGCCACAGACCACTACCATTCCAGATTCTGATACAATAGCCACAGATGGAGTTAAAACACTAATAAACATAAGACACCATTGTTAAGGCTTTCATGGCTACTTGTTGACATTTGTCAATGTTTGGTTTCTGTCTCGGATTCTTTGGCCAACGGTTGTTTGATGATGTATGAGTGACTGGCATTGTCAAAGCTTCACCCTCCATTGTTGGTGGTGGACTATCCATCATTAAACAAATGTTGGCCAAAGAACCTGAGACAGAAACCAACAGGCAGTTTGTCAACAAGATGCCACTGATCAACCTTTCATTCAAACATTTAGTAGGAAGCAGTTCAATTTGGCCCTCAGTTTGGACAGGAAGTTCCAGTGGACCTTCATAGTCGTGAACATTACTGAACCTATAATAGGAGTGGATTACCTTCACCAGTATCTATTAGCAGCAGACCTCCACAACAAGAAACTACTTTCATTAGCAACAGTAGAATCAACACAGTGTGACCAGAACTTGGATAGCTTCATAGAAAAATTTCTACAGATTAAGACAGTAGACAAGGCAAGGTGCCTGGGCGGTCTATGCATTTAATTCTGATATTGCCTGGACCACTGGTGGTGGCCAAGCTGTGCTGTATAACACACAAAAAATTTGTGGCTGCAAAAGAATACATTAATAAGCTGATCCAAGGGGATGTAATGGCACCTTTGGAGAGTCAGTGGGGATCACCACTATACATGGTGATCAAGCAGAACAGCACATGGGGTTTGTGCAGCAACTACAGAGCTCTGAACACCAGAACTGTGGCAGACAGTGTTGGTTTTTAATAATGCTAGTGTGAAATCTCAAATCTTCAGCTCATTGATTGTGGGAAGGCCTATTCAAAAATACACCTGGATATACAAAAAAAAGACAGCCATCACTACCCCAATCAGCCTGCTGAGTACCAATTCATGCCATACAGTTTGAAAAATGCAGCACAAATGGCAGAGTTTTATTCACCAGGTTCTCAGAGGCACTGATTGTATGTGTTGTTATGTGGACAATATTGTAGTGTTTTCAGAGTTGCTAGAGCAGCACAAAAATGATCTCAGACAGATTTTCCAATTCATATGCAGACACCGGGTTGCCATCAATAAACACAAATGCATCTTGGGAAAAAGCAATGTGAACTTCCTCGGTTTTAAGGCATCAGCAGAGGCCATAGTTCCAATGCTTGAGAGGGTAGGAAACACTCACGAAGTGCTGATACTGAAGATGTACAAAGATCTGTGGTACTGCCTCAGAATGATTAGTTATTAGAGAATGCACCCACCAAAAGCAGCAGAACCACAGGCATCTGCAGGAAAATATACCAAAGGAAAATATTTAATCATCAGGAGGAAAGTGAGGTAGAGTCAAGAGCAACTAATGGCATTTAACTCAATTAAGGACTACGTAACTCAGGCAGTGCTCCTCACATACCAATGGCATTAAAGGTGGACATCAGCCAGGTAGTGATAGCTTGCAGCAACTCGTACATGGGGCCTGGCAGCCCCTAGCATTTTTCTCGCAAATGATTACAGCAACACAGCAAAAATTGAGTGTGATAGGAAGGAATAGTATGCTATATTATCTGCAATACAACATATCCAATCTGCAATACAACATATCCACAACTTGGAGGAAGGAAACACTGCACTGCCTTCTTTATAAAGTCTCCACCCACGGCTCACCAAGACAATGTGGACAAGTGGACCACATTTCTCAGTTCATTATGGACATAAATTACATCAGCAGCTGTAGAAATGTCATACTGAGTTTTTCTCATGTTGTTGTGTAAATTTGAGGGCCATTCCAGGGTATAGCATTGCAGAACAACAACAGAATGACATGACCTATGTTTTATGTTTGAGTAGCAGCAGACACCATAGTTCCAATGCTTATTTATTATGGAAGGCACAAACCGAAAGTAGCGTAACTGTGGGAACATCTGTAAGAGATATATTTGCCCAAACTGCAAGATTCATTGTAGTGTGACATATAGCACAACCTACGGCACACTTTTATACCCACAAACTTCTGATGCCAAGTTTTTGTGATAAGGTGAAGTCAAGCTGATAACAAAAAAGGAGGTTTGTTTGGGGAATAAAAAAAAGACTGCTGAAAATGGGTTGAAGCTTATGCCAGATGCTAACAATGCAAGATTGGCAGGTACTTATCAGCACCCCTCAGCACCGTAACCACACTTATGGTGCACTTCATGTATGTTGATGTTGACCTGGTGGTACCCTTGCCATGTACAGGACAGTGTAGTTACTTATTAGCAGTTGTTGAGAAATTGTTCAAATGGCTCTGAGCACTATGGGACTTAACTTCTAAGGTCATCAGTCCCCTAGAACTTAGAACTACTTAAACCTAACTAATCTAAGGACATCACACACATCCATGCCCGAGGCAGGATTCGAACCTGCAACCGTAGCAGTCGCGCGGTTCCAGACTGTAGTGCCTAGAACCGCTTGGCCATCCCGGCCAGCAGTTGTTGACAAATTTACATGCTAGCATGAGACAAGATCACTGATATGGCTGTAGAAACAGTGGTCAGAGCTTTTGTAAATGTCTAGATTGCAAAATGCTGGGTACTTCTGACAATAACACCAGGCTATAGAAGACATTTCAAATCATTACTGATCCACAAGGTCCAACAACTATGTGGCTGCTCATATATTAAAACCAAAAGCTCCCATCCCACTAGGAATGAGATGCTACAAGGATCCCACACGACCTTGAAAGTGGCCATTATGGCCAGGGAGAGTAATGGATGGAGATGTTACCCCTTGTACTACTGGTGTTATGGACAGTGGTGAAACAAGAGCTGGGCTACACCGCACCTCAACTGGTGTTCTGAGAGCACCTGAGACTTCCAGCTAAAATCATATCTACAAGATCAAGACTTCTGCCTGCTGAGGAATTGAGGAAGCCACAACAGAATTTGTACAGCTTCTTCAAAGAAGCATGGCCCAAATTCAACCTTCAGCACCAGAAACTCATGATACTGAACCTATCTTTGTCCAGAAAGACCTACACAAGGCCCCACAAGTTTGGCTGAGGAATGATTCAGTACAACCATCATTAAGACCTCTTACACAGGACTATTTAAATTCATTCAACATGGAGCAAACACAATCAAGATAGCATGGAATGATAAGGAAGAAATGGCTCCATCGAAGGACTCAAGCCAGCCCACATGGAGGAGGACTCCATGGATCAGAGGCCACTGGTTAGACATCCTACTCCATCAGGCTCTAACTTCAGCCTGTCTCCATCAGTTCAAATAATAGGGCCATGGTGTAAGACTCACTGGCACACAAGTATCACTAACTACAAACACATCTTCCTGACATCCCCTGTGCTCCGTGATTCAGAAAGAGTGTGTGTGAGAGGGCAGGGGTATTGTGGGGAGGGGGGGAGGGAAGTAGCAGGGGTGACAGCTAGTGTAGTGACCTCTGGATCAACCGATCAGTTCTGAACAAACAACAGACAAATGGTGTGTGCCATTTTCTAGGTTGTTTTCTTTGTACATTCTTGTTGGTATCGTGATTCTACTTGGAGGGAGAGGGGGGGGGGGGGGGGGGAGGTGTAAGAAGTTTTCATATGGTGTAAAGTAAACTAAAATAAGTGTGTGTATTCAGAGAGCATGTCTACATAATCAGTGTAGTATCTGCTTACTTTGTGACAAGATAAATCCTACAATGTCTTTCAAAATGGCATAGTCAGTCTTGATGGTATTGGTTCATTTTTTAGCCTTTCATTATTGTATTTATCATATTTTTTAGAGACATTTACTTACTTCTTTAACTGCTCCCAAACTGTGACAAGACATGAATGAGCTTAGCTTATAGCATTTTACATATAATTCTTACATGCACACATTAATACCACAACATTTAAAATACACACTTAAAGTTAATAAAAAAACTAGTAGCACAATATTAGATTTTATCCACCCCCAAAACACCATTATTCAGTTTTGGGCCATGTGAACACTCATCTATGAGCCATCTCTTGAAATCTCTCTGCAAAATTTTGCCCACTAACTTCTGACCTCACTTGGTAAGAAGTCATGACACAGCTCCTTTGATATACTGGCTGTTTTCCGTTAGTCTCAGTCTTCTCCAGTCTAAGTGAAAAATCTTCCTTTCTCCTTGCATTATAACCATTAATTTTTAAATGCCTGCTGGTAACTTTCCTGTCCTCTGTCACTATTGTAATTTTTTGGAACATATAATAATAATTCCATATGGTTCAATGGTCTGGTGCAAGTCTTCAAATTGGATGTCATTTCAGGGACTTAGGTGTCTCTAACCTACTCCAGTAGTCCTACCATGAAAGGGGACCTACTGTTTAATGTGGAATCTAAACTGTGTGTCGTCTCTGGTGAGTTTTCACATCACTGAGAGGTGAAAGTTAGGTTAAAGGAACACTGCAAAATTTCTGTGGTTTGAATGGGATTAAATCCCACACTCTCTCATTTTTCAGGTATACACTTTATCACTAGACTGCAAGACAGAAAAGAGTTCATAAGTTCACAATATGCCTTCCTTCATGTTTTTGAATTTGGATATGGCGCTAGCCTCCTCAAAGCGCATGGACTAGATGTTAGCTTATTACTCACATAATCAACTTGATGTTTCTAGTTCAGTTTCTTATTTATTACATGCCCAAAAACTTGTAAGGAGACCTTGTGTTGTTCAGCACATTTTACTCATTTGATTCACCTGGCTGAAAGCACATTACTTTGAGTTCTGGTAATTTAAGCCTTAAATTTTCATTTTAAAAAGCATTTTCTGTTTTCTCTATAAATTTATGAACTTTGTTATGTAGATTACCTGCACCTCTTGCCCAGCTAAGACCAGCTATGCCACTGGCATACCTGGAGATGAGTGGTTTATCTTCAGGACTTGGAAGGTCATATATATATATATATATTACTTTACAAAAAGAAATGGTTCCAATATCAAGCCCTGTGGCACACCAAATTTTATGATTATCATTCTGGACATATTTCTGTCTATGATATGACCACTGTCATACAAGATTTTAGTGCATTGTCACCTGTTCATGAAATATAACTAGTAATGTCAAGCTTTCCACTGATAATAGCATTTGCATGTTTCAACAAAAGTGTATCATCGTGTACTCCGCCAGAAGCTTTGGAAACATCTAAAACGATTCCTGTAAGTAGCTTATTTTCATCCATATTTTGGAGCCACATGTACAAACTTCACTGCTTCTGACATGGTGCTCTGCTCTCTTCTGAAAACTTGTTGAGAATCCCCTGATTTATTCTTACTGTTATAATGAACCAGCATATGTTTTAGTATTTTTTTCCAATAAAGTGTAAATTAGAACAATAGGTCTCTAATTTTGGAGAACTTCCATATTTCCACATTTAAACAAATTCTTGGAAGTTGTCAGTTACAAGTTACTGGGAAATATAAGCACCCAGAAAACACAGTTTATTGAAGGAATCAGTTGTATAAATAATTCCTGTTTATGAAACTTCCTGGCAGATTTCTCATTCTGGAAAAATTCCTGTTTACATTTTTTCTAATAATAATAGAGAATTTTGTCACAACCTTCTGAATTTTTTAATTTTTAGGCTATTTATCAGATGAACAACACCCACACAATTGTAATTTGTTCCTCAGTTCTGTTTTCATGGACCCATCAGTATTCTGCTACATAATCTGACCTTTCTATCTGTAAGTTAATATTATGAGCTATTGGTCCCTTAATTTCTCTGTGAAACATATGCATGCTTTCTGTATTGCTCTTTATGTAGTGGTACATTTAAATTTGTCTGTCTATGTAATCTAGACATGTCTAACATTTTCCCACTCATCTAATTTAAACATTCCACATAAGATATTTTTTGTTGTTGAGATTTACTTTCCTTGAGGTATAACCATTTATAGTGTCTACTAAGATAATGTTTTCAAAATCAGAAATTATGCGATCTGTAGCCTCAGCAGTTGTATGATCTATTCTAGTTAGGATAAGTGCAAGCAAATCTTTGAGTCCATAGAATAGAATGCAGTCTGTTTATTCTCCAGGGCATTAATGTTTAGACAATAAGAATGAATGTTTATGTCACCAAGAATTAAGAGATTAATATTATGTCTATTAAATGTTAATTTACATATTACTGAATCAAAAAATTTCAGTTAGAACACAAAATTTGGCATAAGGGATCTACATATGCCTACAATAAAAAAGTCAGTCTGACGGAAAACTGCTTTAACTATTACTATTTCAGTGTGTTCATCTTCACAAAATTAGGTTATCCATGACAGTTTTTTTAAAGAGATCATGAAATATTTTACTCTCAGTGTAAAGCTACTCCACCATTTTTGCTTTTAGAGCAACAATAAGATCCAGCTAGATTATAATTTTCCTGTTTGTGATTCTGGACATTATTTAATTTTTTGGTTTTAGTATTCACTACTATGTGTGGGCCTATATCTAAAATAAATCATTCAAAAGCATCAATTTACAACATCTAAATTATAATGTAAAAGCGGTTTTTCCTCTTTGAAGCATATATCTTCAAACAGTTCATTCATAAGTGTACCTTCTTGTTTAACAGTACTGTAGCCCTTACTTATCTCAGAAGAACCTGGCATTGGATCAGTTGTACTACATTACATCTTTTGTGTAGCATTTTAGCAATTACATCTGAAATATGTTTATCTACTACCCTTCACAACACAATTAATAGGTTACTTTTTTGGAACCCTATAATTGCCTCCCATTGTCACACAGAAGTTTAAAATTTAGTTCAAAGGGCCTAAAAAGTATCCTCAGCAATAGGACAAAAGCATGGTATCCTGTAACGTCATCATCGGGTTCAGCAACACTTCAAACAGCAAGGTGTCAACATATGTGAAAAAAAGGTCAGAGTTCAAGAGTTCATGTGAGGTGTAAGGTGGGCTAATAAGGTCACATTGGCAACAAAATTCACCACAATTCTGCCAGACACCACTGTGGATGTGTCACATGATTGGAACGTTGTCACACCACTTCTTACCCACTGTTCACCCCTAGTTTGGTGCCTCTGTCATGGAGGTCAGAACCACAATATCCAGCCTTTGAAATCACGTGGTTTTCTTATGGGTGGCCAAGGAAAACATTTCAGATACACCTCCACTCAGAATCAACATGAAAAGGCCTCAGGGGGTGGCGTAAATGAAATCAATGAAACTATCCTTCCCCTTGGGCTGTTGGTTCCCACACATTTCACAATTAAAAAAGACAGTTTGTTTTGTGATGAACAACAGGACAATTTTCTTGCAACCTTTGACATTGCTGACACTTCCCTGATAATTCAATCTTTCTCTGAAGAGATTGTGGGCTGCTTAGCAACACACTGTTTGGGTTCTTAGTGCACTAGTTACAGTCACACAATTGATGCTGATTGTGAGCAAAGAGTGAACATTAACTTCTGTGTTAAGCTTGGGGAAACTGCTAGTGAAACATGGACAGTGATTAAGCAAGGAAACATAGACAAGCCACTTTCAGGAAATCATGGTTTTGAGTGGCACTAAAGTTTCTGTGAAGGCAGAATTCAGTGCAAGATGTTCCCTGATGCAAACGTGGAGCGTGTAAGGCAGTTATTGCAAGAAGACCATCATGTAAGTGTGGGTGTGATATCAGAAGAACTTATTGTGAATCATGATGTGTGTCATAAGATTTTACAAAAAGATTTAAGGAAACAAAAACTTAATGCAAAACTCATCCCTCACACACCAACAGATGAACAGGAAGTGGTAAGACAAAGAATTTCTGCTGAACTACTGGGTAGAGCCTGACATGATTGCACATTCCTGTCAAAGATTATTGCTGGGGATGAAAGTTGGTTCTAAGAGAATGACCCTCACACAAAAAATCAAAGTGCTGAATGGTGGAGACGTGGCTCAGCAGCATCAAAGAAAATCAAATGACAACCTTCGAGAACAAAGGCAATGTTGATTGCATTCTTTGATAGTAAAGGATTAGTTTTCCCTGAGAATATTCCTCCAGGTCAAACAGTGAACCAAACTCTTTATGTCAAAGTTCTGAAACATACGTGACAAGCAGTCTGATGTTACTGTCCTGATATGTGGCATTCTAAGAACTGGTTCTTACTGCATGACAATGCAAGGCCCCTATACGGCTTTATCTGTTACCGAGTATCTGGCCAGATATCACTGAATCCAATGGGCTGTGACAATGAGCTCACAAACATTGCAGCTAGAAATCTGCTGCTTGCTTTCAAGAGCTGCAGAAATGTTGGCAACTGTGTAAAGATAGCCATGAGGACTACTTCAGTAGTGGCTATGATCATCACTCGGTAAGTGCAATACTCTATTAAAAAAAGGGATTATTATAAAATACTTAAAATGCTAAAAATAATAAAATAACCAATATTTCAGTCATAGTATGAAAAGGTAATTAAGTTTCAAAAATCATGAGTACTTGCAAGACAGCTGTGGATCCGCACCCACAAAATAAGAGAGGTAAATGAAATCCTGAACCAGTCTTACAAGATTGATGGAGGATGGGTACGAGTTCCTGGCATCCTGGCAGTGAGCAATTACAGTACAGTGGGCCAAATGTTATCACAGGGCAGCCGCTTCACTTGTCACTGCTGTAATAAGCTACATGAACACAACATACACAACTGGAGTCATTTCTCTGCAACTAACTGGAAGAAAAAACAGCCAACACAAGTATCTCACCAATATGTTGTGAGATCCCAATTCCAGCAAGTACTATAACTTATAAATAGTCTGCCATACATCACCTCCCTCTCTCCTACACTGAACAATGGTATTTTAGGGCCAATAAAAATCTAAGTAATGTGTCTTATGACACTGTTAGGAATGCAATATACTGAAGCTCTCACCCTACATCTAATTATTATTTGCCCTGAAGAAGGACACTGGAATGCAGCTGGAACATTTGTTATTTTAGTATTTTTAGAATTTCAGCTATTTTACAAGATGATGTCACATTGCACTCTGAAGGATCTACATCTACATCTACATCTACATCTACATCTACATCTACACAGATACTCCACAAGCCACCATACAGTGTATGGTGGAGGGTGCCCTGTACTACTACTATTCATTTTCCTTCCTGTTCCTCTAGCAAATAGAGCGAGGGAAAAATGACTATCTATATGCCTCCGTATGAGCCCTAATTTCTTGTATCTTATCTTCATGGCCCTTATGCACAATGTTTGTTGATGGCAGTAGAATCATTTGGCAGTAAGCTTCAAATACCAGTTAAACTTCAAATGCTGAGTCACACAATTTTCTCAATAGTGTTTCTTGAAAAGAACGTCACCTTCCCTTCCGGGATTCCCATTTGAGTTCCCAAAGCACCTCCATAACTCTAGCATGTTGTCCAAACTAACCAGTAACAAATCTAGCAGCCTGCCTCTGAATTGCTTCGATGTCTTCTTTCAATATCACTTGGTATGGATCCTAAACACTTGAGCAGTACCCAAAATAGGTTGCACCAGCAGTCTCCTTTACTGGTGAACCACATTTTCCTAAAATTCTCCCTATACACCAATGTCAGCCATTCACCTCCCCTATCACAGTTCTCACATGCTCTTTCCATTACATATTGCTTTGCAACATTATGCCCAGATATTTAAACAACTTGACTGTGTTAAGCAGGATACTACTAAAACTGTATCCGAACATTACAGGTTTGTACTTCCTACTCATCTGCATTAACGTACATTTTTCCATATTTAGAGCTAGCTGCCATTCATCACACCAACTAGAAATTTTGTCTAAGTTGTCTCATATCTTCCTACAGTCATTCAACTTGAACACCTTACCATACACCACAGCATCATCAGCAAACAACCATAGAGTGCTGCCCATCCTGTCCACCAAATTGTAATTTTTAACATTGTAGTTTTTAACTGCTACTAGTTTTCACTTTCATACATTATGTTGGCAAAGAAGGGAATGCATGTCAGTGATAGGTCACCAATCAATGACAGTTGAGGAAATGAGACTACAGTAAGAAAAGGAAAAAAAGTCGATGAAGATAGGCATTTCTTCTATTGATACCAGAATATATCATCAGAAACATAGATATTGACATTTATTTGTATGGTTATGAAGACTTGTGGTAATAGTTATCAGGTAGATTCCATTCTTCTTGACATTTAGAAGATTTATAACTTTCTACTTTTGTTTGCAAAATACTGACATGGATTATTTATGGAAGAATAGAAAAACTGGTAGAGGCTTACCTTGGGGAGGACTAGTTTGGGTTCTAGACATATGTAGGAGCTTTTGAGGCAATGCTGACACCAGAACATATCTTAGAATAGAGTTTAAGGAATGTTAAATCTATGTTTACAACATTTGTAGATTTAGAGAAAGCTTTTGACAATGTTGAATGGAATACACTATTTGAAACTCTGAATGTAGCAGGGATAAAATACAGGGAATGAAAGATTATCTACAACTGATACAGAAACCAGATTGCTGTTATGAGAATTCAAGGACATGAAAAGGAAGCAGTCTGTGCAATGAGCAAGATTTGAAGGAAAACTATAATACAGTTGAAAAAGGAATTAAGATTCAGGGAGAAGAAACAAATACTTTGAGATTTGATGATGACACTGTAATTTTGTCAGTAATAGTGTCTTGAAAATACAGTAAAGATGAACATCAACAAAAGTATAATTAAGGTAATGGAACGTAGTCAGACTTATACTGAAGTGTCAGACAAACTGGTATAGGCATGTGAATTCAAATACAGAGATATGTAAACAGGCAGAATACAGCACTGTGCTTGGCAACGCCTATATGAGACAAAAGCGTCTGGCACAATTGTTAGACCATTTACTGCTGCTACAATGGCAGGTTATCAAGATTTAAGTGAGTTTGAAAGTGGTATTATAGTCAGTGCACAAGCAATGGGACGCAGCATCTCAGAGGTAGTGATGAAGTGGGGATTTTCCCATACAACCATTTCATGAGTGTACCACGAATATCAAGAATCCAGTAAAACAGCAAATCTCCAATATCGCTGTGGCTAGAAAAAGACCTTGCAAGAATGGCACCACCAACAGCTGAAGAGAATTGTTCAACATGACAGAAGTGCAGCCCTTTCACAAACTGCTGCAGATTTCAATGCTGGGCCATCAACAAGTGTCAGCATGTAAACCATTCAACGAAACATCATTGATATGGGCTTTTGGAGCCAAAGGCCCATTTGTGTACCCTTAATGACAGCATGACACAAAGCTTTATGCCTTGTCTGGGCCCGTCAACACTGACATTGGACTGTTGATGATTGGAAATATGTTGCCTGGTCAGACGAGTCTCGTTTGAAATTGTATCGAGCGGATGGAAGTGTGCGGGTATGGGGACAACCTCATGAATCCATGGACCCTGCATGTCAGCAGGGGACTGTTCAAGCTGGTGGAGGCTCTGTAATGGTGTGGAGACTGTGCAGTTGGAGTGATATGAGCCCCTGATACGTCTTGATATGACTGTGACAGGTGGCATGTACGTAAGCATCCTGTCTGAACACCTGAATCCATTCATGTCCATTGTGCATTCTGATGGAATTGGGCAATTCTGGCAGAACAATGTCACACCCCACACATTAATAATTGCTACACAGTGACTCCAGGAACACTCTTCGGAGTTTAAACACTCCCACTGACCACCAAACTCCCCGGACATGAACATTATTGGGCATATCTGGGATGCCTTGCAAAGTACTGTTCAGAAGAGATCTCCACCCCTGGTACTCTTATGAATTTATGGACAGCCCTACAGGATTAATAGTGTCCATTCCCTCTAGCACTACTTCAGACATAAATTGAGTCCATGCCATGTCACACACTGTGGCACTTCTGCGTGCTCGCGAGGGCCCTACACAATATTAGGCAGGTGCACTGATTTCTTTGGATTTTCAGTGAGTCTAAATAAGGTGATGCTGAAAGAACTGTATTAGGAAATGAGGCATTAAAAGTAGTAAATGAGTTTTGCTATTTGTGCAGCTAATTAACTGATGATGGCCAACACAGACAGGACAGAAAATGCAGACTAGCGGACAAAAGCGTTTCTAAGAAAGAGAAATCAGTTAGCAACAAGCATAAATTTAAATGTGAGAAAGTCTTTTCTGAAGATATTTCTCTGGAATGTAGTCATTTACAGAAGTGAACATGGATGGCAAACAGTTCAGACAAGAAGAGAATACAATTTTTTTAAGATATGTTGCTACACAATAATGCTGGAGATTAGATGGGTAGATCAAGTAAGTAATGAAGAGGTACTGAATCAGATTGGGGAAAAAGAAATCTATAGCACAACCTGACTATAAGAAAGGACTGGTAGATAGGACACATCCTGACACACAAAGGATCATCTGTTTGGTAATCGAGAGAAGTGTGGGGGGTAAAAATTGTAGAGGAAGGCCAAGGCATGAATACAAGAAGCAGGTTCAAAAGGATCTAGGTTACAGTTGTTATGCAAGGATGAAGAGACTTGCACTGGACAGACTACTGTGGAGAGCTGCATTGAACTAGTCTTTGCAATGAGGATCTTCACAACAAAAATTAATATAGTCTTCCACCTTGTTCACTCTTTATTTCAACAAACTATACAATTTTAATGCATTTCAGTTGAAGCTGGAGTAATTGTGGACTCATCATTTCATGTCCTTTATTGACAGAAGTGTTTTGACACAGCTGCACATCACTATATAATAAACTGTCACTGAAGTAACGATACAGCATAACTGATGCCATGTCAACTGCCCCATAAATATAAAAATGCAGGCAGCCACAACAAACTGTCTAGCTTGTTACATATCTCTCTGTTTTGGGAAGCAGTTCTTGAGTCACGTTTTCAGTTGGCAGAAATGGACTGCATTTCAATAGAAGATCTTTTCACCGAGAAAGAAATTGTTGCTAACTTGAAAGTAGCATATGAAAATAAATATTTGTTTCTGAGAATGACTGACAGATGCTAGCCACTACTCCGATCTTTAGTCCTCCTCAGATCTTCCTCACAGGCGCCGGCACCATGGGGCCTGAGGGGGCCCAAGCCCCCTCAAAATTCATGATTTAAGAAAATTATTAATTATATTATGCTTTGTAAAATCACAAAATTATGTTGGAATTTTTTATCTTCCTTGTTTGACAATAGTTACCTTTTAGAATACATTGGTTAATGAGTTAAAACAAATAATTACTATGGTAGTAAGCAGGTTAACTGAAAATGAGTGGTGTGAATCATGATAGTGTTACGGTGCTGTGGGCACACTTAGAATTTGTCACAGTGAGCAAACCTTCAGCTAAAGTCTGGTGCTGGTGGGCCAGTGCTGCAGCCATGATGACATCAAAAGGACTGGAGAAAAAGCATGTGGAACCTTCCACCTCACATTGCCTTGATGCTTCAAGACATTAAAATGCCATGGCTATATAAGGCCCACCCTGCAGTCGCAGTCATTCAGTCGTTCAGTCGTTCTGTGCATGCTGCAGACGTGTTAAGTATTCCAACTTTAGTGTCTAGTGGATTATTTTACATGACTATATTTTATTTGTTTACTTTAGTCTCTTAGTGTATTGTGAATTAAGTTTGCAGTGGATAAATTTGTTATCAAAAAGCACACTTGGAAGTTGATGATACTGCAAGTCAACCTCCAACAATTATTGTGCTTCAATTGCTTCGTTGTCTTCAGGCGAGAACCATTCACAGCCCAAATCCTGGACAATCTGGTAAGGGAAGATCATTTTAGAAGTCTTGGTTGATCACATATACATGGCTAGAATATGAAACAACTACTGAAAAAGTTTTTTGCAAAACCTGCAAGGAGGTAGATGCTAAAAGTCTATTACAATTTTCTTCAAAAAAAGAAGATTCATTTACTTCCATAGGGTTTTATAACTGGGAAAAGGCTTTGGAAAAATTCCATCTTCATGAAAATATGTTTATGTGTAAAGAAGGTGTTCTGAAACTGAATTCTGTCGCTAACCGAAGTGTGGCCTCCCAATTGAACGAACAGTTACATAGTGATATGAAGAAAGGCCTTTTAGCTCTTGAGACAATTTTTACTACCATACAATCTCTGTGCTGACAAGGCCTAACAATTAGAGGGCATGAAGATGAAAACTAAATTTGTTTTCAATTGTTGGAACTCCAAAATAATGACATACCTGAGTTTAAAGATTGGTTAGGGCATTCGAGGTATAAATGGATGTCCCACAATATTCAAAACGAGATCATTGATCTACTAGAAAAGTCTGTGTTGAGATAGGTATTGGCTTCAATCAAGAAGACTGAACATTTTTCTATTATGGTTGACAAAACATGTGATTCTTCGATTCACGAACAAGTGTCATTTTGTATTTGTACAGTCGATGATTCCTCAATCATCAATGAAAACTTTATTGGCTTATATGAGACCCCCAACACAGAATCACACACTCTATTTAGTATTTTAAAAGACATTTCTGCTCGTCTTGATTTGTCAATGAATAACTTAAGAGGACGGTGCTATGACGGTGCCTTGAATATGAGAGGTAAGTTCAAAGGACTAAAAAAGTTAGTTTTGGATGTACAACCAAAAGCACGTTATGTGCACTGCACTGCTCACAGTTTAGACTTGGCAGTTGTAGACAGTCTCCGCCATCTTACATCTATGAGGGATATTATGGCTTCAGCCAAGGACTTAACAAACACCGTAAGGGAATCCAACAAAAGGATGGGACTTTTCAGAAGCATACGCTGTGAGAGCGCCAGCGACCAAGTTGGTCTATGACCCCTTTGCCTGACTCGATGGACTATGCAAGCTTCTAGTATCTTGAGAATAATGAAAAACTTTGAAGACCTCCTAGAGTTTTTTGAAACATTTTCTGCAGAGGACAAAACAGAGGCAGGTTACAAATATGCAGGCTACCTTGAGTCAATGTTACAATTCAAGACTTATTTCTTTTTACGTCTTTATTACCATGCAATGAATCCAGCAGAGAATGTCAATGAAAAAATTCAATACCCTCATCTAAGTGTTGCTGATCTGGAAAAAATATATGAGGGCTTGATTTGTATGTTGAATGGAAAGGAATCGTAGTTTTGAACACTTTTGGGAATTGTGTTTTAAAGAAAAATGTTCACTAGCTTCCTTGGAATCGAAGTATACCAAAGAAGTATGAAAACAATGAAGCCAGCTCACTGCACACTTTTAAAACCCCACAGGAATACTACAAAGCTATTTCCATTAAAGTTTGTGAAATGGTGCAATCTTGCGTTACCGAGCAGTTTGCTTCAACTGGACTCACACAGGTCATTGCAGTTGAACAAGAGTACTTGCTTTTAGTGAACAGAGGTGAAACAAATTTGGAAAAATCAACCGAGTTTTTAAAAAATGATCTAGACATTGAGAGACTGTGCTTACACTTGAATATGTTAGCCGATATCACTAATAAAAAACAACTGGTCGTAAAAAACATGTGTGATGTAAGAAACTACATTACACAAGAGCCTGCAGTTGGAGAAATGTTATGTGAAGTAGTGAAGTGCATTAAGCTTCTCCAAGTAGTTGCAATCATGTCAGCAACAGCAGAACGGTCATTTAGCACCCTTAGACGTCTGAAGTCATATCTCCAAACATCAATGGGACAGAAGCAACTGATCAACTTGGCTAGTCTTCATGCCCACTGAGATGTTGTGGATGAATTCGATATCTGACCAGCCATCATATTCAGTAATCCAGTCAGACTGTTGACGTTTGCACCTTTCTATAGACACTCTAGCCCTAATAATGGCATTTAGAGCAATATTAAAAATCTTTATAAAATAGAGAATTAAATACATACAAGGTGTACAACTTTGCTTCCAGCATTTGCCGATAAGTGGTGACAATGGTAAGTAGTGGTCGAAAGAAACAGATCGCAGATGTCAGGCAGTTAGTTTGGATCTCAGTCAACATAACGTCAGTCAAACATTAGTCAATTTGTGTCTGCATCATAAAGCTGATCTTGATTGATATGTCAGTTTATGAGCCTACTTCTCATCATTTGCAGGAGGTGTTTCAATATGAAGAAAACAGCGGCTGAGTCTCATTGAATGCTCTCAAGTATGTATGGTAAGGACGCTATTAGTGAAAGAATGTGTCATGAGTCGTTTCAATGCTTCAAGAACGGTGATTTTCATGTCGTAAACCAGCACAGTGGTGGAAGAGAGAATGTTTTCAAAGATGCAGAATTGGAGACATTGGTGAGTGAAGACGCACATCAAACTCAAGAAGAATTGGCATGATTAATGGGAGTGACACAGCAAGCCATTTCAAAATGTCTCAAGACTATGGGCATGATTCAGAAAGAAGGAACTTGGGTCCCTTGTGAGCTGAAACCAAGAGACATTGAATGGCATTTATGTGTTTGTGAACTGTTGCTTCAAAGGCAAAAATGGAATGGATTTCTGTATTGCAATGTGACCAGGGATGAAAAATGAGATCATTACAATAACCCTAAATGCAAAAAATCATGGGGATATCCCAGCCATGCTTCCACGTCGTTGGCCAAACCGAATATTCACGGCTCCAAGATCATGCTCTGCATTTGGTGGGACCATCTCGGCGTCGTGTACAGTGAGGTGTTAAAACCAAGTGAAACAATCACAGGTGCACATTATCGAATGCAATTAATGCATCTGAGCAGAGCATTAAAAGACAAATAGCTGCAGTACAGCGAGAGGCATGATAAAGTGATTTTGCAGCACAACAACGCTTGGCCCCATGTTGCAAAAGAGGTCAAAATTTACTTGTAAATGTTAAAATGGGAAGTCCTACCCCACCCGTTGTATTCTCCAGACATTGATCCCTCTGACTATCATCTCATAAAGAAGTCACAAATTGGATTCATGGATCGCTTCAAAAGATGAACAACTTTTTTGACGCAGTATTCGTACACTGCCCAAAAGATGGGAGAAAGCAGTGGCTAGTGATGGAAAATACTTTGAATGATGCATGTGTAACCAATCTGTTTCATTAAAGCCTCAAAGTTGGGGAAAAAATGGCTAAAGCAAAGTAGCACACCTTGTACATAATGTTAAATTTTCAGTTTCAAAATATTAGTACTAGTTTAGTACTATATTACTATAGTACAGTATTAGTTATTTTCAAATGCTTAAATACTTTTAGGGTATAAGACCCAATTAAAACCCGCTATTTACATACTTTTTGACTGAATGTATTAGGAATACTGAATTAACTTTATTAACTGTATTAAAGCATTAACTTTGAGATATTATTTTTATTTAATGAACACTGAGTCTTATTCAAAGTAAGCTTAAATTAGCTATTTCACTTATTAATCAAAGTGCTATTACTGTGCAACAGCAATATTTTATGTTTTATTCTTTTAATGATAGTTTAGGATTTATTTAAATATATATTCATTACTCTGTAATAATCTATAAGCATGTTTATTACTGTAAATTAAATTAGCTTTTTATGAAAATGCCGTGCATGTCTATGTTTTGTTTCTTTTTTCAAAGCCAAAAACTGTGTCAGGCTTGGCAAGTTCCCCCGAGTGCCAAGTTACTGAGAGCCCAGTTTTCAGGGTTCTAATGTTGATCATATGACTCTAAAATGCTTAAAAAACTTTAAAACTCACTATTTTTCATCTAAAATTTAGAAAATTTCCCAGGGCAATACCCCAAGTAGCCCCCCCCCCCCCCCCCCCCCAATAGTTTTTGTAAGTCGGTGGCCCTGGTGTTCCTGCATGTTGCTAGAGGGTTCTGGAGTTGCAAGGTTCCTGTGTACAACAGCAGCATCCATAAAAAGCCTCATAGATCTTGTGATGCTCCAGTTATGTGGTGCTTTGTCAACCTCATTTTCATTATAAAGAATAAAAATATGCTATTTCAGCAATAACAACAGGTATTTTGGATCAAGTATGCTAACTGAACAAAATCCAGAAAATGGGAAGTCATTTGCATGGTATCGTTCCTTCAGCAGTGATATGAGGAAAATATCTGATCCTACATGTGACTGTATCAGGATTTATCATTGGTCATTGCCTGGTATGTCCTTGTAC
This sequence comes from Schistocerca americana, assembly GCF_021461395.2. Taxonomy (NCBI): domain Eukaryota; kingdom Metazoa; phylum Arthropoda; class Insecta; order Orthoptera; family Acrididae; genus Schistocerca; species Schistocerca americana. The sequence continues at coordinate 424,723,660 of NC_060130.1, read as the reverse complement.
ATGCATAGTCTGCATTATAAATATATGCCATATGGTGTGATCTTGCCTTCTTCCCATCTCTGAACTGACTTCCACAGTTAGGGAGGGACCTACAGTTCAGCACATACTGTAAAATATGGTACAACTTACATGACATTTTTTGTACTGGAAGTGAAATAAGCACAAAAATCACAGGACCACAAACTGTGAATTCTCAGCGATTTACAAACATGATTGAGAAATTTTTTGGCCCAGTCTTGAACAAACTGATATTGGGGATGTATGGTTTCATCAGAAACACATCATGGCAAAGTGTTTCTGGCAGGAAAAGCTTTTTGGGCATCTCATCTCCTTTAGAGGCAATCTTATGCTTGACCAATTTAGCATCTTGTGAGCTTTTTTATAGAGATGTCAAAAATAATTTGCTTATACTGATCATTAAAGAGTCCTTGCACTCTTGATGAAGAATATTTACCAAGCAATAGCCCATTATACCCGTCATTTTGCTGATAACAGTTGACTGGTACTTTGGAATTTGAGTAAATCAGTGTATTGACAATAATGGGCATTATATTTATGATATAATAATTAAAAAGTGCAATTTTAAATTTACAATAATGCAGAAACACATACAAATAGGAATTAAATTGATAAATGTAATTTTTGTTCAAATCAGTAGTTTCATTGCCACATCTTGTATCATCTACATCAGTAATATAAAGGGTCTTAAAAATTCAAATGTCTTTAGAGGTCACTGAAACAAGGAAAACAAGTTTAATAAACAAGGGTTTGTGATGGCATATTTTCTGAGATCTGAATACTTTTTCTTGGGAGGGGATGAAACATTTTTCATTGTGGATATGAGCACAGATGTTGTGTTCACATTACATCAACATGGACAACAGAGTTTTTTATGTCTGGATGTATGACAATAGTTATATGACAGTCTGAATATCAGGTAGTCTGCAGTAAGTAGTGTGATTTGAGTTGTATTTTACTGAAGCTTCAAATATTTACATTACTGTATAGTAAACTAGCTAAATACCTTTCACTGCCTGGGTATGTATTTATTCTAGTTATTAGCTAAATGCCTGGGTATATATTTATTCTAATTATATGAGCAAATCTCTTCTTTCTCCCTCTCTCTGTGTATCTCCTTTGCCCTCCTCTCTGTCCATCTCTTTCTCCCCTCTCTGTCTGTCTACCTTTTCCACTCCACCACTCTCTACCTCCTCCTGACCCTCTCTCTCTCCATCTGCTACTCCCCACTCTGTCCATCTCCTCCTCACTTTCTGAGTCCATCTCCTCCTGCCCCCTTGCTCCTCTGTCTCCTCCTCATTCCCTGTACCTCCTCCTCCCCCTCTCTACATCCATTTCCTTTCCCCATTTCTCGCTTCATATCCTCCTCCACTCTTTCCCTGTCCATCTCCTCTTTCATTTCTCTCCCCATTTCCACTTCCCTGTCTGTCTGTCTATCTCCTCCTCCACCCTCTCATGATCTCTGCTCCCCCCCCCCCCCCCCCTTGCCCACTACACTAAAAAATATCCATGTCACAGAGTACTATTGAATGCTTAGTCAACTTTTACTGTATAGTAATGAAAATCCTGGAACTGGTATGCAACAGTTAACAGCAGAAAAAGGTGTCTGTCACCCTCGTGTGTAATTCATGAACAACTGCTACATCCACACCATCTTCAGCATATCCAGATCGTAAGGCCACAAGACCACTGTGGCAGATTGCATTTCTGTCAATGGCTCTTGTAAATGTGTTTACACCTAAGATTTTATTTACTACAGAGCTGAGTTCACGACAGAGGGTCATGTGAATTTTGACAATCAGCATAAAAATGCCCACACAATTGCAGAGAGCATCATTTCTTGATCAGCACATGGGTAGGTGTCCTTGGTGATAGAGTAATACTGCCATTACTGTTGTGGTGTCACCGCCAGACACCACACTTGGTAGGTGGTAGCCTTTAAATCGGCCGCGGTCCGGTAGTATACGTCGGACCCGCGTGTCGCCACTGTCAGTGATTGCAGACCGAGTGCCGCCACACGGCAGGTCTAGAGAGACGTCCTAGCACTCGCCCCAGTTGTACAGCAGACTTGGCTAGCAATGGTTCACTGACAAATTACGTTCTCATTTGCCGAGACGATAGTTAGCATAGCCTTCAGCTACGTCATTTGCTACGACCTAGCAAGGCACCATTATCAATGGCTATTTATCTTGTGATGCATGTACCGTCAGACCAATGTTCACCAATTGTGGATTAAAGTTAAGTATTCCAGCAGCTACGTACGTTATTGGCTATATTAATTACCTTTAACTGTTCCAGACCTCACGCCAGCCTGCGTGAGCTTAAACGCGTGCCTTTTGGCTTCCTCTCATAGTGACTTGGCTGTCTTGCCAAGTCACAACATTTTGGCGATGAGGATGGGATCACTTTGCCGTGAATGTACAAATCTACAAACCTTTGACATCCCTTTTTCATCCGAACAAGCCTGTACCTCCACGTACAGCGCAGAAATTCATTCGCTGGTCTATTTTCCTCTCTCAGTACCGCTACGATATCTTGTATCGGTCCACTGCTAAGCACGGAAACGCAGATGCGTTGTCCCGTTTGCCTGATGCTGAGGATAGAGCATTTGATTCCTCCGAACTTGCTTGCATGTTCATTGATGTGGAAGCCGATGATGTGGTCGAATCGTTTCCGATTGATTTTCGTCGTGTAGCTACAGCCACAGCTGCTGACCCTGTCCTTGCTACCGTTTTGCATTTTGTTGCTACGCAGTGGCCCTTGTCAAAGTAATGGATCGAGGATCCATTGGTTCACCGATTTTTTGCTCACAAGGAGAGACTTTTAGTGTGACGTGGTGTTTTGCTGTTGCGTTCTGATAATGATCAGTCCAGGGTCGTGGTCCCACGTTCGTTACAGTCCTCTGTCTTACGGCTTCTCCACCAAGGACATTGGGGTATCGTGTGAATGAAACAACTTGCTCGTCAGCACTGTACTTGGTTCGGAATCGATGCTGCGATTACGAATATGTGCTCTTCTTGCATGGCGTGTGCCGAACAACAATCCGCACCACTGCAGAAATTCTTTGCATGGCCAAAAGCCACTTCCCCTTGGCAACGCTTACACATCGATTTTGCTGGTCCCTTCTGGAATTCTCGATGGTTGGTTCTGGTCGATTCCTTCAGTAACTTTCCTTTTGTTGTCCGGATGTCTTCCTCGACGTCTTCTGCCACCATCCAAGCGTTATCCGCTATCTCTTGCATTGAAGGTCTTCCACAGACTATTGTTTCCGACAATGGCCCACAATTCATGTCCGCAGAATTTCAGTCATTCTGCAAGGCCAATGGTATTCAACATCTGACATCTGCGCCGTTTTTGCCACAGTCAAACGGTGCCGCTGAACGTTTGGTCAGGACTTTCAGGTCACAGATGTTGAAGCTGAAAGAGTCGCATTCTCGGGAGGACGCGTTATTGCTCTTTTCGTCCTCGTATCGCTCTCAGCCCCGAGATGGTCGCTCGCCGGCTGAGTTGCTTCACGGTCGCCCTCATCAAACCTTGATGTCTTTCCTACATCCGCCACATCAGGTTCCTGTGCAGCGGCAGCCACCTGCTCTTGCCCCAGGCAACGTTGTCTATTATCGCAACTATCGAGGTTCACGGCGTTGGCTCGAAGGGCGTATTCTTCGCTGCCTCAGCAGCGCTATGTATCTGGTTTTGGGGGCCTCTGGTGAGGTGCATCGGCATCTCAATCAGCTGCGCCTCTGTCGTTGCATGGGTTCTGCCGCTCCCCGTCTGCTTTCAGCGCCGGTGCCGTCCGGTCAGCGCCCTGGGGCCCATCTACTGGCTTGCCTCAGCCCCAGGTGTTACCGACGCTGCCTTCCATTTTGCCCCATGGCGACGCGCCGCCGCCGCCGCCTGTTCTGCCGCCGGCGACGCCCACAGTGGACGCTTCGCTGCAGCCGCCGGGTGCCTCCCTGGGTCACACGCCGCCGATCGCTTCCCGTGACCCGTTGTCCTCCGCCATGGACTGCTTGCCCGCTCCGGACCACATGGCGTCTTCGCCCGTCGGGTGCCCCGACCCGATGGAGGTCGACCCTTCGGCCCCTCGTTTCTCTTTACAGGCGCATACACCGCATGTTGGCGTGCACCCTGGAGTAGGTTTTCAGGTGTTTCCTAGCTCCCCTCGGACCGAATGGCAGGGTGCGGGTGGCACAGCCTCGCCTGTTGTTAGGCTCCCCACCTTGTCGCATACGTCAACATGGGGTCCTCCCCACGGCAGGCGGAAGCCTTATAACACAACCATACGCCGATTTGCGGGGGAGGAATGTGGTGTCACCGCCAGACACCACACTTGGTAGGTGGTAGCCTTTAAATCGGCCGCGGTCCGGTAGTATACGTCGGACCCGCATGTCACCACTGTCAGTGATTGCAGACCGAGCGTCGCCACACAGCAGGTCTAGAGAGACGTCCTAGCACTCACCCCAGTTGTACCGCAGACTTTGCTAGCGATGGTTCACTGACAAATTACGTTCTCATTTGCCGAGACGATAGTTAGCATAGCCTTCAGCTACGTCATTTGCTACAACCTAGCAAAGCGCCATTATCAATGGCTATTTATCTTGTGATGCATGTACCGTCAGACCAATGTTCACCAATTGTGGATTAAAGTTAAGTATTCCAGCAGCTATGTACGTTATTGGCTATATTAATTACCTTTAACTGTTCCAGACCTCACGCCAGCCTGCGTGAGCTTAAACGCGTGCCTTTCGGCTTCCTCTCATAGTGACTTGGCTGTCTTGCCAAGTCACAACAACTGTCATACATGTTACCACAGAGTTCAAATGAAATGCATTATCAGTGCTTCCTACTTAACAATTGTCTGCCTTGCTCAAGGATGTGACAAGTCCATAAAGAAGATACATATGTTTCAAACATGATGGCACACTAGTACATTTTCACAACAATATGAATGAATATCTGACACTGACACTTCAGGACCAGTAGATTGGTCAGGGAATACCCACACCTTGGCACCCTCATTCCACAGACCACAATACTCTCCACCTGTGGTTAGGGGACACTTGTAGGAATTGGCTTATGCTACTTCAGTCAATGATCTGTAGACTCTACAGGATCAAATCTTCAGTTAATGAAAGCCTGTATAGTTACTGAGTAAGCATTGAAGGGCAGAAAGATGCTTTGCCATAGATGAGCATCACAATGTCATGTTGAACACCTGCAAACAAGTGTCATGAATGAATGTCACATTGAATCCCTCCTATTAAGAACTGCGAAAATCTTAGAAAGTAAGTGTTGCCAAACCCATGTGTATTGAAATTAGTTTTCTTCTCTGGATGAGTATTACTACCTCTCAAAGTACTTAGTATATATTTAACACCCCACATACCAGAAAAAACACCAGTTGCATCTCAAGAAACTGTAACAGGGTTGCTGCCTTTTACTACACAACACTTAAAAGGTAGTGAAATCTAGTTCTCCAAGATGTTCACTACATGATGCACTCAGAAAAACCAATGTTTCAAGAGTCAACTACAGCTGAATTTCTTCCTGGTCAGCTTGAATAGGATAGAAAACCTGAAGCAGTACTCAACAACAGATGATACTAAAAGCTTTGCTCCCTCGTAAATGTACCACATTTTTACTGAATTCCATATACAAATGGAAATCTTCAATTTGCCCTCTCACCTAATGAAAACCAACACAGAACATTATGTCCATCAAAATAATCTGACCTGTCACTATCCAGGGAAACTCTTCAGCTACAATGAAATGCTATGTATTCCCTCGTGCAGTTGTGAATTTACTATACAACCAAATGTAACAAATTGTCAGTAAGACCATATTTATACAAACACTCATTTGACAGTGTGTTGTTCTTGAATTAATTTGTTGTAAATAATATTACTACATTCTCTGCTGACGTTCCTTACCTGTGGCGAGGCTTCTCTTCTTTGCTTACAATTTCTTTCTGAATTTTTTCTTCTCCAAAAGAATGATCTTCCAAACTTTTCATTGTCTCCCCACCATCAGTTCCAACTAATGGTTCTAGTTCTGAGGCCCCTTTAAAACAAAAGACAACATCACTGAGTCACATATCAAGCATCTTTGCAACCTGAATAAATAAAAAGGATACACAAATAGAAATAGTTTTTCACATGTTAATCAAGATACAAGGGTACCCATACCCAGAGGCAAGGGGGATTCTTTGCCTCCCCCCTCCCCCCCGCTCCCCCTGCTCTCAGGGATAGGAAAAAACATAGTGCAGTCAGGTGTTTTTCTTTCAAGAAAATAATTTAAAAGCCAGTATTATGCAGGTTTTTAACGTTTAACAGGGTCAGAACTGGAACTTTTTTATGGGCACTTACAAGTAACCTTTCATCATTTTCCAAAATATAGAAATACTTCAAACCCCCATCATGACTTGCTGCTTGCTGCCCCCCCTCCCAGGCAAACTATTATATGGGTGCACTTGTCAATATACATGTACATTAATATGTATTTAATAAATACAATACAAGGAAGAACCAAATAATTCCTAGAAGTTAGTGATAACAACACTTTTATTAAATTTACATTACTTTAAGTTCAGTTTCCTTCAAAATGCTTCCATCCTGTATTCACAGACTGATTTCAATATTTATATAGCTATTAAAAACATTCCTGGAACTCCTTTATGTATTATTTTGTTTGGATTGTATGCATCATTTTCAACCACTTACACAGAATTCATTAAATGTAGTCTATTTAGTTTCATTTTTAGTCATATGGAAAGAAAGAAATCAGCTGAATGTATGGGTGAGTAAGATGTCCCAGCACATCAGTGCTACACTTCACAAGATAATTTTTAATTAATAATGACTGGCATGCAGGAGCATTGTTGTACAATAAAACAAAATTGTGTAATGGGTGTTTTTCTTGGGTGTTCCTTTAGACAACATCTCAGTTAGTAGAGACTGCCCATATTAAGTTTCTTAATAAATGTCTGGCTCTTTGTCATGAATTTACAATGCTGGTGAAATTTTAAGTATTTGGCAATGTTGTCTTCTGTTCAAGTGACTGCTGTTTTGGCTGAAGAAACATCAGGTTTAATTTCATTCATGATAGTTTATGGAAAGTTTTTAGCTTTATCTGATGTTGTAATCAGATTATTTGCCATTGACAACCCAATACAGGCACAAAATCTCACCAGTATGCTATAAACAGTGTAATACGAGGGACTGAATTGCAATTTCGTGTCATCAAACATTTGTCATCTCCGCAGCCTGATGACCACTGAAATGCAATCAACGTTTTGTCAGTGGTGAAAGTGAACAGGTGGCTACATAAAGGTTTGTTTGCAATACTTGTATGGTGATCAAGAAATGTCTTGTGCCTCTCATCCCACTGAAGCAAACGGACGTAGCACAATGATATCTGGCAACAGAAGAAGACCATCATAATAGTGATTGTGCAGAATGTCCCAAGAAAGCCAAGATCTACTGTAAGAGTAACTATTTAGAACTGACACAGCAGAAAAGAGCATCTGAAGTGACCAAGACAGCTCACCAAATGGGAAAACAAGGTTACTTGATGTAATTGCTGCCTCTCCACACCATAGACATGAGGGTGACCAGCCAAAATACTACTTCTGTTCTGGTGGATTTCTATTCAGTTGCAGTGGGGCGCTTATGTCAGTCAACCCCCCACTTGCCTGGTTACCTGCAAGCTTCCTTGGAGCACCAAGTCCTGTTGGAGGGACTCAGCCACTTTGAGCAGCTGTGCCTGCTACTGAGCCAGAACTGCTGGGGTGCTGTGACTGTCACAATCCAGCTGGCCTTCTGGAGGCCTGACCAGCAAGGCCTATGAGCAGATCATCATCCATAAATATGAGGGTGAGCCACTACTGTCGTTCACCCTCATTCCTGCAGCAGACACTGATGCTGCCAGCCTCTCTCTCCTAATTGGAGACCATGGCCTTCCTCTGAAAGACTACTAATGCTCCAAGCAGGGCTGGAGGGTGCCTCTCCTGGGAGTTGATCTTCAATATCAATGAGAACAATCTGAGATCTACTAGCAGATCTGTGGACCACTGCATCCAGTGCTGGCTGTGTGCTACCGGGGTTGTCGTCCACCCATGATGTAGCAGCCCACTATGTGAGCCATCGCTGCCACTCTGAGAGTGCAAGGCATGCATGCGTCAGAACCTGCTGCCTGACATGTGGTCCACCAGGGTGCCTAAGCTGCCAGCATCCTGGGGAAGAGAAATATGTACTTATGATTCATAAATAGAAAACTGACAGTAATGTTTTCTTAACACTTTCGAGAATCTGACAGATATCCACTATCACACCCCACACAGTGCAATCCTAATGACTGTAGGGGCCATGGACCAGCCCTCTATATCTAGTGTCACCAAGTGGTTCCCAGTGGTAGAGATGCCTACGCCTAGTACCACACCTGCGCATCTACAGTATTATCAGCCTACATTGTCTGTTCAGTTACTCTTTGAGCTCAACAGTTACAGATTGCAGTTCACCACTGTGCAGTGCTCTGAGAAACTGTCTTTTGTTGGCCTTTTTTGTGCCCCCTAAGTTGTGGCCATACTAAGTCATAGACACATCCCCAGTACATTAAAAGTGGCATTTGTTAGCCCACAGGAGCCTATAGGCCTACCTCAGTTCAGTGGAAATAATAGGTAAGTTTACCTGAGGTTAATGAGGTGCCCATATTGTAATTTGTCTGGACATGAGCTGCTGTGTGTTCAGGCAGTGTCAACAGTATATAGTATATGCAGAAGGCTTGGCCATGAGACACATCAGTGCAAAGAATGCTGTTAGGCCATGTACAGTGCAAGGATTATTACAGTTTGTTTCTTGTTTGTGAATCGTGGTTATAGTTTGCATATTTTTCTTGTACAGCAGCAAAGGGAGGTTGTAAAAATGCCAGACACACGTGCAGCAACTTCACACAAGGTGGTGGGATCCATGAAAGGCAGATGGCTGTGTTGGAAACTACAGCTGAATATAAATGGAGTAATATTGGATTACGAAGGCTTGTAGAAGCATTACAAGTTACTAGTGGGCAAGCATGATCCAATTCGGAAAAGGTCAAAGCTTTATTGAATACAGCTGGCCCTTGTGTTGATCTTGTAGTGGCTAATCTCTTAGTTCTGGTTTTGGGGAAAATGACCAAGAATGTGTTTGTTTTCATTAATGAAGTGAGGGCTGCCACCAAATAAGGGTCAGACGAAACTCCTGTGAATATGGTTATGCTACAATTAGTGGGTGACACAAAGTAAGGCAGAAACATTTGAGGAGCTGGCTGACGGACTTGTCCAGCATTATCATAAACAACATAGCACAAGGTCTTTTAGCAAAAAATGCAGGTGTGTGTTACAGAAACATGTTGAATCAGTGGAGTCCTACTCAGACAGGATTAAGAAGACCAGTTCTCAAAATTATGAACTAACATGAAATGCAGAGACTGACAGAGTCATCCTGGATGAGGTAGACAATAGGGTTCTAGAAGTGTTTCTGAGGGGTATTTTTGGCGATATGTCCAGAAGGGTCAGGATGGAAAACCCAAGTAATTTGCCTGCTACTGTTATGATCAACACACAGCTGGAAGAAACTGAAATTGCTACTCAGAGACAGAGAGACTACAATGTTTCTTCCTCTGAGGTAAAATGTTACAAGTGTGGGAGTATGGATCACATCAGAAAGCAATGCCACCATCCAGAATGTTGCAAGTGTGGAGAAGTAGGACACAAGGTGCATGATACCACAGCAAAAACAAAGTAAGTAATGTTCAAATAAGCATTCGTTTAATGGGAACTGGAGAGCATCATCCATCTGACAGCATTGCCAGTAGAACAGAAGACTGCAAAAAGTGTATGCGTGATACAGAGGACTGGTCCATGGCCCCTACAGTCATCAGGATTGTGCTGTGCAGGATTCAGTAGTAAGGAACTGTCAGAGGCTCAGAAGTGCTAAGAAAACATTACTGTCAGTAATATAGCTACTAATCACAAGTAAACAGTTATCTTCTGCAGGATGCTGGCAGATTTGACACACTGGTGGAGCACATATCAGGCCAGCATGTCCTGAGACATGCACACCTTGCAGTCTCGGAGTCACAACAACAGCTCATATTGCAGGCTGCTATGTCATGGGTGGACGACAACCATGGTAGTACCACCGACACAGTCAGCACGGGAGACAGTGTCCTGCAGCTCTGCCAGTTGATCTCCGGAGTGTTCTCGTTGATGCTGAAGATCAACACCCAGGAGAGGCACCCTCCAGTCCTGCTTGGAGTGTGAGTAGCCTTTCAGAAGAGGGCCACAGCCTCCCATTAGGGGAGAGGGGCTGGCAATATCAGTGTTTGCTGCAGGAACCAGGGTGAGTGGCAGCAATGGCTCACCCTCACGATGATGGATGATGATCTGCTTCTAGGCCCTGCTTGTCAGACCTTGAGAAGATCAGCTGGATGGTGAGTCATAACACCCCATCAGCGTTTAGTCAGTAGTAGGTACTGCTGCTCAAAGTGGCTAAGTCCCTCCAACAGGAATTGGTGCTTTATGGAAGTTTGGAACCATCAAAATGAGTCGAGGGCTGACTGACATAATGCTCCACTCTCAAAAGGAGCACTGAAAGTGAATATAAATCCACCAGAACTGGTTTAGTATTTATGCTGGGCATGCTCATGTCACTGGTATGGTGAGGCAGTAATGACATGCATCATGGTTTTTCCGTTTGATCATCTCTTTTGATTGCTTCAGGATTTCTTAACTTCACCTTTCAGATGCTCTTTTTTACTGCACCAGTAACTGAGTAGTTACTCTTGCTGACACATCTGGGCTTGATGACAATCTTCTCGGGTAGCCAGTCAGATGATGCAGTCATCTTGACACAATATTTCAACTTTAATATCAGATAAAACCAGATTCCATTCTTACTTACAAGGAAACCCTTATCCTTATTAATAATATTATGAGATAATCATATTTCAATACATTGCTTCAGAACACATTCCCAGTAGCGAGAAGCACTTCATTAAGAAAGTGTTCTGCCACTGTTTATTTCTCTGGGTGGGACAAATGAGTGTGACGATGGTTTCCTACACATCCGTCCTGAATAATACAGATAGTTTGGCCAATATAATCTGTCCCACAATGACATGGAATTTTATATACTTCAGGTTTACTCAGTCCCAAATCATCCTTTACTGATCAAAGATGGGCTCTAATCTTAACCAATGGCATAATTACCCTTTTAATATCAGATATTCTAAAAATTCTTGAAATTTTTGAGGATATACTGCTGGCAAAAGGCAAAAATGCAACAGATTTACAAATAACATCTAATGGTTCAGCTGACAGTCCAAACTGAAGAGCATGACATATTAGTTTAGTTTGGTGGGTGGACAACAAAAATTCAACAATAGTCTCACTTTCCTACAATGAGAGTATGTGTATAAACAAGGTAAGAGATGAGGGTTATTTTAACTACAATGGTTAGGCAGTTTTAATTCTCCCCTTGTTATGTGTTTTTTTTCCTTTTTTTCCAACTGAGGTTAGTTCATGGCCTACGAATATCTTACTGTGTGGAAACAGGCAGTTGGCTATGATTCTATGAGCTACATGCTGTTTTTTCTTTTTTTTAAATATGTCCTTCAGTCCTTACACCTTTGATTCTTGTTGTTGTTGGCGTGGTCTTCAGTCCAGAGACTGATTTGATCTTGCTCTCCATGCTACTCTATCCTGTGCAAGTTTCTTCATCTCCAAGTACCTTCTGCAACCTATACCCTTCTGAATCTGCTTAGTATATTCATCTCTCGGTTTCCCTCTATGATGTTTACCCTCCATGCTTTCCTCCAATACTAAATTGGTGATCCCTGATGCCTCAGAATGTGTCCAACCAAACAATCCCTTCTTCTAGCCAGGTTGTGCCACAAATTCCTCTTCTCCCCAATTCTATTCAGTACCTCCTCATTAGTTATGTGATTTACCCAATTTTTATGCAATTCTAATCTTTTGAAAACGCCATAACTTTATGTTACATTAAGAAAATAAGTGGCTTTTAGGATTTTAAAGCTCAAATAGGCAAAAATAAGTATTAATGTCGAAATAGGCTGTTTTAGGTGCTATAAAAGTAACAGTTTCAAGTCTAAATAGTCATGAAATGCATAAGCACAAAGTTTATTTGCAACTAGGAACTCAGGAAAAGAATAGGTTTTAACCTGAAGGTCAGTGGTCTACTCATCAGTCTGGAACCCTTATCAGGTAGGATTAATGGTAGAGTGTTAGTGTGTATGGAAGCATAAGGCACATCAGATGTGAGTGGGGCTAGTCATTTACTTAAATTTGTAACACTTTTAAAAGCAGATGAAAGAAAGCAAGGAAGAAATATTATGCTTTAATTTCCCATCACTGGTGAGATAATTAGAGACAGAGCACAAGCTCGGATTGTGAAAGGGTGGAGAAGGATACCTGCTGTGGCTGAACCTGACAAATAACATTTAGAAAGCTTGGTACAACGATTAACTCTTCTTCAATAAAAACAAATAAAAAGTAAACTACAGCATTGTTTTAAACAGTTTCTTTATTTAAAAAAATAAATATTATTTTCAGGGAATAGGGCACAAGGCTAGCTCATATTGCAACTTTACACTGAGAAGACAGTAATGAAAGGAAATATCTGACAGTAAGCTTGTAATTGGTCTGGTCTTTCACGTTGCTAATAATGCTCATGAGCCTCCAGCTCCACATTAAACCTGATGCTGATGCTTTATTAAACCTGATGCTACTGCTTAGCCCAGTATATTCCTAAAATATACAGTCCCACATGATCAGCTCTTCTTCATTGTCTAGGGGGAGACTGAACACCCACTGCACTAGAAACCTATCATGGTGAGCTCCTGTGACCAGATACTCCACTGAAAGCCAGTCCATACATTTGGAAGTTGATTTGAGAAATCACCAATGATGCATCCCACAATGAAGTTTAAACTTGTGTTTATTCTTATAATAGACATACCCCAGTTACAATAGCACTGCACTGGTAAACCTCACTGGAAGAACTATAGTGATTCCTTACTTACTGTCGATTGCAATTCATTGTCCCATGAAAATTTCTATGAGCAACAGCCTGTGAATAGTCTCTATCATTCTCAAATGGCACTCTCAAACTTTCCAACAACAAGAGAGCACCACAACATCAGACTCATTCTGAAAAACTACTGACTTATTGTTAAAAACTGCACACTGCAAAAATGCCCTCTCCCTAGAGCACAGCTCTCTGCTCTTATTTGTCTGAGTTGCTCTACCTTTTCCAATGGCTTGTCATGCTAGCACTGCAAAATTACACTTTTATAAGTATACTTTTAGTATTATAGGTTATGTGATCATCCAATGTTTTATTACGAGTTGTATTTAATGTAGAGAGTCGTCATTTTCGACTGACCTTACTACTGGTTAAATCTACTTACCATTTCAGCAATACTTTATGTTAAGCCTTATTCATATGTCACAAGTCATATTCTAACACTACTCAAGTATTATTACATCTATGATGTATATTTTTGTCTGTGCAATATTGTGGCATAAATGCTGTGCATTGACATCTCACACATGGTTGTTGGTATCAGCATTCACTTGCAATCGAGTTAATTAAGTCCGATTCATGTGTCACTCTTCAATTAAAAGTGGTGCTGAAACCATGATATAGTTGACACTAGACTGTGTTGCTTACATATTCTGGATAACATTCTTGATTATCATCTGATTTACTACTGGTGTCCTAATCATGTTTTGTTATACAATATAATTACATTGTGAACAATAATATAAAATTCAATTAAATTTCTTGTGGTATGCAGAGTTTCTCAATTTCAGATGAGTCCTTAGTCTCACTGCACTTGTCACACTGATATGGAGCAATCAGTGTGCTAATTTCATTTGTAGACTGTAGTTCATATCTTGTTGTAAACAGAAGTAGTTTTGTAATACTTGACTTCATCTGTTTTCTAAGGACATGGGTCATATTAGCATCTGTCTCTGGGACTTCCCAGTCTCTTAACCATCACTCTCGGCCCCTAAAATGCTTTCCCACACCAGTGGCTATTGTGCTAGACAGGACGTACCTCATTCACACCAACCAGTAGCTCCCTACCTGTGGAAGCTTTCAGCTAGCACTGAAGTGTAATGTCATAAGCTGTAAATTGCAGGTGATAAATATAGGTATTTCCAGATAAATTGGTATTGGTCAAACTGGCCAGATCACATGTAATCTCAGAACACCGACTGCAAATTAACAGACAAAATAAGAAAAATATACTTAATATACTTGGAAATAGCCAAAAAATTCTTGCACATGGCTGCAATCATGGCATGGTTCTGGAAGGTTTCTCACACAATATCAACATTATAGGCTTTTTAAGGGGAGAATTTAATAAGAAGAACCATGTAGTCATTATGTAGGGTGCTAGTACTCATTTATACAACAATTACAATTACAAAATTGAGAACAATACTGTAAACACTATTCAACTCTTACATACAGAAGCGAATATTGTGTCATTTTACAATTTATTTAATTAACAATAGATGGAAGACTCTGTGGAATATACCATGAAGTTTGTGAAAATTGCAACACCCAGAAATAGTAGCCGAATAAATCCAAATCTGGAGGATATCTAGAGCAGTGTGTGTGGCATCAATAAGCGATTTAGGAAAAAATTACTTTCTGTCAGTGGAGTGACTGATGAATTATACACCTTTATTTTTACTTGAGACATATTCACATTTATAATATAGTAATAGTCATTACTAGTCTTGGCCATTCATTAGCTATCTTCAGTTTCTATACATCACAGGTGGTAGTTGTGAATGTTTTGTACGCCAAATGACACCTATGACATATACAATCTGAAGATGGCTAATGTATGGGCAAAACAAGTATTGACTCTTATCATATCACATATGTAATAGTGTCTAAAATAAACAGAAGTGTATACATAATTTATGTAACAGAAAGATGGCATACACCTAGGCTCCGAAGCTTGCCCTGAAAGATCAGTGTCTGACACAGTTAGTAAGTTATTAACTGTGAAATGACATGGAAATGAGAAAACAGTTATCAGTCTGTGATGGCCAGTGTCAGTTCAAATGAGATTGTGGTAGTATAACAGTATTGTTTACTGTAGTGTTTTCAGACAAGCCACTTCAAGCTATTCTATAATAATGACCCCATATGCATTAGAAGCTGTGGTAACCACAGTCTTACAGCTTCCGTGGATGAGTGCTGGAGTCCTGTCATGGATGAATGTTAAGTGTGATTGTTGGCGCATCCATTCGAGCAACCTTTACATAAGGGAAGTGTCAGATCCCAATGTACTGCCCCTACTTGAGGCAATTTTACATACTGCATTTCAAGTGGTAACATGAGGAATGGGAAAGCCTGCTTCAGGAATGAAAGGTATCACTGTCACTGGTTCCTTGAATTACACATGTGTCTAAAATGTAATCAATCAAAAATTCCTGGGATACTGTTGGTCAGAAACTTACCAGTAGTTAACAAAGGACTTAAGCCAAGTAAAAAGTAAGCAAAGACATATAGGTATAAAATCACAAATAGACTCAGCTGCTAAAATAACATCCTGTGTTACCCTGATGTAACCATCAAGTATCAGCCCAGAGCAAATAAGGAGGAAACAAAATTTTATGGTAATTGGATACAAAGTGACCTAAAGTGGACAAACATATTGAATACATCAATTCAAAACTGAGTACAGGTTGTTATCCTTTAAGAGTCCCTAAAGGATGTATAAGTGACCAGTCAGTAATTAGTGATTGCTATGCATATTTTAATATGCATCTGAAATATAGTCTCATAGTCTGGGGAATTTCCCGAGCAACTCTGAGAGCCTTCAGAATCAAAACCCATTAGGGTCAGTATAAGGAGCAGAGATAGACATTCATGTAAAGAATTGTTTAAAATATTTAAAGTGCTGATGTTGCTATGCACGTATATTATAAACACACTAATGTACAGGGTGATTATAATTAAAGTTAAACTTTCAAACTGCTGTAGAAATGACACCATTTGTCAGATGACATCAAATTGCAACAGAATATTAATGGAGAAGGGGGGAAACGTTTGGCAGAAGAAAAATAAATAATTACAAAATGTAGCAATAGCTGACACTGTAAGCATCATAATTTAATAGTGGTCAACTACAGGTGACAAATGAATCATACAACAACGTGTAAGATGTACATTTGACAGTAAACAGACTGTACAACTCAGTGTACATGGGTGTACAGGTGTGATACTGTTAGTTACGTAAGCCCATCAACTATGGCAAGGTCATATCACATCAGATAGGAAAAATTGGTTTTTAATTGTCCTGAGGCCAAAAAGCACATAAAAAGCATCATTTGCATCAGTTTTTAGTTGTCCTGAAGCTATAACCCACATAAAAAGCATCAATTAAAATCATATTGGATTATTAAATTCTGTACGACTGCCACACAACATGTTCAATATGCTGTCCACCATTTTCTGCAACAAGCTGAAATCAAGAAACAGCATGTTCCACAACTGATCGAAGTGTTTCCGGGTCACGTTCAGAATGTGTTGCCCAATGCGTGCCTTCAATGCAGCTGAGTTTGCAATCAGAACACTGAACACATCTTTCAGATAGCCCCACAGCCAGAAGTCACACAGATTAAGATCAGGTGATTGGGACAGCCAGACTCTAGGGAAATGGTGGATGATAATTCTAGCATTTCCGAAATGGCACTTCAGCAGCTGCTTAACTGGATTTGTAACGTGCAGAGGTGTGCCATCTTGCATAAAAACGATCCCATCCACAAATCCACACTGTTGGAGACCTGGAATGATGTGATTGTGCAAAAGACACTCATAGTGCTTACCAGTGATGGTACAGGTAACAGGACCAGAAGCACCTGTCTCTTTGAAAAAATATGGCCCTATGATAAATGATTCCATAAACCCACCCCACACAGTGACCTTTTCAGGATGAAGTGGTACTGGTTGATTTTTGTGTGGATTTTCCATTGCCCATATTCAACAATTCTGTGTATTGACATATCCTGTCGGATGGAAGTGGGCTTTGTCTGTCCACAAAATCTTCCACGGCCAATCATTGTCCACTTCCATGCGAGCAAGAAATTCTAAAGCAAAGGTCTCTCCTTCTGGCAGACCAACAGGAAACAACTTGGGCACTTAGGTAATTTTGAATGGATAGTAAAGAAGGATGTTTCGTAGAATTTTATGCAATGTGCTCATGGGTATGTCCAATGTTTGGCAATTCCCCGTGCACTACACGTTTCCACACCACCACTCGTCTCTACCTGCATTGCTGTGGCCACTGCTTCCACTGATGACAAATCAATTCATTTCCTCCCTCTATCAGGTTGCACACTAAAAGAACCTGTCTTTTCAAATTTCCGAATCATTTTCTCCACACCCAAGGCAGTCATCGGACCAACGCCTTTTTCCAAACCCTTCATTGTCTGGAACTTCTGCAGAATGATGTGTGCACAGTCATCATTCTTGCAATACAGCTTTACAAGCAGAGCACAATCCTACATTGAGGCAGTCATGGCGAACATTGCAGACGCAAAAAGAGGAAAAGCCGTGTACCTGGCATGTCTATACCAACTTCAATGGGTCATGCGCATGACGGGTGTTTTCATTTATGTATTCTGACACATACAGTACCATCTATTGATCAATTTTCATACTTTTTCTTTTCTTCTGCCATTTATTCCCGCTTCTCTGATGATATTCCGTTGCAATTTGACATTATTCTGACCAGTGATATTATTTCTACAGTGTTTTTAAAGTTTAACTTTAATTAAAATCACCCTGTATAATAAAAAATGTAACTGGCAATGATAGTAGTCTAAGAAAAAATTGTGAGATACATAATCACAATACTCGATTGAAAGGAGAATATCCACAGTGCCACTGCTGCTATTCAGCTGTTCAGTACATGAACTTCAATGTGTAAGGAGTATTCAAATGAAAATGTATGAAATGTCATAAGAACCAAATTGATTGAAATTTGCACATACCACTTTCGGATAATACTGCAAGACTTCTAGGGATGTGAATTTAGTATGTGGCATGGATTTGTGCCCATGAAAGAGGAGAGAAACAGGTAGTTGTGTGTCATACCCATTTGACATGGCAAGGTACATTCACACTGCAAAATTTGACAATTGAGTAGTAGTGAGGCATTATCAGATTTTGGACTATGAAAGGGGTTAAACTGACCAATATTCACTGCCAGATGGCAGCTGTATATGGGGGAGACTCTGTGTCTGACAAGTCAGTGGGAAAATGGAGTACCCGTTTTTGTGAAGGCTAGGAGTGTTTGAGTAATGACCCGAGACTAGGCCAAGCAAACATGGTAATCACAGTCAAACTCATTGAGAAAATGAACAACCTGGTGAGATGTAATCAATGTGTAACAATGCAAATGTTGGCAGTGATACTGGGGGCCACTGTTGGAACAGTGTAGACAACTGTGCAAGACAGATTTGGTTACCGGAAGGTGTGCATGTAATGCCTTCTGAAGAAGCTCAGTGAACCACAAAAGTAACTGCATATGGGGATACCATTGCAACATGTGTTCCAGTATAATGAAGATCCTACTTTTCTGGAGGCGATCATTGTTGGTGGAAATAACTGGTGCCATCACTTCAAGCCTGAGATAAAGCAGGAGACCATGCTATGGAAGCATATGTCATCACTGTCTTTTTCAATATCTAAGGTCTGATAATCATTGAGTTCCTCAAGCATGGAAAAACCATTAACTGTGACATGTACTGTTAGACATTCTATAGCTACACAAGTCCATCAGGAGCAAATGGCCCAGGCTGCCTATGGAGGGAATGATTCTGTTGCATAATAACACATATGCATATGTCTCTAAGGTCACACAAGGTGTAATGGCCAAATTCAAGTGCGAACAGACTGAGCAATCACCCTACAGCCTGGACATGTCACCCTATGTTTGGTCCGCTATAAAACATCTCAAAGGGAAGCACTTTGACTTGGATGATGAACTGAAGAATACAGTAGAGGACTGGCTGTTGTCACAGACACAGGGATTCTGGCAACACAGAATCCTTCAACTAGTTAAACAGTGGGACAGTTGTGCTCAGGCCTCTGGTGATTACATTTGAACAAAGACCCCAATTATACCCACAATGTTGTTTCATACCTTTTCTTTACATATTTTTGTACTTTGTAATATGTAGGCCTACATCTTATTTTGATTATGTTTTTGCATAAATAATAGATTTAAGCCAATTTTCATATCCTCCTGTATACTGTACTTCATATGATAAAAAAGAGCTAAATTAACAAACATAAATAAATAAAACACTGTTGACTCTTTGTTGACTTGCATGTAAACAACAAGCAAGAGTTTGAATGACATTGCAATAGTACCACCTCAACTGCGGTGTAACTATTACAATGATCAACAAATGTATGGCTGTCTCACCCTATGTGTAGAAAATTATGTGAGAGCTTGTCTCGGAACACATTAAGGTCCTCTTTGATTCCATGTCCCTTTTTTAGCCAGAGTCCATAGGGTACAGTTCTCTAATCTTAACTGTATGAATATTTTCAGGTATCTAATCGGTCACTTAAAATTCATTTTGTGATGTGTTGCTCCTATACATAGTTCCCAGGTTAATAAATCTCTGCACAAAAATTCTGAATCAGATTTGTCACTAACATCAGTTTTAATAAAGTTTCCTGATCATGTCAACCAGGATTTCTCATACAACACAGTTTGGGGAAGGGCAGAAGGTCATTAAAAACTAGTTATCAATGTACTCAGGCATCCACCAAGAATAAATTCCCATACAGCATTGGGAACACAACTAGTGCAGTTATTTTGGAATCCAGAGAATAATGAAGTTCATCACATGTGAGTAAATAAGTGAAGCAAAATGAAAGATAAGTGATAAAATAACAACAGATTCCATTTCATACCACAACTGAAACATCACATAATAACTGCTAATTCATATGCATAAGTATCGACAGAAATTGATGGTGTGTAGGTCATGTGCATTTGTCACTGTGCTGGACAGCATCCAAAGTGGTTGAAAGTTAATCCAATCTTAATAGCATGGTCAGTTACCTAAAAGCACGTTACTTGACTAAGACACTGAAGATCACCAAAAGTTCACTTCAAAGTAATCTGACTGCTGAAAACATGACTGCAGAAAACTGATCAATTGACTCTACTAATGACCACAGACGAAGTGAACACAGCCTGCTCTACGAGATGTTACAAAGCCTTAGTTTCATCAACAGATCAAAATTGCTGTGGTGAACTCATCAAGAATGCTACCAACCCGATCCATGCTGGGGCAGGGCACCATTGCAGTCAGATAACTGTGGAAGCACCCTGGACCTATTTTTAAGGTTACCAACACTGCCATCTGACTTTTGGTTACACTAACCGAAAATGTTCAAACCTTTATCACTATATTTACATACCTTCCCTTTGTAATAATGACATTGTTTGCAACTACCTTCCATTTCCATACTTAATGGTCAATTTGGTCTGAAACCTTGTCAGGCCATAGCCATCTTCTTCCATGTTTTGTCTGATTAACTTTCTTCCCTCTCTTTTAAGCACAAAATGCTTAAAATTTTATCAAAAATTTTAAGAATTGTTAATTGATCAAGTTATGCTAATTTCATGTTTGCCATCAAACTTGCCATGTTACTCATATGCAAATTCAAGATGCTGCTTTTTGACTGTGATATCCTAAGGGTGTACTATGACATGAAAGCTCAGTGAAGAAGAGATTTGTCAACCTCTTGAAGGAGCACACTGATCACATTGGAGTGGTGCAGGTGGTGTAGAACTGGTACCAGTTGTTTATTTGACCCTCCAGTATTGCCATAAGTCATGGCAGTGGTGTGTATGTGTCAGTCAGTTCTATGGAATTAGCACACAGTAAGAACGATTGATGTGGAGAAGTGACATAAAGGTAGAATGGAACTATTGTGCTTGGACATGCTCATGATCACACTGACAGTGAAGTTGCCTCGTTTATTAGGGTTTCAGTAGGGACTGTCCTGCCCAGTGTGTATATAAATAATTGTGTGCCATTCACTGCCATGTAACCTGAAGTAAGAACAGTGATTGTAAAAAGATTATAAGTGATTGGGACCAGAGATGAGATTTAGGCATTATCAGTGACAATTGGTTCAAACCTGACAAGAATTACTGGTTTCTGTGAATGCAGATCCATGTCAACCAGTTTATAAGTGAGTATCTTGAAGGGAACTGCATTAATAGCCATATGGAGTCAGGCAATTCACAAAAAGCCATTGGTAACAGCGGCACATAAAGCTACAAATCTTAAATGGACCAAACAACACAGAAACTGGGCAGTAGTGGACTGGAGGCATGTATTGTGGTCCAGTAAGTCACAATTATGCTCTTTTCAAGTGATGCAAGGTATTAAGTGCACTAACAGCCAAATGAGGTGTTTAACCTACAGTATGTGGAAGGTGTAGTTCAGGTAACTTGTGGTTCTGTCATCTTTTGGGGGCATGTTTCATACCATTCACCTTACTGTGAATATGAACTATGATGTTTATTTCAATGTCTCAGTAACAGGTGTTGCCCATTCTTCTACATCTTTATGATGAGTGTACTGTGAACACTACTATCTCCCAAGGGTGACGAACAACCTCATTCATAAAGCAGCAAACATACCTTCCTAGTTTGACAAACACACAGGCACACTATGAAACCTTGTCTGATTGAGCAAAATCACCTAATCTTAATTGTATATGGGAATATTTGGAACAGTTGGTGAAATGTACCAGTCTACATCTTTGCAATTTGGTAGCTCTTCTTCTTTAAACCTATTCTGACCCCAGTTTCATCTTTTAACTGGCCATCTCATATCCCTATTTCTTTTGGATTTATATGGTAAGGCTCTATAAAAGACCTGGCCAAATAGCACTCTGCGAGTGTGGGCACTCTGGGCACACTCCTGGCTAGCACTCTGAATGCAGTGGTGAGTGGGGTTGAGGAGCGACGAGGAACAGGAAAAGGCTCCTAGAGCAATTCAGTGTGCTAGTCATACTTTGCCAACAATACCAGTGGCGTTAAATTAGATTTACACTCTGCATTAAGAATAGCATGGCATCTATGCACTTGTCTGAAAAGAAAAAAAAAAAAGGTGGAGAAACCACATCATTCAATGCTTGAATGCAAACTGCTTTACTTTTATTGGAACATCATTACAAATCCAGCCACAAAGATGATATGATGCACTTGCCTTCTGATGAATGATAGTGAATTCTGGTGGAACTTAAGATGGTCACATTAGGGGAAAACATGAGTTAAGGGTAAATAAAGCAGTGACAGAATCTTTTATGATGTGCATCACATACTGTTTGATTTCATTAAGTCTTTTAATGCAAGAGAGGAATCATTTGGTAACAGATATGTCAAACAAGATTGATGTTATGAAACAGAAATCAATCTTATGGAAAAATCATCTTCAGATTCATGACCTGAAACATTTTCTGGAACTGAAGGCAGGCATTTGTAGATCAGACATGACTGATTTTGTTTCAATAACTGAAACATTTCACCATGCGTTCTCAAAGAGTTTCTGAGACTTTGCACATTGAAGACTGATTCAAATTTATTTGACAAACAGTCCACACTTTTGGCTGTTGATATATCTCCTCATTGTCTCTGACTGGACCTGATTGATGTACAGCATAGCACCTGGCTCAACGACCTGTTTTTCCAGTCCAGGAATTTACAAGACTTATAAAATCTTAACCCAAGAACGAAATATTTGACTGCACAGACCATTCGCTAAAGTTATTTCAGTGTTTGGTTTAACATTTTTTATAATATAAATTTGAGAATGTCCCACCAACTCTCAGGTTTAACAGATTTTAATCTGTGTAACACCATGTATTACATATCTAAATTAGAAATGTGTAAAAATTTATAAATATCACAACTTAATGTTAAATGCATACATATAAAGCTTTTGTAGCTCTGCTTACTGTATTAGCAATGTCTAATGTACTTATTGAATTAAGTAGTAAAGTTACTGCTTTGACAGAAAAATAAAAAGTAGAAAATAAACATTATTTATAAAATCCTCCTTATAAATGTATGCTGCAATATTTGCCTTTTAGAAGAAGTCACACTGTTTATCAAACACATCCTCCTTAGTTTCCTGCATAAACAGTCTTCAGTAAATAGCCATCTCACACAACACCTGCTCGGAGCAGTGCAATGGTGGGGGAAGCCGGACTGCTGAGCAGACTCGGCTGCACTCGCAGAGTGCGAGCACACTCTGGGAGCACAAATCTTAGCCAGGACTGCTCTATAAGATGTAATCATCAATGAGAGGCTTTTGCTGGATATGGAATACCTGAAGAAAGATGTGGACTGCCTTTTGAGCAAAACTGACACCATTATCATAGCTAGATGAGGTGTTAAAGAATATTAGTGTGTCATCTCCTGCAGTTAAATAAATTTTTATCTGGTGTGCTTCACTTTCTTGATGTCATAAATTTCACAATCATCATGTACCAATGCAGGGCTAGAAAAATCATGGATGAAGACAGAGTGATTAACATACACTATCTGTTCAAAAGAATCTGGACACCGATTAGTGGACCATTTGAATTCTGCTGGGGACTCTTTCAAAGAGGTATCTGAATGTGGAGGAATGGCAGCCCATTCTTGCTCAAGAGCTGAAACTGAGAAGGGTAGTTTATTTATTTATTTATTTACTTGTCAAGTTCCGTAGGACCAAATTGAGGAGCAAATCTACAAGGTCCTGGAACATGTCAGTACATGAAATTACAACATAAACATGATAACATAAAAAAAATGTTCACAAATCTTAAAAAAGTCAGTCCATAAGTTTAAGTAGACGCTATCAGCTTAATTTTTCAAGGAATTCCTCGACAGAATAGAAAGAGTGACCCATGAGGAAATTCTTCAGTTTTGATTTGAAAGCACATGGATTACTGCTAAGATTTTTTAGTTAAAGTGGCAGCTTATTGAAAATGGATGCAGCAGTATACTGCACACCTTTCTGCACAAGAGTTAAGGAAGTCCAATCCAAATGCACGTTTGATTTCTGCCGAGTATTAACCAACTGAAAGCTGCTTATTCTAGGGAATAAACTAATATTGATAACAAGAAATGACAAAATGGAATATACGTATTGAGAGGCCAATGTCAAAATACCCAGACTTGTGAACAGAGGTTGACAAGAGGTTCGTGAACTCACACCACTTATTGCCCGAACCGCCTGCTTCTGACCCAAAAATATCCTTTTAGAATGGGAAAAGTTACCCCAAAATATAATACCATACGACAATAGCAAATGAAAATAAGCAAAGTAGACTAATTTTCATGTCAAACGATCACTCACTTCTGATGCCATTCAAATAGTAAAAATGGCAGTATTATGTCTTTGAACAAGATCCTGAAAGTGGGCTTTCCACAACAGCTTACTATCTATATGAACACCTAGAAATTTTAACTGTTCAGTTTCACTTATCATATGGCCATTCTGTGAAATTAAAAGGTCAGGTTTTGTTTAATTGTGTGTTAGAAACTGTAATAACTGAGTCTTACTGTGATTTAGCATTAGTTTATTGTCTGCAAGCCATGAACTGAGGTCATGTACTGCACTATTTGAAACCCAGCCCCTGTTGCATACAACATTCTTTACTAACAAGCTAGTGTCATCAGTAAACAGAAATATTTTAGAGTTACCCGTAATACTAGAGGGCACATCACTTACATAAATAAGGAAGAGGAGTGGCCCCAACACTGATCCCTGGGGCACTCTCCACTCAGTACCCCACTCAGATCCCACATCACAGCCATTATCAATATTGTGAATAATGACCTTTTGCTGCCTGTTGCTAAAGTAAAAGGTGAACCAATTGTGAGCTACTCCCCGTATTCCACAATGGTCCAACTTATGGAGCAATATTTTGTGATAAACACAATCAAATGCCTTAGTTAAATAAAAAAAAAAAAAAAAATATGCCAAGCATTCGAAACCTTTTGTTTAACCCATCCAGTACCTCACAGAGAAAAGAGAATATGTATAGCATTTTCAGTTGTTAAACGACTTCTAAAGCCAAACTGTACATTTCATAGCAAATTGTGTGATATAAAATGATCAATTATCCTTAAATACATAACATTTTCAATAACTTTTGCTAACTCTGTTGGCATAGAAATAGGTCTAAAATTATCTACATTATACCTTTCTCCCTTTTTGTAAAGTGGCTTTACTACTGAGTACTTTAATCGCTCAGGAAACTGACCATTCCTAAAGGAAAAATTACAAATATGGCTAAATAAGGGATAACATGTGCAGCACAGTACTTTAATATTCTGCTAGACACTCCATCATAACCATGAGAGTTTTTAGTCTTCAGTGATTTAATTATTGACTCAATCTCCCTCTTGTCTGTATCACAGAGGAGTATTTCAGGCATCAATCTCGGAAAGGCATTTGCCAAGAAAGTTGTATGATTTCCTGTAGAAACTAAATTTTTATTTAATTCACCAGCAATGTTCAGATAATTATTGTTAAATACTGTACATATATCTGATTTATCAGTAACAGAAATATTTTTACTGTGAACTGACTTTATATCGTCGAGCTTGTGCTGCTGACCACACACTTCCTTCACAACTGGCCATATGGTTTTAATTTTATCCTGTGAATTAGCTATTCTATTTGCATACCACATACTCTTTGCCTTCCTAATATCATTTTTAAGCACCTTACAATACTGTTTCTAATGGGCTACTGTAGCTTGATTGTGACTACTTCTAACATTTTGATATAATTCCCGATTTGTTCTACATGATATCCTTATCCCACTAGTCAGCCACCCGGGCTGCCCATTATTGCTAGTACTTTGTTTAGAATGTTCTAATGGAAAGCAACTATCAAAGAGCATGAGAAATGTGTTAAGGAAAGCATTGTATTTATGATCTATGTTATCGGCACTATAAACATCCTGCCACTCTTGTTCCTTGACAAGGTTTAAAAAACTCTCTATTGCTGTTGGATTAACTTTCCTGCATAGTTTGTAATTAAATATGACATTGGTTTGAGTACAAAAGCCGTTAAGTGTTTTTGTGTTAGTGATGTCATATGCTGGGGTTTGGAGCGCCTGGAGCGAGGTAACGTCATTCACTCATCCCAAAGGCATTCCATTGGGTTCAGCACGTGACTCAGGGCATGCCAGTCCATCTCAAGAATGTTATTGTCCTCAAATCATTCCCTCACAGATGTTGTTTTATTAAAGGGTACACTAACATGATGATACAAACAATCATCATCTCTGAGATGTTACTCTGCTGTATGCAGTACATAACACTGTACAACGTTTCCAAATCCTTCCACATTTGGTGTTTTCACAAGTGCCAAAGGGGAAGTATACCCTAACCACAAAATACATCCCTATTCCATAACACTACCTCATTGTTGGCATTAGATATGATGGCAGGTCCAACCCAAATGCTTCCATCAAATTTCCACAGGGTATAAGGTGATTCATCACTCCAAATCACTTGTTTCCAGTCATTCACTGTTCAGTGATGTCACTTTTAACAGGACCTCGAGCACTGCTTAGCACTGACTACGTAAATGAGTTGTGTGAGGTGCTGCTTGGGAATTATATGCTGAAATTATATGCCGAACTTTTTGACTCCCTACACACAGTCATTATGCTAGCTGAACTGCTGGTAGCACTTTGGAAGTCATGACTGATTCCTTCTGTTGATTTCATGTGATTCTTTACTACCACTCTCTGCAATTGCTTGATGGCTTCTGTCCATCAGCACATGAGGCCTACCTCACCTTTGTTTAGCTGTGGTTATTCCTTCACATTTCCACTTCACAGTCACATCAGCAAGAGTCAACTTGGGCAGCTTTAGAAGGGTTGAAATGTCACCAGTGGATCTTTTACTCAGGTGACATCCAATAACTAGTCCATGTTCAAGTCACTGAGTTCTCCTGCCCCACCCAGTCCACTGTTAGTGATTCTCTATTGACAACACAATACTCCCCATTTCTTTTATACTGGAGGAATTGCGTCTTGTGACATCTAGTGACCAATTCTGGATTACATAGGGGTGTCCAAACACTTTTGTCCAGATAGTGTAGATGTGACTGAAATAGTGTCACCAAACAGGTAACACCACAAGAGACATAACCACAGGTCTAACTAATTACCGAAAAATGTAATGCAACTACGATGTAATTTGTTCAGTACCAACATATATGCAGTGCAACAAGTAGACATTGGTGTTAGTGCAGAAGAAACATGAAATTACAGACCAACAACAGGTTTAGAAATTGCATATCACTCATATAAAAAATAAAAATATTGAGGATTCAAACAAAAATGAGTATAGCTTTAGGACAGAGAAATTATACAAAATAACTATAAACATATTTTTGTACTAGAAAGTAATCTGATAACTGCAGAAATTGGAAAATAGGTATGGATCTTAATAATGCAGGACTGACTGACACGAAGGAGCCATAATAATTTACAGAAATGGGATGTACAAGCCTCAGGCCAAAGATCATATCTAATGTTATGCTGTTAAAATAGAACTTAAAATGTAAACATTAAAAGCAGGAAGAAGGGTGGGACACACACACACACACACACATGTATATACTGGGAGTGGGGTATAACTGCCCCCCCTCCCCCAAGCCATGAAGTTTCCTCCTCTCACACACACATTTTTTTGACACCCTTACGTTTGCAAACGGACTTCAGGGATAAAATGCATGGCAAACTTACGTTGTGCATCAACTGAAAAATAAATAGCATAATGAGTGTGTTTGAACATGCCCAGCTCTGTGATATAATTGTACATAACCTTGTTACTTCTGTGTGTAATGTATACCATAGCTGCTAATTATCTGCATGCATGCATGTCTAAAGCAGCATCATTGTACAGCAGACAGATAATATTCTCCCTTCTAACACAGATATTTTCCCAATCAGATAACTGCTTTCACAGACAGTATTACTTACACACAATTAAAAAAAAATATTATTTACAGGAATCAGTAACAATGAATAAATATGAGATATGTAAGTCATGAGTGATTAAAATATGTTTCCCAGTTGTAAAATGACATACTTTTCAACAATTGTATTAAAGTTATTTATAAAAGTAAATTTTTCAACAATTATACTAAAGTTATTCATAAAAGTAAATCACAGTTTTACTGTCAGTGCCACTCATAATAAACAAACAAATAATGTGTACTTACCTTCATCACCACGATCAAAGTCTGCACTTCGTTTCTTGTGGACAGGTGCAGGTCCAGTAGAACGTATGGCACCCATAGAGAGAGATTTTCTAGGTGGACCACTAGCTGCATTGCCTGGAACAGTTGACATAATGTCTGTCTTGGTGCGACCCCCACGGGGCCACGCAAACTGTAGCCGGTATTCAGTGCTAATGCGACTCAGAGCACTGCTTAAAGGGTTGCCAGTTGTCGTAGTAGGAGGCAAACTTGAAGTCATCTGTGCACATAAAAGGAAAGGCAAATGTTAGTGTTCCTTGCTTCAACATCAGTATGAATCATGTCATGCTTTCAATAAGATGTAAAACACAATCATACTTTTAAAAAATTATACAGCAATTGCTGGTGAAATGTGGGTTTTATAATTCCACACTCATGAAATTATTTCTTTCTGTGTTTTTAAATGTAGCTTCATGCATGAAGAGGTGCCCAATAAGTGACAAATATTCTCTGTTGATGTTACATTAAATTTTTTTGTAAAATATCATAATGAGACCAGCTTTTTGTATACACAGATTTTTGTGTCTTAAACAAAATTCTGATAACCTCTAGTTCATTGTATATCTATTGACTATATTAGAAAAAAAGATTTTTTACAATTCTCTCCTTAAATACCTACAAGTGAAAAAATGCATCTATTAATGACAATAAATATTGTTTCACCAGGCAATAATTATTTTTGGTCTAGTAATATTTATCTTTTTGTTGTCTTAATGGATTCAACACTATTTCTACAAATAATCTGTAGTATGAAAGTAATACAGTACATGTATAGTTTTCAGTGGCGTGGCCTGACTGTTCAGAAAGAAGGATATACACTATGTGATCAAAAGTATCCGGACACACCCCAAAAAAACACGTTTTTCATGTTAGGTGCATAGTGCTGCCACCTACTGCAAGGTGCTCTGGGGAACTGACGGACTTCGAATGTGGTCAGGTGATTGGGTGTCACTTGTGTCATACATGTGTACGCAAGATTTCTACACTCCCAAACATCCATAGGTCCACTGTTTCCGATGTGATAGTGAAGTGTAAACATGAAGGGACACATACAGTACAAAACTGTACAGGCTGATCTCATCTGTTGACTGACAGAGACCACCCACAGTTGAAGAGGGTCGTAATGTGTAATAGGCAGACATCTATCCCGACCATCGCACAGGCATTCCGAACTGCATAAGGACCACTGCAAGCACTATGACAGATAGGTGGGAGGTGAGAAAACTTGGATTTCATGGTCGAGCAGCTGCTCATAAGCCACATATCACCCCAGTAAATGCCAAATGACGCCTCACTTGGTGTAAGGAGTGTAAACATTAGACAATCTGAACAGTGGAAAAATGTGTGGAGTGATGAATCACAGTACACAATATAGCAATATGATGGCAGGGTGTGGGTATGGTGAATGCCCAGTGAATGTCATCTGCCAGTGCGTGTAGTGCCAACAGTAAAATTCAGAGGCAGTGGTGTTGTGGTGTGGTTGTGTTTTTCATGGAGGGGGCTTGCACTCCTTGTTGTTTTGCATGGCACTAGCGCAGCACAGGCCTACACTGATGGTTCAAGACAATCAAACACCTGTTCATAATACACGGACTGTGACGGTGTGGTTACAAGACAATAACATCCCTGTAATGGACTGGCCTGCACAGAGTCCTGACTGAATCCTATAGAACACCTTTGGGACTTTTGGAATGTCAACTTCATGCCAGGACTCACTGACCAATGTCGATACTTCTCCTCAGAGCAGCACTCCCTGAAGAATAGGCTGCCATTCTCCAAGAAACCTTCCAGCACGTGATTGAACATATGCCTGCAAGAGTGGAAGCTGTCATCAATGCTAAGGGAGGGCCAACACCATGCAGTATTCCAGGATTATCGATGTTGAGCACCACAAACTTGTAAGTCATTTTCAGCCAGGTGTCTGGCTACTTTTGATCACATAGTGTAGTTAAATTATCTGAAATCTTTAAACAAAGAAGTTTTATCATCTTTGAACAGCCATTTCCTTGCACTATCCTGCATCATGCCATATAAATGGTTTTGTCTAAGTTATTCCCATGACACATTTATGTATGGTTTATATTTAGTGACAATTTACATTCTATCTTATTCCTTGGTTCATCTGATTTTAAAAATGGTATGTGTAAGAAAAAATTTAGTTATTTTCTCAAGTGGTAATAAATATATTACGTAAGTGAATCACAGAAAAACTTATTGTGTCCTATTTTAGGAGTATTAGGTTTTTTGTCTTCATTTTCAGAGTTATTTTGGAAAATAGTGAGTACAGACTGTGAAGATGTGACTCAATATTGTTGGTTGATTGCTACAATTGTAGAACTACATGTATATGTGCCAAAGTAAAGAAAATGATGATCCATATCTTTTCAGGAAAAGATGCAATTTCCATGGCAAATTGTATACCATACTTCATATTTCTAAAAATGAAACCATATAATTGAAAAGAATGGTACAGTTTCCTTGATATAGCAGAAAGAGAAATCTTAAAAGTCAATTATAGGCTTCATTTTAAAAATACGGCAGAGAAAACAAAATGAAATTCATGTGATGAATAATCATTGCTTAATGTTGTTATAATGATCTCCAGGTCTCTGTTTAAATGGTATTTCCAAGACATTTTCAGTCAGTTCTGTACAATTGTTGCAGTAAATTGATATTGTTTAAAAACTGTAAGTATATTGTCTCCAGTTTGCAAACTATTTCAACTGCTTATAAGTACTGATCAGAAATTCATTTCTTCTCTTAATCCCATCAGAGTTTATGTCTACAATAACCATCAGACCTTTAATGCCTTATATTGAATCATAAAATGTATTCAGTATACTTTCTTTAGTGCCGTTATTGTGAGTAACTTAGCCCTTGCCCTGTTACATTTGTCAGGTATTTGTACATTTTCCTTTCCTACTTATTCATATTGTTTTCAACAAATGGATCTCCAGTTCAAAAATTTCAGTATTATGTTCATTCCTGAATGGCTCTATCAATCATATTACTGTATTTATATGGTACAGTAAGTATAACTTATTTGTTATTTATTGTGATTCATGAAGTTTAATTGCATTCTGAGTTTACATTATAATGAACATAGATGATGTAAAGTTATGGATTGAATATTTCATTCAAAATATGCTCATTAGAGATAGATATGAGGCATTTCATATGAAAGTTGTAATAGTAATATATTTAATTCATATTCAGGCCAGTGTAAACCATTTGCGATAAGTTTAAGATGTGTGACAGAGCAGGTTTCATATCTGAACACCTACCTTTCATGAAGAGCTCTCTTTTGACTTGCCAGTCTAGGGATATCTCATGACTCACTTCCAACTTCAACCTCCATTCCTCTTCCCCCCCCCCCCTCCCCCTTCTTATTCTCTTTCAAATACCTTAAAAATAATTCCACATGACCCTGAGGATCTAACACATCTGGGTTAAAAAATACAGAGCAGAGGTTATGTAACATACTGCACACACATAGGAAAAGAAATCCACTACTGTACAACTGCATTATTGATGATAAGTTTCTGGAAACAGTATCTACCATAAAATATTTAGAAGATTGACTTTAAGTGGAATGACCACATAAAACAAATAGCAGGGAAAACAGATGCTGGACTTAGATCCGTAGGAAAAATCTTCTGGAAATATTACTCATCCATGAAAGAACTGGCTTACAAGGCATTTGTTCTTTAATATTGGTCATCAATATGGGACATTTACCAGTTATGACTGATAGAAGAGATAGAGAAGATCCAATGAGGAGCAGTGTGTTTTGTCAAGGTAACATTTTGTTGATGCAAGAGTGTTACAGAGATGCTCAACAAACTCCAGTGGAAGATGATAGAAGAGAGGCATTGCATGTCACAGAGTGATCTACTATTGAAATTTCTAGAGAACACTTTCCGGGAAGAGTTGGACAACATATTACTCCCTCCCACAAATATCTCACGAAATGACCATTATAAGAAAATCTGAGAGATTAAAAGTAATACAGAAGCTTACCGACAATCAATCTTCCCACATGCTGCTCACAAGTGAAGCAAGGAAGGGGGGACCATTTAGTGGTAGCTAAGGTATACTCCACCACTGACCATCAGGTGGCTTGTGGAGTAATGATGTAGATGTAGACTGCAGGCTTTCTCAGTGTATTCCAATGATAAAATCTTCTCGGGTAATAAGCTGAGTGGTGGCATAACCTTGTCACAATGTTTCAGTTACTTTCACAACCAGCACCTTCAGGCGAGGTGTAGGGATGCCATGTTCTGCATGTCTATGTAACCACTGGACCAGTGATCACCTCTGCAGGTGGGCCAGTGATGTGACTCTGGAAATGAGTACTGTATTGGTGGTGGGGGAGGGGAATATTGCATGGCCCTGGAGCAGGCATTGGCTCCTGGTGCCTGTCCATTCTGTTCGTGGACATCACCTTCATGGTGGAGCTCTGCTGTAATACACTCCTGGAAATTGAAATAAGAACACCGTGAATTCATTGTCCCAGGAAGGGGAAACTTTATTGACACATTCCTGGGGTCAGATACATCACATGATCACACTGACAGAACCACAGGCACATAGACACAGGCAACAGAGCATGCACAATGTCGGCACTAGTACAGTGTATATCCACCTTTCGCAGCAATGCAGGCTGCTATTCTCCCATGGAGACGATCGTAGAGATGCTGGATGTAGTCCTGTGGAACGGCTTGCCATGCCATTTCCACCTGGCGCCTCAGTTGGACCAGCGTTCGTGCTGGACGTGCAGACCGCGTGAGACGACGCTTCATCCAGTCCCAAACATGCTCAATGGGGGACAGATCCGGAGATCTTGCTGGCCAGGGTAGTTGACTTACACCTTCTAGAGCACGTTGGGTGGCACGGGATACATGCGGACGTGCATTGTCCTGTTGGAACAGCAAGTTCCCTTGCCGGTCTAGGAATGGTAGAATGATGGGTTCGATGACGGTTTGGATGTACCGTGCACTATTCAGTGTCCCCTCGACGATCACCAGTGGTGTACGGCCAGTGTAGGAGATCGCTCCCCACACCATGATGCCGGGTGTTGGCCCTGTGTGCCTCGGTCGTATGCAGTCCTGATTGTGGCGCTCACCTGCACGGCGCCAAACACGCATACGACCATCATTGGCACCAAGGCAGAAGCGACTCTCATCGCTGAAGACGACACGTCTCCATTCGTCCCTCCAGATCCTATGGTCTTGGCGTGCATCCGTGCGTCGCGGCGGTCCGGTCCCAGGTCGACGGGCACGTGCACCTTCCGCTGACCACTGGCGACAACATCAATGTACTGTGGAGACCTCACGCCCCACGTGTTGAGCAATTCGGCGGTACGTCCACCCGGCCTCCCGCATGCCCACTATACGCCCTTGCTCAAAGTCCGTCAACTGCACATACGGTTCACGTCCACGCTGTCGCAGCATGCTACCAGTGTTAAAGACTGCGATGGAGCTCCGTATGCCACGGCAAACTGGCTGACACTGACGGCGGCGGTGCACAAATGCTGCGCAGCTAGCGCCATTTGACGGCCAACACCGCGGTTCCTGGTGTGTCCGCTGTGCCGTGCGTGTCATCATTGCTTGTACAGCCCTCTCGCAGTGTCCGGAGCAAGTATGGTGGGTCTGATACACCGGTGTCAATGTGTTTTTTTTTTTTCATTTCCAGGAGTGTATTTTTGCAGTTGTGGAATACCACACTATACTGTCAAGGAACACATTTGACGATGAATGCTTGGAATGCCATGAAACCACAGTAAATAACACTCTATCATAAAAAAGTAAAAAATAAAAAATACAATGGTCTGAGCCATTTCCACATAAAACGTTGCATTCTGCCATAAGTGTCATTTTAATAGAGAGAAACAAAGTAACAAGATGCCAATACCATAGGAGGGAAATTATACATAATTCAATAACATCAGTGTATCATTACATTTTCTGTCAACAGTACCAAAAACCCAGTGCTTAAAGTAATTTGATAGTGCAAAACACACTTATCCTACACACGTGATAGTGCTTACATTAGTCCTCATAATACAGATGTGGGATCTTGATGAAGTGATTAAAACAAAGTGTAAGAAAGCAATGTGTACACCTCCCTAAAGCCACGTTTTAACATTCAAAATCACTTCCACATTCAGGCAATCCAGTATCAACAGCCACATTAATTACATTTTCAAATGATGGTATAGGTATATCAACCTGTCTTTCACCAAGCATGTTGCAACATAGGCATACACTTTGGTGCAGAAAATTGATTGTAAATCACAGAGTGAAGTTTGATGGTGAAATAATGATCATGTATCTCCACTTGTGGTTTGGCACATTGTAGTCTTATAAAATCAGCAGTCCTTCTGATATATAGATTATACTGGTGAAAGAAGTAAACATTATAGGACTGGGAATATTTTTTTTTTGTTTTTGGTGAGAAGTAAACATTATAGGACTGGGAATATTTTTTTTTGTTATTGGTGGCAATCTCTTCAGCATAAGGTCTTTGTTTGAAAAACTTGCATCTAGATCTGACCAGAAATCACACAGCAATAGGCTCTTTTTCACTTGTTACATGTTTGTCAAGGACTCAAATTAGAAAACAGTTCATGTGTTCTTTAGTCATTTTTCCACTTTTACTTGCCTTCACATGAATGTTTCATGGGCAGGATATTTCGAGTTTCTTTGAAATATTTGAGTGGAAAGTGCCTTGCACCTCTTGAAAACATATGTACAACTTGTCTGCTAGCCTGTTTGTTACTGATAAAGCCACATTAATTGTGTATCTGTGGGCAGTGGCCTTGCCGCAGTGGAACACCGGTTCCTGTGAGATCACCGAAGTTAAGGGCTGTCGGGCATGGTCGGCACTTGGATGGGTTACCATTCAGGCCGCCATGCGCTGTTGCCATTTTTTGGGGTGCACTCAGCCTCATGATGCCAATTGAGGAGCTACTTGACCGAATAGTAGTGGCTTCGGTCAAGAATACCATCATAACGACCGGGAGAGTGGTGTGCTGACCCCATGCCCCTCCTATCCACATCCTCCAATGAGGATGACATGGCAGTCGGATGGTCCCGGTAGGCCACTCGTGGCCTGAAGACGGAGTGGGTAGATCTACAGATGTACAGACTGCAACACAATAGCTGTAGTTGTCTCTCCTCTGTGAGGCAGTGTTGATGATGAAGACATTTCATACTGGAACTGACTCTGGTCATTGTTCCAAATACTTTCCTTCTCCACATCCTACTCTGTCATAAAAATGTTCACTTACTCCACAAACTATTGTGCCTTCTGACATATAATATTATCATCTTCCATGTCCTTACATGTGACAAATGTAGTATTAGGCCTGGCAGAGATGCCATATTCAGCCTTAAGATTGTCAGTAAAAGGAACGGAATCTTTGAAATTGTCCAAGCCAATCAATTTAGGTGCTTCTAGTGACCACATTTGCATATGCCATTAGCGAATGGTAGATCTATATGACCTCGCTCTATCAAATTTCGATATTACATGCTCTTTTATAGTTTGTAATTGCATCAGTCTGTGTTATTTGAAATGAGCTCCTGCTCACCTTTTGCTAGACATATAATTTAAAATTAATGCAATTTGATTTACTTTTAATACACTTTTAGTACCTTATTAGTTTGCTGCAGGAATTGAAGCCACAACTGTAATAGTCATCAGTATCTTATAATACACTGGGTCTCAACTGTTTGAGTGAAGACAGTTCATACTCATTTTGACTGGACTGTTCCTATTGCTCTGGAGATGAGTGTCATTTACTGCTTGAACAGCCATCTTTAGGTCCAGGTTTTTCCTGCCCTTCAAACTCAGTGTATCTGTCAAGTGTAACATCATGTATTTTTGTCTCATCCCCCTTACATTTCTGAATTATTATGTTATATAATATATCCAGGAGCTCACTATTCTTCAACCTGCTTTCATTCCCATATTCAGCAAATCTCAATCTTGTCCCTAATATCTGGACCACATTCATTGGATTAATTCTCTTCATTATATCGCTGTACACAATTTACAGAGTAACTCACATGTGAACACTCCGAGAGACACATTTGTACAGCAAATATACCATTCACGCAACTCGAGTTCCAAGCATTTGAGGTCAAAGGTGTCCCTTGTGAGTTGAAATCCACTATCCACCTTCATTATCTTGTTGTGCAGACATGTTTCAACCACCTATTTGACTGTTAACTCACATAACCCATTAGTGGTGCATATCTTCTTCATTTGATGAATACTGAAGGTGTGTGCCTTATTAATGCCATGCTCTACCACTGCAGACTTGTCTGACTGCCCTAGTCAAACGTTTCTTTTTTGTTCTGTATGGTGCAATGAGATACAGTCTTTCTGATACATTTCATCTGATATTTGCAGTCAATACTGTCTTTACCCCTTGTCTATGAGCCTTGCTGGTCTTTGGTTGAGTCAAGCATGTCCTTAATTTCTCCATGTGGAAAATGGCCTTTATTTGGTACTCCTCCATTATTCTCATGATCTTGGCTGTTAGCAGCCCCACATATGGCAAGAAACCCACATGTTTGGCTTCTTATTCTTCTGATTTGTCCTCCCTCCTCTTGTAAGTCTGTAAAGAGCATCTTATTTGCATCTTGTTGTAACCGATTATGTGGAAAGTTATCTGCAGATGCTGTAACTCATTCAGCAAGCTCTTCCTGTTGCAGACGGATATAGTTCTATGTACTAAGGTGGTGAATACTGAGCTGGAGTATAGTGGATGGTGGCAACTCTGAGATCCATATGCATCTTCTTGCTGTAGACTGAGTGTTCTAATATGCCGTCCAGATTTCTCTTGATCAAAATGTCCAAGAAGGGTAAGCTTCTGTTCTCTTCCTTCTCCATGGTGAACTTGATGCAGTTGTGTATGTTACTGAGGTGATGGAGGGAATCTTGTAGTTTTTCTCTCCCATGTGGTCACACCACAAAGGTGTACATGTAGAATGCCTTTGGTTTTAGGCAGGTATTATTAAGTGCTACTTCTTTGAAGTGTTCCATATACAGATTAAAAATACCTGGAGCTAAGGGGGAACCAATGGCAACCCCACCACATTTGTAATAGATGGTGGTTAGTACATGTTGAAAGAGTTTGACTGTGTCCTCATCAAAGTGTTCCTCAAGTAGAGCTAAGGATACTTCCACTGGCACCTGGGTGAAAAGTGACATGACAACAAAGCTGATCATCTTCCAGGGTCTCAATGCTAAGACCATCATCTACTTGACTCAGAGAGAACTGGATGGACCAAAATTTTCCATGCTGTCGAAAGGCCTAAAGTTTGCTCCAGATCAAAGAATGTTACCAAAAGGTGGCATTATCAGCAGCATGGAGCAAGCCATAAGTAGACACGCTTCAGAGGCTGCTCAAGAAGTGAGAAGGGAGACATGCAGGGTCCTTGAGAAGGCAGTAATGACGAAGAAGAACATTTCAGCAATAGAACACAGGGCACTACTGGCCCTATGAGATGATAAGCATATAGTGGTCCCAGCAGTGGATAATGGCAATGTGACAGTGCTGCTGAAGTCAGAAGATTGTCACTTTACTGCAACATCTGGCAGCCCACGTAAAACCAAAGGCATTCTACAAATACATCTTTGTGATGTGGTCACATGGGAGAGAATACCTACAGGAGTTCATCCATCATCTCAATGGCATACACAACAGCATCCAGGTTACCAGGTTACCACGGAGGTAGAAGAGAACAGAAGCCTAGCCTTCTTGGACATTTTGATCAAGAGAAATATGGACGGCACGTTGGGACATTCAGTCTAGAAGGAAGAAGATGCATATGGATCTATACCTTATACTCACCATCCAGTGCAAACCAACTTGGTACTAACCATCTTAGTACATACAGCCAGGTCCATCTGCAACCGGAAGAGCTTGCTGGATGACTTACAGCATCTGTAGGAAATGTTCCACAAAAATTGTTACAATGAGATGCAAATAATATGCACCTTCTAGACTCATAAGAGGAGGGAAGACAAACCCCAAGAATAAGAAGCCAAACCCGTGGTGCTCCTGGTGTACATGGGGCTACTGACAGTTGGAAGGTCATGAGAATAATCGAGAAGAACCAAATAGAGGCCTTTTTCCAAGAAACCTAGAAAATTAAGGACATGTTTGGCTAAACCAAAGTCCAGCTAGGACTGCAGACGCCGGGTGTTTACAGTATTGAGTGTGAATGTGGGATGCAGTATATTGGACAGAGACAGCGCTGCATCGCCCTGTGGGACACATCAGAAACATTTGACTAGGGAAGATGGACAAGTCCACAGTGGCAGAGTAAAGCATCAGTGAGGACCACACTGTCAGTTTTGAACAAATGAAGAAATTATGCAGTGCCAATGGGTTCTGGGACTCACTTGTCAAAGAGAGGGTAGAAATGTGATTGCACAACAATCTAATAAAATGGGATAGCGGATTTCAACTCACAGCAGTTTGGGATGCCACAAATGGGAGAATGAAGCAGGAATGCTCTGCTCTGAAGGTGACAGTGCACATGGTCAGAATGGGCAGACACTGGGACTTGATGCCTACACCAGGGGTATGCTGCATTCACCGACAGCCAACTGCATTCCCCTACCACCAGTGTAACACCCTCTTCCAGAGGTGCATGACTGACCCTCGAACAGAAGTGGTCAGTGGTCCAGTGACTATATAGATATGCAGAACATGGGGTCCTGACATTTTTCCTGGAGATGGTTAGTATGAAACTCATTGAAACCTAGCAACAAAACAACACTACTGCTCTTCTGATTACCTGAGAAGATTTTATCATAGCAGAGATTAATTAAACTTTAATCTTAGTGGTTATTACTAGTTTTTGGAAGGGTGCTCAATGTGAAATTCAGGTGCTCTTCATTTTTTTCCTTGGTGAAATTAATATAACATACTTCACGTATTCATGAAAGTAGCCCTAAAGATTTTGAGAATATGTATGACCATGTACTACACAAACACCTATGTGAATGTTTGAGATGCAAAGAAGTGCCAGGAGATTGTGATTGTATTCTGATCCAGAGAAGAAGATCAAAATTATTTAAAATTGAAACTGGAGTCCAACAAGGAAATTGTTTGTCACTATTTCTCTGAAGCTGCTTGTCACTATTTCTCTTCAATGTCCACCTCTGTAGCTGAGGGGTCAGTATGGCTGACTGCCAAGTGGGGGAACATGAGTTTCAATCATGGTTGGCCAGGGATTTTTCCTCGGTGGGGTGATTGGTATAGGTGCACTCGGCCCTGTGATGCCAAGTAAGGAGATACTTGACCAACTCGTAGTGTCTCCAGGGTCAAGAAACCCAAAAACAACCAGGAGAATGGTGTGCTGAGCACATGCCTCTCTATACCATATCTGATGGTGCCATTGACAGAGGATGACATGGTGGTCAGATAGGGCAAATGGGCCTGTCTAGGGCCAGAATACAGAACGTTATCTTACCTGACCTTAACTTATTTTTGTTCATCAATAAATGGATGAAGCAGTAAAAACAGTAAAGAGAAAAGACCATGTAACAAATATCTTTGTTTTTGGTGATGATCTCATAATATGGATTTAGTAACTCTATCAGGGGACGTGTAGATGGATGATACAGATGATCACCATGGCTAGGTGTTTACTTCCTCAGTAGCTAGTAGTCACAAAGACAGAAGCCTGTAGTCATCATCTCTATTGCAATTTTTGTGCGGGTCCACAGTCTCAACATGTTTAGAGAATGAAAACATGGTGCAAGCAGGCTGTATTGCAACTGCACTCATTCTTCAATATTTCAATTGCTGTGTGGGCTTTCCTTCTATATATAGAAATGTAGATTAGAGATGGCAGCCTCAGGTTTCTATCTTCATGATACTCACTATCATTTGAGAACAAAACCACCTATTAGAAAACAACCAAACTGGCACAACAACAATAATATATTGGATTCTCTCTCTGTTTCAATGTCTACTTTCAGTATTTACCAAACAAAAATAAGAGTTTTACCAAGCAACTCCAAATCTCTGGAAAAATACAGGAAAGTAGCCTTTTACATGTGAACATGACACTGTCTTTCAGCAGTGCTCAGTCATCCAGGGAAACTGCTGGAATCCTGACGAAGGATCTAAATTTTGAGCATTCAAGAAATTTAAGGAAGAATATGATGTGACCCAATGACTCAGAAGATTTTACCATCAATGACAATGTCCACAAAAGGCTACACACTTACATAATTTCTGTCTCCTTTATTTGCCTGTTGACTGCTCAATGCCTCAACTTTATGGTGACTGATTACATTTATTCACACTGTTTTATGTATTCAACTCAGTAATATCCAGTATCATATTAATTTACAATCTCTGAGGGATGATATTAACTTTGTCAGCAATGATTTTTCATGCAACATTTATTCCATTCCATTCCATTCTGGCTGGCTGGTACAGCTACTGATTTCGATTACTTCAAATTGAAAAACAGTTTAGGTTGCAAAGTTATTTTAATTTCAATAACACGTTTTATCTTTTGGGACACCATCAGATTGTCTACAAAACAAGAAAACAATCTTTTAAGAACAAATAGAGGGAGGGGCATGGTCCTATCTTGCACGATTATGCAAATAAATAACTAAAACATATATTTAAACTTACAAAGAAGTAACTGGATATAAAACCATGCAACATAGAGTCTCAAAGGCCTAATTAAAAGAAAGAAATTACAACCATAAACCACACTATGTATGAAAGAGATGGGAAAATTACAAAAAAGTTTGAAAAAATTATATATTACCTTAAGCATGCTAGCAGACACTGTTGTGGCAGCACAGCACAGGACCATGCTTACAAATGTATAAATGCAGTATTGGTGTGTATGGCACAATAGGTCCATTTAGTGCCCTTGAATAT
This sequence comes from Schistocerca americana, assembly GCF_021461395.2. NCBI lineage: Eukaryota > Metazoa > Arthropoda > Insecta > Orthoptera > Acrididae > Schistocerca > Schistocerca americana. Next base: position 424,682,312 of record NC_060130.1, on the reverse strand, counting down.
ATGCCTGCGACAGACTAGAAAGCACACACTGTGCTAGTGTGGCAAAAGGTTATGAGATAGTGTGGAAAACTATGCAGATGTGCAAACGTAAGAAGTCATACAAATTACATAAAACCATATATATATTAAGATGCCCATACATGAGAGAGGGGGGAAAAAGGTAAAGTGATGGTAGCATGGTACGTAGTAAGTCAAGTATGTTGTCAAGGCCCAATAACGTGTAGCAAATTGGCTAAAATTTAAATTGCATGTTCAGTGCATGCATCCAATGACCAACAAATCCAAACATCAGGACACCAGAATCAGGAATCACAAAAAGCAAGACCTATCCTCAGACACTTAAAATCAAGAAATACAAAAATATAAAAAAGAAAATATGTCACATACAACAACATAAATCCCTTAAAAACCCATAACAATCCTCCCCCAACTTCTCTCACACCAAAATGGTAATATTAAAATAATCCTGTTCTGTGAGATGACCTAAAACAGAAACCAGAAAGTGTCATTGCATTAAGATTTTAAAAGTTGGTTACACTGAATTGTGATACACCTTATTGTTACTAATCAATTGATCATTCAGAATATTATCTGGGCATTACTGGGCTTTTACGACATACTGGACTCACTATGTATTGTACCTCTCGTATCATATCACTTTTTTTGCTCATTTGTGGGCATCCTAATATATAGGCATATTTGGATTTATGTAATTTGTATGACCTATCATTTTACACATAATCATTGTAACCCATTCATTTTACATTGTTTTATATTCATGCACACACTTTATGACTAGTTTTGCACAATATTCGGTTACCTTTTGCCAGACTGGAGCAGTGTGTGCTTTCTAGCCTGTCACAGTCATATGTGCATGAGCATTAAATGGATCTACTGTGCCATGCACAGATAATACTGCATTTACACTTTTGTAAGTGTGGTTCCATGTGGTGTTGCTATGGTGGCGACTGCTGGTGTGCTTAAGAAACATAGTTTCTTGAAACTTTTTTGAGGTTTTCCCATATCTTTCATATATAAGTTGGTTCATTGTTGTAATTTCTTTATTTCATTAGGTCCATGTCTGATCATTTATTACTCTATGACAGGTGGGTTTTATATCCAGTTAGTTCTGCATAAGTTTTAATATATGTTTTAGTTATTTACATGCGTAATTGTACAAGATAGGAATATGCCCCTCCCTATATTTGTTCTTAATGAATGTTTTATTGTTTTGTAGATAATCTGACGATGCCTCAAAAGTGCCAAACACATTACTGAAATTAAAATAACTTATCAACTCAGACTGTTTTTCAACTTGAAATGATTTTCCATTCATATAGCTGAGATTAACACAGACAAATATATATGGAGTGGTCAGAAATGGTCTGTAAAGATGGAAAGTCTGTTCTGAGGTAGGTTGCACTAAGAAATAATTGTTAAGAGAAAAATTCAATATGTTGTGCCATTTCCAAGTTAATTAGCATTGAAGTTAGCCAATCACACCATTGTGTGTACAAATTAAAGTGGCCTGCCAGATACAATTAGTTTCAATTGTTCTCACAGTATATATGACAGTGCACGAGATGCTCAGCCTTTGAATTTGGTTCGATCCTTACTGCCATCCCACATCCAAATTTTGTAACACTCTCTTGTTTGGTTTTAAGAAACAAAATGAAGAACACACTGGGTGAAGCCATCTTGGCAGGCTACTTGAATCTACGTGCACAATGGCCTCATTGGCTATCTTCAATGCTAATCAACTTAGAAACGATGCAACATATTGAATTTTTTTGTTAACATTTATTTCTCAGCACAACCTACCCTGCAACATCCTTACAAGCTATTCAGATTCACTCCAAAGCAGTAGTTTTAAGTCATCAACAGGCACACACAACAAGAAAGGAAATTTGCTAGCTTTCAGAGTCTTTTTTTGAGCTAGAATAAAATACACACACACACACACACACACACACACACACACACACACACACACACACACACACACACGCGCGCACGCATGTGCACACACACACACACACACACAGAGATATATATATATATGAGTTCGGATAGGTTGGTGTTGGTGGGAAGTATCCAGATAACCCGGACGGTGTAACACTGTGCCAAGATGTGCTGGCCGTGCACCAAGGCATGTTTAGCCACAGGGTGATCCTGTTGCCTCATCAGGAAAGAGGGAAGGAGAGGGAAAGACGAAAGGAAGTGGGTTTTAAGGGGGAGGGTAAGGAGTCATATATATATGATATCAATATAATAGAGGGAAACATTCCACGCGGGAAAAATATATTTACAAACAAAGATGATGTGACTTACCATACGAAAGTGCTGGCAGGTCGATAGAAACACAAACAGACACATACATACACACAAAATCCAAGCTTTCGCAACAAACTGTTGCCTCATCAGGAAAGAGGGAAGGAGAGGGAAAGACGAAAGGAAGTGGGTTTTAAGGGAGAGGGTAAGGAGTCATTCCAATCCCGGGAGTGGAAAGACTTACCTTAGGGGAAAAAAGGACGGGTATACACTCGCACACACACACATATCCATCCACACAAATACAGACACAAGCAGACATATTTAAAGACAAAGAGTTTGGGCAGAGATGTCAGTCGAGGCGGAAGTGCAGAGGCAAAGATGATGTTGAATGACAGGTGAGGTATGAGTGGCGGCAACTTGAAATTAGCGGAGATTGAGGCCTGGTGGGTAACGGGAAGAGAGGATATACTGAAGAGCAAGTTCCCATCTCCGGAGTTCGGATAGGTTGGTGTTGGTGGGAAGTATCCAGATAACCCGGACAGTGTAACACTGTGCCAAGATGTGCTGGCCGTGCACCAAGGCATGTTTAGCCACAGGGTGATCCTCATTACCAACAAACACTGTCTGCCTGTGTCCATTCATGCGAATGGACAGTTTGTTGCTGGTCATTCCCACATAGAATGCATCACAGTGTAGGCAGGTCAGTTGGTAAATCACGTGGGTGCTTTCACATGTGGCTCTGCCTTTGATCGTGCACACCTTCCGGGTTACAGGACTGGAGTAGGTGGTGGTGGGAGGGTGCATGGGACAGGTTTTACACCGGGGGCGGTTACAAGGATAGGAGCCAGAGGGTAGGGAAGGTGGTTTGGGGATTTCATAGGGATGAACTAACAGGTTACGAAGGTTAGGTGGACGGCGGAAAGACAGTCTTGGTGGAGTGGGGAGGATTTCATGAAGGATGGATCTCATTTCAGGGCAGGATTTGAGGAAGTCGTATCCCTGCTGGAGAGCCACATTCAGAGTCTGGTCCAGTCCCGGAAAGTATCCTGTCACAAGTGGGGCACTTTTGTGGTTCTTCTGTGGGGGAGTCTGGGTTTGAGGGGATGAGGAAGTGGCTCTGGTTATTTGCTTCTGTACCAGGTCGGGAGGGTAGTTGCGGGATGCGAAAGCTGTTGTCAGTTTGTTGGTGTAATGGTTCAGGGATTCCGGACTGGAGCAGATTTGTTTGCCACGAAGACCTAGGCTGTAGGGAAGGGACCGTTTGATGTGGAATGGGTGGCAGCTGTCATAATGGAGGTACTGTTGCTTGTTGGTGGGTTTGATGTGGACGGACGTGTGAAGCTGGCCATTGGACAAGTGGAGGTCAACGTCAAGGAAAGTGGCATGGGATTTGGAGTAGGACCAGGTGAATCTGATGGAACCAAAGGAGTTGAGGTTGGAGAGGAAATTCTGGAGTTCTTCTTCACTGTGAGTCCCATTCCCGATGTCCAGGCGGAGCTTCAAGGAATCCTCAGAACCTTAGGCCCCCTGCAAAACCTTTCACCTGACTCCATCAACCTCCTGACCCCACCGACACACTGCACCCCTACCTTCTACCTTCTTCCTAAAATCTACAAACCCAATCATCCCAGCCGCCCCATTGTAGCTGGTTACCAAGCCCCCACAGAACGTATCTCTGCCTACGTAGATCAACACCTTCAACCCATTACATGCAGTCTCCCATCCTTCATCAAAGACACCAACCACTTTCTGGAACGCCTGGAATCCTTACCCAATGTGTTACCCCCGGAAACCATCCTTGTAACCATTGATGCCACTTCCTTATACACAAATATTCCGCACGTCCAGGGCCTCGCTGCGATGGAGCATTTCCTTTCACGCCAATCACCTGCCACCCTACCTAAAACCTCTTTCCTCATCACCTTAGCCAGCTTCATCCTGACCAACAACTTCTTCACTTTTGAAGGCCAAACATTCCAACAACTAAAGGGAACAGCCATGGGTACCAGGATGGCCCCCTCGTACGCCAACCTATTCATGGGTCGCTTAGAGGAAGCCTTCTTGGTTACCCAGGTCTGCCAACCCAAAGTTTGGTACAGATTTATTGATGACATCTTCATGATCTGGACTCACAGTGAAGAAGAACTCCAGAATTTCCTCTCCAACCTCAACTCCTTTGGTTCCATCAGATTCACCTGGTCCTACTCCAAATCCCATGCCACTTTCCTTGACGTTGACCTCCACTTGTCCAATGGCCAGCTTCACACGTCCGTCCACATCAAACCCACCAACAAGCAACAGTACCTCCATTATGACAGCTGCCACCCATTCCACATCAAACGGTCCCTTCCCTACAGCCTAGGTCTTCGTGGCAAACAAATCTGCTCCAGTCCGGAATCCCTGAACCATTACACCAACAACCTGACAACAGCTTTCGCATCCCGCAACTACCCTCCCGACCTGGTACAGAAGCAAATAACCAAAGCCACTTCCTCATCCCCTCAAACCCAGAATCCCCCACAGAAGAACCACAAAAGTGCCCCACTTGTGACAGGATACTTTCCGGGACTGGACCAGACTCTGAATGTGGCTCTCCAGCAGGGATATGACTTCCTCAAATCCTGCCCTGAAATGAGATCCATCCTTCATGAAATCCTCCCCACTCCACCAAGACTGTCTTTCCGCCATCCACCTAACCTTCGTAACCTGTTAGTTCATCCCTATGAAATCCCCAAACCACCTTCCCTACCCTCTGGCTCCTATCCTTGTAACCGCCCCCGGTGTAAAACCTGTCCCATGCACCCTCCCACCACCACCTACTCCAGTCCTGTAACCCGGAAGGTGTGCACGATCAAAGGCAGAGCCACATGTGAAAGCACCCACGTGATTTACCAACTGACCTGCCTACACTGTGATGCATTCTATGTGGGAATGACCAGCAACAAACTGTCCATTCGCATGAATGGACACAGGCAGACAGTGTTTGTTGGTAATGAGGATCACCCTGTGGCTAAACATGCCTTGGTGCACAGCCAGCACATCTTGGCACAGTGTTACACCGTCCGGGTTATCTGGATACTTCCCACCAACACCAACCTATCCGAACTCCGGAGATGGGAACTTGCTCTTCAGTATATCCTCTCTTCCCGTTACCCATCAGGCCTCAATCTCCGCTAATTTCAAGTTGCCGCCACTCATACCTCACCTGTCATTCAACATCATCTTTGCCTCTGCACTTCCGCCTCGACTGACATCTCTGCCCAAACTCTTTGACTTTAAATATGTCTGCTTGTGTCTGTATATGTGTGGATGGATATGTGTGTGTGTGTGCGAGTGTATACCTGTCCTTTTTTCCCCCTAAGGTAAGTCTTTCCACTCCCGGGATTGGAATGACTCCTTACCCTCTCCCTTAAAACCCACTTCCTTTCGTCTTTCCCTCTCCTTCCTCTTTCCTGATGAGGCAACAGTTTGTTGCGAAAGCTTGGATTTTGTGTGTATGTATGTGTCTGTTTGTGTTTCTATCGACCTGCCAGCACTTTCGTATGGTAAGTCACATCATCTTTGTTTTTATATATATATATATATATATATATATATATATATATATATATATATATATATATATATATATGTGTGTGTGTGTGTGTGTGTATGTGTGTGTGTGTGTGTGTGTGTGTGTGTGTGTGTGCGCGCATATGTCCTTACATGATGTTAGCTGGACAAACAGTACCAACATGCATTGCAGCATATGAACTGTGTTGTGGTGGGGTAGTGTCGGGTAGGCTTAGTAGGGGGAGAGAGACGCATGAGGCCGGGAAAGGAATTGGGTTGGGTGATTAGCCACTTGGAGTGAGGCAGGCTGTTTGCTGGCTAGGAAATCAGGAAGGAGGGGTTGCAATTATATATAAAGAAACATGACATATAAAATACATATCCTGATGCCAGTTGTCTGAGCATGATGAGAGAATGTCAAGGGCTTTAGTGAAGTAATTAGTTTGTGAAGCCCATAATATAAAGGAAAATACTCTTACACTGTAACAACATCTTTCTTACTTATGAGCAAGTGCTTCTGATTTTTTATGTGATAATTCTTAAATGTTTTTAAGAAAAGAAAGAACTATTAACATTCTACATCTTTATTCTTCATATCTATATATTTATTTCTCTACACAGTCACCCTGGTGACAAACACATTTCTCCCAATGGGTCAGTTTGTTGATACTGTCACTGTAGAATGTTTGATTTTGTTGACAGAAATGCAATGACACCTCTGCCTGCACCATTTCATCACTATCAAAGTGAAGTCCACGAAGGTGTTCTGTAAATTTTGGAAAAAGATGAAAATCTTATGGGGTCAAGTCGGGGCTATATGGAGGATGAGCGATGACAGTGTACTCAATGTGTCAGATTGCTGAAGATGTTGCAGTGCTCATTTGTGATCTGGGATCGTCATGCTGAAGGAGAGGATGCTCCATGTTTGGAAGAACTATTCGAATTTGAAACTCAATTACAGCATGCTGTACTCCAACATAGTTATCACTTTACACACTGCCATATTGCATCCTACAATTTAAAGAGCTCTAGTGGCACAAGACTGCAAATATGTAAACATGAAGAAAATAAATGTATAGAATGTTAATAATGTTTGTTTTATTTTAAAATTGTTACGAGTTTTCATGTAAAAAATCAGCAGTATTTACATTAAATGCAAAATGTAAACTGAATCTGTCAGCAAACAGAATCATAAGTTGAACAACAGCAAGGTTTCCTTGAAACAGTACAACATTTAGTGGCAGACTGTCCCATTTAATACATAATATATAAAAAAAAAAATTATGAAAAAAAAAATTCAACAGTGCCTTGACAAAAACACAAAATAGCACAACAGAAAGATTTGGAGTCATCATTGTCCAAACATGAACAAATACCAGATAAACATTTCAAGAATATAAAGTGCTTGTATCAAGTGCTGTCACAGAAAAGGTTGGGAATGTCATAATTCCTTAAACTCATGCTCCGGAATGAAGGTCTCCTCCACATATTAGGGGTTGTCACATTTTAATTATCAGCTTGATAAAATAAAGTTACGTAATTAATGTTTTATTTGTTGTAGGTACATGTCTGGAGTCCTGGTAGACACTGAAATTCTCTCGGCACTATAGAAGAAAAAGGGGGAAAATGGTGGAGCTCACTGATAAACATAAATTTTGTACAGTAATTTGTTTTCTGCATTAGAAGGGGAACAACGCTGCAAAAAATCATGTTGAGTTGGTGGAAGTGTACGACAACAATACACGAACACATCTGACAGTGATTAGGTAACACAGATGCTTCCAGTAGTGTCAAAGAAGTCTGATTTTTAAGAATAGAGTGGCAAACCACCTCACACTGAAGGACCACATATCACAACAGAAGTGGAGCACCTGGTGCTCAAAGACCAAACTGGCATGTCCCAACTGAAGTGAAAGTGAAGAAAAGGTAAATTAAAAACAAATTATCTGTGTCAGTCACTTTTATTTCCTTCCACAATGTATTTCAAGCGTTTACATACTCATCTTCACTTGGATCAATGGATTACATTACAATTTTATTTTGCTGGATTTAGCTATTTGTATGTTTTGAACTTCATTTCAAAGATGTCACAGCAAAAACGACCCTAAGAGGTATTATTAATATACATTTTTCATTATTAAATGGCAAAAAAATATGAAACAATGGCACAAACAGTTCAGAGATTGTACATGTGTAGAAGTACAGTACCTCATAAGCCAAAGAGAATTACCTGATTATATTGTGAAGCAAAGATACAGATAACATGCATAGAAGTGTTTAAATCATTGCAACCTTTCCACTTAAACATATCATTATTACAAAAAAACTTATAAACATACATTTCAGAGTACTTATTTGTTAATGAATCAGTCTGGTGATTTATCTCTTATGTCATAAACAGTTGCAATTTCCAAATCACAGTACAACTTCAATGACACAAGGTTAAAGAACAGTGAAAAAAGTAAAAATAAGTCATTTCTGAACATCTTGCACAACATTTTGAACATGACAAGGGTTTATTGACCAAGTGTGTATCACAACTGGTGACACCCTAAGGCCTGCAGATCTGAGGGAGCAACAGAAATATTTTAGCTATATTAGGCCATGAATTTCATATCTGAACGAGTGCTGGGTGTGTCACTATGACCCTGAGACAATGCAAGCATTGGAAACATGTGAGTTCATCATCTCCACTAAAGGCAAAGACCCAGCCATCATTGAGCAAGGTGATACTGAGTGTTTTTCCAATTGTCATAGTGTGGTGCTAATAAAATATGCTCATAACGGGACAAATCTTCACGGCAGCATACTACCAAAATCTCCTGGTGAGGTTACAGTGCACTAGCAAGACAAAGCTTTGCAGGAAGCTATCAAAGGGGGTATTTTTACTCCACAACAACACACTGCTTGCTTTCCAAAGGGTACAGTGGCACAAGCTGCTCCTATCACCTACCAAATTTTGCATAACCACCCCACCCCCTTCTATTCTCCTGACACATCACCTGGTGACTTCTTACTCTTAACTTGGATTAAGAGACCACTGTATGGCAGATATATTCAGTATGATGACAAGGTTATTTTTTTGTAGTTATTATACTTTCAAAGGCCTTCTAAGCTTCAATACCTGGAACCTCTTAGGCACTTTCTTACTTCTGAGTGCAAAATCATTTTCCACCACTTCAAGTATGTAAAGTGTCTGCTTGTTATTGACAACAGTTATCTTTTACAATTTGTCAATGTTGTGCTACACACAAATGGTACGCTGTGATGGTGATGTGACACATAGCCTGAACCAATGCAGACTGTAATGTTGCACAATGTCATCCTAATGTTATGTCAATGCGAGTCCATTGCAATTTGTTATTATACAATGCAGAATGTTGATACACATTTCACTGCTGTTTTGCAGTCTTGTGTTGCATTACTTTGTTCCTATTCATTTTGTCCTGATATAGTAGACTTACAAGGATGTCTGCATACTTATATTTCTTGTGTTATGGACTGAACTAAACTACTATCAATTATAATTTAGAAGGTTCATTCAATGCTGTGTAAAGTACTTATGTGAATTCTTTGACAGTGTATAGTCAATATCAACAAAGATGCTAGAAAGTGGTTCAGTACTGCTCATTTCAGGAAGTAATGGGCAGGAAGAGAAGAAAATTAGATGGAGTGGAAAATACATAGAAATATTATTTTTGTTAAATCAAAGTGACTCTCACAGTTAGTGTTTCAGATGACAAGATCATTTGCACCATTAAAAGTGATAATTTTTGCCAAGTTAGGTAACTCAAGCAGAGAGACAATAGCAACCTATCTATACAATAATGATCAAAACATGTAATTCCTTAATGAACCAGAGACAGCACTTTTCATTTTCAGTTGGATATTGAAGTAAATGACAGTCAGATCTTTTATAATGGTAATGAAAATTACAAAAGGTAATGTAAAACTGAAAAGAATCAACTGAAGCAGAATGAGGAATGTGGTTTACAGTAATTTGAATGAGTATATAAAGATAAACAAAAAATTTGATCAAAGAAGACTGACTGAAGGGAATCAGTCAAACAAAATTGCATAACTACATTATCTGGTTAATTTTTCAGGTCAAGGATCAATTTCCCATTCACCTTACACGCTGCTTGGAGTTGCATGATAACTTCACTAGAGAAAACTATAAAATTATGGAAGAGAATTGTTTTTCAGTATGTACCATCAGGAACTGAAATATCAATACCGATAACAGACACATATAAAAATACAAGACACTATTCTAGCTTTTGAAGCTTTTCTTCCCTGGGCTTGAGAGAGGGAAATGTTGGGGAGGTTAAAAAGGGAGGGCTTCTTGCTGATGTGCCTATTGGAAGTACTGATATTTGGCCTCTCAATCATAAGTACTGACCACAAATTATTGTATCATAATTTTATAGAACTACAGGAATCAACAATCAGATTCCACAACAGATACAAATGATAGTATTTTGTCATATAATTGTGCATATGACTCTGCATATAAAGAGTGGGTGGGCACAAAAATTATGCAACCTAGAGGTTCTACATATTTATTTATTTATATTATTTATTTAAATGTAATCAAATATGTGCCCGAGTGTATATGTTAGTTTCAAATACATTGATGACTCTTGTGTGCCATCTTCTTTGAGTTTGATAAGTATGATTAGGAACAGGAGTTGACAAATCATGTACCACTTCAAAAGTTCAAATTACACCAATGTACACTCCTGGAAATGGAAAAAAGAACGCATTGACACCGGTGTGTCAGACCCACCATACTTGCTCCGGACACTGCGAGAGGGCTGTACATGCAATGATCACACGCACGGCACAGCGGACACACGAGGAACCGCGGTGTTGGCCGTCGAATGGCGCTAGCTGCGCAGCATTTGTGCACCGCCGCCGTCAGTGTCAGTAAGTTTGCCGTGGCATACGGAGCTCCATCGCAGTCTTTAACACTGGTAGCATGCCGCGACAGCGTGGACGTGAACCGTATGTGCAGTTGACGGACTTTGAGCGAGGGCGTATAGTGGGTATGCGGGAGGCCGGGTGGACGTACCGCCGAATTGCTCAACACGTGGGGCGTGAGGTCTCCACAGTACATCGATGTTGTCGCCAGTGGTCGGCGGAAGGTGCACGTGCCCGTCGACCTGGGACCGGACCACAGCGACGCACGGATGCACGCCAAGACCGTAGGATCCTACGCAGTGCCGTAGGGGACCGCACCGCCACTTCCCAGCAAATTAGGGACACTGTTGCTCCTGGGGTATCGGCGAGGACCATTCGCAACCGTCTCCATGAAGCTGGGCTACGATCCCGCACACCGTTAGGCCGTCTTCCACTCACGCCCCAACATCGTGCAGCCCGCCTCCAGTGGTGTCGCGACAGGCGTGAGTGGAGGGACGAATGGAGACGTGTCATCTTCAGCGATGAGAGTCGCTTCTGCCTTGGTGCCAATGATGGTCGTATGCGTGTTTGGCGCCGTGCAGGTGAGCGCCACAATCAGGACTGCATACGACCGAGGCACACAGGGCCAACACCCGGCATCATGGTGTGGGGAGCGATCTCCTACACTGGCCGTACACCACTGGTGATCGTCGAGGGGACACTGAATAGTGCACGGTACATCCAAACCGTCATCGAACCCATCGTTCTACCATTCCTAGACCGGCAAGGGAACTTGCTGTTCCAACAGGACAATGCACGTCCGCATGTATCCCGTGCCACCCAACGTGCTCTAGAAGGTGTAAGTCAACTACCCTGGCCAGCAAGATCTCCGGATCTGTCCCCCATTGAGCATGTTTGGGACTGGATGAAGCGTCGTCTCACGCGGTCTGCACGTCCAGCACGAACGCTGGTCCAACTGAGGCGCCAGGTGGAAATGGCATGGCAAGCCGTTCCACAGGACTACATCCAGCATCTCTATGATCGTCTCCATGGGAGAATAGCAGCCTGCATTGCTGCGAAAGGTGGATATACACTGTACTAGAGCCGACATTGTGCATGCTCTGTTGCCTGTGTCTATGTGCCTGTGGTTCTGTCAGTGTGATCATGTGATGTATCTGACCCCAGGAATGTGTCAATAAAGTTTCCCCTTCCTGGGACAATGAATTCACGGTGTTCTTATTTCAATTTCCAGGAGTGTATTATTTATACATTCACAAAAGTGTGTCAGTTTCAAATCAGCTAGTTAGAGGGTGTATGTTCCAGTTTTAATAGTGATGTTTGATGCTGACAATAATATAAGACACTCTCTTGACATGCTGTTTGACGCTGCTAGTTTACAGTAGTTTCCATAAAAAGTGATGAAGGTGTACATAACAACAAATGTCAACAGCTGTCAATTTGGATTCAAACTTTGCATTGATCAACATTAAAAATTCACTGGATGTTGTGCTCATGCAGAACAAGATTGTTAAAAGTAACTGTATGATAATCAAAAAAATTTGAGTCCTTACAGCCTTTGGAGAGAGTGGCTTTGAAGTTTTTAATCTTATGTCCGCATGCTTCCATGCAGAGACAGACTCCACATCAGTTTTGTGGTTTCATGCAAGGGGAAAAACTGAATGATTCTGGTAAAATCTGAATTATCTCCACCTCAACATAAACTTTTATTTGGAAGTAGTACAGGATGGCCAGCTCTTTTTCGTGAACATGCCATGGGAACTAAAAGTATATGGAACCTTTGGAAATGTTGTATTCAAAAAGGTTTCCAATCAACCATCCAAGACCAGCACTACATTTTTCAAGTACAATTTGGAAGTTTTCTGCGATCTCTGACAGTGCAGTAGAATATACATCAGCTATAAAGGAAGCCTCCTTGAAAGAAAATGCTGAAAGTACAGGGTACCACATAAGAAACTCTACCAGCCTGCAGGATAGCAACAATACATCTTTGTGGGTCATGGTAAAACAAAAGTACCAGGACTACCTGCCTTCTTTCCTACAATTATAGTTTGAAAGAAATCATTTTACTCAACTAGTTTGTAATTTTCTATCTTAGGAGAGCATGAGACCTCGAATTTTCAGTAATGAGTATGCAATGCTTATCTATGGTAGAGCTCAAACTGAACAGGGATTGCACCACTACAGAGCTGACTAGTTGTGTCATCACATTAATTGTCAACTAGGTAATTCAGACTGGCATATTCAGGTACGCTCTGTCAGAGAATGCCAAATGGTGATCATGCTCAGTAAACCACTGCTAGCCTGCTGAAAGAGAGGATTATTTAATGCCTAACTGCTTCAGTGTCAGCGATTCTATGGTATATGTTAACTTGCCTCATCACCTTCCAACATCACTGACAGGTACTTGGTAAAACTACATTTGGTATCCTTGCGTCCATTACATGTCCTTCTATTAAGACACACTCATCATTGCAACTGTTTGCAGTTGTGTTATGAGAGGACATGCTGGATTTTAAAGTATTAGAGTGATATTAAGTTTAGTAATGAATTTGAGACCTCATTCACTAACATTTTTCTGATGTATCTACTAATACAGGATTTTTTTCAGACTATCTTCAGGAAATGTATTTTTGACAATCTTACATTCAGAACAGTCCTTTTTGCTTAAGATCATATATGCCAGCAGAGCATCTGCACATTACAATCTTTAAAATTTTCAGTAAAATTTGTTAGATACACAAATTAAGGCAAAAATATTTACTTATCTGTGTATCAGAACTTCTGCATGCTGAATGAAGTAACATATACTGATTTTTGTATTTGCTTCAAACTATGTAATGTTGAACTAATATTATTACATACCAAGAATTCTACAACTTCTTAGGAACTTTGTGAAATTATAGAGTGAATTTAGTACTCACCTTTTCAGCTGGTTACCAACTAACTCTAACAGCAAATGCAAAAGAAGATAAGTCAAAAACAAAAAGTAGGAATAGACATCACATGATATGCAAATACTAAATCAAAAAATGAAGATGAGAAACGTAGAGGTGATAAAAGTTACTCAAACTTAAATATGGACAACACACCATGAGTGTAAATTTGTAATATAACAGTACATGGTGCCTTAACAAGTAATAGTTTCCAAATTTTTAGCAAGGAAGTTAAAATTCACTTGAATTATTTTATCAGAAATAACAAACGTGGCCCACTTTGGGTAACTCCATAAAAATGAAAAACATTGCAGTAGTGTATCCATGACTTTTCTGAGCATACTCAAAAGATATCTCCAAAAGACATTATGTGAAATGTTGGTGACCATTTACTTGTATGTATATGTACTTCAAATATTATACAGGTTACACATTTAATAACAGATAATCTAGTAGAATGTACTAGCTATTGTAAATACAAATTATGCAAACAATGGCATTCAACTTTATTTCAGTGGCAACAATCTTGCAAAACATGGATGTCTCTGTAAATGAATTGTGCTGATTGGCAGTACAACAGAAAATCTGGTATAATTAAACTACACACAATTCACCTCTAATTACTTTATATACATAGAACAGGTATATTTCTAGTAAGAGACTACTTAATAAAAAATAAACAGATAAAGTAAAATACACTATGTCAGACTCCTATGTACAAAGATTAAAATTTAAACTTACATTATGCAAAAGATTTTATTTTGCTTAACACATGAGTACACCTGTTGATAATCCAAATTTATAATACATTAACTATGAGCTAATAAACAAGAGGGAATAAAATTAGATGGAATGTAAAATAATCATTTAAATCATATATGCTGCTTTGTGGATGCAAATACTCCTGAAAATGAAGTAATGATAAATTCTACTAGATTTTTATTGACAGGTTAATGGTAAGTTAAATTTAAAATACAGATGTGAATCTACAACTATTCTAATCAAAAGACATCCAGTGCTACCAGTACCTGTAACTATTGAATTATCTTTAATCATGAAGGAAAACCACATAATAAAAATGAAGTATTTACCATCAAACTGAAAAATTGTAAGTATTCTCCTCAACAGATTCTTTGTTTACTAAAAATATTTTTATCAATATATATTTATGCAATGCATCTCTCACCTATATTTTTGCAAAAAGTGTTTTCCAAATGGTAAGTGAAGATTTGTAGCATGTGGTACACCTTGGATAACATTTTTAATAGAAAATAAATGTCTTAGTACTTTATAGCACCCAACAAGTGCCTGGGCCACAGAATACTGGATGTAAAATTTAAATCAGGCTACTACAATAGTCAAGTAATGCAGTTTCATTGTTTTATTCACACACTGTATCTATATCAAGAAGGAAAACTCTCAGGGATTGTGAACAAGTGCAAAAACATACTGGTACAAAGTTGTGGCACCATTTGTGCATGATTTGCAGCACAGCTGAGACAAAAGTGAAAGTAGAAAGAGTCTTTGAGTGGCTGAGCTCCATGCTGAGCTCTTTATAAAACTGGCAACTGTGCAGACATCAAGTAAATATGAGCAAAGTTAGTAATGTGAATACTTGAACTTTATATACAGTATACCACATAAAATGTCACACAACATATATTGACTTCCAAAGATATAAAAATTAGCATGAATTTCCTTTGTAGGATCGATGAAAAATAACAGCTTCAGGACAACAGAAGAGTACCCCATGAAATGCAAAACAGTCACTAGTCATCTGTTCAGTGGTACCTATACTGCTCCAAGGATGGCATCTGCCCACAGCACATGTTGAAAG
The DNA here is from genome assembly GCF_021461395.2 of Schistocerca americana. Lineage (NCBI taxonomy): Eukaryota > Metazoa > Arthropoda > Insecta > Orthoptera > Acrididae > Schistocerca > Schistocerca americana. The sequence continues at coordinate 424,666,793 of NC_060130.1, read as the reverse complement.
CTTTCCTCAATAAGTACATACCCCAAATTTGACATTTCAGAGTTGCAAATGCTTCACTAGTTTGACCAATTTATGAGAGACAGTGGATTTTCTAACCAAGATGCCATTATTCTGTTAAGTTGGTGCATAAGTTTGTATTAGTTTTGTTTTGTATGTTGGTATTCCAGTTGCTGTGGGTTTATTTATCAATAGTCATTTTTTACTAGTGATTGACTGTTGCTATCTGAATTTACATATTGTCAGTTTGCTATTTGGAGATAGTGAGTGGAGCTGTGGATGCTAGAAAATGGAGTGCCAAAAGGAGAAATTGGAACATTTCCGATGTATTTTTCTGTTTGTGTTAAATGGAGGGGTGATAGCAGTGGACGCAGCCAGAAACATTTGTGACATGTATGGGGATAAAGCAAATGAACAGAGTATGGCAAGAAAATGGTTTCCTTGTTTTAGTGAGAATTGTCTTGACATTAGTGACTCTCCATATTCAGGATTTGATGAAGATTGCACAAATGCATTAATCCACAATGATCCACAACAGTGTACTCAAGAACTGGCAAAGGTGACGAACTGTGATCATTCCACCATCACACAACATTTGCATGCAATAGGGAAGGTTAAAAAATTGAGAGTATGCTCTAAGCCAAGATTTTAAAAAAACCTGTGGGTGGCCATATGTGCACCTCTGCTTGCTTGTTATCAAATGGTTCATGAACAATACTGACCATTCCTATCCTGCAGCATTACTGGTGACAAGAAATGGTGTCTTTATGTTAACATAAGGAAAAGAAAGGAATGGTTGAGCCCAAATAAAGGAGCATCTTCCCGTACAAAGACCTGTGTGCATTCACAAAAGATGATGTTATGCATCTGGTGGATCACTGACCGCATGATGTACTAGGAACTGCTTCCCTGAGGTGTAACCATCACTGCTAACATTTACTGACAACAACTGAGATGTCTTGTACACGCAATCCAAGATTCATTGACCAAGAAGACAACATGAAGTGATGCTACTCCATAATAACGCCAACTCGCATTCTGCTAGACTGACAGAAAACACTATACAGGAGCTTGGTTGGAAAGTCATTCTGCATCCCACTTGTTCATCTGATCTTGTGCACTCAGCATTTCACTTTTTCTGCTCTCTATTGAACAGCCTTGAAGGAACTTTCTTCCTGGATGAAAATGCACTCCAAATATGGCTAGATGAGTTCTCCACATGAAAACTACATGGTTTCTACAGCCATGGAACTGAAAAGTTACCCCAGCACTGGCAGACTGTTGTAAACAGTGAAGGAGAATATATTATGGATTACTAAAGTCTCTGTTATGTGTATCTATTGTGTTTATTAAACTTAGGGAAAAACATTACAAATTTATGCACCCGCTCAATACATCTCTGTCTACATCTACATAATATTCTGCAAAGCAACACACAATGCCTGGTGTAAGGTACCTTGTACCACTACTGGTGATTGCCTTTCCTATTTCATGAAAAAATAGAGTGATGGAAAAACAGTTGCATATATGCCTTCAAAGGAGCCCTAATTTCTGTTATCTTGTCTTCACAGTCCTTATGAGAAATGTGCTTTGGCAACAGTAGAATTGTACTGTAGTCAGCTTCAAATGCCAATTCTCTAAACTATCTCAATAGTGTTTCATGAAAAGAATGTTGTCTTCACAACAGGGATTCCCATTTGAGTTCATGAAGCATCTCCATAATAGTCATGCATTGACTGAACCTCCTGGTAACACTCTAGTGGCATGCCTCTGAATTGGTTTGATGTCTTCCTTTAACCAAACCCAGTGGGGATCTAAAACACTCAAGCAGTAATATGATCTCATAGATTCCCTCAGCTTCACTTGTGGAATCCAGGCTGTGAGTACATATTACAACAAAACTAGCAGCACCTGAAGAAAATAATAATAATAATAATAATAATAAAAATAATAATAATAATAATAATAATAATAATAATAAAGATTTTATTGTCTTTAGGCCATTACAGCAATTGACAACGTCAAATGAAGTTACAATTTATAATACAGTGTGATAAGGTATTGACTACTGAAATACACTCCTGGAAATGGAAAAAAGAACACATTGACACCGGTGTGTCAGACCCACCATACTTGCTCCGGACACTGCGAGAGGGCTGTACAAGCAATGATCACACGCACGGCACAGCGGACACACCAGGAACCGCGGCGTTGGCTGTCGAATGGCGCTAGCTGCGCAGCATTTGTGCACCGCCGCCGTCAGTGTCAGCCAGTTTGCCATGGCATACGGAGCTCCATCACAGTCTTTAACACTGGTAGCATGCCGCGACAGCGTGGACGTGAACCGTATGTGCAGTTGACGGACTTTGAGCGAGGGCATATAGTGGGCATGCGGGAGGCCGGGTGGACGTACCGCCGAATTGCTCAACACGTGGGGCGTGAGGTCTCCACAGTACATCGATGTTGTCGCCAGTGGTCGGCGAAAGGTGCACGTGCCCGTCGACCTGGGACCAGACCGCAGCGATGCACGGATGCACGCCAAGACCGTAGGATCCTACGCAGTGCCGTAGGGGACCGCACCGCCACTTCCCATCAAATTAGGGACACTGTTGCTCCTGGGGCATCGGCGAGGACCATTCGCAACCGTCTCCATGAAGCTGGGCTACGGTCCCGCACACCGTTAGGCCGTCTTCTGCTCACGCCCCAACATCGTGCAGCCCGCCTCCAGTGGTGTCGCGACAGGCGTGAATGGAGGGACGAATGGAGACGTGTCGTCTTCAGTGATGAGAGTCGCTTCTGCCTTGGTGCCAATGATGGTCATATGCGTGTTTGGCGCCGTGCAGGTGAGCGCCACAATCAGGACTGCATACGACCGAGGCACACAGGGCCAACACCCGGCATCATGGTGTGGGGAGCGATCTCCTACACTAGCCGTACACCACTGGTGATCATCGAGGGGACACTGAATAGTGCACGGTACATCCAAACCGTCATCGAACCCATCGTTCTACCATTCCTAGACCGGCAAGGGAACTTGCTGTTCCAACAGGACAATGCACGTCCGCATGTATCCCGTGCCACCCAACGTGCTCTAGAAGGTGTAAGTCAACTACCCTGGCCAGCAAGATCTCCGGATCTGTCCCCCATTGAGCATGTTTGGGACTGGATGAAGCGTCGTCTCACGCGGTCTGCACGTCCAGCACGAATGCTGGTCCAACTGAGGCGCCAGGTGGAAATGGCATGGCAAGCCGTTCCACAGGACTACATCCAGCATCTCTACGATCGTCTCCATGGGAGAATAGCAGCCTGCATTGCTGCGAAAGGTGGATATACACTGTACTAGTGCCGACATTGTGCATGCTCTGTTGCCTGTGTCTATGTGCCTGTGGTTCTGTCAGTGTGATTATGTGATGTATCTGACCCCAGGCATATGTCAATAAAGTTTCCCCTTCCTGGGACAATGAATTCACGGTGTTCTTATTTCAATTTCCAGGAGTGTAGTTTACATGTTAGCCCCAGGATAACTTTTTGTCTAAATAAACTCTCAGGAATTTAACAGAACTAGGGTCATCAGATAGTGGCTTGTCTCTTAGGGTGAAGATTATCTGCTGAGTTTTATTTTCATTTAGCAGGAAACCATTTGCTCTGAACCAATATGCTGCATGAGTGAGTGTATTTTCAGCACAGGTTTTAAGATCATTAAGACTGTTACTGCTATGGAGAAAAGTCGTATCATCTGCATACAATACAGTGGTGGATCTAATAAACGAGGGGAGGTCATTGATCATTATCAGAAACAGGAAGGGCCCCAGTACAGATCCCTGAGGCACACCTACTTTAACATCTTCTATGTTTGACATTTCCTTACCAACACAAACTACCTGTTTATGGTTGTTGAGATAAGCTTTTAATAGTCTGAGACTGTTTTCTTTGATGCCGTAGAATTCTAGTTTATCTAGTAGTGGCATGTGCTCAACACAGTCGAAGGCCTTGCTTAGGTCACAGAATGAGACCTGAGCAAAGCCTTTGTTCTCAAAAAACTTTGAGGATGTAACTGACTACCGTGTTGATTGCATCAATGGTCGACAGATTCTTCCTAAACCCGTATTGTGTATCATTAATTATTCCTAGATTCTCAAAGTGAGATGATAATTGTTGGTACATGATGCATTCTATTACCTTGGAGAATGCGGGTACTATTGAAATAGGCCTGTAGCTAGATGGACAGTCTTTATCTCCCCTTTTGTATACTGGGACGATCCTAGACAGTTTTAACTCATCAGGAAAATATCCCTCAAGTAAGCACTTGTTTATGCAATGGATTAAGGGGTAGAGAATGTGGTCACACACTTTTTTTAGCAGGTTGCATGATATGCCATATATATCTAAGCTATCAGATGATTTCAGTTGTTTTATGACCCCTTGTACATATCTAGGCGATACTTCGGAGAAGGTTACCATGCTTGTATTTAGTGACTGTCTACCCCAATTTTGGGAGAGTAACTCTGATGGACTAATGTCTGGTTTGACAATTGTGTCTCCTATTTCTTTCACTGAATTAATAAAAAACTCATTGAGTGTTTGTGGTGGGATATTAATTTGGTCTTTTTTAGTATCTCTGGCAGCACTGTTAATTACTTTCCAAGCGGTTTTGCATTTATTGGTGGAAATATGTATGCTGTTGGCATTGTAGGTTTTTTTGGCTTGCAGGATGGCTTTTTTGTATTCATTCCTGCATTCCACATAGGCTGATTTGGCACAGTCAGACTTCATACTATTGTATATGTTGTACAGTAACAAAACTTGTTTCTTTAGATCTGTCAGCTGTTTAGTGTACCATATAGTTTGTCTGTTTTGAGATCTGGATTTGTGGCTGCTGTCCATTATTTTGATTTTCTTTATGGGAATACTGTGGTTAAATAGGGTCAAGAATGCATTAAAAAATCTATCAAATATTATTTTGGCTGGTAGGTCATTACTTGATGTGTAATGTCCATCGACACTACAATGGCCAAACCAGGATCTGTCAGCAATAGCTGGGTCAGTCATTGAAATATTGTGCATAAAATGGAAACAACAACTTGTCAGAACACTCAAGCAGTACTCACAAATGGGTTGCACTAGTGTTATATATGTGAACTCCTTTATTGGTGAACTACACTTTCCTAGGATTCTATCAATAAAACAGAGTTGATTATTCACGTTCCTTGCTACTGATCTAACATGCTTGCTCCATTTCATATCACAGTGCTATGCCTATACATTTAAAACAACATGACTGTGTCAAGCAGCACACCACTAATACTGTATTCAAACATCACTTGGTTGTTTTACCCATAAATCTACGTTAACTTACATTTTTCTACATTTACAGTAAGCTGCTAAATAGCAAATCTGTCAAAGTCATTCTGTATCCTCCTACTGTGACTCAACAATGACATTTTCCTACACTGCAGCATTATTAGAAAACAGTCACAGATTACTACTCACCCTACCTGTCAGATCATTTACATGTATAGGGGAAAAGAGCATTATTATCGTACTTTCCTGACACACTCTTGACAGTACCCTTGTCTCTGGTGAACACGCACTGTCCAAGACAACATCTCGGTTCTATTATTTAAGAAGTCCTTGAGCAACTCACATGTCTGGGAACCCATTCCATATGCTGAGACCTTTGTTAAGAGTCTGTAGTGAGGCACTGTATGAAATGCTTTCTGGAAATCCAGGAATACATTTGGTGTAATTAAAAACGTGTCAACTGTCTTGTACACTGGCAATCTGCTCCTTCTTCTATACATTCTCCTCCTGTACGGCATGGCTGTATGTAGCGTGAGGCTGCCTCGACGCGAATGAGCCTGCAGCTGCCTCAGTACCGGATGCTGATGCTGATAAGAACTGGGTGCGGCAAGAAGTAGCGCGCGCCGAGAGAGCAATGGCAGACCGGAAGTGAATTTTTCTGCAACACGGTCCTAGTAATACTAGGGACCGTGTTGCGCCACAGCCTCGTCCAGCGGCTAAGTCCCGCTCAAGGTCACCCGCCTTACACAGCGGCATACGGTGAATGCACACAGCAATAATTTTCATTGCTGTGTGCATTCACCGTATGCCACTATGTAAGGCGGGTGACCTTGAGCGGGACTTAGCCGCTGGACGAGGCTGTGGCGCAACACGGTCCATAGTATTACTAGGACCGTGTTGCAGAAAAATTCACTTCCGGTCTGCCATTGCTCTCTCGGCGCGCGCTACTTCTTGCCGCACCCAGTTCTTATCAGCATCAGCATCCGGTACTGAGGCAGCTGCAGGCTCATTCGCGTCGAGGCAGCCGCACGCTACACACAGCCATGGTTTGTAGGAGATTGTGCAAGAAAGGGGTGAGCTGAATTTTGTATGAGTGATACCTTCTTAATTTGTGCTGATTTTTGGACAGAAACTTTTCTGACTCAAGGAAAGTTATTAAATCTGACCTTGGTATATGCTCAAAAATTCTGCAGAAAATTGATGTTACAGATATTGTTCTGTAATTTTGCAGGTCTGTTATTTTACCTTTTTCATGTACAGGAGTCACCTGCATTTCTCCCTTAGCTTGGGATCTTCTGTTGGGCAAGAAATTAACAATATATACAAGCTAAGTAAGGGGTCAATGCCAAATACGTGTAACTGAATCACTTCTCTACACCAGAGATGACTATTTTTATGAATGGTATTTTATGTATGTGTTTTTATGGTATGATGAAAGACACTCTTGTATGCTTCAGCCACTGACCTTTACACAGACACATGAATTTCTATTAACTTTAGCCTGCTGACATTTCTGTGTTCTTTTTTAAATCAAGAGTGCAACAATTTCTGCTTCCTCAGGATTTTTCAAACTTTGTTATTAAACTGCAGTGGGTCATTTCCATCCTTAATCTAATTATTCAGCACATGATTCTCGACAGTGTGATTTACTGTCAGTTTAAGCTTTGCCCATAATTCCTCTATGTACATTGTATCGAAACTAAGTGATGCCCACTTGTGGTCTAAGTGGGATGCTAACAACTGCTTATCTGCTCTTACCAGCATTAAAAACCCTCCTAGCATTCTTGATGGACTTATTAACTTTAGTAACCATCACCACTATAATTACATCACAATCACTAATCCATGTCTCTGTACTGACACTGTCAGTAAGGTCAGGCCTGCATGTAACTACAAGGTCTAAAATATTTCCACTGTGTGTGGCTTTTAAGACTAGCTGCTCAAGACAGTTCTCGAAAAATGTGTTCAAAATTACTTCACAAGACTGTCTGCCTGTACTATCCGCAATGAATCCACAGACATCCCATCTATACTTGGCGGGTTAAAGTTGCCTCCAACTAATATTACATGATAGGCATACTACTACATTACTTTCTTCAATTGATTCAACAACTGTTACAGCAGAACTGGGTGGCCTGCTCACCCATAATTATCTTGTAGGTATCTCTTTAAAGAGTTAGGCATTCTGACTAATGCTTCACAGTGTATTTATTTCCTCATGAAGTTTGTTGTCAATAATCCATTACTGTTCAAAAGGAACAATGAGGTACATAATTACAATACTGGTAGGAAAAATGACATTTGTTATTCCACATTAGGGTTGTCTTTAGCACAAAAAGGGTGGACAGTGCTGCAACAAATATTTTTGATCACTTACTCAGTGACACAATATGACTGACTGACAGCAAAATTAAACTTGATAACAAATGGAGAAAGTTTCTTCTTGACAACTTCTATTCTGTAGAAGAAATTTAATAAAAAAAAAATTTAAATAAAAATTAAAAAATTGGAGTTGTTCGGAATGTAAACCATATGTGCAAATTAATTTGTGATGTGAATGTAAAATGACCCATTCCACATCATTATGATCTATTGTGTAAAATGATCCATAAAGCATGTAACTAACTAAATAACTATCTAGCCTGTAGAAACATCCAATGATTAACTTTAGTTCACCTAGGCTTGGTATTCTTGTCCAGATAACATCTCAGTCAGACTCAATTTTGAACTCAACAGACACAATATCTTTGTCAAATGCAGTGAGCACTTTTCCTCCTATGGCATATACATGTCTTTTCGATACATGTTCCATGCCTTGTTAAATATTTCAGAGCTTTCTACTTCAGGTCTGATCCAGCGCTTAGTTCCAAGTACCATTTGAACACAACAGTTTCCCTGAAGGGCAGTAAATTCAGGCCCTTCACTACAAGTGCTTTATTATTTTATTGTAAAAATTTTGTATTAGAAATGCCTTTACTTTGCAGGGGATCTGATCTTGCTCTCAGTGTATTGACTGATGAGCTCTCATCAGAGAACCTCAAACTGTCACCTAGCTTTAAAAAACAGAAAGAAAGAAAAAGAAGAAGAACAACCATGTGCTCTGTACAAGACTCTGCTATCTGAGTGACTGATTCGTGTAGTGCACCCCTAACCTATTAAGAGCAGTCCTACAATTCCCCATCACACAATGCACGTCCATAAATCTGCAGTCATGACCATCCCATAATTGATGGAGCCTGTGATTGAGACCCAAACCAAATGATCTCAAGCAATTCTGGATATAATACTGCAAACTGTAAGCTCTGCTTGCACCCCATTGGTGAGGCCAGTCATCTTAACCACTTCTGCTAGTTGCCTGTATAAGTTGAGGATGACCTAAGGACCCAAGTGGCAGGTGTAATTGATGCCAACATGAGCTATAACTTGAAGATGCCTGCATTCTGCACCCTTGATACCTGTATGCAAGGCCTCCTCCACATCTCAGATGAGACCGCCCAGTAGGCATACTGACTACACACAGGTCTTATGCTACTAGCAAAGAGTTAGGATCCTGGTTTGCACCTTTATGGAATTTTTGTATGCAAACAATTTTCAGCAAAGCATGTGTTTTTTATGAGTAAAATGTATTTCAGCCTCTCTTAGTAATGTGCCAAATACTCATGAGAAAATCAATAAAAAATTTTATTTTATTTAATTCATCTTATGTTGTGTGTGGCAATGAGAACAGAAATTATACATCAATCATGTATGGGGAACACATCATAAACACTTGTACACATATTCACCTCTCTGAAACTCCTTTTATCTAGTATTTGAAATCACCATTACCAATGAATATCTGCAATATCTGCCCCTTCCAACAGACATATCAAATCTGTTTTCCCTTAGGCCCAGGGCACTCCAGGTTTCTGCTGCAAAAAGGCCTCTTAAACAAGTGTTTGAGCGTAGCACTTCCAAACTGGGGTGGGGGGCGGTGGGGTGCAGGGGAAGAGGGAAGGTTAATGTGATGTATGCAACAATGTAGTGATCGACTACTGAGATTGGTCAAATTAGTAATGAGTGTACATTACATGTGTGTCATATCTTTTAACTGATCATCACTGCTTTGTCCTACTTGTATTGTTAGATTGAACTGTGTTAAATAAAGAAGGTGTGTTAAAGTACTTGTTACATATCTCATCTCTCCACAAGGTTATTCTTGTTTCTGTTGTTGGCCCAGCTACATTTTAAAATCAGTGTTATGATAATGGAAAAACTTAGTTTGAATACAAACAATGGACTGAGAAAAACACACATGGAGAGAGAGTCACAGTCTCAGTTGACCCCCTGACCGAGATGCAACAGCCAGCTTGACTTGTGGAATCTGCAGCCAACTCACCTGAGACAGCCATGCCAGTTGCCCCTCCATCCTCCACCCTCCATCCTTTGCACCTGAGACCTATTCTGGGAGACATATCAAATCTGTTTTCTCTGAGGTCCATGGCACTCCAGGTTCCTGCCGCAGCAAGGCCTCTTAAGCATGTGTTTGAGCATAGCACTCCCAAATGGGTGGGTGGGGGGGAGGGGGGGCGGGGGGGGCTAATGTGGTTTATGCAGTGAGTGCACTGATAAATGACTGAGACAGCTCAAATTAGTAATGAGGTACATTATATGTGTGTCATATCTTTTAAATGATCATCATTGCTTTGTCCTACTTGTGCTGTGAGGCTTCCTGTATATGTTCACCTCTTCTATGTAATTAGACTGAACTGCATTTATGCTCTGAAAACATAACTGCAACTTTGAAAGTTGAGCTGCAATGCTCATGCACTGCATTGTGCTTACATGCTAGTCAGTGCCTGTATTATTGGTTGCATTATCATAATTACTCATTCCACTGTTGATAAATGGCGAATCCACAAAACAGCTCACAGATCTTTTCTAAGAGCCAACAATCAAATACGTAAATCATGTACAGTAGACGCAGTTCAGGAACATAGAAGATAGATCAACAAAAAAAGAAGTGTTTTATATCACTTCGTAGATACGTTTGTGGGATAGCTGCAGTATCAGTTGTAGTCAAATACATGAAATGGTTGAAGATCAAAAGCTTTTTACAAAAAAAAAAAAAAAAAAAAAAAAAAAAAAAAAAAAAAAAAAAAAAAAAAAAAAAAAAAAAAAAAAAACTTGATTGAAGTAACACTCTATACACACATATTTAGTGAGTGCATGAGTTGGAAATTTCTACAAATGTGCACTATGATAAAAATGGTACCTTACAACAGTGAAAAAAAATTCCTTAGTTTATTTTTTAGTCAAGGAGGCCATAAAACAATTCTCTCTATTTTCAATATACCAGCAACAGCTTTCATCAGAAAACTGAGTTGAACCCTAAAGCATGTGCTGAAGCTGTAAACAGGTCAATGTCTGAAGGACTATCAACCCTTGAACGAGTGTACCTGGTTTTATAACATGAATGGGAGTGTGGGGTATTTTGTACACATGTAAATAATAGCTGTTTTTATGTTACGAAGGTAAACATGTATGAGCAAAATCACAGTTCAATCTTAGTTTAATTAAATATCAATAAAATAAATTTATATTATACCAGATAGATCATTGTTTAATTAAACAGTAAAACAAGCATTAAACAGTGCAAGTGGATCAGGTCACAGCCAACAACTTGCTCAATTACTAATTATCTAGCACCTCATTGTGGGATTGTGCTGATAGCTGATAATCTGGACCATTTTCTTGCACAGATCAATTTTTTCTTGCCTAGCTCACTGTTTATTTTATATTATTGCTGCTCACTTGGTTGTATGACAGCTCAACTTAGCACTGTGTTAGCTGTAGCAATTACGAAAGAATGACTATGGGCTCATAATTGTGAAACAACAATGGAACGGTACAAGACAATGTCATTTGTGGTTGGTGTACATTATACATAAGGGCGCCCACTTGAGAGTTAAACATGAGAAAATGTAGAGATGTCCTGTTTAGGTAGTTTTACACACACAGAAAAAGAATTGAGCTTGATTAACTTATACTATGACCTTCAAAAATAGAAAAATAAAACACTGCTTAATTACATGAGGGAAGTAATGACTGATAAAATAATTGCATATTTAAAAACTTCTAACATCGATATAAAGTTGGGTGTCTATTGTTTTGAGCTATTGGGACTTTGAGACCCTTGAATAAGGAAATGGTTATGTAGAACAGGCCTTTATTTCAATCAAAATAAATGACATATGAATATCTGAAGAGGAAGGAAGTCAGCAAGCAGTCATGATCCAGATTTCAACTACAATATAGCTATTATCAGTGTGTATGAAGTGAGTCATATAGACTCAACAGGCTTGTAAATGCACATATTATTACACGATCTCAGCATGTACATAGTTTAATTCAAACTGTGTATGTTGTTTACAGACTTATAGGTCATTTACAGCTTCCACTTTTGTGGGGAAATGTGAGCACCATATCCATAATTCAATGAGTTTTATTAGTAGCTTAAAAATTCTGAAATTTAACAGTTCTTATTATAACCCACTAAAGTGACTATTGCTGATTTTTTTCACTAATTGGCAGCAAATCTCATGAAGGCATAACAGCATGACTTAAGCGATTGTCTCCACTAGCTTATTATTTGATAAACAATATTTTTACAGACTGATACTGTCATACTCTCAGTCTAGGTCCTAACATTTATGGTGAATTCTGATGAAAAATCACTCAATTCTGTAGTTTTAAATCAACTGTGTTTCAGAGATACATCAACGATACATTTATAGCATGGCTCTGAGGTGAGGATAAACTTGTCGGGGTCTTGGGGCATCTTAAAGTAATTAATAAAAATATGACATTCACCATAAAAAGGGAGAAAAAGCTTGTCTGACCATTTCTGAATGTATTAGTTTGATGTAAGAAGGATGGGTTTTTAGGACATTGCCTCTACCACAAGACCACATATACTGATTTATGCTTGCATGCATAGAGTTGTGACAATACTTTGCAAACTGTGAGTGTACTTAAAACTTCAGCTCACATGGCTTATGTGTTGCCTCATGTTGACAGTCTGCACGGTGAACTAGTACACTTGGAGGCATATTTTTTTTAGGAAAAACAGATATACTCAACAACAGCTTAAGAGACCTCTGCAAGCCAAACCAACCAAAGGAAGAGGAAGAAGAAAGACTTGTAAAGCCTATGGCCTTTCACCAATAAGTAAGACATGATTCTTAAAAAATTGCATGAATAATGAAGAACCATAAAGCGATTGTCATCTTCTGCTCACAGATCAAGATGGCCGCTCTTCTGGAGCCTGCAAAGGATGATCTGCTTTTACAAACTGTGAGAATCTATGAAATTCTTTGTCAATGTGTTAAAAGTTACATAGGACAAATTACATGCACTGCACAAGAATGGTACATTGAACACCAAGAGCACACCCACCTTCTACAGCATAACAGATCTATGGTGGCTGAACACTATATTCCCACTGGCTATCCCATGTAATACAGAAATATTAAGATACTGGCCACACTTTCATTCTGCTGGGATTCAGTGATGAAGAAATGTGTGGAAGTACAACTGGCAGACAACTTGCCCAACTGAACAAGGGCGTCTGTCTCAAGAGTTAATGGAAATTTCTTATTTCAAACCTGCATTCTGAAAAGGAACTTCATTTTGAATCTTCATTGCTGGACATTCCAACACCTTCCATCAATTTTAATGACTAACCACATAATTTGTAAGCATTGTGCATTTTCAGACTCAGTCCTCTGAACATTATCATCTTTGATGAATATGTTTTATTTATCACAGGCATCATCATGCCATTTGCAATATCTGTAATACATACACATTTTACTCCAAATACAGGTTTTAGTATTTAGCATGTCAGCATACATACTGTCATGCTTGGATATATGAAACTAAGTCACCAATTTGCCTTTAAAAGAGGGAGTATCGCTGTTCTGGATGCATGTCTGAATAATTACGGAATATTCTTTTCACCACAAAAAATCTTGATAATCTGTTCATCTTAGTTATATATCTCCAGATGTCACATAGAAAATTATGAGTCTTACCTAAGTTGCTGATTCGAAGCCACAATCATTTTCACTGCTCCATGAGTTTCACTGCCTGTTTCTAAAGAGCAGGTGTCTCTGATCTCCTACATAAATTATTGCCTTTTCATTTTTGATACAAAGGGCAACTGTACCACCCTTCCACTCTATTCAATAGTGCTATTCCTTTTTTCATTATAGTTTTCCACCCTGTCATTTTAAATCAATATCTAGAAATTCTGTTCACATTTCATAGCCATTAGATCCAGTTCCTCTGACATTTTCAGGATAATGTCTTTGACCATAAATTTTTAAATCTATCAATGAAAACTAAAATGCTTATATGTTGCACAAAAACCATTTAACTCATAAATCACACCATTTTATTTTTTTGTTTTTAGATTATTTTGGAAGTTGTAGGCTCTGTCTACACTAACATATTTCTGCAAATAAATGTATCATTAAGGGGTGTTCTAATACTATAATCCACTTTGTTGTATAATTTATGAACATAGTTAATACCATGTACCTTTGTGTACTGTCTGTGATGGAATTAAATATAAAGTTCCATTACTGCATTTAGACAAACACTGTGTCATCGTAAAGAATGAAATGATAAAGGAGGCCACACAAATTTTATTCAGAAGACAGTGATAACTTTGAGGGCTCCGTGCTTGGATCTGACATGATGCAATTAATGATTTTTTTCCCTCTTTTCTCCAAATCGCCTGCTAAAAGAAAGGCATCATAGGTTCACTCCCACAATCAACAATAGAAGGCTCTGTAGAAGGTGATAAAATGTAAATAAAAGCATAAGGGCATATAAAAACAGAATGAGTTTAAGATATTTTAACATTAAATATTTTGAAACACAGTATCCAAATAAAAGTTAGAAACATTATGGGTATTTACAAAGACATTTAAATTAAACATGTATAATCATATTCCTGAAAAGAGAGAAGACATTAAGGCATTCATTCATCAAACAGATAACAACACGTGGACATGTAAAAGTGTATTTTTCACAAGGAAATATATTCCTAAAGTATATAAAATATTTTTTGTTCAAAATAATAATGAAATTTATAAAATGTTATAGGTTCAGATTGCACATACTGTTTAACAGTGTGATGACAGTCTACAAGATGTACTGAAACAAATTCATCACGGTGAATACACTTTAATGAAGGGGAAACTGCAGTAAAACTGGTTTGCAGATTGTGTTCACAATGTAAATATGTGATTATTTGTCTTTTACAGCAATGACTAACCTTAATCTGAGCAGTTGACTGAAATTTAAAAAAAATGAATAAATGAAAAACATAATATGTTTCTCATGTTAAACAAAATAAACCATTGGCAAGATGCAGCACCATGCTAATTACATTTGAAAAGCCTAAAAGAAAAATTTGGAAAATATGGGATCCATGCAATCAGCAGGCACAGCCAATACAAGTTTAACATACTTCTACAGCTTAAAAGCTAGAGAAGAGCAGCAAGCAATACAAAGTCCCACATACGAATTGTAACATACTGACACTGGAGAACCATTCATAAGGTTCTTTCCCTTTGTGTGAAAACTTTTTCAACCAGTGACCTCCAAGTGAATAATATTCATTAAGAGGAAACTGTTTTGTTAATTCTGTTAACTTAAGAAATTAAGTCTTTAGCAGTCTAATGTGGCTTAATAATCTGTTTAATCCAACTGCCTATAAGCTGAGCAATCATCTCCTTCATTCAAGTTTTTTAAAAAGTATCTTGCTTTGTATGTTCAAAAATTCTACTATGATTTCTTTTAGATCACAATATGAACTGATTTAAATTCTCTACCAGACACAATATTGCAAGAGGTGGTCTCCTGAAACTTTTTAAAATGTCAGGATGATACCTATATAGGACAATGACATGAGGAAAGAACAGGAAAAGGTTATAAAATCTTAATGAGGTAAAAGCGACCAACTCAATTATAACTATGGCAGAGAACATACAAAATGAACTTACACTCATCAAAAGAACAGGAAAAATGTAAGTAGTGATGGAAATTCCTCATTGTGAAACTTGTTATGCCAGGAAAAGGTACCATAATTAGTGTTGTTGCAATATCTTCAAAACATCTGCACAATATGATTTCAATCCTCTGCCTTTCATTTACACCACAGAGCATCTTCCAGAAAATGAGCTTCAGTGAACATGTGTCTAAAACTTCACAAAAGAGAATCCAGTAATGTTGGCATGAACTTGTAATCTGCTTGTAAGGCTTTGGAAGATAAAATAAAAATTTTCTTTCTCATTTAGCCAGCACCTTTAACTGACATGACAGTACTTACTAAGAACATTCCTCCCTTAATTTTGGACTGTACCTGCATTCTTCCAATAAGGCACCGAATATTCTGCCAGGTGTGTAAGTCTTCAAATATCTTGGCATCAATCAAAGATTTATCACCTCATTTAAGCTGGCATTAGGTATATTGAGTTCAATATATAAAATTCTAAAAGTAACATGGAGGATGGGAAAAATATATAGGAATATCCATCTGTATCATGAAAAGAGTAAGATACTGATATGATGTGCTATTTGTTAACAGAGACCAGAGCAGTGTACAGTGTGAAAAATGCTCAAAGCATTGATACCAGTAAAGAGATCCCAGAAAGGAAAATGCCTTATGACTCACCAACATGCATGATTGTAAATGTGGCACTAAGAAACAGTTCCACAGAGAGCAACAGCCTGTTAATAGACTACAGGCAAATAAGTTCAGTACAAGTTTTCATCTCTGGAGGGCACATTCAGTAACATGATTAACTGAAATTGATGGCATGGTAAGTCACTGGTATGATATGACAAAATGAGAGGCCACTGATGTTATCAAAGTTTTCAAAATGGAATTCAGCAACTGTGCACTTATTTTCCCACAAGACAGAGTGTTTGAAAAATCCACAGTAAGGTCATTTGTGTAATCAAAGCTGATCATTATTCCTAGATAGCATAAGTAACAGAAAGCAGCTCTACTGAAAACAGAATTAACAAATACAATATTACCCCAAAGGTGCCTCTATTTACACAAGTTCATAGAGTGTATGTCACTATGACATCATAGCATCTGAAGGCATATACGAGGAAACAGAAGGTAGAGTCCTGATTTGTTTCTAATGAGCTACAAATGTATCTAAAGCATAAAAATTTATGCATCTTTTCCACAAAAAAATCCAAAGTTACTGTGGCAAACTAGTGATATCAAAAGGGGTCAGCACTGGAAACCCTGGACTTTGACATCAATCAAAGCAATTGTAAGAGGTAGACATAATAGAATAATCGTTCATCTGTTTTGTCTGTGATATACTAGTTCCATTGGTGATAAATTTAATATTATATTGAAAGAAAACCCCAATCCTAAAGCAATCATTTTCTAGTTGACATTCTGCAAGGTGAAACATTTTCTCAAATATCAAAATACACAACTGACTTAAATCAAGACCTTCTTTGACAGACTCAGAGTACAACATGACACTTTCCAGAATACAGCTGGAAGGATCCGCAGTAATTTTGTCCCAAATGCATGAACTGCTTTTCAATGGGTTCTGAAAACTGCAAGTTTACCCCAGAAGCTGATAAACCTATAACTCATCTTATAAATGCTGAGTCTCTTCTGGTCATACCCCTATGCCAGTGTCCCACTTTGTGAGTGTTCCAAACTAAAACCATGACTCATAAATTCACCTGTAACCACCCAAGGCTTTTATTCATATCATCAAATGTAACGCCATTTGTGGCAACATTTATCTGATTGGTCAACTCACACTGAATTGATTTCCTGTTTTGTACAGTGGGATTAGTATCACAAAATGGAGTAGGCAGAAAACTAAATAATAATTTTTTTAATCATTAACTTGTAAATCATTTGAGATAATTCTTATTTATTGTTCCATCTCAGTTGCACATTTTTTAATTAGATTACATGTTTTGATCACTCTGGATCATATTCACACCTAAAACAAAGTAAAACTAAACATGTACCACCTAATAGCTTAGAACAAGTAGAAAAGGAAAGAATTGTGAATAAATGTACAATTTACCTAAGTGGTTCCGTCAGCAACCCATCTTTTCTTCTCAGAACCACATATCAGAGTACTGTGTTTTGCAACTGGGGTCACTGTTTTAAATAGGCATATCTACATCTACATCTACATATATACTCCACAAGTTACTGTATGGTGCATGGCAGAGGGTACCCTGTACCACTATTAGTCATTTCCTTTCCTCATCCGCTCGCAAATACAGCAATGGAAAACGACTATCTATATGCCTCTATATGACTCCTAATTTCTCATACCTTATCTTTGTGGTCCTTATGTGTGGTGTATGTTGACAGCAGTAGAATCATTCAGCAGTCAACCTCAAATGCCAGATCTCTAAATTCTCTCAATGGTGTTCCTTGAAAAGAATGTCGCCTCCCCTACAAGGATTCCCATTTCAGTCCCCAAAGCATCTCCATAACAGTTATGTGTAGTTTGAACCTACAGGTAACAAATCTAACAGCCTGCCTCTGAATTGCTTTTCATGTCCTCCTTCAATCCAACCTGGTACAGATCCCAAACACTGAGCAGTATTCGAGAATAGGTTGGACCAATGTACATACGCAGTCTCCTTTACAGATGAACCATACTTTAGCAAAATTTTCCCAACACAACTGTAGGCAGTGCTTGCAGCACGCTGGCATGTAGACTGGCTACTGTACATACTGGAAAAGTGCGTGCAGTACAGTACCACCAAGCAGAAGCAAATGCAATTAACAATAACTGTCACACCATCTTCCCTATAGTTTTAGTTGCTGCACCTAATTCCACTTTTATAAATAATTGTTGTATACTTTTTACAGTTTCAACTTTCAATGTTTTTAAAATTTTATAATATTTCATGACATTTCATGCAGGTCTAGGTTCTGTACATAAGTCCACTTCTGTAATTTTATGATCCTTATGTCTTTTGCTATGCATACATCCATCGTTCTAAGCCTATACTTTTAACATTTTAATGAAAAAAATTTGTACACTTGTTATTTTTATGCTGTCACAGTAAGACCTTATGACTTTATACTTTCAGAGTTTCAAATTTTGAATATCTTAAGATGCTAATTCAGTTTTAGCTACTTTATTTCCACTTCTATAGACTACTATTTTATGCCCCTTTTACAGTTGTACACATTCAATCCAGTATTTTACCACACGGTTTTTTAAAATAATTTACTTTTTGCAATTTTAGTATAAGACCCTCTCTTGTTAAGCCCATAGTATCCTTGCCACTATCAATTGCTCATCTCCTCCCCCGCCCGCCTTGCCTTTGTTGCCTGCTTTCAAACCCCCTCAATCCAATTTATAATTTCACTATTTTATGCCATTTGAATTTCACATACCCATTGTTCTACACTATTATTGTTTCAATGAGAATTTTACACAATTATGTTTTCTACGATTTTAGCATGACCCCTCTTGTTAAACTCACGACATTCCCACCACCCTCATGCTGCATCCTTTCCCCTCCCCCAACCAGCCTCACTCGCTTTTCCCTCCCACCGTCTCCCCTACCTCCAACATATGCCTATTTAAAACATTGACCGCAGTTGTAAAACACTGTATTCTGACTACTTAGGTAAATTCTACAGTTATGTACAATTCTTTTCTTTCCTGCTTATTGCAAAATATTACATGGTATGTATTTAGTTTTCCTTTGTTTTAGATATGAAGATAATCTGCATGTGACCAAAACATGTAATCTAATTAAAAAATATGCACCTGAGATGGAATAATAAATGAGAATTATCCTAAATATCAGTACAATTGCTGTATCTCTCAAGATGAATATGTAACCTGTAGTGAAAATTGTAAATCATATGGTGATAAATCCTTAATTCATTTTAGTTTTATGTCTCTTTATACTAAGTTTACTATGAACTTGCTTTTACTTCATTATTTTTTATGTTTTCTTCTTCTCTCTTTGCCTTTATAATCTCTAAAAGAACAGCCTCTTCTTATAGAGACTGTAATTCAATACACAGTCTTGTACATGTTTGTCAGTTAATTTAAAACATTCATTGTACATACATGTTGTGTTTTATCCTTACATCTGTGACATCAACATTATATGGAACAAAAATAATTTTGTTCTTCAGTTATATTGTGGCAGCATACAAGCTGTCAGCAGTTATCACATGAGAACTTCTGTTATTAAAAGTGAATAACACCAAATGAATGAAATATGGTTTCATGTTTTCACCAATTGTGTAAGTGGGAAAGCTTCCAACTACAGAACTCCACAAACACCTTATGTGAGTTTGCATTAATTTATTGATAATTATAAAGCTTGAAAATGCCATCAAAATAACCTAAATATGCTAATGGAAGTCCTTATACAATCTAAATAATTTAGCCTTGAAAGCTAGCAAAGTAAGGTATTCAGGACATGCAGCTGGGCATATATGTGATCACATGGAACAGATTACCTGCATTGTATGTCAAAAGGAAGAAGTCTGACAGAGATCCGTAAGAGTGGGCTACCTAATTTCCAACACGAAAAATGAGTTTTGAAAAAGCGTATTTGTGTCATTAGCTCCACAATTTTATGTTTATTCTCAACTGTTTTTGACTCTTACACTAATCTTCAAGGAGAAAAACACTGTACATCAGTGGATCGATCATACATTTCCCATCATATATGAGCCACACAAATATAAGACACATCTAATTATCTTAATAGGCTGCCTTAACTCAGTCCATATAAACATGCTGTGCCATGGCATAATTACAGTCTGAAAGCATGTTTATATGGACTGTATTAAGATTGACTATTATGAAAGTTCAGACAATGGAAACTCCAAGTAGGAATATCAATAATGTGGGAAGAGATAGATTTCTACTTACAGTAAAGAAGACACTTCAAGTTGCAGACAAGTACAATTGAAAGACACTCTCATGTAGCTTTCAGCCTCAGCCTTCATCAGTAAAGAAAACACATACACACACACACACACACACACACACACACACACACACACAGGCAAGCACACCTCACACATATACGACTGCTACTCCAGCACCTTGGGCTGGGCCAAGATGCTGGAGTTAGTGGTCGTATGTTAATGAGATGAGATGTGCTTGCTTGTGTGTGTGCGTGTGTGTGTGTGTGTGTGAGTGTGTGTGTGTGTGTGTGTGTGTGTATGAGTCTCTCTTTACTGACGAAGGCTGTGGCCGAAAGCTACATCCGAGTGACTTCTAATCGCGCCTGTCTGTAACTTGATGTGTCTTCTTTACATTAAGTAGCAATCTGTGTTTTCCTGCATTGTTGTTATTATGACAGTTAGATATGTTTTACATTTGTATGTCTCATATGTGATGAAAATGTGTAGTTGATGCATTGATGTAAAATGTTTTTCTCCTTAAAATGATGGTAACAATTGAAACCGGTAGAGAATCGTCAATGAAAATCCCCATAAATATTGAAGGAGATGTACTTGCCCACTTACAAGTTTGCAATGGAAAAACAGTGGGCTCTTCAAATCACTCATATTGGCAAAAATATCATCTTCAGTAACTGAAATGCTGATTCTCTGAGCAAGACTAACAGACTTCTGTGACTTTATGCAGTTTGGCATAGGGCTAATCATTACAAATCTTAACAACTGAATAAAAAATTAATCAATGGCACCATGACAGCTGAGGAAAGGTGGTTACACGACTTTATAAATCATTATGTATGCATACTGGATTACATTCCAATCCTTTCAACTACATCTTAAAAAGTGGGGAGTACACCATCCTGTTGATATTTTATTATATTTGGCTATTAAGCCTTGTAAGCATCTTAAGTGTTTTCCAACAACCGTACATTATGTAACACTAGGTTTCATCACAACAATCCTTCCATCCTCAGTACTGGAAATGAAACACCACATTTAGTATACAGTCATCTAGTTGAAACTAACTGAAATAATAATTTCATTTATTTATTTTAACCACATCTTATATTGCAGACTGCATCTGGACAAACTGTAAGGAAAGTCCGAATGCATAACTTTGACAAATTGTTAACATGTAAAAGATTTACAGCATAAGGTTTATTCAGTGAGTTGAAATCTCAGTGAATTAGCACCAATAGCACTTTGAATAAAATACATTGGTTTTCCAGTCATAGAAACATCAATTTCAGCCCTTTTTATCATGAGTGAAACAATTGTTTAAAAACAAATATTTTACGTTTTTTGAAGAGGATATAAGTAAATTTGAAACTTTAAGAGTACCAACTGGACATTATTAGAATACACAGAAAAGTTCTTTGTGGCTGGTAGTACTAAAGTCTTTATGGTTACACAGATCCAAAATTCTAAATGTTTTCCACTCACACTAGATTTAATTTCAGATTTAGTCATGGGAAGCTACAATGTTTTGTCAAACATTTATATGACTACTGACTTTCTACACTGCAGATGAGTGGACATGAAAACTAAGGAGCAGTTACTTTGTTATCTGCATTTATAAGTTACTCCAGTTGTGGCAAGACTTAAGAAGCTCATCTCAGCTTCCATTCTGCTGTGTGAATCATCATCTAACTTGTGGTTCATAGTTACTAATGTCTCTTTAAATAATGCTGTAGCAGAAGCTATTTAGCTGGTGTAGCACCTTGATGTGCTTCTGATGAAACACGAAAAAACCACTAAAATGAATACAGTCAAAAATGACTAAGTTGTGAATCCAGAATTTATCCAGTAAAACAACACCATGACAGTCCACATGTGGCATATGGGTCTGACAGAATGCGGTAGACATCTTGAAGTACAGGTTTAGCCATATTTGTAGTTTCTGGTGGATTATTGATGATCACCAGTATAGATTTCTGATGTTAACCCTTTTGTTATCAGAATTAAAAAGGTCACATTAATTCAAATGTTTAGGAAAAGCTGTAACTGAACATGTTGATGAGTGACATTTTAATATTTTTATTCAACTGAGAAGATATCCATAACTGTAAAGCTATGTTTTTGCAGGGAAGCCAATTTGGCAATGTATGTAAGTGGCAAGAAAACATTAACTGTGAATCAAACCACGTAACCAGATATTTTGTAACGAAATGGTTCTCTTGAAATGGGCACAGTTACCCTGATTTAAGTTTATGTAGTGACAGGTATTTCCAAAGGACAATCAACCTCAATTCAAGTTGTCAAAAAATAAATATATGATTTTTATATTACAATGTGAATAAAATGGCTAAATTCATGAATTAAAAAATGTAATATATCAACATTTACTTGCTTCTTTACAGAACTCTTAATATGTGTTTCATTTTCTGCTTTGAAAGGATTTATATTGTTCCAACAGTAGAGTACACCAGCTTTAATTGCACTATTGAAAAAGAATAAATTTTTAAGAGACAGTGGTTTTCAGTGATAAGTGCTAAAATATAGGCTACAAGTGTAAGCTGTCTCATGCATGTTACTTTCATTTTTATGGCAAGTTTCTTGTGCCAAGATATCTAACTGAATAGTAAATTATGAAAAGCTCAAAAATAAGGTCACAGGTAATGAGAAAAAAGTTAATACATAATGGAAAATTATCTTCTTTACTGTAATAATGTCATATTTTCATTTTGAAAGAGTGTCCTACATCACATTAATACAGGTCAGGGATGAACCTTAAAGTCTCACTTTCAGATATTGTTAAGAGCTGTTTTCTGAATTGTTCAATGTGTAGAACTGATAGTATTAAATGTCTTGTCATAATGTAAACTGATATCAGTGTACCTTTTATTTTTTTGAACTGGACAGATGGATTTTTATATTAAAAATGAATAAATCGAATATTCATTTCATTCTGACAACTGTAATGTCATATATTAGGCACAGTGAAACAAGATTTAGAAAACAAACACAGGAGTACCAAAAAGTCCTCACACAAAACCCATACACTTAATTTTGTGGCTTCCACAGTAGGGGGTATCAGCTGTTGAACTTGTCACTGTGGAAAATAAATAACATTTATTCTCTTTTCATTTATATTTAAAAACAGCTGTGTTATTGATTTCCACTTTAATTGCTGTCAGCTGCAAAGCCACAAGGTTGCATCTTCAGGCATAAAATGCAGTAACTGGTGTATTGCAGCTACGCTCATAAATATATCATATGGAAATTGATAGGTAGATGGATACCTGATATACTTTCAACTGTACAGTACGTCACTTTCCACATTATGTGCATGAATCTGAAGCATTGCAATTTCGAAATGGATTGCAATTAAAATAAAAAGCAAAAATTATAGCTGTTTCAAAATAGAAATAGAAAGGAAATAAACAGCATCTTTTTTAACCATGGAAAAAGTATGCTTATGTTACAGTCCCGTTCAGTATCAGTGGTTTAAGAGACACTGATCAACAATAACATGGATCTGGCTGCTTGGACTGTTGCACCCAAAAAAGCTGTACACATGGAATGGTAAAATGTGGGCAGCAGTTCATATTGTGTTTTTGTTCAGTGTAATAATTGTCACGGTTAACATTGTGCATGCCTACATTGAAGAAACACTTTTTACATAAACAAACATATGTACAACAACATACTGAAAAATGTATATGTTTTGTCTTTTTGAAAATTGTTACACTAAGCATCCAATTTGATTCAAATTTTATGATTATCAGCTCTTATGCACATGAACTACAGTTGCCAGGAAATAATGAGTAGCTTACTTATTTATTTTTACTATGAATGTCCATCAGTCACAGCCCACACACCATGTATGTTTTACATCAGCATGAAATTTCTAATGAATGAGTCTTTGGACCCAATGAGTGGGTTAAAGCAACCACCCAGTAATCAGATCTCTGAAAATTAGTCAACAGAAGCTTTACAGGTTGTTTCACATAAAAAGTATTTCAACTTATCTATGACCAGTGTCACAAGAAATTTAACTGTTACCTCATGTTAATCTGCTCTCTGAGAGATTTTCCTCCCATGACTTGTAATGGTAACATGACAAATAGTTATAGCCAGATTAACTTGGAAAGTATGGACTGAACAGTGTACTGAGCTGTCAGTTTGACAGTGGTGTGGCTACATAAAATCTTAACAAACAACACAATACTGTATCATATTAGAAAAAAGATAGATTGCTTCTCATGATAAAGTAGACACATTGAGTTGCAGACAGGCACAACAAAAAGAAAAGACTGTTACACATTTAGCTTTTGGACAAAGCCTTCTTCAGAAACGACAACACACAATTTGCACAAGCAAGCACACCTCATGCACACATAACCACCACCTCCAGCAACTCAGATCGGAATCCATTCTGGTCCAAGCTGCCAGAGATGTTGGTCATGTGTGCATGATGTGTGCTAGCTTGTGTCTGTTTTGTCTTGTGAAAAAGTCTTTGGCCAAAGGCTAAATGTGTAACAGTATTTTCTGTTCATTGTGCCTGTCTGCAACTCAACGTGTCATCTTCATGGTGAGTAGCAAACTATCCTTATCCTAATATCATTCATATTCCAACCTGGAGTTCCCATTGTTCAATACCGTATTATGTGTGTTAAATAGCAGATCAAAGAAAGTAAGAGAATAAAATCAGTTCAGAAATTTTAAATTGGATTTTGTATTGAGCTGCACTTCTGATGAAATTCCTTTCTGATATAAGACTAATAAAATTATTTCCTATATCCGACCACTGTGTTATTCTACTACAGTACTGGAGGTAGTGACAAAGTGTCTAAAAGTGCATATGTGTGTGTGTGTATGTGTGTGTGTGTGTGAGAGAGATCTCATCAGAACTGCACCATGCACTTTCTTACAACACCAAGGTGGACAATATACTGCAATAAAGACAGGAATGAGCCATTTGAGAAATAAGTCTACAAAAAATGTGCTTGTCACTGCAATAAAATGATGAATTATGAATCTTCAGCTTTAATTACACCGGGCAAAAACCATCACCACTAGCAAGATGTAATATTGAATGAAGCTCCTATACAGGATTTCATTTAAGTAATAGTGGAATTGCCTCCTTCATTGCAGCTTTGTTGCAGTATTATCACAACCTTGCATTTATTATAGCTAACCCCTACATTTCAGTACATATTTGAATTTAGCTGAGCGTATCATGTCACATTAAACTGGGTAAAATACTGTTGCAAATGGCAGTTTCATGAGCATGCAATACAGCAGTGGATGTTTTGCAGGAAAAGATCTAAGCATTCCGAAAAGTGTATCTCCATATTTTGTTGGTTTCTTTTCTTTTTTTTAATTTTCATGCTGGGTCAGGGTAAAGGAGGGTTGATATGGAGCAGGGGTGGGTGTGCCCTTCTCAGGGCTTCCCGTCGCCTACCATGTCCTGGTCTTCTTCAGGATCGCAGGGGTCGGAGTCGGAGCGGTCCACTGGAGCGAACTTCATGTATTGTAAGCGGTACTCGGATTGCGGGGGGCCCTCCGACTTGCTCCTGCGAGCGGGCCTCGCCCGGCCACCTCCGCGCTCCTCCGACTGCAACACCAATCATCCACTTGTTCCCGATTCCACTCACACTCATAGTACTTCCAGTGTACCACACATGGAAATACACACTTCGACAATGGTAGCCCTGCAAAATATATTTTACTGCCCCACAAATTCCACAGAGAATTTCACTCTACTCAAGTTCTCTTGTTGATCTTTTAATCTATATTGGCATGGAAATGCATTAGGCCATGTAGATATGATCAGTTCCTTGTAAGACGTGATGGTGATTACTCTTCATATTTCAGCATTATTGCTAGCCCTGAACTTGAGAAAATATTGGCTGTCCACTGTGAACAAGTCTTAAAGAGTTTTTCTGTATTCTTCACTGTCACAACTGAGTATCCTTGCAAGAACACTCCCCTGTTTTGAGGTTTTCCAGCAACTTCAGGCAGAGAGATGCAGGTCTCAAGCTTCTTCTTTGAATTTCTTCATTACTTGGAAGTCATTTATGGCAAAAATGTACTATTGTGAGTCATTTTTATGGGAAAACATTGTTGACTGTGAAGTTCATTCAAATTCTTTTTTGTATTGGATGACATCTGTGGGTTTGTTATGGGGAAAAACTACTAGAGTACACCTACATGCAAAGCACAGTTATGTTACTTCAAAGGAAAATGTTTGCTATCCCTGCCATCTCTGTCTTCTTTGTTAGCTACACATCAGTAAAAATGTTGCCCCCCAATGTCCCCCCCCCACCTCCCCCCCCCCCTCTCCATTTGAAGGGCAACGCCAGCTCAAATACAGTCACTTCTTGTAAAGTAGGTTGCTCTTATGGTTGATTGATACCTTACTTACTCTATGCCTGTGATACTCTCAATGAGATTTTTCGTTCATAATACCATTCGTGTTTAATCTCAGTTTTAACTGATTAAACTGTAAAGTTTCTAATCTCGAGATACATTTTAGGAGCCATTATTATCCTCTCTCATTCCCCTTGACATTATTAAAAAAAGTTATAGTAAATGGAAATCGGTGGTACTTTAAGCAATAAGAACTTCGCTCCACATTTTAAATTCCTAAAGCTTACAGTGACACAGATATTAGAGTTATATTAGAAGAACTGTAATTGTGTCTCTGAAGTTGTGGAATGTGGAACAAACAAATGTAATGTTTCTATATTTTATTTTATGAAAAAGTTACCTGACCAAATTAATAATATATAGACCATACATAGCTACTTCCCCAGTTTTTTCTTTCTCACTGATTTCATCGCTGGGTAGTAATATAGTAGGAAGAAACATATTAATTGAGCATTGTCCTGAAATATTACATGACCGCTTTGTAAGATATAACTATTAGGCTATAACGTCTGAAGTGAATAATTCATTTTAATTCCTCAAAGCAGATTTGTCTGGCATCATGTGTAACGTACAACAGTGAAACTTAACAATATGAGGCATCTTTCAAGCATCTGTGAATGTCGCAAATACTACTGGAAGCATATGCACTTGAAGGATTGAGTGAATTTCTTAGTGTATTAACATGCCACAACAGCTAACAGCAGCAAGTTGTAGAAGAATCCACTAGCACAGTAAAGTTTTCAGGTAGTACCTGGTCTGATTAGGGAATCAGGAAAGGTATGCACAGAATGCAGTACAATCTACAACAGAAAGCTGGGGCTGTCACTCACCTGAATATTAGACAAAAGATGGAAATGCAAAAATATGTAGGGGCCTACAGACAGACAGTGGGTGCATATGGACAAGGATATACACTCATTGACACTGTTGGAAGGTGGAAGAAGGTTTACTGCTATGATTTCTCCATCTAAATTGTGACTTCATGAGTTACATAAATATATTTTGAGGCCCTGAATTGGAGCATATTAAGGTGAAATAATCATGTAAATTTAGTTACGGGGGAGGCAGATACTGTAAGAATCCTAAGAAAATGTACTTAATACATTTGCAAAAAATGTCATCTGACAGTTCCTGAGTACTATTTGTCAAATTTGGACTCTTAACTGCATTAATAGAAGAGAGACAGAAGATGCATCACAAGTTTGCTCAGTTAGTGTGAAAGCCTCACAGATATGCTCAAAAATACCCATTGAGAGACATCACAAGGAATATGGTGTGCAGCATAGAAAGGACTGTTCTTAAAATTCTGTGAGCATGTGTTTCAAGATGAGGTGAGAATCACACTATTTCTTTCCACACTAATATCTCATAATTACAGTACCTTCTGTGGAAGTGTAGCAACATTTGCTCTTCCCCAACACCGTCCATCAATGAAATACTGTGGGAGAAAAGGGTACACAATATATCCCCTGCAGCACACCCAATTGTGATTTGCAGAATAATGTCATGTCATATGGCACACAAAGAAAGTAAATAACACCTGCATTCACATGGAACTTCTGGCAGAAGCAAATGAGCAATTGCAGAATATCCATGGTGAGTATGTGTGGTCAGTGAATCTATGAGCATTATGAATCCGGATGCAAGCTGATAAAGAAAAAGAAACTAAATGACACTATGCGGTGAAAAAGACTGTTCTGAGTTCCCCATTACAATTATGAGTAAAAATCAGGCTGATTCCTTCAATAAAGACATGTGCTATTTGTTTCCAAACTAACCTGCCACCTCTGAAGGCCTAATGACAGTTGGATCAGGAAAGGCATAGGAGAGGGCAAAGAAAGACAGAAATAGAAGCCTCATAGGTAAGAAATGGGTGTTTCTCATAAAAAGAATATTCAGTATCACTGGAATGATTTTCTGCATAGAGCAAGAGGCCCCAACATTCCAACCGCTGAATTTTATCCAGTTGGTGCCATAAGACCAGTACCTCTTCTTTCCTCTGCTGTTATCATACTTAGATAGTGCTCTTTCTTAACAGATGTTACTGTTAGCAGTTTTTTCTTTCTTTTTTTCCAATATATTCCACACATTTCAAGGGGTAGGAGTTGTGAGCAGGTGGCCACTTTCCAGCCTTTGATATATAAAATTAAAGAGATAAATGATACTGACTGACATAAAAAATATAACCTATGGCACAATGAAATGTAGATGAAAAACATTATGCAACATTATTTTTGGTATTGGCAAAATTTTTGTTGTTCCTGGAATACTTTTTTGAGGTGCTTTCAGATTTATTATTAATTTTTTCTGTTACTTCTAGTTTTTTCAGAAATCAAGTAAACTCATTTTCCATTTAAACCTAAGTTCAACAAAGAGACATTTTATTACAAGTAAGGGAAATTTTATTTTAGTTATATGGAGTACATGGCCACCTATCTGGCTGTATCGCCTGGCCACCAAGAGCTGTTGCATAACGATTTGATTCACGGATCCAGTTATATGGCTCCTTCCGTGTATAGCGATTTTACGACTATGATGTGTGGGGCCTGAAGATGGCATCAATGTAATGCCGAAACTGGTAGCACATAAGAAGTTCATCAAATAAATTTCTACAATACATATGGCTGTTGGTAAATTATT
Source organism: Schistocerca americana (assembly GCF_021461395.2). Lineage (NCBI taxonomy): Eukaryota > Metazoa > Arthropoda > Insecta > Orthoptera > Acrididae > Schistocerca > Schistocerca americana. Next base: position 424,637,476 of record NC_060130.1, on the reverse strand, counting down.
GCATCAAGAAATATCTGGCTGTTAGCTGGGAAACTTTAGTACATTGTTGAAGTGCTTTAATGTTGTGAGGTTATATCTGTGCTGTCAAATGTAGTTTTGCACTTTTTAGAAATAAGTTTCCACAAGTGTTTGAATAATTCAAATGTATTCTGTTGTGTTTGTGGTAGCTAAATAATTCTTACACAAGGACAGGAAATTAACAATTTTTTGAAAAATGTCTACTACACACACTTTGGTGTAAGACTTGGTGATCAAGACAAAAGGTGGGGACCACACAAGGTGTGCTGTACATGTGTTAAGGGACTGTGACTGGAAAAATGAGAAGAGGAAATCAATGCCTTTTGCAATTCCCATCGTTTGGAGGGAGCCATAAAGTCAGGTATATGATTGTCATTTTTGTATGAGTAACACTGAAGTAGGAAGGATATGAAATATTCTAATAGTTCTTCAGCTTTATGACAAGTTAATGTATACTGAATCTCTCCCTACTCCAATTGCACCGACCATCCTTGAAGATTTGCAAGAGGAGAGCAGTGCAGAAGATGAATGCCACGATGCTGATGATAACAAGCTGGAAGAAGATTCTGTAGCACAACTTTGAGTCAAAATAAACTAAATGACTTAACTCATGACTTGAATCCGACAAACTGCTTAGTTCATGACTGAAATACAATAAATGAACCAAACCATGGACAAAAGGAATTGATAAAGTTTTTTAAAGAAGAAGATCATCTGGTTTTTTGTTGTGATATTAATGGTTTACTGAATTTCTTTAATGACACTAATGATCCACGTCAGTGGAGGTTGTTCACAGACTTGTCAAAATGTAGCCTGAAATGTGTATTTTTACATAGTGGAAATTAGTTTGGCTCATTACCTGTTGCCCATTGAGACACCATAAGGAGACATATGAAAACCTCAAAGCTATGTTGAAATATGTGAACTATCAAAAATATCCTTGGTCAATATGTGAGGATCTGAAAGCAGTTGGCATATTACTTGGCCAACAATGTGGCTACACAAAAATGCCATGCTACATTTGTGATCGGGGCAGTCGAGCTAAAGACAAGACTGAAAGAAAAGCTCTCCAATCCAGCCTACAGAATACAATAAATGAACCAATTGTTCAACCAAGCAAGATATTATTACATTCTCTCGGATTAATGAAACAGTTCACTGAAGAACCCTCAAAAGATAGCAATGACGGGGTCTTTGTGGGGCAGAAAATCAGAAATTTAATGAAAGACTATGTGTTTCAAAGTACAATGAATCCAGTAAAAAGAAGGGCTTGGGTCTTGTTTAAAGAAGTAGTTTCCAACTTTTTGGACAAAAAAAAAACAGGAAAATTATAAAATCACAGTTCAAAGAATTAGGTTGTACCATGAGTGTGAAGCTTCATTTTCTATATTCACGTACTGATTTCTTCCATGTGAACCTTGGCAATGTCAGTGAAGAACATGGGGAATGGTTCCACCAGGACATCAAGGAGGTGGAAAAGAGATTCCAGGGAAGATGGAATACATACATGAAGGCTGACTACTGTTTTATGCCAAAGGGAGATGGCACTGGTGAAAGGAGTCATAGATGTGCTAAGATATCTCAATAGTTTTATTTTTACACGAAAGCCTGTACCTTAATCTACGTTGTACCAGTTTTCGAATACCCTCCTCATAGAAGTCTGCCGCCTGACTTGTTAACCACTGCATCACCACTGTTTTGACTTCGTCATCGTCTTGAAGATGCTGACCACCCAGGTGTTTCTTCAAGCGCAGGAACAGATGGTAGTCACTGGGCGCAAGATCAGGGCTGTACGGAGGATGACCTAGAGTTTCCCATCGAAAAGATGTGATGAGACCTTTGGTCTGATTTTCCACATGTGGACGGACATTGTCTTGCAGCAAAATGATGCCCTTGCTCAACTTCCATGGACTGTTGCTTTGATTCTGGTGTGACGTAGGCCACCCATGTTTCATTGCCCATAACAATTTGGCTTAAGAAACCATCAACGTCATTGTGTACCGCTCAAGGAAAGTCAATGCACTGTCTAAATGTTTGGTTTTGTGCACATCCGTCAACATTTTTGGTACCCAACGTGCGCACAATTTTCGGTAATTCAAATGCTCAGTCACAATGCCATACAAAACACAACGAAAAACATTAGGAAAGTCATCCCACAAGGAGGAAATCATAAAGCGTCTGTTTTCTCTCGCTTTATTGTCCACTTCCTGCACCAAACTTTAATTAATGACCAAAGGACGCCCACTCCGTTGTTCATCATGCACATTTGTGTGGCCATCTTTAAATGTTCTCACCCACTTTCTTACCATTCCATCACTCATAATGTTTTCTCTGTAAACTGCACAGATCTCGTGATGAATGTCGATCACTTTTAGGCCTTAAGCACTAAGAAATCTTGTAACAGCCTGTACTTCACAGTTGGCGGGACTCACAATTATCGGAGGCATCTTAAACACTCAGTATACAATGTAAACAAGGAAGAATCAGACTGTAATGGCGTCAGTGTGTAGATTAAGGTACAGGCTTTCATGTAAAAATAAAATTATTGAGATCTCTCTGCACGTCTTTTTTTTATTTCAAAATGGTACTTACTTAAAAAACACGCCTCGTAACTTGATGCAGTGACATCGGCAAAGGGAAATTAAACTGTCATACATGTGTCATGTTTTTGTAATAATTGTTAGCATTTTTAAGGGAACAAATACCACTGTATACTTTAATGCAGTATGTAGTGATTCTATACAACATAAGAAAGTAAATAATTTACTTTTAATGGGATAAAAAAATTCACTGTTACAAAAAAATGTGATTTCAGCTACAACTTCAAATGTGATTTGTACAGAAATTGGACAAGGTACAGAACTCAAATCAAATTTTAAATCAGGATGAAAAATACATTAAGTATACCTTGCAGTCATAAAACATCATTCAAAAAGTTTTAAAATAGAGCATAGTGTAATGTGTGTACTTCTGTGACCTATGGAGCTGATTGTGGTGAGAGTGCCTCATAACATTTTGTAACCGTGGGATGTAATTGCAAAGGGTGTTATGTGAAGAGGATATGGAATGTGTACAAGGGAATAAACTGGTAGTTGGATCATAGGTGACAAAAGTGAGTAGGATTGCACCTAAAAAGAATAGTGTTGGCTTTGAACCTTTATTTGGCATGTAGGAGAAGTTACAGTTGATAGTATGGGCAGATTACAGGGATGGTTTCACAGCATGAGAGGAAAACATGATTAAAATTACCCCTGGTGAGGATATTGAGTGCTTTTAGATAGGGGAAGGTGAGATGTGTTGGTACAGAAATGGCAACAAGTCAGAATTCTCAATGATGGGAGATAGAGTGGCAAAGATGTTCTAGCTGTATGAAGGTGTGTAGGCACTTTATAAGGTGATGCAGGATATAGGAAGCAAAAGTAAATGGATACAAAATGCAAGACTGAGTGGGTGTCATTCAAGGATTTGTAAGGAGTGATAGAGCATGGAAGAAGCAGAAATCCCTACATTTGCTTGTATAAGAGGGGAATGAATAAGTCTTGTATACATGGATTACAGTCATGAGATTTTGATTTTGTTCTCACATTTGTCTGATTGGTCTTCACAGTTTTTTCGTGGGGGGGGGGGGGGGGGGAAATTGTAAACTAATTTTTTGATGGCGTGTTGTCCTAGATACTTCAGAGTTTTAACTAGATGGATCGAATGGTCACGAATTTTGTGAGTTAAATTGTTGAGATGGAAAAAAAGTGATTGATGTGATGAATGGACAGTGTACTGTTCACTAATCGCAGCTTTGGTGTATGGAGTATAAAGGATGATAAAGGAGTTGTGCTATGACAGATATGGGGGGCACAATGTTATTTGTTGTTACACAAGACATCCATCCATTAGGATGGATGCAAATAAGCTGATGCAATTGACGGGAAGGGTATACCAGACAAGTTTCAACAGGAGATCTCAGTGTCACATGTAGTCACAGTATTGGTGACTGTGAATAAGAACTGTGAGGATATATTCCCTTGTGTTGGTGGACTAGCTGCAGCAGAAAAAGCCAGGATGTTTTTAAGGAGTGAAGGTTCCAGGTCAATAGGAAGAGGTTTCTCTGGGGGTGGTTTGTTGACTTTTAGGAAAAAGAGAACTTCTGAATTATTCCATAAGTTGCAGTGGAAACCAATGTTATGGGTGGTTCTATACAAGACTGAAATGGTTTCTGGACTATAGAGAGGACATTCTTCAAGGTGGTGATACGTGATGGAATCATGGCTAGGGATTGTATTAAATTTCTTTGCAACAGTGCCTTTTATACTGTGTGCTGTGATTGGTGTGTCTAAATCTGATTATGATATGTTATGTAAACATTGGAAGTTGTTAACAATGTGAGTGGCAGATGTATGAATGCATTTGTGGTTGAGTGGAGGTTAGTTGAGATCAAAATTAATGTTGTCAGTAATAGTTAATATTTCTTAGATGTAGGAAGACGGTTTTTCCTTGGGTTGTTGGGGAGGGGTTAGTTGCTGCAGAGGAGTGAGTAGTAGGCCACAAGATCGTGACCTCTATGTCAGGTTTTAGTGAGATATGTGAATGGTTTGATATAGTTGTAGAAAAGAGAAAAATAATGTTGTGCCTTTGCCACACCATTTTGAATTTTCAGGGAGTACGGTGGGGAAGTAGATAGGTTACACTGCAATGGATGCAGGGCAGCTGTAATGGTGAGGAGGAAATTGAATAGGGGATCTAGGAATATTTGGCTGTAGTGTTTGGAAGTTCAAGTTGGCAAATGTTTTGTATAATTTTTGTATCTAATCATGTCGTCGTCATGTGACTAGGGCCTCCCGTTGGATAGACTGTTCGCTGGGTGCAAGTCTTTCGATTTGATGCCACTTCGGCATCTTGCGTGTCAATGGAGATGGAATCATGATGATTAGGACAACACAACACCTAGCCCCTGAGCAGAAAAAATCTCCAACCCAGCCAGGAATCAAACCCGGGCCCTTAGGATTGACATTCTGCCACGCTGACCACTCAGCTACCGGGAGGGGGGGGGGGGGGCATCTAATCAGGTAATGTCTTTGGAGTTTAGAGGAAATGAATGGGGGTTTCAACAGACTCAATGGTGAAGGTGAGTCTGTTACTTTTTGGCATGGAAATGGAATAGGATTCACTATTAGTATCATGGCGAGTTATCAAAGTGACACAGGAGGGGAGGGGGTGATTTGGTACTTTCAGACAGGTTGAGAAGAAGAGAGTGAGGATGGCAGAGATTCCACAGGCAGGAATCAGGTGTGTGCAGAATATGATACCTGTGGATTTGATAAGGACAAAGTCTATGCTATGACAACTTGGGAGATTTGATGGTTATTTGCGAACATTTGTAATCTTGGGTTATGATTTAAGGATTCAGAGCTTTGCATGGGTCTCCTTGATTGCTGTTGCATTAGTTTTGGGAAAAAAATTATTCAGAACAAATGAGTTGTCAACATTTTCCCCAAAAAGCAATCTGGCATCATTAATGGTAGTGTCCACACAGTGTTTTCTATACATGAAATGGTAATAATAGTAACCATACATGTGTCTACGATTTCAGTAACAGTTCAATACAACATTTTTATAATGGAGTGGAATTGAATTTTATGGGAATATGTACATTTTTTTTTTTTTTTTAAATCATCAGTCTACTGACTGGTTTGATGTGGCCTGCCACAAATTCCCTTCCTGTGCTAATCTCTTCATCTCAGAGTAGCACTTGCAACCTACGTCCTCAATTATTTGCTTGACGTATTCCAATCTCTGTCTTCCTCTACAGTTTTTGCCCTCTACAGCTCCCTCTAGTACCATGGAAGTCATTCCCTCATGTCTTAGCAGATGTCCTATCATCCTGTCCCTTCTCCTTATCAGTGTTTTCCACATATTCCTTTCCTCTCGGATTCTGCGTAGAACCTCCTCATTCCTTACCTTATCAGTCCACCTAATTTTCAACATTCGTCTATAGCAACACATCTCAAATGCTTCGATTTGTACTTGAGGACTTTTATTTGGCCAAAAATATACAAGGAGTTGGGGAATGAGCATTTTGTGGTATAAGCTGATGGGAGATCTGCCTAAAGTGATTTAAAAAACCTGTGAAGTTGCCAGTTCCTCAGTGCTCATCCCTCACTCTGACAATGCACATACAAGATGATGGCATTTTCTTAGCAGAAACAATACATCTCACATGATGAAGTCCAAACAAGAATTTATTTTGTACATGGTGGTTGATGAAAATTGGGATTTTAAAAGAATGCATCATTCAGCCACAAATATGGGTGGCACTTTTTTTGGAATGAATCTTCCACTTTGTAGAGAAATGTATGCTATACTGGAACTTCTAGATAGATTAAAATTTTGTTCCAGACTGAGACTCAAATTCTGACCCATGTGTTCAAGACAGTCCTTGCTGTATACATAAAATGCCCCCTTCACCAAGTACAACAGTGAAAATTGTACTGGCAATGTGTCTGAATCTCTATCACCAGTGCATAACATGTACATCAAGATACATGTTGTAGATGTCACCTGTAGGAGGTAGTCGTAATAACCTCTGACCCAATCTCTCACCTCCCCCCCCCCCCCCCCTCCCACCCAAAAGAAAAGTTGAGAACAAAATGTTAGGAGCTAACACTCTTCAAATCACTATGAAGTGTGTGCCAGAGATGCTGTACTTGCTATTGTACCATTTATTAAGATTTCTTTCTGTTCGATTAAAAAACTGCAGCATTAGGACAATGTCTACATGTACACCTTCGTATGAGCTCTTATTTGTCTACATTTATTTCCACAATTTCTATGAGATTGATACATGGTGGGTTGAAGAATATTTATAGTTTCTGCGCTGAAAGGAAGTTCTTATAATAACTTCCTTCAAGTGTCTCTGGTGAAATTTGTTTAAAGACTAGAGATATTGTTGCATTCTCCTGCTAATCAACATGACTATTTGCACGAACATTCATTGTCTACATGCAGTGTACCCTGGTAACCCTACTTGATACAGAAACAAACAAGATCAGGTTTTAATTTCCCAAGGTCATTATCGATCCCGCATTCACATTAATCAGTTTATGGGACCACAGAAAACAAAGTCCAGATGGATGGACACAGTTTGAGTACTTGATATTTGTCCCATTTACTTGCACATTATTCAGTTAGCCTATGGGGGCCAAAAGGAGGTAGACAAAAATATGTAAACATCAAAAGAAAGGCATGGCTGTACATAAATGCTGATGCTAGCCAAGCCTGCAGGTTGCACTGTTTTATTAGACTGCAAATGGCACCTGTGCAATGTCCTCAATATATTGCAATTGACTGTTGTAGTCGAAATTGTGTTCTGTGTATATAGTTGTGAGTGTATTATATCATGCTCATTGCTTTCAAACATGGTAAAATTGTTGGTGCTCATATGGTGGATGCTTCCATAACCAAGGTAGTTTACGTGTTTCAAGAGCGACTGGTTTACAATTCCCTTGAAAATCATACAGGACCCATACTTCTCCATTCCAAGATGACTGGAAGCTGTTCTGAACGCCAACGGTTTTCCTGCACCATATTACACATGGTAATGTGTTGAGTTTCTTGTGTTCCCATATTTTTGTATACCTCCTGTGCAAGTGTTGCATTTGCAATTGATTTTGTTGATTAGCTGCCGTTATCCAGTAATCTAGCAAGGAATGGCAGCTTGGCATTTGCTTTGCTGAGAGTCATATCTATATGGTTGTACCATTTCATATAACATATGGGTACGGTACTCCCAACAATTTATATGATACAATAGACTATATTCGTGACTCGTTAGTCAAAGGATGCCACGAGTTTACGTTTTATACAGTGTACAACACTGCATTTCTCCACGTTAAGAGCTAATCGCCAGTCTTTCATTTTGTCAAGCTATTGCTGGATATTACTGCACATTTTTTTTTTTTTTTTTTTTGATAGAATTTCCTCATTTCCAACTGTAAACAGTTTGGGACTGAAACTAATACCATCTGCCTGGTCACTAAATGTTCTGGGCAAATCAAAATGAATATAGCGATTACAGAATGGGATACCTATTTAAGCATAGTGATACATTGATAAGAATGACAGAGAATATAAAAGAAAGAGCAAGAATGTTTTTACCTACTTTATAGATGTTCTGTGGTACTCCCCTTGGTTACACGGACAACATCGAAGTCAAAACACATTTCACGTCATACGTTCTGAAGCCTATATGGTTCCACCGATAGGAGCGCATTAGAAATGCGCATTTTGCGTTCTAGAATCGTTTTCGGCAAAGGACGCACACACACGACGTCTTACACGTGACCGCATAAAAAGAAATCCGTAGATATCGGGTCTGGACATTTAGGAGACCATGAGTAGGGCATAGCATCGTCGCGTCCAGTGCGGCTGATCCAGTGGGCTGAAAGATGATTTAAAAATCTGTGAACGCCCATATCCCAATGAGGGTGTAATCCATCTTCCTGACAGATGTAATCAACGTTAACTGGTGACAGCAACCATTGCTCTAGCAGCTAAGGTAAATGTATGTTGAAACACTTTTCTGAATGAAGAAAAAAAAAAGGCCGTACAATTTTTTTTATTGACATCACATAGAATACATTAACTTTCTGAGTGTAACTCTGCTGTTGTTCTTCTTGTGTAACGGTCCCTGTATGAGCACGGCTAATCCCTTCTTGGATTGCATTTGCCTCTTCTCCTCCTGGAATCTCTTCATTGTTTCTCTTCCTTTCTCCCGTTCTTCTTCCGTGATCTTCTGCATCCTCTTCCCTTGTCTGCTCCAATGGTAACACACTATCTCATATTAGGATGGTGTGGAAAGTTTCCTCATCACTAAAAGTGAGACGTGCAGCAAATGTTTCTTCCTCCATGGCTTCCAGCATTGCCATGGCATAATTCTTACGTTTTACTTGGTCTTCGAGTTTCAATGCCTGTAAAATTTTAATTACGTACGAATTCATTTTCAGGTTAGTTTAGAGAATATGCTAAACCGCTGTTATAGCATTTGTACATCCCTAATGCCTTCATACGTCGATTTCCGTGGACTATGTTCAAATAAAGAGGAGAGTCAACGTTTTGTGCTGATACACGTTACCGTCCGGTATATTTTCAGTTGCAAAGCATCGTGTTTCTTCAAATTGTCGACGTCATCTGCGAATGTTTTTGGGGTTTGGAAGTGCTTGATTGTATCGCTGACGACATCTTCCCTGCATTTCGATTACAGAACGACAACTGCTAAAGCGCCCTATACATGCACCAACCGATCGACCGACAAACTGGACTTGGGTGTAGTCGTTTTGATCGATCGACGGACGAACTTTTCTTGCTGGGATGTCGCCCTGGTAGGATCACCCCACCACTCCACCTAACAAATCGTGCCGTGTGTAGCGCTTTCGCGCCAACCGCCCGACGGCCGTTTGTCTTTACTCTTATGTCACCGCGCGCAGGAGTGAACGCTACTCTATAATAAACATTAAAGGGTGCGAGCCAGATGAAACTCTAAAGACAGAGTTTCTAGAGAAATTTAATGACTGTAGATGTTTGTTGCACACGTCGTGCGAGAAGTATAGCAATACAGATGCAAGACATGAAGCACTTTTTTCATTTTCTGACGAAGCCATAATAGTTTCGTGTGGCACATAGAGAGAATAAAAGATCGTCGACCTTCTGTATTTCTGACTTAAACGGAAAGTGTGGGATTTCCTTTCACGTGTGACAGCTGCTAAATGCTTCATTTCGTATGTATGTGTTATTGTACTTATTAGATGACCTGCGCTACTACCATGCGTAATCTTTCGCCTTCGAATTTGAAATGAGTTTCTTAGCTTACAGACCATCTTTTATGCTATGTACATAAATAAATTAATAAGTTCACATGAAAGTCTATTGTTTTATTTATTTTACTTTATCATAATGTGTTTCCTGAGTCAGCTATCAATCACTTTGTAGGTTTCAAGAATCATAATTGTGGGGATACGGCAGCACTGGATTGGATGCACTCTTACTTCTGCAAGTGGCTAGAAATCGTAATGTAGCTGACAGCCTCTCTCATGACTGTATTCTTTTTCGTTAAGAATGGTCTGATGATGTTCAGCAGTTCTGAAATGCATGATTCATCCATACATACGAATATCATCGGCTCCCAGCTACTTAAGTAACAGAAAATGAGTGATTTTTTTCCATGGTATAGCCGCTTCATTGCCCACAGCTTTCCCAAGGACTTTTTTGGCCTTGTTATCTCTCAAACAGCCAAGGCAAACCGCCGTTTTTGTTTCTGTGTAAAACCAAGCGGGATCTCGTAGAACTGAAAAACAACTTGAGATAAACAAATCAAAACAATAGGGCGGCGTTGTAATCGCTGAGTGCAGTCGGTCGGGATGTGCATAGAGTGCCTCTGAATTGGTCAGTTGGTCGGTTGGCTAGTAAATTGATGTGTGTGTAGGGGCTTTAATTTATAATTACCTTCTGTATGGGATGCGCAGTTTTCACTTACGACACGGAACTTCTCACTTTTACATCACTGCGCACGTGTCGGCTTCCGATTCACTGCGCTTGCGCAACGATAGATATTCTGATTTTTTTTTTCACACTCTGTAATTGTTGCCGATGTATCACTGTGGATTAAATAGTTGTAGTCGTTTGTAATAGCTATAATCATTTTGAATTGGCCCGATTTCTTCCGGAGGTGCAGAAAATATTACTCGTATATGCCTCTAGCTTTTACAAAACAATTGCATGGCTAATGTTGTCTGTCCATTCCATGACGAGGGGCCGCTGCGACACACTGCGCCAAATACGAGGGGATTCCAGGTCAACGTTCCCCTCGCGCAAGGCTCACAGGGGGAATGTTGGCAACACCGCCACCCCAAATGCACTACTGGCGAGGGGTGCTCGCCTCACACAACTACTGCCCACGTGCTTCTTGCCGGGACTGGCGTTAGGACGTATAATAAGCGCTGCTCAAGACGTAACCCGGCTGTATGACGTGCACTGCAGCAGTAGCTGTATTAGTACGGAACTCAAGCCGACAGAGTGTTCACTTTATAAAGCCAGTTTGCCAAATACAACTACAGTGACGTCCCGGTAACTGGAATGACGGTCCGAACTACTGTGGTGCCGAAAGTTACCGTTTCCACACGTTGCAGCAGAAGCGCTTGTGGTACAGTTTCCAATACGACGTCAACTGACAAGATAGAGTTGGGCAGTAATGTCACCGTTCAGGTTGCGACAGTAAATCTGCACTAAGAACTAAATAGGAATAAATAAGAACCACAAATATTGGGTACAAAAATAACACGTGTATGCCAAATACAGTCACGTGTTATAAACACGAATATTCATTCTTTATCGTCCAAAATTTCGAGCTATCATTCATTGTGTCACAAAGTAAAAACAGCAATTTACTCAATACCTGGAGCTTGTGTCGAATCGAAATTATTTTGCATGCAGCCTTTCAAGAAGTGCTTTTGGGTTTTTAATTTTCAGACCTTTAAGTGATTTATGACCAGTTACGTTGTCATTACCACAATCTGAATGTATGTCAAGAGTGAACGACAGATCCTCATTAATTCTAGAGCTTTCATTTTTTCGGCCCATGGAAAAGACTGAGCTGCTGGGAAATTACTATTGCCCTTCTGTTATTAATTAATCAATTACTCTCGTTTACCTACAATGTACCTCACATAGAAACAAGTCTTATCCATGGATCTGATGGTATGAACGTGTTATACTTTCTCCGCAATGCCTTGTTCTAAAGTAATAAAACACGTAATTGTCAGATAGTTTGTAAATAAAATATGCTTTCACTCGTCACACGACATTTCATTTTACTGTCACTGAGTTGATCTATTCTGATCAAACTTCGAAACTTGTTCTAGGGTATGGGCACAGTGCTAGGTCGAAGAGCCAGCCTCAGTGATCGAGGGGTTCTAGGCGCTACAGTCTGGAACCGCGCGACCGCTACGGTCGCAGGTTCGAATCCTGCCTTGGGCATGGATGTGTGTGATGCCCTTAGGTTAGTTACGTTTAAGTAGTTCAAAGTTCTAGAGGACTGGTGACCTCAGAAGTTAAGTCCCATAGTGCTCAGAGCCATTTGAACCATTTGAAAGGTCGAAGAACAGTTGAGTACAACTGTTAGCGGTTTCGTTTCTTTTGTGTCAAGCTAACACACTCGCAGCACTGACATCGACACCAATTCCGGCCGATACAGGGGTTTTGTGTTAGAGAAAACACACACAAATTGCTAATGCACCCAGCTCTGGTAAGACATGCTGCCTACGCGTCACAGGACGGCTAGTCGCTGGATTTTTTGCGATTCGATTCCCAGTGAGACAACGAAATCAGTATAGAGGTTTGTGGCAAACAATTTTTAGCGATGGCAGGAAAAATATTCATTTGAAAGCAAAACACCGGTCCAATCATTGAGTTTTCTGAACATCTCTTGATATTAACTGAGAGAGAGAGAGTTTCTTCAACAGTGCCCCGGACAGCTTCCCCCTCCTTCCTCCTCCTCTCACTCTCCATCCTCTCCCTGTTCTTGTTTAACTGAACTAGAGGAAGGGAGACGTCATAAGAGACGGAAAAAAGATTGCAACGAACAAGGATGATAAGGAAATAGTCCGTGGCTTTTCCAAAGGAAACATGCAGAAATTCACCCTACTTCGTTCAGGAAAACCACGAAAAACCTTAATCTTGGTGACCGGACTTCAAGTTGAGCTCTACTCCCCGAAATGTGATGCGAGTGCGTCAGTGAGCCACATCTCGCAGTAACGACAGCATGAAAGCGCAGGAATGCCAACGCTGGCTACATTACGCAAATGAAGATAGCAATAAAAAATAGTTAGGTGTAAGTCATGTCTACGTCGAAGTCCTTAGAGGCAGTGCATAAGCTCGCAATGGACAAGACTGAGGAACGAGATCCTCGCCTTAAGCGATTTAAAGCAGCTACGGAAAATATTAATCTAGATGACCGGACGCGAATATGAGCCATGCTTTGGTTACATCCTTTACTCCAGCAGAGCATAATTCATTGTATCCAAAGCACACTCATCTCACAGCGGCGTAGCATCGCAAACTTTCATTATCTAGCGTGACGTAAAAGCCGCAATAATTTCTTGGTGGGTGACATATTCCTTTACACATTCCGATTATTATCAACAATTAAATCTGCAGAATATTTAACTTAACTCACAGAAGAACGATCAAAATGCACCGTTTTCGAGGTTTCAAATACAGCACCCACGATTCAACGAAGATCACATTCTTTGTAACAAAAATGTTGCTGACCATGTGAGTTAACGAGCATTACGCTCTCATTTCAATCAGCCTACAGGAATTGTGAAGCGAACCCTGGTGTCCAAGACTGCGTGCCACAATGGGCGCAGATTCACCACGAGATGGGGAAACTCACAGGCGTCTATTGTCTATTGAGGCCTAAGCGCTGTTATGTGCGAGCGAGACAGACGAGAACCTACGTCATTGGATAACCCAGTAGAAGCCTTTTGTGGCCAAGGAGACGTAGCAGTGTTAAATATGGCGGACCTAAGATCGGCCATAAAGGGAAACGTTTATGAAAACTATTTAATTCTGTAGTAATTCAGGGAATTAAGCCACAGTTATTTTAATCTACCATCCTTCATAAATTTTTATGGTGATCCCAATAAAACTTGAATATTGATCATATCTGTAATAGTTTAGGATTTACTGTTAAAGTGAAATTCACAAGTTTTGTAACAAAGAGCTGAATGCTAAAATCTGAACGCTTTAGTCGATCTTAACGATCGACATTTCATATAGAAGCGCATCATTAAAATGACAAACGTTGTAAATATCAACTCTGCAACTTCATTTGTTTAAAACATATAGTAAACTTAAATTATCAGTATTTTCAGTTAAGCATCATTTCCTCCACACGGAACACATTGAACGATGACAGCATGACACCTTATCGAATCATTCATTAGGTAATAGAATATTTGTTGTAAAGTTTAGTGCATAGTAGTTACTTTTGTTCTTTATTTTATTATCAGAACGCACGTTGGTGCAAGGCTACTGCCTGTGATATTCAAAGTTAAGAAGGAAATTGTATTGGTTTTATGTAAAGGAATTTAACAGTGGATATTATTGTTACTTTATTTAGAACGTGAAAGTGCTCAAGCTTTGATCATTTAAATATGTTAAAATGTAAAATAATGTAGAATAAGCTGTAGCTACTCAGATGGAGGGATTCAGGAAAGGGAACTGCGCTAGGCAGTTGAGCGAAGATGTTCGGCGCGGGAAACGCGGTCGGAGACGGGCAGAAGGACAGTTCTGGTCTAGACACCAAAGAGTAGAGTTCGGCTGGAGACACCAAAGGGTACAGTTCGGATTGAGACACGAAAGCGGACAGTCGGTCTTTAGGCAGATAGGAAGTGAAACGACTTAGAAAATTTCGCGTTGCGTGGTATCGCAGGACTTAGTCTCTGAGCGGTGAGCAGTCGCACGATGAGATTGTGGATGATCGAACTGTGTCAAATGGATATGCGCTCGAGTGTAAAACAGTAACTCTAAATAAGACCACTTACACTATTAGTTTGCTTTCTGAATAAAAATTATTCGAACCAAATAGCAAATGTGTGGCCTGCATCATTTATGGGTCGTTAATTTAGTTCCCGATATTATTATTACTGTTCAAATGGCTCTGAGCACTATGGGACTCAACTGCTGCAGTCATTAGTTCCCTAGAACTTAGAACTAGTTAAACCTAACTAACCTAAGGACATCACACACATCCATGCCCGAGGCAGGATTCGAACCCGCGACCGTAGCGGTCTCGCGGTTCCAGACTGCAGCGCCAGAACCGCGCGGCCACTTCGGCCGGCTATTATTACTGATATTATATGCTATGTTAACTTTGTATTTCGCAAACTTGCCATTAGCCAGACAATTTAACCAAAGGGTCACAAGTATCTAATTTAGGGCGTGTAATGCGACAGGTGCGGTTCAACCCCTAGACGAGTTTGAGCCAAGGCATTTCGACGAAGAGGAACCGCATGTGAGCCCGAACATCTTTGGGAATGTTAGCTCTCAACCAGTGTTACAACTCTCTCGCGAACCTGTTAGCCAAGTAACTACTGTTACCTGTTGCCACGAAACAAAAGGAACGAGAATTTTTCGCATTACTAAGGCTCCATTTGTCACGACGTATTATTTCGCCCCTGTTTTTCGAAACCTACGTAGTGACAAGTTTTATGCAAGTGGGTCAATACAGTGGCACATAGGGAGTGAATAAGTAGTTTAACACTGACGTGTCCTTATCTCAGTCGCAAAGCAAAAAACAGCGCAGCTTCTGCGCAGCCCAACAGGAAACGCCAAGCAAAAATATTCTGGGTAGTTACGACTTTCTCAAACGAGACTTATATTGACAGCGCTCACCGTTGCCACGAAGGCAGTAAATCACGTCGAGGAAATGATTAATTACACATGAACAATCTGTATATGTATATCTAGACCTACACGATCCAGTCACATTAATGTGACAACCGTCTATGTTCGACGCCAACGTGCAATAACCACTAACAGATAGCAAGTGGCACCCCTATCAGTGGAAGCTGTATGAAGCACGCGGGGGCACGAGGAAAACAGTGCAGTCCATTTCGTAATGCGGAAACGGAGCGATTTATATGACATCTTTCGGGCCACAGGTGAAAGCGTTTCCGAAACTGCTAGGTTTGTAGACTGTTTGCGTGCCGCCGTGGTTGAAGTATACTGGGCAGGGAGAAATGGCGCTATCCAAATCCGGGCCGTAGATGACAGGGCTGAACGACGGCTGCAGAGACGTGTACGGGCGAACAGACGTGCAACTGTTGAGCAACTGATCGCCCAGACGAAAGAAAGCGTTACCAACAGTGTCTCGTCAATGACGGTTCAGCGAACATTGCTGCGTATGAGCTTCCGCAACAGGCATCTTGTTCATGCAGCCAAGCTGACTGCTATTCATCAGCGACGAAGACTGGAATTTGCACGCCAGTGCCGAAACTGGAAGTCTGCTGAATGGCGACAGGCGACCTATTAGGTGAATCGCGTTTTATGCTCCAGCGGGCATGTGGCCGTTGGCATGTTGGCGTGAAACATCTGAAAGCAAACACCTTGCAACAATCGTGGAAAGGGTCCAGGCCGGATGGTATTCCCTGGGTGATCTTTTCGTTCTGGAGGGCAAAATGGACCAACATAAGTATGCATGTAACCTTGGGGAACACGTCCACCGCTGTACGCAGTCCGTTTTCACTCAACACAATGACATTTACCAGCGTGACAATGCAACGTGTCACACAGCTCGCAGTGTTCGTGCGAAGAGCACAAGAATTTGCTTACCGTACTCGCCTGGCCACCAGCCTCCCCGGATCTATACCCAATCGAGAATCTGTGGGACCACCTCGATCTACATCTACATCCATATTCCGCAAGCCACCTGACGCTGTGTGGCGGAGGGTACTTTGAGTACCTCTATCGGTTCTCCCTTCTATTCCAGTCTCGTATTGTTCATGGTAAGAAGGATTGTCGGTATGCCTCTGTGTGGGCTCTAATCTCTCTGATTTTATCCTCATGGTCTCTTCGCGAGATATACGTAGGAGGGAGCAGTATACTGCTTGACTCCTCGGTGAAGGTATGTTCTCGAAACTTCAACAAAAGCCCGTACCGAGCTACTGAGCGTCTCTCCTGCAGAGTCTTCCTCTGGAGTTTATCTATCATCTCTGTAACGCTTTCGCGATTACTAAATGATCATGTAACGAAGCGCGCTGCTCTCCGTTGGATCTTCTCTATCTCTTCTATCAACCCTATCTGGTACGGATCCCACACTGCTGAGCAGTATTCAAGCAGTGGGCGAACAAGAGTACTGTAACCTACTTCCTTTGTTTTCGGATTGCATTTCCTTAGGATTCTTCCAATGAATCTCGGTCTGACATCCGCTTTACCGACGATCAACTTTATATGATCATTCCATTTTAAATCACTCCTAATTCCTACTCCCAGATAATTCACAGAATTAACTGCTTCCAGTTGCTGACCTGCTATATTGTAGCTAAATGATAAAGGATCTTTCTTTCTATGTATTCGCAGCACATTACACTTGTCTACATTGAGATTCAATTGCCATTCCCTGCACCATGCGTCAATTCGTTGCAGATCCTCCTGCATTTCCGTACAATTTTCCATTGTTACAACCTCTCGATATACCACAGCATCATCCCAAAAAGCCTCTGTGAACTTCCGATGTTATCCACAAGGTCATTTATGTATATTGTGAATAGCAACGGTCCTACGACACTCCCCTGCAGCACACCTGAAATCACTCTTACTTCGGAAGACTTCTCTCCATTGAGAATGACATGCTGCGTGCTGTTATCTAGGAACTCTTCAATCCAATCACACAATTGGTCTGGTATTCCATATGCTCTTACTTTGCTCATTATACGACTGTGGGGAACTGTATCGAACGCCTTGCGGATGTCACGAAACACGGCATCTACCTGGGTACCCGTGTCTATGGCCCTCTGAGTCTCCTGGACGAATAGCGCGAGCTGGGTTTCACACGATCGTCTTTTTCGAAACCGATGCTGATTCCTACACAGTAGATTTATAGTCTCCAGAAAAGTCATTATACTCGAACATAATACGTGTTCCAAAAGTCTACAACTGAAGGACGTTAGAGATATAGGTCTATAGTTCTGCACATCTGTTCGACGTCCCTTCTTGAAAACGGAGATGACCTGTGCCCTTTTCCAATCCTTTGGAACGCTACGCTCTTCTAGAGACCTACGGTACACCGCGGCAAAATCGAACTGGTATCCCATCAGGTCCAGCGCCATGGATCCTCAACCGAAAAACCTAGCGCAGCTGGCCTCTGCACTGGAGTTGACATGGTTCCACAGCCCTGTCAGTACATTCCACAACCTCAATGACTCTCTTCCTGCACGTCTTGCAGCGGTCCGCAGTGCAAAATGTGGATATTCAAATTTGTATAGATGGTCACATCAATATGACTGGACAGTGTATATCCTCAAGCCAGTTTACAGAGCGTATCTTATGTACCTCTGCCAATCTTTTCCCGTTTCAGTCGCGAAATGTGTGCGGAAAGGACTGATTTTAACCTCTGTGTGAGCTCGAGTCTCTCTGATTTTACCTTCTAGGTCTATATGCAAGAGGAAGCAAAATGTTAATTGACTCTTCTATGAATGTACGATCACAGAGCTTTAACAGTAAACCATATCTTGATACATCCCTCTCTCGTAGCGCCTGCCATTGAAGTTTGATGAACATTTCTGTGCCGCTCTCGAATTTACTAAACGAACTGTGACGAAATGTCCTGCTCTTATTAGGATTTTCTCCATTTCCCTTATCAGCCGTACCTGCTTAGAACAGCAGACTGTGGAGCAATACTGAAGTATTGGTGGAAGGACGATTTTGAAGGCTGCCTCTTTCGTGGCTGGACTACACATTCTGAGGCTTCTTCTGCTGAATCACAGTATGGAATCTACGCTAACTTAATTTTATGGCCGTTCGATTTTAAATTTTTCCGTGTGCATACTCTTTGATATTTAATGGATCTGAATGTTTCCAGTGACTGTCCGGGAATCAAACAATGACGACTCTTTCGTCCTGCTTACGCGCAACATCTTGTATTCGTTGTCATGGGTTACCCGTGAATTCCTGCACCAAGAATCATTTCTCTATCGGTTTCGCTGCAATTTTTTACCACTACGACTTCTCTGTATACGACGGGATCATCCAGGAACCGCCTAATGTGGCTAACGTTATTCAATAGACCGTTTTGGTAAATTGTGAACAGTAATGGTCCTATAAAACTCCCCTGTGGTTGCGCCCGAAGTTATTTTTACGTCAGAAGATTTCCCTCCGTTAAGATGGGCATGCTGTGTTCTGTTTGTTAGAAACTCTTCAATCCAGTCACACAGCTGGTCTGATATCCGTCTCGGTCGTACTTCGTTCAGTTACGTGAATGTGTTTCGGAAGTAAAGGAAACAGCGTCTACCTTTGCGCCGATATTTACTGCCTTCTGTATCTCGTCGTTGAAGAAAGAGAGCTGGACTTAACAAAAGCATTGTTTGTGGTATTCTTACGGAGGAGATTTTCGTTCTCCATAAATTATTATTATTATTATTATTGTTTACAGAATAATTTTCGTTCTGGAATTTTCAGGTATGCATTTCATTACTCTAATTTGTTTTCTCTCAATTACTTATGGTAATATAGTGACGTATTTTATAACTTTGTGTCGTTGACACAAATACTCGTACGGCCAGATGAATAAAAATAAAATTATTGTGAGCTCAGTTTACTCGAGTATTTTTTGCATTTCGTTTAACATCTGCGCCCGGCCTTACACAATACATATTCAGTGATCAACGTGGAAATGAGTTGACTAGGTCAGCATCACGTATCACACGAACGTGGAAACGTAAATGAGCGACGCCACCACAAAGTGAGACTGAGTGGGAAGGCGCCTCTTGTCAGGGTGTACTTTGCAATATACGGTCCAGCGACTGAGCACTCTGCGTGATTCAGTGCTAGTCGCTTAGCAGATTTGACACAGGGTCGTAGTTTAATGTACTGCGGTTATTAGGCGCGTTTCTATAGGGCCAAGTTTCACATGACAGGTTGAATGGTAGAACCGTAGACTTAAAAGAAGGGAAGGAAGGAATATTAGGGTTTTACGTGCCGACGACGGAGATGTCGCAGAATCGTCGGAATAGACTTTTGGAGGCTCAGACTGTAGCACGCGGGGCTTCACTCCATGCTGAAACCACAAAGTCCGAGCTCATGTACAGTTTTAAAACCCTAACCATTTGTGCCTAAACCCTAACCATTTGTGCCTTAACCCTAATCATTTGTGCCTTGTCATTAACCTAACCTGGGCTGTACAGTTAATTTTTTCACATGTGGCCTTATTGATGACCCGGCTGCTGTGACCGAGCGGTTCTAGGCGCTTCAGTCCGGAACCGCTCTGCTGCTACGGTCGCAGGTTCGAATCCTGCTTCAGGCATGGGTGTGTGTGTGATGTCCTTCGGTTAGTTAGGTTTAATTAGTTCTAAGCTTAGGGCGCTGATGACCTCAGATTTTTAGTCCCATAGTACTTAGAGCCATTTGAACCATTTGAACCTTATTGATGTATCAGCTTCTTAATCGTTAGTGTATATCTGATAGTGTGCTTCCTCTACTTTCAGTCTATACTCTTTCGTGCAAGTAAAGTACCCATATGTTCTAAGTAGCGTGTAGCAGCCGATTTCGCAATGATAATGACGGTAACGTATCGTGGCATGCACTTCACGATACACTTAAAATGTTAAGAAATCATCTTAATCTAATACCTACCAATATCAGATTTCTCAGAGATGGGCCCAGTGCGTGCATATATTGCTCGATAGCGTCCCAGTTGAGCTCAGTACGAGTGAAGTCTGGAGAGGGGATCAATACAAGCATCATTTTCATTTGTGAACAATGGGATGGGGCGTTGTCTTGCTGAAGGCATACATTGCATACAGGGTACTTTTACACGCGATAGGAAAGTAGGTTCGTCGCGTATCATTCGCTGATGAGAACGAGAGGAAACCTACCAGAATCTCCGTTTCATCACATTTAAACATCAGCAACCGGCCTGGATGTTGCCATTTTACCAATCGGAATGCTCATAGCTTGCCATTGGTGCATACTAACGTGTACCGCGAAATATCAGTCGTGGAGCCTCTGGCAGTGCTAGTGTACAGTGTCATTCATGAATACTTCTGGGATTTCAGAAAACTAAAAGACATACAGAAAATAGACACATATCAGGGGATAGAACATTTATCCAAGTTTTTAACTCACATTGCAGGTGGTTACTGTGAGCACTGTTTGTGACTGATTGAAGTCGCCGCTGCAGCTGTCTCGGAAGCTGTATCAGCAGACCGCTTTGGGAATCTATCTGCAGGCGCCAACTAATTCGATGCGCCAATGCGGAACGGATGATTTGTCTACATGTTCTCCTCCCTAGGGTGCTGCGCTGTGCAACTACGCCACGACGCGCAATACGAATCGAAACTTTGAGAGATGCTCCGTGCATTCATGTGTGTCATTTTTCTGTATGTCATGTAGTTTTTGCGCAGCCGCGTTCTGATTTCCCGGAGGTATTTATGAATAACCTTCCGGTCTGTGAAATGCGACGTACTGTTTTACATAGGTGGGATGGTGGCCCCTGTTCTTCTCAGTGCCATAGTGGTAATGAATAGTATGGCTGCTCACATAATTTTGTTACCTAGCAACGAATTCACTAATCATTTGCCCGTCTACCCACTGTTAAAATCGGTGGCAGTCTATGCACTCGCGGCACACTCTCATCACCGTGGGACGTGCATGATCTGAGGATGAGATGTTCAACGTGGCGAGCGCCTTTCGCTCAGCCGGCGCACACTTTTCTCGCGACGGCCGTTACAAGTATGACGACATAGCAGTGACGTCAAACCCTCTGACAGCTATCTCTATTACAGTTTTGCGCCAGTGTATAGTTTAGTTGGACTTTACACACTTCTATAAGTTTATAGGACACAACTACTCCAGACATGATTCATTAATCTTTTTACTTTATACTCAACTTTTCTTCTTAATTTCGATAAACAAATAAACTGCATTTTTGTTCTGCTAATTTGTTTATACGGAAGAATTCGTTAATATCATAGTCTTTGACGTTTCTAAGATCACATTTCTTACATTTAGAACTACCTGACGTCTATGAAGCAGGTTTGTATGTTGTCAAGAACTGTGACTTGTTGGTTCTGCGAATGCGCAACAGGCTAGCTCGCGAGACGAGGTGGTCCAGACTCGGATCGAATCCGCGCGGCGGATTAACGACCGTGGCCGGTACACCGGCTACACTGAGTCTGGTTCTTAGGCTGTTTATCACACTCGTTCAGGCAAATTCCGGGGTGGTCCCCAAATTCCGCCACGATACACAAACAGTTCAAACAGTTAAAATACAGAACAAAATTTACACGATTCACAGACAGATTAAGCCCACAACATCCCTCCCTTAAGTTGCTTTGACGACTGTGACGTCACGAATAGCATCAACAATTAAATAAAATTAAAAAAAATAAAATAAAATGTGGCAACCCCTGAATAATTGGACCCTATATTAGATGGGATGAACGCTAGGGTATGGAAGAGAGGTATGTTGTCAAGAACTGTCTGGATACGACTACCATTGTTATTATTTCAAGAACATTTTTATTGGGCAACATGTACACTGTGGTCTATTCCCAAAATTATAACTCAGCCGTGTGTGCAACTTTTGAAAAATATGTTAAGTGTTAAGTAGGAAATAGCGTACGCTGTATTAAGACATCATTGATTACAATTTATGTTGCTAATTTATTGGTTAGCACTTTGGGACAAGTAACTACTCGTCAGAGCACTTTTGCAAGTTGTGTTTCCCCCATTATGGAAGTTCTTCAGACGGTTCAAATAGCTCTGAGCACTATGGGACTTAACATCTGAGGTCATCAGTCCCCGAACTACTTAAACCTAACTAACCTAAGGACATCACACACATCCATGCCCGAGGCAGGATTCGAACCTGCGACCGTAGCGGTCGCGCGGTTCCAGACTGTAGCGCCTAGAACCGCTCTGCCACTCCGGCCGGCTATGGGAGTTCTAACAAAGCTGAGCAGTAATAGGAAATACAATAAAAAAACGAGCAATTGCGAGTAGGAGTCGTACAAACCGAAACATGTATATAGGCGACAATAATAATTACTTCGTGCGTCTCAGTGGCCTAGTGCAAATCTTTCGGTTGAGCGTATTGAGGTAATTTACAGGTGCCATTCGTGGTCGGATATAACAACGCCACCTGCAGGCTTTGCTAACATCTGTATTTATGTTCAAGCGTGCATTTATAGCGGTGTTCCAGATTTTTGTTCAACCCCTGTATGTTTAACAAAGAAAACTTTTCAGTGCTTGCCCGAGGGATAACCCACATGACTGTATTTGCAGGCTGGCTGGCAACAGAAAACATTCCAGCCAAGCAAAGGCGCTGACTGTACCTGCTGCCAACAACAAATCTGGCACGGTTACTGAGTCTGCTTACAAAACGGGCAAATCACTGGAACTTGAATAAAACAAGGCAGGAAAACATAGGCTCTCCGTAAGAAAAAATAAATAACAGGTAATTTCCCGACCGTAGGCGGAAACGACTGAAAAAACATAATCCCCCCTCCTCTTATAGTCTGCAGACCTGCCTTCACAACCGTTGTGCTAAGTGAACTATTGATGATGTTAAGCGCAATTCTCAATTTTATATCGTATGAATTATGACATTGTGAAAATTGTTCGAGTTTGTTGCTATTATAGATTTTAAGTGAAATGCATGACACATTCACTTTTCAGTTTTTTAGCAAATAGTGTTCAAGTGATGTGTTTTTCTGAACTGTAATTTCTCGGAAGTTATGCTAAAGCGATGTACCAAGCGCCGATGTTAACAAATTATTGACGTTGTAGTAAGACCTCCGACATATTTTACTGTTATTATTAAAATTGAAGGGGTCTGTGGCATCTTAAATGTGAGGGCAACTGGAAGCTATATTTTGTTAGTGGAGTGGGGAACAGTCCCCCCCCCCTCCGCCCCCCCCCCCCCAATCTCTCCGGCCCTCCACCTCAGAACTAAGCTGGCTGGACGGTGTGAAGGGAATCTGAGCCACGGGATTTGGGTGAATAGGTCAGTGGCGCATGGCGCTGGCTGCTTTACTGAGGGGAGGAGATAATGCCCAGTGACCCCAGCGGGGCTACCAGGTGGGGGAGACATCGCCGCTCCAGCCGTCCGAGTGTCGCTCGACGCAACTGCGCTCACATTGCTCTGTTAAATACCTCACATCGCTTCATCTCGCAATTTCTCCTACTTTTCCTGTTACGGCGATGCGTTATTGTATGCGTAGACTTAAGTCAAGAATGGTGCAAGTGAAGTGTAACAGCGTGCATACAAAAATGTGTGAAAAGATATCTGATGAGATTTTCCTTTACGAAGTAACACACTATAGCACGTGGTATACAGTTTCAGTTGCACATTGAAATTTATCAATCGACTGGTTCCAGAGGCCTTCAAATTTGCTACAACAATACTTAAAGTTAGTATCATTAATGTATATTTATAGAAGAAGTCTACTTTTTTAATGGAGGTGGTAGAACGCTTACAATTAGCGCTAAATCTGCCGCTTCGTCACAGAGGATTTACAGAGAAAAAAGGGTTTACAAAGAGTTTGTAGTGTGAACTTATATTTTAACTATAGCAGTCGTAACATAGAAATCTAGGGCTAAAATAGGATATAACAAACAAAACGTAATCTTCATTAGCCAGTAAGCAATAAAGACTTTGTATCCACTTTTTTCCCAGTTTTAGCATGCGGCTCCAAGAGTTGACCACAGGGCACGATAAAGGGCCCCTCATACGCCAATATTTACAGCACAATAATGAGCATTACGCAATAATATTAATGACCTGGGATCGGTATTGACGGTTTGAGCAATAGATTAAAGAAGGTAGCAGAGCTTTAAAAATATTGAGACTCATTTAATATACTGGGAAATATGTTGTACCACAACAGGGTCCACAGCAGCAGAGGAAACTGAAGATCACGGTGTCTTGACAATAAGCAGAATTGTTTATTTTAGTTGCAGCAGTTCTCGGAATTGACAAATAGGATCATGGAAGGTTTCAATCAGCATAATTGTTTTATTTCATTTGCAACAGTATTTACGGTAGAGAGATACACAGGAAACAGCATGTGTACACGATAAATTATACAGTTCACTTACTTAATTTGATATCTGTTGTTGTTGTTGTTGTTGTTGTGGACTGTGCGGCTGATCCCGGCGGAGGTTCGAGTCCTACCTCGGGCATGGGTGCGTGTGTTTGTCCTTAGGATAATTTAGGTTAAGTAGTGTGTAAGCTTAGGGACTGATGACCTTAGCAGTTAAGTCCCATAAGATTACGGTCGCAGGTTCGAATCCTGCCTGGGGCATAGATGTGTGTGATGTCCTTAGGTTAGTTAGGTTTAAGTAGTTCTAAGTTATAGGGGACTAATGACCTCAGATGTTAAGTCCCATAGTGCTCAGAGGCATTTGAACCATAAGATTTCACACACATTTGAACATTTTTTTTGCAGCAGAGCCGTATTAAGAGATAAATAGTGTTCTGGGGGTATAAATGGGTGGAGGAGTTGGAATGGGGGGGGGGGGGGGGGCGAAAATAGAAGTGCGAGGTAAGGCAGGTCACCGGATTGTGGTCATGCAATTCCCTCCGCCATACGTCTACAAGTTGAAGAGCGAGCAGATGATTTCCCACTCTGTTTACCCCTCTACGTCACAAGAAGCAACTATATGTTGTTTCACGAAGTTATACCGACCATCCGCAGTGTACTTTATGAATCACTGGCTACACAGCGCGCAGATATGCCGGAGGTGTTTATTTTCCACAAAGTTCTTTGACGCTGTATTAACTACTAATGTATTAACTACTAATGATACTAACACAAGAAACGCATATGCGCAGAATCTACATAAATCCCTTCACGGTATTCTACACTGCTAGAGGGGAAACTGATTCCTCGTTATGCTGCACGACAGGTGTAGCATTCTTCTGAGAATGGCAGCACCCCCACCACGAGTGCTGCTCGATTTTCAGTTTACAGACAGACTATGCCTTCCCAGAATTTGCTGTCCAGTTTTTTTATGTGAGCAGTCAAAATAAGTTTATTGAGATCGTTTTTATATAGCGGGGCTATTTTCATTTTACTAAATGAATACTTATTTGCAGTTGTTAAGTGCGCATGTATGTAAAATGCTTTACCATAAACAACGGCTGAGAAGTATATAGCCGGCCGGAGCGGCCGAGCTGTTCTAGGCGCTACAGTCTGGAACCGCGCGACCGCTACGGTCGCAGGTTCGAATCCTGCCTCGGGCATGGATGTGTGTGATGTCCTTAGGTTAGTTAGATTTAAGTAGTTCTAAGTTCTAGGGGACTGATGACCACAGCAGTTAAGTCCCATAGTGCTCAGAGCCATTTTGAGAAGTATATAATTTGTGTGATGTCGTCAGGGACCTTCGTAGTTTTGCTGGGAAAAGGATCCGTTGGTAAATGTGGCATCTTGTTGCTGTCTGTCGTTGACGCCATATTGTAAACCCGTGTAACTCAGATGCAGCCACTTGATGATGAATTAATGAATGACCAGAAAGTAGTGCGTTTATCGCACTATTAATTATGTTATCGGTAGGCTGCATAAATATCTTCCATTCAAAAATGGTTCAAATGGCTCTGAGCACTATGGGACTTAACTTCTGAGGTCATCAGTCCCCTAGAACATAGAACTATTTAAACCTAACTAACCTAAGGACATCACACACATCCATGCCCGAGGCAGGATTCGAACCTGCGACCGTAGGGGTCGCGCGGTTCCAGACTATAGCGCCTAGAACCGCTCGGCCACACTGGTCGGCTCTTCCATCCAAGAATTATTCGCACGTGTAGAGTGGGCTGCAAGGAGCGGAACCACTTGACACACATCCACAGTATTTCCTCCAAGGTGAGTGACAATATGTCTTATGGAATGGGACTGATCGTGTTCGCCGGCCAGAGTGGCCGAGCGGTTCTAGGCGCTTCAGTCTGGAACCGCGCGACCGCTAAGGTCGCAGGTTCGAATTCTGCCTCGGGCATGGATGTGTATGATGGCCTTAGGTTAGTTAGGTTTAAGTAGTTCTAGTTCTAGGGGACTGATGACCTCAGATGTTAAGTCCCATAGTGCTCAGAGCAATTTGAACCAATTTTGATGGTGTTCAGCACTAGTGCAGCAATCTGCTGTAATGCAATGCTTGACTTATGTTGAAATATTTGAAGTTCCGTAATATCTAGGGGACCTAATTCTGTTGCAGATGGAGAAAATTTAAGCATCTGTCTCTCATCAGATGGTGAGAGCGCTGAGGCTTGATACCCCTCATGCTGCAAAAAGGATTTCAGACAGTGATAGTGGGGACAATGAAATTGACATTATCGAATACGTATTGACAGCGTGATACACTTGGGACAAACTCTTCAGCGTGACAGCTGCAGCTGTTGAACGTTTCTGCATAACAGGTCACATAACAAGTATAAATAAGTACTCATTTAATAGATTGAAAATAACTCCACGGTATAAGCACAAGCTCAGTGAAGCTATTTTGTCTACTCACATAAGAGAGCTGGACAGGAAAAGCTGGGAGGATATCATCCGTCTGCAAAATGAAAAGCGAGCAGCACTTATAGTGGGGGATGTTGCCTTTCCCGAAAGAATACTATAGTTGTCGTATAGGACCACTAAGAATCAGTTTCTCCTCTACCAGGGTAGATTTTGTTCATGCGCATTTCTTGCGTTAGTACTATTATTTACTCGTATTTGTATTCCAAGCAGTGTTAATGCACTTTGAGGAAAATAAACGCTCCTTGGGCATGTCTTCGCACAGCGTCACCAGTGATTCATAAGACGTACTGCGGCGGGTTGGTATAACTTGGTGAAATACACTGTAGTTGTTTCCTGTGACGTAGTGGGGTAGATAGAGTGGAAAATCACCTTCTCGATCTTCAGTTTGCAGACCTATGAAGGAGGTAATTGCATAGCCACGATCCGGCGACATACCTTACCTCGCGCTTCTACCCATTATCCCCCTCCACCACCACCCAGGACACAATTTATCCCTTAATATGGCTCTACTGCAATTAGACGTGGTACAAACGCTTAATATTTGTTCTTCACCCAATTCATTTAAGAGTAAAGAATAATTTTGTATCGTTAAAAATCTACTTTTAATAATTTGCGATGTTTCCATCCCCTGTAACGTGGAAAATATTAGCTCTAGTAAAAAAAAATGGGGGCCCTTTCTGCTGGGAATTTAATGTATTTTAATTTTGTACTGAGGTTGTGGATTTTTAGTATGTTGTTCATGATACTCCCTCCTGCCACTGCACAAAAATTGGCGACTACATAAATTTTTCAAGGCTTCAAGATTGTAATCTACTTCTGAAAACCAATCGAGAATTGTACAGCCGCGAGGGAGCAGTAACGATTCACATCATAATTCATGATCAGCTGTCAACAGAATTTTTTTAGGCAATGTCATCATATGCGTGGTATGCATCAAAATTAATTGGCAAAAAAGAAATATTTTAAAATGCAAACCTAGTCTGTTTTCCCCGGAATCTTTGAAAGGAGCGATGTAACTGCGCGAAGAATGCATTCATTAGATGTTCTTGGTGTGGCGAGTAGGCTATATTTTCTTCAAATATTTATATGACAAATACCATTCATCTAGTTGTTCGAAAGAAATGGAGGACATGTAAAAGGGTGAGTGAAAGCGCAATTGCAAAGCGGCCAGCATTAAATTTTTAATTCTCTCCTGATCCAGTCAATTTATTTGCTTACATTGTTACTATTGCTTATTGATTTACTTACCTAATTAACTCTCCTATTCCTAGCAATTTCGAAACTGGAAAAACACAAATAAATAAAAGAAGAAATGTATTTGGCAATCGAACACAGGTTCTGTGCTCTCTAGACAAATGCATTGGTTGTTACACCAGCGGCACTTTCGTTGCAAGGTATTTACCTCGTGGGTACATAAGCTACAGTCAAAAAGTTTTTTCCTCGACTTCTAGGAAAACATGTGTTTTGGGACCCCCATATGTGATGAATCCATCAATCTCACCAATTTTTAGTCGACTGCGCGTCATGAACTTCAGAGACGGTTTTCTGAAAAAACGGGCTGTGGGGGATGTTGAGGCAAAGTATCTTAAAGTCTTTCATATGAGGATGTACTCAAACGACCTGCAAAACATTGAGCTCTGTCTGAGGCGTTCCCCTTTTCAGCCTTGTTTCACCACTTTTGCATAATTTCTGTTTGTGTGTCGCAAGACAGGCGACTCAATTAGCAATATATGTGAGTTGCACATCGTCGAAGAAGGAATTGTAACTCACGCGTTGTGGCATGAACATTATGCAGCAACATTGTGCCGTTCTGTCTCGCACTTCCGCGCCATAGCGGGTGGTTGGAATTAGCGTGTATCTACCCACGGAGGTCCAGAGTGGGCTGTAACTATTGCATGGCAGCAAAACTTGGTAGTTACGCTAATGCGTTAATCCGGAACCGATTTATGCTGAAAACAAAATTAGTTCCAATTTTGGCCATCAGGAAATCTGGCACTGTACAGCGAGTAGTCGAAGTCTCTGGTGTTCATTTTGAACAAATTGTACAAGCGGCGGTTAATAATAAAATTAACATTATGCATTTCTCACCTGTTTGACCTTTTCTGCCCACATCCCATTCCTAATACATCACATAAATTATGCAACCTTTTCTATACATCTTTCTTGCATTCACTGCCCAGATTTGCACCTGGTGGAAGTAATTTTGTTTTTCCGCATTAATGCATTACAATATCTACTAAGTTTCGCTGCCATACGGTAATTACAGCCCACACTGGACGTCTGTGAATTGCTGCACTTCAATTATAGCCACCGGGCATGTTTACAAAATATCGTTGTATCAATAATACAATAACACCGAGCGTGTTAGAGTCACTTAAAAGGGAAGTGCTCTGTGCCCATGCGTAACATGATTAACGAAGCCCTAGCGGCAAATATCAGTCGTGCCATTGTTAACGTGGTTAGTGGGCATTATTGACATTTGCTGTAGGGTCGGTGGCAGCTCATATGCCTACAGGCTACTGCGACCTCTCGGGCACGTATAGTATCGCTTACTGTGTATAGATATTTGGAGAGTGACATCCGTTGCTAGGTGACTTACTGTACTTGTTTATTCCATTGTTACGGCAGATGCAGGTTTACTCGATTAAACCTTTGTAAACTCGCTGTAAAGTCTCTGTGGCAAGGATCCAGCTTAACCACAACTTTAAGTGGTCTGTCAGTTCCATTACACAAATAACTGGAGATTTGTACAGTTTCCACATTAATACGAGTCACCTTAGGTTATATATTGTTGTAGGACACATGCGAATGGCTGCTTGACGCACTAAACCGGTCGTCTAATAAATTTTACTACACAAGTAACACTGTACCCCTCAGCTCTTGCTATTGCTCTGTAACCCCGTTGAAAAACTTTCCTTGAAAACATTGCCTCACAAGGACATATCATTTGACGAAGCCTCCCCGCCCCCCTCCCACAACCGTAGACATTAGTTGCCTCTACTTTTGTCGTTACTTATTTTAGTCACGTCGTAAATATGAAAGTCCCCTTCCGTAGCAAAAGGGTAGTGTCCATGCTTTTTCACACCGTGGATCTGGGTTCGATTACTGGTGACGGCACCAGTTTCATTGACATTCTCGTCACTGAAATGGAGTCAGATGAAAATATTTTCACCAAGCTGTGAACCACGTGAGATTTATTCCTTACTTATTTATGAACATTAGAATAGAAATTTTGTTATAATGTATGCAATATGGGTCACAATTAGCAGCGAAAGCTGACACGGATGAAGGTATACGATAATAGCAGCGAAAACGGTTCAGTAAACATGGGTCCGCAAACGACCCATTTCCGAGATAACTGCGAGTCGTTACGAGACATCGCTGACCTCTGCTTAATAGATTGCTCTAGTTAGTACAAATGAAAGAGGAATTGTCGTTGAATAGGAATCCCTGTAGGACAAGAAATACTGCATACTCTGGTTTTCGCTGACGACCAGCTCCTTATAGCGGGAGACAAAGCGGAATCCTGTTACATTTGCAGGAAACTGTATGAAGACTACGCAAAATGGAGACTGACAATAAACACAGAAAAGACAGAATACGTGATAATGGCTGAAGATCATCGAGAAGATTTGGACGTAGAATCCTAGCACATTGAAAATGTTGTACATTTAAATACTTGCGAGAGTATGGGAGAGAGTGTCACAGAAATGATACAGGATTTGGGCTGGAAATCATTAAAAGAAAGGCGGTTTTCGTTGCGACGGAATCTTCTCACGAAATTCCAATCACCAACTTTCTCCTCCGAATGCGAAAATATTTTGTTGACACCGACCCACATAGGGCGGAACGATCACCACGATAAAATAAGGGAAATCAGAGCTAGCTCGTACGGAAAGATATTGGTGTTAATTCTTTCCGCGCGCTATACGAGGTTGGAACAATACACAATTGTGAAGGTGGTTCGATGAACCTTCTGCCAGGCACTTAAATGTGATTTGCAGAGTATCCATGTAGATGTAGATGTAGACCTGGGAGTCACAGTTACAACAAAAGAAAGCAGCACACAAGGCATCACAAACAATAGTATGCAAGAAAAAAGAGTAAATGGTCAGCTTAAGTCCTTGCTACGGAGTGACAAAAATATAAACAGAACAAAGGACTTTGTATAAAGGTCAGTCGTAGAGAATATGACCACATAGGGCGCAGAATTATGGGAGCTAACCCGAAAGGAGGGAAATAAAATTATGTCGCTTCAGATGAATTAGGCATCATCAGTGGTCTGTAAAATAAAAGATAACTGTTTAGCTATACATTTTGTTATAATACATGTAGTGTTTCCTGGCAGCACATTAATAACCCTGAAGAGTGAATGTACCCATTCCGCTCGTGCATAACACGTGATGGATGAAAATTATCACCATACTGGGATAAGAACAGAAATGACAATCTTATGCCATAAACACAAAATAAAGTGAGTGCCCACTTTCCAGGAAGTGCATTTCATACAGATGATCGTAAAGAAGAATGGATATATGCTCAATAATCAAGAAAGCAATAACAATATTGCCACTATTTCACAACTTACCATTCTGCCTCCCTTCCTTCCCTCCCGAACACCCCACTCCCCCAGTATCCCCTACAGCCTCCATGATCCCTCAGTCAGCCCTACAGCAAGGTCATGTGTAGTTTGCAGCAAGAAAGGTAATTTCTAGTGAAATGCATAACTCTGAACTGCAATCAATTGGAAATCTGTGTTGTATTCATATAGTGTCTCCATAAGAATAATGGACACACAAAAACCATAGGAAACATAAGTTAGGTGACAAATCACAATTTTATTACTATATGTTATGTTAACTGGGGACCTTGAAACGACGGAGAGGCTCCGTCCCCGCTGCAGCCGCAGTGATACGCAACCCCACGACGACTATCGCAGTCCACTTCACCCCTCCGCCGCCCCATACCGAACCCAGGGATATTGTGCGGTTCGGCCCCCGGTGAACCCCCCGGGAACGTCTTACACCAGACGAGTGTGGCCCCTATGTTCGCGTGGTAGAGTAATAGTGGTGTACGCGTACGTGCAGAACTTGTTTGCGCAGCAATCGCCGACATAGTGCAGCTGAGGCGGAATAAGGGGAACCAGCCCGCATTCGCCGAGGCAGATGGAAAACCGCCTAAAAACCATCCACAGACTGGCCGGCTCACCGCCGGGCGGATTTGTGCCGGGAACCGGCGCTCCTTCCCGCCCGGAAAGCAGTGCGTTAGACCGCACGGCCAACCGGGCGG
This sequence comes from Schistocerca americana, assembly GCF_021461395.2. Lineage (NCBI taxonomy): Eukaryota > Metazoa > Arthropoda > Insecta > Orthoptera > Acrididae > Schistocerca > Schistocerca americana. The sequence goes on along the minus strand of NC_060130.1, from coordinate 424,604,888 downwards.
GCTTTATTACTGTAAATAGTAAGAGAACCTGGATGTGATGCTAGGAAAAATCCATTCTTCAATAATATTTCACGAAATCCACTAAACGTAGTCCGAGTGCTATACGATTTTCAGGTATTACACGTTTTCAACACAGGGCAATTACACAGTCCAGTCACATTAACGTGCTGTAATAAGCCTTCACAGCATGCTGTTCGTCGGCAATGAAGGCTGGAATTTGCATACTAATACCGCATCTGGACGTCCATTGCGTGGCGACAGGAGGCCTTTTCAGATGAGCCACGTTTAATACTTCATCGGACGGATGACCGTTGGCGTGAATGGTGTGAAACGTCTGGAAGCAAACACCTTACATTCCCTAGGTAATCTCACCATTCTGGAAGGTACAGTGGATAAACACAAATATTCATCCATCCTTGGGGACATATCCAGCCCTTCATGCAGTTTGTTTTTTCTCGGCTCGATGGCATCTACCAACAGGACAACACAACGTGTCAGACAGCTCACAAGTGTACGTGCGTAGTTCGAAGAGCAGCAGAATGAGGTTACCGCGTTCCTCTGGCAACCAAAGTCCCGGATTTAAATCGAGTCGAGAATATGTGTGATCACCCCAGTCGGGCTGTTCGCGCCATGGATCCTCAGTCGAGAAATCTAGGCAGCTGGCCACGGCACTAAATTAAAGTGCCCTGCCACGTTTTTCTGCCTGCGTAAGAAGGCAGATGTCAGGAACTACTGTAGGGATTTTCATACGGTTTTCGTTGATAGATAGACTGGTTCCCGAGGAAGTATTGTACATATAACTTATTGCCGCTACGCCAGACAAATCGTCCTGCCGTAGATACTTAGTGCTACTCTTGCGAAGCCAGGGCTGGTTGCTAGCAGCTAAATAGAGGAGTTGATACGGCGCATTTAAAAACTAAGAAAAGTTCATGAAAACATAAAAACTTCTAGTTAGTTTACTACTACGGATAGATCACGAATGGTTTAACACATGCTAAAGATCTTTATTACAGTCCTACAACGGCAACCTACGACATGATTGACTCTGCAACTGTCTCCAGTGCTCTGACGTCGCCCTAGACTCTTGCGTGACTCTCAGCGTATACCCTCTCCTACGATCAAGTTACTTCTTCATTCAGAGAACTCAGCCATTTATACGCAAGGCGTCAGCGGGATTGCCACGCATCACATTGCTGTAGCAATACGAGGATATGCTCAGAAGTGACGTCGTACAGACTTGCTCTTTGACATACCATTCTATTTTCAGCGACACCAGCTCTACATTGTTTTCCTTTCCTCCTGGTGTCCCTAGTACTTACGCCACATTTTTTTCCCGAAAGCTTGTAGAAGTTACTTGAAACACAGAAGTACGTACATATTGACAGTTTTGTCCATGGTTTACATCTTCTTACACACTGCGCACGTCAATGTACAGCACATGTTAGAGGGTACTTCTATTACTCCTGGTCATTACCTTTCCTGTTCCACTCGCAAATGGAACGAGAGAAACATTATTGCCTGAATGCGTCAGTAAGACCCCTTTCCTCCCTGATTTTGATCTTGCAGTCATTACACGAGATGAATGTTGGAGGCAACGGAGTCGTTTGCTGTCTGTTGCAAACGGCAGTTCTCTAAACTTCCTCAATAGCGCTTCATTAAAAGATCGGCTTCTTCCCTTCAAGGATTCTGATCTAAGCTCACAAGGCATTTCCGTAACACTCTCGTACTGACTGAACCGATCGGAGACAAATCTAGCACGCTTCTGAATTACTAAGATTTCTTCCATTAATCTGACCTGTTGGAGATCCCAAACACTTGAGCAGTACTCAAGAATGGGTCGTACAACCATTCTGTAAGCGATCTCTTTTAGCGCTGCGCTACACTTTCACAGAACTCTCCCAACAAATCGTAGTTGCTCATTCGCTTTCTGGACTACTAATGATATTTTCTAGTTTCACTTCATGCCGTTTCACGACGTTACACATAATCAGTGAAGCACCATATCATTCTAACATAACAGGAATCCACAGTGAGATTTTCACTCAGCAGCGGAGTGTACGCTGATATGAAACTTCCTGGCAGATTAAAACTGTGTGCCGGACCGAGACTCGAACTCGGGACCTTTGCCTTTCGCGGGCAAGTGCTCTACCATCTGAGCTACCCAAGCACGACTTACGACCCGTCCCCACAGCTCCAATTCTGCCAGTACCTCCTCTCCTACCTTCCAAACTTCACAGAAGCTCTTCCGCGAACCTTGCAGAAATAGCACTTCTGGAAGAAAGGATAGTGCGGAGACATGGCTTAGCCACAGCCTGGGGGATGTATCCGCGATATCCTTTCTTCCAGGAGTGACCGCGAAAGGCAAAGGTGCCGAGTTCGAGTCTCGGTCAGCCACACAGTTTTAAACTGCCAGGAAGTTTCATAACAGGAATGTTTCTCTACCCATAGGCATTATATTGCATTTATTCACGTTTAACGCAAACATTTAATGTACCAAATCGATATGCAGTCAAAGTCATCCTGAATCCTCTTATACTCACCTGAAGGCGACACGCTCCCGTACACATCTGCATCATCAGCATTATGAATAATATCTTATGTCACTATTGCCTGGAAGACGTCAAGGTGTAGGTTTGACCTCCTAGTCGGGACGGATTTTCCTCCTCCACTTGCACAAATGTGAGTGTTGTATCTGATGTGTATATTGTCGAGTGCAGGTTACAGTAATGGATGTATGTATACTGTGGCGTTATGTTTGTTTTGTATGGTAATGAGAAAAGGAGAAGGTGCACTTCTCTCGGCACTGAGGCGGGACATCACGGAGCAGGAGGTAGTCGTGTGTCACCCAATCGTGGCCAAAGCTGAGCCGACAGAAAACCACAGAGTCCCTGCGAGAGGTCGGTCCACACATTCGTAGTCTCCTTAATGGCACGCAGTTTGTTGTGCGTACTGAGATGATGCCATTCCGTCTTCCAAAGCCGCAAACCTTGAGGCGTAGTACTGATCGCAAGTCAGTTGCAGAGAAGCCGATCTCTATAAGCGGTTTCCGTGAAGCCTGTTTGGCCAGTTGTCGGCAAGTTCGTTGCCTGGTATTCCGACGTGATCTGGCGTCCAGACAAACACCACTGAACGATTGGACCGTTCCAGGGCTTAGATGGACTCCTGTATGGTCGCTACCAAAGGATGACGAGGGTAGCACTGGTCGATAGCTTGTAGGCTGCTCAAGAAGTCAGTACACAGAAGAAACGACTCCCTAGGGTATGACGGGATGTGCTCAAGAACACGGGATACAGCCACCAGCTCGGCCGTGGAAACACTGCAGCCATCGGGCAAGGAATGCTGTTCAGTATGTCCTCCATGAACATACGCGAAGCCGACGTGATCATCAGCCATCGAGCCGTCGCTGTAAACCATTTCATGGCCTCGGTACATGTGAAGAATCAAAAGGAAGTGGCAGCGGAGAGCCGCGGGGTTAACTGAGTCCTTAGGGCCAAGAGAAAGGTCCAGGTGATGCCGCGGCCTAGGTGTACACCATAGAGGTGTACGTCAATGGACCTCAGGTACAGGTGGTAAAGCCAAGGACTCCAGTTCGGAAAGAAGGGGTCGGATACGAACTGTAATTGGAAGCCCTGACCTGGGCCGCCAATGAGGGAGATAAACTGCCGTGGGTGGGAAAAGGAAACGGTAATTCGGATGCGCAGGAGAACGTGTGCAACGTAACTGGCCATCAGTTGTGCACGCCTAACCTTCAATGGAGGGACTTCGGCCTCGACCAGGACGCTTGTCACCGGATTCGTCCTGAAAGATCCTGTCACTAGGCGAACGCCACAGTGGTGCACTGGGCCGAGTAAACGCACGCTGAGGGCGCCGCCGAACCATGAACCAGACTCCCATAGTCAATGCGGGACTGAACAAGGGCTCTGTAGAGCTCCAGCACCGTAGAGCGATCTACACCCCAGATGGTGTTGCTCAGGCAGCGGAGGGCATTGAGGTGCTGCAACATTTCCGCTTAAGCTGACGAGGATGGAAGCCAAGTCAATCAGGCGTCGAAAACCAGTCCTAAGAATCAATATGGCTCCACTACAGTGAGTGGATCGTCATTAAAGTAAAGTTCTGGTTCCGGATGAACGCTGCGACGCCGACTTAAGTGCATAACACACGACTTTGCGACCGGAAACTGGAAACCGTGGGCTAGAGCCCATGACTGTGCCTTGTGGATGGCTCCCTGCAGGCGCCGCTCAGCAACACCAGTACTGGTGGAGCAGAAGTCGTCTGCATACAGAGAAGGTGAGACGGACGGCCCTACAGCTGCTGCTACACCATTAATAGCCACTTTTTTTTTTACTTTGATCATCAGTCTACTGACTGGTTTGATGCGGCCCGCCACGAATTCCTTTCCTGTGCTAACCTCTTCATCTCAGAGTAGCACTTGCAACCTACGTCCTCAATTATTTGCTTGACGTATTCCAATCTCTGTCTTCCTCTACAGTTTTTGCCCTCTACAGCTCCCTCTAGTACCATGGAAGTCATTCCCTCATGTCTTAGCAGATGTCCTATCATCCTGTCCCTTCTCCTTATCAGTGTTTTCCACATATTTCTTCCTCTCCGTTTCTGCGTAGAACCTCCTCATTCCTTACCTTATCAGTCCACCTAATTTTCAACATTCGTCTATAGCACCACATCTCAAATGCTTCGATTCTCTTCTGTTCCGGTTTTCCCACAGTCCAGGTTTCACTACCATACAATGCTGTACTCCAGACGTACATCCTCAGAAATTTCTTCCTCAAATTAAGGCCGGTATTTGATATTACTAGACTTCTCTTGGCCAGAAATGCCTTTTTTGCCATAGTGAGTCTGCTTTTGATGTCCTCCTTGCTCCGTCCGTCATTGGTTATTTTACTGCCTAGGTAGCAGAATTCCTTAACTTCATTGACTTCGTGACCATCAATCCTGATGTTAAGTTTCTCGCTGTTCTCATTTCTACTACTTCTCATTACCTTCGTCTTTCTCCGATTTACTCTCAAACCATACTGTGTACTGTGTACTGTTCGTTCCGTTCAGCAGATCATTTAATTCTTCTTCACTTTCACTCAGGATAGCAATGTCATCAGCGAATCGTATCATTGATATCCTTTCACCTTGTATTTTAATTCCACTCCTGAATCTTTCTTTTATTTCCATCATTGCTTCCTCGATGTACAGATTGAAGAGTAGGGGCGAAAGGCTACAGCCTTGTCTTACACCCTTCTTAATACGAGCACTTCGTTCTTGATCGTCCACTCTTATTATTCCCTCTTGGTTATTGTACATATTGTATATGACCCGTCTCTCCCTATAGCTTACCCCTACTTTTTTCAGAATCTCGAAGAGCTTGCACCATTTTATATTGTCGAACGCTTTTTCCAGGTCGACAAATCCTATGAAAGTGTCTTGATTTTTCTTTAGCCTTGCTTCCATTATTAGCCGTAACGTCAGAATTGCCTCTCTCGTCCCTTTACTTTTCCTAAAGCCAAACTGATCGTCACCTAGCGCATTCTCAATTTTCTTTTCCATTCTTCTGTATATTATTCTTGTAAGCAGCTTCGATGCATGAGCTGTTAAGCTGATTGTGCGATAATTCTCGCACTTGTCAGCTCTTGCCGTCTTCGGAATTGTGTGGATGATGCTTTTCCGAAAGTCAGATGGTATATCGCCAGACTCATATATTCTACACACCAACGTGAATAGTCGTTTTGTTGCCACTTTCCCCAATGATTTTAGAAATTCTGATGGAATGTTATCTATCCCTTCTGCCTTATTTGACCGTTAAGTCCTCCAAAGCTCTTTTAAATTCCGATTCTAATACTGGATCCCCTATCTCTTCTAAATCGACTCCTGTTTCTTCTTCTATCACATCAGACAAATCTTCACCCTCATAGAGGCTTTCAATGTATTCTTTCCACCTATCTGCTCTCTCCTCTGCATTTAACAGTGGAATTCCCGTTGCACTCTTAATGTTACCACCGTTGCTTTTAATGTCACCAAAGGTTGTTTTGACTTTCCTGTATGCTGAGTCTGTCCTTCCGACAATCATATCTTTTTCGATGTCTTCACATTTTTCCTGCAGCCATTTCGTCTTAGCTTCCCTGCACTTCCTATTTATTTCATTCCTCAGCGACTTGTATTTCTGTATTCCTGATTTTCCCGGAACATGTTTGTACTTCCTCCTTTCACCAATAAACTGAAGTATTTCTTCTGTTACCCATGGTTTCTTCGCAGCTACCTTCTTTGTACCTATGTTTTCCTTCCCAACTTCTGTGATGGCCCTTTTTAGAGATGTCCATTCCTCTTCAACTGTACTGCCTACTGCGCTATTCCTTATTGCTGTATCTATAGCGTTAGAGAACTTCAAACGTATCTCGTCATTCCTTAGTACTTCCGTATCCCACTTCTTTGCGTATTGATTCTTCCTGACTAATGTCTTAAACTTCAGCCTACTCTTCATCACTAATATATTGTGATCTGAGTCTATATCTGCTCCTGGGTACGCCTTACAATCCAGTATCTGATTTCGGAATCTCTGTCTGACCATGTTGTAATCTAATTGAAATCTTCCCGTATCTCCCGGCCTTTTCCAAGTATACCTCCTCCTCTTGTGATTCTTGAACAGGGTATTCGCTATTACTAGCTGAAACTTGTTACAGAACTCAATTAGTCTTTCTCCTCTCTCATTCCTTGTCCCAAGCCCATATTCTCCTGTAACCTTTTCTTCTACTCCTTCCCCTACAACTGCATTCCAGTCGCCCATGACTATTAGATTTTCGTCCCCCTTTACATACTGCATTACCCTTTCAACATCCTCATACACTTCCTCTATCTGTTCATCTTCAGCTTGCGACGTCGGCATGTATACCTGAACTATCGTTGTCGGTGTTGGTCTGCTGTCGATTCTGACTAGAACAACCCGGTCACTGAACTGTTCACAGTAACACACCCTCTGCCCTACCTTCCTATTCATAACGAATCCTACACCTGTTATACCATTTTCTGCTGCTGTTGATATTACCCGATACTCATCTGATCAGAAATCCTTGTCTTCCTTCCACTTCACTTCACTGACCCCTACTATATCTAGATTGAGCCTTTGCATTTCCCTTTTCAGATTTTCTAGTTTCCCTACCACGTTCAAGCTTCTGACATTCCACGCCACGACTCGTAGAACGTTATCCTTTCGTTGATTATTCAATCTTTTTCTCATGGTAACCTCCCCCTTGGCAGTCCCCTCCCGGATATCCGAATGGGGGACTATTCCGGAATCTTTTGCCAATGGAGAGATCATCATGACACTTCTTCAATTACAGGCCACAAGTCCTGTGCATACACGTTACGTGTCTTTAATGCAGTGGTTTCCATTGCCTTCTGCATCCTCATGTCGTTGATCATTGCTGATTCTTCCGCCTTTAGGGGCAATTTCCCACCCCTAGGACAAGTGAGTGCCCTGAACCTCTATCCGCTCCTCCGCCCTCTTTGACAAGGCCGTTGGCAGAATGAGGCTGACTTCTTATGCCGGAAGTCTTCGGCCACCAATGCCGATTATTTATCAAAATTTAGGCAGTGGCGGGGATCGAACCCGGGACCGGAGACGTTTTGATTATGAATCAAAGACGCTACCCCCAGACCACGGCCTCCTATAAACAGAAAATGGCCACTATAAATAGAGATACACTCACTAAAGAGCCCTGCGGGACCACATTCTCTTGTATATGGGGGGAGCTATGAGAGGCACCAACATGGACAAGGAAAGTACGAAGAGACAGGAAATTCTGGATAAAAATCGGAAGCGGGCCTCGGCGACCTCACTTGTGTAATGTGGCAAGGATATGATGTCGCCAGGTGGCGTCATACACTTTTCGTAAATCAAAAAAACACGGCAGCCAGGTATTGGCGTCTGGAAAAGGCTGTTTGGATGGCAGACTGGAGGGACACAAGATTATCAGTAGTAGAGCGTCCCTGGCGGAAGCTGCCATGAAATGGAGCCAGTAGGCCACGTGACTCCAGGACCCAACCCAACCGCTGACACACCATACCTTCCAGCAGCTTATAAAGAACGTTGGTGAGGCTGATGGGCCGATAGCTATCCACATCAAGCGGGTTTTTACCAGGTTTGAGCATCGGAATGATGGTGCTCTCCCGCCACTCCGAGGGAAAGACGCCAACGCACCAGATGCGATTGAAGATGACGAGGAGGTGACGCTTGTAGTCAGATGAGAGATGTTTAATCATCTGACTGTGGATCCGATCTGGCTCAGGAGCTGTGTCAGGGCAATGTGCAATGGCACTGAGGAGCTCCCACTCTGTAAATGGGGCGTTATAATATTCACTGTGGCGTGTAGTGAACGAGAGGATTTTCCCTTCCAGCCGCCGTTTGGGAGTGCGGAAGGCTGGGGGGTAGATCTCTGATGCAGAGGCTCGAGCATAGTGCTCAGCAAAGTGCTCGGCAATCGCGTTTGCGTCGGTAGATAACACGGCATTTATGTGAACACGGTAGAGCTTGCCGACGCTCCTTGCTTCAGCGACTTCCGGCAGCCACCAAGGGACTGACTTTCTCCGGGGGCACCCTAAAGAGCGAGGGATCGCGTTTTCTCCCTCAGAAACGATTGTTGTAATCACTTGCTCAACCATCACATCGTTGTTACCGAGTGGGTGAAATTCGATGGTGGCAGCTGAGGTGAAAGTTTCACAGTCCGTCTTGTTTAAAGCCCATCTGGACAGGCGTCCGTGGGCCTGACGCCAGAGCAGTGACAGGAAGATGGGGAAGTCGTCACTACCTCACAGGTCGTCATGTGCTCTCCAGTGGATAGAGGGAGAAGTCCTGGGCTGCAAATTGATAAATCAGTGGCGGCGTAACTACCATGAGCCACACTAAAATGCAGATGTCGAACTGAGACAGTAAAGTTTCGACATCTCTGCCTCGCCCAGTAAGCACAGGGCCACCCCGTGGGAGATTTAGGGAGTTGATCAATCAGTGCAGCTAATATATTCAGCGGTACTGCACCATCTGGAGGAAGATATACGTTGCAGACAGTTATTTCCTGCGTCGTCCTTATTCTGACAGCCACAGCTTCAATAGGGGTTTGAAGGGGCTCAGTTTCACTACAGACTGAGTTTACGACACAAACGCAAACTCCACATGACACTCGATTACAGTCGCTACGGTTCCTGTAATATCCCTTATAATCACAGAGGGCAGGGGTCTACATTGCCGGGAACCAGGTTTCCTGAGGGCAATGCAGAAAGCAGCTGTAAAGCTTAACAGTTGCCATAGCTCAGCCAGGTGGTGGAAAAATTCCACTGGAGGGTGACGTCATCGTGGGACTGGGAAGGCATGGAACATTCAGTGAGGCAGTTTACACCTCAGGATCACCTGCTGCGACCGACTTATTGCTTGAACAGCCTATATCCATTGTGCCTGAGGGTCTGGCGAGATCTAGGTCCTCAGTGGATGCCAGAATCTCCACCTCATCCTCAGGTGTAGAGCTTGTAGGTAGCGATGGTGTGGGTGCCACCACAATTCCCTTTGTCTTGGGGGTCTTTGCAAAATCAGACATAATGTCTGATGGGATAACCGCAATCAGTGGTTTTACAGTGTTACTTATAATCTGTCTTGATTGAATAAAATGTTTTTTCACATGACCGGTTTCTGTTCCTCTAGAACCATCTTCAGATCTGCAATTTCGGTTACAGGAGTAACCCGTCCACACACCGCAACCTTCAAATGCTGCGTCACATTAGACACAGTATGTGAAGGTTGCGGTGTGTGGACGGGCTACTTCTGTAACCGAAATTGCAGATCTGAAGATGGTTCTAGAGGAACCGAAACAGGTCATGTGAATAAACATTTTATGCAATCAAGAAGTGTTATAAGTAATATTGTAAAACTTGGGGATCTTCTTTTTGGATTTCTCTCGCTGTTACGTGGGTTTCCCTGGCTGGGAGGATTTCACTGATTCAGTCTACAGGACTGAGGGTGAGTGTGATGCCCAACGATCAGCTGCTTTTGGGCCCTTCAGCCAATGGCGAGTGTCATCTTTCCCACTAGCAGAAACCAGGGAAGGGAGTGAGCTGAGGGACCCTTTCCTAGCGAGAGGAGCCGAACAAGTTGTACACTTCTCCAGCTTAGAAGTGGGGACGGACGTCCACAATGATTGGGGGGGGGGGGGGGGGAGTGTTTCTCCTGAATTAAGTAGTGCAGAAGCAACAGGAAGAGAAGTGCCCCCCCCCCCCCCCCTCCATCAAGGGGACAGGTGTAGTCTTCTGGCTCTGAGAGTTGACTGGAATCGGCGGAGCTGATGGGGCTAGAACTGTTGCAGCGGTGGCGTAAGACGTCATGCGTACAGGATGTAGCCTCAGTGTAGGTCAGACGGTCCAGGGTCTTATACTCCATTATTTTCCTTTCGTTTTGGAGAATCCTGTAGTCTGGTGAGCAAAGCAAATGGTGCTCTCCGCAGTTGACACAGATGGGAGGCGGGCACATGGAGTATTGGGATGTGATGGGCGTCTGCAATGTCGACATGTGATGCTGGAAGTTCAGTGGGAAGACATATGGCCGAGCTTCCAGCATTCAAAGTACCACATTGGGGGAGGGATATAGGGCTTTACATCACAGTGGTAGACGATATCCTTGACCTTCTCGAGTACAGTATCACGCTCAACGGTCAAGATGAAGGCATCAATGGCAGCCTTATTAATCCTCAGATGCCGGTGGACACGCCAAACGAAATGTACACCTCACCGTTTTGAATTGGCGTGCAGCTCATCGTCAGACTGCAAAAGAAGGTCCCTGTGAAATATGATCTCCTGATCATATTTAAACTCTTTTGGGGCGTGATGGTTACGGAAACATCCCCCAGCTTGTCACAAACGAGTAATGCCCGTGACTGGGCAGAGAATGCTGTTTTGAATCAAGTTTGACCCAGATCTCATTTTGGACAAGCCCTCCACCTCCCCAAACTTGTCCTCTACATGCTCAACAAAAAAACTGAGGCGTCATCGTCATGAAAGATTCCCCATCAGCTGTCGAACATGCAAGGTACCAGGGCGAATAAGAGCCGGTGCCATCCTTAGCCTGACGTTCCTCCCATGGTGTGGCAAAGGAGGGGAACGATTTGGGGTCATACTTATGTGCGTTTAATTGAGCCCGTGAATGCTTAGAAACTGCTGGTATTTGACCACCGGCAAGAGATGATGTGCTACGCTTCATCGCATGTCATCTGCCCTGATAGCACTCACTCTGACCAGTGCCCACCCCACGGGCGCCACCCAGCCGAAGCAAAGGCCCCCTGGCAGGATGGCCATTGCTGGGAATCCCGATGTCCCAGGGGGATGTGCATCTACCCCCTGGCATACGTGGGGAGTTAATGGCGCAGCCATCAGCAGAGCGATCCCTGTGTGGTCGGGGGGCTACAGCCAACAGGGTACATAGCGGCCCCACCACAATGGACTGGCTACCATGCTGGATATCAGGTGCAAACAAGTCCATTACCATCGTCAGCGCAAAAAACGATACAGCACAGTGGATGGAGGGTGACCTCGCACAACAGCTGGAAAATGAGCGGAAGTGCAGATCCCTGTCGACATAGGATGCGAAAGGTCTCAGCGTGCAATGGACACGATGCACCATGTAAGGCGCTCTTCCCCAACTGGCTCGCTCTTCGGGAAAATTTTGAAATATGGAGTTCAAACCCTACAGGGGTCCATAACATAAAGGCCGAAACATGTGAGACTCCTTTTAATCGCCTCTTACGACAGGCAGGAATACCTCGGGCCTATTCTAACCCCTGGACTCGCAGGTGGGGGTACTGTATTGACCGTAACAGATGTTGAAGAAAATTGTAGTCAGTAAACATGCAAAGTAACAATCTTTTTATGCTAAATACGTGAACCTACTTAGAGAGCGTTAGTCGTCTGAAATGTAACTGAGGCACTGGCGTACCAAGTATCAGACTAGTGGCATCGATGTTGAACTGCTCAGTTTGCAATGCTTGGAAGACGTATTAGATAACATAACTAAAGAAGTCAGTCGTGAATTTCTATGTGAGTCACCCCCTTGTAGCGTCTCCATCCAAGCCATCTGGATATCTGACGCCCTCTAGTACTGCAGTTAATTTTGATACGCTGTGATCCAACCGGTAAGTTAAAGCTCCCCAAGGTTTCGAAAATTTCAGGTGAAGGAGCAGGAATCTGATAACTAACCTGGTACGAATGTGTACTAACGATTGTGCAACTCCTGCCCACATACATCGGATAGTCATCGTGCGAAAGCATTTCTGCGACTGTCAGAAGAAAGGAGATGTAAACCACCTGGTATTTTCCTGTAGGGTCTTCGACGTACAGCATATTGCTTGCCTCAAAATCTTGTTAAATTGAAAGTACGACTTCCATAAAGAGCTTCGGTTCTACTGTGCCATGAAGATGCTCAAATAATAATAATAATTATAATAAACGGTTTTGATATTATACGGGCTAGCAACGTGTGTACATGAAATCTGGTATACCATCAGTCGTTATATTAACAGATTAATCTTCTGGCGTGTGCTTTTCAATCTGTGTTGAGTTCCTTTTTCCATGTTCTACACTCCTGGAAATTGAAATAAGAACACCGTGAATTCATTGTCCCACGAAGGGGAAACTTTATTGACACATTCCTGGGGTCAGATACATCACATGATCACACTGACAGAACCACAGGCACATAGACACAGGCAACAGAGCATGCACAATGTCGGCACTAGTACAGTGTATATCCACCTTTCGCAGCAATGCAGGCTGCTATTCTCCCATGGAGACGATCGTAGAGATGCTGGATGTAGTCCTGTGGAACGGCTTGCCATGCCATTTCCACCTGGCGCCTCAGTTGGACCAGCGTTCGTGCTGGACGTGCAGACCGCGTGAGACGACGCTTCATCCAGTCGCAAACATGCTCAATGGGGGACAGATCCGGAGATCTTGCTGGCCAGGGTAGTTGACTTACACCTTCTAGAGCACGTTGGGTGGCACGGGATACATGCGGACGTGCATTGTCCTGTTGGAACAGCAAGTTCCCTTGCCGGTCTAGGAATGGTAGAACGATGGGTTCGATGACGGTTTGGATGTACCGTGCACTATTCAGTGTCCCCTCGACGATCACCAGTGGTGTACGGCCAGTGTAGGAGATCGCTCCCCACACCATGATGCCGGGTGTTGGCCCTGTGTGCCTCGGTCGTATGCAGTCCTGATTGTGGCGCTCACCTGCAGGTGGCGCCAAACACGCATACGACCATCATTGGCACCAAGGCAGAAGCGACTCTCATCGCTGAAGACGACACGTCTCCATTCGTCCTTCCATTCACGCCTGTCGCGACACCACTGGAGGCGGGCTGCACGATGTTGGGGCGTGAGCGGAAGACGGCCTAACGGTGTGCGGGACCGTAGCCCAGCTTCATGGAGAAGGTTGCGAATGGTCCTCGCCGATACCCCAGGAGCAACAGTGTCCCTAATTTGCTGGGAAGTGGCGGTGCGGTCCCCTACGGCACTGCGCAGGATCCTACGGTCTTGGCGTGCATCCGTGCGTCGCTGCGGTCCGGTCCCTAGTCGACGGGCACGTGCACCTTCCGCCGACCACTGGCGACAACATCGATGTACTGTGGAGACCTCACGCCCCACGTGTTGAGCAATTCGGCGGTACGTCCACCCGGCCTCCCGCATGCCCACTATACGCCCTCGCTCAAAGTCCGTCAACTGCACATACGGTTCACGTTCACGCTGTCGCGGCATGCTACCAGTGTTAAAGACTGCGATGGAGCTCCGTATGCCACGGCAAACTGGCTCACACTGACGGCGGCGGTGCACAAATGCTTCGCAGCTAGCGCCATTCGACGGCCAACACCGCGGTTCCTGGTGTGTCCGCTGTGCCGTGCGTGTGATCATTGCTTGTACAGCCCTCTCGCAGTGTCCGGAGCAAGTATGGTGGGTCTGACACACCGGTGTCAATGTGTTCTTTTTTCCATTTCCAGGAGTGTATTTTCTCCACTGTTGATAATATGTCAAGATTCTCTAGCTGTGTGTATTGTTTTTAGGTGAATACTATAAATAATGTTTGATCACTGTACAAACTCTCTTTATATCGTGATTACTCTGTGTAAGTGTTTTCGTATTTGTACGAAGCCATTGGCGGACTGGTACAGTAAATTCAAGCTAAAAAAACCACCCCTGTGTGATTATGGTACAGAGAACACCTTCCACATAATTTTCGGCTGCCCACGTGGTACCATATGAAAACCAGTTTACTGCTGCGCTTAGTGTTTGTGGATCACAATTACCCAGTAAGATGAGGACGTTGCCCTCTTCCCCATCTCCCCTTCCTCCCTATCACTCCCCCCTCTCTCCCTCCGTCTACCTCTGTCTATCTCTCTCTCTCTCTCTCTCTCTCTCTCTCTCTCTCTGTGTGTGTGTGTGTGTGTGTGTGTGTGTGTGTGGGTGGGTGGGTGCGCGCGCGCGCGTGTGTGTGTGTGTGTGTGTGTGTGTGTGTGTGTGTGTTTGTGTAAATATGTATTATATTTGTTAAAATAAGTGTTGCGCATTACAATTTGTAGAATATCATGTAACGTAGGCTGGCTGAGTCGATAACGTCCCAACGTCCTGCGTTTGTCCAATGCGATTTAAGAAAACTGTAGAAACTTAATGCATGATTTTTCAGCGGTGATTTTAAGTCTTAAAGCCTTGAGGAACTCGATCTGGCCAAGCTGCGGACTCCATAAAGGCTGGTTGCAGTTTTACAGAAGGTGTTCCGTTGCTAATTTTGTATCTCAGCTTCAACAGATATGGTTCTTTTTTGTTTCTCTTCGTGCATGTTTCTACACTGTACACAGGAACCTAAAGAAATTTATTGTGGTCTCATTGGATGTATGAGGGACAATTTTAGCTTGTTGGCTGGCTGGTTCAAATGGCTCTGAGCACTATGGGACTTAACATCTACGGTCATCAGTCCCCTAGAACTTAGAACTACTTAAACCTAACTAACCTAAGGACATCACACAACACCCAGTCATCACGAGGCAGAGAAAATCCCTGACCCCGCCGGGAATCGAACCCGGGAACCCGGGCGCGGGAAGCGAGAACGCTACCGCACGACCACGAGCTGCGGACTTAGCTTGTTCTTAATGTTTCATTTACGTACTGTATTGCCAGCTGACTCGTACATTTGTTGTACGTTTCACAAGTAAGTCCGAATTCTGAAAGTCTCTTCCAGTTTTATTTTCAACTATACGAGTTGTAGGTATTCTTCGTTTGCTCTATGATCCACAAATATTTTTTATTTCCATGCCCCAGAAATTATCGTAGACTTTTCTTCACCGTGCCATTTGTACTTTAGGATGAGTGGATGGGCCTCCATATGTTCGTGTCAATAGGCGCTGCCGTAAGATTATACGCAGCTGTCTGCACTCTCCGTTAAGTGCCTATCCATGTTCATGCTTGCGAGACAGCGGCTAGCTGGAGGAAATTACTGTTCTTAGTGTTTGCACTCATTTCTGCCACAGTAACTAAGTTAAACGCCATCAGACCACCTACAAGCTACGGAATATTCATATTATAGGGGAGGAAGAAATTTAACGAGGGCAATTAATCGTTGTGTTCTGACGCAACGCACGCCATTTACTTTCTCCGGTCATTGTGATATCTGAGGTCCTTTCAGATGCAATGATCTCACCGCCGACAGTTGTTAAAATCCCACAGCAAAAACTGATCTGTCAAGGCAAGAAAACTGAAAATACCGTAGATAGAAGTCACATCACCTGCTTGAAGAAAGATCCCCCCTACCCGAGTTCTGAAAGAACTGCTCACCGTTTAAAAGTAGCCTACACGAGAGAGAGAGAGCTGTCGCGCCTGGAATTTCCCGGTATTGTTCTTGAACGAGGAAGGCACAACTTGCTTCGTGCAGCGAATGTACAATGCCGCAATTACAGGCTCCTCATCACAGTCCCTTGTCCGGCAGAAAAGGCGGCGGCCGAATGAACTGAAGCACGCAACTCGCGCACGCCGCGACTTTTTATAGCTGACAGAAAGGCGAAAAAGCTCCGGGCGAGCGTGTATACACCGGGAAAAGTAAGCAGTCTCGAAATGATTCATTCTCTGAGTCACTAGTGCACTCAGCCACGGAATGGACTTTCACTGACTTCAGTACAACACGGCAACGTGATGGCACTCCCCTCGTTCTCATATATTTCGTTGAAAGGTAAGGGTTCAGAGGGACAGAGTGGAAATATTACCAACGTTCTTTTTCTCTCAAAAGAACCTGTGGTGAAAAGGTACTGTAAACACACGTTCCCAAAAGGGTAAAAATTACGCCACAAAGGATTGCTCTCACTATTGAAAACTCAGACGATCAGAGTTTTATATTTTCACGTAGTAGGAACAGTCATGAACCCCCCCTCCCTCCCCCCCCCCCCCCAAAGAGGTAACAAAGACGTTTAACTGCTTCACGGCAAATAAATATTTCTAATGAAAAACCAGACCCTGTTTGCGCAATATTACACTGAGGGATGTAATATACATGACGACTAGAATAAAACTGGTCTGAAAGTTTTTTCGGCATTTCGGGACATCATCACCTAGCCTCCATAGAGTTCATTAGAAACTTTCCGAAATGAGTTTCAACACTAGGAAACACTGTTCAACAGAAAGACTGCCTGCAGAAAAGCCAGACGAAATCGTAACACCAGTTGTCTGTGTGAGTTAGAATTAAAATGTAGCCGTGCCAGAACATTATCAAAAAGGCCCTGCGGTTTTATTCTCGCAAACTTTCTGTTGTCCATGTTTTATAGCTTTGCGGCAAGTTTTCGAATACTGAGTTCTGCCAAAGATTCTTGAATGAAGCGGTATCGAAACATTTGGAGCATAGGTTTTTTTATTTTCTTGGATGCAGGATTGTTCAACCTATCAGAGTATATTAGCTCAAAGGAACACACGCAGTTAGGCAACAGACGTTCATCATCGACCTACACAGCATGTTAAAAGTTTTTTTTGGTGCTCACTTTCCATGTGGTTTTATTTTGGCTACCCTGTGCACAGTTGTCCACAGCTACTTGGATTACATCTTTATCACTTCATGATCAGCTTCTAGACTACATGTTTCATGAGCATTAATTGAATATTATAATGTAGGATGGTCATCATAAATCTTAATAGCTGACATTGTCGGGAACCAGGCAATTGCACATGACAGCAGGCCCGTTATCAACGCGTTAACTTTCCTGGAAGATAATGGATGACAAAAAGTTTGTTACCTTATCTAAGGTGTCTACTTTGCAGTACTGTCGGCAGCAACTGATTGCTAGTAGCGTCCTATAACATAGTTTGGAGAATGTGTCACGTATAGTGATGAGCGTTTCCACAATTTCGGTGTGACCCAAACCTTTAGGGTCAGACTTATAGAAATGGCAGAGGATCCTATACCGAGTGCTTCCAGATGAGGGACAAAAGAAGGGAATAAGTATTTAGATTTTTATTTACATAAACAATTTACATCTTACAGCAACGTCTCAAGCTCATAGCAAGTGTTCAAAGGGATTACTGCAAGTCCAAACGCATTCATTGCGAAGATTATGATGCACCAGTTTCCCAAAAGTGCGATTTGTTTTAAAAAAAAAAGATGTTTGGGAGTAAATACGATACCATTATTAAAAGACCTAGCCGGCCGGTGTGGCCGAGCGGTTCTAGGCGCTTCAGTCTGGAACCGCGCGATCGTTACGGTCGCAGGTTCGAATCCTGCCTCGGGCATGGATATGTGTGATGTCCTTAGGTTAGTTAGGTTTAATTAGTTCTAAGTTCTAGGGGACTGATGACCACAGATGTTAAGTCCCATAGTGCTCAGAGCCATTTGAACCATTTTTTTTAAAGACCTATAAACAAGAAAAACAGAAATCATTATTTCGCATTATTTCACATACTAACACAAAAGTAATGACATCTGTCTATATTCTTCAGTTGAAACTTCCGGGCTGAGAGGCCGTGGTCGACGTATAAAATTTCCACCTGACGTTTCGTCTCCATCTGCGGGAGACATCTTCTGAGGTCGTCCGGCTACTGTCCGTGTAGTATTACGTACCTTAAAAGTATTATGGTACTACGCACAATTAAAAATAAGCAAACAGTAAACATGCATTGTAACACATCTAAGACTCCCCATTATACAGGTTGACAATTATTGAATTGTGTGAAGAAAACGTAAATTAGTTACAAACTACGGTGTGTACACACTTTGATCAACATGTAAAACGTCACTACAGAGTTTCGGATTTAGGTTATGACATGTTCGATATGCCTGCCATCATTGGCGATGATCTAGCGCAGACGAATAGCGAAATTCTGCATTACCCGCCGAAGTGTCGGAACATCGATGCTGTCGATGATCTCCTGAATGGCTGTTTTCAGCTCAGCAATGGTTTTGGGGTTATTGCTGTGCACCTTGTTTTCATATAGTCCCACAAAAGGAGTCGCATGTGTTCAGATCTGGAGAATACGACGGCCAATCGAGGCCCATGTCAGTGGCCTCTGAGTACCGCAGAGCCAGAATGCGGTCCCGAAAGTGTTCCTCCAGGACATCAAACATCTCCTGCTTCGATGGGGTCGAGCCCCATCTTACGTGAACCTCATCATGTTGAAATCAGGGCCACTTGGGATAATAGGGATGAAATCATCTTTCAAAACCTTCACATACAGTTCTGTAGTCACAGAATATCGCACCGATTATTCCGTGACTGGATATTGCACACCACACAGTCCACCCGTTGGGGGTGAAGAGACTTCTTGATCGTGAAATGCGGATTTTCAGTCCCCCAAATGCGCCAGTTTTGTTGGCGAACCCATCCAAATGAAAGTGGACTTCGTCGCTAAACCAAACCATATATCGCATGCTAATTCTCATCATGCCTCGCTGCCAACCGTGCAGTTTGAACGTCCTAACGCGAACTGTTCAGAAATTATGACGATTTTATTTCATATAGTTCAATAATTTTCGCCCTGTACATACCATGGTATAACATTCATAATTACTGGTAGCGCTTAGCACTCTCATAAAACTCTGTTTACTAACGAAAACCAGCTACTGCTTCACAACAGATAATCTCCACGCATTAAACTTTGCCACGCTCTCTGAATTATCTCTGTCGGCTGTTGTACAATGAGACAGAGAGTTAAGGCTGTTGTAGGCCTAAGAATTACAATTTGTGCAATTTGCTTTGTTTTGTTTAGACGCTTACCTTAAAATTACATCGCTAAATGAACTGCATTATTATACACCGGTTTTTGTGCTCTTTTACAAAACCAGGGATTATGTTATTATTTAGACAGATTTTGTTAAACCTGATGTTGAGGATAGTTTTGTGCAGCTGTACTGTTGTAGTCTTGAATTTTTTGTAGAGCTTCGTGGAAAATGCTTGGCTGGGCTTTGAGATACTGATTTTATTAAGGTTTGAAGCTCCTCTTTATGTTCTTCCATTTTGTGATTTAAAATTGAGTTGTTTTGAAAATCAGCCTTATTGAGGCTGTTGGTAGGTAGTCACACTAATGCGACTGGACAATGTATTTCGCACAGTCCTTATTTAGGCATTCCGCCGTTCCATTAAATCGTCCAAGGTGAATTCCGTGATGGTTCGTGTCTGTGCCAGTGTTCCATCTGTAATCACCGAGCGGGCATTGAACTGTCACTGCCCTAGATTGGGTTATGTATTAATGGAAGTGTTTCAGTTTGTAGATAATATCTCTGCTACTGTTAGGAGTAACTGCAGTATTTAGCAGTCGGGATTTACTAAGAAACCCACAGAACTGCACAACATTACATACTGTAAGAATCCGAAACAGTCTGGTGTACGATGCACGTCCGCTGATGCTTCTACCTATGATAAGAGTCACAAATAAAGCCAATGGCTGTCATGTCGCAAAACAGTCACTCATCTTGCATGCAGATAACCAGTGAGTACCCACATGTTCCAAAATAGGGTCAGAATGAACGAACAGCGGTTGTTAATACTGGGCGGATGCACTTTCTGTCGCTGATCTAGTCTGTTACAGAGAGCGTCCCTAGAAACAACTGCTGCCTTTAATAATCTACAAAAGCCAATCCAAATCATTTCTTTCGCAAACAAGAGGGTCAAAATGACAAGAAAGCTACGCCAAGTCGTTAACAACTTGGCGAAGCGTGGCCTTATGCAGTGCACGACTGTATGTCTCTCCTTTTCTGGCCTGCTTAAGGGATTAATGCGAGATGAACCCACTTTGATGTGGTCGACAGCAAGATTATCGGAGTCGGAGCAAAAACTCGAATCGGCAAGGATGAGGACGTGTATCGGCGGTGTCCTTTTAAAAGGAACTGTCTCTACATTTTTCTGTGATTTTCGAAACCAGGAAAGAACAAAACCAGAATCGTCTGGTGGGGCTTTGCACAGCCATGATCGCTAATGTGAGTCCAGTGTCTTAATCACTGCATCACTCAATACACTTTTTATCATGATCGCCAGAGCCACTAGAGTTCTACAAAAGTTAAGAGTCAGTGAACTGTACTCTGCCCGATATCACTTGGCAATTAATAACTCTATGAGACGTCGGGAAATAGAACTGCTTCATTATAACTAAGACTGAAAAAGTATTATGTCGCTTATGTGGAACTACCAGAGTTTATAGTGCAGTGCTGCTGTTGAAGAAATCTCCCAGTCACGTGACACGCCGAACTGCTCCTTTCGGAGTACCAGCTGGAACTCTTTCTCTTTTCTCTCTCTCTTTATCTTCCTCACAGCAGCTACCCATCACTCGCCTGAGTTTAAAAGCAGTGCCTAATTTACATTGGTAGAATATATAGCCGGCCAGTGTGGCCGAGCGGTTCTAGACGCTTCAGTCTGGAACTGCGCGACCGCTACGGTCGCAGGTTCGAATCCTGCCTCGGGCATGGATGGCTGTGATGTCCTTAGGTTAGTTAGCTTTAAGTAGTTGTAAGTTCTAGGGGACTGATGACCTCAGAAGTCCCATAGTGCTCAGAGCCATTTGAACCATTTTTAGAATATATACGAAAAACATCTGCCTTCAGACACTAATCATTGTTTTAGAGCTGCGTTACTACACTGTGCAACAAAAATAAAGGATCGCTTTTCCGAAACCCTGTAATTGTCTCCCATTGCGGTGCATTGGTATGTAATTTGGCTCAAAGGTGCCTACAATCTTTCTCTGTAATGGTGCAAAAGCGAGTTGCCCTGCGACGTCATCCTCGGGCATTGCGACGCTTCAAACAGCAACACACATGTGAAGAAAGGCCACAGCTCAATAGTTCACGTGAGCTGTAAGTTGGGTTAATGGTGTCACATTGGCACAAAGTTTCAACACAGTTCTGCTCAGTGCCACCGTGGACGTGTCAGGTGATGAGACAGTCGTCACGGACCCTGTTACCCACATTTCGCCCCTTCTTTTGACGTTTGTGCGATGGAGGTCAGAACTGCGTCACCCAGCGTTGAAATCAAGCTGTTTCCTGATGGGTGGCCGTCTGAAACATTTCAGACACACCGCCGCTGAGAATCGACGCGAAAAGGCATCAGGGGGTGGCATTAAGGGTGTCACTGAAACCACCACTTTCCCTGAGGTGTTGTTTCCCACACATTTCGTGGTCGAAAGCAACAGTTCGCAATGAAATGAGCATCTGCCTGGCGGCTGCTCTGGCGGCCGAGGGTTAGGCAACCCCTTCGATACACTTGTTGCCTGCCTTCAGGGGCTAGAGCAATCGCCAGGCTGAACTGGTTCCGAAGTTTATGAAGGCACCTTTGTAACAATTGCAACGGCGTTGTGTGGGTGGCACCGAGAGTGTTTCCGAACTGGTGGTTCTTAGAGCGACTCTTAGCCGTTTTATTCACGCACATGATAATGTTGCACTCCCCCACGATCATGCCAGAGGAAGGCGGAAAATAGATGAGCTGAAAAAGCATAAGTACCCTTTGCTGCTCCGGATCACGTTCAAATTTCGACTAATGGTTTTGAATGGTCCCTAGTGATTCCAGCCTCTACACAAGAGCGAAATTTGCTTTGGGCTGCCCTCCAAAGGAGTGCGATCACCTTCAATGAGAATGCAGCCCCATAGTGTCCTTAGAGAAGGGTTGGAACGTCCGAAGGCGCCAGCAGTGTCAAACCCAACCTCGAAATGTGTGGGAAACAACAACTCAGGGAAAGCGGTGGTTTCATTGACGCTTTTTATCTCACCACCTGAGCCCTTTTCGGGTCGATCGTTTTCCTTGGCCACCCATCAGATAACCGCGTGATTTCAACGCTGGGTGACACGATTCTGACCTCCATCGTAGAGACGTCAAAAGAAGGAGTGAAATGTCGGTAATAGCGGCTGTGACGACTTTCTACGGTAGAATTGGGAAGATCAGTGATGAAATTTTGTGCCAATGTAACACCATTAACCCACCTTACAGCTCGCATGAACTACTGAGCTGTGGCCTTTTTTTCACATGTGTCGACACTTGCTGTTTGAAGCGTCGCAGGCCCCTAGGTTGACGTCGCAGGGCACCTCACGTTTGCACCACTATAGAGAAAGATTGTTGGTCCCTTTGTGCCAAATTTCACACTACAATTACATCTAGTTTGATGATGAAATAATTGTGAACGGTTATAAATATTTGTAGGAAGATGACTTACTGCTTCTATTATTATTTGTACAGACTCGACGCACGGATAAATTTCGTTGTAAAAACAGATATGTTACAGCAATGGTTCTCGTGTGAGAAGTCAAATGTTACTGTGAATTCCCCACTATATATCGTCTGTGCAACTGATCGACGTCTTCAGGTACGACTAACACCCCGCTGAGCTATATGCCAGTCCAATAAATAGGGAAACGCGCAGGCCTGAAAACGCTAAATTCGGTAGCCAGAAGTGAATATTTTCTGATTGGTAGCGGGAAGGACAGCTACGCCACCTGCCGGACGATAAACCAAGGACTTCGGCGCGCACGCAAACACTGTCGTTCCTACAGTGCGCTGGCCCTCCCCCCCCCCCCCCCCCCCCTGCTCACCTCCCCCACCCACCACCACAACCATCACCACCACCACCACCTAGCACAGTCTGGTGGAAGCCACATGCCGAAATACGCGTCCGCGCTGGCTACTGGTTAAAAATGGTTCAAATGGAACTTGTAACTACTTAAACCTAACTAACATAAGGACATCACACACATCCATGCCCGAGGCGGGATTCGAACCTGCGACCGTAGCGGTCGCTCGGTTCCAGACTGCAGCACCTAGAACCGCTCGGCCACCTCGGCCGGCCAGCTGGCTACTGGCTATCCTCGAGATTGTCATCCGGATATCGAATATACATGGTGGTCAGTAACAGCCTGAAAGGATTTTGAGGACGTTGAAGAGTAGGTTGTGCTGCGAAATAATTGTTAAGAAAAGAATTCGATATGTTGCTCCGTTAGCATTGAAGTTAGCAGTCGTGCACTGAGCTTCAAGCGGACGCCGGATACCGAGTCGCCAAACTTGTTCTTCATTTGCTTTCCTAAACCCGAATAGGAGAGCAATATACAACTGGATATGGGATCAAACCCGAGCCAAAGGCTGAGCAGTCTCGTGCGGTATCATCTACGCTATGGGGACAAGTAACTCTAACTGTATCTCACGGGTCGCTTGAATTTGCGGTGAGCAACGGCCTGATTCTCTAACTTCAATGCCAATTAACTCGGAAATGGGGCAGCGTATCCATTGTTTTCCTTAACAATTATTTCTCAGCACAGCCTACCCTGCAGCACCCTTACAAGCTTTTTAGACTGATTCTGACCAGCCTGAATAAGTCACCACCAAAGCGTCAACGCTTGGGTGACCAATAGTCTCACAATGACATCCGACGTCTCGTCCGAGAACTATTTCTACAACTAGCCTCAAGCAACGCACATATGTTACACATTACACTGTTTTTTCTTTCACATTTTAACATTCAGAATATCTATATACACTACAAAAATATAAATATATCAAAGAGTAAGGCACATAGATACTGCATGTTTTCTATTCGAATACGTGACTATAGTTATGGTGATAGCTTTCGCCAGATTTCAGAGAGGGCTTGTATGTTATACACAATGTTAATTTCTTGTATCCATGTCTTCAGGTCTCGACATTTTTAACTAATAAATACAACTATGACCGAAAACATATTTTTTTCTAAGTCATGCGTTCGATCACTCATGTGTATTATGCACACTAGCTGAGTACCATGTTACAGAAGATTCACAATTTCAAAAGCAGACTGTACTTCGTCACATATGACAAGGCAGTGTGCTAGTTGAATTTCGAGCCCAGGTTCCTGCATTCTACAGGCAGCGCACTATGCCTCTAAAACATTCGGGCTAGCATTTTCGTTACTTTTTAAAACATGATTTGAAACACAATTTCTTAAGGCCCAAAGAATATCTTTCCGCTTGGGAATCTGTAGCATAGTGGAATGGCAAATACAATTTCGAGCTAGTAGACTCCGCCTGTTGCTGAACTCGAGGGCCGCTCCGCTGGGTGGCCCTACGTATCGGTTGCAGCGTAAGGTAAACATGATTTCGCGGCGTGGCCGGCTTCGAGTTGTGTCACGACTTGTTAACGTGGCGGTATGCAATGTTTGCAGAGCTTACGAACTCCGCGCGGTGATGTGACGATCTTCTGCGAGGCAGTTATATACACGATTTCTCTCCAGAAGCTCGGGATATGCCATCAAGAAAGGACAAATATTGCAAACAGGTGCTGTCTGCGACTCCGGAAAGACATTTTTAAAAAGTGTAGCTCATCATCGAATATCTGGCCACTTCCCACAGCCAGTAAACACTCTGTGATTTAAATGACAATATCTCTACAACCCCTGGATGGTGAGGCTTTGCTATGAACATTCAAATGTGCTTCTAAGTAGAACGTGAGCGCAGTAGTTATAGTAAAATTCGTGGTGGGTGCGGAGTAACTAAAATACACATATAAATGGCAAAGGCAGTTGACAGTACACATCTCCTTGTGGAGAGAACACTAGCTTGCTGATAGTAGCACAGTGATGCTAAGAAGCCAACAATAAATGTAATTCTTAGGTCAAAATCAAATGTGGTTTGCAATGGGGAGATCGTGTAAAATTGTCTAACACTCTAGTCGTACTAGGAACTGAAAAGATCACTAGTATGTCCCATTACATTACTAGGCTATCATTTGTGCTGTAATAAATAAATATTTGAATTCTTCCGTTCCTCTCCGTCATCTCTCAAACTTTTTCCCGTTTTCACGCAACTTTCTGAGTATTTAGCATTGTACTGCTGAGCGAGGTAGCACAGTGATTAGCATGCGGTGCGCCGTTCATGTAATAATCATCTGCATCTACATCTCCACGTCTACTCTGCAATTCACACTTAAATGCCTGTCAGAGAATTCATAGAACCACTATCAGACTCTTTCTCTGTTGTTCCATTTCTGAATAGCGCGAAAAGAAAAACAACATTTAAATCTTTCCGTGAGAGCTATAACTTCCCTTATTTTATTACTATGATCATTTCTCCCTAAATAGGTTGGCTTCAACAAAATATTTCCGCATTCAGAGGACTGAAATTTCGCGAAAAGATCTCGCCGCAAAGAATTTTTGTTTTTATGACTACCACTCCAACACGCTTATCATATCTATGACACTCTCTCCCTTGTTTCGCGATAGTATGAAACGACCTGTACGTCTTTGAGTTTTTTCTGCGTGCTTCGTCAATCCTATCTGCTACGGATTCCATACTGTGGAACAGTATTCCAGAAGAGGACGGACAAGTGTAGTATAGGCAGACTTCTTAGTAGACCTGTTGCACCTTTTAAGCGTTCAGGTCTTTTTTTTAATTAAAAATTTTAATTATTACTAAGACTCTTACATCGCCGATTACAGTACTGCCTCGTACAGTACTTTCAGAGATACAGTGTCGTAGCGAGAGGCAGTTCCCCCGACTGGAGTTAGCTTCAACAGCACATGTCACGACGCAGTATTTGACGCGTATAACAGATTCGGTTGTGGGAGGAGCGACTAGCTACGTGAGAAGATATCTTATACAGTTATAGCATAGATGTTCTACCAGCCGTTGCTCATAATCCAGCTCCAGAGAAATTCGTACAGGCTAAGGCATGTTAAACAACAGAGGTAGTGGAATATGAACGTTTGGTGCGGGACTACTGGAGGTATGGTCCTCACTTCACTGAAGAAACTTTAACGGCTAAAAGATACGCCCAGTTTCTTCCCGAAGGGCAACCGTTTCTCCTACAGGAAGGGCTATTTGAAATACACATGGGTGTATGTGGTATCAGCACAAAGGGAGCCTGGTTCACTTTTCGTTTGTGCCTAGGAAAGTAGTCACCCATCTCTTTCCTGGTCACTGAATAGGACTTGAAGGTGTTACTAGTTGGCCTGCACGTTCGCCTTATTTGATGCTACTGGATTTTTTCTCTGGGATAAACTGAAAGATGATGTCTATGCACAAGTTCCGACGACCCAAGGAGATTTAAAATATCGCATTGTTACAGTATTTGCAGTTACATCAAAGGATTCTCGTAAGTACGCCCAGAAGTCCTTATAACAGTTACTGCAAAAGTATTCTACAGTAGATGACGGACATTTCAAACACTTGATGACATAAATGGAATTTTAAAGGTGTGTTTGTAACAACATGCCTTCGAGTTTCCTTTTGTTGCAGTTGCTGATGTAATTTTGCAATATAATGTTTATCTTGACATTAAAATAATGCCGCGAAGTTATTATTTTACAATTGTTACGCATCAGTTCCTTGTTTTACAAATCCATTCACATTTGGTGTGTATCTTTCTTTCGAGGCTTTGACAGAAAAAAAGCAGAACTGTTACCGTAGTCCTTAGATGCCAAATTCTTTGCCTTCCAGCTGGTTGTCGCTCCAACCAGAACTAACCAGTTATGATTAGTAACCGTTTTTAAATTAAACTTTTCTCGACTATTCCGCTTTTGTAAGTAGCCTCTCTTAGCTATGTCAAGCTGAAGCGCCCCGTCGGCCTCATGTGACAGCTCGAATTATTATTTCTTATTTTTTTGGCCTCCAGAGTATGTACTCTGTGTGGTCATCCATACCACATGGTTACATTATACATTGAATTATATGAAAAGAACTCATAAATTCGTATATACAGACATAAAAGCTCAAGCTGTCACAATTTTGTTCATCATAAATTGATAAAAAATACACTGAGAAGTAAATGAGACAGTTGCGACTTATCAGTTTACACCATTAAGGAAATTACATTACAAGCAGGACACAAAAATGAAAAACGCATACCATTAAAACCTATAGATTTTTCCCAATATTATTAAAGAAATGAACAATCATTTTAGAAAGACGAATATCTTTGGTAAACAAAAGAGAAGAATATGAATAAGAGAAGTGGTACGGTACCACATGCTCAGCAATGTTTTCAAAATGTCCACCCTTTCGCAGTCAAACTTGGGGCATGAAAACAAGATGTGGTTTAAATCAACTTCCGATTCAGAACCACTCTCACATGCAGCAGAACTGTAACTGTTGATTCGATGTAGATGGAGAGGAAAAGAGACTTGGTTGAAGCGGAGTCGAATGATGGTTGATATCGTTAATCGGTCCAAATTTGTGCCCTTAAACCACGGTTTTGCAGAAATTCGACGTTGTAACACCGCATAATAACCACCCTTAATTTTTTGGGACACGTTCCACATCTCTTAACACTGATGGTTTCCATCGCTCTTTACTTCACATAAGCAGGGAAATTTCAGATTAAGAACAGTGCCTATAAAGGCTGCTTGCTTTGATAATACAACTTTCTCATTATAGCGAATGCCAGCAAGGGAAAGCACCCAGAGCAAATGGATGGTCTGCCCCCTCCATATAATGTGAACATATTCTAAAACGACATCCAGTATACAACAGTTGGTTATTTTATTCCATCTCGAGTGGTGAAAATTTTTAAGGACGCGCTGGGAGCCAGACACGATTAATATGTTTGAGAAGAGAGCTGAAGATACAAACGTAAGTGCTTACAAAAGTGTCACTGTCTCAGCCACAAAAATAGAAGCGCTTGTAGGCAGTTGAAAGGGACAGCTCCATATAATAACATTAATTTCCGCATAAGATGGCAATAAGTTTCGTGTTCGGAACAGATAAATCCTAAGTTCTTAATACTGCAATTTCTCAGAAATTACCATTCGGATTTTGAAGACTGAAACACCAGAAATTCATGTCTTTTAGAACTAAAATACTGGCATCAAAAGTTACTACATTTCTATTTAAAAAATTTAATTTGAAGAAAAGCATTTTTATAGCCATCAGTTGTAGACAATGTGTGCAGATGATGGGTATAAATAGGCTTTTTTTCATATATTAGCAGCAAGTTAAGATAATAAAAAAGCGAAGTTGATTCCAGTATATCTTTGATTAATATAGCCATGAAAATAAATTGTACATAATTTAGTGAGGAATTTTTCGCAATTAATTTGGGCGAAAACAGAATTAAGATGTCCTGAACGATTCGGGGTAATACCTGAGGTAGCTCGTATAGTTAATTTTATAGCGCGCCAAGTCCGTCAGGGCTTGAACACGATCCATCAGAGATCTTCATGTAGGCCACAATCTTAGTATTTTCCATTTGCGAGTGAATTATGTTAGTTATCATCAGAAGTGTATTTATTTTCAAAACATTTAGCGTGATAGCATCCCCATTACTTATTTATTAACTGTAGCTACGCACTTTCCTATCAGAAGACATACTTTTATCTGTTTGCAACACAAGGCTGGTACCGAATGCGAGGGACAAGATCGGTGTAGCAGTACGGCACCAAGGACAGTGCTCGCGTGCGAAGCGTGTGCTTCTAATTAACATCGTTAGGGGCAATGCATGGAAGGGACGTTGCGCCTGGACTCGTATTGGGGACGGGCAGTGTTCAAAACCCCCGTCTAGCCAATCTGATTTGGGTTTTCTGTAGTTTCCCTAGATCGATTTTGATGAATGCCAAGACGATTACTTCGAAAAGGACATATACTATTTTCTTCACCGTACCTGCTCTTAACATCGTGACCTGAAATGCTAATTTTCCTTCCTTTCTACGTCTGATTTACGAGACACTCTAAAAACAACCTTACGTTAAGTAAATGGTGAAACACTCTCACAGGTAAAAAATTTTGTGCCATACCGAGAATCGAAGGCGAAATTCTGAATTTCGAGAGAAATGTTCTACAGTTCACAGACTACTGCAGAAAGAAAAGTAAGAAGGAGTATTAGAATCTAACGTCGATCCACGGTGAGATCATTACAGACGGAGCATACTCTCAACCTAGGGAAGGGCGAGTAAGGAAATTGACTGTGTCCTCTTCAAATGAACCATTCCGGAATTTGTCTTGAGTTGTTTATAAATACCACGGAAAACCTACATTTGAATGGCCACCCGGCATTCTGAACTCCGGCCCTCGCAAACACGAGCCTGTGTCTCAGTTACTGTGCCAACTTGCTCAGTACAGAGACAAAAATTAAAAATTCATTCCGAAGTGGTATCTAAAACTGCTAACGTGGGGACACGTGCCAGTTGCAGGTTGCGTACCTAGCGGCTTCCAGGGGCAACAAAACTTTGATTTTCAATATTTCAAAGAGCTATTGAACAAATTTAAAATGCTGTTGTTTCCTACTCGTTAAGAGCTATAATATTATGTGAAATGTTTAACACAACAAGTATTACAATTGGAAACTGTGTAAATGTCTTGAAGCAACGCAACTCGTGAGGCGCAAATTACCCAGACTACAGTGAAGCGCCAAAGAAACTGGTAAAGGCAAGAATATTCAAATAAAGAGATATGTAAACAGGCAGAAGACGGAACTGCGGTCGGCAACGCCTATATAAGACAACAAGTGTGTGACGCAGCTGTTAGATCGGTTACTGCTGCTACAATGGCAGGTTATCAAGATTTAATTGAGTTTGAACGTGGTGTTATAGTCAGCGCACGAGTGATGGGATACAGCATCTCCGAGGTAGAGATGAAGTGAGGATTTTCCCGTACGATCATTTCACGAGTGTACCGTGAATATCAGGAATCTGGTAAAAAATCAAATCTCCGACATCGCTGCGGCCATAAAAGATCCTGCAAGAACGCAACCAACGATGGCTGAAGAGAATCGTTCAACATGACAGAAGTGCAACCCTTCCGCAAATTGCTGCAGAGCTCAATGCTGGGCCAGCAACAAGCGTCAGCGTGTGAACCATTCAACGATACATAATCGATTTGGGCATTCGGAGCCGAAGGCCCACTCGTGTACCCTTGATGACCGCACGACACAAAGCTTTACGCCTAACCTGGGCCCGTCAACACCGACGTTGGACTTCTGGTGATTGGAAACATGTTGCCTGGTCGGACGAGTCTCGTTTCAAATTGTATAGGGAGGATGGACGTGTAGGAGTATGGAGACAACCTCATAAACCCATGGGCCCTGCATGTCGGCAGCGGACTGTTCAAGCTGGTGGAGGCTATGTAGTGGTATGGGGCGTGTGTAGTTGGAGTGATATTCGACCACTGATATGTCTAGATACTACTGACAGGTGACACGTACGTAAGCATCATGTCTGATCATCTGCATCCATTCATGTCCATTGTGCACTCCGACGGACTTAGGCAATTCCAGCAGAACAATGCGATACCGCACACGTCCGGAATTGCTACAGGGTGGCTCCAGGAACACTGTTCTGAGTTTAAACACCTTCGCTGGCCACCAGTCTCTCTAGACATGAACATTATTGACCATATCTGGGATGCCCTGCAACGTCCTGATCAGAAGAGATCTCCACTCCGTCGTACTCTTACAGATTTATGGACAGCCCTGCAGGATTCACGGTGTCATTTCGCTTCAGCACTACTTCAGACATCAATAGAGTCCATGCCACGTCCTGTTGCGGCACTTCTGCTTGCTCGTGGGGGCTCTACACAATATTAGGCAGGTGTACCAGTTTCTTTGGCTCTTCAGTGTATATTCATCGACTATTTAAGAATGTGAGCATTGAGCGACTTCCAACAAACTTTACGCATAATTTCAAACCTTCACGAAATTTTTTCTCGGTGACACCCCCATAAAATGATAAATCGAAATTTTTTTATCGCTTACTACATTTTAGCAGTTCATGCAGTGAAACTGTAGTACCAGGCATAACGTTTTAATTTATTACTTCTTTACTACTAACTCTACCGCAATACATTTTGCACAGTGTATCCACATATAACTCTGCATGTACTCGCAAAATTATATCATTGCGCGGTACATAATTCAGGAGATACGGCGTTTTATGCATGGGTGTGCGATTCCTTAAAGAATGCGGGGTAGTGGTACTGGTTATTTCTAATTCTTACCGTGTTTTAAAGAAATGTTCACGGGTGTGCGTGTCATGAGACACGTGGGGAAAATGCCACGCATTGTAGAGCACACTAAACCAAGGCCATACTGGCTGTTGCAACCAATTTAACGTAGTGAGTGACAGATTCGCGTTTTATAGCGGTATTAACCAACAGCATTTCAAATCGCTTTGAGATTCTCGTGATTATGAGCTGATTCAGGTAGTGCAGTGGATTCGCATACGGGAGGACGGGTGTTCAAATCTTCATCCGGTTTTCCAGATTTAGGTTTTCCGCGGTTTCCCTCCATCGCGTAAGACTTACAGTAGGATATGTCTAATGAAAAGGACTTGGTTTACCAGTCCTTTTCCTATCCAAACTTGGGCTCCGCCTCTAACGACATCGTGGTCGACGGGGCATCAAACCACAGTATTTGTAATAAAGACTACGACTTATCCATTCGCACCTCTCTCGCTAAAAAGCTTGAAACTTTCATTGGATTTTGTTGTTGCGATGTGCAACATCTTCTCTTAATTCAAGGAACGGTACGAGGAGAAACTGAAATTCAATCGACGCTTACAAAGAGAGGTGCGCAGAATACTAGACTTGAATAAAGAACGTCTGAGATCCAAAATGCTCTCCAACCACCGTCATCTAAGTATTCGATGGGTTGCCTGTTGAATTCACGTAAATGGCGGGATGGTTCCTTCACTAAAAGCACAAGTGAATGCTTTCCAATTCTTGTCCAGGAGAGCCGGTGCTCCCTGTAACTATCACGCCGAAGAGATATGACGACTGTAACCTTATTTCGTTGATACTGTAAGACGCTGGAACAAGTGGTAGCAGGGAGGTGCAAGAAGTACTGCACGTTCGTCAAGCTGGCGCGTTTCGCCAGCTGACCTCAATATTGCTAAAGTGGACGTTTCCGGAGGAAACTGCAGTCGGTCATGGACGTCGCGCGTTGCTCAGGCTTCCAGGCCGCCTGCATGGATATCCTGGCTGAAAAAATTGTGTTACTCTTGTGATAAAAAAAAACCGTCGCTTCAGAAGTTTTCCATTAAATGGAAGTAGAAATACATTATTGTTCTAAGAGCAGTTGTTACTCGTAAAACTGAGGTACAGCTGTACCTTTAAATCAGGATTCAATTCGGTCATAGCATATCCCCGATATGGCTGCCGTACGTGCGACATTGAATGTGCTCAAGGTTAACCGTTACATGTTGCATGGACGTCCCTCATAGTTTTCTAATCAGTAACCTGGTTACGTTAAGCGAATTCTAACGTTTACTCTCGGAATCTGCTACTTAGCAAGCGTCCATTGCCTCCAGTATGGAATATCGTTTATTAACATGGAAGTAATTTAATCCACAAGTAACGTATTTAAAGGAAATAATGATTTAACACCTGAAAAATTCAATCATTAATACCTTGTGCCCTCACCCACCCCCTTCCCACAGCAATCAGGAGTACAGAGATTTTACTAATTACGGAATTCCCATACATTTATAGAGGTGACTTCAGGTGATTCCTCTAAACCTTTCGTTTAACTAACTGTAGCATTATGTGGCTGATCGCTGTGAGACAATACTATAGTTTCTCGGAACAGGTCATTCATTTGCATCTAGAATGATAGTTTTAGTTACTCCAAAGGGACTAGCGCGTCCCACTATAATTACGTCTCGGAGCTGCTGATTAATAAACTCCTCCATTAATGATTGTGGATCATGAGGAAACTCGAATCGGTTTTATGTATAAAGGTGACTCACTCCCAGTGTGAATATTACGCTGCGCTACTGGCATAGCTGGCAGTCGTCTAGGCGGATTAAATAATTCCATGTATTCCTCCAATAGCCTATTCATGTTCACCCTGTCACGTATTTTCAAATTTTTCAGTGCGGATAAATCGGGAGACTGTTCTGACACCAAATACTTTACACTGAAATACCTCGTCAACTCGTCTCCCTCTAACAACTGTAAGTTCGTTATCAGTGCGTCACTTCGTAGGTTCACCTCTTCCGCACCAAAATTGTTTACACCGACAGACACTACCCTGCTTCCGTCAGTTTCCTGCACATAGGATGAACCACGTAGTATTAAATATTGTGACTGATCCAACTCCTCATTTTCTAACAAGAGTTGAACCACACATAAAGAATTATACGAAAGGTCAGTTACTACGTTCACCCCAAGCAGCTTCCTTGTACCTTTCGGTATTCTATCCCGTGAGTCGAGTCCAAGAGATCGTGCACGCAGTTTAGCTGGCTTACACATTAATTGAGTGTGTTTTGGAAAGTTCGGTTCTTTCAGCAGCAAAACTGAGATGTAACGACGACCCATCCACCTACAAAATGCGCTGTTGGAGAATGACAGTGGCGTGATGTTTAATCAGGAAATCTTAGACACGCACCTGGAAGTCTCCCCTCCCCCCTTCCCCCACCACCCCTCCTAGGAAATCGAACAATAACGCAGCGAGGGAGTGCGCACTATTGCCATCCACAACACATAGCCAACATGATGGGTTCAAATTTATTGCACCACATATACTCAGTTCTGTCACAGATACAGGTATCCAATGAAAACCTACAAAACTGCCGTTTTACTTCACTGGTTAGATAAATGCTTGCCACTGGTTTCACACAGGGATATCCCGTGCCACAATTACTGAGAGCGTTGCTCAGTGCTCACAACGTCCAGTCCCGTTTAACATAGTGGTGTGAGCTTTTCCCAGAGTCCCCCTTCCTCGCGCCTGTGGATATTTTAGATCGGAGTGCCCCACCTGCCTACATCTTTGACACTGATCCTTCGCGAAGACGAGTGCAATTGTCTGGCAAATCTTTCTGGAATTGAGCTAAAGCTCGTCATCTAAGAGTCTCATTGTCGACTGACACTAATTTTCAACAACGACAAAAAAGAAAAAGAATTGTGCACGAGAAGAAATACTTGGTTCAAAGCAAACACAGATACAAGAAGGAAAATGACAATGGTGTCATTGTATCATAATAGTTCTGTATCTACATATATATTTCGCAAGCAACCTTACGGTGCGTGGCGGACGCTACTCTGTACCGTTACTAGTCATTTTCTTTCTTGTTTCACTCGAAAACAGAGCGAAGGAAAAACAGTCTTCCTACGAGCGCTAATTTCTCTTCTCTTCGTGATATGGCGGCAGTATAATTGTTCTGCAGTCAGCTTCAGATGCCGATCCTCTAAATTTTCTCAATCGTGTTAATTCGAAAAGAACATCGCCTTCTACGACGGATTCCAATTTAAGTTCCCGAAGCATCTCCGTAATAGTTGAGTATTGTTAGAACCTACCGGTAACAACTCTAGCTGCCCGCCTCTGAACTGCTTCGATGTCTTCCCTCAACCCGACCTGGTGCGGATCCCGAACACTCGAGCATTACTCAAGAATAGGTCGTGTCAGTGTCCTATATGTCGTCTCCTTCACACGCGAACGACATTTTCTTAGAATTCTCCCAATAAATCGAAGTCCACCACTAGCGTTCCCTATTGCAATCCTTACATGCTCGTTCCATTATAATTCGCTTTGCAGCGTTACTCCTACATATTTAATCAATGTGACTGTGTCAAGCAGTACACAGTATTCGAAAAGTACGGATTTGTTTTTCCTACTCATCTGCGTTAGCCTACATTTTTCTACATTTAGAGCTATTTGCCATTCAACACACCAATTAGAAATTTTGTCTAAGTCATCTTGTATCCTTCCAAAGTCACCAAACGACAATATCATTCCGTACACCACAGCATCATAAGAAAAAGACAGTAGCTGGTTGCTCACCCTAACCGCCATATCATTTATGCGTAAACAAAATAACAGCGCTCCTATCAGACTTCCCTAGAGGACTCCTGACAGTTCCCTCGTCTCTGATGAACACTCATTGTCGAGGGCGACATAGTGGGTTCTGTTACTTAAGAAGTCACTCACATATCGAGGAACCCATTCCGTATGCTTTTCAGAAATCTAGGAACATGGAATCTGCCTCTTACCTCTAATCCATGGTTCGCAGAATATTATGTGAGAAAAGGGTAAGATGAGTTTCGCACGAGCGATGCTTTGTATAACTATGTTGATTTGTGGACAGAACCTTTTCCGTCTCAAGGAAATTTGTTATACTCGAAATGAGAATGTGATCAAGAATTCTGCTGCAGACCAATGTTAAGGACATTTATCTGTAATTTTTCTCATCCGTTCTTTTGTCCTTCTTATATGTAGGAGTCACCTGCACTCATTTCCAGTCGCTTGGGAATTTGCACTGGGCGAGAGATTCGCGATAAATGTATGCTAAGTAGGAAGCCAGTGCCGTAGAGTACACTTGCTAGCGGCGTATAATAGCGTCAACAATTACTAGCGAAAACTGACACGTCTCGAAGTATAAAGTGACTGAAAAAAATCGTTCCAGCAGAAGCGAGATAATTGCCAATGTGTGGTTAAGTACCACCACCGACTTCAGTATGAAATATTGTAGTATTCAGTGCAGATTTATTTGAAACCCCCATCTAAATGGGATCAAATTTCACCTGTGCCATGATTGAGCACCGGTATGTTTTGCTGCTGACGTAAGATGGCATCCAACACATCAGTGTGGATGGATCGAGCACGGCCTGTACCTTAGATTTCCAAGATCACATCACCTCAATCCTCTGGAGTATTCTGTCTGGACTTATCTCAAAAGTGAAGTGTACAGCACTCTAGTTAATAGAGTTGGAGAACTGGAGTAGCGTATTGTACAGTCTTGTCAAGATTTACAAGATGTTTCGGGGTGTTTGAAATATTTCGTGACTGCAGAAATGAGTACAGGATTGCATCCAAATGCGAGGACGACGCCTGGGACACCTACCTTAGTAGGTACGTGTGCACAGTAAATTGTGTCATGTAGCGTGGTGAAGCAGTTTTTTCTTTCTTGTTAAGGTACGACATGGGTGAAATTTGAATCCCATTAGATCCGGTCTTAATCGAAAAGTTTACAATTCAAATTCATTTGCAGCAACTAGGACAATATTTCATACTGAAATCAGTGGCGGCTCGTAATAAAATAATCGTAGTATTCTTGCAAATGCCTTGTTTGCAGAGCCATGCCTATTGAGATGTCCTCTACTGGCGTACCAGTATATTTTCACCCGGGTCAGTTTATGATACACCTAGCATATACGCACGCTCTCATACACTCAAGTGTAGAACCAGACTGGCAGACGGTCTAGACGTGTTGCAAACCATGATTATTCCGACCGACCGCCGTGTCATCCTCAGCGGGTGGATGCGGGTATTAACGGGTACGTGGCCAGCTCACCGCTCTCCCGGCCGTTGTAAGTTTTCGTTACCGGAGCCGCTACTTCTCAGTCAAGTAGCTCC
Organism: Schistocerca americana; assembly: GCF_021461395.2. Classification (NCBI taxonomy): domain Eukaryota; kingdom Metazoa; phylum Arthropoda; class Insecta; order Orthoptera; family Acrididae; genus Schistocerca; species Schistocerca americana. The sequence continues at coordinate 424,568,109 of NC_060130.1, read as the reverse complement.
TTAACAGCCTCACAAGGGCTGAGTGCGCCCCGGTTGCTAATAGCGCTCGGCAGACTCGGACGGTCACCCATCCAAGAGCTAGCCAAGCCCTACAGCGCTTAGCTTCGGAGATCTGACAGGTACCGATGTTACCACTGCGGCAAGGCCGTTGGCACATCGTGAGATTAGCAGCAAAAAAAGTCTGCTTTTTGGTACTTCGCGCGAATACGCCAGGGAATGCGATGCGAGATCGTTATTGTCTTATCTTACCAAAAACCGTCTAACTACGGAGTAGAGCACGATAGTGCAATGTTTCACACATCAGACAGGTAGACACATTTGGAAGGTGCTATCAAACTCTCGTCTGGCCATCCTGAGTGAAATTTATCTGCGGTTTGCCTAAATAGAATCATATGGATCTCACGATGGCTGTGGCGAATCTCCCTTTCCATCCAACTGAAGGACTGATTCCTCTCTAACGATCTCACCTTTCTTCCAGTTCCTTCTCTCTCTTTTTCTTCTTCAATTTACAGAAGAAGCTATATTTCTTCACCACCTCGGTGTGGCGTCAGTAACGAATAATCGCGTGATACTCCAGATTAAATGAAAGCAAGGAGGAAGTACATTACGCTGCATAGTAAGAGCGGTGTTAAAGCTCCAGCTAATGCGAGGAGCGTGCACCCTGTCCATCTCTTCCTTAGAAAAGTGTGATTTATCTTAAAGACAATGGGCCATCTATCCATTATAGCTACTGCTGGTCTGGTCTCTCTTCACTGAGAACGAAAGGGACTATATTCACGTGTTAATGCCAGAACACATTAAAAGAAAGAAGAGACATCAGGATTTAATGACCCGTCGACGTCGAGGTCATCAGAGACGGAGCATAAGCTTGGGCAAGCCAAGCAAAAGAACGGAAATCTACTGCATCCTTTCAAAGTAACTATCACTGGCCGGCCGGAGTGGCCGAGCGGTTCTAGGCGCTACAGTCTGCAACCGCGCGACAGCTACGGTCGCCGGTTCGAATCCTGCCTCGGGCATGGATGTGTGTGATGTCCTTAGGTTAGTTACGTTTAAGTAATTCTAAGTTCTCGGGGACTGATTACCTCAGAAGTTAAGTCCCATAGTGCTCAGAGCCATTTTGAACTACCACAGGATACGCCTTGATCGTTATCTCTGAAATCACGGAATACTCTACCAGGTTAAATCCCGTTCCTCCAGAATACATGTCCAGCGTCTCACCACTTCGCCTCTGCTTCGGTCAGAACGTACGAAGGCCATTTACATTTGTTTGGCTGTTATAACCGTCGCGGCCGCTGGCTCCACCCACACGTGGAAGAGCAGCTGGAACCGTCCACTGGCGTCAGTCTACGCCTTCACATTTACCACTAGTTATGCTTATTTTTGGAGACATTTCACAGTGAACACTGACGATTCTTACATTATCTTATTCTTGTTCAGGATTCAGATTGCCGTTCGTAAAATACATGGTTCCATTTTGTAAATGCATAGTTGTTCTAATATTTTGATAGGGCATAAACGTAGGAGCACTGTACAGCAAAACCCTCGTTGATTATTTGGTGTAAGTTTTGTTTAGCTATCTTTAATAGTTTCGAAAGTATTTGAACTCAGCAGTTTGATTTAATCATATACGATATGACGACACTGGTTTGCCGCGACTGTGTCATAATGAAGCTTATAAATATCTCCCAATATTTTCCACAATGTTTGTGTATTATTGCTTGCTTTAATTTATTCGCGACGCGTTTCGAGCGACTGGTGTTAACATTAGACATCAAATATGAACAAACCTCTATTAATTATATTGGTAAAAGGCGGCCAACTAAATTAATCTCTAGGTTATCTTTCGATTACGAAGGTAACCACTTGAATTTCTGTTGTTATTGAAAGAAATATGTTCTGTTGCGTAAATATTTTGCCGGCAGCTTAATGCGTATTAAATCTTCAGTTGTTGTGATGGCTGCAATTCTGTCTTCATTTCGTTTCATGCTATAGTGTACTGCTTCACCCTGTTTTAAACGCAACATTTGTCTTCTCACTATTTTGTACATGACCATAGGTCGACAGCGTAAAGAACTCACAGCATAACATCACATTGTAGCCGCAAGATGGACACATGATAAATATTTACCTGCCCTATACAGGTTTCTTGCAGACAAATATGTTATAATCTTACAAGATGCTTTCTTGCTTATATGACGTATGACATAATTTTGGGATGATATGTATCGCGCAGAATATTTCTCGCATTGTGTTGAGAAGCATATAAATTGGTCGTCTCCAGCGCAAGCAAAGTCCTATATTACATGATTTCCATTTTGATGTATGGAGACGTGAGAGCTGAGACTTCGGCAATTGAGAAATAACCTAGAGGTTAAATTAGTTGAAAGCATTTTTAAGAGTTCTGTAAGCGTTTTAGATCTGGCGAGGAACTCTAGTGGTTCGAAAGATGTCGCAAATAAACTGATGCGAAACAAAACGTTGTTACCGGCTACAATAAATAAATACCACCTCCATCAAGTGACTTACACCTTAAGAAAATGCGGTGCTGACAAATGTGACTGAATCTCAAGTCACGTTACAGCTGCGAGTATAGTGTAAACTCTGACAGGATTACTCCTTAGTCCTCTGACTACCATCGAAATAAAAAATAATAATTTTAAAATTTTTCACAAAACTGACATTTATTATCATAGTAAGCAACGAATACAAGAAGAAAATGCCAAAAGTAATCAATCAATTGTTTTAGAGTTGTTATTTCACTTTGGAACCACTGGGACACATAATTCTCAACCACGCATCACTTAATGAGATATATTTGAAAGCAATTTCTCATTTCTCCTAGCCAAATTCCCACATCTCGAAACTTCCATAAACTCCTAATGCCTACAACAAATTACAGTGGTAAATAGTAAGCAGAAAAGTGCCTAAAACTTTTGTAAATTTATATCATGAGTACGTACTGCTCAAGTGGTTTCATTTTGAAACCACTCATGACATCCCTAGTACCAGCTCAAATTTATCTTACAGTAACTTTAGATGTACTTATTTTCACTGTCAATGACCATCTCAATATGATCCCTACAAAAAAATAAAATGTCACGGTCTCCAATAATAACGTAGCACAATATTTGCGCCGACTCTTGCTTTGAACGCTGTCACAGACTGCTACAATGTACTACATTTGTAGAAGTATCTCAGTGTACAACAAGATGTATCTGTATTGCAGTAAAATCGGTGGTTTCATGCGAAAGTCACTGGTACTTTAAAAAAATTAATGAAATGGTATTTTCAGGGCAGAAACCACTGGTACTCCAAGGGATAAATATTATATTTTTGGCACAGAGCTGGCTGAGCTACTATACACAAATACACTGCCAGCACACAGTATTGTAGTTTATATTATTTTATCATCATGGTGACCTTGCTATGTAACTGTTTTTACAAAACTGTCCCATAACTGATATAAACCTGAGTTAAAGAAACCAATGAAAGTGGAATAATCAGTCCTCATCAGTAAGTGAGGTGTGTATCAGTACCAGTGACTGACAAGTACTTAATTAACGTAGTTATCATATTTACATTGAGTTTCATCGTTCATTTAAATAAAAGGCCACTCTGGAAGCATATTAAGTTGAGCTGCATGCGCAAGGGTGTGCAGCGGATCATCTTAGCTGGATAGAGGAACCCACCCCTTGGAGAATTGTCGGAAGACACTAGCTGGTAGCTGCACAGCTCACTGCCATGCGGTCAACCAGCCTTTCTCTGAGGAGCTACAGATGGGTGCCGGTCACTGAAGTCACAATACAGAAACAATCTCCCTTAGTGTAAGTCCACCAGCAGAGTCTCCCCTACAACTTGAATGTGGAAGCAGAGGAAATGTCATTCATAGCGAGGTATGGAAGGACGCTTTTGTGAACAGAACTTACAAAACAGAGCTGTCTTCGAAATAAACTGCCCACCATAGATGAGATAGAAAATTGGAGTGAGAACCTGTAGTCTGGTGACCTTTGAGGACTCGGGGTGCCGTAGAACTCAGGCACTGCCAAAACCGAATATTTAACACAATGTATGAGCCACAAGGACTGGCTAAGGTAAATAAATTAAAAGTTAGAGAGAGAGACTCGACTGTGCTGCTCAGGACACACCTCATTGGGTACAGAAAGAGAGAGAGGGAGAGAGAGCAGGACACAGTTTTTCAGTGCCAAGTGTTAGGAAGCGTGTTATCTGTTAACCGCATGACATCAGAGTCGGAGATAGGACCAGTTTCTTCAAAAATTCCTTTTTACTGATTGGTGCTCAGAATAACCGTGGTTTAGTTTATCGAAACGACGAGACAAACGAAAACACGAAAATACGAGTCTTCAATTTTGGAAGCAGATGGAACAGAATCACTTCATCACCGGGGCTCTTCTTCTCCGCCAGACTTCTCCCCATCTCATCGACCAACCAGCCAGGCGCCTCCGAGCAGATGAGCTGGGAAGTCAGAAAATTTTTCGGCTGACTAGGGGAGGCCGCCAATCGTGAAATTCAGATTCGATTCATACTTCGCATAATAAAAGCTCATGGCCAGAGGTGTACTGTGGCAAAGCACCAAGATGCACTTCTCAGCCGTTGTCGAGAAAATCGACAGTTCAAAGAAACCGTTGCGGTGAAATACTCTCTACGATTAGTAATTTTCTACAGCGTCGTGGTGCAGCGGTAAGCGCTCGGGTTCGTAATCCGAAGGTCGCCGGATCGGATCTCGCGCCATTCAACCTTTTTTTTATTAGTATTTGTTTTTTGTAATTCATATATATATATATATATATATATATATATATATATATATATATATATGTAATTCCCGGCAATCAGTTGCAACAATTATGCATATAATAAGTTGTTGAAAGTCGTTTGTCGTGGAAAAACTGGCGACTTCGAACGTCATTATGTTTTCCGCAAACAAAGTTGTATTTCACAAATGTTATTAATTGTCTTCATAAGGTTAACCACGTATAGTTAACGGAAGACGTAGAAACGATATTCCGAAACGAATACGTATAGCGTAAGTCAAATTAGAATAGAGACCCCACGAACACAAACTTGCTGTGGCAGGTATGAAATATAAACTCCGTTACTCGCTCGTTACACTTGAAGGACAGATGTTGAATGGGCCGAAACGAGCCGCCGCATAACAGCGTAGTTGCCTGCTAACTTTGAAAGAAGATAGATGCGGTCCCTAGCGCAACTTATAACATCGTCGAAAATGAGTGCGGACGGGAGAGCTTTGGTACACCCTGTTAAACAAACGGAAAAATGGAGGCGGTACAATTGGAGAGCGATCCGCTTTCACCAACATACATAAGCAATTCATTAATAGTTTATATATATATATATATTATAATAATAAAAAAAAATTGCATGGCGCGAGATTCGATCCGGCGACCTGCGGATTACGAACTCCAGCGCTTACCGCTGCGCCACGACGCTGTAGAAAATCATTAATCGTAGAGAGTACTTCACCGCAACGGTTTCTTTTAACTGTCGATTTTCTCGACAACGGCTGAGAAGTGCATCTTGGTGCTTTGCCACATTACACCTCTGGCCATGAGCTTTTATTATGCGCAGTATGAATCGAATCTGAATTTCACAATTGGCGGCCTCCCCTTGTGAGTGGAACTTCATCTACATCTACATCTACATCAACATCCATACTCCGCAAGCCACCTGACGGTTTGAGGCGGAGGGTACTTTGAGTACCTCTATCGGTTCTCCCTTCTATTCCAGTCTCGTATTGTTCGTGGAAAGAAGGATTGTCGGTATGCCTCTGTGTGGGCTCTAATCTCTCTGATTTTATTCTCATGGTCTCTTCGCGAGGTATACGTAGGAGGGAGCAGTATACTGCTTGACTCCTCGGTGAAGGTATGTTCTCGAAACTTCAACAAAAGCCCGTACCGAGCTACTGAGCGTCTCTCCTGCAGAGTCTTCCATTGGAGTTTATCTATCATCTCCGTAACGCTTTCGCGATTACTAAATGATTCTGTAGCGAAGCGCGCTGCTCTCCGTTGGATCTTCTCTATCTCTTCTATCAACCCTATCTGGTTTCGGATCCCACACTGCTGAGCAGTATTCAAGCAGTGGGCGAACAAGCGTACTGTAACCTACTTCCTTTGTTTTCGGAATGCATTTCCTTAGGATTCTTCCAATGAATCTCAGTCTGGCATCTGCTTTACCGACGATCAACTTTAAATGTTCATTCCATTTTAAATCACTCCTAATGCGTACACCCAGATAATTTATGGAATTAACTGCTTCGCCCGCATCTCGTGGTCGTGCGGTAGCGTTCTCGCTTCCCATGCCCGGGTTCCCGGGTTCGATTCCCGGCGGGGTCAGGGATTTTCTCTGCCTCGTGATGGCTGGGTGTTGTGTGCTGTCCTTAGGTTAGTTAGGTTTAAGTAGTTCTAAGTTCTAGGGGACTGATGACCATAGATGTTAAGTCCCATAGTGCTCAGAGCCATTTGAACCATTTAGCCAATTAACTGCTTCCAGTTGCTGACCTGCTATATTGTAGCTAAGTGATAAAGGATCTTTCTTTCTATGTATTCGCAGCACATTACACTTGTCTACATTGAGATTCAATTCCCATTCCCTGCACCATGCGTCAATTCGCTGCAGATCCTCCTGCATTTCAGTACAATTTTCCATTGTTACAACCTCTCGATATACCACAGCATCATCCCAAAAAGCCTCAGTGAACTTCCGATGTTATCCACAAGGTAATTTATGTATATTGTGAATAGCAACGGTCCTACGACACTCCCCTGCGGCACACCTGAAATCACTCTTACTTCGGAAGACTTCTCTCCATTGAGAATGACATGCTGCGTTCTGTTATCTAGGAACTCTTCAATCCAATCACACAATTGGTCTGATAGTCCATATGCTCTTACTTTGTTAATGAAACGACTGTGGGGAACTGTATCGAACGCCTTGCGGAAGCCAGGAAGCACGGCATCTACCTGGGAACCGTGGCTATGGCCCTCTGAGTCTCGTGGACGAATAGCGCGAGCTGAGTTTCAAGACGATCGTTTTTTTCGAAACCCATGCTGATTCCTACAGAGTAGATTTCTAGTCTGCAGAAAAGTCATTATACTCGAACATAATACGTGTTCCAAAATTCTGCAACTGATGGACGTTAGAGATATAGGTCTATAGTTCTGCACATCTGTTCGACGTCCCTTCTTGAAAACGGGAATGACCTGTGCCCTTTTCCAATCCTTTGGAACGCTACGCTCTTCTAGAGACCTACGGTACACCGCTGCAAGAAGGGGGGCAAGTTCCTTCGCGTACTCTGTGTAAAATCGAACTGGTATCCCATCAGGGCCAGCGGCCTTTCCTCTTTTGAGCGATTTTAATTGTTTCTCTATCCCTCTGTCGTCTATTTCGATATCTACCATTTTGTCATCTGTGCGACAATCTAGAGAATGAACTACAGTGCAGTCTTCCGCTGTGAAACAGCTTTGGAAAAAGACATTTAGTATTTCGGCCTTTAGTCTGTCATCCTCTGTTTCAGTACCATTTTGGTCACAGAGTGTCTGGACATTTTGTTTTGATCCACCTACCGCTTTGACGTAAGACCAAAATTTCTTAGGATTTTCTGTCAAGTCAGTACATAGAACTTTACTTTCGGATTCATTGAAGGCCTCTCGCATAGCCCTCCTCACACTACATTTCGCTTCACGTAATTTTTGTTTGTCTGCAAGGCTTTGGCTACGTTTATGTTTGCTGTGAAGTTCCCTTTGCTTCCGCAGCAGTTTTCTAGCTCGGTTGTTGTACCACGGTGGCTCTTTTCCATCTCTTACTATCTTGCTTGGCACATACTCATCTAACACATATTGTACGATGGTTTTGACTTCGTCCACTGATCCTCAACACTATCTGTACTTGAGACAAAACTTTTGTGTTGAGCCATCAGGTACTCTGAAATCTGCTTTTTGTCACTTTTACTAAACAGAAATATCTTTCTACCTTTTTTAATGCAACAAATGACAGCTTTCGCAGCTATTTCGGCCTCCACCTGCTGATTAACACAGTGAGATCTAGCCGTGGCAGCGAGTCGAGCCTCTGGATCAGTCAAATAATTTTTACTGAGTTTCAAAAACTTCAAGCTTCATTTGGATGACTTGCTTGCAAATTTTACAATAAATATGCTTTCAACTCCAGCCGCAGATGTTAATGTATACCCTTCTCTAACGTGATCTGCCCTTTAGTACATTTCAACAATAACGCTACGACTTCACAAAAAAAAATAAGAAAAAAGAATTGGTAGCCACAGATGACAATCGTCAAGAAATGAGGCTAAACACGAAAGATATCAACACGTTAGCTCTTGTAGTACGAGTAAAACTACTTGTTCCATAGTAAAACAACTCGTTCCATATCGTTATTGTATGTCATTAAAAAAAAGTTATGTGACTACGGCCTCCCGTCGGGTAGACCGTTCGCCGGGTGCAAGTCTTTCGATTTGACGTGACTTCGGCGGCTTGCGCGTCGATGAGGATGAAATGACGATGATGATTAGGACAGCACAACACCCAGTCCCTGAGCGGAGAAAATCTCCGACCCAGCAGAGAATCGAACCCGGGCCCTTAGGATTGACATTCTGTCTCGCTGACCATTCAGCTACCAGGGGCGGACATTATACGTCATGAAAGTGGTCTACAGAAGATGTAACTAACAGCCTAGCGTCATTGTCGAACATACAGTGACAACTTGCAGGTCACTGAAATCAAGGTCGGCCATCGTGACTTACGTTTCAGGTCATTTTCTTACACTGTTTTGGCCATTTTTTTCAGCTAATATGAACTACGTATCTTGAATCCGCAGCTCTGTATAAAGTACTATCTTCACTTGGGAGACTTTTCAGTGGGGTCGTGAGACATCAGTCGAGCTGTGTGTAGCACCCTCTGGCTCCCTGATATCGGGCCGTAGCATGGACTCCAGATGACAACGAAAGAAATCGGATGCCAACCGGATGGACGACCTCTCAGCTGCCGCTCAGAAGTCGGAGCTGAGGTTACACCTGAGGATCCATTTAGCACTGTGCCAACATAATACAGGGAATTCCAAAAATATTCTTCCAACTTCCCAAGACTGCGCCGGCCGCAGTGGCCGAGCGGCTCTAGGCGCTACAGTCTGGAACCGCGCGACCGCTACGGTCGCAGGTTCGAATCCTGCATCGGGCATGGGTGTGTTTGATGTTCTTAGGTTAGTTAGGTTTAAATAGTTCTAAGTTCTGTGGGACTGATGACCTCAGAAGTTAAGTCCCATAGTGCTCAGTACCATTTGAACCATTTGAACCCAAGACTGCCATATGAATAACGATAAAACTTGGGTTAAATTTTAACTTACACAAAGGAGCACAAAGTTTTAATTGTTAAAATAATTATCGAATGTTCAAGGATATATCTTTTACATGAATCAGTTACAATTTTGGAATACTTATTACAATTGCATTTAGGATCTAAATTTTCATTTATGTTTCACAAATTTTCCACAGGACTCATGAGAAACATCCATACGGCAGAAAATAACATGAGATCAGGTTATCTTGGAGACCAATGGTGCAATGCTGGTAGCAACGTCGAATGCTTTGAGCTGTGTTAGGTGCAGTCTCGTACTCTCGACGAAAATCACGCCGTACAGTTGTAACTGAATAGCACCTGCCGAAACGAATAATGAAGAAAACTTTTTGCCTCTGTGTTAACGCTTCCTCGATCCGATGCGCACTGCGTAGTGAGTGGGCGTGTGAGCTAGCTGCGCTACGGTCACCCCTACCGTCAGCCACATGAGCTGGAAACCTACAACTGGCGCCAAGACACGCTTCTGGTTTCGATGCGTAAGTTAAAATTTATCCTAAGTTTTCATGTGGAAAATGTTGAGTGTGTAGGGCTGCCCTCTGCATATTTCGATGGTTCAAATGGCTCTGAGCACTATGGGACTCAACATCTTAGGTCATAAGTCCCCTAGAACTTAGAACTACTTAATCCTAACTAACCTAAGGACATCACACACACCCATGCCCGAGGCAGGATTCGAACCTGCGACCGTAGCAGTCCCGCGTTTCCGGACTGCAGCGCCAGAACCGCTAGACCACCGCGGCCGGCTCCGCATATTTCGGCTACCATACTTAGGTGTATGTTTCGCAGGCCAGGTATGGCCCCTGCTTCACCTAGGAGGTTATCTGCATGCAGAAGAGTGAGGTACTGTGTACGGTCAAGCCGCCAGTAGTCTCCACAGCGTCCGGAGGCGGCGGTCACGCCACTAGGCGGCGTGCAAGCGACAGCACACAGCGGTGCTGTCGCGGGCACTAATTTACGTCCGCATGGTCACGTGCTCACGTGATATCACACACATGTATCCTCGCGCAGGCGCGTACTTCAGTCAGCGTTCCGCCTACGGAGAGCCAGTTACGTCCCAAGCTCCGATTAACCAACGGCTGCCTCAAGTCTCCGCTGCGGACACCGTCTGCTACTGTCGCTTCGCTGTCCGCAGCTCGTGGTCTAGTGGCTAGCATTGCTCCCGGGTTCGGTTCCCGACCGGGTTGGGGATTTTCTCTGCCCGGGGACTCGGTGTTTGTGTTGTCCTCATCATTTCATCATAATTCGTGACAGTGGCTAAATTGGACAGTGAAACAAATTGGACTGCGAAAAAAATTGGAACTTCGTATGGGTGTTGATGACTTCGCAGTTGAGCGCCCCACAAACGAAACGTCATCATCATCTATCGCTTCGCTGCCCGCCACGGTGCTGTGCCGTCCCCGTCCTGTGCCACGTCCGACGCTGTGCTTCCACCAGCTGCTTCGCAGTATTTTTTGTGACTGCTCACGTGCTTATCACCTTGTGGGAACTCCTCGTTACCAGCTGACTGCATACGAGCTCTCGGCCGCGTAGGACCGTGTCGTCACAGCACCAGCTAGTCGTCAGGCGATTGCCTACGAGTTACCAGCCTCGTGGGACTGTGTCGTTGTTAATCTTCCCTGCTCCTGAATACACTGCTGTTCTTAAGTTTCGTAGACATTATTTTCAGAGGTTGTATTTAGCTTAAAGCTTGCAATAAACTGTTGTTACTGCAAAGCGTATGTCTCACTTCAGCGAGTCTCGCTTCTCTAGAACAGGATAGAACAGACAATATAGTCTTACGAAATTGGATTAATCGTTTTGAAACACGCTGTGCCTCGTTCATCCGTGTGAACGGTGCCGTGTTGTCAAACTAAATGCATTACTTCACCAGATATACGACGCCCCTGTATCCTGCCATTACCCCCGAAAAGCTTGTCCTGCGATTCATCAGTCCAAGCCACCTTTTCACATGCTTCGACCGTTCAAACGACTATTTATCATATTGTTTGATTGTAAAGATCAAAGCCAGTAGAAAAAGTGTTCTAAGGCAGAGTTCCTGTTGCCATGCTATTCTGTGACGTGCGATACACGGAGATGTTTCCAAAGTCTGGTGACTCGCTGCTTGTTCTGATTTACTGCACTGTGGCCCATCTATCCACTGTTACAAGCTGAGATAATCGGCGACGTTGTTTCCAAGACAAGTAACTGAATTAAGGCAATCATGCTTCGTCCTTGACGCGGTGTCCAATAGCGGCGATCAAATTCTCATGGCTTCGTCACTCTGCTCCTGTATGTCACACCGACGGGCAGTTCAGAGTCTGACACCATTCCTGTTTTGCATGTCCACAGGAACGGCGTTTCCCTCCAACACACCAACTATTCTGCGAGAGCCTGCTGAAAAGTAATGCCTCCGATTTTTTGTATGCGGAAACTCTTAAAGCCCTTTAAATAAAACAAATTTTATTAACAGTCAGCATCTTTATTCTTTATGTCTGCCGCGCGGGATTAGCCGAGCGGTCTGAGGCGCTGCAGTCATGAACTATGCGGATGGTCCCGGCGGAGGTTCGAGTCCCTCCTCGAACATGGGTGTGTGTGTGTGTTTGTCCTTAGGATAATTTAGGTTAAATAGTGTGTAAGCTTAGGGACTGATGACCTTAGGAGTTGAGTCCCATAAGATTTCACACACATTTTTTTCATCATGTCTACATATTTATTTCTCGACATAATCACCCTGACGACAAACACATTTCTCCCAACGCGATCCAGTTTTGTTGATCTGTCACTGTAGAATGTTTGACTTTGTTGACAGAGCCAAAGCCTCACCTCTGCTCGCAACACATCATCACTGTCAAGGTGAAGTCTTTTTTATGTTTTCAGAACAGATAAAAATCGGATGGGGCTAAGCCGGGGCTGTCTGGAGAATGATCGATGACAGTGAACCCAAGGAACTGGAACATCGTAGATGTCGCAGCGCTAGTGTGTGGTCTGGCACTGCAGTGCTGAAGGAGAAGGTACTCCATGTGTGGGCAAACTCGAGCTTCCAATGTTTTGACAGTTCCTCACGCACCGACATAGTTATATTACACACCGCCATCTTACACGCTGCAGTTCGACAGAGGGTTGCAATTTTGGTCAACGAAGCTGGTAAGTCGACCGAGTAATATGCATGGCCTCGACCGGTATTGAGAACAGAATAAAAAACCGGAGGCGTTACTTTTCAGCACGCCCTCGTAACTTGGCTACTCACATATATGTATAAAGCGTGTACTGATCTAATAACTAATTTCAAGGCCACGTCAGTATATTCAGTGGGTTGAAAATTAGAAGTCATTACCTCATATTTTGTTTAATCTGCTGACCAACGTCAAAGAGAAGTTGTAAGAAAGTAAGTCGCTGATCATTAGAATGATTAAATTTTACACATGAGTGTGTCACTGTATGGGTGAGAAAGTTCAATCCCCCCGGAAAATCGACAGAAAAAATTAAAAGAAACTTGGGAAGTGGATAAGAATAGCAAAGATAGAATGGGCAAACAGAGAATGGCCGAAAGAAGTTCGACAAAGGCAAGCAGTTTTGGCAGACATCCTACACAGAAAGTCTGAATGGACATGGCACTGTTTTGAGACACAGTTGTTCCCTACAAGGAGACAAGATGTGAGGCAAGTGCGGACTGAGAAAAAGAAGAGTACATTTTATTGATGATTCGAGGACAAACAGAAAATACTGACTGTTGAAGGAAGTAACTGAAGATCGAGATCAATGCAAAAGAAGAACCATAATCGGAATATGGAAAGAAGTGGACGAGCTCTTCATGTCGATAGGCACAACGCTGTTGATGATAACTGCTTAGTTATTGGCCACTGCCCTTAAATTAAGTTTGCAATTAAACATCATCTTTAGCCTCAGCTGCATTTTAATTGTTGCGCACAATGTATTTCCAGTCTTATGACTCTAGCACCCGCTGACGATTCGACTGGCTTAGAAATGTTTTATGCACAGGGAAGAAAAAATTACATCTAATCTTGGCTTAGAGTCATTATTTACATTGTAAGCGTTCTTACTAGATATGGAACAATACGGTACAACATTTGTATATCTATGCAGTGCGAAACACAGTTGGCAAGACGAGGCACTAACAGTATTCGTGAAAATGGAAGAGACCTCACCTGTCACGCCAATGCATTTGGGTCGGACTGTTTCCAACCAGAAAGCCTGGAGCCATCCTGCTTCATCTCCGCTCTCTAGGAAATTGAACAGTTAACTCGCTCGCTGTCTTGGTGGATTAACCTTGCTTTCATAGCTAAGCTCGTTACCAACCCCATTTCCCACAATAAACTACGAAATGACGAAGACAACAGAAACACAGCAAAACCAAACTCGACGGAGGGAAAGTGCGATAAACGCTTGCATGCGAAACGACATCATCGTCAATTGCTGCTAAAGGCGGGAAGACGAGAGACAACATTCTGCCGCACTCCTCCAAAAATGCGAGTTCTGTGTGTTTGTTAATCACCACACCATCTGGCTGAGAAATTGTCTCGAACTCAACCACTCGATTCCCATTATAGTTTCTTCTTTTTGTAGTCGTTGAAAATTACTTAGGTTAAGAGCTTAAACACGCTGGAAATTGCGTCGGAGAAAGCAGGATTAAAATGACGGCTTGGTACATCGATTTACATTTTCCATGATTAACAATGGTATGAAAAGGACAGATTGCTATTGACCATAAAGATGATACGTTGAGTTGCAGACAGGCATAACGAAAAGACTGTTACACATTGAGCCTTTGGCTAAAGCCGTCTTCAGAAGCAAAAACACACATACAGTCATACAAGCAAGCACGCCTCACACTCATATGCCTACTATCTCTAGCAGCTCCAAGCAGAATACAAATATAGCGTTGAACGAAAGCAGCAATCCGGAATGGGGCTGGGAAGGGGTAAGGATAGGAACATACCGGTGCCAGGAGAGAAGAACGCTATCTGGAGGAGCGTGGAAGAACTAGATGACGGTAGGTCAAGGCTGCCAGCTGCAGCGTCAGGAGGCTGGGGGGAGGGTAAAGGGGGGGGGGAGTATGGAGCAGAAAAAGAGAGGAGTACAGAAGAGGAACAGACGGGTGGGTGTGTTGGCAGAGCGTCGGCACAATAAGGGTGAGGGGATGTGAATTGAGAGGAGGTGACAGGAGAGAGGGGGTGGAAACTGTTGGGTGGAGGGAGTGGGGCAGCAGGTTACCGTAGGTTGTAGCTGGGATAATTTTGGGAGCGGATAATGTGTGGTAAGGATAGCTCCCATCTGTGCAGTTCAAAAAAGCTGATAGTTGAGAGGAGGATAGAGATGGCACGGGTTGTGAAGCAGCCATTGAAATGTAGCAGCCGGCCGCGGTGGCCGTGCGGTTCTGGCGCTGCACTCCGGAACCGCGGGACTGCTACGGTCGCAGGTTCGAATCCTGCCTCGGGCATGGGTGTGTGTGATGTCCTTAGGTTAGTTAGGTTTAAGTAGTTCTAAGTTCTAGGGGACTTATGACCTAAGGTGTTGAGTCCCATAGTGCTCAGAGCCATTTGAACCATTTTTGAAATGTTGCATGTTATGCTCAGCAGCATGTTGTGTCACAGGGTAGTCCGCTCTGCTCTTGGCCACAGTTCGGCAGTGGTCATTCATCCTGGTGGAAAGCTGCTTGGTAGTCATACCGATATTAGAAGCTGTGCAATGATTGGAGCAGAGCTGGTGAATGATATGGCTGCTTTCACAGGTGGCCTGGCCTCTGATGGATTAGGATAAGCCTATGACAGGACTGGAACAGTAAGTGCTGAGTGGTTGAATTGGGCAGGTCTTGCGCCTAGGAGCCGGCCGAAGTGACCGTGCGGTTAAAGGCGCTGCAGTCTGGAACCGCGAGACCGCTACGGCCGCAGGTTCGAATCCTGCCTCGGGCATGGATGTTTGTGATGTCCTTAGGTTAGTTAGGTTTAACTAGTTCTAAGTTCTAGGGGACTAATGACCTCAGCAGTTGAGTCCCATAGTGCTCAGAGCCATTTGAACCATTTTTTTCTTGCGCCTAGGGCTTCCACAGGGATACGAGCCCTGTAACAAGGGGTTGGGATTGGGAGTGGCATAGGGTTATCTAGGATGTTGTGGATGTTGGATGAACGATGGAACCCCACTTTAGGGGGGTTAACAAGTCGGTACAGAAAATGCGAGCGTCCAGCAGAGATGCTCAGGGACCTTAACTGGGGGACTTTGAAAACATGAGACTTTGTTCCCGTGAAAACCTGTTGGGTAAATGCAGAGAACTGGAATTCAGGGTGTAAGTAGGCTGTTTAGGTTTTTATGTTGGTAACGCCACATAGCGCTCTATATGAAAATCACTGACTGTGCTGTGTGAAGGCTGTGGTTGGTTTGCATGGTTGGAATTTGCTATTGTAGTGTTGGGCAGTTGGCTGTTGACAGCGCGTAACGTTGCGCAGTTGGAGGTGAGCCGCCAGCAGTGGTGGATGTGGGCAGTGAGATGGCGGAGTTTTGAGAGCGGATGATCTGGACGTGTGTCCATCAGAGACAGTAAATTTGTGAGACTGGATGTCATGAACTGATATACATACACTCCTGGAAATTGAAATAAGAACACCGTGAATTCATTGTCCCAGGAAGGGGAAACTTTATTGACACATTCCTGGGGTCAGATACATCACATGATCACACTGACAGAACCACAGGCACATAGACACAGGCAACAGAGCATGCACAATGTCGGCACTAGTACAGTGTATATCCACCATTCGCAGCAATGCAGGCTGCTATTCTCCCATGGAGACGATCGTAGAGATGCTGGATGTAGTCCTGTGGAACGGCTTGCCATGCCATTTCCACCTGGCGCCTCAGTTGGACCAGCGTTCGTGCTGGACGTGCAGACCGCGTGAGACGACGCTTCATCCACTCCCAAACATGCTCAATGGGGGACACATCCGGAGACCTTGCTGGCCAGGGTAGTTGACTTACACCTTCTAGAGCACGTTGGGTGGCACGGGATACATGCGGACGTGCATTGTCCTGTTGGAACAGCAAGTTTCCTTGCCGGTCTAGGAATGGTAGAACGATGGGTTCGATGACGGTTTGGATGTACCGTGCACTATTCAGTGTCCCCTCGACGATCACCAGTGGTGTACGGCCAGTGTAGGAGATCGCTCCCCACACCATGATGCCGGGTGTTGGCCCTGTGTGCCTCGGTCGTATGCAGTCCTGATTGTGGCGCTCACCTGCACGGCGCCAAACACGCATACGACCATCATTAGCACCAAGGCAGAAGCGACTCTCATCGCTGAAGACGACACGTCTCCATTCGTCCCTCCATTCACGCCTGTCGCGACACCACTGGAGGCGGGCTGCACGATGTTGGGGCGTGAGCGGAAGACAGCCTAACGGTGTGCGGGACCGTAGCCCAGCTTCATGGAGACGGTTGCGAATGGTCCTCGCCGATACCCCAGGAGCAACAGTGTCCCTAATTTGGTGGGAAGTGGCGGTGCGGTCCCCTACGGCACTGCGTAGGATCCTACGGTCTTGGCGTGCATCCGTGCGTCGCTGCGGTCCGGTCCCGGGTCGACGGGCACGTGCACCTACCGCCGACCACTGGCGACAACATCGCTGTACTGTGGAGACCTCACGCCCCACGTGTTGAGCAATTCGGCGGTACGTCCACCCGGCCTCCCGCATGCCCACTATACGCCCTCGCTCAAAGTCCGTCAACTGCACATACGGTTCACGTCCACGCTGTCGCGGCATGCTACCAGTGTTAAAGACTGCGATGGAGCTCCGTATGCCACGGCAAACTGGCTGACACTGACGGCGGCGGTGCACAAATGCTGCGCAGCTAGCGCCATTCGACGGCCAACACCGCGGTTCCTGGTGTGTCCGCTGTGCCGTGCGTGTGATCATTGCTTGTACAGCCCTCTCGCAGTGTCCGGAGCAAGTATGGTGGGTCTGACACACCGGTGTCAATGTGTTCTTTTTTCCATTTCCAGGAGTATATATTATGACTTTTGAACACTATGAAGGTAAATACGTTGATTGTTCTTTATCATAATCTTTCATTTGCTAACTATGCCTATCAGTAGTTAGTGACTTCAGTAGTTAGAATCTTTTATTTAGCTGGCAGTATTGGCGCTCGCTGTATTGCAGTAGTTGGAGTAACGAAGATTTTTGTGAGGTAAGTGATTCATGAAAGGTATAGGTTAATGTTAGCCAGGGCCATTCTTTTGTAGAGATTATTAAAAGTCAGATTGCGTTGCGCTAAAAATATTGTGTGTCAGTTTAGTGATGATCAGAATAGGTAAAGAGCGAAATGTCTGAGTACGTTCAGTTTTGCTCAGCTGTTTGAAAATCAAATAACGGAAGGTGTTTACCAGCACAGTAATTCATTAATTTTTCTAAGGGGGCGTTTCAAAGGATGACTGCTGCCACTGTCATGTATCTCATGCAGGGACCATGAGACTAATTGAAATTAGGGAGAGTACAGAGGAATTTCTGACTCACTCAACATGTGAGTGGAATATGACATAAAATTGCTAATATTCATATCCCTCACCAAGCAGTGTACAGTGGCTTGCGGAGTATACATGTAGATGTAGAAAAAGAATTTTCAGAGGAGCCAACAACTGTGCTGCCTGGACTGTTGTCTATGAAAATGAGTATTTACGTGTACTGGATGCTTTCTCTCTCTTTCTCTCTCTCTCTTTCTCTCTATCTTTCCTACCTTTTATCCCCTCGGTTTCTTTCATAAATTTGTGGCCAGATACCCTTCCTGCCACTACAGTCCTCAGGTAATCTAAGGGACGGAAGTCATGTGTCCCATTTGTCTGTTAATCGTGTGTACTTTGTACTGAGTATCATCATATACACTGTCCAGTTACATTAATGTGACCACCAGTCAACAGCCAGAATAACCACCTGGACATGCAGGAAGGGAGTTAATGAGGTTCTGGAACCCACCAACAGGGATGTGGAGCCCAGCCGACTCCAGTGCCATGGTCAGCTGCTCCCTTTAGGTTGAATGGCGCTAACTGCACGATGCAGGTGATCCCAAAGATTCTCGACTGGGTTTCTACCCGGGAAGTTTGGTGACCAGAGGAGTACGGCAAACTCATCGTGGTGCTCTTCGAACCATGTACGTACACTGCGATCTGTGTGTCACGTTGCATTGTCCTGCTGGTAGATGTCATCGTGCCCGGGTTCCCGGGTTCGATTCCCGGCGGGGTCAGTGATTTTCTCTGCCTCGTGATGGCTGGGTGTTGTGTGCTGTCCTTAGGTTAGTTAGGTTTAAGTAGTTCTAAGTTCTAGGGGACTGATGACCATAGATGTTAAGTCCCATAGTGCTCAGAGCCATTTGAACCATTTTTTTATGTCATCGTGCCGAGGAAAAACAAACTGCATTTACAGGTGGACATGGTCCTCAAGGACAGATGCACACTTATGTTGACCTATTCTGCCCTCCAGCATGACGAGATCACCCAGGGAATACCACGAAAACATTCCCCAGGTTGTAACGCTCCCTCCTCCAGTCAGGACACTTCCACCGACTGTTGTAGGGCCGCACACGCCAACGGTTACTTGTCCGATGAAGCATAATACGTGATTCATCTAAAAACATCATCTGTCACCATTCAGTGGACTTCCAGTTGCGGCACTGGCGTGCAAATTCCAACCTTCGTCCCCGATGAACAGCAGTCACCATGGTTGCATGAACCAGGCACCTGCTGTGGAGGGCCATATGCAGCAACGTTCGCCGAACAGTCGCTGAGGAGACACTGTTGGTAGTCCCCTGGTTCATCTGGGCGGTCAATTGCTCAACAGTTGCACGTCTACTCGCCCATACACGTCTCCGCAACTGTCCTTCATCCCTGACATCCATGGCCCGTGGTGCTCCACAGACGCCTTGGCGCCAGTTTTGGATAGCGCCATTTTGCCATGCACGGTATACTTTAACCACGGCGGCACGGGAACAGTTTACCAACTTAGCCGTTTCGAAAATGCTTCCACCGTTAGCCCGGAAGCCAAAGAGTCTGCCACTTTGGACGTTACATAAATGGATACGTTTCCGAATTGCGACAACGACTGCATTATCTTCACGTTCCCCCGACATGCTTTATACGTATTCCCTCCACTGCTAGTGGTGCCACTTGTCGTCTGTGAGAGTTTTTTGCACGTTGACAATGAACATACGCGGTGGTCATATTAATGCGACTGGACTGCATATTGACTGTTAGTGTGCCATTTTTTTTTTAAGCGAAGATTGTGGGCCAGACCAGATTTTGCCCAAAGGAGCGTGTGAAACCACCTGAAAACCACACTCGGGACGGCCGGTGTGGCAGTCCAACGGGCGTTAATATGCTGCGCTGATTCGATCCGGGTTTGCCTCACTTACCTGGGTTGGAAGCTAGCGCGCCGCGCGTTTAGTTAGATGAGCAGTTGGAGATATGGGCGCTGGAAGCTATTTGGAGGAAGCTCGGCTGAACGTGTACAGAGGCAATAAGGTGCGGGAGTGAGGCCACCAGTCACAGCCGCGATTGATTTACAAGCCATGGCTGAGAGCATGTCCAACAAGTGGGTAGTTGGCGGAGTGCGAGGCGGCACAACTCACGGCGCTGAGCTTTGTGAAAAAGTCAGTGTTCATCACTTGTATACTTTATTTCAATACGATTACCAGCTCACTATCTTTTTTATCTGCACCCAGACGCTTTGTCACTAAAGCAAAGGTAACTATGTATTTCAGCTGCTTTTCGATTTCTGTCATGAATTACTTGACACGCACTCATTACAAAAAATGAACAAACTACTACGATTATTTTTCTAAGTATATCACTAAATACCAACGTGTAAGGCTATGAAGCGGTATGAAGTGCACGAAAGCGTGAATGTAGTTACGGGACGGATGAAATGAAAAGATTGATATGTTTGAATAATGATGCGAAACTGCAGCGTGACTGTTGTTCACTTGCGATCGGCAGGGATATCTTCGGGTTGTACATTTAGGTATCTGCTACATCCGACGTAACTTTCGGCGGCACGCGATTAGCCCGCCCTTTGAGTCCTCGGCAAAGTAGTCTGCGGTCCTGCAGCTATAAAAGACTGAACTAGACGTGAACACAACACTTTGCCTCAAGATGATGAGTAGGAAACTTACCGAAACGTTGCGGCAACGAGACGCCACGACTCGGCTGACAGCCCGAGATTTCATCGTAGATACACGGGGTGTTTCACAATTCCTATTACATGCTTCTTGGGGCTGAAGAGGGGACTTAGCAGATAAAGTTTTTGTTACGAACCCATGTCTGGAGATGTACCATTTAGATATACACAGTCCAATCACATTAATGTGAGTACCATCTACGTCTGAGGTCAACGTATAATAACCACCCACAGACGGCAGGTGTCACCACTAGCAGTGGAGGGGTATATAAAGCATGTTGGGGGCATGCGTCGCAACGCGGAAACGTAGCGAATTATCCAACGTCCAAAGGGGGAGGATCTTTGGCTTTCGGTCCAAGGGTTGAAGCACTTTCGAAACGGCTGAGTTGGTAAACTGTTCGCGTGCCACCGTGGTTAAAGTATACCGCGCGTGGCAAAATGACGCTACCCAAAACCGGCGCCGAGGTAACTGTGGCGAACCAAGGGCCATATGTGACAGAGATGAAGGACGGTTGCGGAGATTTGTATGGGCGAGTAGATAAGCAGCTATTGGGCAATTGACCGCCCAGATGAACCAAGGGACTACCAATAGTGTGTCCTCAACGACCGGTCAGCGACCGTTGCAACATATGAGCTTCCGCAGCAGGCGCCTTGTTCATACACTGATGCTGACCTCTGTTCATCGGCGACAAAGGCTGGTATTTTTACGTCAGTACTGCAAGTGGACGGCACCTGGGCCCCAACATGTAGCCTCTTCAAATGAATAACGTATTATGCTCCATCGGACAGATGGCCATTGGCGTGTACGGCGTGAAACGTCTGAAATCAAGTATCCTCCAACCAGGAGGGACTGTTATGGTCTGGGGAATGTTTTAGTGGCATTCCCTGGGTTATTTCGTCATTCTGGGAGGCGCAATGGATCAACAGAAATGTGCATCTATCCCTGGGGACCATGTCCACCCATATACACTACTGGCCCTTAAAATTGCTACACCAAGAAGAAATGCAGATGATAAACGGGTATTCATTGGACAGATATATTATACTAGAACTGACATGTGATTACATTTTCACGCAATTTGGGTGCATAGATCCTGAGAATTCTGTACCAAGATCAACCCCCTCTGGCCGTAATAACGGCCTTGATACGCCTGGGCATTGAGTCAAACAGAGCTTGGATGGCGTGTACAGTTACAGCTCCTCATGGAGCTTCAACACGATACCACAGTTCATCAAGAGTAGTGACTGGCGTATTGTGAGGAGCCAGTTGATCGGCCACCATTGACCAGACGTTTTCAATTGGTGAAAGATCTGGAGAATGTGCTGGCCAGGGCAGCAGTCGCCATTTTCTGTATCCAAAAGGCCCGTACAGGACCTGCAACAAGCGGTCGTGCATTATCCTGCTGAAATGTAGGGTTTCGCTGGGATCGAATGAAGGGTAGAGCCACCGGTCGTAACACATCTGAAATGTAACGTCCACTGTTCAAAGTGCCGTCAATGCGAACAAGAGGTGACAGAGACGTGTAACCAATGGCACCCCATACCATCACGCCGGGTGGTACGCCAGTATGGCGATGACGAACACACGCTTCCAATTTGCGTTCACCGCGATGTCACCAAACACGGATGCGACCATCATGATGCTGTAAACAGAACCTGGATTCATCCGAAAAAATGTCGTTTTGCCATTCGTGCACCCATGTTCGTTGTTGAGGACACCATCGCAGGTGCTCCTGTCTGTGATGCAGCGTCAAGGGTAACTGCAGCCCTGGTCTCCGAGCTGATAGTCCATGTTGCTGCAAACGTCGTCGAACTGTTCGAGCAGATGGTTGTTGTCTTGAAAACGTCCCCATCTGTTGACTCAGGGATCGAGACGTGGCTGCACGATCCGTTACAGCCATGCGGATAAGATGCCTCTCATCTCGACTGCTAGTGATACGAGGCCATTGGGATCCAGCACGGCGTTCCGTATTACCCTCCCGAACCCACAGATTCCATATTCTGCTAACAGTCATTGGATCTCGACCAACGCGAGCGGCAATGTCGTGATACGATAAACCGCAATCGCGATAGACTACAATCCGACCTGTATCAAAGTCGGAAACGTGATGGTACGTTTTTCTCCTCCTTACACGAGGCATCACAATAACGTTTCACCAGGCAACGCCGGTAAACTGCTGTTTGTGTATGAGAAATCGGTTGGAAACTTTCCTCATGTCAGCACGTTGTAAGTGTCGCCACCGGCGCCAAGCTTGTGTGAATTCTCTGAAAATCCAATGATTTGCATATCACAGCATCTTCTTCCTTTCGGTTAAATTTCGCGTCTGTAGCACATCTTCGTGGTGTAGCAATTTTAATGGCCAGTAGTGTATATGCAGTTTGTTTTTCGTTGGCACGATGGCATTTACTAACAGGATAATGCAGCGTGTCATACAACTCGCAGTGTATGTGCGTGGCTCTAAGAGCACCAGGAAGAGTTTATCGTATTCATCCGGCTACCAAACTCCCCGGATTTAAATCAATCGAGAACATGTGAGACCATCTCGATCGGGCTCTTCGCGCCATAGGTCCTCATCAGTTGGCCACGGCACTGAAGTCGGCATGGCTGCGTATCCTTGTCGGTACCATCCACAATCTCACTGAATCTCGCCCTGCACGTCTCGCGCTGCAAAATGTGGTTACTCGGGCTTTTTTGAGAGGTGGTTATACTAATTGGACCGGACAGTATAAAAGGAGCGCAAAGATCGGATCACTTTCTAGTCATCTGCTTTACGGTTCGGTACGTAACGGTAGAACTGCACAACGCGTGTATCAATAACGTTTTCCTGTTCGTCTCAGTTCTTCACCTACGCTTTCCGTTCGACTAGGACAATGTCTGTGTGTTAATTAGGAGCGTGGACTGTGGTGCTCCACACAGACGTGCGCCATGGTACGTGGACAGTGTGTATGGCTTGCGTCGCAGATACACCTTGTACAACGAACAGCTGGTCGCCACGTGTTGCAGCTCTTCTAGAGCACACAGGTCAGAACTCACTGTCTTCGCTGTGTACGTATCGTGATGCAGGAGATCTACAAGTGATCCAATCTACAAACGTTAAATTTCCAGACGTAGGCTCCTTATCAAAACTATATTTTCTAAATTCCCTTTACAATCACTAGAAGCCTGTAATAGGAATTGTGGGACACCCTCTATATCGAAGAAGGTTGTGAAGTCTCAATACGTTATTTACTAGTTTTTAAATTATAAGCATGTGATCCTGTCTTATCAAGTGGATGGCAATTACGTGACATACAGGGCTAAACCAAAGAAAATTGATTAATTTTATGTCGTTGTATCACTTTTTTAATTGTTGATTTTTTAATTGTTACTTGTTTGTATGCCCGCCTCATTTATGTGAATGGTTTTATGGGAGTTTCACAACGAGAAATTAAAAAAAAATTGTATTCCATGCTGCTAATTTTCCTACCGCTGAAGTGATATTTCTTGAGTGCAATGAAATGTATAAGGTAACAGAAACGACGTACCCGGAAGGAGTCCGAATCGTGTGTTGATGCGGCAACAGCGGGAAACCTAGCCTCGATTCGTTTTGAAGGGAACTAATCATTTGGAGCACGAAGAGGTGAGTAGTGGTTTTATTGTTGTCAGCTGTAAGGACCGCGTCGGAAGGCAGTAAATGGCAGGAACGTGCCTGAAGAAGCGGAACGACCGACCGCAAACTCTCAGCTAGCGCTGTGCTCGAGACACTTGCACATCAGCGGACAGCAACGTGCCAATCCGGTTCATAAGGTACTCCAAAGACAACGATACCAAGTCAGACAAATATATTTACTAATCTAAACAAAACGCAGAATTAATTACTATATATTTCACACTTTTCAGGGACATTACGCATGTTCTACTTGCGCCACTCTGCAGAGCGTGGATCAACACTCGGTTACTAGCGAGGGGATTTACAACATGTAATCACAACTTGGTGTTGAGAGATTGCTTCATTTACCTTGACTGGTTTCGGAACTGCACTTGTGTTAAGCGTAACGCTACACAGTGTTCAGAGGTTGGACAAAGCTATGGAAAAACCAGAAACACAACACACTGCCCTGCCTAATACGGTGTAGGAAACTCGTTAGCATTCAAAACAGCTTCCAGTGCTCTTGGAATGGATAAATACAGGTCCTGTATGGTTTTCAACGAATTCTTATATCATTCTTCCTGCAAAATAGTGGCAAGTTCACGTAACGATGATGGAGGTGGACAGCGTAGACCACAAAGGCAGAAGTTGGAAATAGTGTGAAACAAGACTCATCCTACGAAATGACTTTCTTCCATTGCTCTGTGGTCCATATTTTATGGTTTCGGCACCACGTTTCCCTGTTACGGCCAGTTGCATCACTGATGAGTGGTTTTGGAATGACATCACGTGATGTAATTCCCTACTTTTGGAGTTCGTTTCGTGTTAATTTGGTGCTGACAGGGTTCGTGGGTGCGGAATTAGGTTCTGCAGTAACCTTTGCAGTTGTCAAAATGGTTCAAATGGTTCTGAGCACTGTGGGACTGAACTGCTGTGGTCATCAGTCCCCTAGAACTTAGAACTACTTAAACCTAACTAACCTGCGGACAACACACACATCCATGCCCGAGGCAGGATTCGAACCTGTGACCGGAGCGGTCGCGCGGTTCCAGACTGAAGTGCCTAGAACCGCTCGACCACACCGGCCGGCTTTGCAGTTGTCGTCCACTTATTTTTCGTCAGAGTTCTCTTCAATGACCGTCATTCACGACCACTTGAAATATATTTTCGTCCGCGTTGAGACATAGCGGATAATGTTCGATACGGCGTCTCTTGAAACACCAAACGCTTCGGCTCCCACGATTACGGAAGAACTCACCACACGAGCACCAACAAGTTGCCCACGCTCGAATTCACTTAGCTGTGACACAATGCACAGAGCGAGGTTCTGATCAGCACTGACACTTGCAACGTGTTGAGGGCGTTGCACAGGCGCCGTTCTTGATCAAATACAACAGCGCAACCTGCAGGCTTGGCTAGCATCTGAATTTATGTTCAATCATGCATTTCTCGCGATGTTTCCATATGTTTGTGCACCCCTGCACGTAAGTGCCGTGATGACGTTCGCTATCGTGTCCTCTTAACGTTTCCATTCTTACTGCAGGTGTGGTACGGACCCTACTGTCGTGTCGCGTAATGTACAGACTCTGGAACTTCATAGACATGTGACACTCAGTAGATAACTACAGACTCAAGTTACCCTGGCATTTTGATTTTGGCGAACTATCGATATAGCTTGATTAATGTGTCACGCTACACATTGATAGTGGGAACAAGTGTACCATAGACGACACTTCGCAAACCGGGCAGCGTTTAGCAATGTGCTGGAGGTATCCTCGTGCTGATGATGTTAATATGGACTAGCTGCTACTTGTACCATCGTCTGTCTCCGACCAACGATACGAGAACCTGCAGTTCCCTCCTGTGTTGTCTTTTGTCCGGCTACAGTAGCCAGTAGGCGAGATACAGCTTCAGCAAGACAGTATAACCTATATCAGAATTGTTCAACACTTTGTGGACATTACGGTGTTTTTGTGCAAAGGCACTACACTTTCATTCGAGAGGAACAGAATTCAAATCCTATTCAGATTAAGGTTTATCGTATTTATATATATACCACTTAAGAGAAATGCTTTCGTTTCTCTGGAAAGGACACTGCTGCTCTCCTTCCGAAACCCCTTATCCTATCTGAAGAAGTGCTCCATCTGTAGGGAACTCAGTGTCGACCGAAGGTTGAGCCCTAAATTTCCTCCCTTTCTTCGACGCTAAGTAGTAAAAAAAGAAAAAAACCCAGGGAGATAAACTCTACTTCTTCTTCATACTTTCTCTGCACAAGCGAGCGGCAACATCTTTTATTTTTAATATGAATAAAAAGAATGAAATACTCACTGAATAACTTATTTTTCTACGTAGCAGCCTAATATTAACTCATTAATAAATAGACTATTTTATTCGGCGAGGGTATGGTATTTGAATCTCCAATTATTATCGAGAGTCTCAAACCGTTTGGGTTTAAGTAAGCTGGAAATATACCATATTAAAATTAACTGAATTTTCTGCCGGTGCTTGGCAGAAAGTAATAATAGTATCAAAAAGGAAAATGCATCTTAATGTTCTGCAACATTGCATTTATTTGGTCGCGAACAGGCTTTCGGCTTTTCAGGCCATCTTCAGGTAACAACTGAATATTGTAAACACGGAAAAACATGACATGCGACTTAGACAGATATTATTTGTACAAAATATACAAAAATGACAATGTGGTTTCGTAGGAAAGCAATACAACAATTACGTTATCTACAAAAGTTTTAACAAAGTTTTTATGAAGAGACATATTTAACAAATGATGAGAAATAAGATGAATTTACAGTCTGAATCTAGTATTTTTAACGAAAACTTACTTTAACAAAGGGGAAAATGGAAATTTTGTCTGATCATTTAATACTAGGTCGGCATGCTGTGCCATGTGTTTGTTGATCTTCAGTGTTTCCGGTAGGGTCATATTACTGCTTTTCTCGACAGAATGTCCCCATCATTTCTTGAACGTATTTCGACATAAAAAGTTTGTTTACCCACTTTTTTCAGTTAATGTAATTATTGTAATGTTTCCCTATGTAGACGCTTCACTGTTTTTGTATCTTCTGTACAAATAATATCTGTGTAAGCCGCACCTCTTGCTTATCTGTGTTTGCGACATTCAATTGTCATCTGAAGATGGCCTGAGAAGCCTAAAGCCGGTTCGTGACCAAATAAATATAATTTTGCAGAACATTAGAAACTGTTTTCCTTTTTAATGTCAAATCATATTAGATAACCAGGAATGAAAACAGCATCAATGCTCAGAATGTTCACCCATGGGGAAAGGAGATTAAGCAGCAATATCTGTAAAAGGAAAAATAATCATGTTGCGTTTATTCGATAGGACACTATACATCACTGATAAAAAAGAACAATGGGTTAATGAACATAAAAATTTCACTTAATTTAACAATCATGAACACAAAATTTATTCATAGTCTAGAACAGTGGTAGTCTACCTGTTTCCTACCGCCCAGTAGTGGGCGTTCTTGCTTTTGTGGTGAGCGGTATGTGACAGGGATTTTAAAAATATTTTAATTAAGTTTCCATAAAATTTGGACATAAAGTATTTGGTAAGTAATTATTATTATATGTTTTAACTTTCTATAACTCTGCTTTATAAATTTAATGAAAGTAATGCTACTCCCTACTTTATAGCTCACCATTAACGGGGAACCGGTTGGTGGTTAGAAAATTTTTATTGCCAATAGAGATACAAAAGTGAGCGGTAGGTGATAAAGATTGACTACACCTAGAGTAGAGTAATAAACACGAAAAGAGGTATGAACGGCTTCAGAGTAGTGTTTACAGTAAAACAATTGCAGTATATACTTATACTTGTTAGTAAATAAATAATCTGTGCTGTTTCTGCGCACCTGACATATACATTAAAAACGGGAGGAGTTTTTTGCCTTATGAAATACAAGGCAGGCCTGTATATGGAGTACTCGATTTCTACTTTTCATTCACCCGAGATGCATTAAAAACGAAATCCCTGTTTCAACACTGCGAAGCAATAATTGCTCAGTCATGATCTCTAACGTCTACTGCCAGACGTCGGCTACCAGAACGGTTTCTTACGTCAGTTCTATTCGTAGTGCACTGTTAACTGTAACCATCTCAGCCCAACAATCAATTATACTTGTAAATTATGTCTCTATTTCTTAAGTCTGTATTAACTGAGGCTATGATGTAAATCTCTCAGTCATGACAGATGGATTTAATTTATCTTAGTATATGGACTGAAATTTAACTTATTAGTCACCGAAAAATTTCTGGAGTTATAGAGTAACTTATGAATTTTTTTCGCTAATAATACAGAACTGAACTTTTCAAAAAGTTCTCCTTTAATTAAGATGCTATTAATAGCAAGTTTAACGAAGCAGATATTTTCTTGTGGTACTATCTTTTCAAATACACAATTTACCACGTATTTGTTATAGCTTCAGAAAAGTTTTCAGTCTGAACTGTCGCCCATAACAAATAACGGATTAGAATTTATCTTCAAAATTACAAAAGAATATTGGGAGCACCTATGCGGGACGAGCTAACGACTTGAAACTCCTGCGAATAAATATTTGGCACAAAATTTAGGAAGCTCACTGTGAAGTATACAGTTCTTGCAGTTATTCTCCTATAAGCAATTAACAGCACGTTTAATATGCTATTCTTTCTAAGGTGAAAATGTCAAATTAAATTAGCAGTTTCCAGTCAACACAACCCTTGGACCATAGACGATATAGATCGCGCGTGGCGTCATGATATTGAAACTAAAATCTCGATCACCTGACTATCTGCAGCATCCATTTACAGGAGACATCTGGAATACTTTTCAATTGGTTTTCATCTTAACTGCAATATTTTCAGAAAAGGTTTCTTTATTACATTGGAGAAATTTTGTGCAGCGGTTGGTTGCACCGAAAGATATGTGAAAGTAAGTAATATTTCGTTCTATGGGTAAAGTTGCTTTAAACATACAAAAAAAATTGCTAATACACTTTTCGAGTTTAAAAAAAAATGGTTCAAATGGCTCTGAGCACTATGGGACTTAACATCTGAGGTCATCAGTCCCCTAGACTTAGAAATACTTAAACCTAACTAACCTAAGGACTTCACACACATCCATGCCCGAGGCAGGATTCGAACCTGCGACCGTAACGGTCACGCGGATCCAGACTGTAGCGCCTAGAACCGCTCGACCACTGCGGCCGGCTTTTCGAGTTTAACTCAATTAAAGCTAAGCAGCTGTGAATGGCCTTCTATTTGAGATTAATTTTTTGTGTCTGCATATTACGAATTAGATGATATAGATCATTATAAATCAGTCTACGAAAAATAAGTACATAAATTTATGAAATATTAATTGCAAGGATTTACTTTTTCACTGTTTTCTATCAGCTTCATTACTTGTTTCATGTAATCTCAGAGCTCGTTACAGTTTTGCCGCTGATGAAGTAAGAAGGCACATTTGGATCCTTGCCACGAAAAGGGAGAATTTTAAGTCAAACGATTTCACAAAACTATGCAGTAAACGTATTTCGAAATACTTGTGGATTTCTTTCCACGACTGAAAGATATGTCATATGTTGGTTTTTAGATGTAAAAGTCTATGAATGACGAAGACTTTTGAGACGACAGAATATTAACGTGTCCTTATCTTCATATTGTTTCGGTATGTGCACTGGGTTAAGCAAAATTCGAATGACATAAACGCTTATTTTGAGTGAAAACTAGAAATTATGGTTTTTAAAGGAGTGTCGTTTCTAATGAAAGTGTATTGTTGCGGACCAATAATAGAAAACAAAATACTTCCTGCCAAATTGATATTTCGTCTTCTCCTCCTGTGGAAGCGGTGGACTAACTGATTCACAGTGGAAAAACTGTCAGTACAATGTTTCAGTCTGTTTGTTAGCCATTTGCCTGGCCAAATGTAAAAACTATAGCCATCACATTATTATCGGGATTTTCGTAGAATTTTGGTGTTGTACTACATGTGTAATACTAATATAACAAGTCGTGCAGTTGCTCAAATCAGTGACTGATTTCAGCTATGAATGAGGCAAACTAACTGTCGGTTGCACTTCGCGTAGTGTGTAATGATAGTAATTCGGCTTTTTGCCCACCGTCAGGTGACATAGATGTTCGATTCACACCAGAGACAGGCCGTGCGCGGTCTACATGTATCTACGATGTAAGCTGCCAGCACACGTGTGTCGCTAACCTGCGAGGGCGGCGGCAGCTGCATGACGGCGGGCCACGCCAGGATACGCCCAATAACGCCGTAATTGCAGCGCGCGGTGCGGCGCGGCTGCGCGACTGACTCACGCAGCCGCTTCTGCAAGCCGCACGGCGTCCGCCGCCGATGCCAGCGCCTCTGTGGCCGTTGCACTAAGCTGCGACCGTGTAAACACGGCCACGCCGAGCCCAGTGACGTCATCGCGGCGTGTCAATCGTGTCGCATCTTCGCTTCCATTCCCCATTTACACTTTTCTCATTTTCTAGCGATGGAACTTAGATTTAGCTGTTAGTGTCCAGCAAAATCCTCATTCTAGACAGCTAGGCCCAACCAGGTGTAATTATCCTCGAGGAGTGAAATGGTGTTTTTTGAGGGATCAAGGGAAAAAAAGTGTTCGAGTACCGTTTGGTCACCACTCCAAATTGTTTGTAAAAATAATCTCTATTACTTTTATTCCCGTAGACTCTGATGTTTATTAGAGCGTCTGCATCCGTGATAATTGATGGAAAGTCCTCGAGTGATACGTGTGATATTTGGCGTTTCGAGTAAATGATATAGCCTACCTGCTGTTGGTAATCTATAACGGGTAGAGTTGTAAAACTACCATAGGCTTCCGTAGATTGTCATAAATAAGCGTAGACTACCGAAGTTTTCCTAGCAGCATTGGTCAGTTAAGATCGTAACCGCGCTACGTGTATGTGAAGTATGTTGCGTACCTATCGGGCGTTACCTCACTTCGATCGCTTTATTTGTATGTGTGATCAGCGACTCACTAGTTTCCCATAGAAACCGGAAGCGACGAACCGTCTAGAAACTAAGTGAGGGTATAAAGAAGGCGCTACCTGTCTAACATTTTTGCTCTACTTAGTTATCCTCCTATCTGTTACTTAAAAATAAACAGTATTTATAGCAAAATTGAAGTTGTCAATGTGTAATTCAGATTTTATTCGAAAATTGTTGATTTGTAAGGTGAGACAAAGGTGGAGTTTAATAAAAATAAGAAAAATAAAGATTTATCATTTAGCCACAGAGAATGCAATTTCCAAAAAAAGGGTAACTAAAAAAAGAAAAAAAAACTCAAAACGAGTTCTAATTATGTGCAGAGCATACAAGCAAACAAAAAACCAAGGGAAGTCATCGACTCCCAGTTTCTCTCCCACACATCCATTCACGTTTCTTTCCTCACCATTGCTACAAATACTTCTGGTAATCCCACCATTGACTACGTCATTTATGAAGTGTACCAAAACCACCGAACCGTAGTTTTGGTAGAGGGCAGCTCCAATAAGGGCGATCAAAAAGTTTCCGTTCGAAGGCCACACTAACCCCTCGGTTACATCTCGGTGCTTATATACCCGCATTGGAATCGTGCTGGGTTGCATATACGCTGCAGCAATCCACTCAAACGTTAACTTTTTGAACGGCTCTTATCTACAAATGATTTAGGAGACAATTTGAACAGCCCTATTAGACTGTTTGCTGATGATGCTGTCGTTTACCGACTAGTAAAGTCATCAGATAATCAAAAGGAATGGCAAAATAATTTAGACACGATATCTGTATGGAGCGGAAATTGATTCTCTAAACAATAAGAAGTGTGAGGTAATTCACATGAGCACCACAAGCATGCGTTAAATTTCGCTTACAGATAAATTACATAAATTCAAAGACTGTCAATTCAACTAAATACCCAGGTATTACAGTTACGAACAATTTGAAACTGGAACGATCACATGGCAAATGTTGTGGGGAAGGCAAACCAAAGACTGCATTTTATTGACAGACCACTTAGAAGATGCAACAAATCCACTAAAGAGACTGCCTACAATACACTTCTCCGACCACTTCTGGAGTACTGCTGCGCTCTATGTGATCCTTATTAGATGGACTGACGGAGGATATCGGAAACGTTCAGAGAAAGGCAGCTCGTTTTCTATAATTTCAAAATAGTGGAGAAAGTGTCACGGATATAATACGCTAGATGGGGTTGAAATAATTAAAATAAAGGAATTTTTTGTTGTGGCCAGATCCTTTCACGAAATTTAGATCACCCACTTTTTCCTCCTAATGCTAAAATATTGGGTTTACTCCCATCTACATTGGGAAAAACGACCATTGTAATGAAATAGGAGATATAAGAGCTCGCATGGAAAGATTTTAGTGGGCATTGCAGAGTTGTCACGTCGGTGAGGATGTAGATCATGATCATCAAGCTTTCTGACGTCTCTGCTAGGTAAATGCATTCTCTAGAATTTTCTATATATTTCGGTCATTGTGATAGGCACCCATACGACTGTAGCATTTTTGGTGTTGCCACCTACCCATCTACCATTAGTTCTTCGTCTTGTTATTTTAGATTAGATTAGATGAGCTCTTCGTCCCATTAATCAGTATAGAGGTGATCCCTGTGGACGTGGGATATTTCAGATGTCTCTTACATTACGCGATATTAATTAATAATATGGTAATAATACGTACAGTCCATCGAATGGCACTGTTTCAAAATTAGTCAGTGGAGTAGAAGGAGTTGGCCCACAGGTAAGTCTTTTAGACTTATTTACAACAACAAATTTCATTAAGGAATAAATATACTGAGAAGCAGTGCTTGGTATACCCAGTTGTTTGAACAGCCTTGTACAGGATATTTGCGCATTCACACTACAAACAATGCACAATGGACTCTGAAACCGTTGTTTGACATGAAGGGTTACTCCAAAACATGTCATATTACGTTATGGAGTGAAAGTAAGTAATGTATGCCAGCCTTTTTACTGTTGTGTCACCTATGTTTGATAACATTCGCATTACATTGCATGCTTACCTTTTGAGTGTAGCAAATATCTTTCTTGGTCCATGTCCCACTCATATGCCTGTTCACATGTATCGCCCACACCTTTTCATTTTCATTAAAACTATAATTACGATGTGTACTCCAGTCTGTTAACTGATCCAGATGTTTGGTTTCCTGCCTCCCCTAATAATTCACATCATATGTAGCTACATTACTCGCTGGTCAACTGTAATTTTGAATGGCTTCTGCATTAACAGTCCCTATGTCACTGCCGTAAATCAAAACTGCTAATACGCACTCATTTCAAACTTTCAGTTTCAGGCACAGCAGAAGCCAGTTTGGGAAACTATATTTAGTTTACCAAAAACATTCAAGACCATTTTTGGTCTCTTGTTTTATTTTTGCTGTCCGTCCAGTCATAGTAGCCAGCACTTGCCATCTAAAAAACTCTTTTAGCATCAATTTTTCTTGTTCATTAAATTGACATGTGAATGTCAGAATCCAAAGACCATTTTCTTGGACTCCACGACAACATATTAAAGATAGATTGTTACAGATCTCGGTTGTCGATATCTGAGAGGAAGGTTGATCGCGAGTTTGCATTACAGGGAAAAAAACTAAAGGAATATCGTTTCCATTCACAGTGGAAGTAATGAAAACAAAAGCAACGAACCGAATGAACCTCGGCCATCACTCGCGGTGAACACTGATCGACGGTAAAACGTCAACGTAACAATTTCCTTATCTAGCACAGTCGTGGGTATTGTACTGTGCGAGGGTTTACTAAGGAACAGCAGAATTAGATACGCCTACTAAGTATTGTGCAGTATTCCGTTCCACAGTGGCGACGGCGGCGATTCAGTCTGAATTCCAGATAAGACGGGTTTCTCAATGAAGAATGCTATTTACACATTCACTCACAAATATTAACAGCCTTAAACAATAAAATATTGCCAGATGGTATTTCTTGTGATCTTTCTAAGGCATTTCACTGCGTAGATAATGCTACACTCTTAGAAAAACTAAAGCTTTATGGGATTGATGGCTTTACACACAGTTCATTTGAGTCACATTTAATAAGCAGAATGCAAAACGTTGTGCTGAATATTTCAGACAATGTTGAGAAGGTAGAAAGTTTTAGTGACTGGGGAGAAATCACAAAGGACGTCCCACAGGCTGCAATTTTGTGTCCACCCTTATTCCTTATACACCTGAATGAGTTTCATTCACTGGGAGAATTGGTACTTTTCGCTGGCGATACTAGTGTCATAATAAATCTCATTAGATAGAAAACAAAAGAGCAGACTACTATTGATGTTTTTCAAAGAGTTGTTAAGTGGTTCTCGCAAAAAGGAGTCTCCCAAAATTTTGAGTAAAGAAGCTATATTCGATCTGTATAACAAATAAAGTCATACCACACTTAAGGTAGCACATAAACAGGACTCCGTAAACAGGGCAGAATACTCCAGATTTTTGGGTGTACGTATTGATGGAATCTTTAACTGAAGGAACATACTACTGAGCTGCTCAAATAATTAAGCTCAACTACTTTGCGGCTTTGTACAATTGCTAATCCTAGAAACAAACGAATCAACCTCCTGACATATTTTGCGTCTTAACAAGCAGCGATATCTT
Source organism: Schistocerca americana (assembly GCF_021461395.2). Classification (NCBI taxonomy): domain Eukaryota; kingdom Metazoa; phylum Arthropoda; class Insecta; order Orthoptera; family Acrididae; genus Schistocerca; species Schistocerca americana. The sequence goes on along the minus strand of NC_060130.1, from coordinate 424,533,249 downwards.
ATGGAATAGTTCTATGGGGTAACTCACCACTTAAAAAGAAAGTACTGATTGTAGAAAAGTAAGAATAATACATGATATTTACTCTCGGTCAGCGTGTAGGCATCTCAACTGCATCATTACAATACACATATTCGCTAATCAAATTCGTCGTAAGCAATGCATCACAATTTGAGAAGGATAATGATATCCATACCTACAACTCTAGTGGAAAAAATGAACTTTATTACTCATTATTAAAGCTGTCAGTGGCTCAGAAAGATGTTTAATATACAGCAACAAAATTATTTGATCATTTGACCAATATCATAAAATGTCTGGCAGATAGCAAAACAAGTTTTAAATGTAACCTAAAATCACTTCTCCTGGACAACTCCTCCTACTCTGCGAACAAATTTCTATGTAAAAACAGAGAGACTATAACAAAAAAATTCAAAATAAATGAAAAAAAACTACTTTTAAGTGTAGTGGCATAAGGACGACTAAAAAATGTAATATGACTCGTTCCACATCATTTCTGTAAAATAATGTTTCGAATTATCTATGGAACACGTAACTAAAGAATTATCGTGGGCACCGAAAGCACTGGGGAGCCGTTTCACCGCTCAGCAGCCTCCCAGAACTCACAGAGATTCGACGGCGCCGGGTCCAAGGCATGCACATCTTGGTCGGCGGTGTCCAGGGTGTGTCAATAAGACCGAAAGGCAACTCCACCACACTCAGGTCTATCAGTATATCTCACACGAACTTAGTGGAAAATTAAAACGCATTACCGGACTGGGACTGAAACCCAGAACCCTGTCTTTCACAGGAAATGCGCTTACCGATTGAGTTATCCGAGACGATTCAGAAGCAACCCTCAGAGGAGAGTTGTCAGGAGTGAAGCTGTAAGGGTGGATGTTTGATTAGCTCAGTTAGTGAGACCGCGCGACGAAGTGTATAGTGGTTTGCTGAGAAAAAATGATTCAAATGGCTCTGAGCACTATGGGACTTAACATCTGAGGTCATCAGTCCCCTAGAACTTAGAACTACTTAAACCTAACTAACCTAAGGACATCACACACATCCATGCCCGAGGCAGGATTCGAATCTGCGACCGTAGCAGTTGCGCGGTTCCGGACTGAAGCGCCTAGAACTGCTCAGCCACCGCGGCCGGCTTTGCTGAGAATATACAGGGGTTGTACGAGAATATTGAAACACCAAAAACACAACATATTACCATTCCTAACACGGTTTGGAAAACCCTTTGGCAGTCCAAACAGCTTCTAGCCGTCTTGGAAAGGGTAAATAAAGGTCCTGTAATGTTTTCAAGAAAATGCCATAGCATTCTTCCTGCAAAATAGTGACAAACTCATGAAACGACGAAGGGGGTGTATAGCGATCACGCATTCTTGTTTCCAAAGCAGACCACAAAGTCTGAGTAATACCTACATCTGGTGACTGTGGTGGCCAGGGGAGACGCGAAAATTTATCGCCATGCCCACAAACCATTCCTGGACGATGCGAGATGTGAATAGGGGTCCTGTCGTCTTCGAACACAGTGTACCATGAGATAGACCATATCAGCAAAGATAATAAAATAATCCTTGCCAGTAATGCGAGCTTGCTGAGTACCCATGGTGCCCATGGAATTCCATGACCTGGCTGCTCAAATCACCCTGAAACCCCGCTGTGTTTCCCCCTTGGTACGTAAACTCGACCAGAAATCGGAAACAACGTGAAACAAGACTTGTCGGGCAAAATGACTTTCTTCCACTGCTCCATAGTCCACATTTTATGGCTTCGAGACCACGATTTCCTGTTACGGGCATTTCCATCACTTGGTAGTGGTTTTGGAGTTCCAACTCGCCCTACAAATCCCTAGCTCCGTTAGTGTTGTTTTGGTACCGACAGGGTTCTTGTGTGCGATATTCTCTGCATTGACATTTGCAGCTGTAGTTCTCTTGTTTTCCGTCACAATCTACCTCAATGACAGTCTGTCGCGATTCCTGTACACGGTGTAAATATGAAATTCGGTACCCCTCGAAATACCAAACAAATCGGCTCCCTTGGTTACGGAAGCACTCGTCATACGAGAACGAACAATTTGCCTACGTTAGAAGTCACGTAGCTCGACATGATGCAGTAAAAAGTACACAGAGGGCTGTTCTTACCACGACTGATACTCGCAACGTAATGAGGACACTGTACAGGTATCATTCGTGGCCAAACGCAACAGCGCCACCTACAGGCTTAACTATTTATGTTGAAGCATGCTTTTCTCGTGTTTCCGTCTTTTTGCCCAGCTCCTGTATGTAGGAGTACAGGGAATTCCAAAATGCTTGCACCAAACGTCTAGGGATGATAGGTCACGTCATGGTTAACATCTTTTGTTGCAGACAGAGTGTTCTTTTTTGGTGACACTAAGCGTACTATAGTATTCACTGGCTCTGGGATGACGAGATATTACCAAATAACAAGGTCTGGTGCATGCTACCTATCCTAGTAAGCTGACAGAGTGATTTTCAACAAGAAAACCTTAAGTGTGAGTGTCTCTAAACGAAAAATATTTTAGAAGCGAATAAGGATCTTTAATTTTGTTGGACCCACCCCCTTTCACAGTGATTTTATGGCTAGATTATAGGCGACACTACAGCCTACGCACGCTGCAGAGCGCCCACGCACTGCCGCGTCTGAGGGGTGTAATCAATACAAACGGACGCCTCGTGTCACCGGGGAGTGTCAGCGAACATTTGTATCTAACGAATGTTATTCCTCATGGCGTGATCTGTCACCAATAGACTTTCAGAAAAAACTTAAAAGCACTCTGTAGAAGCGATTTGACTGCAGGAGGCAAGGTTCTGGTTTTGAGCCACGGTTTGATACACAGTTTTAAGCCGCCATGTAGTTTCATAACGGTGTACACTCCGTTGCAGGCTGAAAGACTCATTCTGGAATTTCACACACATTTCTGAAGCGTTGAGGTGTAGCGTTGTCTTGCTGTATGAATAGATCGTCTTTGGGTGCTGCGGGCGAGTAAAAAGAAGCACACGTTCGGCAGTAGCTTCATGTTTAATTCTCCGCACTCTTTCGCCCAAAACCTTCCCGAACGGGGCCCTGTTACCAAGTTGGATATAAAGCCCCGTTTCTGCCAGCCTGCCGTCGACGTGTACTGTCTCATCACGCTAGGCTACTTTTCATCTTGCACCGAGGGTCAATACGGTCTTCCTGCCTCGTACTTATATCTTTGCCCTGCCAGAATGAATTTTCATTCTGCAGCGGAGAGTGCGCTGATGTGAGACTTCCTGGAAAATTAAAACTGTATGCCATTCCGAGGCTCGAACCTGGGACTGATGCGTCTCTTTGGGTTAAAAAGGTACTCAGGCAGTCAGCCTTTTTAGATAGCGGAGGTTATCACCACAGTAAATAGTTAATGATTCTGTCCCACAACAATAATGACAAACCTTATTCATAACATAAGATTTTAAATAGCTACAAAAGTGTTATCTTCTCGTGTTACCTAGCGTTACCTTACAATACACTTCAGCATAAGTGCCAGCCATTATGAGGGCACAGACAACCAATAGCCAGACCAACCAAGAGTGGGTGGGGAAACAACAAATTCACAATGAGGGCAGCTATCCCACCGACAGTACTTAAAATGGTGGATTCACTTTCCATTAGGGAAACGAGCCAGCAAACGGCCGCCCGCGGCAATGTTCAAGATACAAATCAAAGTAAAGCGCGCTTACAACTTGAGGAAGTATATCAGACGTGCTTCGCAGAACTGACACGAACGCTCTCTCTCACTATCGTTTGAAAGAACCAGCCATCAGCAAATCCGGGGGCAAGATAGTACCATACCAACGGAACACACTAGCCGCTCCCAGGAGACACTCGAACAGGCCGCATCGTATGTCCACGGCACGGCCGCGCAAGACCCCCACTCCGGGTGTAATTGTACCCTCCGTCAACCCGTGCAGAATCAACACCCGGCGCAGTGCGGGAGAAGGTAGCGTCTGCTGCTCACCCGTGTCCGGTCCCCACTGCCAGCGACCTGGAGTCTCCCCCCCCCCCCCCCCCCTGCCCAGCTGCGCGAGACGGCCAGCAGACGGCGCTGCGGCCCAAGCCGAGCGCGCAACGGAAAGATAGCACTGAGTGACAGCATCAAGATATCGCAAGCGAGCCATACGGCTCAGGAACCTTTGCCTATCGCGGTCGGGTGCTCTACCAACTGAGCTATCTCAGCACGACTCACGAACTGTCTCCACAGCTTTACTTCTGTCGGTAGCTCATCTCCTACGTTCCAAACTGGGCGAAGGTCCCAGGTTCTAGTCCCCGTCCGGCACACAGATGTAATCTGCCACGAAATTTTCATTTGTGCCCCATACCAAACGACCATAGTGAAGAAGTGGTTTTGATGGTACGGTTGCTAATCGGTTGTTGCACTCGCGCATTGAAATATCGAGTGATTTAGTGCCGTGTGGCCTGCGTATATGCTGTTACAATTCGTGACAGTCAGTCTCTCATGTAATCGTCACATTTTTGTCCGTAGTAGATAACTCTGCTGATGGCGGTTTCCCCTTACTCCAGGTACTGACGATACACAGTCGATATAGAGGTACGTGAAAAACCCAGTGCTACCACGATCTCGGATTTAAACTGAAAATGGGACCGCGTCTAATTGTCATCACTGGTTTCGTCGAAATTTATTGTATACGCAGGGTTTGGCCATAACTGATAGTGACAAAAGTGGGGCTCCAGATGGCCAAGCGTTTAGAAAAAATAGCATGTTTTCGTGGGTCGGGCGAGGTGTGGGCGATTTATGTTGGTGCTATTTCAGAAAGCGGTTGGTGAAGCGGGAAGAGTACAAAAATGGCTCTAAGCACTGTGGGACTTAACGCCCCTAGAACTTAGAACTACTTAAACCTAACTAACCTAAGGACATCACACACATCCATGCCCGAGGCAGGATTCGAACCTGGAACAGTAGCGGTCTCGCAGTTCCAGACTGTAGCGCCTAGAACCGCACGGCCACTCTGGCACGGAAAGAGTACAGATTTGTAATCCGAGTGTCGTGGGCGTGACACACTACGCGGAAAGTTTTCTTAATTTTGAGTTTTTACGTTATTTACACTGCAGACAAACCGAAATAACGCTGGATATATTGTATTTGATGTGATGAAGCCCTACGAGCAGAAGAATAAATTTCTTCTGTCAAATGAAACATAGGCAGGACAAACAAATTAGCAATTTTAGGAACAAACTTTTCAAGGTGAAGAAGGATTGCCATTCTTCTGTATTAAAGTGATTCCATCCAACCCCTGCCCCCCCCCCCCCCACTCCAAATGCAGTCCGCTAGTGCAACCCCGCGAAGCCTGTTTTTATCGTCAGCTACAGAATTTGATCAAGAAGCTTCAAAACTGCTCTTATCTCGTCGATAGAGAGAGAGAGAAAAAAATCACTTCCCAAGAAGACTTCATCAAAATGCATTCCATTGTACAGTGAGTCATGGGATAGCGATATGCACACATATAGATGGCGGTAGTATCGTGCACATAAAGTATAAAAGGGCAGTGCACTGGCGGAGTTATCATTTTTACTCAGGGGATTCATGTGAAAATTATTGCTTCTACATCTTCATCTTCATCCACATATATCCTCCACAAGCCACTGCATGCTCATGGTAGAGGGTTCACTGTACCGCACTAGTCCCCTCTTATTCGGCGTATATTACCCCAAGACGTGTAAATAACCAACTGCAAAATAATAAAAATGTTTAATTTTATAATCGTAGTTCTCATGCACGCCTTAAATCCCGTCCTGGAATTTGCAATCCGAAATTTTCCTGTGCGTTTACTTTCAAATGGTTCAAATGGCTCTGAGCACTATGGGACTTAACATCTATGGTCATCAGTCCCCTAGAACTTAGAACTACTTAAATTTAACTAACCTAAGGACAGCACACAACACCCAGTCATCACGAGGCAGAGAAAATCCCTGACCCCGCCGGGAATGCGTTTACTTTCCTGCCTTTTATGGAAATATTAATAAATACTATATCGTGAGCATTATTTATGCTTATTTAGAGTGTAAGTAACGCAAAAACTGAAAACAAAAATAAAAATGTTTCCACATAGGGAGCAAGTCCACTGCCCTCGGATTACAAAACGGCTCTGAGCAATATGGAACTTAACATCTGAGGTCATCAGTCCCCTAGAACTTAGAAATACTTAAACCTAACTAACCTAAGGAAATCACACACGTATTTTCCCGAGGCAGGATTCGAACCTGCGACCGTAGCGGTCGCGCGGTTCCAGACTGAAACGCTTAGAACGGTTCGGCCACGCCGGCCAGCCTCGGATTCCAATTCTGCACTCTTTCCGATACACCGACCACTGCCTAGAAACTACGCTAACATAAATCACGCATGCTTCGCCCGACCCGCGCCAAAAGAGCTATTTTTTTAAACACTTGTCAGTCTGGAGCTCCCACTTCACTCACTTTCCTTTTTGGTGAAGCCGTGCATACACCATAAATTCAGCCGAAATCGATGATGACGATTAGGCGGTCCCTTTGTGAATGGCTAAAAGTCACGGTTATCCCATTTGAAGAAGGCCATATGTGATGGCTGGATTTCTCGACTTGATGCGGTTTGCGGCATGAATGTAGACACGACATTTGAGCAGTCTTTTACAGGCAGGTATGCAGTGAACTTGAAGAACGTCGTGAGTTAATCGAATTTGGACATGGTATGCTAATCGGTTCAAGGCGCACGAGTCATGGGATATCCGAGATTATACAAGAATTTGATTTCGGGATGCATAGGGTGGATCTTCAACGTCGCAGCGACAATGTTTCCACACGCATAAGACATGATTTTTTTGAAGTAACATGTCTGTAGAATGCCATATCAACATCCAAAGTTGATACCTCAAGTAGGAGCAAAGTTACGGGTCATTTAGTTCGGGCACGCAGGGGCTCCCTGTAGTGTCTCGGCGAACAGATGCGAATGCGGGCACATTTGGCGCTCTCGGTCAAATATTTGATGGAACACATGAATGCTAGTCGGTATGGGCCATCTGGCAACTGGTTTAACTGGCTCTAAGCACTATGGGACTTAACATCTGAGGTCATCAGTCCCCTAGACTTAGAACTAATTAAATCTAACTAACCTAAGAACATCACACACATCCATGCCCGAGGCAGGATTCGAACCTGCGATCGTAGCAGCAGCGCGGTTCCCGACTGAAGCGCCTAGAACCGCTCGGTCACCGCGGCCGGCTGCCATCTGGCTGTTTGCTCCAAAACACATTGACTGCGGCTCGAGAACCGTTAAAAAAGTGTACTTTATGGCGCCTTCGATTTTCAGTGAAGGCTTAAAACCCATTTTGAAAATACTGCAAATTGTGGGAGGTCGAAATTAGCTACCGCGTAGAAACATTTGACATCGATCGCGACTATGATCGCCTGCAGGATGTTCATCGCCGGGAGCTGTACGAGTCCAGCAAAGCGCAGGCAGTCAGCAATCATGCGAAAACTGTGGCTCAAAAGGATTTTGAGGTCGTAGAAAGACTCTTGTGCTGTTCCAGGGTAGCAAATTAGTTGTGAGTATGAAAACTGTTACACAAATTCATTGTTAATCTGACAGAAATCAACCTTTTATCTGTAAAAGCTTATTTCTCGATACAGTGTTCAAGCTGACGGAATGGATTTCGGGCAAACTAACAAAGATACCTTTCAGAAATTTGGCTGAATTACTCCTCGGGCATGTCTGCAAGGAGTAAAAGGCTCATTCTTTGTATTCTAATATATTCATTAGTTACTGCAAAAATCGCAACCAAAGAAATACTAGCCGGCCGAAGTGGCCGTGCGGTTCTAAGCGCTGCAGTCTGGAACCGCGAGACCTCTACGGTCGCAGGTTCGAATCCTGCCTCGGGCATGGTTGTGTGTGATGTCCTTAGGTTAGTTAGGTTTAACTAGTTCTAAGTTCTAGGGGACTAATGACCTCAGAAGTTGAGTCCCATAGTGCTCAGAGCCATTTGAACCAAAGAAATACGACAAAACTACATTTCTGTTTCAAACGTCAGCCGTTTTATTATTTTTCCAAATTTCATAAAAACCGTGTTATTACTGCTTGCGCAGTTTTAAAACAATAGTTCGTTTTTTTTATTTCAGATAATATTTGCTGAATTTAGGACTTCCGTCATGGACACACCTCATGTTGGAGACCGCAACTTTAATGACGACTGAATTTCTTACAACAATCAGTAAATGTTACTCTAGAATCAGTGAATAATGTGCAAAAAGATTTACGTTGATTGCTTCATTAGCTTAAAAAATCGTTAATATCGCTTATTTGATAGGCTGACTGAGAAGAATGTATCCTTAATTTAGTTGATAACATTGGATTCAACATGCCTGATGAAGAACACCAGAGGCAGAAAACGAGTCACGAGTAAGGCAACATAAATAAAACAGACAAAAATTGTGACTGATTGTGGAACATACATATAACCTTAATTATACACGGTTATTCATAAGTACCTCGGGGGTTTAAGAAGATTGTGAAATTACAAGACGTAAACGAAACATATTCAAAACAGTGGGTAGAGAACCCCTCCGAATTTTAAGTCAGGTTACAGATGCTCAATATGTCCATTGTTTGTAATTCGGTGAACGTCAATGCGTGCGTGCAGTTCACAGAAATCGCTCACACGAATCTCCAGGAACGCTGGGGCAGCAGTTTGCTTTCAAAATCTGTTTATTGGATTGCTTACCTTGCAGGTGCGAACTAATTCGATGCGACAAACGGGAGCGGATTATCTGTATACATGTCCTGTCATGCCTGTCCCCTCGTGCAACTACGCCACGGAGTGTATTGTGAATCAAAACTTTGGAGAGAAGCTCTGTCCATCGATATGTATCATTTTTCTGCATGTCTTGTAGTTTTCGTGCAGTCTACCTAAACTCCAGAGGTACTTATAAATAACCCTGTATATAATAATTTAAAAAAAATAAGGGTTATGTGGCGAATCTAATGAAACGCTGTGCCTGTTCGGAAATAAGCTCGATTTCAAACCAAGCAGTAACCACAATAGGTAAAAAACTACCTTAGCTAAGCACGCGGTGTACAGGTAATGTACCTGTAAGTTTAACATACTTTGTCAGCTAGTGTAAAAATGTAATAAATGATGTGATACACGTGTTCGGGTTTCTGAGTAAGAAGTGAGGTACACTACCTACACACTACAAGATTAGTTGCCCTATTTGTTTAAGTACGTTGGTATCAGCCTTGTGTTTGGATTTTACTTGGCTTGTATTCATAGACTTGTGAAGTCATGTCCTCTTTAAATAGCTCTGAAGCCAATAGTAGTATAAATAAAATAAAGTCTTCGTGAAAAAAAATACATACATCCTTATTGCCTCCTGGCATGTACGAACTCAGTGAACTGAAACTTCCTGGCAGATTAAAACTGTGTGCCCGACCGAGACTCGAACTCGGGACCTTTGCCTTTCGCGGGCAAGTGCTCTACCAACTTTTTTTTTTTTAATCTCATTTTGTTCGTTATAGTTCGTTGCAGACGTCCCCTGACGCCCGTTGAAGTTCGTTATTGATCCATTCACTCAGTTTTTTTATTGCAGAGGACAACTAACCCTCTGACCGAACACGCTGAGCTACCGTGCCGGCTAAACCAACAGAGCTACCGAAGCACGACTCACGCCCGGTACTCACAGCTTTACTTCTGCCAGTACCTCGTCTCCTACCTTCCAAACTTTACAGAAGCTCTCCTGCGAACCTTGCAGGATTAGCACTCCTGAAAGAAAGGCTGTGGCCTAGCCATGTCTCCGCAGTATCCTTTCTTTCAGGAGTGCTAGTCCTGCAAGGTTCGCAGGAGAGCTTCTGTAAAGTTTGGAAGGTAGGAGACGAGGTACTGGCAGAAGTAAAGCTGTGAGTACCGGCCGTGAGTCGTGCTTCGGTAGCTCAGTTGGTAGAGCACTTGCCCGCGAAAGGCAAAGGTCCCGAGTTCGAGTCTCGGTCGGGCACACAGTTTTAATCTGCCAGGAAGTTTCATCTCAGCGCACACTCCGCTGCAGAGTGAAAATATCATTCAGTGAACTGAGTTTCGCAAAATCATTACTGCTGCCTATAGAGGAGAGCACAAAACTGGTCCCATAATTCTACAATAGACTGGCGCCAAATATAAAGTTATAATTCCGTCCGTTCGTACGACGATCTCTTCTGAAAACGGGAATGATCTGCGCCTTTTTAAAATCGCTTGGCTCTCTTGATTGCTCCATCGCCCCATGAACTGCAGGGGTGGGACAAAAATATGGCAGTACGGAAGATTTATACCGCATGCAGGGAAAGCGGAAAGCATCAGTCGCTAAGTCACAACGCCGATGGAAGTGTGTGTTGAGTATCGTGACAGATTGACTGATGAGGACTGTGACGAAAAATAAGAGTAATACAGCTGCAGAAGTCAATACAGAACTGAATGTCACACTTTCGAATCCCGTCAGTACCAAAGCATCACGAAGGGAGCTCCAAAAGCAGGAAATAGCAGGTAAAGCTGGAATTCCAAAACCACATACGTAACAGGAAAACGTGGTGCCGAATCCATAAGGCCTGGTCTATGGAGCAATGGAAGAACGAAGTTTGGTCGGCTGAGTCTTGTATCTTACTGTTTCCCAGTTATGGCCGAGTTTACGTCCCAAAAGTGAAACACGGCGCCAGTTGTGTGATGATTTGGGAAACCATATCGTGGCATTCCATGGGCCCCAAGGTTACTCTGCAAGGTCGCTTTACTCTCAAGAATAATGTGACCATTTTGGCTAGTGACGTCCACCCCATGGTACAAAGTTCCTTCCTCAATAGCGATCTGTGTTCCAAGACTACAGGGACCCTGCTGACACTGCTCGCATCGTCCAGGACTGTTTTTGTGAGCACGCTGGCCACCACAGTTACCAGATCCCAACATTATTGAGCCATTGTGGTCTAGTTTGCAGTAAAGGGTGCGTAACCGATATCCATCTCCAGCCCCGTTATCTGGACTAGCCACTGTTTTGCAAGAAGAATGGTACAATGTTCCTTGAAAATACTGCACCTGTGTTTATCCATTCCGAGACGACTGTAAGCTGTTTTCAATGCCAACTGCTTTCATACACCGTATTAGGCATGTTAAAGTGTTGTATTTCTTTGTGTTTTCATGTTTTTTTTCCACCCCTGCATGTACGTCATCCGACGTTTCGCGCTGGAGTTTGTGAACACCTGTCAACGTGCAGATCGAGAAACAAACTGCTGTCGAAAATTAAGTTTCGCAACGCCCTCATTTCTTGCACACTCTTTCTCAGTACTCTTCTGATCACAGAAAATCACTACTTAAAACTACTGTGTAGTCGAAGTAAAAGTAAAACTGGATTCTCACTGCAATTAAATACAACATGCTGTGTGTGTGTTAGCAAACGGAACATTGATCCTTGTACCCACGTTCATTCTGTCAACACCCCTGAAGGGTTACTTGAAGCTTACACCGTGTTGCGTTGTCACTTTATGCACAGAAGGATTGTCAGCACGCCAGGTTGCCCGCCGAACTGGTGTACCCAAAAAAATGGTTCAAATGGCTCTGACTACTATGGGACTTAACATCTGAGGTCATCAGCCCCTAGAACTTAGAACTACTTAAACCTAACTAACCTAAGGACATCACACTCATCCATGCCCGAGGTAGGATTCGAACCTGCGACCTAGCAGTAGCGCGGTTCCGGATTGAAGCGCCTAGAACCGCTCAACCACCGCGGCCGGCTGGTGTACACAGCGAAGTCAGTCAAACATTCAGTTGCTGACAGGAGACACCAAATGTAGAAACTCTGCTTCTTAGTGGTAGTCCGCGGGCAACAATACCAGCTGATGACCGCTACCTGCCAATTATGGCTCGTAGTACCACGAGCAGAATGCAAAAGAATTGCACATTGCATTTCTGGAGGCAACTACATGGGCTGTGTCGATCCAGACAGTATATAATCCGCTTCTCACGTTCAGTTTGGTCTCTATGTGTCGATTTCGAACAAAAAGTGTGGTGTCACCGCCAGACACCACACTTGCTAGATGGTAGCCTTTAAATCGGCCGCGGTCCGTTAGTATATGTCGGACCCGCGTCTCGCCACTATCAGTGATTGCAGACCGAGCGCCGCCACACGGCAGGTCTAGAGAGACTTCCTAGCACTCGCCCCAGTGGTACAACCGACTTTGCTAGCGATGGTTCACTGACAAAATACGCTCTCATTTGCCGAGACGATAGTTAGCATAGCCTTCGGCGCCATTACCAGTTACTATTGATACTGTGAATAATGTACCGTCAAGAGCGACGTTCACCATTAATGGATTAAAGTTAAGTATTCCACCAGCTACGTCCGCTTTTCTAAATTCTAATTTCCTTGTCCTATTCCAGACCTCACGCCAGCTTGCGTGAGCTAAAACGCGTGCCTTTCGGCTTCCTCTAGTAACTCGGTGTTGGCTCTCCTGCCAACCACAACAAAAAGTACCAACCTAAAAACGTTATGGTACGTGGAGGAGGTGACAAGGAAAAGTCTGGAATGGATACTGGATCAGAGGCATCGGGCTCTCGTCGGGTACGAATGTAGTAGTTATCTGACGTCTGATAATCGTTGTGGAATAGTGTGGAGGCGGCCAGATACTAATGATCGTCTCAGAAGTGCAGTATCATCGGTTCAGTAGTGTTCTGGCCAGTATCATACACGGATGTCGCGATCTCTTATCGCTGCGAGGGTAATCTGAAGCTGTGTAGTATCGGGAAAGGATGCTGGAATCAATTTTCACCCTGTACTCAACAGTTAGCCGATGGTTTCGTCTTTTAAGACAGTTAAAGACATGCAAAATGCGGTCACATCATGTACTCGTTCCACCAGAAGCAGAAATCAAAAGAATGGACTAATCTGCTGTGCCGATGGACACGACTGAACGCGATTGGGGCAGTTGAAACATGAGTATATCATCTCAAGAACCTTCTGCACGCAGACGAAGAGTAGGACAGGCTTCAGCAGCAACGTCTCGACTACCTAGTGGACAGCATGCCAAGGGCGATCCAAGCGTATTCCAATGTGCAGTGTGGAGCAACAGGTATAGGATATTACCCAGATACAAATTTTGCTGTCAGTCATGTGAAAATATGTGTACCTTCGAACAGACTACCTGTTTGGACATTGTTTTGTTTTTGTTCCACAGTACAGGTATTTTTTTAGTTTAATAAGTTTTATTCCTTCATTCTGTGCTCTGCTGAAACTAAGCCCGCATACGTTCGCATAAATCCATGTCTTATTCATGAATGTACCTGCCAGATTCTGCGTATGTAACTTTTGCTGGTCACATCATCCTGTTGAGGGAAATGGCAACGTATGTTGACCGTTATGGGTACGCATTTCTTCAATGGGTGAGTCAGTGGGAGAGCTGGACTGCAGTCGTTTACCATATGGTTCGCAGTCAGCCATTGCACATGATGGACTGCATTAAGAGGAGGGGATGTTAACCGAACACGGAAGAACATCCCTCACATTAATTATTTACTCGGCTCCAAGTCCAACAGGCACGGTTGTCCCAAAGACAAAAGGAGGCTCATCTAACTTTAACAGAAATTTCTTTACATCGTGCGGAGTAAGGGGAAACTCCTCCATGAATAGCTGCAATTGCACGCTTTCACTTACTGAGCGACAGTAAAAAAGAAGTTACTCATATTAGAAAGATATGTCTGTCCGCATCGTCAAGTAACAGTGCACAATCTGAAAGCTTCACGTGACCATTAGCACAGACGTCTAAGTAATAACAAGACATGTTTATTTACTTTCCTTTAGGACCGCTCCAAGGTAGCTGCAGTACACAGTAACTGCATATATGTAAGTACACATTAACATTTTCAGTATTTTGATGTTGTCCCACACTATTGGTACTATATACATCGTGTTTCAATGTTATATGCGAAACTGCCACCACCAGATGTCATAGGTCAAATAAATGAGGAACTCATGTATAACAGTGTCTAAAGTGATATCTGAGGATGCTGCTTTGAAATGTTTCTCGGTGATGGATACCGAATGCGATATAGAAACAAAAACTGGCGTACCGCCAAATATTCGTAAGATAGATTACCATGGAACACAACGGATTACACAGGAATTCTCACCATGAAATCGCTTACACTTTGGACTTGCGGCAAATTCACAAGATGAGGTAAGAATTGCAAGCGCTGGTCTTAGCCATTCTCCTCCGTAGCCTTTCTCCCATCCTCCCGACTCACTGTTTTTACTGATTTGAAAAACGTTTTTTTTTTATCTTTGTGGCTGTTGGCCCCTCGGTTGCCACAGTCATCCGTTAACACGGGAGAGATGTGGTATTCGCCAACTCTTTGCGAATCATGTAGGCTTTGTCTTGTATGTTATCGTAATTTAACTGCATGTGTGTGGTATATTATGAGGCGGGAATTGCAAACTAATCGAACGTGAGAACCAAATAAAAACCGCACAAAAACTGGGCGCTGTTACTAGCACATTCATTCACAAAATTTTACAAGCATTAAATAACAAAAGAGCGCCGGATGGTATTTTCTGCGACCTATGTAAGGCATTTGACATATGGATCATAGTATTCTCGTAGATAAACTAAGGTTTTATGAAACTGATCTTATAGTCAACCAGTGGATGTCAGATCTAACCAAAAGAACGCGAAAATTGTACCTAGTAATTCAACAAATGTAATCAGAGGAGACCATTCTGACTCGGATGAAATCACATATGCCGTTCCCCAAGGCTCAGTGTTTGGTCTGCTGTTGTTCCTTTTATAAGTTAACTATCTCTAGTCTAATGTATAACAATCAGAAGTAGTTCTTTATGCGGATGACACTAGTATTGTAATGAATGCTAGCATCCGTACAGAAATGGTAAATAACGTTCTTAAAGTCTCACCGAATGTTTTCCTGCGAATATCTTACACTCAGTTTTAAAAAGACACAACACATTTAGTTCTGCGCGCCTGTACTTACTACACCAGTGACTAGTGCAACATATTGTGAGGGAGTAATAAATAGGCTGGAAACTTTAAAATTTTTGGTTGTCGATACTGATGAGAATTTATACCGGAAAAACACATTTAGGAACTCCTGAAACATCTTAATTTAGACAGATTTGCACTTACAGTCATTGCAAATCTTGGGGAGTGACAAATCAATAAGCTGACATATTTTGAATGTTTTCATTCAATAACGTCATACGGAATTCTGTCCTGGGGTAACTCATCTTCATGAAAGCAAATCTTCATTGCTCAAAAACGTGCTATAAGAATAACATGACGCGCTCACCCACGATCACCTTTTAGACAGCTGTTTAAGGAGTTGGACATTTTGCCTATTGCTTCACAGTATATTTATTTCCTCGTGAAGTTTGTTGTGAATAATCCAAGGAACAATGATGTACATAATTACAATAGCAAAAAAATGACATTCATTAAGCGACGTAAGGTTGTCTTTAGCACAAAAAGGGGTGCACAATGCTGCATCCAATCGTTTTGATCATTTACCCAATGATATAAAATGTCTGATGGACAGCAAAGTAAAATTTGAAAACATACTAGAAAAAGTTTCTTCTTGAGAACTCCTTCTATTTCGTAGAACAGTTTCCATTAGTGTATGGTGTAAAAGGTGCAGAGCAGGAATTAAAACTCACATCTGTATGTAAAAAAGCACTTCTAAATGATCAGCATGTAGCCACATTTAGAAAATATTTTTTTATGTAAGCATAAAATTACTCGTTTCTCATTGCCACATCATCACGATTTATCGCATAAATTATCAATAGAACATGAAACTAACTAAGACACCAGACCAAGGGTCGCTAATTCGCCGTGAGGATTCGACCCGGATCTGGTTGGCGTAACTCCAAGGCTTGCAAGATAGCAATTGCTCGTTAAGCTATACAAGGTGCAGAAGTATGAAACCAGAATTTGGTTGCAATAATTTCACGTCTGTTGTTTGAAACTGATAAACAATATTTTCTCCAAAATAATCTCCATTGCTATTTATACATTTCTCCCACCTCTCCAGCAGGCTATGAATGCCACGCCAAAAAAACAGTTGTTCTTTTAAAGCGAAGCAGTCAGCGAGCCATTTTTGTTCATTTTCATATGGATCGAAGCGTTGTTCAGCGAGAGCGTGTCCGAGTGATACATATAGATGATAATCGGATGGAGCCAAGTCTGGAGAATAAGCCGCATGCCCTAGTATTTCCCAACTGAACGCCTCGATCGTTTCCCTGACTCGTTTTGCTGTGTGTGATGGGGCCTTATCATGGAACAATATGACTTCGTGTAGCCTTTTTACATATTCCTGTCGTTTTTCGCGTAATGATAGATTTAAATTGATCATTTGCTGTTGGTAGCGGTCAGTGTTAACGGTTTAACCAGGTTTTAGCAGCTGATAATAGATGGCACACTTCTGATCCTACCAAACACAGAGCATTGTCTTCTTTCGAAAGCGATTTGGTCTTGCAGTGGATGTCGATGGTTTGCCTGGATTTACCCATGATTTACGATGCTTAGGATTCTCGAAATATATTCGTTTTTCATCACCTGTCACTATTCGATGGAAAAACGAGTTTGTTTTGTATCTGGCGCGCAGCATTTCACAAGTGGTCTTTCGATTTGCTTGCTGTCTTTAATTCAGTTCATGTGGAACCCATTTTCCCACTCTCTGCACCATTCCCATAACTTTAAACCGAAGAGAAACGGCTTTCTGCGTCACATTCAATTGTTTCGCGAGTTCGTTTTGAGTTTGAGTAGCATCTTCTTCCAATAAAGCCTGCAGTTCGTTGTCTTCGAACTTTTTCGGTGGTTTCCCGCCCTCGTCGCTTCTCACATCAAAATCATCACCTTTGAATTTTTTGAACCACTCGAAACAGTGTTTTCTAAAGAGAATGTTCGCTGAGAGCTTCGACAAGCATTCGATCCGATTCTGCAGCAGTTTTCTTGAAATGACAACAGAAAACCAATGCTGTCCGCAAATCGTAGTTCGAAGGCACAAAACCCGACATGTTTAAGAGGTTGAAACAGATCCCGATCTATGGAAGTTGGGTTACTGTGCATTGACATTACGGAACACATGGTGCTGCAGACGCGGTCTCATAGACCCTACACTTACGGCTAGCACCATCTGTAGGAAAATTCCGGTTTCATGCTTCTACACGTGGTACAAGCAGGTTTTGCGTTAATTAGGAATTCACACCTTGAAATTGCTCAAGCTCTTGACTAGGCGCAAGTTCACTCGAAAAACAAGACTACGACAAACATAAATCAATGAAAGAAGGTTGCCATTGTAGTAGGCGCTAATCCTCACCGTTAATGCAAAAAAATATTTTTTTATAGATGGAAAACAAATAGAGTGCTGCCTCTGAGTTGCACAGCGCACACTACTATCGTGTAAACTGATATCTCGGCTACTCATCCTATCCAGAAGCAGCTGTCTAAGAGTACTCAGAAGTTACTACGGGAAAGACCTTTTTTTTGTATTGTATGAAGTGGCGGATGATGGAAGGGACAACAGCCGCGATATCATTTAACACGACATAGTTACAAAGTTATAAGCAACTCCATGGTGTGAAACCTTGTTTAATAGATGTTAGTCTCCAAAAGGCCTTCTTGTGAGCTAACGTGTCTTGAGAACGATTGCCTCTATGCCAGTTTTTTTTTTGATTTATTGCAAGATATTTCTGATTTATTGTTGATAACTCATTTCACGTCAAACAGCTATGTTTCCCTGTTAATTTCCCAAGAAATACGCTCATGGCATGTTAGCATACAGTAATGAAATATTCTGTATATTATACTCGTAACAGCGATAATTTTGAAATAGAAACTGAATATGACTATAAAATAAACATAATTTCTATATTTTGTTTTCTGAAGCTATTATAAATTTCGTGAGAGACATCTTTTCCTTCCACAGCAGTTGGAATTAATTATCTTCTCTCAGCTAGTTTTGAGTAGATCGCATCTCTGGGTGGTACCTTTGTTACGAATCAATATGTATGGGAACGTTTCGTGTTACCAAAATTCATCTGTTATAATCAGTAAGGTTAAAATATTTTCAATGATATTAAAACTTACATACGTATATTACACAGGTAAACGGCAACGTCATCGCCATATGACATCCATTGCGTACGTTTTTTTATACAGGTCGTTGGTTTGGAATTATTTATCATATGGTGCATCACGAGAGACACGAGAACAAGAGATATACGATCATAGCATCTCTTCGCGTTCATAGATACCCTGGTGTGTTACAGTAACACATGCGTAAACAGCGACTGTTCCCCCTATCGTAGAAAACGTTGTTGACGTTATCAATGAAATTTGCCTCACGATGTTCTACCACTGCGCCACCTCGCGCGCTGCGCAAAACAATTAAAAACATATAAACTCGTAAACTCCGTTCACAGGTAAAGGCAGGCCCATCGGTACCGAGCGACCGTCGTGTTATCCTCCGCCACTGGCGCCAGTGGATGCGGTACGGAGGTGCGTGGTGACAGCACACCGCTCTCCCGGACGCTGTCAGTTTTCGTGACGTGGAGCCGCCACTGCTAAGGTCAAACAGCTCCTCAATTGGCGCCACGAGGCTGAGCGCACTCAGTTACAGTCCTCTCACCGAGAAAAGTCCCAGGCAGTACACGGAATCGAAACCAGTTCCTCCGCATGTCAGTGAGCCGCCCTGACCGTTCAGTTACCGAAGCGGACAAAAATGTACAAAAAACGCATGTATGTTTCAGGGATATCCACCACAGATGTTAGACACGAGTCCAAAGTTTTATTTCTAGATCAGTAAAATCTGAAAGTTAATGTAAGGCTTATTACAAGCTTATGTCAACTATATATCCTAGACGAATTACTCGGCAGATTTTGTGCCGTGCGTATCTGCCCTGATATAATGCAGAATATGTATTCTTGGAGACAAGTTTCCGCTTGGAGATGCGTCCTCCCGTAATGTCAGCTGGGACGGTTAAAACTTAGCGTGAATTCCCCAGAAGCGGTCGTGACCGCGGAGGAGCCTTGGCCATTGTGTCCACTGAACCGTGCAACCTCGTGGTCTGAACACCGTGATTTGCAGATCGTGACGCTAACCTCAAGCGTCACGTGGCATCCGTTACCCACGTACCCTTCTCCAAAAGACCCGGAAGTGCCTATTTGCAAATATGCTTTTGTCTTACTTTACTCAACTTGCTGTCACTTGCCGGTTCTGTAAATGGACTCACTAACCGTGTCACATTTGTTGTACAGTCAGCACCTTTCCCTGGGTGGAATGTTTTCTGTTGCCAGTCAGGCTGCAAATTCAGGCACATGGGCAGCATTAAGGCAAGCACCGAAAAGTATTCTGCGTTAAACATACGGAGGTTGGACAAAAATGTGGAAACACCGTCAGAAATGGATGCTTGAACACAAATGCAGATGCTAACAATCCTGGAGGTTGCGCTGTTGAATTTGACCACGAATGGCATCTGTGCAATGCCCTCAATACGTTGCAAGTGTCAATCGCGGATAGAACAGTATTTTGTGTAGCTTTAAGTGCATTACGTCGGAACCAAGTGAATTCGAACGTGGGCAAAATGTTGCTGCTCGTACGGTCGTTGCTTCTGTAACTAAGGGAACCAAAGTGTTGGGTGTTTCACGTGACACCCTATCGAATATTTATACCAAGTACAGGTCAAGCGGAGAAACATTATCCGCTAAGTCACAACGTAGACAGAATTATGTTTTGCGTGATCGTGACAGACTGTCATTGAAGAGCATTGCGACGAAAAATATGGGGACGACAGCTGCAAAAGTTACTGCAGAACTGAATGCCGCGCTCGCGAATCCTGTAATACCAAAACAACACGAAGGGAGTTCCGTAAGCTGGGGATTGCAGGGCGTGCTGGAACTCCGAAGCCACTCATCCGTGATGTAAATGACCTTAACACGGAAACGTGGTGTCGAAGCTATACAATCTGGAATGCGTTTTGGTCGTATAAGTTATGTTTCACACTGTTTCCAATTTCTGGACGAGTTTACGTCCCAAGAGGGTTCGGTGATGATTTGTGCAGCCGTCTGGTGATAGCCTGTGGGCCCCATTACTCTGCAAGGCCGTATTAATGCCAAGGATTATGTGAACATTTTGGCTAATCAGGTCCATTCCTTGGTACAAAGTTTGTTCTCCAATTGCAATGCTAGCGGGAATCCTGTTCACATAACTCGCATTGTCCCCAACTGCTTATACACTGATCAGCCAGAACGTTATGACCACCTACCTAATAGCCGGCATGTCCACATTTGGCACGGATGACATCGACGAAGTGTCGTGGCATGGATGCAATGAGGCCTTCGTAGGTCGCTGCATCACCACATCTCCACACACAAGATACATAATTCCCGTAAATTCTCGGAGGGGGCGATGAGGTCTGACGTCACGTTCAATCACATCCCAGATTTATTCGATCGGGTTCAGATCTGGCTAACTGGGGGCTAGCACATCAATTGGAAGACGCCACTGTGTTCCCCGAACCACTCCATCACACTCCTGGCCTTGCGACATTGCGCATTATCTTGGTGAAAAATGTCACATCAGTCGGGAAACATGATCAAAATGGTTCAAATGGCTCTGTGCACTGTGGGACTTAACATCTGAGGTAATCAGTCCCCTAGACTTAGAACTACCTAAACCTAACTAACCTAAGGACATCACACACGTCCATGCCCGAGGCAGGATTCGAACCTGCGACCAAACATGATCATCACGAAGGGGCGTACATGGTCTGTAACTAGTGTACGATACTCCTTGGCTGACATGATGCCTTGCACGAGTTACAATGCATCCATGAATGCCCACGCAAATGTTCCTCAAAGCTTAATGAAGCCGCCGCAAGCTTCTCTCTGTTCTGCAGTAGAGATGTCAAGGAGTTTCTACCTTGGAAGACGACGGATTTGCTCCCTCCCATCGGCATGACGTAGAAGGTTTCGGGATTCATCAGACCATGCAACGCTCTGCTACTGCGCCAACGTCCAGTGCCGATGGTCACCTGCCCATTTCAGTCGTAGTTGCCGATGTCGTCGTGTTGAGAGTGGCACATGCAAGGGTTGTCGGCTGCGGAGGCCCATCGTTAGGAGTATTCAGTGCACTGTGTATTCAGACACACTTGTATTCTGTCCACCATTAATGTCTGATGTTAGTTCCGCCACAGTTCGACACCTGTCCTGTTTTATCAGTTTGCTCTGCCAACGACGTCCGACATCTATAATAAGGGGTGGCTGCCCAACCTCACGACGTCTGGACGTGGTTTCACCTTGATTTCGCCACGTGTTGAAGACACTCCTCGAACATCCGACAAGTAGTGCAGTTTCTGAAAAGCTCGTGCCGAGCGGCCGGGTCACCACAATCTGCCCTCAGTCAAACTCAGATAGATCACGCTCCTTCACCATTCTACACACGGACAGCACGCTCACTGATACTACATGCACAATGCGTGTGTCTGACTAGCAGTCATTCCTCGCCAGGTGACACTGCTATCACCTGTACGGATTTATTTCGGCAGTAGGTGGTTGGTCATAATGTTCTGGATGATCAGTGTGTGAGCACGAGAATGACTTGTCGCACGTTCCCTGGCCACCATAGTCACAAGATCTCAATATTATTGAGTCTTTGAAGGGTACTAACAATCTGTATCACCGTATCTGAATTTGCCACCATTTTACAGGAAGAATGGTATAACAGTCCCTTGAAAAACACAGGGAACATGTATTATTCATTCCGAGACGACTGTAAGCTGCTTTGAATGCCAACGGTTTTACTGTACCGTATTAAGCGTCTCGTTACAGTTTAACCAACCAATGGACACCTGTAGATGGCTTCTAATGGCAAATGTGTTGTGTTTGTGGTGTTTTCGCATTTTTGGCCACTCTCTGTCTTCTTCTGGCTCCGTATTGCAAGCACTTTTTTGTAGAGCAGACTACGCCTGCATACTGCCGACACATATATGAAGACGACTAATAACTTTATCTTTTCCTGCATCTCCGTTTCTTGCTTCTATCTTTAAGGTGAAATTTACGAGGAATTCTTCGAGCGACCATTGGACACAGTCTAAGAAACAGCATTTGTAGCTGTTTGTATAACGTTCCTCGCAACTCTTCGTTCAGCTCTAAACAGGTTTGCTAATACTAGAAATTTTTCACTACAGCACAACAGCATATGTGTTACTAACATTAAACACCCGACAAGAAGTGGTGGAACCTGAGGGTTCAAAATTAGGCGTTGACTAAATAAAGGAGTTAGGACGGGAAGATCGCCTTGTTATTTATTTAAGTCACACTTATGAGGTGATATGATTAGTCATGACGTGCGGCCGTTGATAGAGGCCATCTTCAAGTCTCCATTGGTTAATTACAATGTTACAAAATGCGTCTCGTTACAGTTTAACCAACAAATGGACATTGTAGATGGCTTATAATGGCAAATACCGGTCATGGTCACTTATATATCGTCGCAGTTGCGACTGAAAGAAATACGCAGTTATATCTCAGTAACGTGTGCTGTATCTCTTGAACGCAATAAGCCTGCCCTAATGCCAGCCGGCCGGAGTGGCCGAGTGGTTCTAGGCGCTACAGTCTGGAACCGCGTGACCGCTACGGTCGCAGGTTCGAATCCTGCCTCGGGCATGGATGTGTGTGATGTCCTTAGGTTAGCTAGGTTTAAGTAGTTCTAAGTTCTAGGGGACTGATGACCTCAGCAGTTAAGTCCCATAGTGCTCAGAGCCATTTTTGAACCTGCCCTAATAAGGCAGATTTTAATCGCAGTATTTATCAATTTCGCAATACTGTAAGTCTTTGATGCAGATGGCTAGTGAGGCTGAAGCTTAAACTCGTTTCTACCCCTTCGTCTATGTCTTTTACTGCGAGGTTCATCTCCATAAAGATGAATAATCCATTCTACGCTTCCCATGCCAAGACCCTGAACTACGGATCTTTTATAGATTTCGCTTCAGAATTTCTTTATGGATTTCTTGTCCAGATTACCGATACTGTGTAAGAAGTCTGTCTCAACAGCAAATTGCGCCCTACAGCAGGATATATAAGATGTTGAGAGTAATTTTCACATCTTTCTTTCTATTTATTGAATAATTTGTTTGGTTATTGTAGTTTTAATATGGGTCTTACTTTGATATTGTTCCACGTTACATATTCTATGTTACCTAACAGCCCTTTCAGACTATGCTGTTGAGATTTTCTTCTGTGTCTCCCATAAATACTCAGAAAACTTTTGCTATCCATTCTTGAGTACTGCTCCAGTATTTGAGATCCCCATCAGATCGAATTAAAGGAAGTGTCCGAAGCACTTCTGAGGCGTGCTGCTAGAAATGGTTCAAATGGCTCTGAGCACTATGGGACTCAACTGCTGTGGTCATCAGTCCCCTAGAACTTAGAACTAATTAAACCTAACTAACCTAAGGACATCACACACATCATGATCACACTCTTCATCATGATCAAACACAAGAGTTTCCTGTTATTATTGATAAATGTGGAAGTTGTTTATGAATAACAGAATCATGCTTTATGTAAGCTCGATGAAGTACTGAGGCAGTGTTTTATGCGTTTCTGTTTTGCCGAATTTCTTAAGTTTACCTTTTTTAAGAAATTGCGTTTTCTAGCGCTAAGTGATAAATCTTTATTATTTTTTATTTTTCCTGCAGCTTCCTTCTGTTTCACATTACAAATCAACAATTTTTAAGCGCATCCTGAATTAAACATTGCTATAAATTTTTTTTACTTAACGCGGTTACGTTGTTAACTGACCAAGGCTGCTAGGAAAACTACTGTAGTCACGCTTATGTATGATAGTCTACGGTAGTTTTGCAGCTCTAACTTCGATATAACAATTGGGTACCTATTTACAATACAGGTTTTCACAGTGTGGCGGCGCCTACGGGGGTCTACGATAGGCAACAGCATGTCATGGTTTTGGGAACTGCCACCATCATTCTTAGATTCCACTTCCGACGAGGCGTGTATTCGTTCTAGGTCCACTCCCGTAGCCTTGGCGGCCTCCATGTGGGTGCGCTAATTCGGGTTCACTTCAGTCACAGCTGGACTCGGTAGCCTTTTTTCACCTTGGCGGTGCACCCGCTCATCTGCTCTTAATTGAGCAGGTAAACTGACGCTATGCACCTCCGCTGTTGGGATCTGTCTTCCACTAGAAGAATCACCGAGTGCTTCCGCGTCTGCAGGCGCACGGTGCCCCGAATTGCAAAACTGTGCCAAGAGGGTGCACGTACTGCCGCAGGCGTTCCGTGTTAGCAGACCTGCTCCGCTGCTGACGTCATGTCGGCCATTGGCCGGCCGTTGCATCAGCAACCACTGTATTCTTGAGCCACCATCGGCCAGCATGCTGACGTCAACCCACCACCTCAACTAAGCCTTTCCACTGCATAGGCCATCAAACTCGAGCCTCTACACAAGAAATATCAAGATACAAAAACTTCACAACTGTTATCCCACAGAAACAGGCTTCACGGCTAACAATAATACTCTGCGAAAAGTTGTTCTGTCTATGAGTTTTGGTTTTATAAGGTGCCAGAATAAACTAGTAATCATGTGCGAACGAGGCTACATAGCTTCAAAAGGTATACAATATTAGATTTTTTCTAAAAAGTGAAACATCAATGTTAAAGGAACCAGTGGTTTACTCACACGAAACATGGCTTCGCTTAAGTTATACTGTGTATAAATGTCATAGTGATAATGAGTGAGAAGTATTGCCAAAAAATGTTAAACTGTTTTTCTAGGCAGGGCACTGTCGCATAGACGTGTAGTGGTGTTAGCGCTCCACTTGTAAGACTGCTGGAGCCGTACACTGTTGCTAACTCCACTTGCTCGTATAGTGTAACGCGCCACGGGATGGTGTGACATACCTTGATCGGATCCGCACGGTTAATTAACGACTGTGGCTGGGGTGCAGGGCAACCTGATGGTAGTTTCCAATGTTCGTTCAGGCAAATGCTAGTCTCGTACCCTGTTACCACCTCAGACAACACGATGCTTAAATATTTAAAATACGATCACACAAGCAACAGAGTTTACACAGTTGACAAGGAGGTGGCGCACACAGCATCCCTCCCTTAGGTAACTGACGACAACGGTGATAAGAACTGCATCTAGCTAGTAAGTTAAATAACAATAAATTTGCCTTATCCTACGATTACAGCGGACCCAGTACTCGACGGGGCTACCGCTAAGTAAAATAAGAAGAAAACGCTGTTACTAATTTGCCGGCCGCTGTGGTCGATCGGTTCTAGGCGCTTCAGTCCGGAACTGCGCTGCTGCTACGGTCGCAGGTTCGAATCCTACCTCGGGCATGGATGCGTGTGATGTCCATAGGTTAGTTAGGTTTAAGTAGTTCTAAGTCCAGGGGACTGATGCCCTCAGATGTTAAGTTCCATATTGCTTAGAGCCATTTGATTCATTTGTTACTAACTTCCTTCCTTGTTTCTCTGATGTAAACACGACAACGCTAGTATCCTGGCAAGATCTTAATTTCGCTTTGCCAAGTAATACAGATTCAGCTAATTTCACAATGCTGTGTTCATCATGCGTGAAGACAGAAACTTGCTGTAAATTTTAACGTACGCATCAAAGCTAAAAGTTTACTTTGCGGCCAGCTGTAAGTTTCCAATTTTTGTCGCTGCTGATAGGATCTCCATATGGTGTTAGCTCCCTTACTCATTCATTTCCCACCTTGTGGCGAGCCGAGATTGCAATAACTCAGCAACAAAAGTCGTTTGCGTTCTCCGTTTCGACTGGTGCAATTCAACTGTAACTGTGTGATAGCACTTTCTCTATAGGTTCAGACAGGTCTGTCTTTTTGCCCTCTTTCATATTTTTTCTCATTTCATGCCTTACTAATATTTCGCTTATGTTGTTTTTACTGTCTAGTCGATCATCTGACGGTACTTTGGAAAAGGATGCGATAGAGCGCCAATGTTTTATTTCTTTTAAAATCAGCAACCCCTTCCTTTCCCTTACCACCCTCTGAATAATTTCTGTAAGATATGGAGGCATGGACAAGTGATTTCAAAAATCCGGTGAAGGTCACAGGTGTTTCCTTTAGTCAGAACATAGCCAGACCAATCTCACTGGACACCTGCCATAGACGTCCATTTACGTAGGATGCCGTAAACTCAGAGTTTTCCCGTTTGTTTGGTCAGTTCTACAGGCTCTAGACCTATGATGTAGTGGAGTCCTCCCCCAACATGTAAATAAAGATGCACTGTCTCCAATCGTCTTCCGTTCGCTGGCTCTTTAGGACACACTTGTTGCAGCCGTCGTCTCATGAGTAGTCCTGTTCTTCGGACCATGGTCCGTTTTAGGTTCAGATCGCTTTTTGTAGTCCAGAATGTGAATAGTGATGGAGGAATCATCGCATTTACATCTGTTTACCAATCAATAATGATTTTATGAAAATCACGTCTTGTGTAGAACTAAATTCAAGTGTAATGCTTGAACTGTGCTTTGTTAATAGTCTGGATCAGACCACAAGCCCTCAGCATAATCGTTTTGGTTGAGTTCATTGTTTCCGCCCAAATTCAAATAATTAATACAAGCAAAGTCATGGAGGGCAAGTTCGTCACAGCGCGTTTTATGAAAGAAAATGATCAGGTGTAACAGACAGCATGTATCATGAATGATAGGCCCTGTGCTGATTTCTAGTAGACTCAATTTCCCTAATAATTCTATCAATTAACTGGCATCGGCAATTTTTCTGCATACATACGCGCGCTCTTTATCGTGCTTTCACTAATATACATCCTCTATGTAGAAGTTTTCCTTTGTGTGTAGCCGAATGCCACATGTCTCTGAATCTGATTTGTGGACAGGACGCCTTCGGATTAGATTGATCCAAATTTCGTGAATGTAACGAACCCCTAAATAGACAGCAATAATTTTATGTATCAAATTTTATAGATTTTTTCCCTCTCTGCTCTGATCCCAGAGTCTGTCCTCAGTTATCCTCTGTAATAGCATGGTGCTAAATTTAATTAGTAAAAGGAACCCCAATATGTACGGTAATGTTTCCATATGTCAAGATTTAACAGAACAATTTGGTTTCTGTCAGGTTTAATGGACTTCGGTTTCTACCCTTCGAGACTCCCTGTATCCAAAGGACTCTTCTTGCACTGGCATAGCTTGAATTAATTTCCGTTATTATCTCCTGTGTGACTCATTATTCGGTGCAGCCCAGAATTATTCATTCCTCAAGAGTTTCCGGAAATCATATCCCAAATCCTCATGGGAGGTGATAGCTGTTGTCTAGGTTAACGAAGTGTATTAATGTTTTTCCGTGCGTGTATAAGGGACCACATAGGATAAACATTTGTCGACAGTGTATTTACTGTTTTCTGGAGAGTAGTATTGTTTCATTGAAATAAATGTCCATTTTGATCATTTATGATCTGCAGGTGGTCTAACTTCTCCTCACATTCCATTTTGCCTTGTAATCTCCGCATGTTCAACAGTCAGAGCCACCTATTTCAAAAAGATTTTTCTGTCACAATGAATGTCAAAGGTATTAATTAGCTTCGGAATTCTACTTGTAATGGTCCGTCTTCATCGCATAAACTGTACAATTCAAAGTTACCGCTTTCGGTCATTACCATCTTCAGATCTGTTACAGATAGAAAAAACATTGGTGTAACCAACTCAGTTCAGTTAGCTGAAGCAAAATCTACAACAGACCTAGTGACCATTATATCTGTTGTGGCGTAGGTTAACAGCCACGCCACTCGGAAGTAGCCGAAAGGCACGCGTTAACTCACGCAGGATAGAGATAGGTCTGAAACAGGATACGTAATGAATGCTATAAAGAAAAGTACGTGGCTGCTGGAATACTTAACTTTAATCCATCCTTGTTGTACATCGCTATTGACGATACAAGTGAGACTCTGTAGATTCAGGCAATAAACTACTAATGGCGCCTTGCTAGGTCGTAGCCATTGACTTAGCTGAAGGCTATTCTAACTATCTGCTCTGCAAATGAGCGAGGCTTCGTCAGTGTGCATCGCTAGCTACGTCGTCCGTACAACTGGGGCGAGTGCTAGTACGTCTCTAGACCTGCCGTGTGGTGGCGCTCGGTCTGCTATCACTGCAAGTGGCGACACGCGGGTCCGACATGTACTAATGGACCGCGGCCGATTTAAAGCTACCACCTAGCAAGTGTGGCGTCTGGCGGTGACACCACAATATCTTTAATAGTGCTCATTTTTATTTTAAGGAACCTCTTCAAGTGATAAATTTGTGCCTAGTCAGGCCAAGAATGAGGTAAAACCATTCCTTAAAATAAAAACGCGCACTATAAAAGATATAATGATGACTAGCCCTGTTGTAGATTTTGCTTCAGTTAACTGAACTTGGCCGGCCGGGGTGGCCGAGCGGTTCTAGGCGCTACAGTCTGGAACCGCGCGACCGCTACGGCCGCAGGTTCGAATCCTGCCTCGGGCATGGATGTGTGTGATGTCCTTAGGTTAGTTAGGTTTAAGTAGTTCTAAGTTCTAGGGGACTGATTACCTCAGATGTTAAGTCCCATAGTGCTCAGAGACATTTAAACCATTTTTTTAACTGAACTTAGTTGATTACAGCACTGTTTTCTACTATCAAAGATCTGAAGATGGCAATGGAAGAAACCAGTAATTGTGAATTATAGAATTTATGTGATCAAGCCGGATCTTTACCAGTAAAGTACCTTCACATGATCTCGGATTCATTTACAGACTTCATGTCTTCAATCAATAGCTCCGGTATGCATAATAAGCCCAATGGAATCGACTGCCACCGCGTAGTCGTGCCGTGCCGAGACCACGGTGTTTTTCCGTTGCGCGTCTTAATGTTTAGTTATCAACTTCGTCAGCGCTCAATCAGTGACTTCATAAGGAACGATTAGAATCCCATGCTCATCTCAGCGGATCCGTATTTAAGAGTAGTGGTTAGAAAAACATAGGGACCACTTTTATTTTATCAGTGGTAACCTAAACTGACGCCGGCCGCGGTGGTCTCGCGGTTCTAGGCGCGCAGTCCGGAACCGCGGGACTGCTTCGGTCGCAGGTTCGAATCCTGCCTCGGGCATGGATGTGTATGATGTCCTTAGGTTAGTTAGGTTTAAGTAGTTCTAAGTTCTAGGGGACTGATGACCACAGCTGTTAAGTCCCATAGTGCTCAGAGCCATTTGAACCATTTGAAGCCTAAACTGACCGGCCCAATACAATGTACCTCTTTAAGGTCAGTGGCCAAATTTTAAAACTGTTATCTAAAACAGATCTCATGAGCCATCTAAGAATTGCCTCATCATTCTGCAGTAGAGGACTAGTAATGCTTGCAAGAAGTGCTACTCTGAGCTTTCTCAATCATGTGGGGCGGCCGCAATCTAAGACAGTCTCACTATCAGTTTAACTGCATGAATTTACGCTGTGTTTCTGAGAGATATACTGCCCGAGTTGTTACAACATATCGATCCTGATCTTCGTGGCATGTGATTCTAAAATGATACACATCTTCGTCGTGAGACGGGAAGAGAAAGTCCAGTACCTCGTTCACCTGGTCTGAGCCCAAATGGTTCCTTTTTGTAGTGTCATTTGGAAAATCTTGCATACGAGACGCCTTTAGAGGGTTTCCTGCCTAGACTTGTCGCGGATTGTGCCACAATCTTCGGGTCGTACGAATGGCTACTGCAGAACTTCGTGCGACAATGCCATGCCTCGCACATATGTCAGTTTCATCACTTTTGTGAATGTAGCAATTTGTTCAATCTTTAACGATAAATAACGTTATTGAAAAATTTTATACTGTGCTTCCACGTATTTTGTCGAGTCTTTACTTCCTTCTTATGCACAATATTGCGACCCAGCCATTTACTTCAGGTGCTGAGTTGTACCTGAAGAAGACGGCTGTGTCGGTCATCGGAATATTGTGAATAAGATAAAAAGAACAACTAGACAGAACACAATATCAATCAGTCGCACCGAAGAGAGCTGAGAGGTTAAGAAAATTGTCTACATTGACTTCTGTAGTCGTCAGCGGACAAACTTTAATCTTGAAGTTTTCGTGTTTTCGCTTACACTGAGGTGACAAGTCATAGGACAGCGATTAGCACATGTGCAGATGGCGGTGGTATCGCTTACACGAGGTATAAAAGGGCAGTACATTGACGGAGCTGTCCATTGTATCCAGGTGATTTGTGTGATAAGCTTTCCGACGTGATTGTGGCCGCCCAACGGGAATTAACAGACTTCGAACGCGAAATAACAGTTGGAGCCAGAGGCATGGGACAGTCTATTTCGGAAATCGTTAGGGACATCAATATTCTGATATACACAGTGGGAAGAGTTTGCTGAGAATACTACATTTCTGGCATTACCTCTCACCACGGACAATGCAGGGCCGACGGCCTTCATTTAACGACTGGGAGCAGCAGCGTTTGCGTAGAGTTGTCAGTGCTAACAGACAAGCAACACTGAATGAAACAACAGCAGAAATCAATACGGAACGTACGTCGAACGTATCAGCAAGGACAGTGTGGCGAAATTTGGTGTTAATAGGCTATAGCAGCAGACGGCCGAAGCGAGTGTCTTTGCTAAAAGCACGACATCGGCTGCAGCATTCTTCTGGAA
Organism: Schistocerca americana; assembly: GCF_021461395.2. Lineage (NCBI taxonomy): Eukaryota > Metazoa > Arthropoda > Insecta > Orthoptera > Acrididae > Schistocerca > Schistocerca americana. Next base: position 424,502,532 of record NC_060130.1, on the reverse strand, counting down.
TGTGACTATATCGGTTGGAGCCTAGGTGACTGGAAAACTGTGGCCTGGCAAAATGAGTCCTGACCTCAGTTGGTAAGAGCTGATGGTAGGGTTTGAGTGTGGCGCAGTCTCCACGAAGCCGTGGGCCCAAGTTGCCAACAAGGCACTGAGCAATCTGGTGGTGGCTCCGTAATGATATGGGCTTTACTTACATGTAATGGATCTTCTGATCCAACTGAACCGATCATTGACTGGAAATGGTTATGTTCCGCTACTTGGAGACCATTTGCAGCCATTCGTGGATTCATATTCCCAAATAACGATGGAATTTTTATGGATGACCATGCGCCAAGTCACTGGGCACAATTGTTCGCAATTGGTTTGAAGAACATTCTGGAAAATTCAGGTGAATTATTTAACCACCCAGATCACCCGACATGAACTCCATCGAACATGTATGGAAAATAATCGAGCGATCAGTTCGTGTACAAAATCCCGCAACGACAACACCTTCGCAGTTATGGACGGCTATAAAGGCTATAAAGGCTCAATATTACAGCAGGGGACTTCCAACGACTTGTTGAGTCCGTGACACGTCAGTTGCTGCACTACGCCGGGGAAAAGGAGGTCCGACACGATACTGAAAGGTATCCCATGACTTTCGTCACCTCAGTCTATAACTTGCTTTCTGGACCAAGGACTTTTACCTCAAACTGACCTCATCTCTGGAACTTTGTGTCATCATCACAGAAACACACTCAGTGAGTTAACGGTGAGAGTGCGTGACTGCCATTTCATGGGCGCTGTTTCGATCTGAAATACTACCGTCCTTGGTCAGAAGACTTTCAAGTGAACAGCTACTTGAAGGAGAACTAGAGGTTACAATTTAGAAAACGGAGATGAACGGCCGCTAGAGCGGCGTGTTAACTGCAAACACATCCAATACTACAACCTTGTGTCGCCTTAACGGCTGAAGTGATGGTGAACGTGGACGTAGGCGTGGAGCGTGACAAATTTTGTACGTCGTGGGGTGGAATTCCACGACGCGGACAATCAGAAACATTAGATTTTTCAGGTTTGCTTTAAAACATAGCCAGTGCGATGCAAGATCGTTTCTACCTCACAGGTGGAACCGTGCAGACGCCATATTGGAATAAACCTTTCTGAAACTAAAGTGTGTCCTTTCAGTGAATCTAGATGTCGTATCTCCCTTTCATAGAACTAATATTATGTGATCGTTCCACTTAAATTCGCTGCGGAAAAGTACTTCCTCATACGTTAAGGTTGTTTCCAGTGACTGATAATAGAGCACTCAAACAACAGTAGGTTTTTACCGCATATTTATGCGCAATCCGTGAATAGCCCGAGAGAGCTTCCGACGGTATCCACTAGGACTGTATATTTTATTAACAGTAACGGCTCTGGGGTACTCCCAAAGTTACTGTTACAGCAGACGACTTGACCTCGTTACGAAGGACGCGTTGAGGTATGTCTGCTAGGAAGTCTTGAATCGAATTACAAACCTGATCCACGAAGATTTTAGTACGATTTGTTATAATCATATGCTCTAAGAAAAAAATAATAATAAAAGCGAAACAAAATGATGCACCACGAGGAAATCATCCGAATGTGACAGAATCGGAAGATGTGTCATACATGTACAGGCAATCAAATGATCACAATATCAGAATGATTTGGTGATATATTCAAGAGATTCACAAACAGAGCAATTCAGTATCGACCTGGTCCACTTCTGGCTCTTATGCCAGCAGTTATTCGGCTTGTCATTCATTTCTAGAGTTGTTAGATGTCCTCCTGAGGGATATCGTGCCAAATTCTGTCCGAACGGCGCGTTACGTAGTCAAAATCCCGTGATGGTTGGAAGGCCCTGGCAATAATGCTCCAAACGTTCTCAGTTGGGGAGGGGTCAGGCGATCCTGCTGGTCAACGTGGCGTTTGGCATACACGGAGACAAGCAGTAGAGACTCTCACCGTGCGTTGGCGGGCATTATTTTGCTGAAATGTAAGTCTAGGATGGCTTGCCACGAAGGGCAGAAAAACGGGCATTAGAATATCGTCGACGTACCGCTGTGCTTTAAGGGTGCCACGAATGATAACCAAAGGGGGCCTGCTATGAAAAGAAATGGTATCCCAGAACATTACTTCTGGTTGTCGGGTCGTATGGCAGGTTAGTATCCCACCGCTGTTCGGGGCATCTACTGACACGTCTCCGCTGGTCATCGGGGCCTGGAATCTCATTGACTGGAGTATATTTGTCTTCAGTGATGAGTTCCGCTTCAAAATGAGCCTCGATGACCAGCAAATACATGTCTGGAGACGCCCCAGACAGCGGCGGATACTAACCTGACTGTCGCCTGACAACCAGAAGTGAAGGCCTGGGGTGCAAATTCTTTTCATTGCAGAACACCTTTGATTGTCAGCCTTTACAGCATAGCGGTACGTAGACGGTATTCAACTCCCCGTTTTGTTACCCTTCATGGAAAGCCATCCTGGACTTACATTTCAGCAAGATAATGCCCGCCTGCACACGGCGAGAGTTTCTACTGCTTATCTTCTTGCTTACCGTACCCAGCCTTGGCCAGCAACATCGTCCGATCTCTCCCCAACTGAGAACGTTGGGATCATTACGAGCAGAGTCCTCCAACCAGGTCGGGATATTGACGATCCAACGCGCCAATTGGACAGAATTTGGCACGGTGTTCCACAGGAGTACACCCAACAACTCTATCAATCAATGCCAAGTTGAATAACTGTTTGCATAATGGCGATAGGTGGGCCAACGTGTTGTCTCTGATTAAACCTGCTTCCGTTGTTCTATGTGCAAAGGAAGGATGCTACTATAAACCTGCCCTGATGTTTCGCTCATCTAATCGCTGTGTGCATATCCACCGATTAAATAGAAGTTTAAATTGTATTTGATATGAACTTCCTGGGTATAGGGGCGAACAAATGAAAACTACAAACTTTTAATAGCTAAGTATCTTATGCTCCAACTGCGAATCCGGTAGCGCAGTTGATACAAAATTCAAAGATCCTCTTTGGGAACATAATTTTTTGTCGAATGTTCGACATTTCATTTGGCTGGGTGATTTTTTGTGAAGGCATGATTGCTGTGGGAAGATGAAATATTTTAAAGCTCTCTTTTCAACCTTTTTTTAGGATCTTTGTATCTGCCTACGTCTCCACACCGTCCATCTGAACGTTCTCCTCCGATCTTCGACTATCGCTAATGGAACTGACGCAGCTGTTTTACGTGTGTTGTAACGCTTCTGGCTCTTGAAGCTTGAGTTTTATTCCCACGTATCACATTTCAGTTGAGCGAAGATACAGTAGCTGACGCATGACGTCATAATGTGGAGTGAGGCAAGAATGATATGTGCTGCTACCTGGTTACAGCAATCGTGGGAAATTGTGCCAACTGAATAAAATAGTGTTCTGACTGACAGCTGTAATATAAAATGAGGGGACTGTCCGCTGGCCTTGCCTGCGTGCCGAAACTGTTTGTTTTCGATAATTAATTATTACTAAATTAACATTCAGATTTTGTTCATAATTACAGGGAAATCTCTTAATATTGCGCTATCGTTTCGTAATCAAAACATCATTTTATTGTTAGCTTTTTGTGGTATCAACGTTGGATACCACACTTGTTAGGGGCTGCAGTTATCGACTGTGGTCCGTATAAGTATCGTTGGACCCGCGAGTCGCGACCAGAGCAGCTAGCGCCGCTCCACCGCTTGCGTCAAGTTTCTAGCGAACTCTCGTTCTCTCATAGCCTTCAGCTGATAGGAAGCAACCTCTAACAAGGCGCTTGGTAACGTATGGTCTAAGTGAGGCGTCAGTAGCTATCTGTTTATAATTATATGTATGCAGCGAAAACGTACCCTGCACCAACAGTTAAGTACAATATATATTATTTTTTACCATCGACTTGTAATTATTTTAGTCGTTGCAGATCCAGACCATGCAGCCAGCACCTGATCGACGTTACTGACAAACCTGCTGTGATTTATGTGTTTCTATTTAGCATTGGCCATGAGTCAACATTGGCGAAGATTAGTCCGTCGTCATCATAACACTTTTAGTAGGCAAAGAGGCACAGCACTTCGTGTATATCAGTTTCGTACCGATTACCGATTACCGAGTTGGTTCGTGTTGTGTTGGCAGAAGAGCCAACACCGTGTTACTAGTGGAGGCCGAAATGCACGCGTTTTTGCTCACGCAGGCTGGCGTGAGGAGGGAAGAACTTTACTGACGTGAGGTCTGGAACATGACAAGGAATTGGAATTCAGAAAGCGGACGTAATTAGTTTGATACTTAACTTTAATCCATTAATGATGAATGTCGCTCTTGACGGTACATGATTCACAATATTATCTGTTCGGAATACATTAGTAGTAACTGAATATGGCGCCTTGCTATGTCGTAACAAATGACGTAGCTGAAGGCTATGCTAAACTGTCGTCTCTGCAAATGAGAGCGTATGTAGTCAGTGAATCATCGCTAGCAAAATCGGCTGTACAACTGGGGCGAGTGCTAGGGAGTCTGTCTAGACTAGACCTGCCGTGTGGCGGCGCTCGGTCTGCAATCACTGATAGTGGCGACCGCGGGTCCGACGTATACTAACGGACCACGGCCGATTTAAAGGCTACCACCTAGCTAGTGTGGTGTCTGCCGGTGACACCACAATTCGCGCCTAACATATCAGTGTTAAGTCGGAGGGAATAGAGTTCAGATGATAAGTTGGATAGAACGCAATGCGCGCCTGAGATCGCGAAACTGCTAGCAGTTCTGATTATTATTGAATTTAGGGAATTGTATTTTGGCTTGTGATATGTTAGTAATATTTGTTGCTCAGTTTGAAAATGAGAAAGAATTATACTTTGAACAATAACAATGATTGGTAACTTTGTAAGTAATTCCTGTAGGTGTACCCTAATGTTCAGTTTCCTACTTTATCTGAAGAAACGTTCACAATAAAAAATAGCTAGCATCTCAATATACTACGGACCTCATCATTTCATTGTAGTGTCATCAAAGTCTCACAGCAAAAATAGCGGACTAAAGATCTACGTGCTACCTCTGAGCTGAGGCCAACTTGGTGGAAATATTAGAAAGTCTGTGTTTTGCTTCAACGCGGCGAGAGACAACTAGGTCCCTGATACGTCCTACTACTCCGGTACAAATGGAAACAGTTGCGTGCAATGTGTGATAACACAGAGAAGGAAAGCGCACTGGTGACTCATATTCACTGCACCCGGGATCGACGTAGTGTACATCTTCGGAAAAAGAAGAATCTGTGTCGGTGTGGCAAATCTAGCCGACAGCTGCCGCAAGAGACCGTTGCTGGCGACACGCCCCGTGTGATTATTTCAGAGAGTTCTCCAAACACGTCGTCGTTCGAGTTCGCTACGACTTTGGGCGGAGAGTGAAGCCACGATCGATCCGATGGCCAATAACTTATAGGACAATAGCGCCACGGAGTTTGCTATAATTTTCATACCTATACCCTGAGCTCTCAGTTTTCAGAACGATATTATTTTCTAGTTTTCTTGTTCTTTTCTCCGAGACTTTAAGCGTTTGCGGGAAGGAATGTCTACTATTGGTGACTAGAATATTAGCTGAGCAGAACTGCGGGGGCAGCAGGAATCACTAAGCAAGCAGACGACGAGACTGTCGGAGTAGAAATCCAAAAAACAAGCCAAAGTTGACGCGAAGCAAAGTTGATAGTATCAAAACAGAAATTCAGACACGTAAACAAGACACCTGAGGTTGACCGAATGACAGGTACCGAGATGGCGCTTTACGAAGAGCAATACACTACTGTACGGACTAGGGCGCTCCGCCAGCTGTGCATTTCGCGAGACGCTGTACTGGCTCATTGGAGATTCGCACGCTCGGGATCGGACACAGCTAACGCCTCTGCATCCAAGTCCGGCGTCCTAGCATACTAATAGATGACAGAAAAGCAAAGTTTTATCTACGTCAGGCGCTACTGGTCCTGTGTGGATCGTAGGCGATGGAAAATGTGTGTCAAAGCTTCGGCGACACTACCATTGTAAACATACGCTTTACTGTTAATCGTCTCAACCACGGAGCCACTTCCACACTGGCTGTATACTGCTGGAGCTACAGACCAAACTATGGACCACACTGCAGTAATCATTACGTCAATTTTGCCTGTTTCTCCAGTTCGTGTAGTAGCTCTGCTGCGTTTCGCTACAAACAACACAAGTTTCTACCGAAGCGACAACACACCAATGAGCGCCAACAATTCTACAGTGCAGCGTCAACAACGCTTACCTCGAGCCGACTTCTGCTGACGGCTTTCATCCAGGGTGTTTGTTATATGAAATGGAGATAGCGAAATCGAAATATAAAAGAAAAAATAGGGTGAACCTTTCACTGACGAGTGACAGTACGTACCGTACGAAGAGGCCAAAGTCCTCTCTTCAGCACTGCAAAATGGACAGCGCACAAGCAAAAGCCGACTGCAGTTTTGTAAGTTGCGCTAAACGCTCGCGCCAGCATACACTAATATGCAGCTACAGTATCTACTGCGTACGTGGAGACGTTTAATGTTCCGTGCTATACTGTGTCTTACAGTTGCTGCTATGAACTATGATGTCTGCATTTCGATAAACTTGTCTTCATATGCACAAGATGATAATTATTGAACTATATGAAATAAAATCGTCATAACTTCTGAACAGTTTGCGTTAGGACGTTCAAAATGCACGGTTGGTCTCGGGGAATGATGGGAATTAGTATGATCAATATGGTTTGGTTTACCGACGAAGCTCACTTTCATTTGGATGGGTTTGTTAATAAGTAAAATTGGCGTATTTAGGGGACTGAGAATCCGCATTTCGCGATTGAGAAGTCTCTTCAACCTCGACGGGTGACTGTGTGGTGTGCAATATCCAGTCACGGAATAAACGCTGCGATATTCCTTGTTGGCACGGTGACTAACGAACGGTGCGTGAAAGTTTTGGAAGATGGTTTCATCCTCATTATCCAAAGTGACCCTGATTTCGATGAGATGTGGTTCATGCAAGACGTAGTTCGGCCTCATCGAAGCAGGAGAGGAGCACTTTCGGGACCGCATTTTGGCTGCTATGATGTCTGCATTTCGATAAACTTGTCTTCATGTGTACAGGATGATAATTATTGAACTATATGAAATAAAATCGTCATAACTTCTGAACAGTTTGCGTTAGGACGTTCAAAACGCACGGTTGGCCTCGGGGAATGATGGGAATTAAGGCCACTGGCATGGGCCTCGATTGGCCGCCATATTCTCCGGATCATGTGACTACTTTTTGTGGACTGTATGAAAGAGAAGGTGTACAACAAAAACCCCAAAACCACGCTGAGCTGAAAACCGCATGTGTGAAAGACAAATGTACAACAAAAACCCCAAAACCATTCACGCCCGGGTTCCCGGGTTCGATTCCCGGCGGGGTCAGGGATTTTCTCTGCCTCGTGATGGCTGGGTGTTGTGTGCTGTCCATAGGTTAGTTAGGTTTAAGTAGTTCTAAGTTCTAGGGGACTGATGACCATAGATGTTAAGTCCCATAGTGCTCAGAGCCATTTGAGCCCAAAACCATTGCTGAGCTGAAAGCCGCCATTCCGGAGGTCATCGACAGCATCGATGTTTCGACACTTCAGCGGGTCATGTAGACTTTCTATATTCGTCTGCGCCACGTCATCGTCAATAATGGCAGGCATATCGAACATGTCATAACCTAAATCCGAATATCTGTAGTGACGATTACGTGTTGAATAACGTGTAGGCACACCGTAGTTTCTATCTAATTTACGTTTTTTTTCATATAGTTCAATAATTGTCACCCTGTGTATTTACGTGACTGACGGGTTGATTCCGCATCTCGCCCTTAGGAACACTAAAGACAAATAAGTAAAACAAATAGATCAAAGCTTATACGATTCGCAGTCAGGTGGTAATGTAGCGTCAGGACGAGGCCTGTAAGAAGTGGCCTGCTGTATAGGCTAGATCGCACCACACCATCAGGAGAACACAATCTTACATCACTTCCTAGAGGAACTCGGTACTTCGCCTCAAGATAAAGTGTAGGAAACTTCTAGAAACGGTGCTTAAAGACGACGATGTTGCTTGAGTGTTAACTTGAGAACTTTTCGTCGGTTACATAACTTGTAGCAATAGTGCGTATTAATTGAAGGAGCATTATTAATTCTCTGTGCCACAATGTCCACAAGCTGTTGTGAAATGAAATTATCGTATGGCATTGATATCCTGGAGTCCCCAACTAGGAATGTTCGGCAACCGAGTTGCAAGTCTTTTCAGTTGGTGCAACACTGGGTGACTTACGTGTCGATAATGATAAAATGATGACGAGGACAATCCAACATCCAGTCGACGAGCGGAGAAAATCTCAGACCCGGCCGGGAATCGGACCCGGGCCCACTGCATGGCAGTCAGACGCGCTGAATATTCAGCTAAGGGGTTGTACACAAGATGTGGTGTTCTCATATGACGCTTTACACTCCCGGCGGGCTCCAGATAAGTCGTATGACATTGTTGGTTGGGAGACCTCGAAGGGCAGGTTCAGCCGCGTAATGGGAAAGGTTTTTCTGTCTCTGGCGCACAATGACAACTTTCCTTCGAGAAGTGTGAGAGTTGTGTGTTTAAGTGTGTCTAGTAAGTTTTAGTGAGAGTAATGGGTGTATGTAGTGTGGTGTTATGTTTGTACTGGATGAGGATTAGAGAAGGGAGACGGTGAAACACGGTGCGGGCATACAGACTAATCCTGAATAGCACCATGGGAACCGCCGAGCTTAATGTGCCCATCCAAGGGACGGATCGCTGTTATGAGATACTTCTGAGACGTTTGCAATTTAATCCAGGACAGTGATGCAAGGTCTGGTGATCAGCAACTTTACGCCACCATACCTCCTCCCCTTTGCCGTAAAAGCAAAAGAAAAGCAGCCAACAGCACTTGGTGTACCCATGAGGCTACCTAACCAAATACTGCCCACGCTCGACGTCGCTTAACTTTGGTGTTCTGACGAGAACAGGTGTATTCAACGAAGCAAAGCCATTGGAAGGTGCTAGACAATGTTGTTTGTAGAATGCAGCAAAGTTACTGGATTGTGGGGTGTCTTTTACTAGACCGATCCTCCTAGATACGAAGAGCATCTGTTCCATTACAATTCGTTGATAATCTCACCGTTGAGTGCCCATAAGATCCAGCCTCCGTTGCCTTTCGCCTCACCGTACCACATTATCATCCCAGTGTGCTCAAAAGCTTCGATGTCCACTGTGCACCTAGAATTTTCATATAAACAACTGGCAAGTCACACTCATGGCGTAGAAGCAGAACATGGAATTTTGAGTTGGTTGCGGTTGTCTGTTCTGTATTATAATCAGTGCGTCTTACTAGAGATGTGAACATACCCTATTGAAAAGTTAAATTGAAGTAGTCATAGTTTTAAAAGCTTTTTAAAAATTTATTGGTGCACTGGAAATACTATGTTACAGTTTGTTTTTAGAATGGAGAGTATACATTAGTTTAAGTCGTATCCTGGTACGAATTTATATAGGACTAACAAAGAACAGATTTCGACCTAAAACAAATTTTACTTCCTTAGTATATTGAAACGAGTAAACAAGACAAAAATGTGATACAGGGCACAGTTTTCAAAGGTTTTATAACAGGTTATTTTAGTTGCTTAAATTACTGCAACCCGCAAGACGTGTGCTGGGGGTTGCGAAACACCCCTGGACGGGGAAACGCTCGTTAGAGGAAGTGCAAGAGCGGTACGTGCTAGGAGGTGCTGTAGATAGTGCACTCTATCGAATGAAGCGCTTGTTTACTCGTTATGCTGGCTTATAAATCCGTGGAAGTGTCTGTGATCGTAGTAGTTACAAAACATTCCACAACGATGCAGCTTCGTGGCAGTTTTTGGAACCGGTACGAAATACTAACTGTAAATGGAAAAACAGAAGCCAGATATAAAAGCCAGCATCTCAGTGAACGTCAGGTATGTCCTTCGTCTATTAAATGCATGGTGTCGTCACGGCGTACAACAAGATATGAACGGAGGCAGTCACAAATGTAAGTTGAGATGAGTAGTGTTGAGCCTAGACCTTCTACATTAGCGAATAGGTCATGATCTACAGAGCCATCTAAGTGGACAGATGTACTGTTGCTCATACCATCATCTACCGTGCCGTCCACAATAATCACAGACGAAGGAGCTGGCGAAAGTATTGCACGAGACGTGTATGCAACAGGCGTTCCGCATTCACTGTTAGGATCCAAATACTGGTGAGATTCCTTCCAGAAGATAAGACCTAGTTATAAGCCATTACCTTGAGGGAATCCTTCTATTCACTGAAAACCAGTGTGTGCACGAGACTTTTATGCAGAAGATGCAGAAGTCACATTCGATCGTATTAATAATATGTGGATGGTCAGACATATGCATCGGGTCACAGTGTTGTTAATTTCGTAATAACCACTCTGGAGCTAGTATTTTACAAGAGCATCCGTTCTTGAGCGCAAAAGGAACTTGCTCGATACTGTTTGGATACCATCATCGACCTTATCGGTGAGCGAGACAATGAGAAGTTCGTTGCTGTTATAACAATGTTCGAAATACGCTAGCTGCAGGCAACAGTTTACACCAACAATATATGCATATCGTCAGCATAGGCTGCGCAGCACACAGCTTCAACCTTATGATAAGAGACTTTATGGCTCCAGAAAAACTTCATTGCATTAACCATTAGCTAAAACAATGATTACATCTTTGAATTTCAGCCATACCCCTAATGCGATATTTTAGGGTAAGCGGAAAGAGAAATACAGTACATAATCTGTCGCATTCAGATTTCAATCTCGGACGCGCTGGGCTGCTGTAGCAATATGTTTTGATATATTGATAACCAACGTGGAAGCTGCACTGGAAACAACTGCTTGCACTAACGTACAGTTCTCCAAGGCCGGGGAGACCGCTGTGATGAAGGATGAGAGATTGCAGAAACTTTAAGAGGCCTTGTAGTTACTGAAAGCTGTGTATGATGCTACAACGCGATCAGAAGCAGACAATACCGTTTTGTCTGAAGTACGTGAGTTTTTGCTGGGATTTCAGCAAATCTAGAAGGGCTGCTGAAGCGGAGCAAAATATTTTTTACAGCAGACCAAGGAGTTGTAAAAGTAGCACTGAAATGCTGGAAAGAATTTATGTGCAAAACAATCCACACAGTAGCAGCCCTTCTCGACTCTGGTACAAGGGAGTAGCTCTTATTGCAGATGAAAGAAGTCAAGTAGAGGACTATATAGCAACACTAAGTAATTTGCTTTAATCTGATTCGGGAATTATTGCGGCAAGTCTAGCGGAATTTCGAGATGGTGTTGCTCTCTTTACAAAGATTGTCTCTGAGCTGATGCTAGTAACGTGTCTTCGCCATCCTGGTGGCCAGGACTGTCTACTAAGCAACATTCGTGTTTTTTGTAATCCAGAATGCGCCAGGACACAACTGCTCCGTTCATAGCCGGATTCACAAAAAAATCCGTAACAGGTAGGCGGACAGAAAAACTAGTGTCTGTACAATGTAATCTCAGATACAATTCTGATCGAGCAGATTTACAAGATCCTCCAGAAAATACCTTTCTTTTATCGGATGAAGACTCAGTATAGTGGGCGTCTTTGTACTTCAAACTTTGTGAATTTATTTAAAATACTGAAAGGGGTCTACTTTAGCCCAGTTTCATTTTCCAAAACTCATATTGCCTTGTTATTTCGATTATAGGTTACACGGGTGTTATCTGTGCTATTCGATAAAACCTTCTGAAAGGCAGTAGGTATGGAGACAACGTGTTGTATTCAATCTGATAACCAGTCACCTGTTTTACGAGAGTAAGTTTTCAAATATGCCGGTGGTGAGGCAGGGAGTTTATTTTCTATCGGGTTGAGTTTCCAACTTTTAGAGTTCCTTCAAAGACGTCTGGTAACGTTGTTACCTTTCAGTTCCTGCACTTTTCGTCCCAATAATTGGTTATAGGTCCGCCCACACACTGCTGGATCCTAGCTGCAACGGCCGTTAGCCAGCGCTTTTTTAAGTCGTTCTGGGATTCGCTGCGGAGCTGTGAGTACGCCTTGTTCTCCAGAACACGGCTAGGTATGATTACGTTTGAGTTAGTCGCACCGAACAGTTATTTTTTATAGGTGAGTCACTGAGCTATTTCAGTTACGCATTCTGATACGCTTGTGATTTTATTCGCGTTCTAACTCCAATGCATTTACTGTGGAATGAACGAACTTAGCGTTAGATTAGAAAATGAGACACTAAAAGTTGTAGAAGAGTAATGATGTTTTGGCAGCAAGATAACTGACGATGGGCGAAGTAGAGAGGACGCAAAATGCAGAATGCCAGTTGCAAGCAAACCTTTTTCTGAAAAACGGAAATTCTTAACATTTAATATAAACTGAAGTGGTACGAATCCAATTCTAAAAGTATTTGTCTGCTGCATAGCCCAATATGGAAGTGACACGTGGACAATAGGCAGGATAGGAAAGAGCAGAAATTTTTTAAATGTCGTGCTACCGATGAATGCTAATGAATAAATAGATAGATTGTATAAGTAATGAGGAGGTACTGAATGGAACTTGGAAGAAAGGAGTGTTATGGTAGCACTTTAGTAAAAGAATAGATCGATTGATAGTACATATCCTGAGGCATCAATGATATGATTATGGAGGGAAGTGTGGCACCAGTAATTGTAGAGGGAGATCAAGGATTGACTTCAGGGAACAGTGATAAGGATAGAAGCTGAAGAAATGAATTAAAAGTTGTGCCATGGCAGGGATTGTAACCCAGGTCTCCCACTTACTAGACAGCTGTGTTATCCACTACACCACCGTGGCATTGTAGCAGGTGATTACCCTAGTCCAATGCTCTCCCTGACTCTGGCAGGATTTCCCCATTACCTACAAAGCTGGAGCGCTATTCCAATAGAGGAGAGCCTCGGAAATACTGGCAATTTAAGAAGGGGAAAATCAGGATGAGCTGACGCGTAAACTGACGTTTGCATTAGGGAGGGCATTGGACTAGCTAAGCCGTGCCGCGCTGTTAGCCACACTGGCAGGATGGTGTAGTCGACAACCCACCAACCTAGAGAGCAGGAGACTGGGGTTCAAGTCCTGTCATTGGCACAATCTTTAATTCATTGCTTCAGTTTCTATCCTAATCGAAAGTAAAGTTGGGACTCAATCCGTTTTCATGAAAACGTTGTTCAATAATCATATTCAAGTGGGCGTAGTATGCATTAGTTATACAATAATGAAGCGGCTTGTGCAAGATAGACTAGCGTGATGAGCTTCATCAAACCAGTCTTCGGACTGAAGAGCGCAGAAACAACAACATACAACTCAATCGCTTCCTGTCTCACTAACGCTCTTTAAAGTTAAACTTGCCGCTTCGTCAGTGCGCGAGTAAGTATTCAAAATGTATAAGCACTTAGTAAATCTGAGCTTTGACAAAAATAACTGACGTCGCACCCAGTTACAGCGAAGTAAGCTGTACAGTGTTATTTGAAGAGCCGTGGCTCCCTAAAGCCTACCATTATCACTGAAGAAGTACAGTGGCTTCCACGTGCTGAATGTGTGAGACACACACGAGAGTGCAACTGCTGTGCTGGACTGGATGATAACACGCTGCATCGTACGTCGACAAGTCACGCGATTTTGTCCGCGTTGCGTGTATGTAAGTGGAGTAGCCACGGCTGGTCGCTTACGGCGTGTTAACATCGGCTGCCGAACTGCCGTCTGCAAATTATCAGTCCTGGTCCACTGGGGAAATTACAGCGAATAAAACGTAGCTAAATGGAGTGTCTCCTTTTGTCCTGGTATCACTTTTAGAGTAAATTAATACAATTTTTTTCTTTTTCGTCTGAAATTTACTTTTGGCGAATAATTGCCTATTAGAAATAAAAAATTGCTTCATGGGCTATGTTTTACAAATTATTGTGATTTATATACTAAATTTTTGGTTCACTGATTTATGATTTTGGTGGCGCAGTTAGATTTGTTGAGGAATTCCTATTTTATTGATATCTAAACTGTCATTGTGCCCAGTAATTTTCAGTCAGCTAAAATCATTTACTTGATAGGAAATCTAACCGAAAGTACAAACTGGAGATGTATCACGCTTCTCTCGGTGCCAGGCAGTCTTTTGCCTCGTTTTTCTAAAAAGGATACAAGCAGTAGTAGATTGTCGACTACGAGAACAACTGGTTTTCTTCTGCTCTGAAGAAATATTGGTTCTGCAAAACGTAACACAAAAGTGCATAGAATTCAGCTGTCCAACGTATCTGAACTTGAAATTACAATGAAATCCAGACCTTTAGCTGCTTACAGGCGTTGATAAATATCAACGGAGACGGTTGAAATTACGTACCGCGACCGGGACTCGAACCCGGGCTCTCCTGCTCACATGGCAGACACTCTATCCGTCTGAGCCATCGAGGACACAGAGGATAGGGTGACTTCAGGGACTTTTCTCTGTCACGCTTCCCGTGAGACCAACACTTCCAACTTTCTGTCCACACACTACATTTGTAGCGCCCATGTCCACTACACTTAATACTCGCGGCAATCAATCTACCGATTCCCGTAAGAGTTGGGGCAATGTGAGTGCATCCGCACTGAAGAAGATCATTGACCGGTTAGCTTTTTGTATATGAAGATGGTATCTGTTCATTCGGACATGTCCGAAAGAACAGATACCATTTTCATATATGTATCTAAACTTCGTTCATTTTTAAAACGCGCCGACACTCGTTGCGGAACATTGTAAGCCTATACGTTACTCCTGACCACCTCACTGATGTTTCCAGAAACCTGTATCTATACTCGAGATGCTGCATAACAATAGAAGATGGAAACGTCCTTTCAAAAAAAAAAATGGCTCTGAGCACTATGGGACTTAACATCTACGGTCATCAGTCCCCTATAACTTAGATCTACTTAAACCTAACTAACCTAAGGACAGCACATAACACCCAGTAAACGTCCTTTCATTTAGCGTTCTGAAAAGCGTCAAACAATAATGTTTCCTGTCACCATTCCTTTTCATATTAGTGGTGGATTTCACAATGAGAAAAGCTGTGGACAAGTAAAACATGGACATGCATTGAAATGAACGATCTAGGCTTATAGATATGAATTTTGCTAATGACATCGTTCTTCTGGCAGAAACACCACAAAAACAACAATTCATCACTGTCAAGCTGCATGGAATGGCCAGTTCTGTGGGGCTGAAATTAAATGGTGATAAGACATTAGCAGTGTGCATGAAACGTGGAAATACGTCTTCTCAGATTATAGTGCAACAAAGGCATTACAAAATGTTGATCGATTTCCATAATCCTACAGTCTTATTTGGGTAATACAGCACATTACCACGACTAATACGGTATACGAAAACCGTTGACATTCAAAACAGCTTCCAGACGTCTCGGAATGGATAAACACATGTGGTATATGGCTTTCAACGAAACCTCATATCATTATTCCTCCAAAATATTGTCAAGTCTAGCTAACAGGAATGGAGGCGGATAGTGGTCACACACCATTTTCTTCAAATCAGGCTCATTAATATTGTGATCTGGTGACTGCCGCAGCCGGATGAAGCTGTGACAATTCATCCTCGTGATCACGAAATCAGCTCTGAAGGATGCAAGAACCAGGATCCACTCCTCTTGGAACACACTATGGCCACTGGGGGGCAAACATTGTACAAAGGCTTGGACCTGATCAGCCACGTTTCACTCTTGGAATGTGAACTCGGCCAGATGTTGGAAACAATGTAAAACAACACTCATCCGGCCACATGACGTTCTTCGATTGTTCCATAGTCCATATGTTATTGCGTCGGCAACACGTCTTCCTGTTACCGGCATTTGCGTCACTGATGAGCGGTTTTGGAATTCCAGCTCGCCCTGCAATTCTCTGATTCTGGAGCTCCATTCGTGTTGTGTTCGTGCTGACAGGGTTCGTAAGTTGGACATTCAGTTCTTCAGTGACTTTTGCGAATGTCGTCTTACGTTTTGTTACCGTTCTTTTCAATGACCGTCCGTCACGATCACTCAACACACACTTTTGTCCGCATTGTGACCCAACGGATGATCTTTCTCCGCTTTCCCTGTATGCGGTATAAACCTTCGTTTTGGTGCCTCTTGAAACACTAAACACTACCGCTGCCTTGGTTACGGAAGTAGCCTCCATACTAGCACCAACTATTTGCAAACGTCCGTGTTCACTTAGCTCCGACATACTGCACTCACAACTATACAGAACACTTTTCTGACCACGACTGACACTATCAAAGTAGTGAGGACATTGGACAGATGCCGTTCATGGCCACATACAACAGCAAAGCCAACAGGCTTGGCTAGAATCTGCATTTATGTTCAAGCACACATTTCTCTCAGTGTATCTGTATTTTTGTCCAATCCTGTAGTTTTCGTACAGTAATCTTCTGGAACCCCGGACGTAGTTATAAATAAGCTCGCCCAAGCTCGCCCGGCTAGCCGCGCGGTCTAACGCGCTGCTTCCCGAGCGGGAAGGCGTGCCGGTCCTCGGCACGAATCCGTCCGGCGGATTAGTGTCGAGGTCCTGTGTGCCGGCGAGCCTGTGAATCGATTTTAAGGCGGTTTTCCATCTGCCTCGGCGAATGCGGGCTGTTTCCCGTTATTCCGCCTCAGTTACACTATGTCGGCGATTGCTACACAAACACTGTCTCCACCTACGCGTACGCTATAATTACTCTACAACGCAAACATTTGGGGCTACACTCGTCTGGTATAAAACGTTCCCGGAGGGGCCCACTGGGGGCCGAACCGCACAACAACCATGGGTTCGGTGTGGGGCTGCGGTGGGGTGGGTGGACTCCTGTGGCCTGTTGTAGGGTTGTGAACAATTGAGTGCCACGGCGGGACGAAGTCTCTCCGTCGTTTCTAGGTCCCCGGTTTAATACACAGTATACAATACGCACAATAGTTATAAATAACCCTGCATGAGTAAAGTCACAACCAGTGTGTGTGTTATTATTTACATTTCTTTATTTGTGATTCGTTTCATGCCTCTGGCGTTCTTCATCAGTCGTCAAAAAATTGTGCTGAAAGCAATGTTATCAACTAAATTAATTTAGGACTCGTTGCGGTGAAAGTCTCGGTGGAGTCTCGGACAGTGTGTCTCCCTACAATGAAATGAAAATGATATGTAGGATTTTTTCTCCCAGACTTCCAGCCCAACTGCAGACCGGCAGTAGGACCTAACTGCTGTTGTTTGAACACTGCCCACAGCCTAGACCGTACATGCTCCAACTCCTGCCTGGACACACACTGGTTGAGGCTCAACATTCATAGCCTCATAGAGCACTCGCCACAGTCTCACGCACCCAACCCAACTGGAACTGGGTTCATCAGACCATGCTACTACACGCTGCCACTGTTGAAGCCACCCAGCAGCAGAATTGAGAAACCGTCTGCATTCTTCCAACGAATATGATCGATATGGCAATTAGACTTTGAAAGTATGTCCACAAAGTTACGGTTGTAATCCTCTATCATTCTACCGACGAACATATACTCGAACGAGCACTGGAGAATGTCAGCAAAATCAACACACAAGCTCAAGGTTTTCACCAACGATGTCTCAGGCGAATCTTGAAGGTAAGTTATCATGATCACGTTTCAAATAAAGAACTGCTGAAAGGAAGTGGTCTACGCAGCCGGCACAAAATCGTTACTGAAGGAAGACTGAAGCTTGCGAGGCATGTTGTACGCAGGAAAGATGGAAGAATTCCTACATCATACTGGTGTGGAAACCTATGAATGTATACAGAAGTAGAGGATGACCTCGTAACACCTGGAAACGAACTTTTGCGAAGGATCAACAACATATGGACATGAGATTGTAGGAATCTTAACAAAGTGGCAGCTGCTCGATTTCACTGGAGGAAACGTGTTACCCGATACGCAACCCAGCGTTGGAGAAAGTAAATCTAAGTAAGTAAGTAACTAATTAATATCAAAACAGCATCCATGAAATAAGTTGAAAGAGTTGTTATACGATCCTGTTAGAAATAGCAAGTAATGTTCGCTAAGTTATTGCCTCGTGACGTTTGGGTCTATGAATAGGACTTACCACCCTGCGAACGGTTGTTTGTTAAGCTTTGGTAAAAACTTTAAATTGAACTGGTCAGAAGATCGCTTTCGGCAGATCGTCACAAAGCTTTTTAGAGGATGAATAACTGTCTAAATGGAGAACTGCACACACCGCACTTGCTACCTTGGCACGAGTTCACGAGTTTTTCGGTAATGAGAGGGCAGTCAGCAACGACAGTAGAATCTCCTTGCCCCCAAAATCACCTGATCTGTCTCACTGCGATTTTCACCTGTGAGGCAAGTCAGTTGTACTCCAGTAATTCCCACCCAATGAATCAACTACAACAGAACAATGAATGAAGGAAGAGTAAGGTTTAACGCACTGTCGACGACGATGTCGTTAGAGTGGGAGCACAGGCTCTTATTGGGGACAGATGGAAGGAAAGTGGTCGCATCCTTTCAAAGGAACCGTCTCGGTATTCGCGGTTTAGGGAAACCACAATAAACCTAAATCTTGATGGCCAGAAGGTGATTTGAACCGCCGTCCTCCCGAATATGAAATCAGTGTCTTAGCACAGCGTCGCCTTCCTGTTAAGCGGTAAGTTGGACACAGCGCAGCGTGTGACGTCAGCGAAGATCATTTGCACCAGTTATCCTGTCCATTGACTACGCGACATTATTTTGTGGTAGGCTTGCATACTTTTGATAACGGATCATATATTGTCACGAGACATGCAGCAAATGTATATTCTTTAAAATAGTTATTGCACAAGTCTCAGTTTGCAATTTGTCACACATGATAACTAGTTTCGATCACGGGTTATGAAAAGTCAATTTTTTTCATAAAAGAACACAGTCATTAGTCGTAAAATAAAAGGAACAGCTCAGTAACAGACTTGTTACATCATTTAGTGGTCAATGCTGAGTTAAATGCTGGATTCCACTGAATGTTGTCAGAAGTCTGCTACAGTACTGCTCCTTCTATTTTACAGCTAATGGCTACATTCTTTTATTAAAAGTTTTGACACTTTCCACAACTAGTGATTAATCAGACACGAAAGTGATCATTAAGTGATCGAACGTAGTTAACATCTGTGACAAATTGCAACTGATACTGTCGCAATAAATGTTTCACGTATATCTTCTGGGCCATTTTTATTTGATCACCTTGTTTTATTTGCAGGGAACTGTTGTGGTGTGATCCTGTTCCACTGATTAATGTTAGTGCTGGTGGACAATGCAGTTCGATAGCGAAGTCTGCGGTGTCCCCGGAAGTGTAAGCGGAGCCACCTCGATCGTACGGCTTCGTGGCCACCAGTGCACCAGCAAATTCTTTGCTGTCTTTGCAAGCAGCGTTCGATTCTCTGTAGCTCTATTCTTCAGTGTCCTACATTCAGTTCGGTGACATTGAGATAAGGCGTGCGCGCTGCAACAGTGAAAATAAGCCTCGCAAGACTTTACAATATCCCTGAGAATTTGATGTTTTAGGCTTAATTGATATTACGCGCAGATCATTTTATGTACATGCATCAGTTCAGAACCTTACTGTTATATAAATCACACCGATTTGTGGGAAGAAGGGAACAAAAGAAGACTAGTGTTCAACGTCTTTAAGCGATTTACGGGAATCTCGAGAAATCTAAATCTGGTTGGTCGGGCGGTCATATCGTGCAAAACGTACCAACTCCCTCCGTTCCATTCTAGGGGACACACCAGCACCTCATAATATGAACCTTTTGTTGTTCGAAACCAGCCGGGATCAATTTAGACACCTGCGTGAACATTCGTAGCAGGTCGTGTAGTATGAGAGTATGGAAATAAAACGATACCTGAGTATGTCCTAGACAGCCATTGATATAAAACATTCAACATCGGAATAGTTGAGAGATTGGTTGTCAATTTAGTCTAAAGGCAAAGACATAGGTCACTATGTCGCGCCATTCGCCGCACTGTTGCTCAAAACATTATTTTTGTCTGTTCAAATGGTTCAAATGGCTCTGAGCACTATGGGACTTAGTCATCAGTCCCCTAGAACTTAGAACTACTTAAACCTAACTAACCTAAGGACATCACACACATCCATGCCCGTTTTGTCTGTTATTATTGTTATTACTTACTAATTTATCATTTAAACACGCGGCGTGTGGCTCGGCAGCTCGGAGGGCAGGTATGAAACTACGAATTTGTCGATGAGCGTAATTAGTCTCCAGGCTCTTGAAATCACATTTCAGGAAATTTTCTGTTAACATATAACCAAAATTCATTTTAGGTAATTTCCAGTATGAAACTATTTGCGTCGATTTCACTTGAACAATAAATATGTTTTGAAGACTACGCCTGAGGAAAGCACAATTCCTCGTTTCTTTCTCTCTACCGTCATCAGTGACATAACCTTTATTTTAGCGTCGAACAACAAGTAAGCCGGTCGCGGTGGCCTAGCGGTTCTAGGCGCTTCAGTCCGGAACCGCGCGACTGCTGCGGTCGCAGGTTCGAATCCTGCCTCGGGCATGGTTGTGTGTGATGTCCTTAGGTTAGTTAGGTTTAAGTAGTTCTAAGTTCTAGCGGACTGATGACCTCAGATGTTAAGTCTCACAGTGCCCAGAGCCATTTCAACCATTGTTTGAACAACAAGTGCCGGCCGTGGTGGCCGAGCGGTTCTTGGCGCTTCAGTCCGGAACAGCGCGACTGCTACGGTCGCAGGTTCGAATCCTGCCTCGGGCATGGATGTGTGTGATGGCCTTAGGTTAGTTAGGTTTAAGTAGTTCTAAGTTCTAGGGGACTGATGACCACAGATGTTAAGTCCCATAGTGCTCAGAGCCATTTGAACCATTTTCGACGAGAATACATACAAGTTAGTGCTGTGGTCATCATATTCACATGAAATGTGTTTTAACAAAAGCAAGCACCTTAAAACATATTTTGTTATTAATGTTGCTATTTGGCAACACAGTCTGTCATCTGCAAGGAATGACGATTTTTTTGCAGTATGTAGGTTCTATAGAGCGAAAATTTGGGCCTAAAATAAAATTAATGGTGTATGAGCTATTTTTCACTTTTTTATTGTTTTCTTACTTAACTTACTGTTACTATATAATTGATATTTCTGTTGTCAACACATCTCTATTGACTGCGCTAAGCGCTTTTTTTATACTAATTAGCGGGAAATGTGCCTGCTTGTTAGTTGAAAAACGTATTATTCGTGAATGTGATGAGTGTGGGAAACTGAAATTTGCTTCAACTTACTTTTATTTTTGGTGGTAGTGGTTCAGGGAGTTAGAGAGAAACAACAGAGTGAAAAATAACCGGAACACCAACTGTTTTATTTTAGGTTTAAATTCTCTCCCTACAGGAAGTAGAGATCTCGGTGGCCAAATCATTCAGTCGAATTGTCCAGAATGTTCTTCAAACCAATCGCGAACAACTGTAGCACGGTGACGTGGCACATTGTCATCCATAAAAATTCCATCGTCGTTTGGGAACATAACATACATGAATGGCTGCAAATGGTCTCCAAGAAGCGAACATCCAAAAGACCAAGTCCATTCCACGCACACAGAGCCCACACCATTATAGAACCACCACGAGCTTGTACAATACCTTGTTGACAACTTGGATCCATGGCTTCTTGGGGTCTGCGCCACACTCGAACCCTATCAGCCATTACCAAATGAAATCGCGACTTATCTGACCAGGCCACAGTTTTCCAGTCGTCTAGGGTCCAACCTATATGGTTAAGAGCCCAGGAGAGGTGCTGCAGGTGATTTCGTGCTGTTAGCGAAGCTACTCGTGTCGGGCGTCTGCTGCCATAGCCAATTAATGCCAAATTTTGCCGCACTATCCTAACGGAATGTGCGTCGTACATCCTACATTGATTTCTGCAGTTATTTCACGCATCATTGCTTGTCTGTTAGACTTGACAACTCTACCCAAATGCCGCTGCTCTCGGTCGTTAACTAAATGTCGTTGACCACTGTTTGGTCCGTGGTGAGAGGTAATGCCTGAAATTTGGTATTCTCGGAACATTCTTGATACTGTGGATTTTGGAATATTGAATTCCGTAACGATTTTCGAAATGGCATGTCCCATGCGTCTAGCTCTAACTGCCATTGCGCGCTCGAACTCTGTTAATTGCCGTCGTGCAGCAGTAAACCATTTCACATGAATCACCTGAGTACAAATGACAGCTCCACCAATGCACTACCCTTTTATACCTTGAGCGTACGACACTACTGCCATCTTCTGTATATTAACATATCCCTACGTCATGGCCTGTCACCTCAGTGTATACAATATTTATAAGCCTATTATTCTTATGGCAGTTTTCAGAACCACTTGAAATTTGCCTAATGTAAAGATCGAAACCAATAGTCGACTCTATAAGGATCTCAGTAGCAGCTGGAGTGGTTTCCATTAAATAATTGTTTCGCTTGCTTCAGATCCAGAACAACTTCAGTAAAATATGCATGAACTGAATATAGCAAGTGTAGCAATAGACCTGACCATTAAATACAATAAGACCAAAATTACGTACAATCAGTATGCCTATTAGAAAATAGTAAAGATTAACAAAGAAGCTATACAAACGTTAAATGTCCGAGATGTTTAAAAACAGATGGTTGCCCAATAATCAATGGAAAGTTGCATATTGGGCATAGCAAGGAGGGATAAGAGAAAATAATTTAGGACGTAATAGCGATTTTGACGAAGACGGAATAGAGATTGGCTGGGTGTATAACGAGAAGAAATTATGGGAAATGTAGTACGGAGATTCCGTGTTAGATTGCTAGTGCTATCTTAGAAACTAAAGGACGACGTAATGGAAAATGAATTGATGACGTGAAGTAACAAAATCCATTTGACGGTGTGCAAGGAGAGGTCAGGAAGAGGCCTATACCCTGCAGTGGACTACACAAGGCTGTTGTTGATGCAACTTGTATGTGTTCTCATTGAGTATCACCATATTGCTTTACTGTAGCGTAGGCACCGAGGCAAGTATGAATAATGTGAGAAAAAGCGGAAATGTGACCTGCCCAAAATGTATTTCCTCAAAACTTATTTAATGGTTAAATAATTTTGTTTTGTCTGTTTATGTAAGCATACTATACAACCTGTTTTTTTTTTTTTTAATTTGGCACGATTGATTATACCGTTAACTAATTTTCGAGTCTCTACAGGGTCATCATTAGATGGCTGTGTTACAGGAACATTATCTGGAGCATGTGCAGCAGATCTCTAGGGTCGTGGTGACTGCAGTGTCTCATGGTAATGCTCCTGTAACACCTCCATCTGATGATGAGCCTGCAGTGGCTCGAAAACAAGTTAGTGGTACAATAAATCATATCAAATTTAAAAGAAGCGACTGGTTGCGTAATATTCCTACATAAATCGCCAATTTAAATCACATTTGCAGTTCGTCATCCGCAACGGACGTAATGAAGTTATTTTATATTCAAATGGTCGCTAGAAATATTCCACCGCAGTTATGTTGAAACAGCAGCCATTACTCGGTAAAACTGTTTGTGGCGGAGATGAGCAGATGTAACGGTACAGACTCCAGCTAGGTAGAAGTGTGCAGACAGAACAAACGGGGGCGGCCGGTCGAGGGGGCGTGTGCCGCTGGGTCAGGCCGGCAAATCAATACAGCCGGACAATAGCGCCGCCGCTGACTCACGCTATGTAAATAACCGCTAGGCTTGAGTGACGGCTCCCTGTAAGGTGCCATCTGTCAGCAGCTGGGGGAGCCCCTTAAACTCGTTACACATCTCTCTACGTTCCCGTTCAAACTCATTGAATGGAACTACAAAACAAAACGGGGGCTCAGCAAAAAGAAAACAGACGCTTATGTCCTGTGCCTTGTGGATGTCACATATCTTCGGGTGTAAAACGCCGAGTGACTTTCCATTTCCATCCATGATGATGGTTATTTAACTGTGACTTTGCTAACATTTATGAATAGATTTTACGGGGACCCCTACCTGACACAATTCTTTTTCACCTTGCTTCAATTGCCTTATTTATGCAACATGTTTCGAGGTATGACCTCCTCGTCACGCAAATATGCCGTACAAAAATATCTTCACTTAAATACACGGACATCTTATAGTAATTTTTTATTTTTATTTTTTTAATTATTATTATTATTTTTTTTTTTTTTTTTTTTTTTGGTGTCTCGCGGCGTGTACTGTAGACTTCCTGCTACATAAGAACATAAGAGCAGTATAACAGGTTTGTGAGAGCGTTTACTTTGCTGATCTTGTGGCGCTTTCCAGTGTCTGTACTCTCACCAAATATTCTAACGACACGTTATGTGTTGCACAGAATATCACTGTGCAGTAAAGCCAAAATAGCGCTCAAAAAAAGGTTAATTCGACTTCAGTATCGATGTGTCGATGCTGCTGATTTCTGTCACTTTCTAATATCTTCTGTACACTTGGACAAAGTATGTTTGATATTAAGAGACGAACTGTGTGACGATACGAGGGTATATAAAGTGTTTATTATCCCTAAAAACAATCACATAATTACTTTGAAGTCCGCAGCTCGTGGTCGTGCGGTAGCGTTCTCGCTTCCCACGCCCGGGTTTCCGGGTTCGATTCCAGGCGGGGTCAGGGATTATCTCTGCCTCGTGATGACTGGGTGTTGTGTGATGTCCTTAGGTTAGTTAGGTTTAAGTAGTTCTAAGTTCTAGGGGACTGATGACCATAGATGTTAAGTCCCATAGTGCTCAGAGCCATTTGAACCCAATTACATTGAAGTTATGAACACATATTTTCTGAAAAAACGCAACTCTACATTCCATAATTACTAGTGCTTATACACATCTGTATTTTCAGAAACGATGTCTTTAAAGTAATATTAAGGGCGGACGCAGAGTTTATTGGGAGATGTAGTTCCTGTTGGAAAGCTATGCGAAATTATTTATTTCAGACACATTTTGAATTTAATATCGGGAATTACCGGCTTCTACCGCTATGGCCTTCTTCAGATCATTCCAGCGTAACACTTCCACTTCGTCGTCGTGTATGGCTGCCTCAACTCAGTATTTTATTATTGGTGTACCTGCGTGTTGCTATGAATACGCTGGATCGGATAGTATGTTCCTGTGGCGTGGTTAAAGACCTCTCTGCCAGGACCCGACGTAAACATCCAAGCAGGATGAATCACTATGGAAGTGCACCAATGTTTATCGCGAATCATCCTTTTTCCATGCTTCTTGCGTGTCATGGTGGCGTTCCTGCCCACATTCCGATGTTTCCAAAGTGTATCTTTAATTTCTTTCGCAGATTTTAACGAGGAGCTTTAAGGACTAATATAATGTGGGCGTAGTACAAGTAAATATGTTCAGACAACAGCGAATCTCCTAACTGCATACACATCACTTGAAACCATCTAACTACATTACACTGGCGAATGACTCAGTTTTCGGCTTGCTACAAATACTTTTATGTGTGAAAGTTATTTCACTTATTTCCAACAAAGCATAGGAGAAAGACAATTTTATTATGAAAGGTGTGGACACACAGGTTGTAAACAGTAACAGTTTACACTGAATCACAGTAGCTTAGATGACGTCGAGACGAACAACCTGATATACGACACAAGTGGTCTATCAAGTCAGGAAACTACTTCAAACTGGCCTACAAGAACCACCTAAGCTACAGGGCATGCACATCGTGAGAGACTTTGAGTATCCTCTCTCCCTCTTACACCACCGGCTTAGTCAGCCAGAATTTGGAATTTCTCACTTTCTTAACACTAGTAATTTAATCTTGAAGAAAAAAAGAAAAAGAAGAATGAATAAAATGAAAGAAAATGAAGAATGAATGAATGAAGAGAAAGAAAGACTTTTTTGAAACTAATTAGTTTGAAAATCAATCTAAACTTAGCACTTACAAGCACAGTAGTCTCGGAGTAAGAATGCCAGAGGAACAAAAAGATTTAATTATTAATTTTACGCGGTTCAAGTTCACAAAGTCGGTGAAAAAATTTACACGGACCGCAATATTGCAAAGTGTGAATGTAAGAACAACGTTCGTTAATTATTCAAGTATAGGTACAGAAAGCTGGCTAAAGCCTGAAATAAGTTCTGCAGAAATTTTTACGAAGTCTCAGACGGTGTTCAGGAAAGATAGATTAGGCAGAATTCGTGGTGGAGTGCTTGTGTCTGTCAGTAGTGGTTTATCTTGTAGTGAAGTCGAAGTAGATACTCCGTGCGAATTGGTATGGGTGGAGGTTATACTTAACAGCCGAACTAAGTTAATAATTGGCTCCTTCTACCGACCCCCAGACTCCGATGATATAGTTGCTGAACAGTTCACAGAAAATTTGAGTCTCGTAACAAATAAATACCCCACTCATACGGTTATAGTTGGTGGGGACTTCAACCTTCCCTCGATATGTTGGCAAAAATACTTGTTCAAAACCGGTGGTAGGCAGAAAACATCTTCCGAGATTGTCCTAAATGCTTTCTCCGAAAATTATTTCGAGCAGTTAGTCCACGAACCCACGCGAATTGTAAATGTTTGCGAAAACACACTTGACCTCTTAGCCACAAACAATCCAGAGCTAATAGAGAGCATCATGACTGATACAGGGATTAGTGATCACAAGGTCGTTGTAGCTAGGCTCAATACTGTTTCTTCCAAATCCACCAGAAACAAACGCAAATAATTTTATTTAAAAAAGCGGATAAAGTGTCACTAGAAGCCTTCCTAAGAGACAATCTCCATTCCTTCCGAACTTACTGTGCGAATGTAGACGAGAAGTGGCTCAAATTCAAAGATATAGTAGCAACAGCAATTGAGAGATTCATACCTCATAAATTGGTGAGAGATGGAACTGATCCCCCATGGTATACAAAACAGGTCCGAACGCTGTTGCAGAGGCAACGGAAAAAACATGCGAAGTTCAGAAGAACGCGAAATCCTGAAGATTGGCTAAAATTTACAGACGCGCGAAATTTGGCACGGACTTCAATGCGAGATGCCTTTAATAGGTTCCACAACGAAACATTGTCTCGAAATTTGGTAGAAAACCCGAAGAAATTCTGGTCGTATGTAAAGTACACAAGCGGCAAGACGTAGTCAATACCTTCGCTGCGCAGTGCCGATGGTACTGTTACCGACGACTGTCGATAGCGGCCATTACTTCGTGCGAATAAACAGCTAGGTGCGTTGCACAAGAACGATGTTTTCTGAAACCATGCTGATTACGTATCAATAGATCGTTCCCGCCGGCCGCTAGTGGCCGTGCGGTTAAAGGCGCTGCAGTCTGGAACCGCAAGACCGCTACGGTCGCAGGTTCGAATCCTGCCTCGGGCATGGATGTTTGTGATGTCCTTAGGTTAGTTAGGTTCAACTAGTTCTAAGTTCTAGGGGACTAATGACCTCAGCAGTTGAGTCCCATAGTGCTCAGAGCCACTTGAACCATTTAGATCGTTCCCTTCGAGGTGATTCATAATGTTTGAATACAGTATATGCTCCAAAACCCATTCCAGCGCTGGTAGTTTGGAAGTCGCTTCGAATATAGGAGTTCTTAGACAGGAAGTTCTATTGTGTAGTTACTGAAAGACAGCGGTGTAGCGCTGTTCAGATACAACCTGCATATGATTTACAATCGTCTAGCTTGCAAATTGCTCTTTTCTTTCGTTAAGACTCTTTGTTTTCCTAGCTAGTCTAAATTTTGTATTGTGAACAGAAGAAACGTAATTTCGTGTCTCTAGTGGAGGCAAAACGAGCGATCGAAGTTTAGTTTTTGCAATGGAAAGCAGACGGTTCGCACTTCAGTTGGAGCAATTATCGCTAAAACTTCAACGGCGACTATCGTCTATGTGTTGCGGCATTCCATTGCCAGAGATGGTACAAAACTGGACTTTGCGATAAAAAGTCTCAAACTGAAAAAAAAACCTGCTCTGAGCATAAAACTAAGATACGTGTTCCTTTACCCACAAAATCGGATGTGACTTAGTCTGCAAGAACCTTGAATGTTCCGTTTATGAACTGTTGTACTGCGCAGGTATGTGGGAATTACGTTCTTTGTTTGAAGTATTTTCCGAGGATTCGACAGAATATGTATTTCACGGAATTTAGCGGGACTGCCGGTTCCGTACTCCTCCACTCTGTTTCAGCGGCTGAGTCGATCGCCTGCCTCAGGAGCAACTAGTGACGAGCCCAGACGTGATCGCTGGCTGGACTCGAATCAACTGTGCGCTACTGTTGACAACGCGCCGCTATTTATACCCAAGATCGATCCCCGGCAACGCCCACGCTCTCTCTGGAACCGGGCCTCTCTCCGGCGAGTGATTCGTCGCACGTTTCATCAGATATCTGTAATTTAGTTTTTGCGATGTGGATGTCAACCTAAAATACGCGAATTGCTTATGCGTGACGCCCATTGTCAACGAAACACGACGGTTTATTTCTCTTTACAACCAAATAATTTTAAGTGGAATTCTGTTTTCCCATTCGAGAGAGCAGTGTTGAAGTAGTCCGTGCGATACTCAGTTCGTGATGTGTGTTAACAGAGACGGCAAAATAAGGATAATATCAAGTGATTGGGTAGCGACTGGCTATTTCTGATACTTGGAGGTAGTAGGCAAGCAGCGTGGCGCGGCTCGGCGCACGATACGAGAAGGGGCGTTTGGTGCCCGTCAAATGCTCACTGATAATTATCGACTGCATTAGAGACTGGTGGAGAGTGAGCCATTGTACTATCGCAGACCGGAACAATATCACCTTGAGAAGATTTTCACTGATCGGACTGGAGTATGATTTCCCACATCCCAACACAATAATTATTTTACGAGGGTCGTTCAATAAGTAACGCCTCACATTTTTGAAAAGCCATTAATATATATAGACAAACGTCATTGTTTCTGCTTCACATTTGATGTTTGTTCTGTGTGCCCGTGAATTTTCGAACCGTTCTGGCAGATGGCAGAGCCGTAGTACAGCGTGAAAATGACGTCTACATACGACTCACGTTACAAGCAGCGTGCTGTTGTTGAATTCTTGTGTGCAGAAAAAGGAACCGTGGTGAACATTCATAAACGTTTGTGTGCAGCACATGGCGATGCTGCAGTTGATAGGAGTACAGCTAGGCGATGGGTACAGAAAGCTACAGCCTCAGGAAATGCGGGAACGGAGCTCCATGATCAGCCACGTTCGGGGTGTCCTGTCACAGCCACTACTCCAGACATCCAGACATGCTGAATCGTGCGGGTGCCATTATTCGTGCCGACCGGCGCATCACATCTCGACAATTGGCTATGCAGCTGTCGGTCAGCATTGGAAGTACGTCTGCAATGATCGACACTCTCGGATATTCAAAGAGGTGATCACGATGGATTCCACGAATGCTCACAGCGGACCACAAGATTCAAAGAAAGGCCGTTTCATCTGAACTGTTGGAGCGTTTTGAGATCGACAGACAAGCCTTTCTGTCACCGATCGTTACGGGGGACGAAAGCTGGGTACAATACTTTGCGCCGGAAACAAAAAGTCAGTCCATGGGGTGGCATCATCCTCATTCACCACAAAAGAAGAAATTCAAGACAACCAGGGGAGGGTGGGATGGCAAGGGGGGCGCCACGGGGGCTTTAGTCCCCCCCCCCTCCCCCAATAAAGTATCATATTACACAGGATAAAATGACTTCAGAAATCAGATTCAACATTTTCTTTTAATAGCCGGCCAGAGTGGCCGAGCGGTTTAAGGCGCTACAGTCTGGAACCGCGCGACCGCTACGGTCGCAGGTTCGAATCCTGCGTCGGGCATGGATGTGTGTGATGTCCATAGGTTAGTTAAGTTTAAGTAGTTGTAAGTTCTAGGGGACTGATGACCATAGCAGTTAAGTCCCATAGTGCTCAGAGCCATTTTTTTTTATAATTATGTAGCAATGTATTTCAAACACATTTTAACAAATGAATAAGAGCGGCAAATAGTTTACTATCTAAACCAATAAATATCATTTAAATTAAAATGTGCGTCTTATTATTTATTAATACACATTGGATTTATATTAATTTATCACTTACAATAATCGAGAAAGCTAAATACGCCTACCAACACTTCAGTTGCTAACCCCAGACAAAAACTTCAAAATCGCCGGACACCTGGGTCAAATGGTATTATTTTCCCGGGCACACACATTTCTGTAGACGCGTTGCAGTGCTGGCGACGCCCAAGATTTTCGCACCATATTACCACTTGAAGGTCTCATTCCTGCATACCGTTTAAAATACAAAGAGGATGAAGTGATCCAGGCATCCGAGAAATATGAACGGTTTTTGGAGAGTTCTTCGCTTTTAATGAAAGGAGAGCTGAAACTATGGAAGAAAAAGTGGATTGATGAAAGTAAAGACTTGAAACGGCAACTGAAGTTTTAAAGAACTGTGACAAGTTTTTTCCCAAATGTACATGTTTTACTTCAAATATTTGGGACTATTCCTGTCACCAAAAGCGCCCCTGAACGAAGCTCCTCAACTTTGAGACGAATAAAGACTTATTTGCGTAAAACAATGGGGCAGGTGAGACTAAATGGATTGGCTCTGACGAATATCCATAAAGAAAGAGATATGGACATTGAAAATATCATTGACGTATTCAGTAAAAAAGAAACAGAGACGAATGAGCATGACAAATTGGGCAGAAGACAGAAATACCCAGTGAATTTTGTTATAACAAATTTTACCAATTTGTCGGTTGAGGACCCCAACTCTCCTTTTATTAAGCGATATTCCATTCCCTTGAACACCCCTCCCTCAACCCCCTCAATTAACCCCCCCCCCCCCTTGACCGACTTCTAGCATCGCCCATGAAGACAACCCCCTCTGCCGGAAAAGTCATGGTGACCGTCTTCTGGGATTGTGATGGCGTCATTCTCGTGGATGTGATGCCAAGAGGGCCAACCATCAATTCAGAGGCATACGTGAAGACCCTGAATAAATTTCCGACGTGTTCGATAGGACAAGAATCCAGCAGAAATCTTGCTCCAACACGATAATGAACGTCCACGCACAAGTCTGAGAACCCGGGAACACGACGCCAAATTGGGTTGGACATCTTTGCTTCATCCATCCTACAGCCCAGACCTGGCACCCTCGGACTTTCATCTGTTTGGGCCGCTTAAATGTTCTCTACTGGAATCACACTTTGAAGATGACGAGGGTGTCAGTCATGCAGTGAAAACATGGCTACTCTTTTAGGACAAGAGCCTTTACCAGTAGGGAATACATGCCCTTCCACAACGTTGGCGTACCGTCATAACACGTGATGGAGACTACGTAGAAAAATAGAACATGGACAAGACATTTTGATGTATATTATCACAAAATTCTGACTCTTAACAATAAATATGTTCTGAGAAAAAAGATGTATTGCATTACTTATTGAATGACCCTCGCACCATGCTGAGAAAAAAAAGTCTGCTCCAGTGTCTTCTGTCAGTCGTCTATACGGTAAACAATTATTCGTCATTTCTTCTTTGCCGAACTCATCCCGTTCCCACTCACTCGCTGCTGGTGCAACGGATGTACGTCGTGTTTTGATCTCCCTGTTAATATAAATCGTTAAGCCGAATATCGTACTAGACTAATTCGGACAACTAAAATTCAATTTCAAAAATATTTTATTTGCAACAAGAAACGAACCGTCATGTTATGTTAAACCTTGGCGTCTAATGTGAAGCATATAGTTAACAGGATTTCTTTGGATTGAATCCACTCACACACTTAGAAAGCGAACTTACAAATATCTACCTTAACGCTAGAGATAATGCGTCTGACAACTGTTACGGTAGAGACCTGGTGTAATGAGGAGAGTGAAATACAAACCGGCTGCACGCGCGGTGATATGCATTCTATTTCTTCGCGTGTTAGAAGGGAACTGAACACCGTACCGGTACGCTTGGTTTCAGTAATCCTGCAAACGCATAAAAAAATTTGTAGTTCAACTGGTGTTAAATAGCCCAAGTTAGTTTGCAGCTGCATCCTGTAGACGACCAGAACGTTTAAGTAATCTGTTACTCTGTTGAACACTTCCTTTTCTCGGTAACCATACACCACATCACACTGCGCATACGGTGGTCACAGAATAATGCAAATTTGTGTACGCATGCGAAGGAAAACGATTCTCAAGCTAGACATGCAAAGAAATTTAACAAATTGGTAAGGTATACAAACTCAATGAACGATAGGTTTTTGGTATTCATAAGGTAACGACAGAAGTACTTGTATTTTCTTGCAGGAAAACTACGCAAGAAGGTTTCTTTTTATTTTCAATCACTGGACGACTACATTCAGATACAAAAGCTAGTAATAAAATGTCGTACTAGGTTCAGGAACGGGAGGTCTGTCCACCAGCTATTGATGCCAAGTTGGACACAAAATTCGTTTGTAATTACTGAGCATTTATTCGTGCTTTTGATTTTAGAGAATATGAAATATTTTAATTTCACACCATGAAGATGGGGCAGAACGCTGAATTCTTACTGTGTACTTGCAACTTTCGAACAAAGGCACGTAAATTAAGTTCGGCGGCACTCAAGTCCCTGGTGGCAGGCAGGATGCTAATAATAGCGGCCTCTTTTTCTTCGCTGGGTGCACTCAGACAAATTACACCCTGGCCGCAATGCTGTGCAATGGAAAGGCACTTCACATAATTGGCTGAAGATTTGGGGCACACAACATATTTTGTCACCGAACAGTGACAGGCTGATATCGCGGTTATCGGTCGGGGTTCCGGAAAGAAAGAGCCAGCCATTCCTTCACCAGTATTCAGAAATCAGCTGATGCATTACTATACGCATGCATTCCAAGGACATACCGAGTCAGTGCTGGTCGTACTAACTATTAGCAACAAATGGATAATATTAAAATTGTATACAATAATAAGGGGAAAAAACATTGTTCCATTCATATTCTCACCTGTCGCTGACGTTATGAGGGCTTGATGACAGTATTAAATAAAAACTTGCTTGCAGAAA
Source organism: Schistocerca americana (assembly GCF_021461395.2). Classification (NCBI taxonomy): domain Eukaryota; kingdom Metazoa; phylum Arthropoda; class Insecta; order Orthoptera; family Acrididae; genus Schistocerca; species Schistocerca americana. The sequence goes on along the minus strand of NC_060130.1, from coordinate 424,469,394 downwards.
TGATCGTTTGTGATTTCATTTAGAACTTACTTCTTTCTTCAGTTACCATGCAGTCTCGAACCAGAGAGGTGGTGGTAGTTGTTGGTAGTTCTACAAAGAACTGGATCTCGACTTTCGTTTGTATTTTGCATGCCACTTATCATTAGTTCGTCAGTAGAGCTAATGACATAACGTGGGCGTTATGCATTTTTAATGGAGGGATAGTTTACCTGGACGCATCGTTGCCGCTGAAGTGACATAGCTAAATGAGAGGTATCAGGAAAATATAGTTTCCAGGTTATCTGGCTGTGAGCATGCTTAAAAAGGTTACCTAGTAAGACCTCTTATAAACTTGTAATTATGCTGACATATTATGGCAGTTTTTTCGTCGATAACTGCCAGACATTGGTGTCATTAGAAAAGAAATCTGTTTTGAGTCCTCAAACTACGTTAAAGACATAGGCTGACCGTTAGTGTTCTAAATGCCTACCATAGAACAGATGGAAATCAATATGTGTGGTAGGGCTATATGGAGAGCATGTCAGTGATTCGCTTCTCAGCAGATAATCACAGAAGCATTTTGTGGTAGGAGAATCACAAATGATAGGGTCGATCAGCATTTCACACGACAAATGCAATGAATATTACAAAGGGACGGCTAGACTGTTAGAGACGAAAACAAACTCAGGCTGTTTAGGGATTCTCTGTGGCTGAATCTGAGGCTTGCTCTCCAACACCAGGACACCTCGATCGAAGCAATACGTGCGCTGCGTATCATTATAATTGTCTGTTGAATAAAGCTGGATCACGAAAACTCTTGTTGTCCCCACTTTTTTACTTATGATCGCATTTGGATAACGGGCAAATGAACAAAAATGAGGCCCATGTTCATTCAGAATCTCCTGTAGTCTTTTTGTCATGTTTCCACTACAGACATTGATACCTCGTATTAAGAAGAATCGTGTGTATCAGAAGACAGGAAATTGTCTTAACATCTTGATGCACTGCTACTGACAATAGCCGCCATTGGGTTTGAGAGGGATCAGTTAAACAACGTATAAAATGTGTCGCAATAAAAAGACGCCTAAAGAAGGGAGTTAAAGCATTATCGCAAAGAAAGAAACAACAATGAGAAGGTTGCGCGAATGCTCAGAGGCGATAAGACTATAGCAACAGTAATAACAACACATTTCTGTATCTGGCCTGTATAAAGAAATGTATCATCGAAACTATGAACCTATGCGTGACTGAATCTCATGGAATAGACCCATTCTAGACCAAGAGAAGTTTTTCACTTACACAAACCAAATTTGATAGCAGGTACGAGAAAACTAATTTATGAATTATGGGTATTTCTCGATATTTTTCTATTTGCAGTCACGTAACATATCAGACTACGAGGCAGACGCACTGATGTTCTCTGAAATCACTGATGACTCACGGTGATTGTTTATGAATTAATTTCTTCCGCTTCCGTCAATTTTCACTATTATTTAATTATCATGGCGCATTTCAGCTGCATGTTGTCATCATCAAGAGCAGTTACACATACATGAACATTACATTAAACTGAAGTGTGCTGAGATTCATTTGCTGGGTGTACCGATGAGGTTACGTATCGAAATACAACCCTGTACGAGAAGATACATTTATTTTAATGTGTACTATAAGAGGATTGTATGTTTAAATCACACAACATAAAACCCAGTTATAGTACGCAATAAAATAAATGTTTTTTAAGTACAGGATTATTTTTCGATGTATAACCTCAGGGCACAACCAACAAATAATCCTTATGATACTTATGATTAATGTAACGTAATGCAAATGTAACTATCAAGACCTTCTGATAGCAGCACGCCACCGAAACGAATCATGCTAATTAAATATTACTAAAATGTGAGTGAACCAGTAGAAATTATTTCATAAAAAAGTCGCAGACCTCAAACATTTCCATGTAACATGGATAATTTAAGTCACAGTGATTATGTTTTTAAGGAAGGTGGACTTTCCTGGCCCCCAACACCACGCCTTTCTTCATGAGGTACTTCGTTGCTTAAATTCAGTGTCACCTTCAGCTTCTGGGATAATCTATGTATGACACATTCCCGCAGCTGGAGTTATTACTTCTTTCCCTTGTGAGTTATTGATCTCTGCATGCCACTATTTCCTATCTGGTTTGTGCTGCTTTATAACTGTTGATATATACATAGGGTCTAAGACGTGATGAGGGCGCCCCTTATATTTCACAAACGGTTCGAGATATTTCGAAATAATATTTTCAAAAAGTGAATAATAACTGAAAAGCTCAGTATTTAGTGGTACAGTTAATACTATTAACTTTTTTATCTGATGAAATATTGAAGATACATGGGAGTATTTTTTTTTTACAAATAGAACGAAGAGAGGTCTTGAATAATAGGAGTACTACATAACACATGTTACGTTTGGTATTAAAATTCGACTAAGAAAGAAGGGATATGAGCCAAATAGGCCGACACAGCACAATTTCAGACCCATCTATGCCTCGCAGGCATGGTATACCAAGAGTACAGACAGCGCTGTGTGTGTTTTGTCAATGTTTGGTTTCGGAATAGTTTTGGGAGAACTTTCACAAAGCATCACTTCGCTAAATTTCCTTTATTAAGATCTCACGAATAATATTAAGGAAGGACGTATTTCCTTTCAAATGAGACATCGATGTTTCAGTGTTTCCGTTCATAAGAAGTTGCAAGTACGCTAAAGTAGGAAGGTTAGAATTTAACGCCCGTCAATGTTGAAGACATTAAAGACGGATACCAGCTCGGATTGGACTACCGTAGGGGAAGAATTGGTCAAGGGTAACCGTGCTGGTTTTGGCTGGAAGAGAGAATCAGGGATTTTAGCACCCATCTTTGTGAATCCATTGTTTCAGCCAGAACCCTGCCTCGTTCCGTAAATCTACATTGAGAACATGGTGAAATACTCGTCCGTTACGAATTACCACATAAAACATAGTTTCGATATCTTGAAGCGGTTGTGAAATATGAGAGATGTCCCTTCTACCTGAGGCTCACTGTATATAACAAACAGGTTCCTATGCTTAGAGACTGTGTTTGTAGATAGACTGCTGAGAATTTCACCCGGTGCATTTAAACAATGTAGCGTGGTGAAATTCTCCCAAGAAGGTTCCACATACGAAGTTCGTCACACACTCATGTCCATAAGTCAAGGGGTCTTCGAGAACCACGAAACCACATTGGCTGGTGGGTAATCCGTGCGGACTGATGTGTGGTGGGATAACACGGAATAACTTGACACGCAAGGTGCACCAGTAGGAGACTGCTCAGTGTGGCTACAGGACTCCGTGTCTGCATCTGCGGACATACTCCACACTACGTGGCTGACGCGATTTTCCACTTCTACCAATTCACCTATTGAGCGAGAGAAAAGTGACCCTCTGCACACGTTTGTTCGCGCCCGGATCTATCTTATTGTATTCTCATGATCTCTCCCCGAGATATACGATGGTACAACATAACAGTTTTACAGTCTGCCACGAATACTAGTTTTCCAATTTGTCCAACTGGGTTTCGAGAGAACTAAGCCACCTCTCTTCGAAACATTTATGTAAGATTCAAGAGCATCTTTGCCACACTTTCGTGTAGGCTATACCAACTTCTTTACGATCGAATCAGCACGTTTCTAAATAAAATCAATGTCTGAGACGTCGCACTTACTTGAGAAAGGCTCCAAACGCTGGAGCAATGCTCTAGAATTGATCGCACGAGCGACCTGCATGCGATTTCGTTTACAGATGCACTGCACTTTCCCAGAAACGCTTCAAGATATCTAAGTCTTTCATTCGTCTTGCTTAGTGCTCATTTTAAGTATTAGACCTATTCCATTCTTAGAATTACACCTGAATATTTAAATGACATGACGTACTCAAGATGTTCGCCGCTACGTTTTAATAGTCTCAACTGCTTTTTTCCTCTTTTTTTCTCCCTTGGGTGTACTGATCTGCATGTTTGAGGGTTCGGAACACCATAATCGAGTCGTAGTGAAGCAGGATGGCACAGGTATGTCAGCAGGATGACATTATGCACGGCCAGGTTAGTGGTGGGCTAGAGGTCGACCTAAGTCTCCGCGATGTGGGCTAGGACTTATATGTCACCCGTAGTGTCGTTTCGTAGCTGTGAAGAAGATTCATCGACTGTACATGCACGCTCAACCACAAACTACAACCCATTGCCACTTTTTCTAAGAGTTCCCGAAAACATGCGACTAGTACAGTACCTGCCCTGCAGTCACATGTCTGGCGCTAGACTGTGTAGGGAGAGTCTGCTCTGTGACCTGCCATCTCGCGACTTGGTGAATGTGTTCTTTTGGGTACCATGTGTATGCTGAAGAACAGTAAGTAGTGTTCTGTTCACGGACTGATCGTCTCCGGAGGGCGGTTCTCGACGCCTGTTTCTCTGGCGCTCCTGGGACACCCTACAGCGCTGCCAAAATTGTGGAAAGTGGCCGTTATGGGGGTGTCGGAGTACTAGTCCGACGTTTCAGAAAGTGTTGAAACGTTATAAACGACTTCTTTTTGTTGCTGGTTTCATCCTTGTTTAACTGAAGAAGAAATGTGTTGCAGATTAGGCCAGTCATTGTCCCCCAGGACGTTTGATGCCACAGTTACACCGAGGCTCAGAACGTCTTCACAGAAAAGTATGGTGAGGATGCACCAGGCAAGTTCACCATCAGGCGGCTGTACTAAAAAAGGAAGGAAAGAAGCTTAGAACTTAACGTCCCGTCGACGACGATGTCATTAGGGACGAAGCACAACTTGGAATTGGGGAAGTATCGGGAAAGAAGTCGCTCCTTTGAATCACCCATGCATTTGTCTTGATCAATTTTGGGATATCATTGGAATCTTGATGACTGGACGAGGATTTGAACCACCGTCCTCCCGAATACGAATCGAGTGTGTTATCAATGTGCCGCCTCTCTCGGTGGCTCTACAAGTTTCAGAAGACAGGAACTCGTAGCAGATGCAGCCAAACGTGATCCATAGAGAGTGTTGACACCAGGAAAGTTCATCGAGGTGCAAGCTGCGTATTCCTTGACTCCTACGAAGTCTGTATGTCGGCTTTTACAGCCAGTCTGGTTTCTCCATTGGCAATGCCTACGCGGCACTGCGCGGGCGATTAAGTAATTGGTGCTGTTGATGAGTCGTTACCTGAAGACTATGGAAGATGAGCGGCATTCTGTAAATGGTTCATGTCATCTGTATCGCTAGGTGTGCAACTCGATTATCGGTCTGGTCTGACTACGCGTGGTTCCACGTTGATTTGCAGTAAATGTGAGTTACGTGAGTGCAAAAAACCCGCGCATTTGGGGTAGATAAACCCATATCATCTACAGTAGTCACCTCCACACGGAAAAAAAGGGGGCGTTTGTTGTGCAGTGTCACGTAGACGAATCTTGTTCACAAGCGTTGATGGCACAGAGAACAGTGAGTGTTAGACTCATATGGTGCAAGAACTTGTAAATCAGATACACTTGGTTTCAACAGGGCAGTGTTACGACATTGCTAAGTCAGTGTTATAATCAACAAGTGATTTCGTAGAGGTTGTGGCCTCTTCGATCTCCTGATTTATCTTCATCTGTCTTTCTTTGTGGGGATACCTCACATACGTAGGTTATGAAACTCACCGTCACACTATTCCCGACCTATAGAAAAAAGTTGGACGATATGGTGCTGTAGTTCCTCAACAAGCGATACAACGTTTGTCTAAGAACATACAACGTTGTACTCTACTGTGTAATTTTACATGTTGCCTTCACATCAACTGCTGCGATTGTGGAAAGACGACAAAGAACATTCGAAGCGTGGAAACTGAAAACGTTCTAAGTGCTACTTTTTTTCAAACGCATGTTTCCAGTGATATTGTGTTTTCGGCACTCTATTGCAATACCAATACTTGTTCCATGTGTCAAACCAAAGAGAAATTGTTTCAAATATTCATTATTAGAAGGTGCATGATCTTCGTACCAAGCAGTGGTTCCAAGTGCCATGCTCAGACGTCCTCGATTCCCCCTGGGTTTGTTTGAAGAGATAGCACAGAAGTTTTCAGCTGCGACAGACATTTTACAATTACAGAGAAACGAAGAAAGGTAAGCGAGCCTCTTGCCCGCAAGATTTACACAAGATTTAGTCAGCTAATCCTATGAACCCATGGCATGTAATGCCAATGCATACAACTGACTTCTTTGATTTTAGAGATGCTGTTGAAACATTTGATGTCAATGCAAAGTTTCTCATACTTATCCACCTCAAATAGCTATTAATAATTCTTAACTCTGAAACAGAAGAGTGGAAAAACGACGATGTTTTCAAAAGAGGAAAGGCATTGGCAATTGTATGCCATACCGTGCTTCATCTGAAAGACCAGCTATGTTTATCAGTTGCAAAACAGAAAGACCATTTGACGGTGTAGCCTCAACGGCACAGGGAGTTTTTTAGTAAACTTTGCGACATCTGCTCCCAAGACTGGAATTGCTTAAGAAACAGAAGTCAATATTGAGATATTTTTTATAAATTTAATTTTTTCAACTTCTTAAAATTGAAAAAATCTTTTTTGAAAACTCTTTCGATTGCATACAGCGTGATCCCTGAGGATGTCACAAACTTTCTGGGACGATGGAGAAGGGAACATATCAATTTGAGGTAAGGGACCCTGGTCCGGAAACGACCATGTCGAAAGTTAGAAGCGAACATCGTTCTATTACCTTTGACAGAGAACTAAATTTTCTGGTACTCTTGTTGCGAAGATTGTACGGTAGGCAACTTTCAGAGGTGGAAGTACGAACCACAATAAATATGGGCTCTAAAATGCGTACCTTAAGAGCTATAAGCACTTGTTCATCTTCGCAACTGTGAAACACATCTGTTCTACCGAACAAGTGCCCATAGCTTTTGAGGCATGAAATTTAGAACCCATATTTACTTAGACTTTTTTTCTTGGTTTGGCCCATATCACCTCTTCCAAAAATATTTAAACCAAAGAGCTTGTAGTAGAAGAGATGTGTCTCACAGTAGTGAAGATGAACAAGTGCTTGTAGCTCTTAAAATATGCGCTTTAGAGCTCATGTTTGCTAGACTTTTTTTCTTGCTTTGGCCCATGCTACCACCTCTGAAAGTTGTCTACCTTACAATCTTAGCAATAACAATACCGGTACATATATATCACTATCAGGGATATTAGAACGATTTTCGCATATAAATTTCGACCTGGTCGTTTCCGGATCAGGGTCACTTACCTCAATCTGATAATTTAATCTTAACCATCATCCATGACAGTTTGTAATATCATCACGGTACAACCCTGCATGTGGAAACTGAAATATGATGACTAAACTAGCTTTGAGCGCAACCGTCCTCAGACTATACTCTTACGAGACGCAGGTTGAACAAATACAGGGTGTACCATTAGGAACCATATCATGCATAAGAGACAAGTTCACTGAAAACTTCTTTGGCTGTAACAGCACAACAGAAATGTGACTGGTGCTGCAACATGGGTGATAAAGTCGTAGTCAAATTTTCAGTTATGTTTTGGCTACGAATAGCCACACCGTACTTCATCTGAAAGACCAGCCATGTTTACCAGTTCAAAACAGAAACACCTATTGACGGTGTAGCCATTTCTTCCTCAACGGCACAGGCAGTTTTTTAGTAAACTTTGCGACGTCTGCTCTCAAGACTGGAGTTGTTTAAGAACCAGTAGTCAATATTGAGGTATTTTTTTATAAATTTAATTTTTTCAACTTCTTGAAATTGAAAAAATCTTTTTTCAAAACTCTTTCGATTGCCTAGCCAAGTTGAATAGTCAAGTTAGCTGAACTGGACACACAGAGATTTTATTTTGCTATCATCAAGTTACACCGTGTCACGATGACTTTTTGACACCTATGGTGTAGAACAAGTCTTATTTTTGTTGTGCTGTTGCAACCAAAATTTTTTCTTCAGTGAATTTTCCTCTTATACAAGCGCAAGTTATTGCATGATATGATTATTACAGCTGCATCCAGGATTTGTTCAACTTGCAGTTCATAAGAACATGATCTTAGGATGGTTGCACTGGCAGCTGAAACTAGTTTAGTTATCATATTTTAATTTCTGTTAATGTAAGCGACTGGGAAAATAAAATATTTAAAAAAATATTTAAAAAAAAATATTTTTTAAAATTTTAAGAAATTACATATGATCATCGTTTTCTCATTCCCCGAAAATTTCAGGCATTACTAATGTTATTCTCATGTAAAAATGTGAAAGAAATGACATGCTGTTTTTGCTGACTAGAGCTCTACTAGTTAGAATTATTTCTGCTGTATTGCTGTACTTGTGTTATCACAAATAAAAAGTGGTGGATCCATATTAATGGCACTTAGAATAAAAACTTTCTTATTGGTAATCGGAACCATCCAGTTCCCTGGTATGGCACTTGGAACGTAGTTAATAAATCACTTTCGCACCTAGAACGCATTCCGCTTCCAGTCTTTATTTGGACGCATACACTTACAACACTTCACACTTTGCAGAGGAGAGATGCCAACAATCGTTAAGCATTCCAGTTAAGCGGCTACATGTATCATTCGGCGATCCCCTATTCAAAATTTCGCACATCACCTTCTACAGCCCGTATTGACTATCTTAATGGCACTGGCCCATAGCCAGGCTTCCAGTTTACCTAATATCCGTATCACGGGATGCAGTGTTGCCAGGGCACCTTTAAACCGTCAGCAGTCAAGTTGTTTCGTGGATCTCGAGAAATCGGTGACTAAATGACATGAGTGCGTGTGTGTGTGTGTGTGTGTGTGTGTGTGTGTGTGTGTGTGTGTGTGTGTGTGTGTTTGTGTGTAGGACAACTGGAAGTGAACATATTTGCGACGACGAGCACAGCAGGCTGCCAGTGCAGTAAGTCGGCTACTTACGCGCCACTGGGCTGACGGGTGGGAGATGGCGCCAGAAGCACTTACCAGCTAGCGGCTCTGCAGAGCAAGCGGCCGGAAAGCGGCGCATACTGACCCTGGCGCGGTCCACCGGAACGGCAGAGTCCAGAGAGTCGTCAGACGCGGCCAGGAACTCATGCGTGCGGTACGCTAGCTCAGGGTGTTTCTTGCGGCGTGGAAGCGCCGGCTCGACGTTCCCGCCTGCAACACAACACACAGCACTCAGTTAGTGTCGAGCGCAGCGGAGCGGAGCATCGCGGTATGGGCAAGATAGGCGGATTAGCAGTACAGTCGATCGCAACAGTCAGTTGAAACTTCCTGGCAGATTAGAACTGTGCCCAAACTAGAACTGTAACTTGCAAACTGGTCCTTGGGGCAAACCTCTTACCGACTGAGCAGTCCAATCACGACTCACGATCCGCCCTCAGATACATTTCTACCAGTTCCTCTCTCTTCGTTTCCAAACTTCGCAGAAGCTCTCCTGCATAACCTGCTGGAAAAGACCTTGAGGTCTACCGCTAAGTCTAAATTAGCCAGGAAGTTTCAAAAGAGCACAAGCAGCTCTGCAGGGTGAAACACACTGAAGCGCCAAAGAAACTAGTATAGGTATGCTTATTCAAATACAGAGATATATAAACAGGCAGAATACGGCGCTGCGGTCGGCAACGTCTATATGAGACAACAAATGTCTGGCGCAGTTGTTAGATCGGTTACTGCCGCTACAATGGCAGGTTATCAAGATTTAAGTGGGTTTGAACATGGTGTTATAGTCGGCGCACGAGCGATGGGTCACAGCATCTCCGACGCAGCGATGAAGTGGGGATCTTTCCATACGACCCTTTCACGAGTGTACCGTGAATATCAGAAATCGGGTAAAACATGAAATCTCCGACATCGCTGCGGCCGACTAAAGTGAATCGTTCAACGTGACAGAAGTGCAACGTTTCAGCAAACTGCTGCAGATTTCAGTGCTAGGCCATCCACAAGTGTCATCTAAATAACATCGATATGGGCTTTCTGAGCCGAAGCAAAAAGCTTTACACCTAGCCTGGGCCCGTTAACACCGACATTGGACTGGTGATGAGTGGGAACATGTTGCTTGGTAGGACGAGTCTCGTTTCAAATTTTATAGAGCGGATGGAAGTGTACGGGTATGGAGATAACCTCATAAATCTATGGACCCTGCATGTTAACATGGGACTGTTCAAGCTGGTGGAGGTTCTGTAATGGTGTGGGGCGTGTGCAGTTGGAGTGATGTGGGACCCGTGATACGTCTAAATACGACTCTGATTTTGATCACCTGCATCCATTCATGTCCATTGTGCATTCCGAAGGACTTTTGCAATTCCAGAAGGACAATGGGACAACCCACACGTCCAGAATTGCTACAGACTGGCACCAGGAACATTCTTCTGAGTTTAAACACTTCCGCTGGCCACCAAACTCCCCATACATGAACATTATTGAGTATATCTGGGAGGCCTTGCAACGTGCTGTTTAGAAGATATCTCCACCCCCTCGTATTCTTACGGATTTATGGACAGCCTTGCAATGTTAATGGTTTCAATTCTCTCCAGCACTACTTCAGAGATTAGTCGAATCCATGTCACGTCGTGTTGCGGCATTACTGCGTGCTCGCCGAGGACCTACACAATGTTAGGCAGGTGTACCAGTTTTTTTTGGCGCTGCAGTGTATTTAGTCTAGAGTCAACACCTACGCTGTAGCTAGTCATTTCTCTGCAGTTTCCTTTTGGGTCAAATGTTCGAGCGGAGCAAAAATAATACTCACAACGAAGAGTGGGAAATCAACAAATGAGAAAAAAAACTGACCAACGAGAGGTATGGTTTTACAAAAAGGGGTTCATTTGCTTAAAGGTAATAATGGTAATGAAGAAAAAATAATTAGTGGTTTACGAGAAAATTGAAATATTTGAGTAACAGCTTCTCCTAGATATGTAAACGAAGTGCCAAAATCTTCATGTCTTCAAGGCCTAGATACTATGCGTAAAAAAATTGCACTGTTGTGATATTCTATTTTTATAATGGTTTCCTCCGAATTAAGTACCAAATTTAGGATACTTCGACAACAGTAGACACTAGGAAGACAAAGGAGTTTAAAAAATTTGGCTGTTCAAGGTGTAGCTATTTCGCGCACAAGAAGTTACATTAGTATGGCATTCATCTATAAATATGGTTTCCTTCGAATCAAGTACTAAATTCAGGACATTCAAAGAATAGGAGAGGCTAGGAAAACAAATGAGGTGTCAATAAGTTCATGCTTTCTGAACAAATCTCGAAAATAAAGTGATTAAAATATCAGTCAAATGTTTTACAGAAAGAGTCTTCTAAATTTAAGAAATAAAAGAGGTTACACAAACACCTTAAGAGCCTTTGAATTATTCTCGAAATCATGTACAGGAAATGAGGTATCTCAAATGTTTCTCTAATCTATTTTATCTCTTACTTTTAGACAAATCTCTTCACAAAACATTTTCCGTTGTTTTTTTTAATTTGCCGGAGTATTAATCCAGCAAGGCATGGTGGAAAGCGTCTTTGAAGGTTAGAAATTAGGCGTGAGGTATCTCACTGAAGTGCATCTATGTGAAGGGTTCGTGAGTCGTGTCTCAGTAGTTCAGAAGATAAAAGCATTTCCCGCGAAAGGCAAGATGCTGGATTCAAGTTCCAGTCCGGCACGTAGTTACAACCTTCCACAAAGCTTAGAAACATCGTAAACTTCTCTGCAGAGTAAAAAACTCATTCTGGTATCAGGTTCTTAGATGATCCGTCCACAGTTCATTTATGCAGTGATGTTTCACACGCCATCTTAACTCAAAGGGATAAACAATTAAAAATTTAATTAGTTCATAGATACAGCCATGTCACTACAGACAAATTTAGCTGACAAATTATTTGTGAGTTGTCAACAACGCTGTTGTTTGTGTAAACGAATTTATAAAGAAGAAGTTAACCAATAACATAAAAGAAAACTGGTACACTTTATAATTTTATTTATTCGTGTTGCTTCACAAGTCACTGTCTACACTAAATTATACACCCACCTATCCCCTCCCTCTCCCCCCCCCCCCCCCCCCCCCCGGCCACACACACACACACACACACACAGACACACACACACACACACACACACACACACACACACACACACACATTACATACACAAGATTGACGATACTTCTGCTTTTGTATTACCTTCTTCTTGTTTTACCATCTCTCTACATAAAGAGTCTGTGTAAGGATGCCTCCACATGTGAGCGAGTGTTGAGCTCAGGGCAGTGGGAGGAGGTTAGTGTATTATCCGTCGCAAATCTTGAGCGTTAGATTTTACACAGCGGTGCACTATATTTTGATTGTATGCTTTAGAATGACATAGGTGTTTGTTACAAATTTATGTTAATCTTTCAGTAGTCCCTGCTCTGTGTAATGAAACAAAACGAGATTTCCCCCTGAACTCTGGTAAAAACAACTACACCATTGGCAAGGAAATTTCAAGCACCGAGAAGACGCCTATCAGACTCTCTTTAGTGGAAGGCGATAAGAAGAATGAAAGCAGGACAGTCACAAACTGAAAAGGCCAGATGGCTTAATGTAAATCGTTCTGTTGTTTTTCGGATGTGGCGACACTATATAGAGACTGAAACTGTATCGCGTATACAGGGGCACTTAATTTGTCCGTGCTCTTTTAGAATACCGCTGATCGGTGTGGGAGATAGGGAGAGAGTGTCACTGAAATGATACAGGATTTGGGATGGACATCATTAAAACAAAGGCGTTTTTCCTTGCGCAGCAATCTTCTCACGAAATTCCAATCGACAAATTTCTCCTCCTAATGCGAAAATATTTTGTTGACGTCGACCTGCATAGGAAGAAGCGATCACCATCATAAAATAAAGGAAATCAGAACTCTTACGGAAAGATATAGGTGTTCGTTCTTTCTTCGCGCTATACGAGATTGGAATAATTGAGAATTGTGAGGGTTGTTGGATGAAACATCTGCCGGACACTTAAATGTGATTTTCAGAGTATCCATGTAGACGTAGAAGAGTAAATGACGAGTAATGTTACAGTAGTCAGTTGTTGACAATCACTACTACTGTGCTGTATCATATTCCTCGGTGACGATTAAATAATGCTACCAAAGGGGTCTTTCATTATTAATTGACATACGTTACATGTCTTTTCTCCGGAAAAAAAGAAGCGTAACTTTTTGTAAATGCGAAAGTAATAACGATGGTAATATGTATGGAACCAATAAAACAGTAATGATTCTCATAAAACCACTACTGGAGTGGAAGAACGACGGACACTGTCTATGTGTTTTAGTTACATGAAAGAAATAAAAGTAATAGAAACGGTGTAATAATAATAGTTGCTGCTGAAGGTTGCACGCTGTTGTAGAAGCCAACACTAATTAAGAAAAACATAATAAGAATAAGCAGCAAACAAAAGCAAGAAGAGAGGGAAAATTAAGAAAACGAATAAAAGGAAAATAAATGAACGAAAGCTAACGAGTAGGAAGAACAGGGAAGGGGAGATAGCGAAATGAAAATGGGAGCGAGGTAATGAGGAAAAAATGAGGTTTTCACTGCTGTATAGGAGGAGCCGGTAGCGTTGCCTGAAGCGGCAGATTACTGGAGAGATAACACAAGGACTCCAGCTGCCTTTCAGTGCAGCCCGGCATTTGATTTCGCTTAGATTACTAGGTACTCCGTTCCACAGGCCTGTGACAGCATTAGAGAAGCAGTTGCAGGAAGTCTTATTTCATGCAGGCGTACAAAGACTTTATCGCAATGTTGAGTGTATTTGCAGCTAGACGATAGACATCTGTTGAAAGAAGATAGAGTTCTGAGGAGACACTCCAGTATCCGACACGCATGCAGCGTAGATACAGCACTAAACAGTTTGTACGTTTTTTAGTGACTTCTTTTGCTTCTTCATAATAATCCCCCCTAACCTCTCTTTGAACTCAACAAACCTGATTGGACCCACCTCGGTGTTCACACGAAGGTCTTGGATCCTTCCATTTCTGGCACATACACAAACATCTAAACCAGCAGCTACCCCTCCCTGTGTGGTGTCTGTCCTAACATCTCCTCTGACGATCAGCCCCTGTACCTTAGTCAACCCCATCTCATCAATTTAATAATTGTAAATAATAATTGTAAATGAATTTGTAATAATTGTAAATGAAACAAAAGAAAAATTTTGTGTAGGTATTAAAATCCATGGAGAAGAAATAAAAACTTTGAGGTTTGCCGATGACATTGTAATTCTGTCAGAGACAGCAAAGGACTTGGAAGAGCAGTTGAACGGAATGGACAGTGTCTTGAAAGGAGGATATAAGATGAAGAAGAGAAATTTGTTAACATCGAGTATAGATTTAAGTGACAGGAAGTCGTTTCTGGAAGTATTTGTATGGAGTGTAGCCATGTATGGAAGTGAAACATGGACGATAAATAGTTTGGACAAGAAGAGAATAGAAGCTTTCGAAATGTGGTGCTAAAGGAGAATGCTGAAGATTAGATGGGTAGATCACATAACTAATGAGGAGGTATTGTATAGAATTGGGGAGAAGAGGAGTTTGTGGCACAACTTGACAAGAAGAAGGGACCGGTTGGCAGGACATGTGCTGAGGCATCAGGGGATCACAAATTTAGCATTGGAGGGCAGTGTGGAGGGTAAAAATCGTAGAGGGAGACCAAGAGACAATACACTAAGCAGATTCAGAAGGATGTAGGTTGCAGTACGTACTGGGAGATGAAGAAGCTTGCACAGGATAGAGTAGCATGGAGAGCTGCATCAAACCAGTCTCAGGACTGAAGACCACAACAACAACAGCAACAACAAATATTCTTTGTGTCCTTGACTTTGAGAGAGTATACGTGTATCTCCATATATGGAATTCCAATCTCCTTTCCAAATGTGAGATGTATACGCTTCCTTAGAAACTATATCCATCTTATTGCATCCTTTCTATACAACTGTCTATCCTACGTAACAATAAAGAACACTGATTCCTGTTTCTTCTATCCACCTACAGGTGTGTACCAAGCCTCTGTCTTTTCTCCACTTCTGTTTATCCCCTACAAGATTTTTCTAACTCTGCCTCATGGTGTTGCTACACACTAGTGAAATCAAGGACACAGTAAAACTTCTGCTCACACACACCTTTTTATTCTCACACGTCCATTATAGAGTTATAGTTGAAATATATCCGGTGCAGAGGGCAGCACAATGTACAGACTTAACAGAACACCAACAGATGGCGCAGGAGTCTTCATTCCCATGGGGTAAGGCTGTCGGGCCATCAGCTAACTCACAGACAGACGCAACTAGTGTAGGCTACCTGCCAGGCAGCTCTATTGCACACTGTCTGCGCATGCGCTCACCCCTTAGCCTCCCCTGCCCGCGGCCGTGAGGCCACAGCAGTATGCTAGTTTGGCTGCCAGACTGGCCGCGCTTCACATGTTAGCCCGTCAACCGTTGCCTGTGGGCACCCGGCTGCCCACGGGTAGCAGTCAAGTCTATAGAGATGATATACCGGGACCCCCACTCCTCCTGTCTAGCTCTAGTACAACGACAACACCGTCTTTCTAACCCTACACCCATCCCAGAAATTTCAACTATCTTTTCAGTTCAAACTCAACCAATTTACCGGCAGGTTCAGCCAGTGGCTCCTCAAGCTCAACCCCTCCGAGGCTCAGGCAATAATTACAAAGCAAACCAACCGCAACACCGAACACACTGCCTTGCCTTCCGTAGCCATCAACCATCCACCACTAGAATACTGTATCAGCTTGCTATTTTCCCCTCTTTCACATTGAGCCCCTTCAGATTTCCTGTTTCCAGCAGACTTGGCATCTTCCCTTCTATCGTTTTATCACTGTTCTGCATTTGTACCAACGAAACTTGAACAATCCCGTCAAGCATTGAAGTATTTAGAGGATGGGTAACTAGACCTATTGCATTATGTGGATCTGAGCACTATGGGACTTAACATCTGTGGTCATCAGTCACCTAGAACAACTTAGAACTACTTAAACCTAACTAACCTAAGGACATCACACACATACATGCCCGAGGCAGGATTCGAACCTGCGGCCGTAGCGGTCACGCGGTCCCAGACTGAAGCGCTAGAACCGCATGGCCACACCGGGCGGCTATTGCGTTATGTATTCGACTCTATACAGATTATGTGACAGAACGTCCTTCCCTCCTAGTAGAAATTTATCGTAGATCTCTGGTGCAACGAACCGTTATAAGCGATTGGATAAAAGCGCAGGTGAGTCCCTTTTCCAAGAAGAGTCGTCCGGCAGATGCGCGTAACTATAGGCCTACAGTTATCGCCGACGTCAGCCTGTTGTAGAGTAACCGAAAATTTGCTTGCGCATACAACCTTCTTCGAACAGAAAATATGGTTCATAGGAATGAATGTTGATTCTTTGAACAGCAGTCTTGTGAAGCTCAGTTCGCTCTGTTTGTCCGAGATCCAGCAGGCAGTATACAGTGGCGTCCAGGTAATGCCGTCTTCCATTACTTCCGGAAGGCAAACGATATTGTCACCTCGACAGAAACACATGCGGAAGATCGACGCTTTGTGCGGCGACTAGTAACTGACTCCCCATGTAAGTAAAAATATAGGAGGATCCACCACTGCACTATTAACTTATCAGCGAACAGTTACTGGAAACATCCATAAATATTTAGGAATATGCGTTTGGAACTAACTTCACTGGAATGACCACCAATATCAGGAAAAGCAGATGTCAGACTGTTCACCTTCGTAGAGGAGCGGTCAGAGCGATTGACTGCCTTGTGGAGGACCTGTGTTCAACTCCCGGCACTGCCTGGGATTTTTCCTTGGTGAGAGGACTGAAATGGGGTCCGCTGAGGGTCGTGATGCACACAGAGGAGCTGTTTGACCAAGTAGTAGCGGCTCCAGATCACGAACACTGACAACTGCTGGGGGAGTAGTGTCCAACATTCATTGACCGCATTGACACGGCGGTCGCTAGCTACCGATGGGCCCACCAGGGTCGGTAGACAGAGTTTATGTTTAGATGTCAGACTATGGAAGAATTTCTTAAGTAACTGGTCCACAAAAGAGATAGCTCAAAACCCTCGCTCTATCTCTTCTTGAGTATTGCCGTTAATTTAGGACATACATCAGGTGGATTGAATAAAGCTGATAGACGCGACACAAAAACTGCGGCGCGCCTCATCACGGGTACATTTAGTAACCGCGAGGCAGTCACGGAGACCACATCAGACTCCAATGTCAGAGGCTATTAAAGTGACAAGGTGCTTCACGGTAAGGTTTTCTCTTAAATTTGCGAGAGCGTACGTTCCAAGAAGAGCCAGGCAAAGTATTATCCTCCCACATACATCTAGTGAAATGGCCACGGCAGGGAAATCTGAGATATTCCACCTCATTCGGAGCTTTCTGACGCACACTACTCGTGAATGGAACAGGAAAGCGGAAAATGATGGTATTAAAAAATGGTTCAAATGGCTCTGAGCACTATGGGACTTAACATCTATGGTCATCAGTCCCCTAGAACTTAGAACTACTTAAACCTAACTAACCTAAGGACATCACACACATCCATGCCCGAGGCAGGATTCGAACCTGCGACCGTAGCGGTCACGCGGTTCTAGACTGAAGCGCCTAGAACCGCACGGCCACACCGGCCGGCAATGATGGAATTACTCTCCATATGACTCCGTAATACGATTTGCCGATTACGGATGTTGACGGTGGACCTTAGACTCTGGCTCCGTAAAAGTTTACTTCTCGCCAATTGTAACGATACTCCTGAAAAGAATTTGGCTCTTCAATAAACGTGCCTTACATCTGCAATCATTTTGAGACGTTGCCTACAGTTATTATTATTCGATATTGACGTATGGTCAACTATGAGCATAGGATACTGGCACCGTATCAAATTTGTGTTAAACATACAGGGTGTTACACAACTAGCATTACAGGCTGCTAGATGTTGTACAGGGGACTTGGTAGATAAAGTTGTATTAAGGAACCAATGTCCGGAAATGTACCGTCTGGATGTAAACTAAGTTTGAAGGTTGTGAAGCAGGACATTTGAAAATAACCCGATCTTCAGATTTACATCCAAGCGGTATATTTCTCGATACGAATATCTTTTCGAAACTTTATCTACTGGGTCCCTTTTAGAGCCCCTAGAAGATTATAAAAGGAATTGTAAAACACACTGTATAAACGCCTTGTAAGGAGTTTGCTTTGATACCTTATAACATACAGCGTGCAAGTAATATCTCTTAGCCATCGTTTAATTCACTAGTAAATAAGAATTTCAATAATTTGAAGAAATAATTTTTACTTTGAGGAATTCACATCAGGCTATTCTGCTACGCCAAACACATTAATGCCTCCATTAACATTAAACTGAAATAGCTGTAACACAGTCCCGGAGATATGCCCAGCTAAAGTAACGAGATCGTTCTTTAAAGGGCAGAAAATTGTTGAGTGTACAACCTCAGTTAGTACTAACAAAAGCACTGTGTGGGTGACGATGATAAAACGTTGCATTGTCGTATTTTCCCTTTACGTAAACGCCCTTTTTATTCATGCTCTCTGTAACTGCTTCCCGTGGGAAATCAGGCAAACTGATGATAAAAGGCAATAAGACGTTGCCCTTTTGCAGGTGCGACTCACTGCCGCACCCAGCGGAATGTTCTGGTGAAGGATCGATAATAGGGCAAACGTGGCGTCGAGATGCGCCTCAGCAACGGCGCATGTGTTACGAGTATACTGCGATGAAGCCACTACTCGCTTCTTTTCCTCTTCCAGTCACATCAGCAGATCGGGAAAACGATTGTCTGTATTATGGGCTTCTCTCATCAGCGCGAAAAGACATTATAATGTTTGTGAAGCACAGATATGAACTAACGGTCGGTTTTTCGAGACTACTAGTGTTCTTGTACAGGAAAGCGTATTTAAAGCTCTCCCAGTTCACACTCTACATTCTTATAACAAATATAAAACCTGGACGCTGCTCCTTTACAATGTTGTATTCAGTTCCAGATTAAACGAAAAGAGGCAGATTGTGAAATTTCTGCTTGACACGGGAACTTTTTGTATCTTCAGCTGCCTACAAAAACCTGCTGCTGTAAAAGTAGTAAGATTAGAGTTTAATGTCTCTTCGACGAGGAGATCGTTAGAGACGGAATAGAAGTTTGTATTCGGGAAGGAGGAGAGGAAATCCTTATCAAGAGAAACATCCCGGTATTTGTCTTAAGCGATTTGGGTAAACTGTGGAAAATCGAAATCTGGGTGAGCGGACAGGGAACTGAATCCCCAGTCCTTTGGAATGTGAGTCCAGTATCTTAACCACAAAAAGCGGCACCGCGCTCAACGCTCCTTTACGCAGTCACCAAACACACACACACACACACACACACACACACACACACACACACACACAAACACAAATTTATACGTCGAGCCATTGCTGTAGACGGTAAATTTGAGTGAAGTGGGCTGCGGTTATATGGGAGGCAATATAACAGGGTTAGCTATTTGGCTATAGCCCGGGTGCGGCAGAGTATATTTCTAACAATTTTTCAATAAGTGGACTTTGCACTATATAGCAGCTACTACAATAAAAAATTGGTATTTGTTAAAACATAAAAAGAAATTTATATGAAATTGTTTCTAAAAGCCATAGTTATTTGTCCAAATCTAGCACGGTCGAAGTCATATATAGCTAGACAATTTCAAGTGCTGACTAATAGTTAATGAACTTGCGCCGCGCGGAGTGGCCGCGCGGTTTGAGGGGCCATGTTGAGGACTGTGTGGCCCCTCCCGTCGGAGGTTGGAGTCCTCCCTCGGGTAGGGGTGTCTATGTTGTTGTTTTTAGCATAAGTTAGTTTAAGTAGTGTGTAAGTCTAGGGACCGATCACCTGAGCAGTTTTGTCCCTTAGAAATTCACACACATTTGAACATTTAATGCATTTGCGCCGCGCGGGATTAGCCGAGCGGCCTGAGGCGCTGTAGTCATAGACTGTGCGGCTGGTCCCGGCGGAGGTTCGATTCCTCCCTCGGGCATGGGTGTGTGTGTTTGTCATTAGGATAATTTAGGTCAAGTAGCGTGTAAGCTTAGGGACTGATGACCTTAGCAGTTAAGTCCCATAAGATTTCACACACATTTGATCACTTGAACGCATTTGCGGTCATTTTATGTGAACAGTTGGCAGCACCAACGTGAGATGAACTAAAGCATGTTGTGTTAAGTTTATTCTTAATCAGTTGGTAGCACTACCACAGGTGTCACATGCTCTGAACAGACAATACTTCTTTTATTCATTTGATTGACTTCCGTAAAACAATTTTTCAGAGGTTCATTTTGTGTCAATTATTGGAAATTAATAGTGAGTTTCGTATGATGTTTTGCAAATATAGTGATCCATACAGAGGATTTATAAACAGCATTTGTAATGTAATATTAGAGAAGGGAAAGCCGTGTGAAGTCCCTCTGTATTAGGTACATGTAAAAGATGGAAAACAGAACTGAGTGCACGCCAAGCCAGATGCAGTGAGTCAGTTGAATATTGAATGCTGAACAGAGCAGTAAGTTGAGGGCAAATTATCAGCCAGTAAAATTTGTATTGTGAGCTGTTGCTTCCAACTAGTAAACTGATACTGTATCCTCAGATGTTTTGTTTTAATGATAAGAAGATGAGTATTTGGAGCAGTGGAGCTCTAGCTAAGCACTGGATGTCCGCAGCTCGTAGTCTAGGGGAGCCGGCACGGTAGCTCAGCGTGTTCGGTCAGAGGGTTAGCTGCCCTCTTAAAAAAAAAAAAAAAGAAAAAAAAAGAACTGAGTTAATGGATCAACAACGAACTGAAACGGGTGTCTTACAACGTCCGCCCCGAGCAGATGCTACGAACTAAAACGAACAAAATAAGATTTAAAAAAAGGGGGAGGGGGCTAGCGTTGCTCTGGATCCCGGGGTACCGGGTTCGATTCCCGGCCGGGTTGGGGATTTTCTCTCCACAGTGGGTGTATGAGTTTTCCTCATCATTTCATCATCATCATTTCTGATAGTGACTAGATTGGATTGTGAAAAGAAAATTGACTGTGTAAAATTGGGACTTTGTATGGGCGCAGATGACCGCGCAGGTAAGCGCACCACAAACTAAACATCATCATCATAAGCACTGGATGGATGTTGCAATGTGTTTATGTTGCAAGAGTAAGACACAATAAGCTTCATGATACCTTTCAATATGGTGCACTAGCAAAAAGAATGACCTTGCGGGAACTGCAGTGTAAAGAGGCTAAATGAAATTGGTAAAACTGCCGTTGAAGGTACAATGTACTCGACGTAGTGTCTCACCACCTTCAGACAAAGTAATAACTGGACTTGTATATGCGTGGAGCAGCGGTTTTTTTTTCAATAAGTACCAAGCATTATTTCAAATTGTTGTTAGCGTATTGACTAATCCTCTTCGTGCCTCTTGGTGTAGGTCCCTGGTCCGCAAACTTAGATCTGAGCTTTAGCATCGTAACTATACACTTATAAGAAAAAAATTCTTTAGAATGATTTTAAAGTGCCATATTAAGTTTTCGGATCGTTATACAAAATAATTTTCTTAGGCGTCTTATCGTAAAGTACGTTCACGTAGGAAAACAAAATTAAGAGACTTTCATTTGGGTGTTAATTGTGAGTTAGTAACTGATTTATAAAGCACATGGAAAATAATTAAAATCGTTTGTAAATTTCATATATTATCTTAAAATGTTATAAATGAAATCTCTTTCTCTATAATTGTTTTGCCAATTGTTTGTGTTTCAATGTCCCTAGTGGCGTTATTACCAAGGTTGGAACGTTCCATTTCTGTTATTTAGTGTAAAAAATAAAAGCTTGGTAATAGTGCAAATAATTGTGCTAATAGGATTGGCAACTGTTTCATACCTATGACTGCCGCAAAATAGTCGTGTGTTTCTTGCATGTAAAGCTGCTGCGAATTCGCGCTCTTCCATAATTTTATGATTCAGCACCTTCGGAATAACTGCTAAAAAACGACGAATGCAAGATTATATTGCTACCTTTTGCTTCATTAATATAAATAGTCTCATTTTTTAATCCTAAGTAAAGGCAACACTAACAAGACGTAAAATATTTACAAAGAAGCAATAAATGCAGCCGCAAAAAATTTTTACATTACCATCAACTTCAAATTCGTTTCCCAAGAACAGCATAAAAATACATATGCAAGAATGAGTAGTTCGCAGCAAACTGTTGCAGCGAACGGTTGTTTTTATTAAAGTTGATTCGTGTCGATGAATCTTCTGCCTGTGACGAGAGGAACGTAAGCTCAATGAGGAGTGATTTTTGGAGTTTTAAAGACGAATGAAAGAAGTTGGACCAACAGGTGTGAAAGTGGAGACGTTAGAACATTTGAATTGCGTAGATGACTTGCAAAGACACGAGTTGACAAAATGAATAGAGAATCAGAATAGCAGTTACCGACTAATCCATTCCGGATTGGGAATTTAATAAGCACGTTTGAATCAAATACTTGTTTCATTATCGAAAGCCTTTCCTCGCCAGATTGCTTACATGCTCACGCTTGAAAGTAACACTAACCGACTAACATGTTGCCAACAGCTTACATTTCGTTTCAGGAGAGGAGGGAAGCATTATCCTATGCATTATCGCTGGAGATGAAATTACTGGGAGTGCGGGAGACGTGGAGACTGCGATGGATCATTTACAGACCTGGAAGAAGGCACGTCCATAGAGTATTAGTACATGGGCTGAAAACAAGAAAAATTCGAAATGTTACCATTGGCTGGAAAAGTTGTCGCATATTGATTTTATCGAATAGAGCATGACAATATATTCAGCTCGTTACGCACTAATGAGCAGCTGAAGTAGAGACACGTACCTAGTAGCGGTGGCGTGTAGCACACTCTTTCGCGCTAATGACGACGGCAACGCTTCGTGGCCCTGGCTCCGCGAGACAATGTAAGCCATCACCGTTCATCCAGCACTCTCATTTCACACAGATTAGTCGTAATTGAGTCCAAGGCGCGCACACCTTGCTCGAGAGAAGGAAAAAGAAAATTAAAGTTTAACGTTCCGTCGAAGACCATGTCATTAAAAACGAAGCAAAAGATCGGTCGAGAGAACGATAAGGAAGAAGATCGGCCGTGTCTTTGCAAAGGAACCACTCCGATATTTGCCTTAATCGATTTAGCGAAAACACTCAAAACCAAAATCTGGAAGGCTGAACAAAGATTTGAATCGCCATCTTTCCGAGCATAAGGTCAGTGTTTTACCACTGCGCCACTCACTCGGTATTTTGCTGGATGGTACCCCAAATTTGCTCTATAGAGCTGAAGTGAGGTGACGTAGGGAGTCACGCAAACGCCACCATGTCCATGATGTGCTCCTCAAATTATTTAGGAGCAAGTTTGTCTTGCAATAGAAGAACAAGGACTCAGATTCTAAAACAAACTTGTAGCTTTCTTACATAGCCTTTGGCATATTAAGGGTGTTGGAAACGAAGGGACTCATCGGCTTTTTGTCGCTTTGAAAATTTGAGATTAATGGCATTACACTGAGGTAACAAAACTCATGGGACACCTCCTAATGTCATCTCGGAGCTCCTTTTGCCCGGCGTAGTTCAGCGACTCGACGTGGCATCGACTCAACAAGTCATTGGAAGTCCCCTGCAGAAATACTGAGCTGTGCTGCCTCTATAGCCGTCCACTATTGCGAAAGTGTTGCCGCTGCAAGATTTTGTGTACGAACTGACCTCTCAATTATATCCCATAAAAGTTTCTTGCTATTCGTGCCACGCAATCTGGATGTAAAAATAATCCTCTCGAACTGTCCAAAATTTTCTTCAAACCAAATGCGAGCAATTGTGGTCAGGTAACATGGCGCATTGTCAGCCACAGAAATTCCATCATTGTTTTGGAACCTGAAGTCTATGAATGGCTGCAAATGGTAGCCGAACATAACCATTTCCTATCAATGATTGGTTCAGTTGGACCACAGGACCCAGTCCATTCAATGTAAACACTGTCCACACCATTATGGAGCCACCACGAGCTTCAACAATGTCTTGTTGTCAACTTAGGTCCATGGTTTCTTGGGGTCTGCGCCACACTTAAAACCTACCATCAGCTCTTACGAACTGAAATCGGCACTCATCCGATCAGGCCACGGTCTTCTAGTCACCTAGCATCCAACTGATATGGTCGTGAGCCCAGGAGAGACGCTGCAGGCGATATTGGAATACTGAATTCCCTAATGATTTCTGAAATGGACTATCCCATGCATTTAGTTCTAACTGCCATTCCGCGTTCAAAGTCTGTTATTTCCCGTCGTGAGGTCATAATCACGCCGGAAATCTTTCACATGAATCACCCGAGTAACAATGACCTTTACATAACTTGTGTACGCGATGCTACCGCCCATCTGTATATATGCATATCGCTTTCGCATGACTTTTGTCACCTCAGTTAGAATAAAGTTCTTGTGGCCGTTTGAATAGTGTATCACAATGTTTTAAAGACACAACTGTATGATCTTGCTTGAAATTACTTTGAAATCAACTTCAGGAACATAATACATTGATTCCAGACTCATTTTTAATAGTGACTCAAAATGATCAAGTTACTAATGTGACCCATCCTTTCCTGCACCCTTCATACACACCTGTCAGGTGAGGTGATATGAACATTATACGGCTACGAAAGTCAGGTGAACTTTATTTTCACAGGGATGAGGTAGACTGGCCTCAATTAGTCTGGCGCACTGTATTCTCTTTCTACACGTGGAAACATTGTGGCAGTCCTTTTGTGAAATTCTATCGCTGGCGAATTAAATCACTGGCTGATGTTACTACAACGATTATTCCAGTCAGTGATGACACTCGACTCCCATCTTTCCCACGAATACTCACAAGAAGTATAACTGTTATCAAAATGGCACACGCTAACTATCGACTCCTATGAATACAGCCCTGAAAATGCAATTATTGTCAATCCGGAGCACCGCTTTCAAATTCTTATTCCCTGTATCGCCTGATTGCAATATTGTAAAAGCCGCGCTGTGTGGCGGCGCGGTCTGGGGCACGGTTCGCGCGACTGCACCCGTCGGAGGTTCGACTCCTCCCTTGGGCATGGGTATGTGTGTTGTCCTTAGCGTAAGTTAAAGTTATATTAAGTAGTGTCTAAGCCTAAGGACAGATGACCTCAGCAGTTTGGTCCCATAGGAACTTACCACGAATTTCCAAAATATATTGTAAACACTGCTGGTCATTGCCAGCAACTGCACAATAATTTAATTCGATGAACGAGTCAGGTACAGCCAATTGCAGTTGCGGCTCATGCAAAATTTTACCAGTGGACTACAATAATTTTATAGTTAATAGTTTAACAGTGCGAGGAATAAAATAAAATGAAGAAAAATTGATAGTGGCAACGGGAATCGAACCCAAGGCCACGAACTGCCAAGCAGTGTGCTTTACCATTGCCCCACGGCACCCGTACGTTAACTACTAAAAAATCCGTTGACCACTCCAGTGGTTCAAACGGCTCTGAACACTAGGGGACTTAACATCTGAGGTCATCAGTCCCCTAGAACTTAGAACTACTTAAACATAACTAAGCTATGAACATCACACACATCCACGCCCGAGGCAGGATTCGAACCTGAGACCGTAGCGGTCGCGCGGTTCCAGACTGAAGTGCCTAGAACCACTCGGTCACAGCGGTCGGCGTTGACCACTCAGGCGAAATATTCTAGTAACTTGAATGGGGCATCTGCCTGCTTCTACTCACTTTCTTCTCCGAAAATGTACTGGAAAAGGGCTCTTTAGCAGATCATCTACAGAATTCGCCATGTTGCTTGCACAATACTTTAGACGGACTTCCAAGGAAAAATACTGACCTGATGGTGTGAACAACGTAGCATCCATAGTGAGGGAAGGGATGCCGTCTCATCAGAGCATGCACAGTCGAAAACAAACATCTACGCCCCTTCTATGAGAGGACTGTCATTTCAGCACTCGACACTGGTTCGTAGTTATTGTGGAGAGAGCACTACAAAACATGTTTTCGTCCGTTTTATTTGCGTACCAGGAAGCTTTCGAAGAGAAATGTACTTTTAATGCGATTTCCAGCTCGCATTCGAAGAGAAATTGCGTACTTTTTATGCGATTTTCGGCTCGCATTCGAAGAGAAAAGGCATAATTTAAGTACGATATTTTGAGAGTGCAGTAGCACATGAGCATATGATCACCAGCCGTACCTGTGCAATAGCTGCGAACGGTAAGCATTTATTCTTTACTGGTTTCGAAAACTATATTTCCATTTATTATCGATGTTAAAAAATGGCTCTGAGCACTATGGGACTCAACTGCTGTGGTCATTAGTCCCCTAGAACTTAGAACTACTTAAACCTAACTAACTTAAGGACATCACAAACATCCATGCCCGAGGCAGGATTCGAACCTGCGACCGTAGCAGTCGCACGGTTCCGGACTGCGCGCCTAGAACCGCGAGACCACCGTGGCCGGCTATCGATGTTAAAGTGTAATATCTTTTGGAGAAGAATAGCTGATTTATATTCGAATCCAGTAAAGAATAAATACTTACCATTTGCAGCTGTTGAACGTAGTTGACTCCTTCGTCAGCTCAAAAAGATACTGGAGAAACAGTAGCAGGCTCGCGGAAGTTGGCCAATCACCTCTGGGGCGAAACTTGGTACGAGGGTAGATAGATTTGACGTTGGGGGGGTTGGCGGGAGGGGGGAGGTGACGTGACAGGAGGAATGTTTTCATGTTTGTCTTCCAGTACTGACAACTCGTGGGCGCATGTGCCTCATACCAATTACCTGCTATGGTATAAAACTGAAACGGAAATAACACGGATTCGGGAATGTGCACTATAGAGACAGTCACCTTAGGATACGGTACTTCTTTTAAGCAAGAAATATGAAATGAAATTGAGGCTGTTGTAACACAATGCAATGAGGAGAAGAAAAATGACATTTAAAAGATTTAGTAAACATAAGTGATCGTGTCTCATATTGCATAATGCACTTAAATATATGTACAATATCACTGTTATTAATCACGTAATCACCAGCTAGCAAAGAAAACACAACGACACTTCGTCAAATAATTACAGTTTCACAATTTTGGGATCGGTAATGGTGGTAGAAACATACGAATTAAACAGGGAACAGTCAACACGAAGTCTTCCGAATAGTGTCGACTTTTAACGATTAGTACTTGGAGGTGAGCGGGAAATTATCGCTCCCTTATTATAGCTAGTTTACAGACGGCTCATAACATTCTAATGTATGTAGGTTACCTATTAATATTAAGATCTGTACATAAGTAGCCCGAGGTGCCTCCCCACATTATCAGTGTTGGCTCTTGAGCAAAAACGTTTGAGGAACACTGGAGTATAGGTCTTGTGCCTAACTTTAAACTTATGATTAGATTTGGGACCTAGTTCTCGATTTTTGACATAAAAAAATAAAAACTTGGTGTTTCTATTCTCCTTGCAGAGAGAGATGAATAGAAACAGCAGTGTTAATCATAGTATTTTTCTGGTTATTGGTCTTTCGAGTGAATTGGGAC
Source organism: Schistocerca americana (assembly GCF_021461395.2). Taxonomy (NCBI): domain Eukaryota; kingdom Metazoa; phylum Arthropoda; class Insecta; order Orthoptera; family Acrididae; genus Schistocerca; species Schistocerca americana. The sequence goes on along the minus strand of NC_060130.1, from coordinate 424,441,763 downwards.
ATGTCTAAATATATTTTGGATCTAGGAGAACAAAAAATAAAGTTCATTTGATTCAAAAAAGTTATATGAAATGCAAAAACTAAAAATATTGTATGAACTGTGATTTTTTATTCTGTTTTTCAAATAAAAATTGTTATATCTCTGACTGCTTTACCGTAACATTAAATTAATAAACTTGATTTGTTATTAATACATTAAGTAACAGACCTCTTTGAATCTAATTCCTACCCTCAAACGTAGCGGCGAGCTTTTTAACACCGTCTCCTTGACTAAAAAATGGCTCTTCATTTATTAAAATACATGTGTTTAATCGGCCTTCTTTTTTTTTTTTTTGAAAAAAAATCAACATAACTTTTCTCTCTAAACACCAAATTTTACAGGCATACAATCTCGATGATTGTTTACTTTTCTCCACTTACTCTAGTCACAGCATAATATCATGGGTTGAGAACAGTGGTTTTTCACTTCTGTCAAATTCTTGGCCTTCTTCTTAAGAAACACCGATGATTACTGTTTCTATTCACCTCAAAAATTTCGAAAAGCAATCCTACATTTTCAGTTAACCGAAACACAAGAGACATTAAATTATACTTTAAAACTGAACTTTTGGGTGATGATATGGAACTCTAAATTTCCTTAACATGTACATAAAATAACGCATTTTATATTCGTACCTACAGATAAATTTCGAAGCAGGCAAATTCAGTATGACATCCGCTGATTGTCATAGAGTGAACAGAACTTCAATACACTGTCGCGAACTTTTAAATTCATAAATTCTCTGTTATATTTGTTCTCAACAAACCTAGACAGACAAATCTTTGAATTATATTCTCATTTGTTTTCTGACACTATAGTATAGAACTTTTTTTGGAAGTTTCGTTTCGATTCACTTCACTGTTTCTATTCACCCCATTTTCGGTATAGAAGGAGACAAGGGGTGTTGTGTTGTCGGTAGAGAAGCAGTAATGCCAAAACATGACGCTCTGGAGAGCTCATAGATTTCAAACGAAGACTAGTGACTGGATGTCACCTCAGTAACAGGCCCATCAGGGACATGTCAGCTCTTCTAAAACTGCTCAAGTCCACACTGTTGGTGATGTGCCTGTGAAATGAAAATGCAAAGGAACAACTACAGCCAAACTAACACCAGGCAGATCTCATGTGCTGACTAAAATAGACCGTCGTACATTGCTGCCGGAAATTGTAAAAAAATCGCATTAAATCGTGAGGTCCAAAGTGCTATCAGCAGTGCAGCTAGCACAATGATTGTGCGCACAGAGTTAAAAAGAATGGTTACAGTGGGTCAGCTGTTCCTCATAAGCGATAAGCGACGCTTGAGGTAGCGTAAAGGCCGACGCCACTGAACAGTGGGCGACTGGAAACGAATGATCTGCAGTGAAGAATTACGATATATCCTGTGGTAATCGGATGGAAGGCTATGGGTTTAGTGACTGCCTGGAGAACGTTAGCTGCCATCATGTGTAGTGCCTACGGTGAAGTACGGAGAAATTGGCGATACAATACGGGCGTGTTTCTCCTGGTTAGGGTGTCGTCCGCTTATTGCTCTTAAGAAAACTTTAAATGGAGAAGGATATAAACAGATTTTACAGAATTGTGTACTGCGTGCGGTAGAGGAACAGTTCGGAGAAGATGACTGTATCATGATAAGAATGCATCCAGTCACAAAACAGTACCTGTAAGGTAATGGTTTGCGATCAATAACATTTCTGAAATGGGCTGGCGTGCCCAGAGTACAGACCTGGTGCCACTAGAACACCGGATCAGTTAGAACGTCAAATTCGCTTCAGACCCCAGCGTCCAGAACTATTACCTTGTCTAGTTGTCGGTCTTGGGGAAGAATGGGCAGCCATTCCGCCACAGACATTCAGACACTCCACTGAAGGTGGTCAAGTCGTCATAAAAGCGAAGGGTGCACACAACCCGTATTAATTAATAGGTGTCAGGATACATTTGATCGGATAAGTGTATCGTGCTCCTGGGTCATGGCTTTTCTAGAGTCCCAAAAAGTCCTATGTAGAAATCAAAATTGTATCCGCAGTGACTCTTCGTCAGAACCCAGCATCCTCCGTCCGTTCACGTGATACGACAGACAGAAGATAGTGAAGCTCAAACTGACGCCGTGTATGTTGACTTACAGAAAGTCTTCTATACAATTCTGAACTGTACACATGAGTATTCGAAGAAATACGTGACTGGATTAAAGACTTCGCAGCAAACGGAACACAATATGTCGTTCATAAAGTGGGAGTATCGCCAGAAGCAAAGGTAGCGGCCGCCTCACCTCAGAGTAGTGCGATGGAGCCTCTGCTACTCACAGTGCATACGAAGTGAACAACACAATTTCGGAGGTTGGTGACGCAGATTTTCTGAGTGTTTCGATGTAAGGAATCTGTGGTTTCCCGTGGCTCGTTATGGAGTAATTGCATTCCTCTGATATCTTACCTTCATTTATCTTTGTACCTACGCTCGAGTGAAAGATCTGTAAATGTCGAAGGCACGGGCTGTGTCTTTGGAAACAAACTCGTTCCATTAACTCACATTACTTGCTTTTGACAGGACTAAAGCTCACTTTACTCTTCGCCCTCAAGTTTGCATTCAGTACTGCTCGGTACAATAGTCTCGGTTTTTTTCCGATAGAGTTAGTTGTGCGTTAACAGTGAAACACGGCAGTACTGACAGGTTTGAAGATGACGAGCTGGCCCATACTGAACGTCGTGTATGAGTTCACTGAATGCACTGCAATTTCGGCACAACGGCGCTGTTTTCAGCTGTTGCCGCGTCCAGGGGTTGTTGTATTTCTCTGATTGGTGACTGAATGCTAAAGGATTTTGCACTGTTGTGAAGGTATTTTCACAGAAGCAAACACAATAAATCGTGAGTACCTTATCACTTTGTAGCGAACAGCCGGAGACCATGGATTCCTTAAACAAAAATCCTCTAAAATATCCCTGAAGAAACACGGACAAATTGTCGTTGCCGTTTGGTTTTGCCTTGAATAAAGAAGTTGGGGGATAATTTCAGTAGGTCTATAAAGCTGTGTGGAGCGATATGACATAGTAAGAAAATTACTGAGTACTGGAGAGAGACTTACGGTTCGTCAGAATCTGATAGGATTATTAGCAGCTTATTCTAAACAGAAGTACGGTTTGCATAACAGTTGCTTTATTTCCTACTGCGTATCGTTACCAAAAAAAAAAAAAAATTGTTCAAATGTATGTGAAATCTTATGGGACTTAACTGCTAAGGTCATCAGTCCCTAAACTTACACGCTACTTAACCCAAATTATCCTAAGGACAAACACACACATCCATGCCCGTGGGAGGACTCGAACCTCCGCCGGGACCAGCCGCACAGTCCATGACTGCAGCGCCTAAGACCGCTCGGTTAATCCCGCGTTGCGTATCGTTACCAAAGGACAGCAACTTACGTTGAAAACCTCTTCGGGTGTGGCAGCAAATGGGGTCTATTAAATCAACGTGCTGGAGTGCGGAAGCAGTTTCGCATCTGTCTGCCTGTGACCAATTTGATTAGCCGCGCATCTCGAGATGCTCTCGGCACTGGAAGGCCCGCACTGGAAGAGTGTACCTCCAGGCCATTACGTTCACATTAACCCGCTCTAAACTGTTCGACTCGCAACTGCAATGTGTAATAGCAGGGCCGTGAAGCGCGAAATTCAGTTTGCGAGATGAGTCAACGCCATCTTGGCGGGTTATTTAGGTGCTAGTGAAGAATTTCATCTTCCACTCCTTTCTCATTTCTCTCTTAACTTTTGTCAACAGCTAGCACACTCTTGTGCAATAATTTAGGTATCATCGTACCCATTTACTGCTTAATAAACATACACAGCCTAAGTGACGCACACAAAAGACGTAGTCGGATGTCAGTGTAACTTTGTATATGTAAACATCATCGGCGTCTATGTAAATGATTAGAGCTGCAGTTCTCTGTGACACGTAGAACGGCCACCAGAGAGCGTTAGTGTCGCTCGTGTTTAGTGCTGCTGCCAGGCCTGTGGGGTATATAAGGGAAGTGAAAAGCGTCAGATGTCCACTGAAACCACTTCCTCCCCAACACCCAATGTGACTTTTGACCTTCCTTCTCTGCCGATGACTAACTCCTACGCCTCACTCAACTCCACTCCCTCCAGCTTAGCTCCCGTCGCTCCGCCATTTTTGTCTCTCTGGACTTCGAAAAGGCCTACGACAGTGTCTGGCATCCCGGTCTCCTCTTTAAACTCCAGACCTACGCCCTTCCTGTCAACTACGTCTGTGTGATTGCCTCCTTCCTCTCCTGCCGCCCCTCCTACGTTACCGTCCATAACGCCGATTCCTGCACCTTCTACCCTTCTTCAGGTGTGCCCCAGGGCTCTGTCCTCTCCACTCTCCTCTACCTCCTGTATACGCCAGATATGCCCCAACCCCCCCCCCCCCTCCAGTACACCTCCTGCAGTATGCCGATGACACCGCATTCCTTGCCCTCGCTCCTACCCTCCAATGGTCCCAACGCCTTCTCCAGAATCACCTTGACCTTTTGGCCACATGGTGTAACCAGTGGCTCGTGAAAATCAATCCTTCCAAGACCCAGGCAATCATCATAGGTCGTACCACTCGCTCCTTCCAGCTCCTTGATTTCTCCCAATCCCGTCCGCCTCTCCCCCACCCTCACCTACCTTGGCCTCACCTACCTTGACCATCACCTCACCTCAATCCCTCATTTCCACTTTATCCAATCCAAAGTCCACAACTGCCTCCGACTCCTCAAACTCCTCTCTGGCCGGACATGGGGGTTCAACCCCTCTACCATCCTCCACACCTACAATTCCTTAATCCATCCCATCCTGTGTTATACCAGTTCCGCCTGGATATCCGCTCCCCCCCCCCCCCCCAACCTCCCAAATTCTGTAAGTTCCACCAGATCCTCGAGCGCCATGCACTCTGCCTCGCCTTCCGTATACGCCTCCTGTCCGCCACGCTGATCCTCTACAACCTGATTCCTTTCCCCCATCTGCTCCTATTCCTCGAACATATCCACATACTCTATACCTCCTGCTGCCTTGATCCCCCTTGTCCATTGGTTGCTCCTCTCCTCTCCAACCCCCGCCCTCTGCCGCGTCTTCACTGTTGTGTCCCCCTTACCCTCCATTTCTACACCATTCAACTCCTTTCCCAAGGTGGCTTCCATCAAATCCCCCTCCCAGATGATGTCCTCTCTCCCTCCATTTATCCCTCACGTCAACTCTGATTCTCACCTCCTCCTCCTTTCCTCTCTCCTTTCCCCGGGCTCCCACTCCCCCCCTCCCCCCTTCCACCTTGTTTTCCCCACCTACCCTCTCTCTGCCTCCCTTCTCTCCCCTGAGTCCTTTCTGCTCTCCCCTCCACAGCCTTTCCCACTCCTTCTCGTGTCCGCCCAGCCCCCTCTTTTCTATGTCCCCTCCCTCCATCGGCTCCCCCCTTTTTCTTTTCCTCTCCTCCCCCCTTTTTCCCGTCATAGGTCCGGGTCCTCCCCCCACCTCCCCATCTGCCGCCGTGTCACCTGTATAGTGCTGTTATAAGCGAGTGTTCAGTGCTGTGCACCCCTTGTCAGTGTTGCGAACAGCCCCCATAGTGTCGCTAGTTATGTTTTTTACCTCGTGCGAACAGAAACTAGACTGACGCCGTGGTTTTTAATTGTGCCTGTCTACTTCTTCATCCGCATCGTCACCACAGTGTTTTTATATTTTAAATTCCACCCTTTACCGCCATTTTACAGTTTTTTACCATGTCACCGTTTTATCGCCTGTTTTTCTTGTTTGTTTCTATTCTCATTAGGTTTTTTAATTTTTCTGTAGGCTGTAGAGCAGCATATTACGCTGCTGGCCAGCCCGCCCCCGCCCCCCCTCTGCAGGGGGGGGGGGGGGGATTGAAATCCAATAAAGAAAAAAATGTCAGATGTCGAGTGATCACTGTGGAGGATACGGAGATGCCGCCTACTTCCGTGAGGGAGCGTTGTCAGCAGCAGATTGAGTTTGAAAGGCGCCTCATTGTGTGTCTCCACTTCCCAAGCTGGTCAACTGTGCAATATCCACATTGGTGGGGGATTCGGATGTGACAGTGGCGCGATGTTGGAGCTGTTATTAGAAGAGGTTTAGCACTCGTTCTGTCAGTCTGTTTTATTTTAATCATTTTTCTCCACAACCACATTTCAAAAGTGTAGGAGAATTTTTCCTCATTCTTTTGGACTGGACATGATTCAGTGCCATACAGTATTACACTCCAGATGAAACACTTGGCGAATCACTTACTTAGTTCCATTAGATTTCCTTTTTATTTCATGAAGACTTTCATTTATTCAAAATATTTTTGATCCATAGAAATTGTACTTTTAACTCCTCTCACACAGTTTCCAATATTTTTCGTTGCTATGAAGTCCACAGCCGTGATAAGTTTCTTGAATGATTTCAACCTACCGCTCTGGCTGTTATTTTTAGGACTAACCGATTCTTTGATTTTATATTATTTACTACCACGTAGTTTCGTTATTGAAGCCATTCTCGGTGCCTGCAATACATACCAAATATTAAAAAATTAAAATACTAAATATAAAGCAACCGTTGGCTGTTTCCCCGGCAGTATAAAAATAGAGCTCACAAAATACAATCCGTTAAACGCACGTACTTGGGTCACAGTCAACGTACTTGTCTGCATCACACAACTGTAGAAGCAGAATGTGGTTGGCCTGATACACAATAAAATTAAACACGAATTAGGTTTAGTTAAAAATGGTAAATATGTAATAAGGGAGAATATCATGCAATAAATTATATGATGCTCTCCATTATTCTATAGTTATTTACCCTACCTTCCAAATGATCTTACGTGTTGTTGTCTGTCTCAGATAGAACCACTGTCTTCGGCAAACGTTAATGTTTTTATTTCTCCCACTTAAAGTTTAATAACTTCTCCAAATTTTTTTTTTTTACATTTCTTTACTGCTTGCTCAGTGTACAAATCGGGTAACACGGGGAGGGGCTGCTATCCTGTCTCACTCCTTTCTCAGTTAGTAGCGGCCTTTCCTGTTGTTTGCAGTCTGGTTTCTGTGCAAGCTGCAGAGAACCTTTCGTTTCCAGTCTTTTATACCAATAACTACAGAATTCGCGACAGTGTATACCAGTCAACACAGTCAAAAGCTTTCCTCTAAATCTTCAAATACTATAACAGTGGGTTTGTCTCTCTTCAGCCTGTTTTCTAAGATATGCGGTATGACCAAGATGTATGCACCGTCCATCCAGTAAATTTCGAGACAGATTTTATTCGTGGCGTGTAAGCGACGTCAGCGCAGTAACTAAGGTGGCAGCCGTGAGCAGGCGGTGTAACTAGTGAACATGTGGCCGAAAAAGTCAAACTGTTGTGTCACAAGTCGAATGGGGCAAGAAACTGAATGTCTCTAAATCATTTGTTGAAGACATTCCCCAGATTGTTTTGAAGAAGAGAAAAGTACGTGTAAGGATTGGCAAGCAGACCTTGACGCTCCAACAAAAACAAAGGCGCGCGAACGGCTGCCGCGACTTAATTAAACCGAAAAACACAGACAATTCTTTTCCGGAAAAAAATCATCACAGATGACTAGATGCGCTGTCATCAGTACGAACCTTCCCGCAATGAGAAAGTGCATAATGGATCTCTGATGGTTCGCCAAGACCGAAGAAGATGCGAATGTGACGCTCGAGTTGATGGACATCGCAAAGAAGGACTTTTCTGACAGTTTGGGATGGTTGTACGAACGTTCTGTGTGTTGAACTCATGAGGGGGGAGACTATGTGAACACTGAAGCATTAAAACCACTGTCTTAACTTTTGTGTATTTCTCTCTTTTTTTGGACGGACGGGGTATCCTCTACCAAAATACACTGACCGAAAAAAGATCGCAACACCAAGAAGGAGCTATGCGACAAAAACGAAAGTTCGTAGGCGTCTTTCTACATCTCAGAGATGATGTCTATTCATATTTCGCGCCAGTTGCATAACAGTGGCGCTAGTAGTGCCGCTATGAAGATGCAAATCAGGTTTACGTCAAATACACGCTGTAACGGTCGTGAGCGTTAGTTACCTTTGAGATTGGATGTGGTGAGTTGATGTTAGTCAACAATACCTTTAAGGCGACATAGACGCCATTATCAACACCTCAGTGAGTTTGAACGAGGTCGTGTAATAGGGCTACGAGAAGCTGGATATTCCTTCCACGATACTGCAGAAAGGCTTGGCAGGAATGTAGCCACTGTACATGGCTGCTGGCAGCATTGTTCACGAGAACGTACAGTCGCAAGGAGACCGGGCTCCAGACGGCCTTGTGGCATTATTCAGAGGGAAGACCATCGTGTTTAGCTTATGGCTCTTACGCATCGCACTGCACCTGTAACAGAAATCTGAGCAACAGTTGGCATGCAACGAACTGTTACAAATCGGTTATTTCAAGGACAGCTGCGAGCCAGACGCCTTGTTGTGTGCATTCTACAGACCCCACACCACCGCCGTTTGCGACTTCAGTGGTGTCCGGGAGTTCGTTGGAGGACAGGGTTGAGGTCTGTTGTGTTTTCTGATGAATGCTGTTTCTGCCTCGGTGCCAGGGATGGCCGCATGTTGGTTCTTAGGAGTCCAGATGAGGGGCTGCAACCAACGTGTATTGTACTAGACACACTGGCCCTACACCTGGAGCTACAGTCCGGAGTGTGATTTCGTATGAAAGCAGGAGCACTCTCGTGGTTATGGCTCTGAGCGCTATGGGAATTAACATCTGAGGTCATCAGTCCCCTAGAACTTAGAACTACTTAAACCTAACTAACCTAAGGACATTACACACACCCATGCCCGAAGGAGGATTCGAATCTGCGACCGTAGCAGTCGCTCGGTTCCGGACTGGAGCTCCTAGAACCGCTCGGCCACCGCGGCCGGCACTCTCGTGGTTATCCCACGCACAGTGACTGCAGATTTGTTTGTCGATCTGCTGATTGGGCCCGTTGCGCTGTCATTCATGAGCAGCATACCAAAAGGATAATCCTAGTTCACATTCAGTATTTTAACCCAACATGCTATACAGAGTGTCGACATGTTGCCTTGGTCTGCTCGATCACCAGACCTGTATCCAGTCTATTACATATGGACGTCATCTGACGACAGTTCCAGCGTCATCCTCTAACCGTATTAATCGTTCCTGTAGTGACCGACCAAGCAAACAGATATGGAGCTCCTTCCCACAAACTGACATCCGGCACCTGTACAATACAATGCACGTACGTTTGCATGTTTTCATTCTGGAGGTTAGATTGGTTATTAAAGTACCTGCTATGCACATCTGGCATGGCTTATCTCGCGCTTACATTAACCTGTGATCCTGAAATGTGAATCACCTAAATATGTTACGTAGACAAATGTATTCCAGAAATTTCATTACTCTATATTAATTATTTTTGGTGTTGCGATTTTTTCCCATCAGTGTCTTAATACTGTGTCGCATCTTGGTGCGACTGGTGATGGAAGAGCTAGTTTGGGTTGTGTATATCATCATAAATTAAGTCAGCCCTTTTCAAGTACTTCATAGCACCCTTCCTGCTGAGAATATCGCATAGAGACATATATCCTTGGCCGTAGAGTTTGCAGCCTATAGAAGCCTGTCTTCTACGTACATTGCAGCGTCCTACGAGGTTCACGTTTGAGCGGTGCTCTGGGCCGAGAGTAGCGGGCAGCGACCGCGATTAATATCGTCGGTCCCGTGAGCTGCACAACCTGTTCCGTGCATGCGCCGCTACACCAGCTTCGTTTCGGTTTCGTGCAACTGTGCGGTGCGCGCCGTCTCGTACATATATTTACATAACGGGGACACACTACAACGTGCTTCACGCTTTCTGATATTAGCTTTCGAAAGAGTTCCAAATCGTTCTAGTCCGCAGCTCGTGGTCGTGCGGTAGCGTTCTCGCTTCCCACGCCCGGGTTCGATTCCCGGCAGGGTTAGGGATTTTCTCTGCCTCGTGATGACTGCGTGTTGTTTGCTGTCCTTAGGTTAGTTAGGTTTAAGAAGTTCTAGGGGACTGATGACCATAGACGTTAAGTCCCATAGTGCTCAGAGCCAAATAGTTCTATTTTCGACTATTAATGAATTATTCCGTCACTCATTTCACTTTTACAAGTTGTAAAGGAAAGAATCAAGTTAGAGGAAGATTTATGATGAAAGATGCATTATCTGTCTGAGATGGGACAAATTAGTACTGGTATTCGGCATTGTTCAATTCTAGTACCACTTCCGTTTTTGCTGTGTATGAAAGACCTTCCATCTTACATTGATAGAGCAGCAACAGTGCTCTTTAATGATGATGCAAGCATCATTATCAAGGGCAATAGAACTGCTGCAACAAAGGGGATAACAACTGAAATAGCTAAAAGTATTATTGGCTGATTCTCGGTTAATAGCCTGTCAATTTACTTAAGAAATGCAATTCATTCAGTTTTATACAAGACAAGATATATTGTCAATAATAATACGGCACGGAGGAAAGAAATATGTAAAGCCGATCATTCATGTTTCCTAATAATTGAATTGGAACTCACATATTATAGACCTTATCAAAGGCTCTTGAGCCTATTTCCATCCATTAATGTCATATGAAGTAATTTTCTGGGGCAACAGAAAACTTGGACACAAAGAATTCATTGCACAGAAACGTGCTCTAAGGATAATACATGGTGTCAACCCAAGAATCTCAAGTTTAAAAAAATGGGAATACCAACAACATCCTCACAGAAAATATACTCTCTTTTGAAATTTCTTGTGAAAAACCAGGCAAAACCTGAAAATAGTAGTAATATTCATAAATACAACAATAACAGTAAAAATATCCTACACTATCCACCCGTGCACAGAAAGACGCGAAGTATGGAGGTATAAAAATATTTGATTACCTCCCTTGTGAATTAATCGTACGAGCAGATAATGGAAGTGTTTTAAAATGAAATTTGCATTATTTCGACATGGTAACTCCTTCTACTCCAGAGACGAATTTCAGAGTTGGTTGTATGTGACTGGATTACATTTATCAAATTTTCTTATAGATAAACATTTTTAAAAAAATGCAGTCAAGGAAAAATGTAGCCATCTTTTCACAGAAGAAACCTGCTGATACGTTCTACAGCATAGCGTAATACGCAAAAAATTAAAGTAAAATAAATTGTTCTGTCGTAGCCACTTGAACAATCCAGATGTGTTCCAATAGCGCTACAGGCAGCGAGAATTCTTGAGACGAGAGTATCTGCAGGTGTCTCGTACAAAAAACTCTTCTCGTGACCCCACAAGCATAAATCACATGAGGTGCAACAGATAATCAAGAAAGAGAAACCATTTTTCATATATTTCATTCATTAAACATTTGACAAAAATGTTCCCAAGGAATATGGAACATGTGCCGGGGCTTCATCATGATTCAACAATATGCATGTACGAAAATCAGATGAGGTACCTTCTAACAATTTGAGGAGTACGTTTCTCAGAAATTCATGTTTCACTGAGGCTGTTACAAAGGAGGAAGCAGATAGAGGCCTAGTAATCAATCACAGATTCATTGCAAAACTGTACGTTCGGCTCTCCACAACTGTAGCGTGTCTATTGTACATGACCCATCCACTCTGCTGCTATTACTGAAATTTCCGTCCCTGGTGGAATAAACTTCATCCCACGGGAAAAAAATACATACACAGGAAAGTAAGAGCTACCGTACAACTCAACACGACGCAAAGTCACAAGCCAGTAGAAGTGAGCGCATGCATTTTTTGTGAATGGTGAGAATGTTATCGTATCAATGTCTAAATAATGTAGTGTATGAAACCCATTTCATGTACAAGTGGGCGAGAACTTCTTATCGGCGCGGCCGAGAACTGTTTCGTCACGTTGAGAGCTATAAAACTAGCGTTTTCCTCGGTTGTTGGGTTGTGGCACCGCTTGCACTCTTCTAACGAATCGTTGGCAACAGTCTTTGAAACACACTGTGCACCAGACATCTCCCAAATGTACATTTGGCCCGATACAACGTTTCAGCTTCACTACAGTTTCCATTATGGTCCGTACATGAAAATTACGGCCAATACTTCTGTAAGCTAGTACACCACAATTTCACCAGGGCTGAGCACAGACCTTTACAACATGTCTGACCACTTCACTTACCAGAGTTTCCTATCCCCATCCCTCACGTAACTCGCATTTCCTTAGCCTACAGTATTACCAACTACGAACACAATAAATTAGTTTATTAATCAGCAAAACAACAATTCTGCTGGCAGAGTTACCCCACGACGCTATTTGGCTTCATAACGTTAGACCCAATTGTTTCCGGATCAGGGTTGGCCATCTCGAATCAATAAATTTGTTCTTCTCCACCACTCCTGAAAACACGGTAACACTCTGTTGACAAGTCGTCATGTACAGCAATGGGCAAAAGTTATATAAAATGGAGATCGCCTTATGTATTGAAATATCGTGGTTCGATTCAGAGGAAAAGAGAATTTGTAAATAAGGCTACGCGTCCAGAACAGAAATTGGGGAGGGATGAGTACGTAAGGGGGATGGGATATCGCTTCTACGAGCTAATACCTATAACATCTCGCAGTTTGACGTACATATTCATGGTACTTTTAGAAATACCGTATGAGCCAAAATCCCGTCGAAGACCAGGTCATTAGAAACGAGAAACGTATAGAATTGTGATTCTTGTCCTTGGCGAACTAGTGGAAGGAGGGTTAGAGTCTGAAACGAATTTGATTAGGTACACCAAAGTGGTATTTTGCACTCCTGATTTTAATTTCAGTTCAACTGCTTAGATTAGAGCTCTGGTTACGAGTAAAATACGAAGATACGAATAACTGATTTACCAGGCCAAGAAGCCAAGCAAATGAGAGAGCATGGATAGGAAGGAGGTATATAGTAAAATAATAAAAATAAAAAAAAAGGCTGATGCTAAGAATCATTTGCTACTCCAGCCATAGCCCTAGTTTCGATTCTCGGTGGCCACTTCAGACTTTTTTCCGAGGGAAATATCTGAAAAAGGTGCCTATTCAGCCTCGTGAGGCCAAATTAGAGAATCTTCTTGAATATGTAGGCAGTGGAACGGACACTCAAGTTGCACCAAGTAACATCAGGTAGAAAGGTTTATATCATTCTTGGAGATACATGACCATAATTATTATTATCCAAATATCGAAGCGGGATCTGCGAATTACGTCTATTTAAGCTGAAGTACCGCCAGCACAGTAGTTCGTCTCTGTCACCCGCTGACAACGGCCCAGCTCATCTCACCACAGGATCAATATTAAAGAAGCGCTCGCCAGATCTTTCTGCGCAACACTTCGTAGGGAAACGCCACATTCTATAAGAAACTAGCTACCATTCACTTCCTTAGCCACAGTATTCAGTCACGAGGAGTGCATGCGAGTGCAGCCACTAGGAAACAAGAAGCGTCTCGTGGTATTTTTCATTACACCACGGCCCCGTAAAACCAGAACTTATGCCTGAAAAAATAGAAAAAAGCAGGAAATGCGTGTTCTCCACGCAATCTGACATGAAATATGTTACTCAGGTTTCGCTATTACCTGCAAGTAAGCCTCATTTTTTGAGGCGTGGAAGGATAAGAGGCTGTTACCGATTTCTCGTTTTTTCGACAGAGACTATCGAACCATGTGGTCAAAACTTAGTTTATTATGCTAGGAAGCAATATACATACAAAGCCTGATACGGCCTACTCAATACGCCTTTCAGTTTCTACAGTAGTGTGGCTCAAAGAATTTCGTCAACAGATATCGATCTCCAAACGATCGTTTGTTAACAGTAAATTATTTTTGAGTGAAGTTTCTGCTGGGAATGCCAATAAGGTTAGGCAGTGAACTTTCACCTCTGAGCGGAAAATAATTATAATTGTTTAGTAGGAATAATTAAAAATAAAAGAAAAGTAAGAAAAATGAACTTGCAAAATTATTTGTACGAGGGGTGACCGAAAAGTTCCGTTCGAAGACCGTACCGTCCAGAATTGGTATGACAGTTAGACAAAATCGCCACGAGCACTGATGGAATCATCCCACCGACGCACCACGTTGAAGATACCCGTTTGGTAAAAAACTGTCTGCTGCGTGAAGAAGACTGTAAATGCCTGCTGTACATCCTCGCCCGACAGGAATCATCGCCCCCTTAAGACCTCTCTTAGGGGACCGAAGGCTTGATGTTCGAAGAGAGAAAAATCGGGATTACAGCGCGGATGCTCGACTGTCTCCCACTTGAGTCTCCCAGTTGAGGCTGGCCTCCCAGATTGAACGGTGTCCCATGTCGAATCACGACCAGCACTGCACTTGGCACACTATTCCACAACCGTGGTTTTCGACAAAAAATGCTGTTCCATACACATGCTACTCTCTTCGATGAGTGTCTATCGATGTTTGTCTTTCGGCAGCCAAAAAAAGAATAACAGCACGTTGGTCCTGTTTGGTCGCATTTGGTAATAACGTCGCCACAGCTCACGTTTCCATGTTTACCACATCTCACGCCGCAAAGAAACGAATGCGACAATAATCCCTTACCTACATGTCGGTATCTATATAGGATGGTCAGAAACAGTTTGAAAAGTTTGTCAGGGTGTTACAGTCTAGGTTTTATTGTTAAGGAAAAAAAGGCGATACGTTGCGCTATTTTCGAGTTATTTAGCACTGAAGTTAGCCAGTCAGGCTGCTGCACGTGCAAATTCAAGAGGCCCGCCAGATACAGTTGGTGTCAGTAGTTCTCGTTCATATGAATGTGTGGTGTCTGTTGTTTCGGACATGTCCCAAAGAACAAACACAATGCATTCATATAACTGATTCGCCTCGATGGGCAATGAATCGGCCACCTTCAATGCTGATGCACAATTACGTTCGACCTTCTGCATGAATCTCAAAGTAGCGAGTATGGAGGACGTGGACGAGGACTGTGGATACGTGCGCGCGGTGGGAATGGTTGTCGGCCGCGAGGTGTGCCCAGATAGTCCGCGTAATTGCGATAAACGCTGTGTCCGGGTGACGCAGTGATTAACGCAACTGCTTTGTCAGCAGGGGATCCGAATTCGAATACCAATCCGGCACACATTTGCACTTGTAGCCGCTGATTCGGCATGAAGTCCCGATGCAGCTTTTCCTTTTCCTTTCAACCCCCTCTACATTCAGTTTACCTGAGTTGTTCTCACAGAGTAGATAACAGCGTGCGTACGAGACTGCTTAGCCTTTGACTCGGGGTTCGATCCTTATTACCGTCACATGTCTAATTTTTATCACTCTCTTGTTCGGTTTTAGCAAATCAAACGAAGAACACGTTTGGCGACGCTGTTTCCCTAAAATAACATCACGAAGAACAAACTGCGATTTGCGTATGATGATGTATTGTTTGTCTGTAACGTAGATAAATTTCGGCAACTAATGGAATAACTTAACAGAGCAAGTTTGCAACTAATACAGAAAATAAATCATGAAAAGATTGAAAAAATATGTAGCCACTAATCAGTACACTGAAAGAAAATCTTACAAATTAATAGTGAATTCATAGTACCTGTTGATAAGTTTGTTTATTTGAAGCAGTTGAAGAGAATGAGTGCAAGGAAAGCAAAGGAAATGCACCGCAAAGTAAAAACAGCATGGAGCGTTTTCGACAACCTAATAGAGTTTTCAGAACTCATTTTCAGATACACTTGAAACCGAAAGTTTAGAATGAGAGTGTATTACTAGTTTTGATTTAAAGCAATGCGGTATGGGCCTTTAATGCAAAAATCATCCAAAATCTGAGAGTTTCTCACTGAGCAGTGCTGAGATACATGCTGCGATTTCTAAGGAGAAACTGGAAAATGAATGGTCCAGGGAGTGCATGGTGAGGCTCCAATGTGGGTGTGGAGAAAACGCAGTCAGACAAATGGATGGGGAGTACGTTTCTGTGTTTTTAAAAGATAAATAAGGACCGAAAATAGGATTAATAGATGCAAGTAGACGAAGGCTTAGCGTGAGGACTTCTGGAGGAGATCTTTGTCTGGCAATGGATGATGATGATCTCATGATGATGATGATGATGATGATGATGATGACTGTGGTGGTAATGGTATCATGGTTTTTATATTTCATATAATACAACAGAAAATCTGTAACTTACGCGTCGCTTATTATCATTTATGCAGCACTAAACAAAAACAGAAAGAAAAATATCGTTTCTTAAGTATTCATTACAAAGCTGTTTTCATAGGTGTGGTCACTTCGACCAGTTTAGTAAATCTTTGAGATACTCCAGCCACTTTCGTGTAAAAGGGTGCATATAAATTAATGTATAGTCAATTTTTATCAGAAGCTGCATTTCGTCGCCTAACATAATTAACAAGCTCTAGAGAAATGTCGCTACCGAAAGAATTATGTACTAAAGGAAAGAATATACGCCTACTTGAAGATGGCAACGTGCTGAATATTCGCGTCGTCCCAATATTTTGCTGGAAATGAATAATGATATAATTAGAAAAGTGTAACGTTTTATAAATTTTGTAGACAGTCGCAAACCTCAATGAATTACATTGTTATATGGGTACATTGAAGACAAATGTGTTATTTTTCAAATGATGATTCTTGCTCTTTGGACGCTGTGGGGCATCAAAATTTGTGAGAGGCGGGGCCAATGTTCCTTCGGATTGTACTGTATATGATGCTCTACTTATTCATGCTGTCCCAGTTACACTGACTGAACACGACAGATTTCTTCGCATTCACTGAGCTTATCTTCATCTAATAGTTCTCGCCGAAATTTCGTATTATGTGTCGTGTATCACAACAGTGGCATTTTTGATACCAGTATATGAATCAGCGCACAATTCAAAAATAACTGACGTTCTGCTTACAAAAGACACCATACACAAAGGTGACAAAAGTGTACCTCTTAATTTCGTGTCGGACCTCTTTTGCCTGCCGTACAGCAGCAACTCGACGTGACACGGACTCGGCCATGCTGCCTCTCCAGACGTCCATAATTGCGAAAGAGTTGTCGGTGCAGGATTTTGTGTACGAGCTGACCTCTCGATTACGTCCCATAAATGTTCGATGGGATTCATGTCGGGCAATCTGGGTGGTCGTATCATTCGCTCCAACTGTCCAGAATGTTCTTCAAACCAATCGCGAACAATTGTGGCCCGGTAACATGGCGCATTGTCATCGATAACAATTTCGTCGTTGTTTGGGGAAATGAAGTCGATGAATAGCTATTACCAACGGAAGTCGACACTCACCTGACCAGGCCACGGTTTTCCAGTCGTCTAGAGACCAACCTACATGGGCACGAGACCAGTAGAGGCGTTGCAAGCGATCTCGCGGTGTTAGCAAAAGCACTCGTGTCGGTCGTCTGCTGCCATACCCTATTAACTCCAGATTTCGCTGCATTGTCCTAAAGAATATGATTTTCGTACTTGCCACACTGATTTCTGCGGTTATTTCAGGCAGTGCTGCTTGTCTGTTAGCACTGACAACTCTACGTAAACGCTGTTGCTCTCGGCCGTTAAGAACCGCGCCACCGCTACGGTCGCAAGTTCGAATCCTGCCTCGGGCATGGATGTGTCTGATGTCCTTTGGTTAGTTATGTTTAAGTAGTTCTAAGTTCTAGTGGACTGATGACCTCAGAAGTTAAGTCCCATACTGTTCAGAGCCATTTGAACCATCTCGGCCGTTAAGTGGAGGGCGTCGGCCACTGTGTTGCCCGTGGTATGACGTAATGCCTGAAATTTGGCATTCTCGGCACACTCCTGACACTGTGGTCTCAGAATGTTGATTTTCCTAACGATATCCGAAATGGAATGCCCCATGCGGCCAGCTCCAACTACCATTCCGCGTTCAAAGTCTGTTACTTCCCGTCGTGCGGCCATAATCATGTCGGAGACCTTTTCACACGGATCACCTGAGTATAAATGATAGCTCCATCAATGCACTGCCCTCTTATACCTCGTGTACGCGATACTACAGCCATCTATATATATGTGCGTATCGCTATCCCATGACTTTTGTCGCCTTAAATGTAAGTGTCGCAGGCGTCTGTGTAGTTGTAAGCTGAAGCTTTTTCCGCCTGTCACACCCCGTATCAATCGACGTTCGCAGCTGTTCAGGAAGACAAACTAACCAGTTACAACGGAACTATGAACTGTGGAAAGAAGTAGCGCATGTCCAAGAACTGAGTGAAGCACTGCACGGCCTATACTAATCTCTAATTGCTTACGTTATGAATTAGTATACAAAACACAATCTGAAGAGCTTTTTCATACTTTTGTTCTCAAGCTTCGACAATACACAACGTATAAAGCGTCTTTTTACGATCAGGAGTTTCTTCTTGCAAAAGAGATTTTTCATCCCTCACAGCATACTACATCAAATCTGTGTTGTTGATACACAAACTGTCTTATCATAAAATACGGTATCGCAGACTTACAGATACTACTGCTTGCTTATGACCCAAAATTATGTAGACGATAGATGATCTGAAACGGAGTACTTCGAGGCGAATAACTAACAGTCGGAAATGAATACTTACAGTAGCTTCTCACCGTTATAAACACCTTGCATTTTACAGCAACAGCGTACGCTCATAACACTGTTCAAAGTGCTGACTCAGTCTCAGTGCATGCAGCAGCCACGTTTAGTGATGAAAGTCCATGCGTCACGACAATCGCTTATCACCAACAACGCCTCTCTACCCGTTTGTGTGGCCCTCCTGATATCTGGGATACAGACTTTTTATTCATTAGACAATTGTTGTACATTCTTGTAAAGAACCATTCAATCTGCATATTTAGCAGTACCAACTCCAATGGAAAGCACTGTGGCTTCGGCAAGCCCAACACAATTTAGTTTCGTTGTCAGGCCGTTCACGGAATATGCCTGTTATATCTTTGGCATGGAGCGGCGGCGATTTCGGCGTTGTTTTACAGTCATGGCGGATGTAAAACTGGGTACCCAATCATTTCATTTGTCACTTACTCGCTCAACCATTATCAAACAGTTTGAACAGGAACACAAAGAAATTATCTGCAATTTACCTGCCCGATATTTGTACCAATTTCCATGATGACAGATCCTTCACCAGCTCTAAAACTCAGTCACAGCAGTGGTCTACCATTTTTCTGCAGACAAAGAAGTGTCGTGTACGACTTCGTACACAACGGTAAGGAGAGATGGGCTACAGAGTGGCGCGGCAGCTGTCGTCGTGGGACAGCTGGACTACAGAAGAAATAATAACCGAACAATCAACCCAGCTAACAGAAGATTTACTTAACTTGTATTTCTCCAAACGTAAGAAGCAGAAGTACCATTTTCTGGACCAGAAACGAAGAAAAAATGTGAAATTTCAAGATGTATCAAACTGTATACAGTGCGACATGTAGCCATAAATTTACGAATTCTGCAGAACAGTAGGCAAGGCTGCACTAAGGTGTCGAACTGAGGAGGGGTGACCACCTTGGTTCAGTCCTAAGCTATTAAGAATCAGTGCAAACTGCCAGTTTGATGCATGTCTAGGAAGGTATCTCACATTCACCTCTTCGAATGCTGACTCTGGGCTACACATGTATTGCGCTTTCAAAACATATTTTGTTTAACTCTTTTTATGCCAATCAGCGTTAAAAAAATAAAATACAGGAAGGTAATGCATTAAAGCTATTAAAATGGTCAGATGTGAAGTTTTGTAGGCAATAAAAGCGTTATACAAAGCATCAAAGTTGAATAAGAGATTTAAAGTTTATTTTCTTTTCCCCATTTTGAGGAGTATTAATCAGTGCTAATTAATGCTGTATAGCTGTAGAAAGCATCAGAATCTCTTCAAGATAGTTCACAGATGCTGCGGTTATCTGTAAGAAAGTGCCAACGCTTTGAGATAGTATCGATTAGCAAAATGACCTACAGATGTTCAAATGTGTGTGAAATCTTATGGGACTTAACTTCTAAGGTCATCAGTACCTAACCTTACACGCTACTTAACCTAAATTATCCTAAGGACAAACACACACACCCATGCCCGAGGGAGGATTCGAACCTCCGCCGGGACCAGCCGCACAGTCCATGACTGCAGCGCCTGAGACCGCTCGGCTAATCACGCGCGGCACCTACCGATGCTTGATGAATGGTGCAGGCTGTGGCAGTTGGTCCCGAACATAAATAAATATGACATACTGCGCGTACATAGGAAAAGATATCCACTACTGTACAACTGCACTATTGATGACTAAATTGCTGGGAACAGTATCTACCGTAAAATAATTGGGAATAACTATCCAGAGCAACCTTAAGTGGAATGACGGCATAAAACAAATAGTAGGAAAAGCAGATGCCAAGATTCACAGGAAGCATCTTAAGGAAATGCAAACTCATCTACGAAGTAAGTGGTTTACAAGGCGCTTGTCCGACCGATTCTTGGAAACAAGACCGGCGCGTCTCTTCAAGGAATCCTTTAGTCGGCACGAGAACGTTACAGAGATGCTCAACAAAATTCTGTGGAAGACTCTGCAAGAGGGGCGGTGCACATCACGGAGTCGCCTACTATTTAACTTTCGAAAGAGTACTTTCCGGGAAGAGAGAATTCGCGAAATTAAAGCTAATGCAGGGGCTTAGCGACAGGGGAGATAAGTTAGTGGTACCAGACGCACCCTCCGCCATATCCCGTCAGGTGGCTTGTGGAGTATTGATGTAGATATATATGTAGATTTTTTGTTGATATGCAACAGGATTCCTCAATTCATCTGATCTTTTTGTGTATTTCAAACTTTTAATTTTCAGTGTCACTTAAACATTACTGGCATTTGAATAACACTTTGCAGCTTTCTCTTCCTTACCCGCTGGTAGGAATGAAGATTAGGGTTTATCATCACGTCGACGACGAACTTAGAAATAAACGACAAGCTCGTGCTGGGAAGGTCTGAAAAGGAAATCGGTCAGTCCCGTTCAAAGAAAACAGCTGGGCATTCGCCTTAATTGATGTAGGGAAGTAAAAGAAATACTGAATGTACATATCTGGATGGGGATTTAAACCCCCGTCGGATGTTTTGTCACGGTACTATCACTCTTGATAAACTCTTTGGGCCGCTGTTTTAACTATAATATGATACAATTTCAGACGGTTAAATCAAAAAGTTGATATCCATATTTACGTTAAAATATAAGGATATGTACTTGGCATAAGGTAACGAAATATGCTCAGCTTTTAAATATAAAAGTAAACTACCATCAAAAACATATGTAGTGGTTAAGCATCAAACGTTTGACATAGAATAAGTTTTGGGAACTTCCTTTCAAATTTAGTTCTTGAGGCACGTCACGTTCTCAAAAACCACCGAACCAGTTATATAAAAATCGGCAGTTTTAGAATATTGCCCTATGTTGTATAAATTTCCATGGGTGCTGATGAATCTATCAGTATGTTTCTCTTTTCAAATTACGCCAGAACCTACACGAAAATATACTGACATTGCACCCTTCCATAGCGAGTGTTAGTTAACAGAGGCTGTAACGAGGTTTCATTTGTCAAGGACAGTTAAAACTGTTGTAGGCCAACTTGCCTCTGTAGAGGGTACAGCGGTTTTATGGCATCCTTGCCAACTGATACAGTCAATGCATCTAGACCAGAGTGGGTGCAACGGCATATTGATAAGTGGGATCGTACTACCAAGTCTTCATAAATTTGACTCAATTTCGTAATCACTCAAATAACGTGACTTACGCTCTCAAAGAGGCAGACTCCAAGAAGACGAAGGCAAAAGGAAATGGACACGATAGAGTGTTTATGTCACGTCTAGGGAAAAGAATAAAGCAACAGGTGACATGAAACTACAGGTTCATGGTTAGCTGTTACCTGTGGATGCGTGAGAACGGACGGATTGTGAGTTAGCGTGTGTCACGCGGGTCTGGGGATCGTAGAACGCACGCAAGAAGCGGCATTGACTCTGGCACAGAGAAGGCTATTACGCCGTACGCATATACAGACAAAAAAAGTTAAACACATAGAAGAAATTGACCAATGTAGATGACATTCCGTGCACTTACATACTATGAGTGGATAGTGGTTAGAGATGCAATCGTCAATGACTGATAGAATGGCCACTAAAGTGCGTTAGTATCTTCACCACTACGTCATGTTATCGAGTCTTACGGGGTATATGGTAGCTGCGCAGAGAGCCAGATGGCTAGTAAGCATTGTCAAGGACCACGGAGAATGTTGAGTGCTCACTTGAGCTATTACCTGCATTTGACAAAGTTTGAGACAAGAAGATTTGTGCGTCTGTATGTGGCTAGCTAGTCACATCGTGCAATATTCAACCCACTATTGGACAGAATGGGAACATCAAAGGAAAACATAAACATTATAAAGGTTCCGGTCGGCAACGCCTGATGCCCCCAAAGGAGCATTAGCCTATTATGCATCTAGCACATCGTAACCGCTTACATCTCCACTTGCCATCCGGAACAATTAAAGGACCTATATCACCACATATTATCCCGCACCACTGTGCAGAGACTGGCAGAAGCCAGTCATCCAACTGGTAGGTAGCTGTTAACATCACTTCACCGACTGCTGCCTTTGGAGTGATGCTGTACGTGGAAAGTATGGACTCCTGACAAGTGGCATAGCATCATTTTCAGTGATGAATCTCGGTTCAGCACTACCTTGGATGACCTTAGTCAGCGCGTATGGCAGCACTGAGGGAAGACGTGCGTTCGGCGAATGATTTGGAGATATACATTGGTGTTACCTATAGCACTCTGAGTTGGCAGCCACCGGGTATGACCACAGGTTACCTCTGGTAGTGATTCATGGAACTCTAGCGGCACAGAAGGTCGTCGTGGGCATACTGGGTTCTCACATGTTCCCTCTCACGATGAGGTATACGGGTAGCGTCTTTCAACAGGACTACACTCGTCCACACACCGCACGCATCTATGAACTACACCCACAGTTTTGAGGTACGTCCTGGGCCAGCACGATACCCCAATCTGTTCTTAATAGAACTTGTGGGAGGACAACTCAGACGTCAATTCCATCCAAGTCCCTACATGAGGAATATGTAGGATATTGAGGACCAGTTACAAAACTTTTGTAACAATGTACCTAAGGAGAGGTTAAATTGGCTGCAAGGCACACTTATCAATGAAATGAAATGATCGTATGGTATTATTGACCGGGAGACCCCGCCTGATGTTTATCAACCGGCCGCTGTAAGTCCATACGTAAGTCAACACTTTTTTTTCTCTGGACGTAGGTTAGTTTTATTCAGAGTGACAATGCACCATATTATTTCCTACTCTTTTGGCTACAAAACTCATTTTTCAACGTAAGCATAATGAGACGGCCTTACCCCACCTTACTGGGAGGGCCTGTATGCTCGCAAAGTACCACTCTACTGGCCTACGTCGGAGTCAATGTCTTGCTGCATCAATAACCTCCCGATGACCCACACACTGATTGCTGTGGAGTGCGTCCTTCTTTGAGCCAACCGGATGGAATATGGAAGGTGGGAGATCCGGACTGTGGGATCGATGAAGAAGAAAAAGCCAATGAAGTTTTGTGAGCTACTCTCGGATGCGCAGACTTGTGTGAGACCATGCGTTGTTATAGAGAAGGAGAAGTTGGTTTGCATTTTTGTGGCGAAGTTGTTTCTTCAGTTTCCTGAGGGTAGCACAGTATAATTTAGAGTTGATCGTTGCACCATGATGGAGGAAATCAAACAGAATAACTCCTTCAGAGTCACAGAAGATCGTCGCCATAATTTTACCAGCTGAGGGTGCGGCTTTGAGCTTTTCCTTTGGAGGAGAGGTGGTGTGCTGCCACTCCACGGACTGCCGTTTTGTTTCCTGTTCGAAGTGATGAACTCATGTTTCATCGATTGTGACGGTGTTCGACAAAAAATTGCCACGATCAGCATCGTAACGCGCAAGCAGTTCCGTATCGATAGATGGCCCTTCGTTGCTCTTTATGGTCTCTTGTTAGACGGCGAGGAACCGAACAGGCACACACCTTTGAGTACTCCAACTGGTGGACGAATGTGTCAACACTACAAAAAGAATAGTCCACATGAGCAGAGAGGGGTTTGTTATCCGTCTCATCCCGAATGAGAGCGTCTGCAAGTTCCAACATTGCAGGAGGCGGAGCCGTGCGTGGTCGGCCAGAAAGCACGAGATGACAGACGCCTGACCCAATGACTCACCGTGCTTCTGTTCACTGCCAAGTCTCAGAAGACATTCTGTAAGCGGCTATGAATATCTGGGATGCTCTAGTTTTCCTCCAAAAGAAACTCAATGACAGCTCTGCTTGGAACGCACCTCCGCTGCAGAAGCTATTATGAAGGCTACGTATAGCACCGGCTCCTATCGCAACTTCATGAAAGTATAGGGGCTAAATCGGGAATGTTCCTCGACGTTCCACAACAAATTCCACATTTTTAAACCGAAATTGGCCGAGAAGAAAGCAAGTGTTTCATTACTTATCGAACACTCCTCGTATTTGATGCTCCTTCGGCGACTTGCGCGTCGATGAAGATGTGATGAGATGATTAGGACAACACAAACACCCAGTCTCCGAGGGAAGAAACCTTCGACTCTCCGGCCCCGGCGGGAATCGATCTGGGGACCGTGCGATCTAGAGGGAGCGGTACGAACGGCTCTATTTTTCAAACACTAGACCAGGTGCTGTGAATTATCCTTCCCAATCAAATTAGTGCAAACATCACGGTCCAACGGGAGCAAAATCGTCCTGACAAGTGACCAGCAGTGTGCTCGTACTGTCAGTTTGGTCACTAATTTGTCTCGATTTTGTAATCTCTAAAATATAAACAGAAAACCTCTCAACGTGTGTAGTTGTTCTGGGTGCTTGACTTTATTTGTCAGTGAGTGTACTTGTGCGCCTCGCCAGAAGATAATTAGTGACGCTATTATGGTCCATTGTTTGGGTCTAACCCACATCTAGTGGAGTGGAAAATTAACGAACAGTGCGTTATGAAGAGCGGAGCATCTGTTTCAAATTATAATTGGAAGGGAAACGTCATCAATGAAATGTGCTTGAACAGAAAGAAGAAAATACCACCAGCATCATCGGCACCGACAGCACTGCAGTATAGGGGCCTCCATTACAATTTTGCGCGCTTTATGTTCTATAGCTACTCACAACCATGTCGGTCCTGCATGTTTTTTAATTACATATGCTCATTTCTCATTATGTTGCATTTTCAGTCTATTCTCTTTGAATATATAACGGTTATATGAATACTGTATACACGGAGTTGGCACAACTCACAAATTACAGGAAAAAATAAATGAAGGAACGACATCGCTACCCTGGAAACATGTGATGTCGCAATAAAATCTCAAGTTACTACTAGTGAAATGTTTACAAGTAAAAGAAGTAAGTGATCCCAGAAGACAATGTCATTCACGAAACTATGGCCTTCTAAAAACTGTCAGGAATTGATATTTGCGTGCCGGCCGGAGTGGTCGAGCGATTCTGGGCGCTTCAGTCTGGAACCGCGCGACCGCTACGGTCGCAGGTTCGAATCCTGCCTCGGGCATGGATGTGTGTGATGGCCTTAGGTTAGTTGGGTTTATGGAGTTTTAAGTTCTAGGGGACTGATAACCTCATAAGTTAAGTCCCATAGTGCTCAGAGCTATTTTTTGATATTTGCGAATGTGTACAGCTACCGTTCACAATGAAAGAAAAAAAAAACAGTTGTCGTTAGAGCATGTAAGAGGGATAGAATTTTTATAACTTGTAACAGATGTCATACTTAGACAAAATAGTTGTTATGTCAACAGTTGAAAAAAGTGTTCAGATGTGTGTGAATTGCTAACGGACCAAACTGCTGAGGTCATTGGTCCCTAGACTTACACACTACTTAAACTAACTTACGCTAAGAACGACACACACACACACACACACACACACACACACACACACACACACACACACACACACACACATGCCCGAGGGAGGACTCGAACCTCTGGCGGGAGAAGCCGCGCATCCCGTGACATGGCGCCTCAAACCGCGCGGCCACTCCGCGCGGTTATATGTCAACACTTAATCCACGGAATAAATATTTCTATATTCGCGAGCTGTTTGTCAAAAAAACTAACGATGAATCTTTAATAAAAGTAAAATACCTCTGGCGAAAGAGCTTTTTCATTTTCATTACGCTCAAAGAGAGAAGAAACGAAAATAATTTTTGTTACAATAGCAGCTTCAGAACATAGACATCCATACAAAATATTAATTTAGGTTACTTTCATAAATTTGGCACCATTGATGGTAAAGTATTTTTTATTTGCTTCTAGCATACAAGCATTTTAGCAATCACAAATGGTAAAGTAATTAATGCCGATGCGCAGCAAAGAATTAGCTGTACACTCGTCAGGACAGAGTTGGCCAATTTTGTGAAGTGGCCTCGTTTAAGGTTTTCGGTGACCCACTGCTAACCCCACCCCTCTTATGGATCCTCATCTTCCATTGGCTCCTTTCCCCCCTCCCCCTTCACTTTTCCTCTCCTTCCCCCCCCCTTTTTTTCCCGTCATCTGACCAGTTTCCCCCCACCTGCTCTCGGGTGTGGTATGTCGTATTTGTGGCAACTTTTTAGTGCAGTGTTTAAGTGAGTGTTCAGTGTTGTGTGTCTTTCCACAGTGTTGCGAACAGAAATCATGCTGTCGCTGGGTGTGCGTTTTATATCTCTTGCGAACAGAACCCAGACTGTCGCCGTGTTTTTTTTAATTGTCTGTCTATTATTTTTCTGCTTCCTGTGTATTTTATTAGCATCATCAACCCTGTGTTTTATGTTTTAAGCTCCAGAATTTTCTGCCATTTTACCTTTAAGTCACCGATTTTATCGCCAACTGTTATTATTTTTTATTATCTTCATCTTTTTAAACCAAATTCTCTAGGCTGAAGAGCGGCGTAATAAGCTGCTGCCAGCCCGCCCGCCCCCCTTTAGCGGGAATCGAAACTCAATAAAGGGAAAAACCACTGCTAACAGCCAATAGCGCCATATTTCACGAACGACACTGCAAGTAAGGTTGGTTGGTTGGTTGACTTGGGAGAGGGGACCGAACAGCGTCATTGGTCTCATGGGATTAGGGAAGGACGAGGAACGAAGTCAGTCGTACCATTTCAAAGGAATCTTGCCGGCATTTGCCTGTAGCGATTTACGGGAAACACGGGAAACCTAAATTAGGATAACCGGAAGCGTCGCCCTCCCGAATGCGAGTCCAGTGTGCTAACCTCTGCGCCACCTCGGGCGGTGCATGTAAGGGAATATCAAAGCATCTCTATTAGTACCATGGCCGGTTTCAGTAGCCATACAGTGCAGTCCTAGGCATTGGGCAGGTATATGCCGTAGGACAATATGTCGACTACACACTTATGATTCCCATTTCTCGGGTTCACTGCACTACAAAACCATCCACCGTCTGCCAGAGGATTTCCTGTACAGCTTACGGCTGCAGTTTCCCTAGGACCTTAGTGCAGAAGCCTAAGAGCAGTTGGTCTTTACGTGCGTCCTGCTCACAGCTCTGTACAAACGGGTGGAGTCTGGGATATTGAGATTGTACTCGTACACTGAACAAACTGAAGCAAGAACGTGTTTTTAACGGATGAATACATCAGTTTTCATAATGATTCGCACAGTGCGTTCTTCTCGAGGGAAAGTTTTGTCCTTACATTTGCAGGAACATAGCGAAAAACAGAAAAGCTTTTTTTTGGTGGTACGGTTCATTTATAGGGATATGTCTTTGTGGACGGAAGTTTAGAGTTCCACTACTTCGTTCGTTGTCAGTGGAATGCTGTTCAGGCCTAAAGGTGAAGAGATTAGGTAGTGTAAACACGTATTTACTAAGATGGTATCTGTTCTTTCAGATATGTCCGAAAGAACACATACCAGCTTAGTAAATATATAATTAAGGCTCACCGGCCGCTTGACCACCTTCTTCTTCTGTGCGAATGCACAAACAGTGCACGAACTCTTACGGGAATCGGCAACGCGCCGCAAGTAATGAGTATAATGGGCGGGGGCACTACGAATGTAGTGCGGGACAATACGATGAGAATGTGGGTTTCGCGGGAGGCGTGCCAGAAATAAATCCCTGCAGTCTCGCTATCCTCTGTGTCCTCGGTGGCTCAGATGGACAGAGCGTCTGTGTAAGCAGGAGATCCCGGGTTCGAGTCCCGGTCGGGGCACACATTTTCATCTGTCCCCTTTGACGTATGTCAACGCCTGTAAGCAGCTGAGGGTGTTCATTTCATTGTAATTTCAGTGTAAACACATATTGTGTGTGACTCTGTGGATCCGTCGGTATGCGCCAGACTACAAATCTAAAGGACCAGGTTTCGATACCCAGCCGCTCCAAGCATTTATCACCTCTAGGTATGACATATCGATCTGAAAAGTGTCAAGTCACAGCGTGGTTCGGAGTTCATGTGAAGCTATGGTTTCCCTACAACTGGCTGGGTAAGACATTTCAAGTAAGGAAATAAAAAACTATCTCCAATAGTACTACGCCCAGTAAAGCACTGTGATGTTGGATCCAACCTTCGAATCGACAGATTTAGCTTAGACACACGTGCAACTTCTCAAAGGTTCGGCTGGACCACATAATAGCTGCACGCGTCGAGTTACGCTGGTTAACGAATTACTCGCGTCTAAGAGAGGCCAGAGAAATCTTGGTTTTTAATTCCTGTAGAGCACGTCTGGGGACCTACCACGGTCCCCCTTCACACCTATTTCTCTGGACTGGGATCGATTGCTGATGGAGCTCGTTTAACCCAAAGAGAGCAGGGCAACTCACACACAATCAGGTGTGGCAACTAGCGGTATTAGCTGTTTTGTTATAGGGGAAGACATCTTAAGATGTCGTTTTTTATATGTATCTTCTGCTTACGAGCTTTTATTGTTTCATATTTCGGACACTACTTTATTGTAAGCTTTATTTGCAGTACAACACGCATGACAACGCAAATAAGAAAGAATTCGACAGTAAACGATTGAAGAATTAGTGATGAACATGTGCAGCTAGTCGCATCGTTTAAATATTTATGAGTTCGTTAACTCTAAGAAGCGTTATGAAATGGGACCAATACGCAAAGCCAGTATTACGAAAGGCGAATGGAGGACTTAGATTTGTTGTAAGGGTTCTGGGAACTGCAGTGCTTCCATATAGCAAATCGCCTACATAACAGTAGTGCAGTCAGTTCTGGAGTATTGCTCCAGAGTTTGGTAGACGTCACACGAATTCAGAGATGTGCTGCCAGTATCATAATAGAGTGGAACATACAATTTTGAAGTGTAACCGAGGTGCTCGTGGAACATAAATGGGACTTTTACTTTTTAAGAAAATCGTCGCTGCTTCGCGAAACTTGTCGGGTGAGTTTAGATAACAAGTTTGAGAAAATCTATGCGACAGTTCTACTGCCGCCAGCGTATATTTCGTGTAGGAATGGTGGGAATAAGGTTAAATATTAGGCCGCGTACAGAGGTATCCTAACAGTCATTCTTCCTGCTCTCAGTACGAGAATGGAACTGTACAGAATGACGATAATATTGATTTAGTATCACTGACAGATAATTATCCTACAACTTATCTTGAAAAATAATTCAGGGATAGGAAAACTACGTTCATAGCTTTTGCAGATTTTGAGAAAGCGTTTGACAATGTCGACTGGAATACCCTCTTTGAAATTATGAAGGTAGCAGGGGAAAAATACAGGGAGTGCATGGTTATACACAATACTGGTCATTAAAATTGCTACACCACGAAGATGACGTGCTACAGACGCGAAATTTAACCGACGGGAAGAAGATGTAGTGATATGCAAATGATTAGCTTTTCAGAGCATTCACACAAGGTTGGCGCCGGTGGCGACACCTACAACGTGCTGACATGAGGAAAGTTTCCAACCGATTTCTCATACACAAACAGCAGTTGACCGGTGTTGCCTGGCTAAACGTTGTTGTGATGCCTCATGTAAGGAGGAGAAATGCGTACCATCACGTTTCCGACTTTGATAAAGGTCGGATTGTAGCCTATCGCGATTTCGGTTTATCGTATCGCGACATTGCTGTTCGCGTTGGTATCACTAGCAGTCGAGATGACTGCATGGCTGTAACGGATCGTGCAGCCACGTCTCGATCCGTGAGTCAACAGATGGGGACGTTTTAAAGACAACAACCATCTGCACGAAAAGTTCGACAACGTTTGCAGCAGCATGGATTATCAGCTCGGACACCACGACTGCGGTTACCCTAGGCACTGCATCACAGACAGGAGCGCCTGCTATTGTGAACGACGAACCTGGGTGCACGAATGGCAAAACGGCACTTTTTCGGATGAATCCAGGTTGTGTTTACAGCATCATGATGTTCGCATCCGTGTTTGGCGACATCGCGTTGAACACACACTGGAAGCGTGCATTCGTCATCGCCAAACTGGCGTATCACCTGGCGTGATGCTATAGGGTGCCATTGGTTACACGTCTCGGACACCTCTTGCTCGCATTGACGGCACTTTGAACAGTGGACGTTACATTTCAGATGTGTTACGACCCGTGGCTCTACCCTTCATTCGATCCCAGCGAAACCCTACATTTCAGAAGGATAATGCACGACCGCACGTTGTAAGTCCTGTACGGGCCTTTCAGGATACAGAAAATGTTCGACTGCTCCCCTGGCCAGCACATTCTCCAGATCTCTCACCAACTGAAAACGTCTGATCAATGGTGGCCGAACAACTGGCTCGTCACAATACGCTAGTCACTACTCTTGATGAACTGTGGTATCGTGTTGAAGCTGCATGGGCAGCTGTAC
This sequence comes from Schistocerca americana, assembly GCF_021461395.2. Classification (NCBI taxonomy): domain Eukaryota; kingdom Metazoa; phylum Arthropoda; class Insecta; order Orthoptera; family Acrididae; genus Schistocerca; species Schistocerca americana. Next base: position 424,410,874 of record NC_060130.1, on the reverse strand, counting down.
CTGTACACGCCATCCAAGCTCTGTTTGACTCAATGCCCAGGCGTATCAAGGCCGTTATTTAGGCCAGAGGTGGTTGTTCTGGGTACTGATTTCTCAGGCTCTATGCACTCAAATTGCGTGAAAATGTAATCACATGTCAGTTCTAGTATAATATATTTGTCCACTGAATACCCGTTTGTCATCTGCATTTCTTCTTGGTGTAGCAATTTTAATGGCCAGTAGTGTACAACGTTTGTAGAAACCAGACAGCAGTTACAAGAGTCAGTGGGCATGAAAGGATAGCTGAGAACGGAGTGGGACAGAGTTGTAGCCTATCACCAATGTTATTCAATTTGTGCATTGAGAAAACAGTAAGGAAAACGAAAGAAAAGTTTGGAGAAAAAATTAAAGTTCAGGGAGAAGATATAAAAGCTTTGCGGGTTGCCGATAACATTGTAATTCTGTCAGAGACAGCAAAGAACTTGGAAGATTAGTTGAAGGGGATGGACAGTCTCTTGAAAGCAGGACATAAGATGAAAAGCAACAGAAACAAAACAAGGGTAATGGAATGTACTGAAATTAAATCAGGCGTTGCTGAGGGAATTAGATTAGAAAACGAGACAACAAAAATAGTAGATCAGTTTTGTTATTTGGCTGGCAAAATAACTGATGGTGACTGAAGTAGAGGGGATATAAAACGTAGACTGGCAGTGGTAAGAAAAGTATTTCTGAAGAGGAGAAATTTGTGACCATCTAATATAGGTCAAAGTAACAGGAAGTCTTTTCTGAAGGTATTTTTCGGGAGTGTAGCTTTGCATGGAAGTGAAAGGTGGATGATAAACAGTTCACACAAGGAGAGAATACAAGCTTTTGAAACGTGTCGCTACAGAGACCATGTAACCAATGAGGAAGCACTGAACATAATTGGTGAGAAAAGAAATTTGTTGCATAACTTAACTGAAGGAGAGATCAATTGACAGAGCACATTCTCAGACATCAAAGGATCACCAATTTAGCAAATGGTTGAAATGGCTCTGAGCACTATGGGACTTAACTTCTGAGGTCATCAGTCCCCTAGAACTTACAACTACTTAAACCTAACTAACCTAAGGACATCACATACATCCATGCCCGAGGCAGGATTCGAACGTGCGACCATAGCGGTCGCGCGGTTCCAGACTGTAGCGCCTAGAACCGCTCGGCCACCCCGGCCGGCACCAATTTAGCACTGGAGGAAAGTGTGAGAGGTAAAAATTGTAGAGGGAGTCCAAGAGATGAATACAGTAATCAGGTTCAAAAGGACGTAGGTTGCAGTATTTATTCGGGGCTGAACGAGGTAGCAGAGGATAGAGCAAAATGGAGAGCTACATCAACCGAATCTTCGGACTGAAGACCATAACAACAACAACAACAACAACAACACTGCCAGCGGACAACGACATGGACGCAGGTGAGCTGGCGTGGGTCTCACGGCAGAGTAGTGCTGCAAACTGTCGCGGATGGGGCGCGGGGAGCGTTGTAGGGGCAGAACCGTGATCCAGGTATTTATTTGATGGTGGTGACAGGCCGGGCCCGTCAGTTTTTACGCTGACATTGACTACCTTGGACCTAGTTCTCGCATCGCGCCATGCTCTTGGTTCCAGCTATCAGTCACTCGTAGTGGTCAAGTTTTGCGCTTTTTTCTGCGCTGTCTCTACGCGGTGTTCGCATTCTCAGCTCACTCGTAGATTAACCCACACGTTGAGTTTGTTTTCCTCGTCAGTGGTCCAGCTACTTGACTTCCGTAGTCGAGCCAACGCCGGCTGGAGTAGTTACATTCTACATTTACATTCACATCTACATAGATATTCCGCAACCCATCTTTCTTTCCTATTCCACTCTCAAATAGAGCGAGAGAAAATCGACTGTCCATATGCCCCCGTATGAGCCTTAATATTTCGTATCTTATCTTCGTGGTCCTTACGCGCAATGTATGTTGTCGGCAGTAGAATTGTTCGGCAGTCAGCTTCCAGTTCCGGTTCTCTAAATGTTCTCAATAGTGTTTCTCGAAAAGAACGTCGCCTTCCCTTTACTTCGATATGACCTGGTACGGATCCCAAACACTCGAACAGTACTCAAGAATAGGTCGCACCAGTGTCCTATATGCGATCTCCTTTACAGGTGAACCATTCTTTCCTAAAATTCTCCCAATAAACCGAAGTTCACCATTCGCCTTCCCTACCACAGTTCTCATATCCTCGTTCCACCTCATATCGCTTTGCAACGTTATGCCCGATATTTAAACAACTTGAATTTGCCAAGCAGGGTACTAGTAATACTGTATCCGAACATTACAGGCTTCACAAATTGAGCAAGCAAATAACCTGTTGGCCCGCCTCTGGCCATTAAGTAATCAGTTACTCGGCTTAACGTTATTTGATAGAGTTGTTGGATGTCCTGCTGAGAAATACCGTGGCAAAGACTTTCCAATTGGCGCGCTAGATCGTCAAAATCATGAGATGGTTGGCGGGCCGTGCCCATAATGCTCCAAACGTTTTCCATTGGGGCGAAATCTGGCGACCTTGCTGGCCAACATATGGTTTGGCAAGCACGAAGGAAGCAGAAGAAATTCCCGCCATGTGCGGGCGGAAATTATCTTGCTGAAATGTAATCCCAGGATGACTTGCCACGAAGGGCAACGACACTGGGAGTAGAATATCGTCGACGTACCAGTGTGCTGTAACGGTGCCGTGGATGATAACCACAGGGAGCCTGCTATGAAAAGCTGGTCGCTGAGGCCGAGCAGTTCTAGGCGCTTCAGTCCTGAACTGTGCTGCTGCTACGGTCGCAGGTTCGAATTCTGCCTCGGGCATGGATGCGTGTGATGTCCTTAGGTTAGTCAGATTTAAGTAGTTCTAAGAGTAGGGGACTGATGACCTCAGGTGTTAAGTCCCATAGTGCTTAGAGCCATTTGAACCATTTTTGCTATGAGAAGAAATATTCCACCTCTCTCCAGGGCGTCTCCAGATACGTCTTTGGCCCGGAATCTCATTGAGTGGAGTAGAATTGTCTTCACTGATGAGTCCCGCTTCGACCTGAAACCAGCGAAGACGTGTCTGGAGACGTCCTGGACAGCGGTGGGATACCAGCCTAACTGTCGCCCGCCATACGGTCCGACCGGAAGTGATGGTCTGGGGTGCCATTTCTTTACATGGCATTACCCCTGTGATTGTTGCCCTTTCATTGCAAGCCATCCTGGGCTTACATTTCAGCAAGATAATGCCCGCCTGCACACGACAATAATTTTCACTGCTTGTCTTCGTGGTTTCCAGACCATACTTGCCGCAAGGTCGCCGGATCTCACCCCAACTGAGGTCGTTTGAAGCATTATGGGCCACCCCCCCCCCCCCCCCCACGCCATCACTGGATTTCCCCAACTGAGATCGTTTGAAGCATTATGGGCAGCCCCCCACCGCCATCTCTGGATTTCGACGATCTAACGCATCAATAGGACAGAATTTTGCGCGATATCCCTTAGGAGCACACCCAACAACTCTGTCAATCAATGGCAAGGCGAATAACTGCTTGCTTAGGGGCCCGACGTGGACCAACGCCTTATTGACTTGCTCAATTTGTGAAGCTCTTTCTCTTGAATATATCATCCATTTTTTTCTAAAAATTGGAATTATTTGTTTGTCTGTACGTGTACCTTACATCTACCGATTTCTGCATCATTCGGAAAATTTCTTCGTTGTGCATCTTTTTCTTTTTTGTCTTAGAGTGTTTATTGATGTGCTATATGTATGCCTTCGTCGGTATCTGACGACCGTTAATCAAAGCACTGTAAAATCTTTTCGGACAGATAATAATTTATTTTTGTTTGTTTGAGATCTTCGCCGGCCGAAGTGGCCGTGCGGTTAAAGGCGCTGCAGTCTGGAACCGCAAGACCGCTACAGTCGCAGGTTCGAATCCTGCCTCGGGCATGGATGTTTGTGATGTCCTTAGGTTAGTTAGGTTTAACTAGTTCTAAGTTCTAGGGGACTAATGACCTCAGCAGTTGAGTCCCATAGTGCTCAGAGCCATTCGAACCATTTTTTTGAGATCTTCACCGCCATTAAGTTGTAACAAAACGTGGTAGTGGTATCTCTCTGCACGTGGAGAGAGAGTCTATGATAAGGTGGATTATGTACTCGTTTCTAGGCCTGTCTGTTCGACTCTTTCCTCCTACCATCCCTTCAATTGCTGCTTCCAAGAACAACTCATGTTTTAATTCGTTTTCAACTACTCTACCTCTTCGTTTCATTATATTCTTCAGAAGACAATTTTTCTCATTGACTTGTTGGACTTCTCGGTTTCTTACTCGATCAGTACATCTAATATTTAACAGTCTGCATTACCAAGAGCTTTCAACGCTCTAGTAGTTTCTTTTCTGTCTTCATCATTGTCCATATTAAGCTCATGTACAGAACTGTGTTTCAAATACAGGTTTTCCCTGAGTCTTTCTCTAATCGTAAAGTTTTTAGCTTTGATATTAGTAGCGGTTTATTTTTATAGATAGCCCTTATACCTTGTGCAATGCTACTTTTTTCTTGCATCTTCCCTCTGAAAGAGATATTAACTGGGTATACCCCTAGGATAACTAGTAGCGAATAGAGATTATAGGCACCGAATGCTCCAGTTGTCCCTAGGAGCACATCCCTTTGTGTACGCCCCTGGAGTGATATATTATTATTTGTAGGTGGAGCTGCAGCCCTCACGTTAAGAAAACTTCACGCGAACTAGTGTGAAGAATGTGGAGGGTCATACAGGGGAAGGGCGAGGTTGTGTGCTGCGGCTGCGGCTGTCGACTGTCGGCTGGTATCGATCTATGGCGGCGCGCCGGCCCTTGCCAACACAGCGCACGGCCGCACGCACACTAACTCAATTATCCCGTTTCGCTCCCCAGACTCGTTATTGAACCCCTTCTGTTGTCACTATCAGCAGCTGCGGGTTCTGAGCTTATATTCTGTTTACCACAGCTGCCCAACGCGAACGAGACCAATATGTTCACTGGCTCGAAAAGTTTAGTATGTCAGCGCAACGAGCAATTTTTAATTTTCCCCCTTTACCCTAACGAAAGAGCTCGTTTCCAAAGAGTCTTAAAACAAAAAATTCTAATTTTGTGTCCTTTTTATATTACTGGATGCACTCTATCTCCTCACATCTAGTCAACGATTTGTTATCAAGCTAATCTGATATTTATCGTGATGTAGGCGGTTTTAAAATTGGTGACTCTTCCCGATTGTATGGCTGTGGTCAACTTTCCCGTTCCTAATGTTTAATATAGATTATCTCCGCCGATCACGTATAATCTTCGACCACGCCCTTTTTCCACAGTATTTATGTCACTCTCCGACGTCCGACCTCTCCGTCGGCGAACACAGCGGAGCTCTAGAAGAAATGTTGGGAAGAGAAAAGTTTCGTGGGTCACGACCATACAACTCGGAATATTCACCAACAGCTAAGAATTCCGTCGTGAAAGCCTCCACTGTATGGTTTAAAAATTGTTTTCATATTGAATATAGAGAGAGAATAATCGAGATATAACACTCAGCCTTTATTCACCACGTTTGATGAAATCTCCAAGCAGACAGTTCAGATGTTCAGGTGAGATTATTGAATCATCGGTGTTAAATATGGAAGTAAACAAAGATCGAATAGCATACAAAGAGCATGAAAACTCACTTGGAACAAACACCAAAACTGACGAAATTACGATACAGCTTTTAAAACGAAATTGTTTTATGCATTAAAACTGTGATACTTGGTGATTGATCTCAAATTATAAGTATCATACACCAAGAAAGAAAAGTTCGAAGAAGGAACGTAGGAACAAAAAGGCGAAATTGAATTTAGATGAAGAAGGAATCAAAGGAAATGTGTCAAGCTGCAGAAAAACTCACAGATACAATCAGGAAAGGTCGATTACAATATTATGGTCACTTACATAGAATGAATAACAACAATCTCATAAATAAAGTTAAGAACTTAGCTTTGTCGATGAGAAACGGAAGAAACTGACTAACAGAAATCATTGAAGACGTTAAGGTAATTGGCAAGCATGAAGAAATCATTTAAGAAAGAACAAGACTCTGAACCATAATTAACAATCAAAAATTAACAGAGAAGCCCTTTCGACAAGCTACAGGATGGACAGAAGAAAAACAGCCAATGCATTAACGTGTATTGAGAGGCAAAGAAACTTTACACACACTCTTCAGTTGCACACAACGAAAAAAAGCATCTAACATCGTCGTTGTTTTTCACTTCCAGTATGTCTTAAATCCATGTTGTCACTCCATAGAAGCAAAGCAGTCTGCGACACATACCGTGTATCTCGGGGCTACGTGCGGCAATCAACTGTTATTGTAAGAGTCAATGTACTTTTTATTCTTCTTATTTACATGATCGAAAGAAATCTAGCATTGAAGAAGAAGAAGAAGTAGTGTATCACTCGAATAATTCCTCTAGCAAAATGACTATAACACCAACAATATGAGTAAAACCAAAGTACGTAAATAGACCACAAATAACTCGCAGCCTACACTAGCGATAAATGTCATTAGATTTCTTCCCCTTGTTATACTGGCAGCAAGCGTTTCCATACCATCGTTTTATTAGTGTCAAGTAAAATGGTTCAAACGTTTGTCATAACAATCAATATCACTTTTTCCGGTAAGAGGACATACTTATTTACCAGCTGATAATGTTTTTTACGTAGCAGATGCATTTTTACGGAAAATAGAGCAACCTATGTTGCTATTTAGTTACCATAATGAATTCGAAAATTTAAGATACGCGTATGAAATTTTTAGGACTGATTTCTCTACACCTGCAAAGCAATTTCTAGAAATAAATTAAATCCAAAATAAACATTAAAACAACGCAAGTAAAACCCATTGAGATAAAAGCTTGAAAAGCGGGTCTGAAAGCCACCTACCCGGATATTATCAGGTGTTTTCACTCCCTGTTAAAGAGGTAGACGAGGTAGTCATTACTTGAACCAAGCAAAGAAAAAAAAATGGCTCTGAGCACTATGGGACTTAACATCTGTGGTCATCAGTCACCTAGAACTTAGAACTACTTAAACCTAACTAACCTAAGGACATCACACACATCCATGCTCAAGGCACGATTCGAATCTGCGACCGTAGCGGTCACGCGGTTCCAGACTGAAGCTCCTAGAGCCGCACGGTCACACCGGCCGGCTGAACCAAGTAAAGAGGCCTAACTGACTACTGAAGGGAAGTTGAAAGATATTACATTACTTTTCAGTTAGATAGGAAACTAGGAGCACCAGTCTGCAACGTCCTTTTGGCATAAGTTCTGCTTTGAGATCTTGCCTTTTATAACATTGGTATTTGTTTTCGGAATTTATTAAATTCATTTGAGCTAAATCATATCTAAACAGTTTGTTGTTCCAAAAAGTATGTTCTATGTAAATTGTTTCAGAAAGTAAAAATGAAATCGCGTAAATGACCACATTTTACCACACTTTCTGTCACTGCGTAAGTATAGTAAAACATTGCTGTGTTTTGTCTCCATTACTGTACAATTTCGGCTGTAAAGTCTTTTAGATGTTTTTGTGTACAACCCACTAGAATATCCAAGATCCTATCAAACCGTAGATTTAATTGTGTAAACGGAGTTTGGCCCAATATCAAATTGGGCAATCAAGGGCATGATAAGTGTATTTAGAACAACAGTAATTCGGCGTACCACTTAGATCTATATGGACCTCTGTACAGTGACCTAATCAGATATATGCAAGAGCACATGATACCTAAATGTGGGAAAAATGTAAATATTTTTGAGATGTCTATGGAACTAGAGAGCTCTTACTGTGTATGAATTGAAGACAAAGTGTACAGTAATCTTCAGATTCATTCCATGTGGTCTAGGGATACCGAGAAATATTTCAAAGAGCTTATTTGTTTCTGTTACTTAGATGGCTTGGAACTAATGAAACAAGAGAAAGTGTGTCAAAGGTTATTTTACACACGGACGCTTAAAAACGCGTAAATTGTAAGAACAATAGAAGTGAATGTCTTCCTCACTTCTGCGGTTAAACAAAAATTGCTGAATACATGATTTGAAAGGAATGCGACGTTTGCACTACCGAGAAACTATTAGTCATGGTGTATTAGCGCACAACGGTTTTTCGTCTTCAAACTGCGTCCTTGGGCTGTGACGGTTTAATGCAGAGGTATGATTGCGCTCTGTTGGAAGGAATGAAAAAAACTAAAAGAGATTAATACTGAAAATTAATGTTTTACCACATATATGTTCAGTAAGTAGGTGTTGCCTTAAAATTATGACTCGGTTGGGTCCTTAGACATCTGATTCGTATATTTCTCACATTGCTTCCCGTGAGACTGCGCAGAAACTCTGGTGTTCTTTCTTCACGATGGAGTTCACAAAAACATCTGCGGTAAACAGCTCTTCCTCTGCCAATGAGTTGGTAGATTTTGTGGGAACTTTACTGTCATGCTGCTGTAAAAGAGGTTCTATAGTGGAAATCAAATATTTTCCTTCTGATCAACAAACACCCTCAACTTCAATGAAACTTCGTGTTAGAATATGAGGCTATAAAACATTAGTCAGTGAAAATAGGAAAAGTAGGTCAGTTTTTTGTCATTTTCATTTCAAAAATCTGTTGTAATCGGCAAAGCAAAAGTGCACAGCTTAGACATCTGTAATATGTAGCTTCTAGGAAGTACAGTAGATATTAATGTCCCTTCGAAGAGAAATTAATCAGAGACGAATCACAAGTTCGGATTGCACAAGGATGGCAAAGGAAAGTGGCTTTTGATTTTCAAAGGAAAAATAGTGGCATTCGCTTTCATAGATTGAAGTTACAAATGATGTGAAAACACTGATAGACTGTAATAACGTCTTGTCTTCCGTCAGTCTAATACCAGTACCTTTTGTAGCAGCAGCGTTATTGTCGGTGGTACTAGAGGGACCATTACGTCGATTAGCAAGAACACGTCACAATTCTGTGGCACCTGGTAAATCCGGTGGTATCATGTAATTGTGTGTCTAGCTGTTTGCGATAGCCCCTGATGAAATGCCCTTGGAGATGAGACCCATGTCACGGGGCCGTTCCACATTGTATCTCATATGGGATGACTTGTCAACAGAAATAACTGTTGTAATAATGATCACAGTGCTGAGTGTCAACTGAACCGTGTCACTGGAACAATCGCTGGATCATGGACAGCATCACACAGCAAGCCGAAAAGAGCAGTGCTCTTAGCCTTACGAAAATGTTGTATAGTAAATCAATCATACTTGGCGGTTACCTTCTAGATTCAACATCTATAGACACACACCGCAAGCCAATGCACAGAGCATGGTGAGGGGTAATTTGTACCATTTCCTCACCTGTTACAGTCATTAATGGAACGAAAGGAAAATGAATATCTGTGTACCACTGTACGGACCATAATCTCCCTTACTTTACCTGTGCAATGAAAGTTTAGCTGAATGCGGTCTGCAGATGATATGAAGGAATTCGATTGCGGCGACTTAGTAAAAACCACCACGTCTTTCGCCTAACGTGATTTACGGAAGCAGAGGGAAACCTACATCTGAATTGCCTTAAGAGGATTTGAATCTCGCTTCTTCTGGACGCTAGTCCGTTGTCCTTAACGCTGCGTCGCCTCCATAGTTAAACAGTGGTCAGTTAACAAAACGAAGACAGGCACCTTCAGTGCCAGCCGCTCTCGCTGTAAGGGAAGTGAACATGCAGCTTGAGTAACGCAATCCAGGTTTTCGAGGCTCGGGAGCTAAGGTAAGAAAGAAAAGTGTTTTTAATCCGTTGTAGTGAGTATGTCAGTGTTATTTAATGATTTTTGTATATTTTCTGTTAAAAGTAATAAGTAACAGAGAAAATGCGTGAAACTAGTATATTCCTCAACGGTCAACAGCTTAAATACTCTCTGAGAACCATAAAAAGAGGATTTTCTTTCAGCCTGAAATAGATCAGCCCTGTGAAGACATTTATTTGACGTGACTTAGGGACAGCACAACCAATTCAAATAAAGTCGGTTGTAGAAGGGCGTTAAGCCGTTGGCTCCTCAGTACGAAATCGGGGCTACATCGCAAAGCCCCTTCGTTCTTGCGAAGCAGGTTTTTACAACGCAGAGTACGATGAGAATTTAATCTGTAATTAACTTTAAACCATAATCTTCCCTTTTCTCCCTTAGTGCCTACGGCAAGTAATAACTGCGGACGACGATCAAATTTAATGACCAGTCAGCCATATCAAACTTGTTTATGAGCTTTTTTTCCAAACTACCGGAATGAGGAATGGGTATCCATTAGGCCCCGTACACTTTAAAATTTTCCTTCTGCCTACTGTCTTTGACATTTGCATCACATACGCTCAACTAAAAATCATACCGAAAATATCGCCTTCTCTCCTTCGGCGGACTGTGAAGACTTGCTGAAATGCAAATCACATACAATAAAATCACTTAGATGCAGTTTATTAATAATTTTCATAAATGCTTAAAGGCATCAGTCTGCAACCGAGAGAGGTGGCGCAGTGGTTAGCACACGGGACTCGGATTCGGGAGGACGTCTGTTGAAACCAGGGTCCGGCCATCCAGATTTAGGTTTTCAGTGATTTCCCCAAATCGCTCCACACAAATGCCGGGATGGTTCCTTTGAAAGGACGCGGCCGATTTCCTTCCCCATGTTTGACACAATCCAAGCTTGTACTCTGTCTCTAATGACCTCAGTGTCGACGGGACGTCAAACCCAATCTTCCTTCCTTCCTTTTAACACTAGTGCAACCAGTTCTTGTGTACTGCTCCCATATTTGGGATCCCCACATAGTCAGATTAAAGAAGGACATCGAAGCAGTTCAGGGGCGGGCCGCTAGATTTGTTACTGGGAGGTTGGATCGACACGGAAGTACTACGGAGACTATTTGGGAACTCAAATGGGAACCCCTGGAGCAACGACTCTGTTTTTTTCGAGGAATACTATTGAGGAAATGCAGAAAACCGGCATTTGAAGCTAACTGCAGAACGACTCTATTACCAGCAACGTACATTTCGCGCAAGGACCACAAAGACAAGATACTAGACATTAGGGCTCGTACGGAGGCACACAGACAGTCGTTTTTCTCTCGCTCTGTTTGCGAGTGGAACAAAGAAGAAAATGACTAGTAATTCTGCGAGGTACCCTCTGCCACACGCCATACAGCGACTTGCGTAGCATGTATGTAAATAGACTGAAGCGCCAAAGAAATTGGTATAGACATGCGTATTCTAATACAGAGATATGTAAACAAGCAGAATACGGCGCTGCGGTTGGCAACGCCTATATGAGACAACTAAGTGTCTGGCGCTGTTGTTAGATCGATTGCTGCTGCTACAATTGCAGATTATCAAGATTTGTGTGAGTTTGAACGCGGTGTTACAGTTGGGGACCGAGCGATAGGAAGCAGCATCTCCGAGGTAGCGATAAATAGGGGTCTTTCCCGTACGACCATTTCACAAGTGTACCGTGAATATCAGGAATTCGGTAAAACGTCAAATCTCTGACATAGCTACGGCCGTAAAAAATCCTGCAAAAACGGGACAAACGGCAACTGAAGAGAATCGTTCAACGTGACAGAAGTGCAACCCTTCCGCAAACTGCTGCAGATTTAAATGCTGGGCCATCAACAAGTGTCAGCGTGCACACCACTCAACGAAACATCATCGATATGAGATTTCAAAGCCGAAGGCCCAGTCGTGTACCCTTGATGACTGTACGACACAATGCTTTACGCCTCGCCTGGGCCCATCAATACCGACATTGGACTGTTGATGACTGGAAACATGTTGCCTTTTCGGACTAATCTCGTTTCACCTCATGAATCCATGGACCCTGCATGTCAGCAGGGGACTGTTCAAGCTGGTGGAAGCTCTGTAATGGTGTGGGGCGTATGTAGTTGGAGTGATATGGGACCCCTGATACGTCTAGATACGACTTTGAAAGGTGACACGTACGTAAGCATCCTGTCTGGATCACATGCATCCATTCATGTCCATTGTGCATTCCGACGGACTTGGGCAATTCCAGCAGAACAATGCGAGACTCGACCCATTCAGAATTGCTACAGAGTGACTCCAGGAACAGACTTCTGAGTTTAAACACTTCCGCTGGCCATCAAACTCTCCGGACATAAACATTATTGAGCATATCTGGGATGCCTTGCAATGTGCTGTTCAGAAGACATTTCCAACCCCTAGTACTCTTACGGATTTATGCATAGCCCTGCGGGATTCATGGCGTCAGTTCCCTCACACAAATGATTCAAATGGCTCTGAGCACTATGGGACTTAACATCTGAGGTCATCAGTCCCCTAGAACTTAGAACTGCTTAAACCTAACTAACCTAAGGACATCACACACACCCATGCCCGAGGCAGGATTCGAATCTGCGACCGTAGCGGTCACGCGGTTCCAGACTGTAGCGCCTAGAACCGCTCGGTCACCCCGGCCGGCTCCCTCACATATTAGTCGAGTCTATGCCACGTCGTGTTTTGGGTTACTTCTGCGTGCTCGCGGGGGACTACATGATATTAGGCAGGTGAACTAGTTTCTTTGGCTGTTAAGTGTATAAAGAAAGTGAAACGTCCAGAAGACATAATTATCTGGACCTGAAGAGTAAATTATCTACGCGATTCTTCCTTTAATTACTTTTATGTTCTCAATGAAATGTATTTAAATAATCTGAAATAGCGTATAGACATATTCAACTTGAGCGTGAGTACCAGAGAGAAAACCGTGCCGCCACGGATTAAAAATGAGTTACGAGTAGTCATCGATTAAGATAGGTGTACCTCAGAGCTTAGCTCTTCTTGTTATGGTTGTTGAGTACAGGGTCGCTGACTGTCAGTCGTGAGATGTATGGAGATGGAAGGCGAAGTCGCCTCGTATTATTTATAATTGCAATTGTGCGTTCTGTTCTGAAGTTAATGTTAAAAGTGTGCACTTCCATGAAGTGAAATAAAAAATGAGTTACAGAAGAGAAAACTGCGTATCAGAAATTCTCTCAAGTTGTATCCCAGGAGAGCCTTACAGAAAAAGAATTCTGCAGCAAGGAAATGAAGTCGATATCACTGCTCGGCGAGCGAACTTCTGACAGGATTCGACGAATAGTTCATATGTCATCGTCTCTTAGGCAAAATAAGAGGTACGAGGTACTGTCATACCGATTAGCAAAACTTATAACAGTAGAGAACAGGCTTGTGTTAAAAAACATACTCTGTAGAAAGCCGCTTTAATTACGCTGCGATTGAGAAGTAAATGATCGTATTGTAGGACTTTCAGTTCAACACATTCAAATATAGAGGTATACTCTCATTTACATAATTAAATAACATCTCTTTATTACTCACTCATTTATAATTTAATTGCATTTTTTGTTAGATCCTGTGGTGTCACCGCCAGACACCACACTTGCTAGGTGGTAGCCTTTAAATCGGCCGCGGTCCATTAGTATACGCCGGACGCGCGTGTCGCCACTGTCAGTAATTGCAGACCGAGCGCCACCACACGGCAGGTCTAGAGAGACGTCCTGGCACTCGCCCCAGTTGTACAGCCGACTTTGCAAGGAAAGGTTCACTGACAACTACGCTCTCATTTGCCGAGACGATAGTTAGCATAGCCTTCAGCTACATTTGCTACGACCTAGCAAGGCGCCGTATTCAATTGATATTTCGTATGTGAAGCATGTATCATCAAGAGAGATGTTCTACAATTGTGGATTAAAGTTAAGTATTTTATCAACTACGTACTTTATTTGCAATTCTCAAGATATTGTCCTGTTCCAGACCTCACGCCAGTCAGCGTGTAATTAAACGCGTGCATTTCGGCCTCCTCTAGAAAAACAGTGTTGGCTCTTCTGCCAACACAACAGATCCTACTACACAGACACATTCGACATAAGCGGTTCGATCGACAACATCTGACCATCCCGAAGGAGGATCGACCTATCGCCTACTAGGAACATCGTAATGGGCGCCTTGCAATATTCTGTTATCTCGCGCCAGTGGTAGAACACTAGCGATAGCCGGAATAATGAATTAGTGTCCCAAGAGTAGGCTGCCGTTAACACCACAACGTAAACGGCTTTAGCTGGAGCGGTGCAGTCACTGGGAAGTATGGATTTCCGATGAACGGCGTCCCACTGATTTCAGCGATAAATCTCGGTTCTGCATCAACCCGGATGACCATCGTCGGCGACTATGGTGGTGACCTCGTGAGAGACACCTATTGTCTCTAAAAATGTTATTTACTGATACGTGTGCCCACTCGATATAGTTATGGCTGCTTTACTTTAATTACGGAAATAACTTCCGAATTTCAAACTTCAGAGTTTCTCCTTCATACAAGTAGGCTAAATGAGTGTTTTTTTTAAATTTTTTTTATCAGTCCTCCTACCTTAAGGAGTATGTTCTTTAAAGACTCCGTCGTCAAAGGGACATTAATCTCTAATCTCTTACAGATAATGTTAAAATTCGTCAGTTTCGTGAGGCTTTCAGAACCGTAGTTCTTTATTTGATTTCATTCATACCTTCTATGAATTAGAACACAATTAGTTGCGTTCTTTTACCATAGAACTGCCTTACGTATACGACTAAGCACCTTATAAAATAAAATTAAGAAGATTTAAAAATAAATTCCAGTCTTTGAAATCTTCACGGGTTATCAGTCGAGTGGCGACACTTCGACTGAAGATGATGGATACGCAATCCATTGAAACGTTGCGACTAGAAGACGACACCACTCGGCTGATAACACGTGAAGATTTCATAGCTGAAATACGCCGAGAAAGCCTGCAATCGTAAATTCCAGCCTACCGTACTACGAAATCGATTGCCGCCGTAATTGTAATCTGTGAATATCAAGCTATTGTTGATACGAAGTGAGGTATGGAAAAAGGTAGATGTAGCTGTTGCTTTGGAGAGACATTGCCACGGCTAATGCAATAGTCGCGTCCGTCACGAGACCGGGATGCCGTCAGGCTGTGAACTGGCCACGCTATGACAGTCGAGAGATGGATGGGTAAGACACGCGATAAGAGAGCCATATCGTGACGCACGGGACATTCCATGTCTGATGTCGTGCATGCACTGTGAGATCTACCTGACACCGTGACTACCTTGATTGGATGGAAACCTCTGTCGCCAGTGTAGCACCGTAGACTGCAACGTGTTGGTAACAGGCGTCGCCGTCACCTTCTGTGGATGGTAACAGTGGACAGATGGGCTAGATTGCGACTTATCGCTCGTCATCTCAGTTTTCGACTACAACAGCCAGTGAGAAGGCATCCCATTCAGCACCACCTCCACGCTAAGTGGAAGAGAAGCCACTTCTCCACACCCATCTATTTGATCACTACACGACACAGATATTAGTGCTGGTGCTAATACGGATTTCTTCACCCATAGCATCCTGCAAATGACCTGCTCTTTAAGCAAGGCAATGCATCACCCCTGTCGTTCTAAATCTGTGCCAGAACGGATCGAGGAACATTTCAACACACGAGAATACTTTTGTGCCGCCTCTGCATATCACTTGACGTAAATTGTATTGAGAACATACGAGGTGCCATGAAGCGATATATTACCTGTTAGGGATCAGGTTGGTACCGGGACGCTTTCGGTGCCAGGAACAGTTCAGTCTATGACGTGTCGTATCCCTAGTTAGAGTGGAGGGATGTGGTACACGACACCAGGTGTGCGAACGAAACGAAGATTACGGTTTGATGTCCCGTCGCCGACGAAGTCATAAGAGACGCAAACTCAGATTGGGGGAAGGATATCAGTCATGTTCTTTTGAAAGGAACAATCTTGGACTTGTCTTAAGCGATATAGGGAATCAGTGAAATCTTAAATCAGGGTAGCCAGGAGGGTGTTTGGAGCGTCGTTCTCCGGAATGCAAGTCCAGTACCTTAACAACTGCGTCTCCTCGCTCGCTAGGCAGCTATATCCAGTTCTATTACTCATGAGTGTATAGTATGCTCTGCATTAGAAATAGTACATTGTGTCGTCGTAACTAAGTATTCTAAATTTATTTATTAGTACTATGTGTGTATCTACGAATTATCTGCATATTTAACTAATAACAACTAATAACACGTTTATCGCAAGTCTGAGCACAATCATTGAAGAAAAGACTTTTTTAACTGTTTGCACCAAAGCCGCTAATTATTTACTGGCTGCGTGGTTTCGGGATTTGCCTATTTACACAAGCCACCTATTACAGGGAACGAAGATTTTTATGAGTAGATGTGTCGAAAGTTGATAATAAGGGTATAAGTAATAATACGGTCCAGATGGTAACTACTTATGTATTCTGTATTTGGTAAATACTTGGTGTGAACAGTTCTATTTATGTCATGACATTTTAGATGTGGCTGAAATCTGTGTTAAAAATGTCACAATTGTAGTTCATCTTAATGTAGTACGTCAGTATATGAACACAAGATACATTTGTTTTAATTGTAGTACCTTCATTATCCAGAATGATATGATCTACATGACAACGATATATAATGGAGAATATATTCTCGTTGGAGTTCACTATGTTTCACACTAACTTGTTTTCATAGATGTCATCGTAGACTGCCTTGCTGTAGTTGTGGTCTTCAGTTCAAAGACTGGTTTGATGCAGCTCTCAGTGCTACTCTACCCTGTAAAAGCCTCTTCATCTCCGAGTAACTACTGCATTCTACTTCTCTCTGAATCTGCTTACTGAATTCATCTCTTGGTCTCCCTCTACTATTTCTAATCCCCCCTCCCTCCCCCTCCCCCCACGATTCCCTCCAGTACTAAACTGGTGAACCCTTGATGCCTCAGAATGTGTCCTACCAAGCGATCAAGCGATCCCTACTTTTACTCAGGTTGTACGACAAATTTCTCTTCTCCCCAATTCTATTCAGTACTTCCTCATTAGCTACGTGATCTACCCATCTAATCTTCAGCATTCTTCTGTATCACCACATTTCAAAAGCTTCTATGCTATTCTTGTCTAAACTGTTTATTGTCCATGTTTCACTTTCATACATGGGTACACTCCATACAAATACTTTCAGAAAGGCCTTTCTAACATTTAAATCTATACTCGATGTCAACAAATTTCTCTTCTTCAGAAACGCTTTTTTTTGCCATGCCAGTCTACTTATTTTATATCCTCCCTACTTTGACCATCATCATTTATTTTGCTTCCCAAATAGCAAAACTCATTTATTACTATAAGTGTCTCATTTCCTAATCTAATTTCCTCAGCATCGCCTGATTTAATTCGTTTACATTCCATTATCCTTGTTTTGCTTTTTTTGATGTTCAATTTATATCCTCTTTTCAAGATACTGTCCATTGCATTATCACTGACCATATTCAGTGAGAGACACAGTGCTCCATTAAATTACAGTTATACAATAAATTTTCGTTTTTATGAATCCTTTGCAGTCCCATATCTGGTGATTAATGTAGGTTGGAGTGTATTTCACATACTGATCAAGGTGCTGTTGAAATTTTCTATGAATTTTTCGGTGCGCAATTCTGTTTGATTGCTTGATTTTTTATGGGTGCTTGGTTTTGTGAATGAAGATTTCTATTTCTTCCAAAATGTCTATTAATTGGCCTTTGGAAGCATTATGTAAAAAGTGAGATTTATCTCGAAATGTTCAGCAAAGTGTTCAGTTTCTCTGAGATCCGTGGCGAAAGCTGGAAGGTTATTTGAGCTTATGTTTCTGCTTATATTATCTCGTTTTAAAATTCTACCTGTCTGTCCAGCGTAGGCTTTATTACCGTTGTGTTTGGTCTATTTTACGATTTATATTAGTTCCTAATGTGTTTCTGGTATAGAAACCTATTCTGAGATTTGTTTTCTTTAACGCGTAATTTATTTTGTCTGATACATGCCCCCAGTACGGAATTACTACAGATTTATCTTTCTTTTAGTTTCAGTCTTTGTTAGAGTGATTTCGTCTTTAATGTTTCTCCGTTTTTTATTTAATTTTTCTTTTATTTGTAGAGCAGAGGTATGTTTAAAAAATCGCTGGGTTGTTACTAGAGGGGTTGAGAAGTGGGAAATTGTAACGTCTTTGTGTGTGCAAATGCAATACATGATTTAGGTTGGCTTCTCGGACCAGCAACAACTAAGAAAGCGTTCACGGGAGTGGCTCTCAGAAACAAGCGAAATAGGGGCTACCTGGAAATCTGAATTAGCGTTGAACTTCGTCACAGGTTTACCAGGAACAAGTAAATAACGCCAGAGCAGCCACCCTTGCAGGTGAACTTCTGTGCGATAACGAGCTGACGAGGTGGAAGCCACTCAACCGAAGAACTTCTCGCAAGTTGCCGAGTTTCCCATGGCTGTTTGGTGAGCAGTTCTTTACAGGGAATCCACAGCTTCGGTGAATCGTTATTACTTCTTGAACATCTCTGTTTCATATTTTATTTCCAATTAGCTAAATTACCTAGCGATAATTCATGCCGAATTTACTTCGTCTTTTGTACTAAACATCTTTTGCGGATGACCACATATGATACGCTAAACCTGAGTGCCCTACCGGGAATCGAGAAAAAGGTCGGTTGCTTACGCAAGTTGCACTCCGAGAAGCATCATTAAACTGGTGACCACAGAACTCGGTGTATAGCGAGCGTTTATCTATGGTTCATTTTTATCTCTGTTCTGATTTTGGACGTGTTGAGTTCATCCTTTATGTGATGTTCTTTTGCAGTCGAGACAAACAAACGTAAATAGAAAACGGTTTAGAGAACGGTATGTGCAAATTCCCTTTTCATCCCAATTCCCTTTGCGCAAGTACGCAAAAGGGAGAAAGAGTGAGAGAAAGTGTGAAATGCCTCAGTCGGTTAGGTGGTAACAATTATATACATAAACAAGAAAACAGTGTTCTAGTGAACGAACAGTATTACGGAAATGTCACGGACATAATATATTTTAAGAAAACGAGGTATGAAATCTACAAAATCAGAAGACCTCGAAGTGAACACGTATTGTCATAGGTGTCGTGGAAATGTTCCCTCTGACTTATGATTAGATAACATGAAACGCTGATTTTGGAGAGACAGAGTGAAACGTCCCCTTTGAACAATTATACACGACTGTCCTTAACCTGACACACAATATTTTTAGCGCAACGCAATCTGACTTTCAGAATTCTCTACAAAAGAATGGCCCTGACTAACATTAAACTATACCTTTCACAAATCACTTACCTCACAAAAATCTTCGCTGCTCAAGCTACTGCAATACAGCAAGCGCCACTACTGCCAGCTAAATAAAAGATTCAAACTACTAAAGGCACTAACTACTGATAGGGATAGTTAGCAAATGAAAGATATTAATAGAGAACAAACAATGTATTTACCTTAATATCATCACAAGTCATAATATATATATCAGTTCATGACAAATTGCAAACCTCCGCCATCTCTCTCCCCACATCCACCACTGCTGGCGGCTCACCTCCAACTGCGCAACGCTACGCGCTGTTCACAGCCAGCTGCCTAACACTACAATGGCGAGTATTACAACAATGCAAAGCAGACACAGACTGCCCACAGCACAGCCAGTGATTGTCATACAGAGGTGGCGTTACCAATAAAAAACCTAAACAGCCTACTTACATAGAGAAAACATAAACAGCCTACTTACATAGAGAAAACATAAACAGCCTACTTACATAGAGAAAACATAAACAGCCTACTTACATAGAGAAAACATAAACAGCCTACTTACATAGCCCCCATGCTCCCCACAAAAATTTTTACAAATGGTGTTGGGCACTGGCCAATACAGATTTGACAAAAATTTTTCACAATTACAGTAACAAAGATATAAAATGCACACACTTATTAATATTATGTTGGTCAAAAGATCAAAATTTCTCACAGTCCATAAAGACAGTCCACATTGTTCATCACAGTAAAAATGCAGAGTTTTTCTCAAAGTCCAAGCAGTAAAAGAAAATGCACATAGAAGTAGTGGATTTCCATGCAGTCTTGAAGAAGTAGTGTTGACCTTCCAACGGAAAGACAGTGCTGACTCTCGACATGCAGACAGGTAATGGGCCACAACAGAGCAAACCCACAGCAGAGTCATTCGAAGTTTGGAAGAATATTGGTAGGTAGGTCATCACAGAGCAGACCCACTGGAGTCCTGGTAGAGAGTATGGTATTGGTGGGCCACCAGAGGTGCAGACCCACTGCAGTCCTTGTAGAAATAATGGCGTTGGTGGGTCATCATAGATGCAGACCCACTGTAGTCCTTGCAGAGATAATGGTATTGGTGGGCCACCAGAGGTGCAGACCCACTGTAGTCCTTGTAGAGGTAATGGTATTGGTGGGCCACCAGAGATGCAGACCCACTGTAGTCCTTGTAGAGATGGCCAGCAGCCATCTGTTGCGATTGTGCAGGTGCACATTCACCATCAAAGAGTCTTGCAGAGAATATAGCAAGTCCATAAACCACCACTTGTGCACTCACAACGTTTTTGGAATTGTCCTTAGAACCAGCAATGCTGTTATCCAGTCCCTTGCTGAATTAGTAACACACGTGCAAACACTAACAGTCCCAACTTCTCACATATTATCCATATACTATGACCAACAGAAACGTGTGCAGTGAAATGTAACTTACAAGTTAATAATATCATGAACTGGTGACAATTACAATTTTATAACAGAAGAATACAATAACAAAGGTACAAAATACATCATTAAAGAACATAACAATACAGACAACATTTGTAGTAAAACAGGCGTTACAAAAGAATAGAAATAGACATATACGTCAGTGTTACAGGAATTATGACATGAGTACATACATAAAAGATCACAATAACTTTTGAAACATCAACTTCACACATTAGCATTAACACAAAACAGAGTAAATAATGTCTAAACATCTTTACAAAGTAAATAACATATTATTAATGCCAATTATATTCGAGGATAACAGTATTCCTCATCATAGTGAATGTAGCTTAATATTAAAAGAAGAAAAAATTCTATGAAACTACACAGAGACAGGAAGAAAATAAATACACAAGGGTACACAAACACATAGTGGGATAACACCAATAGGAAAGGACAGGGTTCGTTTTCAGTGTAACATTTGGTACTGCAGTCCAACCCAAAACTTCATATATCTTTCCTCTTATTTCATCCTTTGTTTCCACCAAAAAAATTCTATCTAAGCATGCTTTCTGTATTTGTATGTTCACACATTTCTTACCTCAACATTTATTTCCAAGAAAATCCTACCTAAACCTGTTTTCTGTACCCTTTTTATTTGTATAACTTTTCAATGCATTTCTTCCAATTCATCGCAACTCATTCTCTTCTATAGTCTACCCCCTCTTAATCTAACTTAAATCTACTGAGCTCAGATGCTAAACTAAGGGACGAGGCAATGCAGCAGCACAAAACAATTAACACAAACATCAATGACAAAAATACAAATGCCAAAGCAATTGCAATATTACAACTAATATAGGGCACTGTGCAGCAAAAAAAAAATAAATCTGGCTTAGCAGAGTAACACAAATTAAAGTTCAGTAGCACTATGCCTGGCAAACAGCAGCTTATATCGAAACATGACATAGCTCAAGTAGAAAAAATAGTACACTAAAGATAACAATGCAGATAAGGCAAATGTATAATCACATCTTAATGTCTAAGTAATTAAAGTGGTGCACCACAAGAAGTTATTCTACCAAAAAGTTACCAATTACTTGAAAAGAAAATTATGAATGCAGTTACTAGTTCCTTCTTATTGTTCTTTCCTTTCCAAGTGCTCCTTTTTTAAAGAATGTGGATCATAAAATAATTATTTAATAGATCTGTTGACAGAAAGTGTTCACATTAGCAAATGCATTTTATTTTATAAAAGCAATGCTGCAACACAGCTGGAAAACAGATGTCAAATGAAATAAGCAACTATGAAAAGCAAAGCATAAAAATATCATTCAGTAGTCATGTGACATTTCGTAAGTTAGTAGAAATTCTCTAAACTCTCATAGAAAGACGCTTGTCATAATCAGGTGTGCAGATGTAAAAATATTTCTTGTCATTTTATTAGGCATTTCAGTAAATATCGTAAATTAAGAGCTAGTGTAATCATATGTTTTCAAGTTCGACCGTGTCGTTTTTGCGATGTTTTCTCTAAAGGAATGACAATGGCCAGGATAATGGCCTTCCCTTTCTTTTTTTTTTCTTCCTGTGCTCTGAAAGGCACGCACTAATGACTTTTTCTCCAGGCGTCTGACACAGCTGGGTGCCCGCGACGCATTACGTGCAGGTGGTCACTTAACTTTCGTACGGAAATATTTACGACAGCAATTTTCGCTAAAGTGACAGTCTCACATAAAAATACTTCACAGGTCAAGAATTAGCGTTGCAAATCTGTAGAAACAAAATCCTATGAATATAACAGTGTCCAAAAAATGTTCAGTGGCATTGTGATACATTCACACATGATTCACACATGTCATAACTCTTAAAGTGCGATTCTTGGTTTCCAACATCCTTTTTCACAAGTCAAGAGTCCCTACCCACTATTCATTACTCCTTACCTCATTATACATATACATATTCGTCGATACTTCTTCAATATTTCATCGTGAGAAATACGTAGCATAATAAACATTCCTCAACAACATAATACACATCGTCGTCGTAATAATAACATCATAACACTTCAGTCAAATCTCAAAATCGTCGTAACTTCCTCCAATAATTTCTAAGCCTAAAATAATTCTCTGCTCATGTCAAAAGTGTCAGCTGCCTCAAACGTACTTTAAAAATCATGATCTCATACCAAATACATCATTCAAAGCTCTCATAGTATCACAATGATTCCGAAAAAATATGAACAGTTTACAAAGTACAGACAAAATACAGTTTCATAAGTGTGAAGTTATCCAACGGTGTAATTGCGTAAACATCTGTCACTGATGTAGTAAAAAACATGTTTATCTCTCAGTTAAATGATCAGATAGCTGTGTAATTTGTGTGTTAGAGAAATATGGTACCGATGTGTAAAGTTGTATAAGCAAATACCATATTAGCTAGGGTTCCTTGTGGTTGCCACACACATGGTACACAAAGTAAGTGTGTACCCCCCTGAGGATTAATGTAATTATACCCTCAGGTGTTACAGATTACAGCAATGAAATGAAATGTATCACTGAAAACTTTCTTTGTAATTCAAAAATCTTTAAAAATAAATGTTTTAAGTACAAAATTAATCACTGAAATGCGTGTCCTGTAGCGCTAAATGTGCATATTGTTGTAAGATAATCTCTGTGAAAGTGTCGTAGTTATTTTCCTCCAAAAGCTAAGTTCTGCAGAAGCCAATGTACTTACCTCATGATAAACAAAAGTGAAATGCTTTGCGTAGAGATATCTTAGTTATTACGCTTATTGTTGTGATGATGAAAGTACTGTGCTGTAACGTATTGTTGTGCTATGGAAAAGGCTGTCTCCTTGTAGCTATACCACAAAAGTTACTAATAAAACATGTTTTGATTTCCAGAAGAATTCAGAAAACTGTGCAGATATAAAACAGAAACACCGCAAAATCAACATTGTAAATTGTCACTCATTAGTAGCGTCGTGATAAAATCGTGTTGCTGTCTCATCTGGTATCTCACAGAAAGTACTTTAAATCCGGAATGTATTTTCAAGTAAACCAAAATGTTGCATTAAAATCTCATTAGCAGTACTGGTAAATGTTCTAATCGTGCAACTAACAAGCAAGAATGTACACACACAATTACACTGTGTCGTCTGTTCGCAATAACAATGCATTCGTAATTTCTGTTTAAATAATTTCTCTTGGTTCTTGGCTGGATATTTAACTTCAAACATTGTTGCATGGTAACAGTTTCTAAAGCATACTAGTAACGTGAAGTGAAACGTTTTATGGCAAAGACAAAGTTAAAAGGCATATTATCTGTCAATAAATGGTTTTACATGAGAAATGTGGTGTAAACCTTTACTCTTCATAGTACTCACAGTTTGGCTGGAATACAATTATCATGCAGTATACGTCGGTAAAGAATACTGGAATTTTTCTCAAGGTTAGCGTCTATGTTATTTTTCCCTGAGCCAGCGGCCGCACGCGGCTGCCTGCTGTGCGAGTCATTGTCTGTCTCTTTGTTGGCGCGCGTCGTTATTGGGATTAGGAGACCTAACTTCTACAAATTCGCCTTGCCGAGAGGGCCCTGCTCTGTTTGAATCCCGCCAGTTCTGATGCAATTGACGTCTGTCGTTATGATCATATCGTCTGTCGTCATTTCGGTAGAATCCGTAGTTTCTTCCTTGTCGGTCACATGGTGGAGAATTTCTCCCTGAATCGTAACTCCGCGCTGAACTGTTGCGTCTGAAGTTATTCTGTCTCCCCTGGTAATATTTATTTTGGTTCTCATATTGTCTGTTTCTCTGATTGTCTCTGTGATAGTCATTACCACGGAGAGGTGATCTTTCCCTGTAGTTATTACTACTCTGCCAACGGTTGTCATACGGGTGGTGTCTATTTTGGTCACGATTTGTGTTGTGAGAATAGCCTTGTCGTGTCCAGTTATTACTTCTTTCATCGCGGATTTGCGACGGATGTGACCTGTAATTGTTGTGTTCCTGGTTTCGCGTTCCGCGATTGTCAGTGTCAATTTCTAATTCTTGTAACAGTCCCTGAAAAGCTTCAATGTCGTCTTTGCAACGTCCTGCTAAAATAATATGTCGTAAATGTTTAGGCAGTTTGATTAAGCAAATGCGGATGAGTTCTGAGGGGCTGTATGGGTTTGACAGGTATTGATTCTTGTGCAACATGTCTTCAAAATATTTCACAAGACTGGAAAATTCAGATTGTTCGAAGTGTTTCATCATTATGATGTTATGTTTTACACGGTCTTGTGTAGCTTGAGACCAATATGCTGAGAGGAAGGCATGGTAAAATTCTCCCTCACTGTGGCAATCGTGAATGACCGATCGCATTCTTACAGCTGGTTCATTCTCTAAGTAGCCACACATAAATTCTAATCTGTGTTCTAACGACCAGTTGGGAGGAAAACAATGAGAGAATTGATGGAGCCATGCTTGTGGATGAATGTCGTTGCCAGAATTCTTAAATGTTTTGAATTTACGTGTAGTAATGAACAGCTTATAGTCAAAATCATCATGTCGGCGAGTCGCATATCGGTCATTGTTAGGTCGTGTCGGCCGTTCCATCTCAAAATTCGGTGCACATTGCCAATTTCTTTCATAACTTCCGAAATGCCCTGTGTTATTATTTTGTGTCTGTTCCGTATTTGTATGTCCCTCTTCCCGTATTGGGGCGCGAGTGTCCTCAGAAATACGTAATTCTTGTACTACTTGTGCCAACTGATCTTGCACTTCCCGGATTTCTCTTTTGTACTGTGTATTGATTTGATTTTGATTTTGTTTGAATTTTCTAATTTGTTCATACTCTTCAGTGTCCATGAAAGCTACAGGTGTTGTGTCATTCAGATCATCATCTACCTTTGTAGATAAGTTAGTGAACTGATCTGAAAGTTCGGCTACTTTATCCGATAGTGAAATCATTTCCTCTCTATGTTTTTCTGAACCAAGTTTCAGAGTGTCCATTTGTGTTGCAATCGTGTCTACTGTGACCTTTAAGTTTTCCTGAGTTTTTGCAAGTTGCATAACCGTATCGGTAGATGCAACTGAGTCAAATTTTGCTTGCAAGGTCTCATGATTTTCATGAACAATAGTTTGCAGTTCTTTTATAGCTGCTTCGTGATTCTGTAGTGCATTTTCATGACGCGAAAAAATAGGTTGTAAATGCTCACAAATTTGTGTTTTTACGTCATTACAGACTTTTTGACATTTCGATTCAATGTGATGTAACTCAGCAGTTAAATCCTCACGTGTTCGTTCAAGAGTTTGCTCCAATGAGTCTAACTTTTTAAGATTTTGTTCCATTGTGTCTAACTTTTGAAGCTTTTGCTGTGTTTGTCTCTGATTTTGTTCCATTGTGTCTAACTTTTTGAGATTTTGTTCCACTGTGTCTAACTTTTTAAGATTTTGTTCCATTTGTCTCTGATTTTGTTCCATTTGTTGCATTAATTGCAATAATAATGTATTAGTGTCTGGAATCTGTTTCTCTACGCTTTTCGGCAGTGCATTTGCACCGGCAACATTCACATTTTGACAAGCAGAAAATGCGTCTTGACTTATTTGAGAAAACGGTGATAACCCAAAACCTGAATCTACAGTATTTGCGAAATTGTGTCCTGTCATTTCGGATTCCTGAGACGAGCTGTTGCCGACCGATCGATCGATAATGCTTCCCTCTTCACTAATTGTTTCACTGTCCGTGCCATTGTTTGCCGCCCGCTCCATTTCCCTATGCACGATTACCAAATTACTACTTTGAACATCAGTTAATTCATTACTCTGCGGCGCTAACACACTGCCTTCGTCTTCACTGTCATTTCTCAGTTTACTTTGGAGCCTAGTATTACGTTTTTCACACGCCATTATTGTCACAGTATTTCACACGACAACACAGAAAAACACAATTTGAAGAGCAAAATAAAATAACGTAGCAATGGAAATAATGTCTAGTTAATTGCAGCTGCGAAATACTTGGTGCAAATCTACATGCATGCCACAACTGTTTTACTCTACAACAATGAAAAACTACAACTACAAAGGAGATTCTCTCTACAATTACGCGCTAGCAATAAACAAAAGCTACACTAAATACACAAACTACAAGAAAAAATCAGAAGATTCCAGTGAGGTATCCTAGGCTAAGGGTCGACATATGAAACGTCCCCTTTGAACAATTATACACGACTGTCCTTAACCTGACACACAATATTTTTAGCGCAACGCAATCTGACTTTCAGAATTCTCTACAAAAGAATGGCCCTGACTAACATTAAACTATACCTTTCACAAATCACTTACCTCACAAAAATCTTCGCTGCTCAAGCTACTGCAATACAGCAAGCGCCACTACTGCCAGCTAAATAAAAGATTCAAACTACTAAAGGCACTAACTACTGATAGGGATAGTTAGCAAATGAAAGATATTAATAGAGAACAAACAATGTATTTACCTTAATATCATCACAAGTCATAATATATATATCAGTTCATGACAAATTGCAAACCTCCGCCATCTCTCTCCCCACATCCACCACTGCTGGCGGCTCACCTCCAACTGCGCAACGCTACGCGCTGTTCACAGCCAGCTGCCTAACACTACAATGGCGAGTATTACAACAATGCAAAGCAGACACAGACTGCCCACAGCACAGCCAGTGATTGTCATACAGAGGTGGCGTTACCAATAAAAAACCTAAACAGCCTACTTACATAGAGAAAACATAAACAGCCTACTTACATAGAGAAAACATAAACAGCCTACTTACATAGAGAAAACATAAACAGCCTACTTACATAGAGAAAACATAAACAGCCTACTTACAAGAGGAACAATTGTAACGTTTTATTCACATAAACAATTACGATGTGAGCTGTTTCAAATCTATAAGTAAAACTAAAACTTTATTTTCCAGAATAAATCCACTGAAGATGTCTTTAAAATGAAAGGAGACATGTATCTGGAACATAAACAGATGTTATATCACAGCAAGAAGAAGCGGTTTGAAGTTAATAAATGGATGTAGGAAGCTCTTCATTCTTCATGCTTGTAACAATATACCGCAGCATTTATACGGCGTGAGAATTTTCTTAATTTAGGGTGAGGAAAGACTTCAGTTTGTTTCGGGAGGATCGGGCCAGGATTTGTTTTCATTCACTGAACCTTAGAGTGTAGGTACATTAGAAACACTGCGCACCAGTTCATAAAATTGACATTCTACAACGGATTCTTGAATCTTCAGTAGTATCAAATATTTATCGACTTTATCGTGCATGAAACTTATTATTTTGACCTTTACAGCTACATGTACATACTGGAAGCCACTGTACAGTGTACCATTGCTAGTCATTCCCTTTCCTTTTCCGCTCGCAAATGGAGCGAGACAAAAGTGATAGCCAGCATGCCTGTGTACGAGCCATATCTCCCTTATTTTGACCTGTGGTCTAACGCGAGGTGGGAGCTGGAGGCAAAAGAATCATTCCGCAGTCTGTAGTAAATGCTAATTCCCTAAATTTTCTCAATAGGATTTTTGGCAATGATCATCTTCATCCTCCTCAGAGGATTCTCATCTTAGCTCACAGAGAATTTCCGTATCACTCTCGTATGATCGAACCAACCGGGTAATGTTTCCAGCAGGCCGCCTTTGGATAGCGTCGATGTCTTCCTTAAATCCGACCTGATGTGGATCACATCCACTCAAGCAGTACTCAAGAACGTGTCATACGAGTATCGTGCACACGGTCTTATTTATAGGTGCGCTAAGATTTCCCAAAACTCTCCCAGCCAACAGTAGTTGGACATTCCCCTTCGCTACAACCGATCTAACGTCCTCGTACTATTTCATGTCATTCCACGACTCACGTGTGACGGTTACTGTTGTATAATAGAATTGCGCCTGTCCTATTTGCATACGAGGGTCGTTCAATAAGTAATGAGACACATTTTTTGTGAGAGCGGGTTGGTTTTATTCAGAATTCCAATACACCATATTATTTCCCACTCTTTTAGCTACAAAGCTCTGTTTCTCAACATAATCTCCGTTCAATGCGATGTCCTTACGACACCTTTCAGGGAGGGACTGTACGCCTTCGCGGTACCTCACTACTGATCGACGTCGGAGCCAGAGTTCATCCCTCGTTGCACCAAACACATGGAAGTCGGACGGTGCGAGATCTAGGCTGTAGGGTGGATGAGGAAGAACAGTCCAATGCAGTTTGCGATGATGGCAGACACTTCACCCAACAACTCACCGTGTTTCTTTTCATTGCCAGGTCTCCATAGACATTCTGCAAGGCCCTATGAATATCTGCGAAGCTCCGGTTTTCCGCCAAAGGAAACTCAATGACAGGCAGCTCTCTGCTTTACACGCACCTCCGTTGCAGACGCCAATTTGAAGTCTAAGTATAGCGCCGCCACCTACCGGAATTTCATGAAACTATAGTGGCTGAAGCGCGAATATTCCACGATGTTCCACAGCAAATTCTGCATTTTTTCATCTGAAATTGGTCGAGAATGAAATGTGTTGCATTACTTATTGCCACCCCTCGCAATCAAGACGTCAGTATAAATTTGAAAACTTAATAAACCATGGAATAATGTAGATAGATGGGTAAAAATTGACACACATGCTTGGAATGACATGGGGTTTTATTAGAACAAAAAAAAAAAAAAATACTAGATGCGTGAAAGATCTCTTGCGCGCGTCGTTTGGTGATGATCATATTCTCAGTCGCCACTTTCGTCATGCTTGGTCTCCAGACCTCAGTCCGTGCGATTATTGGCTTTGGGGTTACCTGAAGTCCCAAGTGTATCGTGATCGACCGACATCTCTAGGGATCCTGAAAGACAACATCCGACGCCAATGCCTCACCATAACTCCGGACATGCTTTACAGTGCTGTTCACAACATTATTCCTCGACTACAGCTGTTGTTGAGGAACGATGGTGGACATATTGAGCATTTCCTGTAAAGAACATCATCTTTGCTTTGTCTTACTTTGTTATGCTAATTATTGCTATTCTGATCAGATGAAGCGCCATCTGTCGGACATTTTGTGAATTTTTGTATTTTTTTGGTTCTAATAAAACCCCATGTCATTCCAGGCATGAGTGTCAATTTGTATCTCTCTATCTACATTATTCCGTGATTTATTCAGTTTTCAAATTTATACTGACTTTTTGATCACCTGCTATTTATGGAAAATTTTCCAAATTTCACTATGTTTAATTCAGTTGTAACTATACGCAACACTTAGGACATTAAGAGAGTCGTGACTTTAATACGTGGCCACAGCGTTCATACGTCCCCAGCATTCCGTGTTGAACGTAAGTTATACTGAATCGATCCACGCTTTGGCTACACATTTAAATTGAATTTTGCGTGATGTTAATCGTTCACGAGATGGCCGAACGAGGTGGAACAGTTGCCAGATATTAGACTAGTATTCCAGATTAAGGTTTCCCGCTCTCTCCCTAAATCGCCGAAGTCGAATGCCGTTGTGGTTCCTTTGAAAAGGAAAATCGGCCGGTGTGGCCGAGCGGCTCTAGGCGCTCCAGTCCGGAACCGAGCGACTGCTACGGTCGCAGGTTCGAATCCTCCTTCGGGCATGGATGTGTGTGATGCCCTCAGGATAGTTAGGTTTAAGTAGTTCTAAGTTCTAGGGGACTGATGAGCTCAGATGTTAAGTCCCACAGTGCTCAGAGCCATTTGACCCATTTTTTGAAAAGGAAACTGCAGGTTTCGTTCTCTGTCCTTCCCCCAACCCGCTCTTCTACTCCATCTCTAATGAGACGGACCGTTGAATCATAATCTTCCTCAGTTCCTTCACGTGCCTCGCAGCTTACAGGGGATGAGAGATGGCGATGCCTATTGCGTATTGAGTGTGTCACGTTGTGCCGCCTCCTTGACACAGCTCGCAGCATCCAGCGTGGTCTCCCTAAATCGCCAAAGTCGAAAGGCGATACGGATCCTTTGAAAAGGAAACTGCTTGTTGAGTGTGTCACGTTATGGCACCTCGTGACGTAGCCCGCAGCATTCAGCATGGTCTCCCTAGATCGCGAAAGGCGAATGCCGTTACCGATCCTTCGTAAAGGAAGCGGCAGGTTTCCTTCTGTATTCATCCCCCAACCTGAGCTTGTGCTCAGCCTCTAATGACATCGTTGTCGACGGGACGTTAAATCATATTCTTCTTCAGTTCCTTCACGTGGCATGCAGCGTGCAGCGAGTGATGGTGACGCGTGTTAAGTGTGTCACGTTGTGGAGCCTCGTGACGCGGCCCGCAGCATCCAGCAGCAGCACACATGCCTCCAGATCGATGCAGCCCCACAGCTGACGCGCCTCCCTCACTCCACACACTCGCCACTGAAACACATCACTCACGTGCCCCTCCTGCATTGACACAGTAACAGCTCTCGTCGCCGAGATACGGATTTGCATTCGGGATTACTGGTAGCCTTATTATCTGCCTCTCACGCCGATTAAGCTTATCTGTCATTTCCCTCGTCACTCTGTGAAGTTTTCGGTCTTATCGGTGATTTTGTTTGATTTTCTGTCTCGAATATGAATTCTTCGAGAGTTCTCCTCTGACTATGCCAAATTATCGACACTGGACGATCGTAATGAAACTCGCAAAGACAAAATTTAATCTTGAAACTTCCTGTCAGATTAAAACTGTGTGCCCGACCGAGACTCGAACTCGGGACCTTTGCCTTTCGCGGGCAAGTGCTCTACTTATTCTGATCAACACTAAACTGACACGAGTTCGAGTCTCGGTCGGGCACACAGTTTTAATCTGCCAGGAAGTTTCATATCAGCGCACACTCCGCTGCAGAGTGAAAATCTCGTTCTGAAAATTTAATCTTGTTGTAGTGTTTGGTAGCTTCCTTTAAAGGTGGATGAATGCAGGAAAATGTCTAAAACGAAGAGAAAGAAGCCGATAGTACCGGATTGCAGGATAAGTTGTCAATATCTGGAGCAAGCCACATCTGTTAAATACCTAGGGGTAATATTAAGAAGAAAAACGAAACGGTACGAACACGTACAATTACTATTAGGGAACGTGCATGGAAGACTTGAAACATACCCTTAGAAAAATTTATGAATTACCGTGCTGGTAAACCTCTTACGTTATTTGATTTTCAAACAGCTGAGCAGAACTGAACGTACTCAGACATTTCTCTCTTTACTTATTCTGATCAACATTAAACTGACACACAATATATTTAGCGCAACGCAATCTGACTTTCAACAATCCCTACAAACGAATGGCCCTGATTAACAATAACCTGTAACTTTCATGAATCACTTACCTCACAAAAATCTTCGTTACTCGCACTACTGCAATATAGCGAGCGCCACTACTCCCAGCTAAATAAAAGATTCTAACTACTGAAGGCTCTAACTACTGATAGGCATACTTAGCAAATGAAAGATTTTGATAGAAAGCAAACAATGTATTTACCTTAATAATGATCAAAAGTCATAATATATATATATATCAGTTCATGATATCCAGTATTACAAGTTCACTCTTTCTGGTGGACACGCGTCCATATCGTCCGCTCTTAAAATTCTGCCATCTCTCTCCCCACATCCACCACTGCTGGCGGCTCACCTCCAACTGCGCAACGCTATTCGCTGTTCACATCCAACTGCCGAACGCTACAATAGAGAATACTTCAACAATGCCAACCAGCCACAGACTGCACACAGCAGTCAGTGATTTTCATACAATGCGCTACGTGGCGTTACCAACATAAAAACCTAAACAGCCTACTTATAGACTTATATTAGTGGGTCGCGTTCTGGGAAATTGCAGCTCAAATGTAGAGAAATCGCATGCAAACATTTGTTCCAACAGTTCTATTGTACAGCTCCAGTGTTTGGAGTCCTTATCACGAAGACATAACAGCAGACATGAAACGAATTCAGAGGTGCGGTGCTAGAATCGTAACTGGTTGGGATAATCCTTACCAAAATGTAAGAGATGCAGATCTGTTCTGAGAAGTTAAGCGTGGATCATTGAGGGGAAATTGACAATGATCTTGAGTGACGATGTTGTAGTTGCGGAAGACTGTGGGAGAATTATGCTGTTATCACTGTATCTTGCATCGGGGTGATAAAAATACGATATGATTAGAAAGGGATCCTAACAGAGGCATATACAGGGACAGGGGCCTCATCTTTTAACCTCAAATAACTGTGGACTGAAAACAGAAATTTTTAATCTGTTTTCACCTAGACGACTAATGACCAGCTGCTAGTGAAACTACGACCAAAGCGTTTTCGCAATTGTATTAATCTACGAGGTACAAGCACTGAATGATTTCTTTTTTAATTTAATTCTGGTACTTTTTTGCAGTAGTGTAGCAGATTTGTATGAGACAAGTTCATTATTTCCGTCGAGCGTCACGTAAAAATGACGAATCGCATACCTCTGTAGCCCTAGATTCCGTGGAGAGAGGTTTAAAATTACGTGCGGCGTGTTGTTCAAGCGACTGTACAAGAGCACAAAGACCCAAATTCAATGTATTTTTAATACGCAGCTTCTTGTCAGACCAACAAAAGAGCTTTTTGATTAAATTTCATGACTATTTGTCTAGGTGAAATGAGGCTATAAGTATCTTTAACGCTTCAAAGGCTATTTGAAGTGAAAAAAACTGACCGCCTTACATTGTAGGTACTAATTTTTTCTCAATATATGGTAGGAACTGGTCAGTAAATTGCCAATATCGGTTTGGAGTATATTCTGCCATGCACTGTAAAGCGTCTTGTGGATTATATTGTATGTGTATTACATATAGGGTGATTCAGTTGCCCCTAACGATGGTGTGTTGTGCAACCATCAATATTATATCTTGGCTTCAGAAACCACGTGTGAGATTTTCGTATTCTCTCGCTTGCAACGCACAAATTACTTGTCATACGGAAGAAATGAACAAGACCTTTTTGTAAGAAATTTAATATAGTTAAATTTTATACTCGGATCCGTTTTCGCTGGCGCCATGGCTTTCGAGTTATTCGAGAAAAACGTACGAAAGTGACCTTGAAACCCACGTCCACCTCTACAATCATCACTCATCAGTCAGGATTTCTCGTATGTTGTTCGTGACACTCCCTCCAACCACCGTAAAAAAATTCTCGCTATTTCGTTAACATTATTAACTTAAACGTGACTGTGGGAGTAATGAAAGGAAAACGACTTTTGTGAACGTTAAGCTAAAACTAATTACGTTGAGAATTTGATCCCAATTTAATTATTAAAAACACAGTAGTTCGTAGTTAGAAGGGTTGATGAAAATAATAATGTAATTGCTTATTATATGCTGTTAAAATTCATAAAATTATTAGGTAAAATTTACAAAAACGTGAATTTTAAAATTTGTAGGTGCTCGACTAAACGGTGGCGTAATAAGGTCAGTCGATGGTGACCAAGAAAGGTCGAACGTGGAAAATAATTCGTGCAGGCGCGAATTTTTGTACAGTGGTAGGTGGGAATGTCATGAGCAGCAGACTAGAAATCCTGACTGGTGAAGACTGAGTGTGGGAGTGGGAGTGCGTTTGAAGGTTTTTCTTGAATAACTCAAAAACTGCGGTCTATACCCAAAACGTATCCCAGTACAAAATTTAAATTTCCTACAAAAATGTATTGCTCATTTTTTTCTGTAGGAGTAATAGTTTTTGCGTAGCAAGGGAGAGAATATGAAAATCTCGCGCGTGGTTTTTGAAGGCCAGACAGAGAACAGCGGGTTGTATGAAACGACATCGGTAGGGGCAGCTCTTTCACCCTGTATACGTAAGCATATCAGACAGAAAATTTAACACCATCCCCTCGCCCACCTAGCCCCAAGAGACATCAAGCTTATCCCGTGTTTAGCCTAGATAATGGCCTCAGTTCTACGTGGAATTCACAAGTTTCTTTATGTACGTCGTACTCAGCCGAAGCCACTCGTTAATGCCATCTCGAAGAATTTCCATAGAATTGCGGAGATGCTGGATGTTACATTTTACTTGCTCGTCTAAATAGTTCCATATATTTTCTAAGGGTATAGGGACGGATGGTTTATCGGGCCAGTCGATGCACGACAATGATCACGAGTGTTCGTCAAACCCGGAACGTATGCGTAAAGTCCTGGGAAGACGGCTATTGTCATCTTGGACGGGGGTGTCCACAGCAGACTCATCACCAAGATGTAAAAAAAGATAAGGCAGCCCTTGGCCACTGAGAATGTTGAAACAATCATCCTTGTTCATGTTCACGGGATCCTGAATATGGTAGCCGACTCATGTTACGAGAAACACCACCTAAACCTCGTAGAACCTCCTCAGGCCTAAAATACGTCCTCTACACATTCCGAGTTTAAAGCCACATTGGGCCGCTACTGCACTCGATGCCTTGCATCATTTGAAAAGTGGCAAAATCGCGACTCATCTGACCATATTTCTGAGGTAGGGTTATTACTGACCCAACCGAACGAGGTGGCGCAGCGATTAGCACACTAGACTCGATTCGGAAGGACGACGGTTCAAATCTGCATCCGGCCATCCTGATTTAAGTTTTCCGTGATTTCCCTAAATCGGTTCAGGCAGATGCCGGGATGGTTCCTTTGTCAAGGACACGGCTGATTTCCTGCCCCATCGTTGGTGAACTGGGACTGTGTGTCGTCAATAACGATCACGATGTCGACGGGACATTAAACCCTAACCATCCTCCCGTCTTCCTTTCACAAACTGTTGGCACGATGCCATTCTCCTCAGCTGTGGGTGGTAGAGCCGTCCAAAGCCGTAAACACACAAAGAGAATTTCTCCTTTAGCAACCGTCTGGATGTATTTGCTTTTCCGTTGCTTTTGGCGACGTAAGCAGTTTCTCTACGGAAGAATAACTTATGTCGCCGTAAAATGGAGAATACTTGAGCCCCTACGTTTGTGCTTTAGTGAAACGCACAAGTAGAGCGGATAAAAAGGCGAGTGTATGGGCAAGCGGAAAACGGGTGCCGGGCTCTGTGTGTGGGTGGCCGCTCCCGGATCGATGGCTGGAGTTCCCCGGACCGACCCGTGCATTCGCTTCGTCCCCTGTCCGGACGTCCCACACGACGGCACACTGAAAGCTGTATACTTCCGCGCTCCTCAATTCGAAGGCTGCACCGTAATGAAGGAGTTATCACAGGAAAACCAGTGTTAGGTGAATTGCAGGAGATGTTATCAAAATGTTACTAGAAAAATGTAAGGAACGCAAATTGCTACAAACAATTGATTTGAATCATATTTAATGCCACAAGAGCGTTGAATTATCAGACTACGTTGGAAGTGGAGCACATTTTAGTGACTGGGGATAGCTCAGTGACAGAGTTCCACAGGATTCAATGGTGGATCCATTTGTATTATTTACAGAGGATGTTTTGTACCTACCGAACAAGCACAAAACTGTGCTTCAGATCTTCTTAGCGTGAAAGACGTTTCTGGAAAACTGATAAGGGTAAAATGAATAGTGAATTATAAACTGACTGGAAGTTGCTTGAAAACAGAGAAAACGAACTTAACCGCAGAATTTGAAGTGGGGCGTGGCACAAAAAATAATAGAGTCAAATAACACACTCCAAAAGTAACATTTTTGCCCGAAACTCACGAAAGGTCTGCAAGTTGACAGCAGATGTTGCTTTAAGGACAGAGTCATGGTC
This sequence comes from Schistocerca americana, assembly GCF_021461395.2. Classification (NCBI taxonomy): domain Eukaryota; kingdom Metazoa; phylum Arthropoda; class Insecta; order Orthoptera; family Acrididae; genus Schistocerca; species Schistocerca americana. The sequence continues at coordinate 424,374,501 of NC_060130.1, read as the reverse complement.
ACATTCATCAGAGACGAAGTTTTGTATAGCGACGTATTCCGGCATGAAACCAAAGCATCTATAGTATGGGATCAGTCTTCATTAAATGGAAGTTTTACAAACCGAAGTAATACTCTTCCTTTAGGTTACTCTCAACGTTGTATTCCAGTAAAGCTACGACATACAAAATGTTATTCGGAATTTCCACACCGTTTCCGCAGAACGGCAAAATAGCTTTCGTTTCTTTGTCTTCTCGTTGTTGCCCAGGCGTACTTGAGCTGAGCGTGTAAAGGTTATAGTCTCCCGGGAGTGAAATAAGAACATTACGTGGAAAAAAGCACCTTTAAACGGCAGTTTACAGAGTTACAACAGCAGTCTTAAGGTTTTAGTTACGGCAGTTTGCTACAGTTGGTTGCAAGCGTGGCTATTCTCTCACAGCAGAGACCACAGTGCCAGTGTTAGGAAAGTTTATTTGGAGTTGACAAATCATCACCACAACAATAAAGAAAGCATTGGTTTGGTATTTGGGTCATAGATAGCGGACTGCCAGATACTTTTTGCACTCAAACACGGCCACAAGTAAGGAAAGAAATTCAGTTGTTCTTGACTCGAGCATTGGCGTATGCGGCAGCAAATAAGGCTCATTACAGAGAGGAATTCACAATATCACGATGAAACTACACTTTTTATGCAGACATGTAGAAAATCGGCAACTAAAAACAGTAATAACCCTACACCGGAAAAATTTTCAGCCATATAGGAAAACAAAGCTCGGAGAAGTGTAATAAACACATTTACAGTAGAAGTTAAGGCCTTTCCGCTTTGTGGTAAAATGCGCCGTGCCTGCGGCTGTGATATTCTTTGCACAGGGGAAAAGAATTTTCAATGTGCAGCTACCGAATATGCAAATGTATTATTTTGTTAAAGGTTTCATAAGATAATAGCTCCAGTGCCTGTGCAAACAACTCAGTTCATAGGTTTGGAGGCCGTACAAGTAGTGTACTTTAATTCATAGTTCATGGATATCAATCAAGGTATACGGAAGCACTTGTCTTTCTGATGACCAACAATATTCTTAAACATCATCAATCGTTCATGTGTGTATCATCGTAAATAGTTTTGGAATCGGCCTTCAGGGTTTGGAATTTTTATTTTCAATCTTGTATTTACTTGGACCACTGTATGTCCTTTTACAAGGTGGCGTACAGTCCTTTTGGTTGTCAATGAGACAACGCTGTGACATGGCGTTAGCGCACCGACTGTTTCCGTAGTCTTCAGTGCTAAGATGGGAGGCTCTCCACGCTAGTCTATCCTGTGTAAGCCTCTTCATATCTTCCATAGTACTGAAACCTAGATCAACTTGAACCTGCTTGCACTATTTCTAAAACCCCAAGTGAATCGTTGGCATTTAAAAATAGACTATAAAACTTTGAAAATCCGATACAAAAAACTCGTACGTATTTTGTAGCTTCATGGTGAAAATTCTACTTCCTCATATAAAACGCTGATTAATTTTGCTCAGGAACATAAGGGCAGAATGGAAGTCAGTCGTCGGTACAGCCTATACGAGAGGAATTACTCAACAAAGAGTCATACTGTTACGCTTTTAATGCCGCATATGAAACTCACATTATAGATAATACTTGTTTCATTTTCGATGTAAATTCCTGATTCAGAGTAATATTTACCTCTCAGGTCTACTGGATTTGTGATACTCGGTTTATTCTTTGTCTCAGAATGAGAGGCAGTTTTGTACATTTACTTTATTGCAGTGAAATTTGTCAACAACCTGTGCAGACCCACGCCCGGGTTCCCGGGTTCGATTCCCGGCGGGGTCAGGGATTTTCTCTGTCTCGTGATGACTGGGTGTTATGTGATGTCCTTAGGTTATTTAGGTTTAAGTAGTTCTAAGTTCTAGGGGACTGATGACCATAGATGTTAAGTCCCATAGTGCTCAGAGCCTGTGCAGACACAACAAAAATAGGAAATAATAAATAAAACAATGAAATCTGGAGGAATAATATGGCCTGAGATACAAGCTGTAAAAGAAGTGTGGTCGTCATATCGGTTCCTTTGTATGAAGGAGGACGCAAAGAGACCAAGGATATCTCTGTTGGGACTGGTCCAACAAATCTGCAGAGATCTCTTAGAATTCGCTTATAAAAGAGTCATAAAATATTGTAGTAACGTCCTTTTGGGATGGCAATGGAAAATCAAGCCAACCACGACAGTATGGTGTTTTATTGCTCGAATCATATCTTTAAACAGAAACACAACAGGATTACACTGGCTCATTTTTGTCGGTTTTGTAAAGCAGCCTTGTGATGTCCGTTTCATGTAGTCTGTGTCCACGTCAGTGGACTTCTCGCTCTGCGTCACGTTGGCAAAAATCTCATATGAGAGCTCACACAGGAATCGTAGGAGCCTCTAATGCAGAGCGTGACGTTTACCGTTTACTTTCGTGATTTACGAGATCGCAAGACGAACAGCCGGCTTGCGACCTGTCATGTAGAGATGCTCCATCCTACAGGCTAATAACAAGACATTATGTTCCACTCTTGCTTCTCGTCGCTCGCAATTCTCTCTTTTTCTCCCTCACTTGTCTCAACCCCATAGTGCCTCTCTAAATATAAAAAGTTATTAATTTTGAAACTTTTTCAAAAAGTATGTTTTTATTAACCAGTGAACCCCGATAATCAACACTCTTTTTCCCCGATTTCAGTGCTAAAGATTTGTTTGTTAAAGTATATGTAAACCTTTGGGGGACAGTATACAGGGTGTTTCAGAATCTTTGCATCAAACGTCTTGTAGGTACTATGCGGCGTCCTTATCCGTACGCAGTGTGTGCTGCTTGTAAGCCTGTCATCTGTTCGGCAAGATAGGCCGAGCTTCTTTTATGTTCATCCGTTTACAGATCTTCGTTCTTAAGGGTCTTTTTTGTTGAAAGTCACTATCAATTAACTAGGATAGATCTTATCAGATGCAGCACACCTGGTTAATAGGCCCTGCTAGTTCGGTGAAATTTTGTCCGTCGTCCCAGGGCCGGAGAATTCAATAAAAAGAGGGCTAGAGTCTATGAGAAGTGTCAGCGAACAATTTTTGTGCAAAAAAAATTGTTCTCCACGACATGATCTATCATCTCTGGAACTTTGATACAAAGATTTTGAAACATCCTGTATTTTAACTGTCGAGTCAAATTTGGACTCTGCCCAGTGGTCTGAGCCTTCCTGTTCGCTTGCATCCCGGGGATTAATCTGCATTAATGACCAATTCGAGGATGGGTCGCGCAAGTTGATTTCTGCTTTTTGTGAAGTGCACAGTTTCACATTTCTGAAGTAAGTTGCCAGTCATGGCTACTTCACGTCTGTAAGAGGGATCGAACATAGTGCTTACGAGACCTCACGGAATGGAATCTTTTTCTTTTGGTTCCACTAAATGGTGGGTAGGTAAGGTGTACTGCCACACTGACAACAATACTCGGCAAACCACTGTAAAGTGTATAGTGGAGGGTACTTCCCAGTGTACCATATAGTTTCTTCCAGTTCCGTTCTCGTTCTTTGGAAGACTGACTACTTAAATGTCTCTGCGTAGCTCAATTAGTTTTACCTTATCTTCACGGTTTCTACCGTAGTGATACATAGTATGTTCCTAGATTTCTTACTTAATAACTGTTCTTGAAACTTTGTAAGTAGACTTAAGCGGGATCTTCAAATGTTTGCCAGTTTAATATTTTGGCATTTCTGTGATGCTCTCTCGTGAGTGACACCTCTCACAGTTAGTGCTGCTGTTCCTTGCACATTTCCAGTAACCTTTTTTATTCCTGTGTAGAATGGCCTCACGCTTGACCAATTCGAGGATGGGTCGCGCAAGTTGACTTCTGCTTTTTGTGAATTGCACAGTTTCAAATTTCTGAAGTAAGTTGCCAGTCATAGCACCATTATGAAATCTTATAAATGTCTGACTGGATATTTGTGCATCTTATCCCCTATAGTACATCATTACCGATAGCAGCTTTGTTTGTAGAAATCTGAGGTTACTGTTAACATAGTCTGACGCATCATTAATACACAACCTCATGAGTTTTGGTCCCTACACATTTAACAGGGACACTCCTAAAGTTACTTCTACACCTGTCGACGCCTCTCCACAAAAGATAACATGCTGCGTCCTCTGTACGAAGTCCTAAATCCTGCCACAAATTAGATTTGCTATTCCACATGATCGTACCTTCGTTAATAAGCGTCGCTGTGGTGGTGAGTCAAGCCCTTTTCTGAAGTCAAGAAGTAGTGCAGCCACCTGATTGCCTTGATCTATGGCTTTGAAGTTGTCACGTGTTGAAGGAGAAAGTTGGTTTTTGCTTGCGGAATCGATCTCCTCACGGATATTCGACTCGATAACACCTTTCTTTGCTGAGCTGTGAATACGAAAAAGCTAGGCAACTGGAGAATAATCCAGAGCAAGCAGAGCATAACATGTCGTAAGGGTCTGAGCGAAGAGCCGCAGCTGAGAACAGACTAGAAGGCTCGCCCGCAGGGACCGGTCGTAGGTAGCCTGAGGGCGTGTAGAGGGCATCAAAAATTTACCGCCGCTCCAGGAAACGGCGCCGCTCGAGAAGGGGTAGGGGTTCGGAAAGGCTGGGAGGAAAGGGGGGGGGGGGTGTAGCCGTATTACTGCGACGCCAGATTGGAGGCGGTACTTTCCTGTCCAGCCGTCGCCCTTCTCCATCCATCACGCTACACTTAGTCACGTGCATGTTCCGTTTATCATAACTGGGACCTCCTACGCACCTACACATACACACACACACACACACACACACACACACACACATACACACAAACCATTTTATCCCACATTATGAAACTGTTCTATGGAGTAGGAGTTGTCAATCAGACGTCAGTTCGTTTTTGAAGTTCATTTTTGTGGTGTCACCGCCAGACACCACACTTGCTAGGTGGTAGCCTTTAAATCGGCCGCGGTCCGCTAGTATACGTCGGACCCGCGTGTCGCCACTATCAGTGATTGCAGACCGAGCGCCGCCATACGGCAGGTCTAGAGAGACTTCCTAGCACTCGCCCCAGTCGTACAGCCGACTTTGGTAGCGATGGTTCACTGACAAATTACGTTCTCATTTGCCGAGACGATAGTTAGCATAGCCTTCAGCTACGTCATTTGCTACGACCTAGCAAGGCGCCATTATCATTTGCTATTTATCTTGTGATGCATGTACCGTCAGACCGATATTCACCAATTATGGATTAAAGTTAAGTATTCCAGAAGCTACGTACTTTTTTTACTAGACTCAACTCCTTTAACTGTTCCAGACCTCACGCCAGCCTGCGTGAGCTTAAACGCGTGCCTTTCGGCTACCTCATAGTGGCTTGGCTGTCTCGCCAAGTCACAACAATTTTGTTACCTGTTGATTTGTGTACATCACTGGGTAGGTGATAAAAGATTTTTATGGTGTAGTATCTCGCTTCTATATGTGACACGCAAAGGCTGGGTGATGGATAGTGTAAGTCACTTCTTCTTCGAGGGTTATGTTTATGAAGGACTCTGCTGTTTTCGTACTGTGACTGACTGTCGACAGCAAAATTCATAAAGAAATAAATTTACTGTGAAGTTGTCTGCACGTCAAACTGTTTAAAGAGCTGCCTACAAGAGGTTCTAAAGTGGACACCACATGTCACCGTTAAGGGGACGAAAACTTTTTCGTCAATGACGAGTTACCGAAGAATATGTTGCCATAAGGCACTGCTGAATGTAAATGTACAAAAGTAATCAAATTGATAACATTTTCATCTTCAAAATCTTGTATTATCCATAACACAAAATTTGCAGAGCTTAGAACTTCACGAAGACCTGTAACATGTGACTCCTACTATAGGTTCTTATCACTATAAACCTCTAAGAATTTAGAATATTCGCTCTCATTTGCCATTACACACTATTTATAATGGTGGAGTCAGGCCTTGTGCAGGGCTGTATTGTATGTATTGTGTTCTCTATAAGTTCAGCAGAAAGAGTTATTACTTTTCAACAAAATATTATTTGCTTTTACAAGTGTAATACGTATCTCCATGATGTGTAATTACAACACTTGTGTTGTCAGAAAATAGGAGACTTTATGCTTCTTGAATATGTGTTGGCAGATTTTTTTTATACGTAACAAGAAAAAGAGCGGACTCAATATCGATCACTGTGGTACACACATATTGTTACTGACGCCAGAGCTTCCGGTTTTACGCCAACGGACGTATGAGAAATCTACGAAGTCATTATTGGTGTCGACTGTGAGTCTCTTGTGTTTAATCGATACTTAGGCGGTATAGGCCAGTAGCATTAGAACTGATTCCCGATGAACTACTATTCGACTCCTAGTTTGTTCATACTAATGTGACTTTTCTATTACCGTCTGAGTTGTTCGAAAGGATTTGCGGGGAGACAATAAGATATCTACAGCTATCTATTGTCTGGTTTAAATCATTAATTTTTTTTGATACTACAGATCTTGAAAATGATTGTGTTAAAACGCAACTCTTAACGTCACACACCAGTTACCAGATTCAGAAGTTCAATTACCAAATTCGATGTGATATTGGTTGCCGCTATTCATATCTAACATTGTATAGACACCTCGATAATATCGGAACAATAGTATCGATACACGCAGCATCGCAAGGTATTGATTACTGATGTATGTTTACTGTTCTCACGAGCACAAAATGATTTAGTCAGAACAGAATGCGAAACATAAAATTATGCTATGTTTTCACTAACCAGTTTGCGTATAAATTCAAATACAAACTTATGGAATAGAGGCTAATAACTCCAACCACAGACGAATTATAGTCCTTGACATAAATCTTATACTACCATATTGTGTCATTATGGGAGAAGTCTCTTACCAGTTTGCGAAGTACTGAAGACGCCCGAAAGGCGGGCGCAATCTATATAAGTGGTATGACCATGTGTTACCAAGGAGAAAGGCAATGAAGCTAGAGCTTCATTTCCTAATATGCTACGTAAGAAGAGAAATGCCAAGAAGCACGCAACAAATCGGGTTCATTTCGCGTAAGACGTGATTCCGTACCAAGTACACAGTTATTAACATTATAAAAAACTTCATACTCTACATAAGCTTCTTACCACACTTTTCGATGTTTTAAATACAAAATTACGGCAGGCCTTCTAACGTAAAATGAACTAGCAGACACGACCGCATGGCGCAGCAGATTTTTAAGGGAAGAACCATACTGATTAGCTTTTACTGGCGTGAACAAAGCGAGCGTGTTTAACAGTTCCGCAGGAGCGTCCACGTGGTGTTTTGTCCTGTACGCATCTCAATACGAGACTGTTCCCGTTGGGACACGAGAGTACTGTTTGGTTTCGTGTCCACACAGCAGGCGTGATTACATTATCTACAGCAGATGTCACAGGTGTCTGGCCGCTATTTTGTCGAATAATTGCGCCTTGTGAGGTTTGCTAGGTTAGGACACGAGTTTTGCTCGGATTACAGAATACACTGTCTGCGTGCTGTTCTGTCGTTGGCTCCTTAAAACCAGATCCTGGCACAGAGTTTGCGTTCCCGTCGCGCCCAGTGAGCTGAATACTGAACTGGAAAGACTAATCGCTGAAAGAAAGCCACGACGCAGCATGTCAGAGCCGCCATGACATGTTGGGCCAAGCATTCCAAATATTTTGCTTGACCTTAGAAACAGCAATTGCTGCTTACTGATACTACGTAACTCTGTCAGATTTAATTTACAGTTCACTACTAAAACTGATTTGTATCTGCTAATTCTTCTCTGCAAGCTCAGTTACGCATTTGTTCAAGTCTATTTATAAGCGTAATTTTTGTGTCGTCTCAAAAGAGATTCTCTGATTGAACTTGTCAAAACACTCACCCGTGTGTCAGAATTTTCAGTTTCACTTCGCATAGCTAACTGAGTGACTACAGGAAATGAGCAAAACATTGACATGAGAACTTATTTTTATATGATCATCTCGCCAGTTAAGCTGTGAACATTACTCAGGTAATAAATCATTTTAATGCAACGTTGTTTGGATCCTGATAAACACATTTGGTAGAAACGCTTATCCTTCTGTATCTATAGGACAAAAATAGTTCCGCTGACTTCATTAGGCAACAAAATTGCTCAGTTATTGTTTTTTTCAAACAAGATATTGTATTAAACAAGCAACAAATACATGAAACTGAATATTAACTTTACCATGCATCACTTACCAAGAAAAGTTATGTTAAGAATTTGCAGATATGATTTTTCAGGAAGCGAGGAGGATGTCAAATCACTAATGTTACCTGTAACATATTTTATTTATGTACTAATTTTTTGCGACACATATGTACAGAATGTTTCGACATTGACAAATGTAAATAGCTCGTATGGTTGCTGTTCTGCTACACATAGCTGGGAAAACCGAATAAACTCGACGCGTCGTCTTTCAGCAGCTTTTTATCACCTTCTGGTCGCACCATGTACCGCCTTTTGCAAAATGATCGCTACAAATAACTCTATATTTCTATGTTTTAATGTTCTTTACGTACCACGATCACCAATTTAGTAATTATAGGTGATAGTAAGGAAATCTGAAAATATTTTGCATTTCTTAGTAGCGTTATTTTTATTTCTCGAACATCAGTTTATTTCAGTTACGTAGATTATCTATCTTAATTGCGGAAATGAACGCCACTTGCTATCGATAAATGGAACACCGTTCCTGACCATTTTGACCTGAAATACGAGAAGAGGAATAGTTCGAATGTGGCAAAGTGTATGGCGGCTCGACCAAAGATTATCATACTTTTCTCTGCAATCACACCTTTGCGTAATCTCTCCGGATTAGTACTGTGCTACTGATCACATGTCACAGCGGGCGGTGTCCAAAGTGTCCCGGAAAACAAGTAAGCAAAAGTGACCCGTTGCACCAGTGTCGCAGCATTTGACAGCCGCTGTAGCGCCGCGTCAGACAAGTCATTTTAATCACAGTACCGTCTCTTCCTCAGTAAAACTAACCGAGTTTACCGTTTCTGACGACAAAACACTGCTACGAAAGGGAAAAAAGGTAACGCACTTAGTCATCTTCTCTGCTGAGGCATTTGCGTGGAGGGGAAATTTCCTTTCACTCCCCTCAGGTTATGAAAACGCTTTTCGCTTCGCATTTTGTCCCTGTATGTCCGTGTAACGTTGCAGTCACGTTCGGACTATTAGTACCTTGCTGTGAATGTTAACGGAGTCGCCTCTTCCGCGCATGTTTTCCAACTGTTCGTTCGTGTTGACGGTAGTCCATGTTCCGCCTGTTCGATAGTCATATTCTGCGGAGAAAACTCAAATCAATTGTTAGCATTTTCTGCTTTTAAAGAGTTTATGCTGCTAGTTCTCTCTTCTTGCTGCTCGCTCTTCTACAAACTTGAATGTTTCTCAATTTCTCTTCCTGCTCCCTTCTTCAGCTCCTTGCTCACTCGCTGTCCCGATTATTTTGGAATCCCCTTTTCGTCTTAAAAAGGTGGGTTCGACATTAAAATATTCTTAGGCAGTCTGTACATGCCAGGACACTATATACGTCATGATATGTGAATTTCCAGTTCCAAACATTTCATTTTCTGTCACTTTCAACCAACGTTTATTTCTTTTCTTTGTTTCTCGTGTTTCTGCCTCACGTACTAACATACTTCGCGAAACAATTTGGTAGATCATTTTCTGTTTATATTCTTGGTATAACCACAAACACGGTGAGTTGAGTTATTTGTCTTTTTTTATTTTAATACAGATTTTACGTTTTAGATTTACTCCTAAGTAAAAAAAGAGAGAAGGAAGATTGGTTTAACGTCCCGTCGACAACGACGGGCCACAAGCTCGGATTACGAAAGAATGGGGAGGAAATCGGCCATACCCTTTTCAAGCGAACTATCCCAGTATTTTCCTCGAAGACATTTAGGGAAAGCATCGAAAATCTAGATCTAAACGTCAGGACGGGGATTTAAACCGTCTTCTCCCTAGAGTTCACTCCTAAGTGGATGTGGCCTACTTTAAGACTGATTTCAGAGGCTCCCGCTGGTAGGTATTTTTCCTCGTGAAATTCTCTTTCAAGTCCATCAGAATATTGTTGACACGAATTCTGATTTTGGAAATAATATCCGCTTTCAATTAATTTATTGTTAGTGGCGGAGTTCACGAGCGATGTAGAATATGAAATACAATTACACCAGCTGAACGTACCGAGACGGTTTTTAATGAACACCAGCCGGCGGTTCTAGGCGCTACAGTCTGGAACCGCGCGACCGCTACGGTCGCAGGTTCGAATCCTGCCTCGGGCATGGATGTTTGTGATGTCGTTAGGTTAGTTAGGTTTAAGTAGTTCTAAGTCTAGGGGACTGATGACCTCAGAAGTTAAGTCCCATAGTGCTCAGAGCCATTTTTTAATGAACACCCAAAGCAGCTAACGATAAGATTTCTGTAGGATTCACGGAGCTCTACTTGTATACTGAGACTATGGAGAGATTCACAGTGTGTATTATATATATTTTTGTTGCCCTACACAGAAAAGAATCGGGTTGGTTACTTAAGAAGCTAGTAGAAATAAAACAACAGTGACCGGTTAGTGTGTAGATATTCTTGGCAACAGAGAAGATAAATTCTGCTTTGAATTCATGAGAAAAGTTGTCATAGAACTATGGACCGGAGGATTCTCTGAGAGTGTGTATTTCGCTTGTTTAGAAATCCTAGCGGCAGAGACCTAACGGATACTGAACGGTTGCCATGTTGCCACTCATGCGTTATTGAACTCTTCGTAATATGAATAAGAAAGATCGAAACCTTCAACATAAAGGTAGTACTGTAAATTTGCACTGATTTTATTGGTATTTAAAACGCAATATAAAAAAAAATGGTCACAGCTCAGTTGTCGCTATGGACGAAATTCTGCTTCTAATGATATATCTTTTCGATATTGTTTAGAAACAAGTGCGAAATGTCTTGACTACATATAAGCGCAAAAAGCCATTTCGAATGTCTAAAAGATGTTGCTATTAGGTTTAATCTTTCTTACATACTTATTTCACAGGGCTTAATGCAGTGTATAAAAGAGGCTATCTCGAACCAATAACGTCTCCCGTTTCGCTTTCCCATTCTCCAATCAATGCCAGCAATCATACACAATCGCCAAATCCATTGGGGTATCAAGCAGAAATGATTTAAAGTGGAACGAGCACATAAAGTTGGTTACGTTGATGGCAGATGTCACACAGAGATTCTTTGGAATGTTCCCAAGGAAGTGTATTTCACGCTACAAATTTGTCTGGTAGAGATCTCAGTAGCACTCGCGCACTGACTAAACCGGGTTACTACAAAGCATTATGCTTCTAAAATCCTTACCGACCAATGTGGTATAATGGTTAATCGACCGGTATACTGAATTAGCATGCCATAGAACCATAGACGCACCTACATTTAGTTATCCGGTAGTTCACCAAAACCTATTGAGCAAAATTTCGGAATGATTCCTTGAACAGGTCACGGATGATTCTTTCCTGTCTTCTTCCTCCAACTAAGCTAATGCTTCTTTTCTAATGACCACAATGTCTACGAGACAGTAAATACCAGCGTTCTTCCTTTTTTTACGTTTCTTGGATTCTTTTCTACAGTCTCTTCTACATCTAGATTCGTATTTAGTCCGCAGGCGCCCTTACGCTGTGTGACGTAAAGTATATCGTATTCCACTATCATCCCAGTTCCACGAGGTGCCGTGCGCGAATTGCGTTGTAGAAGCTTGGATTTATCTGATTTTACCGTTACACTCATGCCAGGAGACGCCTGAGAGGGGAAACAATATGTTGCTTGACTCGTCCTGGCCGGCGTGATTTCGAAATTTTGACAGTAAGCCTCTCCCGGAAGCACAACGTCTGACAATGGTGTATTATGGTCGGCTCACTGATATTCGGGCGCTGACTTAAAGACCCCGTGAGGAGACGCGCTGCACATCTTAGAAATTTTTGTACCTCATGAATCAGCCTACTGAATATCGTTCCTAGACTGCAGAGCAGCATTCAAGAATATGTCAGAAGATGGTACTGTAGTTGCGTGCATGTGGATGAATTACATTTCCTTAAGAATCTTCCAAGTATCACAAAATGTTTGTCTTCCCCAGGACCAGTTATATGTTGTCGTTCCACTTCATGTCGCAATCGACGCTAACCTCTAGGTAATGTACATCTTTGTCTGTTCCCAATCAGTGATCGCCTATGGTGCAGTCAAACAATAGTTGGTCTTTTCGACAATTTAGGAGCAATAGGTATCATTTGTTTCTGTTTATGGTCAACTGCCATTTCTTGCACTAAGTACAGAATTTACTGCAATATGATTAAGTTCTTAGACTTTGCGACTTCATTGTGTAAAACAGCATCGTCTACGACCAGAGTCGCGGAGTTTCCGACGCTGTCTACCATTTACTTACATACATTCACGAATTAGAGACGTCCACATAGCAGCGTGTAGCAGTACCATGTGCTCTGATGACGGCGACGATACGTGGTGTCAGAGTTATGGGACATCGAACATGGGAAGTCTTCCTACTCGATTACCGCTTAGACACCGTCTTCTGTTCACGGAGTTTGGTCGGAGCTGGATCCAAGGCGCACACACATCGCTTCGTGGCGTCCGAGATGTCATATGTAGGACTGAGGTCAGATGACCTGAGAGGCGTCATAGAAACCTTTCTGCGTGTGGAAGATCCCTCGAATCATTGTGACACGTCGGAGTGGTACAAGGTCTTGCTGAAGCTACAGGGCTCCTACCAAGTGCTGTAGGATGCGTTTCATTGAACAGTTGCTTCTTGTGTCGCTCACCGGTGAGAGATAACAGTAGACATAACAGTGGTCCCACTTAATCCCATAACATCTTCCAGGCACGTGAAAAGACGAGTGCCTGTACGACGATGCAGATATAGGGTGTTACGCTTTAGAAGCGCTCTTGCCTATCCGACGCTCGACTCTCACCCTGCTGATCATTAGAAGACTTCACGACATACAAAACACGAAGCGACAGGAGCGCTCTGTCTGTCCAGTTCTGCAAAATTTCTAAATCAGTTGCTCACGAGTATACATCGTAAACAATAGCGGCTCCACACAGAATTTAAGAAGAATGTCTCATATTATTACCGTGTGTAATACTGGACGAAACTAGAAAATAATGTGTAAAAATTTGACGGTACATAATTATTTATCGAGATGTGGGCCATTCCATCCTATGGTAGCCAACTGTCTACGGAAGGTGATCAATGAAGTTCCCTGTCATTCTTACACATCCTTCAGCCAAAGTTCTCAAAGAATCAAGAATTCGTGAGAAAACTCCTGGCTGCCCTCGGTGTTGGTTATACGCTTGTGATACGCGCTCCTGTCTCATGTGCACGTTGGCGATAGGTATGAACTACACAGGCTGTGTCGGCCAGAGTTGCAAGGCACAGTCGTACGTACCAGAGGGCTGAGCTGTCTGCAGCTCAGGCAGCACTGAATTAAGGCAAGCGTCCAGAGAGAGTACCACGCGGCAACTACTGTCGTAATCTTCCCCCATGTGTCTCTCAAATAGTTCTGAAGACGACATCCTTGCGCCAAACGAGAATATAAACGAACACAAAGCTTTACTCAGTCAGTATAGCGCAGTATAAACAGGAACAGTAGTACCTCAAGGTAACATTAGTGCTCAGTGTACAGTCGCCATAAAGAAGAGCGAAAAATAGACATTCTATAAATGATCGTAATTATCGTCGAGTTGATACTGGACTAGACCAGAGTTAAAGACAGATCAGTGCAAACCAGCCTTGAACTTTTACCACGCACTATCGTCATATTAAAGTTAGGCGGTGTAATATTTATTTTAATAAATTAGTGTAAACTGTTGCTGACACGTGTTGCTATATATTTTTGTTTCACCGTTGCCTAACCGTATTTGGTCCTGTGACGATGCTGTATAACTGCAGCGTGCAAGCAAGCCCCCTCATGAAAGTAAGTACTTTAGATGGTACAGAGTTCTCTTCCTGCACCCATTGAAGTTTTACACCAAGTATACTTGGTGAACAGAACAACACCAGTTCCATTGAATGTCCCCAATAAGAACTTTACGGATTTAAGATTATGTGACCAGGGAGACCATGCTACTGGATCTTCTCGACCCGTCATCCAGCAAATAACGTTTGTGCTAGTCACTATCGTATGAGGCGTAGAAAATGGGGCTTTCCCCTGTCGTGCATAACTCACATCCACTGCCTTCCAGCAACGGGTAACGTTCCCCATAGCGCAGGCAGTTTGTCGCATAGAGCCGGCCGGAGTGGCCGAGCGGTTAAAGGCGCTACAGTCTGGAACCGCGCGACCGCTACGGTCGCAGGTTCGAATCCTGCCTCGGGCATGGAAGTGTGTGATGTCCTTAGGTTAGTTAGGTTTAAGTAGTTCTAAGTTCTAGGGGACTGATGACCACAGCAGTTAAGTCGCATAGCGCTCAGAGCCATTTGTCGCACAGAAAACGGTGGTAAACACCATCTATTAATGCGTACGGTAAAGTGAACAGCCCACAATTCCTACCCATATATTGATACTAAAGCGAACCGGATGCCCTGCTTTCACACTCACTCGAGGGTTTGCATCTGTCCGCACACGGTTGTTGCTTTAATTTATCATACCAATCTGTGTAAATTCCACCTCATGCGTCAAGAAAATTCAAGCTGTGTAACTGCAGATCTTCAGTGCTCTGCCTTAGAATACATTGGTAGAACTATTATGCGGTTTACTGGTCTTGTAGCTAAGAACAATCTCACAGAGGACGAAGTACAGAGAGAAACGCAGGCAATAAGTAATGAACCGGAAGATAGCTTACACTATCATGTAGACTGATAACCACTCAGTTTGGTCCCTTTAATCCACAAAAAAATGTATGTAGTGATGGTTCATGAACAAGTAAACTGTCCCGCACGATAAGTGTTTATTTGCAGACATACGTTTGAGGGGCTTTTTCTTCTAGTTTTGACCACCAGTACTATCTCGTGTAAGAATATAGGACACTTGTCTTTAAACACCCTGCTTAGTATTTACTTACCATCTTCTGTAGACACACCGAACACAGATGGTTCAATGGTTGGCACACAGGACTCGCCTTCCGGAGAACGACGGTTCAAATCTGCGTCCGGCCATTCTGATTTAGGTTTTCCTAAATCGCTCCAGGCAACTGCCGCAAGAGCTCCTTAAAAGGGCACTGTCGATTTATTTCTCCATACTTGAACGTTCCGAGCTCGTGCTCCTTCTCTAATGATCTCGATGACGATGGCACGTTAAATTCTAATCTTCTTCCCATTAATAAGATTTCTCCCCCTTTGAGTACTACGCACTGGCTTGGTACTGCTAGGAACTATTCAGTCCGGCCACAAAGTTCTTCCAATTTAGAGTACGCAGCTATTTTGACGGTGACGAAGATAGCAGAGAGCCGAGTTGACGCCTCGGCAGAGGCGCAGAGATGGGCGCGGCGGGCGCCGTTAGTAGTGCAGGTGTGGGCAAGCATTTAACAAGGCGGCACTGCGGATCTTGAGGCTCGTGGCCATCGACCGCGATGGCGCAGCGGCAACGCCGCGGGAGACGCCGGGGTCGATCCCCGGTCACGCCGACCCCGGCGTCGGAACTGCAACTAGCCCTCTCGCGGTACAAGGCCGAGCGCCAGCCAGGAAATCTCCAGGAAGTCACCTCTTGCACATACACACTGGGCCTTCACACCTTTGACTGGGACGTATTGACTCAGAAATACCCCAGTTCTGGCCAAGACTCTCGGAAGGTTTCCCTCGGCTGTGTAAACAATTTGCGGAAGTAAGTATCCCCTCCTCCCAAATACTGCCAGTTGGGAACAATCCAGCCCAATTTGCAGCTCGCTACCGAGCGAGGTTTTTACTATAGCGGCAAGACACGGGACACGCATTCGGCAAGACGGCGGTTCAAGTCGACGTCCGGTCTTCCTTCCTTCCTTCCTTCCCTTTCTTTTTAGCTCGCCTGAAGTTTTTCTGAAGAGACAGCTCAAGACGGATCTCAGACAGTCCGTCCTACTATTCAGGACGGGGAACGAACTTTACTAAAATAAATTTTAAAAAAATGGTCACTTAAATAAAATGCAAGTAAACTTGCCGGTGCTCTGTTACTCTCGCGAATAACAACTGAAATTTACAAGTAACTGTAATCAGTCACTCCTACTGAGCTTACCAGTACGGATACAAGAAGATTATACCTCCTCTGCAAGTGAAAAGAAATTATAACTCATGAATACAATCTTTGCTTAGTTCGGTTTATAGAATTTGCGCGTCATGGTAATACCTGAGTTCAATGAAAGATACTGATATTTATACTACTGTTTGTCTATGCAGTGAAACCTTCCCATAACTTTGAGCTATGTACTAAAATAGCTTCTTGTCCTCTGCTCCATGAAAATGTCACAAATTTCCCAGGAAACTCTTATGTCTAGTTAATATAAATTAATCCGTTTAACGAATGAAGTATAATCCTCCAAAACTCGTAGTGGGAAGGTCGACTGATTTCACTGTTTACAGTTACTTGTGTATTTCAGTTGAGATTTCTGAGTGTCAGTCACATTCTGACCCTCGACGGGGAAATTATCAAAAAAATAATGGGATAGTCAGAATTTTCTGAATGATTTACAAAATAAGTGTGATAATCAAGTTCAAAGTTAGGTTTTTACAAATTTCTTTGGCTTCAGGTTTATTGTGAATTTCTAGACTTTCTTTCATTTAATCTGCTGGCACAGCTAATTCTCTGCGTTCCCGTCTGGCTTCGCATCTTCGTTATCGTAAAATTTTTCTCGTTTGTCGACAGTTTAATTTAAATTCACGACCTTAAGCTGTTTGAGGAACTTTTCTCTAGCGCCGTCTTCTGGAATTATAGGATTACTCACGCTAATTTTCCTAGTGTTCATTTCCAGGAAGATAAATAATCGTGTCCTTGATGCACCTTCCTTGTACTTTTTGCTTGTGTTCTCAAACTTTGCAGACAAGTGCAGTCGTTCCCTATTCATCGTATAATTTTCATTGCTAAGTGGCGTCCTCGTGGGTGGTTTTTACAGTCCACGACTTCATAAAGGATAGGAAGTTAGGGCTCAACGTCTTATCAACACCAAGACCATTACATGCTGTGCGCAAGCTCGCAAAAGACAAGCAAGCAGAAGACAATGGGCCTTTACACTGCCAACGGGGCAGATCAGCATACGTGGAGAAACTACGGAAAACCTATACGTGGATGTCTGTGCGCCAAGTTGAACCCCACTCTTGCCGCATGTGAGTAGACAGCATTGACTACTTGGTCGTCTTTCCTTACCACCACGGAACAGCTAACAAAACTTGTCTGCTGACATCACTGCCATTTCTCTGTTCACACTCTGATCTTAACAACAAAGCAGTTGTTAGTTAGGCTGGTTCCAAAAACACAGTTCTTTAATTAGCATGGTCCTTCCTCTCAACTGGAAACTAGTCGTAACGGGGTCGACAGACTGTGGTGCAATTCATGCCACGGTGCGACTCGATCGTTTTGCTGACAGAGTTATGTTAAATTCTGAAATAAAGTCCTTGGAGTAATCGAGAATCGGAACCCATGTTTTTGCATATCTATTCAGAAGTAAGGAGAAATATACCGACGAAGAAAAGTAAAAACACAATGGCATGTGGCCTTCATGTCATGCTTAAATGACAAAAGATGAAGAAATATAGTGTACGAAACGTATCAGGGACTTAAAGCAAATACATGAACCGTTTAGACAAAGAGCGGTTGAATTCATGATTTTCTGTGTTCTTGATTACAAATTGTAAGCTGCTAGGCAGGGAATTAGAAACTATTTCTGATATTTCCCTCCACGGAGATAACTTTTATTTTTTTATTGCCCTGAATTTAATAAAACGAATTCGTCGTCCAGGCTGTGAAAGCCCAAAGGATGTCTATGGCCGCCGTGTCATCTTTTGCTTTTCGGCGTCACGCTGATGCGGTATGGAGGGCATGTGCTCAGCACACCGCCCTCCCGTGCGCTTTGTAGACTTTCCAGAACGTGGGGCCGCTACTACTCGATTAAGTAGCCCCTAAATTGGTATTACGAGGCTGAGTGCATCTCTTACTAGTCCTTCAACCAACAATAAAGTCCTCGGCAGTACCGGGAATCGAAGCTGAGTCCTCCACATGGCAACCATCTACGCTGATCACTCAGCTACTGAGGCAGACTTGAATTTCATAAATCCTTTGCATAATTTGTTCACTATTCGACATTAATTCATTTGTCAATGCATCAGATTTGTACATAGATTTGATATTTTCATTGAAAATAATACATTTTGTGTATCGCATATCAGTAGTGCGAAATAATACCGTCCGGAACAAGAAATTTCTTCTCAATGTCAAAACAATATTTTTTATACTCTATGTTTTGAACACACCATTGCTTGCATAAGTTTTCAGTCTAAAATAATAGTTATAGCGGTGGTTAATGAAAATCTGGACTAGTATCCTGCTAGGTCGGTTACACCAAATACTTGGCCAATATCGCTCTGACTAACTTAACGTCATCCCTGGATGTGTTCTCACGCAAACGGAAATGCTCAGTTTCTTCCTCGACAGTCACAATATTTGATATTTCTGGGGTTGATAATTCCATCGAAGAAAATGATGAAGAATTGTTCTGGAATATTTTTTGGTATTCAGTCTTTACGTATTCTGTTCTGTGAAGGAGTGGCCATGCAACTGGAAACAGTGAACACAAGAAAGCTGAGATACATTTGATAATCTCGGTACGGGGCAGGAACTGTTTTACGCGAGCTTCTAGTCTCAGGAGAAATTGTATAAACATGAGATGCAGGTTATGCGCATGTTAAAAAAAGAAAAAGCATTTGAATAACACATTGCACCGGGCTGTTGACCCGTTTCTGGAGCAGTTTTGAAGATTTTTGACTTTCCAGGCACGTAGCTGCTAAGCTTACACGCAGCAGGAGTATACGTTGCACATAATGTGTTCCGATGGCAAAGAATTATGACATCACTGCATTGACTTCCGTCTGTTCTTCACATGTCATGCGTTTTAAATATTTACCAACAGCGAAGCTAAAAACAGAAATTTTGATGAAAGAGAAAATTATCTTATTTATTTTCCTGTTCGCAGATTAATAATCTAACAACTAATAGTAATAACGAAGAACAGAAAAGTTACATCTAATACATCATCAACACTGTTAAACGTATATAAATTACGAAGCCAATGTACTGGAAAAAACTAACTTTCATGAAAAATAATTAAAATTAATGGTACTCTTTCTGTGAGAATTGTAAGATTGGTCCTGCCTGGAATAGATACCTTAACCTCAAGAGAAGCCGAACTGTACACTGTATCAGAAACGTTCTGATATTTTGAAATTCGACAACTTTTCGGCCTGGAAAGAAAGCACATCGTGGTTCGTGGCAAGTTCCAACGAGATTAAAAGGTTTTGAACAAAGTAGACACATTTACCAACAACGTGTTTGCCAGACACGCTCTTAAGCTCATGAGATGATCAATGGCAGGTAATTTATCAAGCTTACTATGCACTGGCTGATGTGCCAACCGTAAGTAAGCTTGGTCAACCGACATTCCGTCCTGGTCAGAGATTCCTCCAGACATAACACGGATATTTGCTATTTCTACCTATAAACAATAATTGTACAGAAATCAAACATTTTCCCGTCAAATTATGTGGTAGAAACTATTTTATATTCATACATGAAGCACTAATTTACTAATTTTTTAAGGTGACGCAATGTTCCTGTACAATGTGGCAATTTTTTCGTATTTATAAAATATGATATAGTCGCGCGTGGTTATCTGTAAGTGATAATTTTAATTCCATTTGACTGCATATTGTGTGGGAGGAGAAAAGCGTGAGCTTGCACTGTAACAGCAAAAGTAGGTTTTTGCCCTATTCAGTTGTTAAGAGACAAAAATATACAGAAGAGAAAAATGAACTCACTGGGTAAAAGAAGGTTGCAATTATAAGAAAGAATCAGAAGAACAACAAACTTTTGAGGAGTATTTTATGAGTTAAGTAAACAGCTCAGTGTCGTCTGACAGGCATCGCGTGTAACTACATGATGTGTGACAAGCAACAGGCAAAGCAGAAAGTTTTTTTTCTTTTTTTTTCCTCAACGAACAGCGCTAACATCAATATCCACCAGACACGAAACCCGCTCCAGAAGAGGAATAAAGCAACACTTCCTGTTTAAATTCCGTCGGCTACAATAGATCACAGCTGACTGACGCCGACATGGGTATTTGTGACTCATAAATTATCACCACCGCCTTATAGAATGTAGTCGGGTTAGTAATATCTTCAGAAACAGTATATACGTAGAAGCGTGTTTTCTTATTATTACAAGTATCTTACATAGTTCGTAGAAAGTATTTGCGGTTGGTAACATCTTGACATTTCTAGCTCTGCAGAAGGAAAAATCAATATTCTCAAGCCGCTTAACAATAGATATTAGCATGTCTTTGTGTATCTTTGTAGTGAGCGTCAGCCAAACGTCTCGTAAAGCGAATGAATTCACTACAGCAGATGTTGCAAATCACACGAATGTTAAAGAACTATGTAACACTTCATTACGATTCATCCGGTGATTATGACGCGCTATATCATTAAGCTCTTCCGGTCTGTATTACTTCTGGTCGACGGGACGTGCTGCCGATCGACCTGTATCTGAATGGAGGCGTGTCGGCTGTATCGATCTGGAGCGCACGTCATTGATACTCGTTTATGTCTTTGGTACTCTTCGAAGGATCAGAAATCTGTAACGGGAAATCTCACATTTTGTAACACATATCTTTGAACGGACGGCAGTTTTGCGGTGCTACAGCGCCACCACGAGTGGAGCTTCCAGAAATATCGTACGGAGTATACAGTGGTGTACTGTATTTTATATCGTGCCCCACACAGCATTGCAAACAGGTTGTGCGGATTTAAAGAGGAATTTGGGCGAGACGCTACGATGTTCTAAGAAGAATGTTAGTAAATCTAGTAACTGTCATGTAGTTTAGGCAAACACACGAAATTTTCGAGAGCTATGTTTTGCTCCTAGCTACAGCTCAAATCGAGATTTCCGCTTGATAGGTGAATTCTAAGGCCACAATAACTCACGATTTTGTCGTTCTCAAAGTTGAAAGAGTTTACGACATACATGAAAGCAGAATAAAAGATCAGTATTTGGTTAATCCAATGAGTAGACTTATATAAAATAGCGAAGCGTATGTGATATTCGTACAAATAAAAATTTATCGCAATATTCTGCTTCCGCCACTCGAAGAGCAGCGCAGCATTGGAAACATGTGGAGATGGCTGCTGCCGTTTAAAGTCTACGGTTATTGCAACATCAGGCTATATGGCCATTATCTGATGTTTACATGTCGTATATTTAGTGAGATTGCAAGTTTCTCCGAGACGTCTCACTGTAAACAGTAGAGCGGAAGCCTCCTACTTGAACTAGCGGAGTTTGAAGTTGGCATTTACTCACGGAAGGCATGGTGGTCGGCCGTATGGAAATCCACAACGACGTTTTGAAGGGCGCGAGAGCGCTTCGCGATGCGCGCGACCGAGAGAAGAATGTTGGCGGCTCCGGCGGTGGACGCGGTCAGCCACGGCGGCCGGCACTGGCGCTCCCGTCCGCCGCCGCGACGCCCGCGCGCCTCGCGAAAGCGCCCGACCGCCGCCGGAGATGCCCGAGGCCGCACACGCCTCGTTACCCGCAAATTATTGTCTCCACTCTCCGCTCACCGCTCGCCACCTAATGCTACAGAAATCAGATCGAGGCTTCCCGTCTCTGCGTCCGCCTCGCCTCTCACCGTAGATGAATATTACGAAAGCCATACTTTGTTACTTCACGTAAGCGAATTCGCGTGCCTGTCGTTTGATGTCGTGACGGACACTGAAACTAACTTTCCGCCACTGACAAATATTGTTTCTGAAATCGAAAAAATCTTCCCTCACCATGTAACTATAATCTCAAGATAGTCTGAGAGTTTAGTGAAGTCACAAATTTTCTTAGACATTGTTAGATCACAGTAAATATATCTAGAAAACAGGGTACATAATATGCGCCAAGATAGTATAAGACTACTTCGTCGTTATTATTACTTTTTCACTTTGTTTAGCAGTCCGCCTCCGGTAGCTGAGTGGTTGCTATCACGGTAGCTCAGCGTGTTCGGTCAGAGGACTGCGTGCTCTCTGTAATAAAAAAAAACTGAGTCAAGGAATCAACGATGAGGTTGAATGGATGTCTTGTGACGTCCTCCCAGACGAAACGCAACGAACTAAAAATGTCAATCCTAAGGGCTCGGGTTTATTCCCGGCTGGGACGGAGATTTTCTCCGCGGAGGGACTGGGTGTAGTGTTGTCTCAATCATCATCATTTCATCCCTATCGACGCGCAAGTCGCAGGAAGACTTGCATCCGGCGAACGGTCTACCCGACGGGAGGCCCTAGTCACACGACATTTTTTAGTTTGTTTAACGAGGTTATCGCTTTTTCACCCTGGAACTATCGCCAATACTGTTTATATACGTATAATTTTGGAGCGGTATCTTTCAAGATTTAAGTACAACTGAGCATTGACGCCTACATTAGGAAATGGATCTGGTCGCACCGATACTTCACCGGACCGCACTCGAAATGCAATGAATAGGCTGCCAATTGTTGCCATTGCAAAGGCGAGGCGCTTTTACTTGAATAGACTGTATGATGTGATATTTTTTAAGCACATAATCCAGATTATTTGATGCGTTTTGTATTGACCACTTCCGAGATCAGAGGTGCGTCATTCCCACACCTAATACACACGCTTTTAAACTGGCGTACCAGCATGATAATGCTTACTTACTCTGAAAAGGGGCAGTAAAGTTCTGCATCAAGAATTATCTATACTTCCAGTACTATTAGGAACGTGACTTTTGGTGAAATTACAGATTTTACTTGTGTAATTTCCCCCCCTTCCCGGCGTTAACTGCTTCGGGCCTGACGAGTTAGTGATCATCGTAAATCTAGCACTAGATTCTGCGGCCGTTCCTGTCCCATCTCTAACGACATAGACATCGACGGGAAGTAAAGCTACAGTGTGGGCAAAATACACTACTGGCCATTAAAATTGCTACACCAAGAAGAAACGCAGATGATAAACGGGTATTCATTGGACAAATACATTATACTAGAACTGACATGTGATTACATTTTCACGCAATTTGGGTGCATAGATCCTGAGAAATCAGTACCTAGAACAACCACGTCTGGCCGTAATAACGGCCTTGATACGCCTGTGGGCGTTGAGTCAGAGCTTGGATGGCATGTACAGGTACAGCTGCCCATGCAGCTTCAACACGATACCACAGTTCATCAAGAGTAGTGACTGGCATATTGTGACGAGCAATTTGCTCGGCCACCATTGACCAGACGTTTTCAATTGGTGAGAGATCTGGAGAATGTGCTGGCCGGGGCAGCAGTCGAACATTTTCTATATCCAGAAAGGACCTGAAACATGCGGTCGTGCATTATCCTGCTGAAATGTAGGGTTTCGCAGGGATCGAATGAAGGGTAGAGCCACGGGTCGTAACACATCTGAAATGTAACGTCCACTGTTCAGACAGCCGTCAATGCGAACAAGAGGTGACCGAGACGTGTAACCAATGGCACCCCTTACCATCACGCCCGGTGATACGCCAGTATGGCGATGAGGAATACACGCTTCCAAT
Organism: Schistocerca americana; assembly: GCF_021461395.2. Taxonomy (NCBI): domain Eukaryota; kingdom Metazoa; phylum Arthropoda; class Insecta; order Orthoptera; family Acrididae; genus Schistocerca; species Schistocerca americana. The sequence continues at coordinate 424,350,721 of NC_060130.1, read as the reverse complement.
GTGCGTTCACCGCGATGTCGCCAAACGCGGATGCTACCATCATGATGCTGAAAACAGAACCTGGATTCATCCGAATAAATAACGTTTTGCCATTCGTGTACCCAGGTTCGTCGTTGAGTACACCATCGCAGGCGCTCCTGTCTGTGATGCAGCTCAAGGGTAACCGCAGCCATGGTTTCCGAGCTGATAGTCATTGGATCTCGATACGATAAACCGCAATCGCGATAGGCTACAATCCGACCTTTATGGAACGCATTTCTCCTCCTTACACGAGGCATCACAACAACGTTTCACCAGGCAACGCCGGTCAACTGCTGTTTGTGTATGAGAAATCGGTTTCAAACTTTCCTCATGTCAGCACGTTGTAGGTGTCGCCACCGGCGCCAACCTTGTGTGAATGCTCTGAAAAGCTAATCATTTGCATATCACAGCATCTTCATCCTGTAGGTTAAATTTCGCGTCTGTAGCACGTCGTCTTGGTGGTGTAGCAATTTTAATGGCCAGTAGTGTAAATACACTGACGGAAAAAAGTCGCAACACCATGAAGGAGTTGTGCGACACAAATCAAAGTTGGTAGACGCGTTTCTACACCTGAAAGATGATTCTATTCAAATTTCGCACCAGTAGCATGTGAGTGGCGCTAGTAGCGATGCTATGAGGACACAATCAGGTTTGCTTCAAATACACGCTGTAACGGCTGTGAGTGTTAGTTACCTTTGAGATCGGATGTGGTGAGATGGAGTTAGCGAAGAATGGCTATAAAACGACAGAGACGCCGTTATTAATACCTCTCTGAGACTGAACGAGGTCGTGTAATAGGGCTATGAGAAACTGGATGTTCCTTCTGTGATACTGCAGAAAGACTTGGCACGAATGCAGCCACTGTACATGACTGCTGACGGCGGTGGTAATGAGAAAGTACGGTCGCAGGAGGACTGGGCTCTCGATGGCCACATGCACTACCGAGAGGGAAGGCATCGCATTCTGGCGCATCATATTACATCTGCAGCAGCAATTTAAGCAGCAGTTGGCACCACAGTAACACAAAGAACTGTTGCAAATCGGTTACTTCAAGAACAGCTCCAAGCTTGACGCCCTGTAGCGTGAATGCCACTGACCTCAAACCACCGCCATTAGTGACTTCAGTGGTGGCAAACGAGAGCTGATTAGAGGGCAGGGTGGAGGTCTGTTGTGTTTTCTGATGAAAGCTGGTTCTGCTTCGCTGTCAGTGATGGCTGAGTGTTGGTTAGAGGGAGGCCAGCTGAGGGCGTGCAACCAACCTGTCTGCATGCTAGACACACTGAACCTATACCTGGCGTTACGGTCGGGGGTGCGATTCCGTATGACAGCAGGAACACTTTCGTGGTTATCTCGCGCTCCCTGACTGTAAATTTGGACATCTGTCTATTGATTCGTCCTGTTGTGCTGCCATTCATGAACAAAAAATGGTTCAAATGGTTCTGAGCACTATGGGACTTAACATCTGTGGTTATCAGTCCCCTAGAACTTAGAACTACTTAAACCTAACTAACCTAAGGACATCACAAACATCCATGACCGAGGCAGGATTCGAACCTGCGACCGTAGCAGTCGCGCGGTTCCGGACTGAGCGCCTAGAACCCATTCATGAACAGCATTCCACGAGGTGTTTTCCAACAAGATAACGCTCGCTCACATAGCGCTGTTGTAACCCAACATGCTCTACAGATCTGTCTCTGATCGAACACATATGGTACATCATCGGACGAAAATTCCAGCGTCATCCACAACCAGCATTAACCGTCCCTGTATTAATCGACCAAGTGCGACAGCCATGGAACTACATCCCACAAACTGACAACCGACACCTGTACAACACAATGCATGTACGTTTGCATGTTTGCATTCAACATTCTGTGGGTCATACCGATTATTAATTTACCAGCATTTCACATTTGCAATGACTTATTTCGCGTTTACATTAACCTGTGATCTTGCAATGTTAATCAGTTATATATGTTATCTGGAAAAATGTATTGCTGAAATATACATTACTCTACATTAATTGCTTTTTGGTGTTGCGATTTTTTCCTTCAATGTATTTCAGACACATTAAGATAGGCAACCCAACATACATCGTCTGCCCCAGATTCGGGTTATGAAAACTGGGCTGCCTATCTTAAGATGCATGAAGTATTTTGCTGGACTGTCCCCCCCCCCTTTTTTTTGTCCGCCCTCGCCCACCTTTCTTCCTTACCATGAAACGCCCCTGCTGTCTACTTTTAAGTGTGCCCTTCATGCTATCTGTCTGTGAATCGCGTTAAATGTGTTCTGCTTTCCTGTTTTTCTATTCCTTCATTGACATGTAGGCGGGTAACCAATCTTACATCCACTCAAACAAGTGCGGGAAACCACTGCGGTACAGGGTCTAGGAAAACTTTAGGATTGCGGTGGAGATCAGAGAAAACCGTACAGTGAATATTGTGAGATGACTAATGGACGCTCGGAAGTGCATATTTCAGGTTCGAACGGAAAGTGTGTGAGGCACATGTTGGTAAGTTTCTTATGTTTCATAATTAAGTGCCTGCCACATCCATTACACAATCGTATGTGATGATTGTGTTGATAGTGGATTACCATTACCCGTTAGAGCAACATGCAGACGTCCATTTAACGTGTAGCGGAAGGTAATACCTGGAGAAATAGGCAGAAAGAAAAATTTCGCATAAGGCTTCCTCGCCGCTCGAAAAAACTATCGATGTGGACAGAAATTTACGAGAAATAGGACCTTTCATGCCAAGGAGAGCTGGCTAAGGTTGTTCACATACTAAAATCTGGTGTTAGATGATGTTCGATTGTGTGTGGTAAGATCCATCTATAATCAACAGTCGACCTGGCCATGAAATGTACACGTCGAACAATAGTGTATGGAGAGTACCGATGCAGTAACAATTACATACGTGTCACAAACAACGTATGCAATCAATGTAATCAAATGATTTTGAGTACAAGGCTGTACTGTTCACTGGTTAGGCTTGTTTCATTCATGATGGTGATATGAACTGACACACTGGCCACGCCTGAATGGATGAAAATGCTTTCGTCACGCTTGGTTCAGATTACTTTCACCAAAACGTGGATTGGAACTGTACAAGATTAAGTAATAGACACTTATGTGCTGCCACCAGTTTGAATGGCGAACGCTACCTGGTGGTAATTTGAGAGGTGCTGTCGCAGTTGTTGTACGTCACTTACGCGAGACGGGGAGGAAGTACTTCCAATGAAACGGTGCACCATCTCACAATGATTACAAAATGGTAGATCCGAAATAGACGACAGAGGGATAGAGAAACAATTAAAATCGCTTAAAAGAGGAAAGGCCGCTGGACCTGATGGGATACCAGTTCGATTTTACACAGAGTACGCGAAGGAACTTGCCCCCCTTCTTGCAGCGGTGTACCGTAGGTCTCTAGAAGAGCGTAGCGTTCCAAAGGAGTGGAAAAGCGCACAGGTCATCCCAGTTTTCAAGAAGGGACGTCGAACAGATGTGCAGAACTATAGACCTGTATCTCTAACGTCCATCAGTTGTAGAATTTTGGAACACTTATTATGTTCGAGTATAATGACTTTTCTGGATACTAGAAATCTACTATGTAGGAATCAGCATGGGTTTCGAAAAAGACGGTCGTGTGAAACCCAGCTCGCGCTATTCGTCCACGAGACTCAGAGGGCCATAGACACGGGTTCACAGGTAGATGCCGTGTTTCTTGACTTCCGCAAGGCGTTCGATACAGTTCCCTACAGTCGTTTAATTAACAAAGTAAGAGCATATAGACTATCAGACCAATTGTGTGATTGGATTGAAGAGTTCCTAGATAACAGAACGCAGCATGTCATTCTCAATGGAGAGAAGTCTTCCGAAGTAAGAGTGATTTCAGGTGTGCCGCAGGGGAATGTCATAGGCCCGTTGCTATTCACAATATACATAAATGACCTTGTGGATGACATCGGAAGTTCACTGAGGCTTTTTGCAGATGATGCTGTGGTGTATCGAGAGGTTGTAACAATGGAAAATTGTACTGAAATGCAGGAGGATCTGCAGCGAATTGACGCATGGTGCAGGGAATGGCAATTGAATCTCAATGTAGACAAGTGTAATGTGCTGCGAATACATAGAAAGATAGATGCCTTATCATTTAGCTACAAAATAGCAGGTCAGCAACTGGAAGGAGTTAATTCCACAAATTATCTGGGAGTACGCATTAGGAGTGATTTAAAATGGAATGATCATATAAAGTTGATCGTTGGTAAAGCAGATGCCAGACTGAGATTCATTGGAAGAATCCTAAGGAAATGCAATCCGAAAACAAAGGAAGTAGGTTGCAGTACGCTTGTTCGCCCACTTCTTGAATACTGCTCAGCAGTGTGGAATCCGCACCAGATAGGGTTGATAGAAGAGATAGATCCAACGGAGAGCAGCGCGCTTCATTACGGAGATGATAGATAAACTCCAGTGGAAGACTCTGCAGGAGAGACGCTCAGTAGCTCGGTACGGGCTTTTGTTAAAGTTTCGAGAACATACCTTCACCGAAGAGACAAGCAGTATATTGCTCCCTCCTACGTATATCTCGCGAAGAGACCATGAGGATAAAATCAGAGAGATTAGAGACCACACAGAAGCATACCGACAACCCTTCTTTCCACGAACAATACGAGACTGGAATAGAAGGGAGAACCGATAGAGGTACTCAAGGTACCCTCCGCCACACACCGTCAGGTGGCTTGCGGAGTATGGATGTAGATGTAGATGTTAAATCCATAAGCACCAGAACAGCTGATTCTCTCATTGTTGGACTAGAAGGTAAGGTATTGTCCCGTTGTCAGCAACACCGCCAGATCTCATACATATGGATTAATTCCTGTCGTGTTACATGAAATTGTTAGTGATTGAAACACCAGTAGGAACTGACGAGGATCCCAGATGCTTTTCAGATAACATGAATGTTTTATAGAGTGCAGCCCAATTTCAAGCGTCATTGTAAAGATAGTATGGTGACTGGTGGTATTCACTTTGAGTAGCTGATGTGAACTGAAGCCAGTAAAAAATCTAAGTAAGATCCTAAGGATCTGGGACAACTTACATAAAACTCTGTGTGGCAGAGAGTAGACGCGCACATCTCCCGGATGTCCCCGTTTCTGACGCTAGCGCCCACACGATACACTATACTTAGAAGACAGTTTTACGTCACCGGTAAAGGAAAATATACGTATAGGGCTACATTTTACGTCTATATTCCAGCACGTTGTTATTTCGTTGTCTCTTGTAAAACAGTAATTAAACGGTAGTTTCAGTTGCTCATAGATTTATTACCACTACCGATTACGTCAAATGACTACTGACGATCATGTTCTATGAAAAATGCTTCTTAAATAATTATCATGCTTGTATCGTGCCCCCTATCTCAAATCTTTGATGACGAAAACCTTCATCTATTCCATATCTTTGTCTGCAATATAGCTACACTCCCATTATTATACCTCCTAAAACGTAGCACTCACTAACCTGTCTAATTCTAATGCCATGCCCAGACATTGTAAACAGCTGACGATGTGGTTGCGTTTTACACCGCTGGTTTCAGTTATAGCTGTACAATATGGTCTGACAATTTTCCATTTTCGTGCATTCAGAAATTCATCCGCTAGTATCACCAGCCACTTCCTGCAGGCTCCCCTTTATTTTGAGAACTGTTATTATCACCACAAAAATCTATTAGTGTCTGTTGTCCATTAGTTTATGAGCAGTGTACGCTGTGACACTTTTTCTGCCGGCCGCGTTGGCCATGCGGTTCTAGGCGCTGTAGTCCGGAACCGCGCGACTGCTACGGTCGCAGGTTCGAATCCTGCCTCGGGCATGGATGTGTGTGATGTCCTTAGGTTAGTTAGGTTTAAGTAGTTCTAAGTTCTAGGGGACTGATGACCTCAGATGTTAAGTCCCATAGTGCTCAGAGCCATTTGAACCATTTTGACACTTTTTCTTCCCTAACACCTTATGCTGAGATACGATCCACAAAACGAGACGATTTACGATCTGGAAAATAAATAATACAGTGGTAAGACACCACTATGGGGTAGGTACTCTGTAGCTCCTGGAGCTATTGGTACAGACAAGACTTACTACCTGGAAGAAAATGCTGCTGCAGTAATGTATCCGTAGCTCCCGCGCTAAGTGGAATGGGTCTTGGAAAGAAGAGATATGTAAAGCTAATTGAAGACGACTTATTTTAATTTGCGAAGCCTATAGCCTGAACGTGATGGTCCGTCTGACATTTACGTTAAACTAATAGTGTAGTGAATTTGTAAGAGATGTTACTTTATAGTTTTTATACTGAAGTTACATTTTTTGAAAGCAAATCAATAAAATTACTTCGATTTTACACTACAGATAAATTCGCTTCATTATGAGACTGCGCTTTTCAGCGGAATCCCGAATGTCTAGATATCGATGATAATAATTATACGCAGAGAACACCCCACTGATCATTCTGTGCATTTTTATATTTTGTCAAACGTTCATTTTTTCTTCTGTAACTCTTTGTTTTCCATTTGCTTTAAATATTACTTTCGAGACATCTGTGTTGGAAGACCTAATTACCGCGTTTACGGCGCAGAGGTCTGAAATCATACTGAAATATTATACTGGGTTCAAGTCGCTTCAGGATGCAACGGATGCATGCGAAAAAGTTGTTGAAGAAGCCTCGCATATTTTTTGCCACGATAATGGCCACGTACGTAATTAATGACTGCCTTATTTAGGAGAATACTTCTGGACGTAGCAATAACAAATTTTAACTTTGATCATTGGTGTATGTCAGGGTGTATGCTGCCTCCATATTATTCGTGTAATGTATTTTTTAGATTTTATTCTTTCTTTAGCACTCCTTGATGGTGCTGCACTTTTTTTGCCTTCGTTCAATTTCACAGTAGAAAAAGTTCGTTTTTTGAGGACTTTTTCACATGAAAACTGCTGAAATTTATACCTGCAAGCCATAAAGTTTAAAATTTCGTAAATAATTGTAGCTTCCAAAGAGAATATTTTTCCCTACGTGAAGAGCAACCCAAGATATTATTCCATGGCTCATCAATAAAAGGAAACGTGAAATATATTTTCTGTCATCTGTGAAGGAACGTATAATTATGTTAACACTAACTGAACTTAATCGCCGTAGAATAAATGTACTCTGTTTTTATTAAGCTTAAGTTTATATCACGATACATCCTAAAATACTTCTATTCTATTATCTGTCGGTATACCACTTTGGTCCATGATGGCAGATACACTGCCTGACAAAAAATGGAGAGTACACAGATGGGGGTGAGAAAAAGAAATAAGGTATGTGACGTTATTTTAAAATCGAGTCACATTTACAAAGAACTTGCCAATGTGAGCCCCCTTAGCAGTATGACGCTAGGACCGATCTGTTGTGGATGCATGTTTTGATTCAGTTGGGAAGGGTGCTATGAAGCCGTTGTACCCTCTCATGAGGTAAGTTGGCCAACAACTGTTGGCTGGTCCTTGATATCCTGTGTACTGGCTCTAGGAAGGAGTAGACGTCCGATATGGTCTCACACATGATCTGGGTATCTGGTATATGAGAGTGCCTCAACACAACGCAGACAGTTCATAGAGGCACGTGCCTTATGTGGAGACGAGCACTGTCCTGTCGACAAATGGCACAAAGACGCAGTCGTGTCATAAGCGACAACTGAGGACCCAAGCTGTCCGTAACATAGCGTTGTGCCGCCAGAGTTCCCTCAATCACTACCAGCCATGACACGAAGTCATAACCTATGACCCCCACACCATGACGCTAGGGCTAACACCGCTGTGGCTCTTAAAAACAATGAAAGAATGGGACTTTCTTCCTGATTACCGCCATACTTGCACGCAGTGTGACGCCATTGACCAATAGTCCATGATTCCCGGTCACGGCAGTACTCCAAATACAGCCGTCTGTACTGTGGTGTTAAAGGGAGCCTCCGCAAGGGCCGGTAATTCCCCAGAGTAGCTGCAGCTAGTCGCCGATCAATGGTGTGGAATGAAACAGAATATTGTATGAAGTCCATTACTTGTTCTTAGATGGCACGTGCTGGTGTGACGGGCTTGGCGCACAATACGGCGTCTGTCTTAGATGTGGTCGACCTGAGTCCGGACAATGAGTATATCTGCACTCACGTCCCCATGCAGTCCAACATCGTGCCACTGTCACAGTCGAATACCCTACAGATCAAGATATTGCACGATTTGACTAACTGGCGAAATGGAGACCCACAATAAAGCCCATTTCTAACTCTGCCAAGTGCTCTAATGCTGTCTCACATGAGTATGCGGCATCTCCATATCCCTCACAGTGATCACGCACTATCTGGCGCTATTCACGCCCCTTACGTGCCGTACCAAGCCTGGCAACAACACTAAATGCAAACAAGACTAATGCACTCTGGCTCCTGCTCAGCCTGTCACAGAACTACAACTCTAATTATTTACATACCGGAGTGTATGTGTGCGAACTTACATTGACATCCGACCATATCTTCTGAGTGTTTCGCTGTTTTTTGTCTGATGGTGTGTATATATTACAAAATGTGATGACATGTTACTTTGTACTTAAAATTCCCGCTGAACCATATCGTTAACGGTTACCTATATTTGAAAGCTTTCATCTCTCATCTCACTTTCAGTGAGAATTAAAAAACACTTACATCTAATTAAATAAGTCTTATATGAAATTAAGACCACTTCCTTACTGTCAACGCTTAGGTTTTAAAATTGTTATAAGTATTACAAATTATTTATAATGTGAAAAATAGTATATCTGTAAACTAACGAAAAATAATGAACGTTTTTTAAAAGTACTAACAGTGGTTACTGCATGACTTCCACTGCTGAATAAAGAGCTCCTCCACAACTCTTCCATCTATTCGTATCTATGTTGCTCCAACTTGTTTTCTGAAGTCACAGATACTTCTTCCATTAGGTCTTCATCTTTTTCTATTCTTATCTTATGGATCTAGAACTACCTACCATCTATTTGCATGACTCTACCTCCGACGCACAACCATATGATTTTACTCACCGTTGTAACTGCGCTTTCCAGTCCATTCTTATCCCTGATAGATATGTTTATTTTCCATCTCTCCTACTTTTACTTCTGTAAAATATCTGGGAGTATGCGTACGGAACGATTTGAAGTGGAATGATCATATAAAATTAATTGTTGGTAAGGCGGGTACCAGGTTGAGATTCATTGGGAGAGTGCTTAGAAAATGTAGTCCATCAACAAAGGAGGTGGCTTACAAAACACTCGTTCGACCTATACTTGAGTATTGCTCATCAGTGTGGGATCCGTACCAGGTCGGGTTGACGGAGGAGATAGAAAAGATCCAAAGAAGAGCGGCGCGTTTCGTCACCGGGTTATTTGGTAACCGTGATAGCGTTACGGAGATGTTTAATAAACTCAAGTGGCAGACTCTGCAAGAGAGGCGCTCTGCATCGCGGTGTAGCTTGCTGTCCAGGTTTCGAGAGGGTGCGTTTCTGGATGAGGTATCGAATATATTGCTTCCCCCTACTTATACCTCCCGAGGAGATCACGAATGTAAAATTAGAGAGATTAGAGCGCGCACGGAGGCTTTCAGACAGTCGTTCTTCCCGCGAACCATACGCGACTGGAACAGGAAAGGGAGGTAATGACAGTGGCACGTAAAGTGCCCTCCGCCACACACCGTTGGGTGGCTTGCGGAGTATCAATGTAGATGTAGATGTAGATGTAGACATCCATTTCTCCATTCCTCTCTGAGCGACCGTTAGTAAACGTTTTTAAACTGAGAGGCCAAGACAGAAGACATGGTCAGATGTCAATGTAACTTCGTACACCTCCACACCATCAATGGATGCGTAAACAGCTACAGCTGCAATTCTCTGTGACAGGTAGGACGGCCACCAGCATGTATTACAGCAGAGTCCCGCTAATCCGAATCCCGGTAATCCGAATGTTCGGTTATCCGAACATGAAAAATGTTAGGCATAACAATGAAAGAAAAGCTGTCGAACTTACTAAAATATAGCGGACATTTTATCCCTTCTTTTTAGATGACAAAAACTCATTGTTTTATTGGCGTAATGAAGACAGTCTGTTGTATGACGCATAGTTGCGCCATCGTCTCATACACATAAAATCAGCATGTGTAGCAGTGGGTTGTTGCTCCAAATAACGTAGCGCGAGGTCAAGGGCTTCTGCTGCGTCACTGTGTGGCACCAGCTCTCCTTTGTCGCTTTCAGGCTCATTGTCACTTCTGTCACAGCAGTCCACTTCTTCCTGGTCTCGAGTCACAGCAGCAACTAAATCAGCGTCAGTAAGTTTCTCCACACATGCCCCATCCGCTGCGATCCATTCATCTATGTCTCCTTCACTAGCTTCTTCACATCCAGGGATTGTCTGTATCATTTGTAGTAGATTTTCCTCTTCATTTTCAATTTGGTTGTTCTGAAATTCAAGAGATGTCCACAGTTTTCTCCACAATTTTCTCGGAGTATTTTCTGAAATATTCTGCCATGCCTCAGCGGCCCAATAAACAACATTCTTCACTTTTTTTTTTATTTCGTCCACTAAAGGAATGCTATCATCTTGGATCAGCATTCTTAAAAATTGTTTTCTGTAAACCAGTTTTAATGTTTGCAGTACGGCCTTGTCCATCGGCTGTAGAAGTGGTGTAATATTCGGCGGCAAAAACTTCGCCACAATTTCACCATCACATAATTGCTCAGTGCTGGGGTGCGATGGGGCGTTATCAATCAAAAGGAATGCATGTGGAGACAAATGATTTTCCTTAGAAAACTGTCAAATAGAGGAAACAAACAGGCCGTGAAACCGTTCTTTGAATAGCTTACGATCCATCCATGCTTTTTTCTGGTTGCGATAATATACGGGCAGGGACTTCATGTTGCAGTTTTTGAAAGCTCTGGGCCTAGCAGATTTGCCGATCAGCATTGTAGGCGGCTTGTGATTAACAGCAGCGTTGCTGCACGCTAATAAAGTCACACGATCTTTGCACATTTTAAAACCAGGAGCATGGTCTTCTGCTTTTGATGCCAAGCTTTCTGTTGGCAATGCCTCAAAATTAAAGCCAGCCTCGTCAGCGTTATAAATTTGTTGGGGAGAATACCTTCCCTCTATTATCATTTTTTCAAACGTGCCCAAGTATTCCTTTGCCGCATCACGGTCAGAAGAAAGCTTCTCTCCAGTAATTGTTAGCTGACGGATTCCATGATGTTTTTTTAATCTGTCCAACCAACCCGTACTCGCACTAAAAGACTCATCACCATTCATTAACTTGTTCAGGTGAACAGCCTTCTCCTGAACCAGTGCTCCACTCAAAGGAGTTCCCCTTTCTCTTCCCTGCGTAAAACAAAGGAAAAGAGATTCATCAACTTTATCGTACTGGGACTGTTTCAAAGTCTGCCGAATTTCAAGTGTTTTTCCAGAACACGTTTTACAGGACTGTTCAAGCTTCGCTCGGTTCTTCTTCCAATCACAAATGGTTGCTTTACCAACACCCAGTTCCGTTGCCAGTTTAGATACATTCTCACCATTGTCTATCCGCTTCAAAGCATTCAGTTTTTCTTTGAGAGTTAACGTTGTATGTTTCCGTTTACTCATGACGAAAATACGTACACCACTACACCTGAACGAATACAATACAACTGTTACGCATGCTAGCGATCGATAACTAACATAACCAAGCGCTTTGCGAGCCAACTGGCAGTGCACTGATCGCAGACACTACAAAGGTCTCAACAATGCACAACAACAAGGGCAGGGAGTGAGAGTGAGCCATTGTTCACACACTTGTTTTCATTTGTTTCCATGGTGTACCTACTTATCTGCTTGGTATACTTCATTCTAGAAACTCGTCACTGTAATTCCGCCTAATCCGAACAAACCGATAATCCGGACAAGGTCCGGTCCCAATTAGTTTCGATTAACGGGACTCTACTGTACTGTTGTTCCTGTGTAGTGTTGTTACCAGGCATAGCAAGGTATATAAGGAGCTTGAACTGTGTCAGATGTCGAGAGATCACTCTAAAGAACACAGAGATGTTACGTATTCGTGTGAGACAGTGGTCTCCATTTGGCCAGCTGCTCGAATCGTGCGTTATCCAGATTTGTGGGCGTTCGGACGTGATAGTGGTCGAGTGTGGGCTGCATTGAAATGTGACAGCAGGAATTCTCGTCGTCAGAGTTCCGGTCGACGACATCTGACCACCACAAGGAAGTGTCGCCGTAGTGTGCACCAAGCACAGCGTAACCCTTACACGTTAGCGCCTGCCATCCGAGAGCAAACGATGGACTCCTTGCCACACCACTGGTCGGAGACTACCAGCAGCTGGACTGTCCCATGCTTAGGCTGCCGTCAACACTACAACACTAACAGCTGTGTTTGGAGTGGTGTCGTGGCCAGTAAGCATGGACTGCTGGCCAGTGGTATCGCACTGCGTCCAGCTATGAATCACGTTTTCGCACGCACTAAGTCGGATGACCATTGTCGGCGAGTATGGTGGCGACCTGGGGAGAGGCCCAGTTTTTCCATTGTTATTGAGACGCACAGCGGCGTTGCTCATAGCTTCATGATGTGGGGAGCCATTGGGTATGACTTCAGATCATGGCTGGTATTGACTGAGGAAACTCCGAAGGCGCAACGATATGACATGGATATCCTGCGTCCTTATGTGTTAGGTTTCATGCGATAGTATAACGGTGCCATTTTTCGACAGGACAATACTCGTCCACAAATGGAACGTGTCTCTATGCGCTATCTAATTTATTCAAAGGTATTACCATGGCCAGATAGAACTTTTATGGAATCAACTTGGACATCGAGTCTATACTAATGAAAGTGATCAGGATATCAAGGACCAGTTACTACACATGTGGGCCATCCTACTTCAGGATGAGATGCAAAAGCCTTATAACACCCTTACTAAAAAAAGTCACTGCATGCACCCAGGCGAGACGTGGTGCAACGTCTTACAGATAACTGGACACATACTGCCAAGTTCTTTTATCCTTTCTATTAATCTCTATTCTGACTGGAAATTTATGCATGTGGGACAGGTAATTTCGCTTATTAGCCTTGGTCTTGGGAGCCAGCGGATGGTACAGCAGGTGCTATGGACTTAGATCCCTGCAGAGATACTTTCTAAACGACAGGGGCTGACTTTTGTAGACTATGCCAACAGAATGAGGGGTGGCGCCCCTGGTCAGCTGAGGCGCAAGTACTCTCCCGACCAACATTGTTCTGATGGGTGCCATTCTGGTGGCACAGCAAATTTTTTCCGTGGGCCATACGTTGCCAGTTCACGCAACACGGATCCAGCTAAAATGCTAAAAATAATGAGTCATGCCAGAAACAGACGGCCATCGTCCAACCACGCCCAGGTCGGTCAAAGCACGCATTGCAGAGGGCATTGTACTCAACCCAGTGTATTCTCGGAAAGCCGGTGGAGTCGGAAACAGTTTGAACACATCCCCACGTCCTGTCCTTCCAAAGGAAGCGGCACTTACAGCTTTATGTACTGAGTTTTGTGTCTGTCGATGAAAATGAGTTACGTCAACCTGATGGCAGCCTTGGTGCAATGAGGAATTCTTCCATCAGAAGGCGGGAGATGTTTTCATTGGGGGTTCTTAAGAAATTTTAGAAAGTGAGAAGCTGGGAGCTGACGTTCTGAAAACTTTATACGAACGAAAAAACCACTGGTGACGGACTAAAACAGATATCGATGAGATAGGGAAGTCTCATATAATGTTCTAGAAAAGGCCTCGGCGGGAAGCCGGCTGAACTTTTAGCACCGATTATTCGGTGGGAGAACGGACAGTGGCATAACGATTTCTTCATTGCCCAGAATCTGAGGCATCTTTTTATTGAAAGAGTATGTTTTTGGCATGAACTCTGTCTAGAGCAGCGACTGGATTCGGAAAGGAAAGACACTCTGTGAGGAGACAAGAGGCAGTACACACGTTCAGGATCAAGACAAGAAGCTTCAACAACGAGCGAAACTTATGTTTGGAGAGGCGGATTGCACGACGAGGAACAGTGGTAGCCACCTCCACTTCACGTCGTTTCCATTCCTTCACAACTATTATGTCGATATTATCTGTCGGGTTCGGCTGGTTGGGTCGGAGCGAGGCTAGGCGTTTTGCGACATTTAAATTAGGATGCATTCACTACCAGGGGATCAAGGATAATTGCATGTTATTTTCTCCTCTACGATCGGTACGGTCCTAAAATCACTTTTATTCACCCATGCCTACGTTTCACGTAATTGGTTTGTTAACTATGCCAAGTTAAGCAGTGTTACTTGTATCTGATCTTTTTTTTTTTGGAAATTTTGTGGTAAGGACTACAGGACCAAACTGCTGAGGTCATCGGCCCCTAGGCTTACACACTACTTAACCTAACTTAAACTAAGTTACGATAAGGACAACACACACACCAATGCCCGAGGGAGGATTCGAACCTCCGACATGAGGAGCCGCGCAAACCGTGACAAGACGCCTGAGACCGCACTGCTCCCCGCGTGGCATATTTGATTATTTGTTCTAGTTTAATGTTGGTTTTGTTGTGCGTTTAATTAAGATACACATTAATGCCATTATCCGACTTCCGCGTTTTAAGAACTATTATAATACACGTGGAGTCACTTGGGCAAAGATTTTAATTCTGTAGTTAATGAATCCCTTTTCCATGCAGTATCCTGGTAATGAGTTTGTTAAGCCCAGCACCCACGATTCATTTATTACGGCCACCCCTTCAATATTGTTAAATCCGTGGCGCAGAGTTCTTAGATCAGTATCTGAGTTCATTGGAGAGCGATGGGCCTCTCAGTATCCCAGCTGATGCAGTCCTTATAGCAGGCGGAAAACTCGCATTCATAGCTCGGTTGACACTTCACACACTAAGGCAGTTAATGTCCTTATCTGTTTATTTCTTTCCAGTAGTATTCACATACTATAAATAATAATCACACAAAAAATTCATTAGCTGGTTCTAAGACTTTACTGTTAATTGTACTATTTTCTTATCACCGTGGTGATTCTCCATAGATGAGCCACAAAATTATGACCAGTGCCGTACGCGAAATTGCTGGCTTTGCAGACAAGTGACGAGGTAACGAAAGTGTATAAGCTAATCAGAGACGAATGGGGGATCATTCTGGCGACAATACGGGCCGCAAATGGGGAATGCACTGACATAAAAATGGTTCAAATGGCTCTGAGCACTATGGGACTTAACATCTGAGGTCACCAGTCCCCTAGAACTTAGAACTACTTAACCTAACTAACCTAAGGACATCACACACATACATGCCCGAGGTAGGATTCGAACCTGCGACCGTAGCGGTCCGTTCTATAAAGCTGGACACACGACAGAGGACAATGGTGGTACAGGTGTTCCAAAACACACCTTTCAGCGCGCATTGTGGCCATAGACCTCTGCAGCAGATGACACTTAAGGGTTCCCACACTGACCCAAAGACATCGTCAGTTACGTTTGCAGTCGGCTCGGGATCATCGAGATTGGTCAGCAGGTTAATGGAGGTGTGTTGCCCGGGCGAAAGAATCTTGTTACACCAGAACAATGGCTGTATCCCTAAACTCCATCATCTAAGCAAATGGCTACTCGAAGCATACACCGCGCCACGGACACAGGCTAGTGGGGGTGGGGAGACAGTATTATGCAGTGGGGGATATTCACCAGAGGACTAGGTAAACATTGTTGCGGATCGTCTTCATCAGTTCACGCTTGATATCTTCCCCGAAGGCGTTGGCATCTTCCAGCAGGATGACTGTCAGTGTCACAAGGCCAGAATAGTACTACATTGGTCTGAGAGCATGCCTTGGCAACCAAATTCGCCTGAACTGAACCCGATGGTACACATTTGTGACGCTATAGGGCGCCAGCTTTGCGCGCACAAACCGCGGGTCCGTAATTTACGGGAATTGCGTGATCTGTGCATAGATATCTGGTGTCATATGCCTCTACAAATGTACTAAGGACTTGTCGAAACGATGCCACGCAGAATCGCTGCTGTATTGCAGTCCAAAAGTGGTCCAACGCGCTTTTGAGCAGGTGGTCATACTGTTTTGACTCATCGGTGTACGTTATTTTTATCTTCCTCGTATTATCATTTTTATTTACAGGACCTCTTCAGACTTCCTGACTCCCCTTTCTCACTATCTTCACGAAGTGTTCTGGAACCTAAGGATTCGTGCATATTTCAATCAATTAACTAATACAGGTTAAATGAATGTCTTGTTCTCAAGCGCTGTTAGAAAAAGAGTTTATTACAATTAAGTCAAAGCCTTTCTCAAAATCTATTAACTCCCGGCATAGTGTTAATTCATACTCCTTTCTCCGTACTGTAATTTACATCGCGGCTTGCAGATAGTCCACTGTGTTGCGTCCACTTCCATCGCCTGTTTTATGCGAGGCTACTGTGTCTAGTTTATGGTGTATCTGCCGTACAATTGAGAAGTGAGGCAGAGCACAGTGCCTCCCGTTTTGCGTGGGCCGCACCGGACGCGTTGCTAACACACGTCACGGCCCTGAATGTGGAAGCGCAGCCTGACCTCCGATCGAACCCGTGACCTGGAGTGCTCGTGAGCTTTAATCTGCCTGCTGGCTGGGGTCACTATGATTTTCCGGGCACGTCCCGCACCTCACAGAGCAAATACTGTAATGGTACCCCATTTAGCCTCGTCTGCTGTGTTCAGCAACATAAAACAATGTTACGTTCGTTTAAGCCATTATACACTTGGTCTCATTAGCGTGCAAAACATTGTGAAAACGGCGTCCAGCCGCTGCAATTTACAATGCTTTGTCTAATTTGCCGCGTTTATTCATAAGTATTTCCTATTTCTCATAGACATTACTTCTATTATTCTTCTTTTAGATCTCCGTTAATGTTCCACTGGCTACGTTCCACAGCTGATCGGCTGATAAAATGCTCTGAGAATTCGGGTAACTTACAAAACATACACTACTGGCCATTAAAATTGCTACACCACGAAGATGACGTGCTAAAGACGCGAAATTTAACCGACAGTAAGAAGATGCTGTGATATGCAAATGATTAGCTTTTCAGAGCATTCACACAAGGTTGGCGCCGGTGGCGACACCTACAACGTGCTGACATGAGGAAAGTTTCCAACAGATTTCTCATACACAAACAGCAGTTGACTGGCGTTGCCTGGTGAAACGTTGTTGTGATGCCACGTGTAAAGAGGAGAAATGCGTACAATCACGTTTCCGACTTTGATAAAGGTCGGCTTGTAGCCTGTCGCGATTGCGGTTTATCGTATCGCGGCGTTGCTGCTCGTGTTGGTCGAGATCCAGTGACTGTTAGCAGAATATGGAATCGGTGGGTTCAGGAGGGTAATACGGAACGCCGTGCTGAATCCCAACGGCCTAGCAGCCGAGATGACAGGCATCTTATCCGCATGGCTGTAACGGATCGTGCAGCCACGTCTCGATCCCTGAGTCAACAGATGGAGACGTTTGCAAGACAACAACCATCTGCACGAACAGTTCGACGACGTTTGCAGCAGCATGGACTATCAGCTCGGAGACCATGGTTGCGGTTACCCTTGACGCTGCATCACTAACAGGAGCGCCTGCGATGGTGTACTCAATGACGAACTTGGTTGCACGAATGGCAAAACGTCATTTTTTCGGATGAATCCAGGTTCTGTTTACAGCATCATGATGGTCTCATCCGTGTTTGGCGACATCGCGGTGAACGCACATTGGAAGCATGCATTCGCAACACCGACTCTAAGGAAGGCCTTGGCGCTTGCTGGTGACGTCACGTCAGCTAGGCACGGCCAACGCCAGGTCTGTTGCAGGCAGAAACGCCTGGGCGTGCTTATCACTATAAATCTCTTATTTTTGGACAAAATCTTTTGTATTGTTTTGGATTCTGCAGTTTTACTTAGAAGAAAGATTTTCTTACTATTGTAAAGCTACAAATGAAGATCATAATTCTGTATTATTGAATCCTGTCGAAACAAACGTAGATCAATATGAGAAGATGCTTTGCCCCATTGCAAGCTTCGGAAATTTTACATTCAAGTAACTATATTTACTTGATCCACTTTGTTATCGAAAATTACCCCAACACCCTTACAATGAACTCGTTTGTTTTATTTATTTATTTATTTTCATTTGACATCGTCACTGGAAATGTGAACTAATTTACATGTGTAAATGTCCAACTGTTGCCAGTCACTAGATTACAGTCCTTTTCAACGAAAGGAATTCTAAACAGGAAACAAAATAGCTTCATACATCGAAAATACTGCTGAGCTTAAACTTTTTTAAACATGCACATTAGAAAAGATAAATGATACCCTCTTGTAACTGAAAGGAGAAACTTTATAAGATAAAAAAAAATATTTTATAAAACAAGTATCTCTCTTTTGCCTCTTCTTCTGTCCCCCACCCCATCTCCAAACGTGTACAATCGCAAGATATTTCATTAACATTCAGTGCTCCTCACCCCATAGTCAAACAAGATACCTAAGCAAGAGTACCAATATGTTCACAGTTTATTGTAAAAGCAACCCAGTACAAACGTAACTTCCTCAGACTTACAAATAAGGTAAAGAAGCACGAATTCTGTTGGTGCTGGACCATGAAGTTGTTTTTGTATGTCACTCCTTAAAACAGGTGGAAATTTAAGTTCAGGAGTACACTATTTGTTAAGAAGTGTGATGAATTGCACAATTCATTGATTGCAGAAATCTCTCAGAACAATGTGTGTTGGTCAACTACCGCCAATAGTTTCACATTTTCCTGTGTCAGAGAGGGAGACACCACCATTATGAGTATGCCTGCAACAGACCTGGCGTTGGACGTGCCTAGCTGACGTGACGTCACGAACAAGCGCCGAGGCCTTCCTTTGAGTCGGTGTTGGTATTCGTCATCGCCATACTGGCGTATCACCCGGCGTGATGGTATGGGGTGCCACTGGTTACACGTCTCGGTCACCTCTTGTTCGAATTGACGGCACTTTGAACAGTGGACGTTACATTTTAGGTTTCTTACGACCCGTGGCTCTACCCTTCATTCGATCCCTGCGAAACCCTACATTTCAGCAGAATAATGCACGACCGCATGTTGCAGGTCCTGTACGGGCCTTTCTGGATACAGGAAATGTTCGACTGCTGCCCTGGCCAGCACAGTCTCCAGATCTCTCACCAATTGAAAACGTCTGGTCAGTGGTGGCCGAGCAACTGGCTCGTCACAATACGCCAGTCACCACCCTCGATGAACAGTGGTATCGTGTTGAAGCTGCATGGGCGGCTGTATCTGTACACGCCATCCAAGCTCTGTTTGACTCAATGCCCAGGCGTATCAAGGCCGTTATTACGGCCAGAGGTGGTTTTCTGGGTACTGATTTCTCAGAATCTATGCTGCCAAATTGCGTGAAAATGTAATCACATGTCAGTTCTAGTATAATATATTTGTCCAATGAATACCCGTTTATCATCTGCATTTCTTCTTTGTGTAGCAATTTTAATGGCCAGTAGTGTAATACCGTATGTATTGTGAAGGTGGTTCCCTCTGACAGGCACTCGAATGTGATTTGCAGAGTGTCCATGTAGATGTAGACGTAAACCTGAACTTTTAAATCACTCTGTTATTACACATAAGAGCAGATACTTTCATATGCAATATAAAGTTCTGGAACATACTGATATAAAGAGATGGTGCCTGTATGATTCAAGGGATGAGAGGATACCTTCACACTTTTTGCACAACTCACAAACAAACGAATCTGCCATGACTAGTCCTAGTGTTTCCTCATACGGGTCGTTACCACGAATACCAACGCTACTTCGCGTCGTATGTCCCTGACATTATTGAAGAGCACGTGAGGTACCTTGAAGATCAGCAATCTACATATCTGTAGTAACATTCCTACAATACCCTGCAGGACTCGTCTGTAGTTAGAGGAAGTTACAGAAATATAGACATTTTAAACTAGAAAAGCCCTTTGGTATATAATTTAGTGATGAAGATTCTGCAGTGCGATTCCAATTTTCGGCTTTTTGCCATGACGTCATTTGTTACGTGATGAGTTAACGAAGCGGCCTGTGATCAAATGTTATCTGTGGTTGCCTTACTAACTGCGTAAGCTAGGCTGTTTATTCTGAATATGTCGCGATTTCTGAGGGTGCAGGAACCTGAGAGCACAGCTTAAATTGCTGCGAGGGAAACGAGTAACAGCCACCTTTATGATCTTGGTTCTCACAAATATTTAGTTGTTTTCCTCCGATTGCGGCACAATTTCGGAGGGTGAAGTTTGGCAGGAACTCGAAGGACAACTTAAATTTCTGTGGGTGAAATGCGTAGCACTCATATTTACGATCTTAGTTCTTGGTTCGATTTGGTGGTAGTGATAGCACGCCTGTCGAAAAATATAAACACACATATACACACGCAGAGCAATAGCAGATGCTCCGGATACCACCAAAATGAAACAATAGACGAACGCATTCCGCAGTGTCAAAACAAAGAATACGAAACGGCAAGATGGCAGTGGATGTTCACAACACAAAAACCGTCAGTACATAGTGTTAGTGAAAATGATGCGTGCTAAAATGTACCACATACGCGTAGAAGAACTTGAAGATTCGTATAAGAAACTGTACATCAACTTAGCAAAGAAATTGCGAAGCTAGCCGCATTGTTACAATGACCACTGAGGATGGTTATTAATAAAGCGTAACACGTTTGGTCTTAACACGACTTTTATTACGGTCGCAAAAGATGGTATTACCTTATATAAGAAAACGTTTGCTGACTTCACGCTGGCGCTAGAGCGCCTTTTGCTTGTGATTAAGCCCCTGAGGGGTGGCAGGGTGTAGGCAGTCTGTGGCGTGCATAAGCAATGTGTGTTGCCTATAATCCAGTCAGCTGCTCCGCGTGAAAGGGCGTACAGATCAAAATTAAAGTTCCCGTTCGCTTCTACAATATCTTTCTCCACTTACACACAATCATTCTTAAGGTTTTCGTGTTGAAAATCACTATCTATTCACTGGGCTAGGTAGCACGCAGGTGCAGCCACCTGGTTATGAAACCCTGCTTGTTCGGTGTAACGTAGTCCTCCCAGATACGGTGAATTCAATAAAAGGACGTTTATTGTTGCCGCGAAGCGTCTAAAAAAAGTCGTTTCCCATTACGTAACTTATTATTCTCAGACATCTGTTGCAAAGAATCTTGAAACACCGTGCTAGGCGAGTTGCTGTGTAGTGCGTGACGGCTAGTTCTCTAATTTTTTTAAAAATTATTTCTTATTGATACTACGAAACCGTCTAGGACTCATCTGTAGTTAGTGGAAGTTACAGAAACATAGACATTTTAAACCAGCAAAGCCCAGCCATACTAAACACGTTGTTTTAAATAATTGGCTCATTTATCATGACGACTTCGTATACCCACTGCACAAAACTCTGCTGCCTGTCTGTGGAGTTATGTCGTGACGGGACCCTGTGGGTTCTCATTTGAGGTCAATCGGCGCCCTCCCAGTAACTTCTTTATTTTCGGCGCGCAAGTAATCTAGTCCGCAAGGAGACAGGCAGAACGTCTCATTTGAATGTAGAGGTGATGTAGTAGCATGCCGTCACCCAGCAGTACGACACCTGAGGACTGCCTGTTCAGTTTGAATGGATCTGCGTAGTCTCCCCAATATCTAATTCGTAACGAAAAAGTAAATTTGGGCATGCTCCACCAGTGTAACAGGACCATTACTATTCACAACAAAGATGGTGTTACAGAATGACGTTTCAAAAATTCAGGAGATAGAATATGCAGTTTAGAACTTCTGCAATAAGGAAATT
Source organism: Schistocerca americana (assembly GCF_021461395.2). NCBI lineage: Eukaryota > Metazoa > Arthropoda > Insecta > Orthoptera > Acrididae > Schistocerca > Schistocerca americana. Next base: position 424,328,783 of record NC_060130.1, on the reverse strand, counting down.
ATAGCCAGAAATATGAAATAAAATTTCTATAGCACTATGCACTTTCAAAGCATTTGGTAGATTAAATGAAACACCAGAATAGTGTAGTGTAGAAAACTTTTATTGGCAGTACAGTAGACTACAAACGAATACTGTAAATACTTCAGAGTAAATGTTCACTGAGACGACCACCAACTTTGTTACATAATGTACAGCGTCGAACCACGTTTTGCCTGGTTCTCTGTAAGACTCTACACTCCCCTCTGATTGTATCAAACGCTGTATATATGCCCTCAATAAGCTCAGGTGGTGTTCCTATGCGTACTGAGTGCACAAGGGACTTAACATAACAGTAGAGGAAAAAGTCAAGAGGGGTGAAGTCAGGGGGCCGGTCGCGGTGATCGAGCGGTTCTAGGCGCTTCAGTCCGGAACCGCGCGACTGGTACGGTCGCAGGTTCGAATCCTGCCTCGGGCATGGATGTGTGTGATGTCCTTATGTTAGTTAAGTTTAAGTAGTTCTAAGTTCTAGGGGACTGGTGACCTCCGATGTTAAGTCCCATAGTGCTCAGAGCCATTTGAACCATTTGAAGTCAGGGGAGCGCGCAACCAAGGCGCTAGGAATCCCCTTCCAATTAGTCTCGGCCTGAAGTTTTCCAGCGCTTTAAGTGTCCTGAGACACCGTCGTGCTGAAACCACAAACTACAGCATAATTGCAATTGAATGTTCTCGAGACGTTCAGGCGAGGCATGCTCCATGGAGTTCCAATACCAAGCAGTGTTCAAAAGGTTTTGTAGGATGGGTGGTCCAGTAACGCGATTTCCAAGAATTCCAGCCCAAACGCGTACTGAGAATCTTACCTGTCAACTTTTCCTAAGGGAAATGTGTGGAGTTTCAATAGCTCATTCCAGCACTGGAGCCTTAAATCTCATCTAGGAATCTGGTATGAACCGTCAATGTATAATTATGTACTTGTCATTCTCGAGACTGTTTACGAAAGGAAAACTACGATGAAGAGAACGCAGTAGTGAGTAACATATTCACCTGAAGAAATAAAGACATTTGAGAAAATCATTTTAAGATTATAAACGAAAAGAATGTAAGTGCAGACTGTTTGAGACCACATTGAGAACGCAATAGAAACAAATATTCCTTTGGTGTAGCTTTGTGTTCTTTTTCTTTTTTTAAAGATTATATTGTTACTGCTTTTGTAAGTGTAAGAGGAGGAAATTGTATGTTAAGCATATGCATAAAGATTTGTTGAAACATTTAATTATTATTTTAATTCAATGAAAGATGTAGTTAAGAAAAAGCTGGCTATTGCGGGAGTTAAAAAGTACTCTTCCTTATGAAAGTTGACTAATTATCAAATAGCACGATGTCTTGAAAATTGAGGACAGCAACACGTTGACGCAGGAACCATTGTGAGAATCGTTACCATGTTTCAGAATCAGGCTTTCCCCTAGTTTGACCTAGTTGATCATGGAATGGATGCAGGCGAGCACTACGCAAAAGCTGCCAGACATTCACGTGAACTAGTATATACATTTCGTGCGAAATTGTACATGTACTTCTTCATAGATAGGCAGCTACATGTTCCATAGCATCTTCTTAAAATCCTGGGGTTCGTATTCTTCTTCTTGTACCTTCCTTGTATGCATCAACTGACACGTTCCTGTCTCTCTCAGTCGACCAACGACTTTGGTAAAAACATTGACGGAAAAAGAATCGCAACACCAAAAAGTAACTAATGTAGAGAAATGAAACCTCGGTAATACATTTGCCTAGGTAACATATTTAAGTGATTAACAGTGCTAGATCACAGGTTAATGTAAGTGTGAGATAAACCATTGAAAATGTGAAATTCTGATACATTAATAACCGTAACCGCCAGAATGTTGAATGCAAGCATGCAAATGTGCATGCATTGTGTTGCTCAGGTGCAGGATTTCCGTTTGTGGGATGGAGTTCTATGACTTGCACTTGGTCGGTGGTTAATACAGGGACGGTTAATGCCGTTTGTGGATGACGCTGGAATTGTCGTCGGATGATATCGGTGATCGAACAGGTCAAGGCAACGTGCCAACACACAGTAGAGCATGTTGGGTTACAACACCGGTATCTGGGCGAGTATTATCCTGTTGGAAAACACCCTCTGAAACGCTTTTCATGAATGGCAGTACGACAGGTCGAATCACCAGACTGACGTACAAATTTGCCAAATTTGCAGTTAGGGTGCGTTGGATTACTAAAGAGAGTGCTCCTGCTGTCATACGAAATTGCACCCCAGACTATAACTCCAGGTGCAGGTACAGAGTGTCTAGCATGCAGACAGGTTGGTTGAAGTCCCTCAACTGACCTCCTTCTAACCAACACAGGGCCTTTATTGGCATCGAGGCAGAGCCAGCTTGCACGAGAAAACGGAACAGATCTCCACCTTGCCCTCTAATGAGCTCTTGCTTGACTTCACTGAAGCCGCAAATGGTGGTTGTTTTGGGTCAGTGGAATGCCAGCAACAGGACGTTTGGCTGTAGTGCCACGTTGCCAGAGCCTGATCCTCTTACAACCGCACAGTCTCGTGACCACCGCTGCCAGAAATCATGTATAGTGGTTACATTCCAGCCAAGTCTTTCTGCAATATCGCAGAAGGAAATTCCAGCTTCTCGTAGCCCTATTATATGACCTCGTTCAAACTTACTGAGGTGTTGATAATGGCGTCTTTGTCAACATAAAGGCATTCTTGACTAACGTCAACTCACCACGTCCGGTGTCAAACGTTAAAACGTGTATTTATAGAAAATCTGATTTGCATCCTCGTAGTGGCGGTACTAGCGCCACTCTCATGCGACTGGCGTAAAATTTCAATAGACATCATCTTGGAGATTTAGAAGCACGCCTACTAACTTCCGTTTATGTCGCACAACTCCTTCTTGGCGTTGTGATTTTTTTTCATCAATGTAATAGGGCGCTAGGCAGTCGTCTGGGTACCTTCCTAGGTACAACCGTATAACTGCATTCGCATTCCCTCGAGCTTCATCATAACAGAAATGCGTATCAGTCAGTTCTACAAGTGTGTAAGTATCCTATATAAGGCAGAACTTCCCTACAGTGTGGAAAGCATGGTAAGCAGACAACTGAACACTGACTCACGTAGACTAGCTGTGTGTTTACAGCGCAGCGCCAGTGGATGAAAGGGGTGAGGGATGGCAAGCACTAAGTAACCAACATCCTGCACACAAGCTCAGGTAGACTACTGTAGTAGTTTGTTTACGGCCCTCCTTTCGCAGCAATAACATAGCGTCAATGGATGGAAGGGCAGTTACCCAAGTGATTGCAGATCAAACACCTCTTACTGCAGAAGAAACTTTATTTCACATTTCCCGCAATATGTTCCTTAACGTATATAGTTCCTAATTTCATCCTCTAAAATGTCCCAAATTTGTTAAACGTCATTCTGTAAAGCTTTGTATGTAAAATGACCCAATAGATAACGTCGGAAGCACCATTAGGTTGCTGGCGAATGATGCTGTTGTATACAGGGAAGTCGTAACACCAGAATATTGTAGCGAAATACAAGAAGACCTGCCGGCCGCAGTGGCCGAGTGGTTCTAGGCGCTTCAGTCCGGAACCGCGCGACTGCTACGGTCGCAGGTTCGAATCCTGCCTTGGACATGAATGTGTGTGATGTCCTTAGGTTAGTTAGGTTTAAGTAGGGGGACTGATGACCTCAGATGTTAAGTCCCATAGTGCTTAGAGCCATTTGAACCATTTTTCTTTTTAACAGGAAGACCTGCGGAGGATCATCCCTTTGTGCAGGGATTGGCAGTTGACCCTCAACATAAAGAAATGTTTCGTATCGCGCATAAATAGGTAGGAAGACCCGTTATTAAGTGATTACACGATTTCTGAACAGTCCCACCCATTAAATAAGTTTAAAAATGCGTAAGGATGATCTGATGTGGAAAGGCCAGATAAAGCTAATCAAAGGTAAGGAAGATTCCAGACTGAGATGAATAGGGAGACTGTTCAAGTTCAGTCCTCAGGCGAAGGAGATAATTTACAAAACATTCCTGCGTCCTTTACAGTCTGGGACGTGTATCTGATAAAGGAAACAGAAAAATCGAAAGAAGAAGAGTGTGTTTCGTCAAAGTTTTGTTCAGTAAGCGCGAGAGCCTCAAGGAGACGATCACTCAAGTCCAGTGGCAGACGCTACAAGAGAGACGTTGTGCATCACGACTTGGTTTCTGTTAAAATTCCGAGAGCGTGCGTTCCTGGAAGATGCAACCGATATATTCCTTCCTCCTACGTATATCTCGCGAAAGGAGCATGAAGGTGAAACTAGAGAGATTCGAGCTTGCACGGGGGCTTATCTACGACCGTTCTTCCCGCGCACCATTCGTGACTGGGACAGGAAAGGGCAGAAATGGTAGTGGTACACGAGGTATCCTCCACCACATTCCATAAGGTGGCTAGCGGTGTATACAGGGTGGTCAGACCAGTCTGAAAAGCTTGTAAGGGTCTTTTAGGGTAGGATGTGCTGGGAAATAACTATTAAGAAAAAAATTCTATACGTTGTGCCGTTTCCGAGTTAATTAACATTGAAACTGGCCAATCACACCGTTGTACGCGCAAATTCAAGTGGCCCGCCAGGTAGAAGTAGTACCAATTGACCTTGTAGCGTAGATGATAGCGCACGAGACTGCTCAGCCTTTGGCTCGAGATCGATCTGTAATACCGCCCCGTGTTCAATTTTTGTGTTGCTCTCTTTTTAGGTTGTAGGAAACCAAATGAAGACTACGTTAGGCGACACCGTTTCTGGCAGGCCGCATGAATTTGCGTGTTAATTTATGCAGACAGAGGCCTGCTTATCTAACTTCAATGCTAATTAACTCGGAAACGGTGAAACATATCGAATTTCCTTCTTACCAAATATTTGTCAATACAACCTACCCTAAAACACTCTTACAAGCTATTCAGACTTCCTGACCACGCTGTAGACGTATATGAGTTTCACAACTTCCGCCAACAATAAAACAAATTAGTAGTTTGAAAATAATTGTGCAAGGTACTTCACGAAAGTAATGTCGCACGGCTGGACGTGGTGGGTGGTATACTTAAGGAAGTTCTGGAGGAAGCCAGGGCACTAAACTTGAATTGGGGTGGAATCTTTAATAGCCACCGCGACCACGCCAAAACAGAAGTACCGCCAAATTTAGATGAAAGGTTTCCCATCGAACAAAGTCTCTGTTGACTGTCGTTGAATTTGACCATAAAACTTCCTAACGAGGGAATGATGGCAGTGTTCACAGTCTGACGTGCTTCAGTGCGGACGCAATTTAAGGGAGGAAACTAAATAGACACACAGTCTCTCCTTAAATGAGGACAGCATTTTTGTGTATTTAAAAATACCTCATGAATCTAGCGATAACTTTTTATTGCGTAATTCCATCCACAAGTTGTAGGAACCAAAGGCCCGTATTTCTCTAAAGCATGATAATGAAATAAAAATGTGTGAAATGAATGATAGATGGAAAAGCACAGAGATAGCCGATGTTAACCAGGTCAAGTAATCTACCTATCGTGGAGTATTCTAGAATGTCTAAGGAGTGTTCAAATGAATAGGTACGGAACACCGTAAGAACCAAACCGGCTGAAAGCTGCATACACCGCATTAGAATACGTAGTGAGACGTGTAGGGATGTGAATGTAGTGCCGTTACCTCCCCCTAAAAAATTCAAAGCTGTGCCCTCAGCGTACAAAGGGACGCTCAGAGTCATTTTCGACGTCCGAGGTCCGATATTCATCGAGTTGCGCGAGCACGGAAAAACCATTAACGGTGACGTGTACTATGAGACACACGGTAGCCTAGGCAGGTCGATCAAGTGCAAACGGCCTGAGCTGCTCACGGAGGGAGTGAATTTGCTCTACGATAAGACGCGCCCACGTGTCTCTAAAGTCACACAAAGCGTAATGGCCAAGTTCATGTGGGAGCAGCTAGAACATCCGCTCTACAGCCCGAACATTTCGCCCCGAGACCTTCATGTGTTTGGTCCGCGAAATAAAAAAAGAAAAGAAAAACATCTCAAAGGGAAGCGACTCGGACGACAAACTGAAGGACACTGTAGAGAACTGGCTCCTTCCACAGCCACAGGAATTCTGGGACCAGGGAATCCTTCAGCTCGTGAAACAGTGGGATAGTTGTGCTCAGGCCTATGGTGATTACTCTAGAATAAAGACTTCGATTATATCCACAGTGCTGTTTCGTGCCTTTCCTCTTGAACACCCCTCATATAAATGATACCTTAAGGAACGAGACTGAGCTGTCCTAAGACACTGGATTTGTATTACAGAATAATTATGTGCAAATCCTGATCAAATCATGTGTATGTGATTTCTTTATTTTACGTCACGGCTACGTTGGAATTATTCTCTGTACAGGGCCACCGCTGAATCGCTTTCGCTTCCTTCCATTCGACCGAATACATTAATGCTTTGTTTCTAGCTCTTTCAATGTTGACACTGAAAGTGTCCAATAAAGAAAAAAGCGGGTCAATGTCGGGAAGACAAATGCAAGGCGTGACGAGTAAGGTTCACATCTGTTTTACTTATTTTCTGGGATTCCGAGGGGCCATTTTAAGCAAAGCTACACTACTGGCCATTAAAATTGCTACACCAAGATGATGTCGTGCTACAGACGCGAAATTTGACCGACAGGAAGAAGATGCTGTGATATACAAATGATTAACTTTTCGGAGCATTCAAACAAGGTTGGCGCCGGTGGCAACACCTACAACGTGCTGACATGAGGAAAGTTTCCAACCAATTTCTCATACACAAACAGCAGTTGACCGGCGTTGCCTGGTGAAACGTTGTTGTGATGCCTCGTGTAAAGAGGAGAAATGCGTACAATAACCTATCGCGATTGCGGTTTATCGTATCGTTACATTGCTGCTCGCGTTGGTCGAGATCCAATGACTGTTAGCAGAATATGGAATCGGTGGGTTCAGGAGGGTAATACGGAACGCCGTGCTGGATCCCAACGGCCTCGTATGACTAGCAGTCGAGATGACAGGCATCTTATCCGCATGGCTGTAACGGATCGTGCAGCCACGTCTCGATCCCTGAGTCAACAGATGGGGACGTTTTCAAGACAACAACCATCTGCTCGAACAGTTCGACGACGTTTGCAGCAGCATGGACTATCAGCTCGGAGACCAGGGCTGCAGTTACCCTTGACGCTGCATCCCTGACAGGATCGCCTTCGATGGTGTACTCAACGACGAACCTGGGTACACGAATGGCAAAACGTCATTTATTCGGATGAATCCAGGTTCTGTTTACAGCATCATGATGGTCGCATCCGTGTTTGGTGACATCGCGGTGAACGCACATTGGAAGCGTGTATTCGTCATCGTCATACTAGCGTATGTGTTACGACCCGTGGCTCTACCCTTCATTCGATCCCTGCGAAACCCTACCTTTCAGCAGAATAATGCACGACCGTATGTTGCAGGTCCTGTACGGGCCTTTCTGGATACAGAAAATGTTCGACTGCTGCCCTGGCCAGCACATTCTCCAGATCTCTCACCAACTGGAAACGTCTGGTCAATGGTGGTCGAGGAAGTGGCTCATCACAATACGATAGTCACTACTCTTGATGAACTGTGGTATCGTGTTGAAGCTGTACACGCCACCCAAGCTCTGTTTGACTCAATGCCCATGCGTATCAAGGCCGTTATTACGGCCAGAGGTGGTTGTTCTGGGTACTGATTTCTCAGGATCTATGCACCCAAATTACGTGAAAATGTAATCACATGTCAGTTCTAGTATAACATATTTGTCCAGTGAATACCTGTTTACCATCTTCATTTCTTTTTGATGTAGCAATTTTAATGGCCAGTAGTGTACTTGGTCATGGAACCAAGCAGTACATGAAGTATATAATGTAGGAAATACTGGTTGAAGAAGTGAGATGAGCATGAGACTTGCAACAACGTATTCATACCTGTAAGCCGGCATAGAGATAGACTCTAAACTACTGCAAGGGTCTCCTACACAATGATGGGGTAGTGAAGGATGCTGTTGCAACAAACAAGATTTTCAATTTAAATTTGAAAATTCCAATCACATTTTTGGATTCTAAATGAAGCGCAGTGGAAATGGAGTCTGTAGTGCAGACCTTTCTGCACGATGATAGGGAAGTGCTATCCAAGTAAAAATCTTATTGTTTCTATTTGTCAAGTGGGGTGGCAAAGTGGTAAGACGCTGGACTTGAGCTCGGAAGGGTGGCGGTTCAAATACCGTCGGGCAGTCCAGATTTAGGTTGACCGTGATTTCCCTGAGTCACTTAAAGCGAATTGCGGAATGATTCCTTTGTAGAGGCACGGCCGTTTTGCTTTCCCAACCTTCCTTATCCGAGATTGTGATCCGTCTCTAATGACCTCATCGTGGATGGGACGTTAACCTCTAATCTTCCTTCCTTCTGTCTTGTTTCACGGAATGAATACTTATGATGGTACAGAATATTTTGAGAACACGAGATACTCAACGACGAGGACCGCAGTTTTCATTGAATTTTTAGAAGGGATTTAGTCGTAGAAGCCAGTTTAAAGGCTTTATTGCAGCTTTTCTAGTACTTATATGTTTATGTCACCAGCTTGTGCACAGGCTACTGACAATTACATATAAATGTAGGGACGTTGCTGCTTTACCGATAAGAATTATTTCCTTCAGTATTTTAATGCGTGTAGATGCTGACATAGATTGAAAATTTCCATAATTGCTTACAAACGTTTGAGAGAAATTTTAAAACTCCATTATTACACGCAATTGGCACTGGAATCTTGTTGGACAGGAGGGGTTTGAAATTCTAAGCCATATTTTTAGTTCAAACTTTCCGGAAAAGAAACAGAAATCGCAAGAAATCCAGTACGAAGCTCGAACTATTCACACACGAGACCATAGGTGTTATGGATAGAAATTAATTGAAAAGCTCTTAATTTAATACCGTGTCGCTCTCTAATACTAAACCCGTGGTGGTGTTGTCCAGTGCAGTGGAAAACTGTTAATGTCGCTTCTTTGGCGTTTTCAATCACTCCTGAGGCTGCAAATGCACACAATCCATTCCAGTTGATGCTTCTTACTGGTGCAGTGCCCTGCGTGCATTTTCGGCATCGGAATTCATTAAAATGCCAAAGAAGGGGCATTAACAGCTGTCCACTGCAGTGGATAACTGCACCACAGGGATAAGACAAGTTGGTATGGTGTATCCAGCTAAGGCTGAAAACATCTTGACAGGGGAAACGCAGTTCATTCTCCTTGACTGTCAGCCATTGATACACGAGTAATAGCTAGTCTGCGCGCCCTGTTCCCTCCCTGATGTTTGTGCATTAGTGTAGTGACTCATTTTAGAATCACATGAATCTTTGCGCTCTAGAAACCGCAGTTACTGACATTTTATACTTTTCTGTTGTGAGAAATGAGGCTGTGTTGTGTGCAGTGTTTTATATATTAGGGGTTCTACATATTTAAATGATGTATAACAGATTAAAGAAATTTGAAGGATATTCTTAACTTTTCAGTTACAGAGTAAAATTCTAATTATTTTTAAAATTAATTACCAAAAGTGTGGAGGGTTAAGCCATACTTCGATAGTAGTGCTCCATCTTGTCCGTTGAAACGGAAGGGCGTTTTCTACCGCGAGGCACGTATATTTGTAAATAATCTGAGTTTCTTTAATGTATTAACAATCTTCCGTGTCTTAAAAATAGAAGTTGTGTTAGTTACCAATAGCATCTATATCAAAATGGTGTTAATTTGTAACTGGTTTTTGATAATATTACTCCCTAATACGATTTCACTTACTGGATATTGATGTTTGGTAATGTAATAGTGTAACATACTGACTATTAAATACAGCACTGACAAGATTTACTCGATTACAACACATACATTGAAATAGAATATTTATTCCGAGTTACATGATCATTTTGTAACCTGGAGCAGCGCTTCACGCGTGGAAAAGCTTTATTTTTCCGAAGTAATTTTTGTAATTAAAAGAAGACTGCAGCACACATAAAATGAATGCTATCATTTCAGAATGGTGTAGAAAAGAATATTATACTTCTACAGGGTGGGGCAAATAAAAGTGACCTAGATGGCTGTGGCCGAGCGGTTCTAGGCGCTTCCGTCTGGAACCACGCGACCGCTACGGTCGCAGGTTCGAATCCTGCCTCGGGCATGGATGTGTGTGATGTCCTTAGGTTAGTTAGGTTTAAGTAGTTCTAAGCTCTAGGGGACTGATGACCTCAGACGTTAAGTCCCATAGTGCTCAGAGCCATTTGAACCATTTTGAACTAGACGAGTGAATACGATTGGACGTGAATGTATGCACATAACCACACCCCAACAGGATGGAGCAACTGCCATACAGCCGGCCGAATCTTGGAGCACATTTACACTCTCTTCAGGTCAGTTTTGTCGCGGCCATGGCTGGCCATCCAGGTCATCTTATCTGTCAGTGTGTGATTACTTGGTGTGGGGAGCCCTCAAGCCTAAGGTGTATTGCAACAACAATCATGGTCTTCAAGAAGTGCAGCAGAACATTTCCGATGAAACTGCAGCAGTCCCAGCATTCCAGCTTTGATCCGCCTTCAGCAGCTTGCTGACCAGGGTCAAAAAGTGCCAAGACATGAATAGTGGTCACTTTCTACATCTGATGTAGTCAGTTTAGCACCGTATTTCCTATGCTCTGCTGTGTTTCTTTGAAACCTGGAATTCTGTTCTCTGCCCCACTTTTATTTGCCCAACCCTGCATTACATAGCTGACTAGACGTGAAAGCCTGAAAAGTGTTCCAAGCTACAACGCTGTCCCGTACATAGCTTATTGTATATGCTACAATTTCTGACTAAATGGAGATGGTTCGGTTATCTATGTGGAATTGATATTCGATAAACGTTATGGCCGCCCTCATACAAAGGCTTAGAATTATTTATGAGTAAAGGTGCACTGAGGTGACATAAGTCAAGGGATACCTCCTAATATCGTGTCGGACCTCCTTCTCCTCGGCGTAGTGCAGTAACTCGATGCGGCACGACTCAAGTCGTCGGAAGCCCCTGCAGAAATATTGATCCATGCTGCCTCTATAGCCGCCCATAACTGCGAAACGAAAATGTTGCCGGTACAGGTTTATTTGCACGAACTCATCACTCGATTATGTTCCATAAATGTTCGATGGGATTCATGTCGGACGAGTTGGGTGACCAAATTATTCTCTCGAATTATCCAAAATGTTCTTCAAACCAATCGCGAAAAATTGTGGCCCGGAAACATGACGTGGTTGTTTGGGAACTTAAGTCGGGAGCAAATGGTCTACAAGTAGCCAAACATAACCATGTTCAATCAATGATTGGTTTAATAGGATCAGGGGACTTAGTCCATTCCATGTAAACACAGTCCACACCATTGTGGAGTTATCACCAGCTTGCACAGTACCTTGTCGACAACTTAGGTCCACGGCTTCGTGGGGTCTGCGCCACACTCGAACCCTGCCATCAGCTCTTACCAACTGAAATCTGGAGTAATATGACCAGGCCACAGTTTTCCAGACGTTTAGTGTCCAACCTGTACGGTCATGAGCCCAAGAGAGGCGTTGCAAGTGATGTCGTGCTGCTAGCAAAGGCACTCAAGTCGATTGTCTGCTGCCATAAATTATTAACGCCACATTTAGCCACACTGCCCTAATGGATACGTTCAACATACGTTCCTCATTGACTCCTATTGTTATTTCACACAGTGCTGCTTGTCTGTTAGCACTGACAACTCTATGGGAATGCTGCTGCTCTTGGTCGTTAAGTGAAGGCCGTCAGCTACTGCGTTGTCGTGGTGAGAGGTAAGGCCTGAAATGTGGTATCTCGGCACACTCCTGACACTGTGGACTGAGGGATATTGAATTCCGTAATGAAGTCCGAATTGCAATGTCCCATGCGTCTAGCTCCAATTACCAGTCTGCATTCAAAGTCTGTGAATTCCTATCGTGTAGCTGTAATCACGTCGGAAACCATTTCACATGAATCACCTGAGTAAAAATGACAGCTCCGCCAATGCAATGCCGTTTTAAACCTTGTGTGCGTGTTACTACCGCTATCTGTATATGAGCGTATCGCTGTCCCATGACTTTTGTCACCTCAATGTATATGTAAATAAGGACACCACAGGATTCGAGTCTTTAATTATCGATTAGTGTGTTACGATTAGAGTTCACCAGGTAATTCAAATAATTGGCAGCAATAAAATGTGGAAGTAAAAAGTGGAGCGACGACCTTCGTTACCGAGCGGTTCTAGGCGCTTCAGTCTGGAATCGCGTGGCTGCTGCGGTCGTCGGTTCGAATACTGCCTCGGGCAGGATGTGTGTGATGTCCTTAGGTTAATTAGGTTTAAGTAGTTCTAAGTCTAGGGGACTGATGATCTCAGATGTTAAGTCCTATAGTGCTCAGGGCCATTTTTAATGTGGAGCGATAACATTTCAAGTATGTAAAATGAATAGCAAGCTTAGGTTCACTGATAAGATTCTACAAAAGTGTTGTTCGTACACCGAAGAGATTGTTTACGAAAGAACTGTACGGCAATACTGGAGTGGGTCCATATCAGGATGGACTAATGTGGAATCTCGACCATATGTAAATGACGTGAATGGTCACAGGCTTGTCTGATCAGCGAGACGGTTTGACAGAAGTGCTCAAAAATCTCATCTGTCAGACAGTTGGGGAAAGGAACCACTTATCTAGCATAAACCTGCCCAGAAAATTCCAGAAATCGGCTTTCATGGTCGAATTTGTAAATAAAAGAAAATTTCTATGCATTTTTCCCGTAAATTTCTCATGAAGACAAAACAATGCCAATAAAAGCTCACTCTGAAGAGTATAAGCAATCATTCTTCACTCGCTGCATACGTGAATGGAATAGGAAAAGACCTTAATGGCTCTGAGCACTATGGGACTTTACTTCTCTGGTCATCAGTCCCCTAGAACTTAGAACTACTTAAACCTAACTAACCCAAGGACATCACACACATCCATGCCCGAGGCAGGATTCGAACCTGCGACCGTAGCGGTCGCGCGGTTCCAGACTGTAACGCCTAGAACCGCTCGGCCACCAAGGCCGGCGAAAAGACCTTAATGCATGAATCAATTAAAAGTACGCTCTGTCCCGTAGTTCATAGTGATTCATGAGCTAAGAGTACAAGGGATACAAGCGCTTGCTGAAGTAAACTGAATAAATGACTGCCAAAGTTAAATAGCTATTTATAAATTATTTGAGTTCTTTAAACCTCAGATACCTCTTTTTAATGTTTAGTTAGTTTGTGTATAGCTGCAAGTATGGTTCGAGTTTTTAGTGCATCTGCATCATTTTGTGATATATTAAAATTAATTGTACGCCTTGAACCTGAAAACTTTTTTGAGTAAAATAAGCACAAGTGCATAAACACTTTCTTTACTGTGTTTTACTCTAAAACATTTTCGGTACAACACACATGATAGTCATAGTAAAACAAATTTTAGTTATCAAACAAGAATTTGTGCTTAATTAATGCAAAACTAACATAACAAGCTGAAAAATAGATAAATATCAAATAAAATAAAAATATCAAAAGATATTGGTGTGGTTCCAGCACGTAAGAAAGATTATTCATTCTTATTTTCTATAATCCTTTCACAATCAGTGCCTTGATATAGAATCAGAATCATTTCCTTCTGTCGCATTTCTTGATGAATGTCCTTCCTAGGCAACACTTATGTTGCTGTACCATTGTGTTGTGCATTTTTCTGCCTTCCTCGTCCCCTTCTTTGACCACTTCCTCTTCTTTCTCCGCTCCATCTTCCTTACATCCATGGTAACTGCTGTCTGCGGATGGGATATGTTGTTTTAGAACTCTTGATAAACTGGTGAGATGTAGTTCTTTATTTCCTGAAGATCCTTTCATTTCTCAAATTTTATTTCAAAATTATTTTGATACAAAAGCTGCAGAAGTGGTATTCATTGCGACAAATGTTGTGCCTCCTAAAAGCCGCTTCAGTAACCTCAAGATCATGTCTTAGTGAACACGTGAACTGCACTGTTAGAGGATTTTCCTCGCTGATTCCCATCCTACTAATATTCATTCAGTGTACTTCGTTTTCTTGAGTGTCCTTAGCAACTTTGGCCTTTGCTATGGCATCCATGGCTTTAATCGAAAGGAGGTTTTTTGTTTTCATTTCCACTATTGAAAACTTTAGGCTGACCTTCTTCACTGCTTCCATCCTGTCTTGCGGGACAAATAGATATTTCAATTGTTCCTTTGCAATATCATATTCCATGGTGAGGTTCAAGGAACTTGAGATCTATTGAGTCAATTTTGCCTCAAGATTTACATCCATTATTTAAAAAGAGGGCCAATTTAAACATGCATTAAATATTACCACAAATAATATTCAAAACATATGCATTAGGCTATTGCACTACTTTGAAAAGAAATCGTACCTGAAGATTTATTAAAGACAGCAGCAATTCTCCTTTCGTTTGCCATTTCACTTGTCCTAATTGTATTCTGAATGTAGTCCAGGCATTGGCTTATAATCTAACCTTTATCGTCACAGAGTGTAGAACTATGCAAGAAATCGCTTGTAGTTTGAAGAGATCCACACTTAAGACATGTACGCTTAGAGAATTTTTATGTGAAATGTCACTTGTACTCTCGCCTGTGCGACTTGTACTCTGTCACTCGGCTGGCTGCGTAAAGACATAGATGTGCAATTTGATTCTAACATTCCGTCCTAATTTTTCCTCTGGTTCTCTAGTGCTAGCCACAATTTCTTATTTTATTCTTTGGTGCACCAGATAATCTGTAACCAGAGGGTCTCTAACGGTATCGGTATGGATGGGAAGTGAAAATCTGTTCTAGGTATTCAGCTCGATAGCTGCCAGAGAGACTGTGGGGCAATGCAGAGGCAGCAGAGCTTTCTACCCTGTGAGGCAGCTGGAAACAGAAGAGAGCCTCCACACGCTCAAGTCTTTTAGCCCCTAACTAGTTCTCTGGGAGAGTTAGATACACGAGAGGCTATTAACTGCCAGATGTAGTGCCAATAAAGGACTTAATTTGGTCTCTTTTAAGTGGAGCCGCGCAGAGGCTAGACTGCCCATCTCGGTAGTTATTTTTAGCTGTTCGACTATTATGTACAGCAGCCGCTGCCAGCCGAGTCTGAAAAAGGAATCGAAATGACGCTGAGGATTTTAGATGCAGCGTGTTGCTGCAGCAGACTGTTTTATACCTTCCATTAATTGTATGTCAAGAATAGCTGGTCACTGTAATGAGAAGCAGCCAGCTTTAATTTGCAGGTGCTTTAAAGGAGACAAGAAAGCTTCCTTAGTGGAAGAGATTCTTTTTCAGATCATTTTCATCACTCGCAGTTTGTTACCAACAGTACAAAGTGAAAGCAGCGACTACATCATTTCCTTTAAGTTAACAACCCTTTCAGCATCGTTACAATCTCATTTCTTCGTGAACAGACCGCGGCACTAATGGTGGTAATTTCTTGTTATAATAAGGGTTCCATTCGCTTCAATTACATCAGTAGTATATAAAACATTATTTTGTCGTTTCAAGCAGTTAAATTTCATCGAAGCCTAGATTTGCATTTCCTTCTTTCATGTTGTTTTACCCGAATCACTTATAAACTGGCGCCGACATAGAGAGTTTACGTCGACAACCGACATCAGTCAAAGATGATCGATCTTTACAAATCTGTGCAATCTGAGGGCAACTGACTTTATCGGCCAATGTTTCCGACCTCGGACGGTGATCAGTGGAATTCAAATCAGTTTTTTTTTTTTTGACTATCTGGGGAATGCTCTCTTGCGACAGGAACAGATTGCGAAAAGCGTGATTCCGTAAAAATATTTTTTACTAAATGAGGGTACACCGTATGTATTTCTGAAGTTCGATTTTAAGCAAATATTTTCATCCGAAAAAGAATAAATCTTCTACTTTCCTTTCGATTACCGAAACAATTCCTTCTTGAAATTAAAATAGAAAAGTTTAACTTGGAAATTCTAACTAATTTGAAACTGATATGGTAACATCTTAGTTCCGTAAATAGGCACTTGCCATTATCAATGAGAAATCCTCCCATTACCAAACACGCGCTCTTGAATGATTAATGGCCGGCCGCTGTGGCCGAGCAGAATCTAGGCATTTCAGTCCGGAACCGCGCTGCTGCTACGGCCGCAGGTTCGAATCCTCCTTCGGACATGGATGTGTGTGATGCCTTTAGGTTAGTTAGGTTTAAGTAGTTCTAAGTCTAGGGGACTGATGACCTCATATGTTAAGTCCCATAGTGTTTAGATCCATTGAACCTTTTCTTTTAATGATTAATGTTGCGACGAAAAAATCATTGGTTTCTATTACATGTTACTTCGTACGAAATTTTGTTGAAGGTCCATCAATGTTTATGGATTTGAAATGAAAGTGATATCTGTCTGTATTCATGAGTAACTGGTTGCGGTACAAGAGCTTTAAGACTGTACGTCTCAGATATACACTGACGGAAAAAAATTATGACACCAAGAAATAATTAATGTATGGAACTGAAATTTCGGCAATACATTTGTGTAGGTAACATATTTCCGTGATTGACATTGTAAGAATACAGGTTAACACAAGCGCGAAATACGCCATAACAAATCTGAAATGCTAGTACATTAATAACTGGTGTAACTGCCAGAATGTTGAATGCAAGCATATAAACGTGTGTCCATTGTGTTGTACAGAAGTCGGATGTCAGCTTGTGTGATGGACTTCCATATCTGTTTCACTTGGTCGGTGAATACATGAACGGTTAAGGCTGTTTGTGGATGACGCTCGAGTTGTCGGCCGATGATGTCCCATATGCGATCGACTGGAGATCGATGTGGTGATCGAGAAGGCCAAGGCAACATGTCGACACTTCTTAGAGCATGTTGGGTTAAAAAAAGCTGTATGTGAACGAGCGTCATCCTTTTTGGAAAACATCACCTGGAATGCTGCTCATGAATGACCGCGCAACGGGCCCAGTCACCAGATTGACATACAGATATGCAGTCAGGGTGTGTGGGATAACCACAAGAGTGCTCCTGCTATCATACGAAATCGCACCCCAGACCATAACTGAAGGAATAGGTCCAGTGTGTCTAGCACGCAGACAGGTTGGTTGCAGCCCCTCCACTAACCTCCTTCCAACCAACTCACGGCCATCGTTGGCACCGAGGCAGAACCAGATTTCATCAGAAAACACAACAGACCTCCCACTTACCCCCCAATGAGCTCTCTGTTGACATCAGTGAAGTCGCAAATGGCGGTGGTTTGGGGTCAGTGGAATGCTCGTAACAGGGCGCCTGGCTCGAAGCTGTCCTCGAAGTAACAGATTTGTAACAGTTTACTGTGCACTGTGTTGCCAACTGCTGTTCAGATTATTGCTGCAGATGCAACATGTGGTCGTCTGGAGCCTGGTCTTCTTGCGACTGTACGTTCTCGTAACCACCGCTGCCAGCAATCACGTACAGGGGCTACATTCCTACCAAGTCTTTCTGTAATATCGAAGAAGGAACAGCCAGCCCCTATTAGTCCTACTACACGACCTCGTCCAAACTTGGTGAGATGTTAATAATGGCGTCTCTGTCGCCTTAAAGGCATTCTTGAATAACATCAACTCACCAAGTCCGGTGTCAAAGGTAACTAACGCTCACGACCGTTACAGCGTGTATTTAAAGCAAACCTGATTTGCACCCTGATAGTGGCGCTACGAGCACCACTGGTACGCGACTGGAGTGAAATTTGATTTGACATTATCTTTCAAGTGTAGAAACACGACTACCAAATTTCGTTTGTGCCGCAATACTCCTTATTGGTGCCGTGATTTTTTTCAGTCAGTATATTTTGCTTCCTCATTATCATGAGTTCGTAGGATTAGTGCGCTTGTTCTAATAGCTCAGGAGAACATAGAGATTTCAGTTGTATGACTTCGTCATGTTTTTAATATTAATAAAAAAACAGGAATCCCGGACTTGTGATTAACTACATATATGACGGATTTGTTGTGGCAGCTGCGCAAGGCAGGTGACGCACTGTGACGAAGTTGTCGGTTGATCATGTTGGTTGTCTTCTGGCGATGAGTTCTAGAGAAAAATATCGATGCCATTATGACTACAGCATAAACAATTTTGCTGCTCTCCTTGTCATATAATTTGGTTTGTAACTTCAAGAATGGCGATCCTGATTGAAAAAGTTTGCTCTTGTTTATAAAACACTAGGCACAGAACCTCACTAGTGTTGCGAACAGTCTGTCGCATCCAGGCAGAGTTGACCACCCGTGGTTCCTTGTTGTGCCACACTGCCTTTGCGAGTTCTTAGGAAAAGAAGGCGGTTTTGCTCGTATTACTAGCGAACTGCCTTTCGTTACATACCTGTATTAGCGCGTGACGTTCGACCTTGGCTTGTTTCCATTCGTTGTGGAAAAATTTCATCTAAATCGATTCAGTGACTGTGGATGGTCAGTTTATTGCAGACGTGTCCATTGTGTTGTACAGAAGTCGGATGTCAGCTTGTGTGATGGACTTCCATATCTGTTTCTCAGGGAGAATCATGGTATGTGTGTGGACTTATATGAAAATTTTTGCTAAGTACTCATATATATGTATATTAGGAAAATGTAAGTAAAAGTAAAGGATCGAAGCAGCCTAGATGCGACTGCTGAGCTATTATTATACATCGGATCCTTGATGGTTGAAGGGAGACTGAAGCTTCAGAGCACACCTATGTTCGAAGCGTTAAGTGATAAGTGATTTAGCTTCTCGAAGTCTATAGGTCCAATTTTATCACATAAAGCCAAAAGAGACCGTGTTGACAAACTGACGCGAGCCTACGGTAGATAACTATCACGTGCCTTAGGGGACGGGGACGAGAACGCCTGCATACAAGGATGAGAAAATAACCGAATGAAGGAAAAGAGATCCAGCAAACCGTTAGCTTGTTTTCGGATCCGAAACCGGAGATGAAGGAGAGACTGGATTTTCAGTATCCAACCTATTATAAATAAACGGGGAATACTCCAGCACGCCGCCGACTTGCTTCCAAATCGGCGTGGTTCCTGAAGCTAGTGCATATAGGAAACTTTATGTAGAGCACTCTAGTTACTATCATTTTCTTCATTTCCTCTCTCTGCCTCCGTTTTTATTACTATAAATTCATTTATTATTATTTTCCTTTCTAATATTAATGTTGTAATATTACTGGGATGAAAGTTTTAAACGATAAATTTTTAATAATTAAATACCATAAGTTTCGTACAAAACGTAAATGTAAATCAAAGCACATTGAAAAACGATCCTCCATAGATGAGGGAAGGAGATGCGAACAATGTAGCCGGCAGGGGTGGCCAAGCGGTTCTAGGCGCTGCAGTCTGGAACCGCGCGACCGCTACGGCCGCAGGTTCGAATCCTGCCTCGGGCATGGATGTGTGTGATGTCCTTAGGTTAGTTAGATTTAAGTAGTTGTAAGTTCTAGGGGACTGATGACCTTAGAAGTTAAGTCCCATAGTGATCAGAGCCACTTGAACCATTTTTTTTTTGTGAACAATGTAATGGCTGTTTAAAGCAATAACAACAAAATTATTAATGAACTTAATACAACGTGTTTAAAATGTTATGTAAAAGTATACTGTTCATGTTAGTAACCTCGGTGACGGGTCACTAATAAAGATAAATAAATAAATAACAGACAATAATAATTAAGGTTATTCACATTTGTCGCGTTAGCGTCCTTCCTTTTGTGTAAGGCCTCGTACACATCATTTTCGCGTGAAGTGTCGCATACTGCCACTGAGAAGTTACTTGTTACAGCGTAAGGACAAAGTTCAAAGACGAAAAACTGTTACGCACGTCAACGGTACGGCAAATAGTTCTGTAGCAATGCGAGTAGTGTGGTTTCTTTCTTGGTATACTCTGTGTATTCTGTTGCAGCTGATGGAAACGACATGTAATAGTGACGCTCTTAAGGCACATGATTCCCAGCTAAGACAAAGGTTCTGCTTGTCAAATCCAGCTAAACTGCACTTATGTTGCAGAAGGGGTGGGAAGTATTAAAGATAGCTGAAGACGTAAAAGAAATATGGATCTGATATCGTGTTTTAGAGGTTTGCAAGTAGTGTAGATGAGATAAAACGAGTTTTTCAGTAATAAGTTCGGAAAATTGCATGAGAAATGTATCTCAACTAGATATCAGGGGTGGGTACCGATTGAACGCGGAAAGGTTTACTGTTTGCCGAACTGCACTAGAGCAAGATTAGCATTACCGCAGCAAACAGGTCGACTGCTCACGATGAAGTATGATATAATAACGGCGACAGCGCGTTAGTGTTTTGTTTGCTACTTGGTAATGTATGCAGTGAACTGTTGATGGCATTGTTATCATTAGTCACTTTCTCAGTGTTTGACAGGTCCGTATTTCGGAAAGAAAGAGAATGAGAACAAAGTAGAGTAGCGTGGAACTGCACAGAAAAAACATGACGTCACATATTTACTTAAACGATTCTTCAACCCACATTCTGTTTACTAATGAAGTCAGTCATTATCATGAAACCATTGATAACTTAATCAGAGAAATAACTTCCAATGGGTTAGTTCCCATAAATGTTTTATTCCAACTAAATCAGTGCTTGTGATGCATTTCACAGCGCTTTCAGCCTCAATTTTCAGAGTACACATCCACATATAAATCATTTTGTTGACGGTATCGTTCGAACTCAGGCAACCACTTACGTCAATCTGAGTCACACAGCCGGGCCTCGCCGATCTAACAATAAAAGTGAAAAACATATGCAGTTTATATAGGAATTTATTTTAAAGTCAGAAATGGAACTATGACACATTTGAATTTTTAAAAAGCGCTTTTTATTATTATCATAAGGTATGAAAATAGTTCCCGTGTTTTTTTAAATTATCCATTATGAGCATGCGTCTTTTATCAAGTATTTTGAACAAAAGCTATGACTGGGCTACCTTAGCAATCATAGACAGTTCTAAGTCTCTGAAAATTGGAAGGAAAATACTGCAGTGGCATATTATGTTTTCCTCCGCTTGCAGTTGACATGACACAAAAATTGAAAACTGCACGCAGTTGACCTATTTCGAAAAGTGACCGTGCGCGCAGCTGACCAGTTCAAGACTAGTAAAAGTTTGCATATGCGAGCAGTTAGGATCACCCTGATGCCACACGGTAATCAAGAATGTAAACATAATGACAGAATTAAATAGGGAGCCTACTCAGAAAGCAATTCGAAATCTTTGTGTTTCAGAAACAGAATCTCTTCCACTAAGGACTCTGTCTCATTTGCTTTAGAGTACGTGAAAATTAAAAAATGGTTCTAATGGCTCTAAGCACTATGGGACTTAACATCTGAGGTCATCAGTCCCCTAGACTTAGAAATATTTAAACCTAACTAACCTAAGGACATCACACACATCCATGCCTGAGGCAGGATTCGAACCTGCGACCGTAGCAGCAGGGCGGTTCCGGACTGAAGCGCCTAGAACAACTCGGCCACAGCGGCCGGCTGTGAAAATTAAAGCTAAATGCTACTCACAATGCTGACGAACGATTTTTGACTGAAAGAACCTCACACCTATGCATTGCAACAAACATCCTTAACATTTTTCTTTTTGCGAGTCTCTGGGGGATTGGGGGACTGTTACTATCCGATGGACGCTTGGTACCGTGCATCGAGGTAGCCCTGCATTGGTCAGTTGTAAGTACGCTGTCTCTGAGAGAAACAGATCCGGATTAAGCTTCCGGTGCTGCATTCAGATTTAATCCTTCTGGAAATTTAATTACAGTTACACTCCTCTGAAGAGTCAAAAATTTATGAGATTTATTTAAAATAAGCACGTGGTGGACGCTTTGAGCTTTGTTGCCCTTATTTGCACAGACATGTTGCGCGCCGGACTGATTTTAATTGTTTCTGTTGGGTTAAATGCGAAACAGCACCACATTGAACTTAATATTTTCACCAATATTACAAATATATCAGAACAACACCATGCTGGTCCTAGTATTATAGCAGAATTTTACTTTTTTCCCACCACCCAGGCTTTTGACGATGAGACTGGTATTACAAGTCTGTCATAAGCGTAGTTTCATCCCCTAGTCGAAGTCGACAATGTTTCTTCGATGTCTACATCTAAATTTACACATATACTTTAGAAGCTGCTGTGCGCCGTGTTGCGGACGGAATTTACTTTAATTTTTGACGGTTTTATGTCGTACTTCATTCGCCTCGTATTGATTGAGGGAAAAGTGACTCTACTTGCCTTCGTGCGCACCCTAATCTTTCATCCTCTTCTCATTATACCTACGCAAGATATTTGATGGTGCAAGCAGCATGTTTACTCAGTACCACTAGAATACCGCTACTCTAAATTTATCCAAGTGAGTTTGGGAGGAGCAGCATCTCCTTTCTTCCAAAGATTCTCGAATAACTTCCCCGAGCAACACTGTTGCACTTTTGTGTGGGCTACTCACCGATTACCACCCTAGCAGCGCGTCTCTCAATTCTGGCGATTTCTGCTGCCATAGCGACTTATAAGCTGTTTCCTTCAGATACACTTCATGTTCCCGGACATACTGAGACTAACCAAAGTATTCCATTTCCCACACCTACTACAGAGTATACGCAGTCCAGTCACATTAATGCAACCACATTCTATGTTCGACGTCGACGTGCAATAACCATTCACAGAAAGCAAGTGGCGGCTCTAGCAGTGGAGGTTATATAAAGCGTGTTGGAGGTACGCGGAAATCAGTGGAGTCGTTGTCGTAATGCGTAAACGGAGCGATTTAGCTGACGTCCAAATGGGCACGATCATTGGCTTTCGGGCCAAGGGTGAAGGCATTTCCGGAACGGCTAATTCTGTAAACTGTTCTCGTAC
Source organism: Schistocerca americana (assembly GCF_021461395.2). Lineage (NCBI taxonomy): Eukaryota > Metazoa > Arthropoda > Insecta > Orthoptera > Acrididae > Schistocerca > Schistocerca americana. Next base: position 424,305,814 of record NC_060130.1, on the reverse strand, counting down.
CGCCGTGGTTAAAGCATACGGAGCATGGCAAAATGGCGTTATCCGAAACCGGTGCCGAGGCAACAGCGGTCCACCACGCGCCATTGATGACTGGGGTGAACGACGGCTGCGGAGATGTGTACGAGCTTATACACGTGTAACTGCTAGCAACTGACCGCCCAGAGGAACTAAGGGGCTACAAACAGCGTCTCCGCAAGGACCATTCAGCAAACGTTGGCAGGCGCCTGGTTCATTCACTCATGCTGACTGCTCTTCATTGGCGACGAAGACTGGAATTTGCGTTCCAGTATTGTAGCTGGTCCACTGTGTGGCAACAGACGGCCTTTTCAGATGAAACACGTTTTATGCTCCATCGGACAGATGGCCGTTGGAATGTACGGAGTGAAACGTCTGAAAGCAAACACCCAACAACAATCGTCCGCTTTTCGTGGTATTCCCTGGGTGATCTCGTCACTATGGAGGGCACAATGGATCAGCATAAGTATGCATTTAACCTTAGGGACCAGATCCTTCCCTAAGTGTAGTCTGTTTCTCCTTGGTATGAGCCGGCCGCTGTGGCCGAGCGGTTCTAGGCGCTTCAGTCTGGAACCGCGCGACCGCTACGGTCGCAGGTTCGAATCGTGCCTTGAGCATGGATGTGTGTGATGTCCTTAGGTTAGTTAGGTTTAAGTAGTTGCTGAGAAAGAGAATTTTGCACAGTCGTTTTAAACGTAGTCACTGCTCCGCTGACAAACAGAAATTATGCGTAATGAAAGCCGCTGTCAGAAGGACAATGAGAGACTCTTTAAACGATTTGAAAGCAATATTTTATCTGCAGATTCTAATAATAACCCCAAAAAATGTTGGTCCTACGTAAACTCTATGAACACTACAAATAATTCAATACTTTCTCTTGGTGACAGTACGGGTAATGTAACTGATGATGATAAACAGAAGGCCGAAATTCTAAACCTAGCTTTCAAAAACTCGTTTACGATAGAGGACTCCAGCACAATTCCCCCTTTCAATTATCGAACAAACGAAAGGATGGCTGACATAGTGTTTAGTGTATCTGGGATTGTAAAGCGGTTGAGATCCTTAGACGCCAGAAAGGCATATGGCCCACACGGTATCCCCGTAAGATTTTATGTTGACTATGCTACAAATACAGCACCATTCTTATCCGTCATCTATCAGAGATCATTGGAACGGCGGAAAGTTCCACGGGACTGGAAGAAGGCCCAGGTCATAGCAATCTATAAAAGGGGTAGAAAATCGGATGCACATAATTACCGGCCAATTTCACTGACATCGATTTGTTGTAGAATCATGGAACATATTTTGTGTTCAGAGATAATGACCTTTCTAGACTCTGAGAAGCTCATCTGCAGAAACCAGCACGGTTTTAGGAAACAACGGTCATGCGAGACACAGCTGGCCCTCTTTGTGCATGATATACAACAGGCTCTAGATATCGGCTCCTAGGATGATGCCATATTTCTCGACTTTCGAAAGGCGTTCGACTCAGTTCTGCACTGTCGCTTGCTACAAAAAGTGCTCGCTTACGGTCTATCAAGTGACATATGCGGTTGGATAGAAAGTTTTCTAACAGACAGGGAGCAGTATGTCGTCCTGAACGGAGTAACTTCAACAGAAACATGAGTAACTTCAGGTGAGCCCCATGGCAGCGTAATAGGTCCTCTGCTTTTTACTATTTACAAAAACGATCTGGTTGATGGTATTGACAGCGGCCTTAGACTGTTTGCCGATGATGCTGTAGTCTGCAGGAAAGTAGTATCACACGAAAGTTGTGAACAAATCAATGAGGATTTTCAGAAAATAAATGCGTGGTGTAATGACTGGCAGTTATCTCTCAATATTAGTAAGTGTAACCTACTGCGTACAACAAGGCGAAAATCCCCATTAATGTATGAGTACAAAATAAATGGTCAGTCATTGGAAGCGGTAACATCAGTCAAGTATCTGGGTGTGACTATTCGAAATGATCTCAAATGGAATGATCACATTACACAAGTAACGGGTAAGGTGAACTCTAGATTGCGGTTTATTGGTAGAATCCTGAAGCGATGCAGTCCTTCAACAAAGGAAATAGCTTACAATACGTTAGTTCGTCCAGTCTTAGAGTATTTATTGTTCGTCTGTATGGGACCCTTACCAGTTGGGTCTGATTCAAGAAATTGAGAAGGTCCAAAGAAGAGCGGCAAGATTCCTGACTGGTACATTTAGCCATCGCGAGAGTATTACAAATCTCATAGAAAGTGTGAAGTGGGACACACTTGCAGATAGACGACGCGCTAAACAGAAGGGGCTGCTCACTAAATTCCAAAATCCAATCTTCACCGAGAATGTAGAGCATATATTATTACCACCAACTTACGAATCGCGTAATGATCATCATTCAAAGATAAGTGAAGTAAGAGCTCGTACTGAGGCGTTCAGACAGTCGTTTTTCCCTCGTGCGATCGCGAGAGGAACATAGGGGGGGGGGGGGGAGAATATGACTTTAGCGCGAATTGTGCCTCCGCCACACACCGCTTGGCGGCTTGCGGGGTATATATGTAGATGTAGAAGTTCTAGGGGACTGATGACCTCAGATGTTAAGTCCCATAGTGCTCAGAGCCATTTGAACCATTTGAACCTCGGTATGATGGCATCTACCAGGAGGACATTGCAACTCGTCACAAAGCTCATGGTCGAAGAGCACCAGGGTGAGTTTACCGTACTCCCCTGGACACCAGACAACCCGGATTCAACAGCAATCCAGAATCTGCGTGACCGCCTCTATCGGGCTGTTGGCACCATGGACCCTCAACTGAGAAACCTATCGCAGCTGGCCATAGCACTGTAGTCGTCATGGCTGCACTTCCGTGTTAGTACCTTCCAGAACCTCATTGACTCTCTTCCTGCACGTCCGGCGCTGAAAAAGTTAGTTATTCGGGCTTTTGAAAGGTGTTGGCCTTAATGTGAGTGGACAATCTACAGGTGTGTGCCTTTTCATACCGCTCTTTAGGTATTACTCCAAAATATTCCAACGATTTCACGTGTCCCAGATTTTCGCTACAAGTAGAATGCTATCGAATACCATCTTTTTGTTATACACAGTACCCTGCATTCATTAGTATTTGAAGGGGCATTTGTTAGACTAATTCAAAATTTTTTCCACGTTTTCCTGCATTTAGTTACAACAGTCCAACGACGTTAATTTCATGTAAACAACAGCATCATCTGCGAACAAAAAATGTTCAGATGTGTGTGACATCTTATGGGACGTAACTGCTAAGGTCTTACACACTATTTAACCTAAATTATCCTAAGGACAAACACATACACCCATGCCCGATGGAGGACTCAGACCTCCGCCGGGACCAGTCGCACAGTCCATGACTGCAGCGCCTAAGACCGCTCGGCTAATCGCGCGCGGCCATCTGCGAACAATATTATAGTGTCGCTGACTCTAAACTATAAATCGTCTATTTATACTGAGAACATTACAGGGCCTATCTACGTTTCCTTAGGCTACATTCGATGTTACTCTCGTTTTTGTTGATCATAGGCTAGATTCAGTTTATGCTATGCATGAGATATATGTACCGGTGGGTAATATATTACTGGCACTTGAGGTTTAATATTTAAGCAATCGCAAGTCTCCTGAGTCTGCATATTGAATTAAGCGAAAGGTATTTGAACCCATTATTTTCGTAGTCCACTATGCTGCAAAAAAAGTCTTAGTATTTTTTTGACGAGAAAATGGCGGAAACGAGAAAACATGAACCATATTTAAAGTCAGAGTGGATCTTGGCTCGCTAAGAGTCACATCGAGTAAGGCGACGCAGTGGTGAAGGCAGTGGACACGCTTTCCGAAGCGATGTTCAAATCTCTGCATGACCATCCAGATTTCGGTTGTTTCCGTACGTCACTTAAGCCAAATGCAAGGGTGCACCATTGAAAAGAATGGTGTTGATTTTCTCCCCCATTCTTGTTCTTCCATAACTTTACTATATCTCTAACGAAAAGGTCGTCAACGGGACGTTACACTGTAATCTTCCATTTTTGCTACAGATGATGGTGATAGCGTTAAATGCGATTGAGGCATATAAAACAAAGTAGACCCAATGGACCGGCAGCCAACCGGCTGGAGAGAGGGCATGGTTTGCCCATCAAATGCTGCAAACCACGTTGCATCACCCCGTGATATTCTTGAAGTAATGAAGCGTAAGACTCAAGCAAGAAGATCTACAAAATGAATGGCGCCGCTCGCACTGCATGTAGGCTTCGAAATACACCAACAGCAGCTAGACCTAACCTGAGGCGTAACTCGGCAAGGGCTGCATAACCAGTTGGCGGCAAAGTGTTATTCTTATAGATGCCCGAGGCGCTCGTAACTTGGTTGTAGAAGACGGGTTCCTCGTACTGCCTTCAGTACTGTGTATTTATTGTCAAAACGAAAGATGTGTGGTTAGAGCGCGACACACCACCTACTTCGCTGTGCTGTAAATTTGGAAATTTGTGGTAAGGACTTATGGGACCAAACTGCTGAGATCATCGGTCCGTAAACTTACACACTATTTAATCTAACTTAAACTAACTTACGCTAAGGACGACTCACACATCCTTGCCCGAGGGAAGACTCGAACCTCGGGGGGAGCCGCGCGGACCATGACAAGATCCCCTAGACCGCGCGGCCACTGTACTGTGTTGAAGAGAACTTTTACTGCTGAGTTCATAGCAAGTGAGTACTTCCTTCTCATAGAATGTTCTACAAGTCCCGAAATGAACATTTTATGGACTATGAAGCAGAAGTTATGGGTGTATGAAACAGTAACAACCATTTCATGAATCGTTTAACGCGTTACGCAACGGCATCGTAAACACTTTGATCGTTTTCACTGACAATAATGCTGCAAGGACATTCGTGGTAGCATTAAGACGGTTAATAATTGAGGAACAAAGGGGAGCAAATACGTAGGTATGTATAGCTTACTGATGAGTTCAACTAAGGTGATATTCTAATAAAACGTTTGTAATTTAAATGATAAATGCGCGCTACATTGAAGTTCGAGGAAACCTAACGAAGAAACTACCTTAACTGTAGTGTTATAAATCACATCATAAATAAGTGAGAGACAATCGGTGAGTAAATCTTTTTTGTTTTTATCCTTCTCCTTTCAAACAGTGGGACATTCGCCTTTCCAGTGACTGGAAACATTATTTCCAAGGATTCCTCCGTCTTCCGATGTCTTTTCTATAATTCAGTCTATGTAATAAAGTCTCTTTTGATATTCTTCCTTCTTGCAAGTGTCAGAACCACCTTTCTTTATTTTCTTCGATTCTGTCTTCCATTTTGAAAATATTCAGTTCTCCTCACGCATCGTCATTTTTAAATCTGTCCAATCTCTTGCAACCTTTCATGGGTCTCAGTAATCTCATTCTTATCGCTGTATCTCACTAACATATTGATTTTGAATTTCTCAATCATGTCTCTGAGCTGTACGGCCAAATTGATACAACCATTTCTCTACAAAACTTCATTCGTGTTTCTTTTCTCTTTTTCCTAGTTTATGTTTTTCTCATTTTCCCACATGTCACCCAGTAAGCATTCGTGATCGCATCGAGGCCATAGTTTTGCTCTATTGAGCAGATATTTTATTACTGTATCGTGATCAGCAGAGATCGGATTATTGCATCATAAAACCTTAAAATATGCATGAAAATTTGCATGAAAAATGCTTAAAATGCATGAAAAGTGTCGAAATACTCAAGATAAAATAATAAAAAAACATGGTAGTTACTGCGTGCACTATATGTCAAAGTCGAACTTGTGCATATCAGTTACGAGGAAGAGCACCGGCCACGCGAAAAATCGGTACATTTAGAACGTTGATATCACATTCAGAATACTTTCTGGTAGAGGTTAGGAAGGGGGCCTTTCTGGAATATTTTCTAAAAATTTGCAGCCGGCCGTGGTGGTCCAGCGGTTCTAGGCGCTCAGTCCGGAACCGCGCGACTGCTACGGTCGCAGGTTCGAATCCTGCCTCGAGCATAGATGTGTGTGATGTCCTTAGGTTAGTTAGGTTTAAGTAGTTCTAAGTTCTAGGGGACTGATGACCACAGATGTTAAGTCCCATAGTGCTCAGAGCCATTTGAACCATTTTCTAAAAATTTGCAAAATGGGAACTCATACCGTGTTCCAAAAATTGTTCCTTCTTTGCTATTGTGGCCGGTAACAAGAGGATGCTATGCGAGTGAGTTAGAGCGAAACAATCTATATCTACATGACCAACTTCGAGATATATCGCACGCAGAAGGGCACGCTCAGTAACTCCGTAATATTTTATTTAAAAAACAACATACAATGACGAATTTTCTTGAACAGCATTAACTTTTAACTAATACTTTTGGACCAAAGCATCATCTACAATTTATTTTACATTTTTCTACTATTGTAGACGTAAACGCCCAAATACTGTTCCAAACGTTCGGTTGTAAGATTGTGTCTTCGATCAATCAAAACATTTTTATAACCAAAAAGGACCGTTCTACATCAACTTAGGTAACTGGGCAGTATTTGAATTTGGGTGCTATGTTGGCACTTAGTGTTTGTGGTAAAAGTTCACCCATACCATTAATAGAACTACCAATTTGGCACAAAGGTTCAAAGCCTGGGTTACTGTTTAAAATGTTTTCAAACTTTTCTTTGAGTTTTCTTGGGAATACCTCTGGCAATGAGTAGTTCACTAAAATAATTTCATTCATTAACTGAACAGATTCATTCAACGCCCATATCTTGAGTTTCAAGCTATTTAATACTTGCAGGTATATGGGAAAAATGAGTGCTAATCACCGCAATGTCTTTTTTAATATCGGAATCATCAAAAGCTTCCTTGCACTGGCAAACTGCCTGTAGCCGTGCATTCCTGCCATTTGAAGAATTGTCTTGACATCCCGGTCTATTTGAAACTGTTTGTTTTTTGCACGAAAAGTTTTTCTCATTTTCCCACATGTCACCCAGTAAGCATTCGTGATCGCATCGAGGCCATAGTTTTGCTCTGTTGAGCAGATATTTATTTACTGTATCGTGATCAGCAGAGATCGGATTATTGCATCATGGGCGTGTGTTATCCTTCACGTAAGAAGTTAGTTTAAGTTAGATTAAGTAGTGCGTAAACCTAGAGACCGATGACCTCAGCAAAAATGATTCAAATGGCTCTGAGCACTATGCGATTTAACTTCTGAGGTCATCAGTCGCCTAGAACTTAGAACTACTTAAACCTAACTAACCTAAGGACATCACACACATCCATGCCCGAGGCAGGATTCGAACCTGCGACCGTAGCGGCCGCGCGGTTCTAGACTGTAGTGCCTAGAACCGCATGACCACACCGGCCGGCCAAGGCGATGTACTCCACGAGCAAAGCACGTCACATGAATCAAATTAGGATAAAATACTCGGAGGACTCCTCGTACTTTGATCATACAGGGAGCAGCATCTGAAATAAACACAAACACCCTTTGATCTGCAGAAGATTCTGGAAATATTTTTCTAATACCCTCATTCACAAATCTGGCGATAGTAGAACGATTTACTTTTTCAAGATCTTTGCAGGCCGCTAAATAGGAAGAAGAAGGCTTTCCTTTTAAAGCACGAACAATTAAATTTCCAATGTAAGGGCCACAAGTGTCTGTAGTTTCGTCACCCTAAATCCGGATAACACTGCCCTTGAGTTCATTGCGTATTTCTTTCCAAACATTTACGTAAATTGTCAGTATGTAATTTTTACACAATGTTGATTCATCTGGTATATTTTGATTTAAGTAATATTTGGGCAAGAAGCCTTTGAGGGTAGGGTTTGCAAGTTTGTGAAGAGGAATACTGCTTATAATGAATGTTTCACATATATCCATGCTAAGCCGACTTTTTTGGTTACCTTTAGAAAAAAGCCTGCTACTGAAACTTGCTGTTGTCAGAAGCTGTTGTCGTGATCGTTTCTACCGCATTCCTGCCATTTGAAGAATTGTCTTGACATCCTGGTCTATTTGAAACTTTTTGTTTTTTGCACGAAAAGTTTTTTGCGCAAACTCGGCGATATAGAACAATTCCGTCATCTGTAAATGTTTCAGGATTTTCAGCTATCCACGAAACGCCGTTTCTTTATTCGGGCGGCATGGCTCACAACACGTTACACACTACACGTCGTAAACACGCTCAACTGTGAACAAGTAAATAGAAAGCTGAACTGAAACAATGGACGTGCGACTAAAAGCCTGCTTTGTTTAATTTAATTGTTGCCGACCCGTACGGTATGACAGCGGAGGGGCTTAACTTAACCGCGGCGGGGGGGGGGGGGGGGGGGGGGAGGGGTGAGGGGCGGGGGTGCAGGAGCATTGACTGTGTGCCTGTACCTTTTTCTCTTCTTTAATGATTTCGCTAGGCAGTGGCCTCTCGGTTAGCGATTGTACGCAGTTTTAGGTCGCGGTCAATCTGCGAGACATCAAAATTAGATCGAGCTACAGATCACCCGTCTAAATACTGTAAGCACAGAACGAAAATATGTATCGTCCTAGTTTTTAGTTAAAATATGCAATAACCGGTGAAAAGGAACCAAATGTGCAAATGCATGTGCAACTTACAAATGTATATAATCCTGTCTCTAGTGATCAGATATCTCGTAGATACAGAAATATCTCTGAAGATATCCATTAGTTTGATGAATAATAGCTTGTCATCAGCAAATATCGTTCTTAAGTGCATTGTTTCATTTATTTTAGATCCTGGGCTTCCTCTGAACATTCTTTCACTAACTATGTCACCCATATAAACATTATAAAGTTCAAAGAAGTATTATTTGGTTCATATAAATTTTTTCAGAGAGTTGGTTTTCTGTTTCCAGTGTTATGAACCATGATATAACCTTTTTAAGACATCCACAAGATGGAGAAATCCTTCTCCTTTTTTTCTGCCTTTGACCCGTACCGATGCAAGGTCGATATGGTTAGGAACGGGTTTGGCATAGTTAATTTAAGGGGTGGCGGGATGCCTCCAACCCGTTAATCTCCGTGGCGGAATATGCGCACCCTAACCATCTGAGTGTAGTCTTATTCACTGGGAATTATGTAACTGAGGCGGAATTTAGGTACCATCCTGGTCTTCATCGAGTGCGATGTGGCAAATCGCCTGAAAACTACATCCAGGTTGTTCGGCACACCGTTCCTCGTCGTTAATCCGCCGGGCAGATTTGATCTGGGGCCGGCGCTCCTTCCCGTCCTGGAAGCGTCACTATAACACGCACCGTTTACCGGGGGGGTACAAGATGGAGAGAATATCCGCGTTTAATCAGAATATCTTATAGGAGGGATCTTTTTATGTTACTGAAGGCCTTTTCGTAATCAGGCTTGTTTCTCAAGGTTAAATTCTTGTCGTTTTCCAAAGAGGATTTTCAAAGAAAATACTTCGTCTACTATTGCGGTATGCTGATAAAAAATTTTACTTTTGGGCCGTCTAATTACAGCTGAATGAAACACAAATTTGGTGACATACACGTTTCGCCTTTATTCTTTTCAAGGAATCTTTTGTGGCAAGGAATATATACATATTTTTGTTTATACTATTTAGTTTACATTTGGGATGATGTATATGTGGGTTATAAACAGTTCTGCCAGTTTGATTTTCTATGATGTAGCAATAGTTTAAACTTCTGCTTACTGGCTTCGTGGATATTGCTCTACATGTTGTGGTTTTGTTCAATTTTTAACGCTGTTTTCTTCTTATAATTGACATTTGGAACTTTGTTTTTCAGACATCACAGCACTGGGAACTGAATACTTGGTTTGACGTTGTGTTATGGTAGATGTGCCAACTGTCGAATATTATTGCCAAAGATCGAATTTTATTGCCAAGTATTGAATGTGTGATAACAGTAATCTATTTGTGTGTGTGTGTGAAATGATATTTGTTTTGATATGAATAAGTGATGCTGTATAGCCCGCATCTCGTGGTCGTGCGGTAGCGTTCTCGCTTCCCACGCCCGGGTTCCCGGGTTCGATTCCCGGCGGGGTCAGGGATTTTCTCTGCCTCGTGATGGCTGGGTGTTGTGTGCTGTCCTTAGGTTAGTTAGGTTTAAGTAGTTCTAAGTTCTAGGGGACTTATGACCACAGCAGTTGAGTCCCATAGTGCTCAGAGCCATTTTTTTGATGCTGTATATATTCTTTTTATCATTTTGAATTTTGTTTTATTCATCTTATTTTTTAAATTGTGTGAATTTATCTAAATTGTATGTTACTTATTCTATATTTGCTCGACAATTTCTAAGGTACGTGTTATTTTTAAAAGACATCATATTCGATGCTGACTGTAGATATTATTTATTTCGCAATTGAAATTTCGTCCTTCGGGTCATTTTCAAGTGGTACTGCGAAAGTGTTTACTTCAGCACATGTCAAAATTTAAAAAAACCCGATATATATATACATCTCATCCTCAAAAATTGGCCTCTTCACAATGTTAACATCATTCATATAAATCACTAGAAATCAATGTACTAGCACACTGTGTACATGTAAACCAAACTGGTTAACATGTAAACAGTGACCTAGAATACTGATTTGTAACTGAACTACGTTACATGTAAACAGTGTGCGAGAATACTGATTTGTGACGATTTACGTTAATGATATTAACATAGTGAAAAGGTCTACTTTTGATGATGATATGTATAAATGTCGGAGGATATTAAAAGTCTGACGTGTGCTGAAGCAAAATTGTTTGCAGTACCACTTGAAAATGGCCCACAGGTCGAAACTGCAATTGCGAAACAAATAATTTCTGCAGTCAACGGCAAATATGATGTCATTTTAAAAAATTCTACAGGACTGTGAATGTCGACCACCAGAAGCTGATGCGTGTTATTTATTTGCCTAATTTTATTTCCTTTCTCTTACATATTCATGCTCCACAACAACTAACTACCTCATAAATAAACTCATTACTGGCCACCATAGCTGCTAATTAAATATCTTATTCCAATACCACTTACGGTCAGTTGATCATCTACAGGTGGAATATAACATTACGAAGCACATCTGCCACCTGAAGACGATCATGTCTTCATAACCACTGGAGAATAAAACCGTTAGAAGCTGTGGTTGGTTTCTGGTTGGCGCCCTACGAGAAGCGAGAGCCTGGAGTCGGGGCACGGCGTGCTGACCTTTCGTGCGCAGCTGGGGAGGCGCTGCGGCGCGCTGCCCGGTTCGCGTGCAGCGACCAACGCCCATCGCAGCTCCAGCCACGACTCTTGGATATGACATGACGGCGCCGACGATAAACACGGCACGTTTATCGCCTCCTAAGCCGTCTCCACGCCCTGAACCGAGTGCTGATCCACCTTATGCCTGAGTCATTCATCGAAATAAGATTCTGAAGGGCACTCGAAAACATTCTGTCGTCTGCAACGCCACCCATCTGGAGGTAGCTACAGTCCGTATGGCCAGAGATCTGTGACAGTGAAAACGCTCTCGTCAATACTTTTTCTTACATTTGACACAGTCACTTAATACGATTTTGGTTACGTTTTTGTCCAAATGGTTCAAATGGCTCTGAGCACTATGGGACTCAACTGCTGTGGTCATAAGTCCCCTAGAACTTAGAACTACTTAAACCTAACTAACCTAAGGACATCACACACATCCATGCCCGAGGCAGGATTCGAACCTGCGACCGTAGCGATCGTGCGGTTCCAGACTGTAGCGCCTTTAACCGCTCGGCCACTCCGGCCGGCTACGTTTCTGTGTCAACGTCTCATTGTCACCGCAGTTCTAAAGGCTCTTCAGAAATTCCCATTACAAAGTTCTAGGGCTTGTACAGGGGAGTGAGAACATAATATTCTGAAGAGGAACCTATGTGCAGAAACGTATCTGTGTTACAGCCGTTTGAAAACACGTTTGCTACGCAAGTTTGCAACAGGTAGTCATGATTGGGGGCGGGGCGGGTGCTCACTTCGGATTGGCTGATGTCATTTGACGTCTGTCCTACCTCTTTGACCTGGTTCGACTCTCATTCACGTGTCTGTGAGTGTTCGATCAACATTGTTGGGTATATGTTTCCAGAATACACCGACACGACCCTTCTGGATGGCGAAGCTCACGGTAATAGAAGAGCTGCTCGTTCCCTTTATCAAGATCGTTACTCACAACGTCCGACTCCACCGCATACCCTTTTCGGCACAATCACGCAACGACTTCGAGAAAGGGGCACCTTCAGGGTCAGCAGGCGAGGCTGTAGTGCTACAAGGAGACGCAGCATCCCCGAGTTGGAAGACGCCGTACTGCGTCATGTTGAAGAGAACCCGTCGACTAGTACCCGAGAAATTGTGCGTGCAATGGATGTTGTTCCCCGCTCCGTCTGGTATGTTGTGGATGAGCAACAACTACATCCATACTGTTTTCAACACTCCATACCACCTGTAACACTCCCAGTCACGTGAAAGAGGCTCGAACCATGTAATACCTCAAATGACGTAAGCCAATCCGACGTAAGCATCCCCCACCATGACTACGCTGTTGCCAACCTACCCAGCAAGTATGTTTCCAAACTGCTGTAGCACGGAAATAGTACGTTTCCGAACATGGCTTCCTATTCAAAATATTATGTACTCACTCCCATCTACAAGTCCTAGACTTTTGTGACGGGATTTTCCGAACACCCTGTATAAGATCCGATACGAACCGGACCAGAAGCAGAAATCAGTTGTCGGACAGATGAGCTAAAGTCAACATTACGTAGGATAAATTCGGTAAATACGCAATTAATTTCACAGACATCGAAGTACTTAACACAGTATGTATGATGTAAGCCTGAAAATAACTGAAGAGTGGAAATGTTTCGCCTTCTAAGTGCCAAAGTTCACATTTGTCAGGCGAATCAAGAAACAATGTATCTGTTTTTGTACGTAGCTTATTTTTATACAAAAACTGACATGGTATACTGATGCTACTCATCTCATCACTGCAAAAAGTAAAGGGATAAATTAGAAAACAATTTATTAAGAGCGTTGTAGGTAATATACCAGTGAACAAACTGGTTGTAAGTGCCTATAAGAAATTTTTTGTTCCAAGTGCCATTAATACAGAGGCACTAAGTTTTATTTGTGACAATGTAAGATAGAAATACAGCAACAGTGTTTCAACTAACAGAACTGTATTAATTTTTTTTTTCAACTTCGTTATATGTTTACAAGAGAATAACAAAATTAAATTCAAGAAGAAAGTCTCTCAGTACTGACTTCTGTTTCTTACACAACTCCTCTCTTGGAATCAGATGTTGCAATGTTTAATGTAAAGCTCACTACCGAGGAACAAATGGCACCATCGCCAACAGGTTCAAATGTTCAAATGTGTGTGAAATCTTACTGAACTTAACTGTTAAGGTCATCAGTCCCTAAGCTTACCCACTACTTAACCTAATTTATCCTAAGGACAAACAGACACACCCATGCCCGAGGGAGGACTCGAACCTCCGCCGGGACCAGCCGCACAATCCATGACTGCAGCGCCTAAGACCGCTCGGCTAATCCCGCGCGGTGCCAACAGGTGTTTTGCAACTGTTAGAGATGGAAACTGATAAACATGACAAGGAAAACATCAGCCATGACCTTGCCCCTTTTGAATAATTAGACGTTTTTCCATTCTTCTGTTTCAGTGTAAGAATTTTTAATAACTATTGAGATGAATGAGTATGAGACACATTGACCATACTGCATTTGGAGATCTTATATGCCTGGCTTAACAGCAATGTTTCCCGAGCATCTTTGAAATAAAAGAATTCATTTGTGAATATTGGAATTACATGGAATGGATTCATATCTTTAGCTGACTCAACAATCTTGTGTTAATCTTGCCGAACAAAGAATGTGAAGCATGACACTTAGAACTCTAACGGGAAACACTGCTAGGCACAAAGGCACCATGCAATAATGAATGTTGAAACATTTGTTCCACGTTCTGGAACTTGGAACAAGTCTAGGGACATGCAACAGAGTACCGAGAACAAAGTAGCAATGAAAACGTTTCTTTTTGTTTTTTTGTTTTTTAAGTGGCACTTACAATGTTTGACAGATTCGCTCTTAAACTGGTAATAAGATTTAAATTAAGTGCAATTTCGAAAAGAAAATAGAGCAAATTAACAATTAAACTATAGAAGTAGTTGATGGGTTTTTTCATTTACGCCAGTTCAAGAAAATGACTGTATGGACAGCAAGTGAAATAAAATAAGCGTATAAATGACCTGGAGTGCCTTCGTTACCCTAAGTAGAATTTCCGAAACAAAGCTTGAGACGTATCCGAAAAATGAATATTTATAACCAGTATGTATACCAGCTTTAACTTGTGGCAGTGAGAACATGGACTTTTAATGCAGAAAATATTCGAATAATTAGGATTTCAACAAAACTGGGTATACTTACTATCTAGAAATAATTTCTGTGGTGGTAGGAACCAATACCTGTCAAAGGAGTGCAGGTGAAGAATCAGTGTAGCCCACGACGCGCGTATACAGATACTTAATTCATCCAGTATTTAAAAATGAGAGTACTTAGTGATTTGCAATAAACTTTACACACAAATTCGAACCATTAAGAAAGTTTTTGTCGCTGACAAACCCCACGAAATGATGAAAGTAAAAAAGTTTATCGCTTACTACATTTTCGCCGTTCATGCAGTATAACTGCCGCATGAAACATGCCGTTTTAATTTATTACTTCTTTACAAGTAACTATATAGGTGACAGATCTTGCAGACAGTATTCACGTATACCACTAAACGCACCATCAAAATTATATTATTGTACTGAGTATTGAGTGGCCGTGCGGTTCTAGGCGCTACAGTCTGGAGCCGAGCGACCGCTACGGTCGCAGGTTCGAATCCTGCCTCGGGCATGGATGTGTGTGATATCTTTAGGTTAATTAGGTTTAAGAAGTTCTAAGTTCTAGGCGACTGATGACCTCAGAAGTTATGTCGCATAGTGCTCAGAGCCATTTTGAACCATACTGTGTATTGTTCGGGAGATACGGCGCTATAAACACCGAGATGTGTGGAAAACTGTTGCATAATGCATGAAGTTTAAATTTATTACTTTCTTGCTGCTACATCTATTCACAACAAATTTCTCAGGGAGTTGCCACATACAGGGTGTTACAAAAAGGTACGGCCAAACTTTCAGGAAACATTCCTCACACACAAAGAAAGAAAATATGTTATGTGGACATGTGTCCGGAAACGCTTACTTTCCATGTTAGAGCTCATTTTATTACTTGTCTTCAAATCACATTAATCATGGAATGGAAACACACAGCAACAGAACGTACCAGCTTGACTTCAAACACTTTGTTACAGGAAATGTTCAAAATGTCCTCCGTTAGCGAGGATACATGCATCCACCCTCCGTCGCATGGAATCCCTGATGCGCTGATGCAGCCATGGAGAATGGCGTATTGTATCACAGCCGTCCACAATACGAGCACGAAGAGTCTCTACATTTGGTACCGGGGTTGTGTAGACAAGAGCTTTCAAATGCCCCAATAAATGAAAGTCAAGAGGGTTGAGGTCAGGAGAGCGTGGAGGCCACGGAATTGATCCGCCTCTACCAATCCATCGGTCACCGAATCTGTTGTTGAGAAGCGTACGAACACTTCGACTGAAATGTGCAGGAGCTCCATCGTGCATGAACCACATGTTGTGTCGTACTTGTAAAGGCACATGTTCTAGCAGCACAGGTAGAGTATCCCGTATGAAATCATGATAACGTGCTCCATTGAGCGTAGGTGGAAGAACACAGGGCCCGATCAAGACATCACCAACAATGCCTGCCCAAACGTTCACAGAAAATCTGTGTTGATGACGTGATTGCACAATTGCGTGCAGATTCTCGTCAGCTCACACATGTTGATTGTGAAAATTAACAATTTGATCACGTTGGAACGAAGCCTCATCCGTAAAGAGAACATTTGCACTGAAATGAGGACTGACACATTGTTGGATGAACCATTCGCAGAAGTGTACCCGTGGAGGCCAATCAGCTGCTGATAGTGCCTGCACACGCTGTACATGGTACGGAAACAACTGGTTCTCCCGTAGCACTCTCCACACAGTGACGTGGTCAATGTTACCTTGTACAGCAGCAACTTCTCTGACGCTGACAGTAGGGTTATCGTCAACTGCACGAAGAATTGCCTCGTCCATTGCAGGTGTCCTCGTCGTTCTAGGTCTTCCCCAGTCGCGAGTCATAGGCTGGAATGTTCCGTGCTCCCTAAGACGCCGATCAATTGCTTCGAGCGTCTTCCTGTCGGGACACCTTCGCTCTGGAAATCTGTCTCGATTCAAACGTACCGAGCCACGGCTATTGCCCCGTGCTAATCCATACATCAAATGGGCATCTGCCAACTCCGCATTTGTAAACATTGCACTGACTGCAAAACCACGTTCGTGATGAACACTAACCTGTTGATGCTACGTACTGATGTGCTTGATGCTAGTGCTGTAGAGCAATGAGTCGCATGTCAACACAAGCACCGAAGTCAACAATACCTTCCTTCAATTGGGCCAACTGGGGGTGAATCGAGGAAGTACAGTACATACTGACGAAACTAAAATGAACTCTAACATGGAAATCAAGCGTTTCTGGACGCATGTACACATAACATCTTTTCTTTATTTGTGTGTGAGGAATATTTCCTGAAAGTTTGGCCGTACCTTTCTGTAACACCCTGTATACACTATGTGATCAAATGTATCCGGACACTCCCAAAACATACGTTTTTCATAATATGTGCATTGTGCTGCCGCCTACTGCCACTTACTAAATATCAACGACCTCAGTAGTCATTAAGCGTCGTGAGAGAGCAGAATGTGGCGCTCCGCGGAACTCACGGACTTCCAACGTGGTCAGGTGATTGGGTGTCACTTGTCTCATACGCTTGTACGCGAGATTTCCACACTCCTAACCTCCTAGGTTCATTGTTTCCGATGTGATAGTGAAGTGGAAACGTCAAGGGACACGTAGAGCACAAAAGCGTACAGGCCGACCTCGTCTGTTGACTGATAGAGACCGCCGACAGTTGAAGAGGGTCGTAATGTGTAATAGGCAGACATCTATCCAGACCATCACACAGGTATTCCGAACTACATCAGGATCAACTGCAAGTGCTATGGCAGTTTGGCGGGAGGTGAGAAAGCTTGGATTTCATGGTCGAGCGGCTGCTAATAAGCCACACATCACACCGGTAAATGCTAAATGACGCCTCGTTTGCTGTAAGGGGCGTAAACATTGGGCGAATGAACAGTGGAAAAACGTTGTGTGGAGTGACGAATCACATACACAATGTGGCTGTCCGTTGGCAGGGTGTGGGTATAGCGAATGCCCGGTGAACGTAATCTGATAGCGTCTTTAGTGACAACAGTGAAATTCAGAGGCAGTGGTGTTATGGTATGGTTGGTTTTTCATTGAGGGGGCTTGCAAACCTTGTTGTTTCGCGTGGCACTATCACAGCACAGGCCTAAATTGATGTTGTAAGCACCTTCTTGCTTGCCACTGTTGAAGAGCAATTCGGAGATGGCGATTGAGTCTTTCAACACGATCGAGTACCTATTCATAATGCACGGCCTGTGGCGGAGTGGTTACACGACAATAACATCCCTGTAATGGACTTGCTCCATAGAGTCCTGACCTGAGTCCTATACAACACCCTTGGGATGTTTCTCAACGCCAACTTCGTGCCAGGCCTCACCGACCGACATCGATATCTCTCCTCAATGCAGAACTCCGTGAAGAATGAGTTGCCATTCCCCAAGAAACCTTCCAGCACCTGACTGAACGTATGACTCTGAGAGTGGAAGCTGTCATCAAGGCTAAGAGTGGGCGAACACCATATTGAATTCCAGCACTACGGATGGAGGGCGCTACGAACTTGTAATTCATTTTCATCCAGGTGTCCGGATACTTTTGATCTCATAGTGTACCTCTTGATGCACTTGCAAAATAATATAACTGTACAGCATATGCTTCAGGCGATATGACGTCACAAACATTGCGGTTCGTGAAAATAATACTCCATGGCGAAATTCGCTAGAGATACAAGTGTCTACAAATATGTGAAATACATTAAATAAATGTGAAATATTGTTGGTATGTGCGTATGCGGACAAAATCACGGTAAAAACCCATCCCAAGCTCTGGGAACGATTTCAACCATATTTGTTAACGTATTAGTTACGATCTGAAAAGAAATACTGTGAGGATAAGAACCACCAGTCTCCTATTGGAGAGGGTATGACAACGTGCAGAGAGAAAAGGTGAGGAGGAGTTGGACAGACAGTGAGGGTGAAGGAGGAGATGGTCACAGATAGGAGATGGGAGATGTACAGGGAGAGAGGTAGGAGGGAATGGACACGGAGAGGCGGAAGAGGAGATAGAGAAAGGAAAGACGAGGAAATAGACAGAGACAGGGGAAGAAGGGATGGTGAGAGAGAGGGAGGAGGAGGAGATGAACAGAGAGAGGGAGAGGAGGAAATGGACGTAGAAAGGGAAGAAGAAAAGATAGAGAGAAAAGGGGAGGAGGTGGACAGAGAGAGTGAGGAGGAGGTGATGCACAAAGAAAGGTGGAGGAGGGGATGGAATTAGAAGGAAGAGTAGGAGGTGGACAGAAGGGAAAGGAGCAGATGGACAGAGAGAGGGCAGAAAAAGATGGACTAATGGAAGACTGGAATAAATACATATCCAGGCAACGCCGGGTATTCAGCTAGTATGGCAGGTAATAATATTAGCACTGAACAGAACATCGCTTAACTGCAACAACACGCAATGTGTACACTAAACTCTTGTAATACCATGATGCGCTCTGAAGTCGAGCATTCTAAATCCTTCTGACTGAGAGTAGAAGGAAGGCTTTTTTTGGAAAATCACGCTCAAGATCTTGCACATAAAATGGATGTTTCAGTCTTTAGTACACTGATAATCCCCGCTTTCGGTCAGCTCTGAAACGCAAATTCTTTTTGACTTTGCTTACCATCACTCTGTTATCTCGTGGGTGTTACATTTTGGGCAACTCTTATGCAATGTTAAGAGTATTCTTAGCCGGCCGGAGTGGCCATGCGGTTCTAGGCGCTGCAGTCTGGAACCGAGCGACCGCTGCGGTCGCAGGTTCGAATCCTGCCTCGGGCATGGATGTGTGTGATGTCCTTAGGTTTAATTTGTTCTAAGTTCTAGACGACTCATGACCTCAGAAGTTAAGTCGCATAGTGCTCAGAGCCATTTGAACAATTTGAAGAGTATTCTTAGTTCAGCAGGCCGTCGTTCGAGAATTCTCAATCTGCCGTCTCTGTGCATGAATTCCATCATGGGATTTGCTATTGACAATGCTGATTCATTCAGAAGAACCCGCAACATTCCTTCATTGAACACCAGGCGGTAAAACGATATGCAGTTGTATAAAAATCCCTTAAACTTTGTACAGAATGGTGTAAACTATTCAGCAGATTTCCTTTTCAACAGACTTCCAACAGGCTATGACGTAATGGAATGTGGGTAGATGACAGAATGAAACATCGATGTGTACAGGTGAAGACCACAAGGCACGGGAAAGTCGGGAGGGGGTAATGGATGTGAAATGTCTGACGATGAAGTAAACTACCTACAAAACAGTTCTGAAATCATTAATACTAATCATCTTGTTTCAGATACAGTCTTTTTGTTCAAAAGGACAGCGCCACACAAACGTTATGTGGGAAGAAGTCTTCGATAAAACATTCAAAACAGTGTTCGGGACAGACTACGAATTGTTTCCTTATACCTTTCATGTAAATAACATGCGGATAGTAAAAAATAATTTGAGACACTCCATTCTCGAAAGGTTATGAAAAATGGAAATGTAAGAGGTCCGATGACAGAAAATTGAACTACTTGCTGAATCAAGGTTTTTTTCGTGCGTATCAGTGGACGACTGCTTTTAGACCTTGAGTTACGTCCTTATACTGCGACATGATTCATGAAAATCGATCAACTCATTGGTAGTTGGCGAAAAGCGACATGCGACATGTAGAAATTTTCCGAGCAGTTGAAGGAACGATTGCTGACGCATGGGGACTGAGATGGGCTCTATGCTGAAAGCAAGTAAGTGAACGTAAGCTCACCGGACAAAAGATTTGTCACGCCCAGAGAAATCATTACAGGCATCATTTAATACGTATAATACCGCTCCTGGACTTGATAAACACCTCGATTCGGTTACGAAGTGGGTCGACAAGGTTGTGCAGGTATGTCGCATTTACGTTAAACCACTCACTGAGGGGTTGATCGAGCAATTGCTCCAGAGCGCGGGGATGCTGATGGTGCCGTTTTAACCACTGTTCCAACATGCCCCACAGATTTTCTGTGGTGTTCAAGTCAGGTTATTTTGCAGGCCAGTAGAGATGTAGTAGGGTGGGGGTGTGTTCAGAAAATCAGTCGCACATTTTTCCAGCCCGATGAACGTTGCTGTAGTCATCATTACGGTATGTCTCTTTGTGAGCAATGGTCTCTTGCAAGGTTGTATGCAGTTCCCGTTGCACTGTTCTCTCGCTAACTGGTTGGGGTGGACCTTCATTCACTGCTTGCAGCAGTTCCTGTTGGGTTTGGAAGCCGTGAAACGCGTCTCCAGTCACTCTCAGGGTATCTTTCCGACCACAGTTCTGACGTCGTGTTTCGTGGCCTCGTGTGTTACACCACTGCTTGTAGACACGTTGAACGTTCACCGTGAAGCAACTTCACGCACCGCATAGCCATGGGCACGGCCAAACAGGACCTCCCATTTTTACTACTCTCACACCCATGGTTTTCTACAATGTGCGCTTGTAACACATGTCTCACTGTTTGCTGCTGCCTTATGCTCACATAGAGGCAGTACGCGAGTGATAGAGCACGTGACTCGATCGCTGCTCCATCTGTAAAGGCGTAACGATTCATCTGTGCCTGCTCGCTAGGATGACTAATTTTTTGTCCGGCGAGCTTATCTCAGAGGTACACAAAGCACTTCATTTCTCTTTTACAATACTATGATCGTGATTGGAGCTTAAAAACATATCTGCAGTAAACTGCTCGTCAACTTCCGCAAAGTTGATTCAGTTTTCTGAAAGGTATCACTGTGTAAGGACGCAGTTCAAGGTTGAAACGAAGTTACACACGTTCGCCATGATAGTTAGTTTCTTAGAACTGGAAGTAGTCTCATTTCCTTTTTGGCACTCCTAGCATTCTGATGTGTAGTATCATCCATCAACCGAGAAAGAGTGACTTTCGAAAAGTGCGTACAGATGCTGCTCCTTCACCAAACGATGTGAAACATATTAATGTTAAACACTAGTAAGCAACATTTTTGTTATAATGCGTTTCCTAAACATTTAATCTTTGTCTTTGGAAACTAAGTCTTCTCCTACCTACCGCATCAGCCACTTACACAACGATCACCAAAGGAGGTACGATCCAGAATTTGTTTTTGTTGTTATGGGCGAATGAAAAGGAGAGTTCTCGGAAAGTATAATGCACATATAAACTGCACCGTGTATAAAACGCTTGTGGGACCCATTTCTGAATAGTGTTTGAGTGTTTGGGATCCCCAACAAGTCAGATTCAAGGAAGACATCGAAGAAACCCAGAGGCGACTATGTTCGAATATTACACCAATGCTTCTCTTACCCATAAACTTACATTAAGTGTCCGCTGCAAGCTCCCACTCATCGCACCTAATAGAATTTATGAAGGGAGAAAACTGAGAGTTGCAAGTAAGACATCGAAGGAATTGAGAGGCGTGCTGCTGAGTTTGTTACTCGCTAGTTCGATCAGTGCGAGTGTTTTACGGAAACGCCCCGTGAGGTCAGACAGGAATCCTAGGAAGAAAGATGACGATCTTTTCACGAAATACTATTGAGGAACTTCAGAGAACCAGCATTTGCGACAGACTGCAGAAGGATTCTGTTGATTCCAGCGATCCAGTAAGGATCACAAGGACCGAACGAGGAAGATTAGGTCTAGTACAGAGGAATGCAGGCAAACATTTTTCCGTCGCTACACTTGCGAGCGGAACAGGCAGGAAATGACTTGCAACGGAAAAAAGTACACTTCACTTCTCGTGTATCTTCTGGTTTATGTGGTCGTGGTCCACGAAACTTTTTCGTACCTGAAGTTTCGTCCAGAGCTGCGCTGGACATCTTCAGAAGTGCTCCTCGTTCCTCTGAGTCTTGCCGACTGATGAGTCGGACGTCGGCGAGCGACAAAAATACTGTGAAAAATGGGCGTGCTAGAAGATTACACAAGATCAACAGAGATAATCCTTGTCAGAGATAAGAATTAAGTAACGAAACGTCGTTTATCGAAGATAAAACTAATCCCTCGATTCTGCGGAGCTACTGTCCATATATCACTACGTTTCATGGATTTTTGCCGGCCGTTTTGGCCGTGCGGTTCTAGGCGCTTCAGTCCGGAACCGCGCTGCTGCTACGGTCGCAGGTTCGAATCCTGCCTCGAGCATGGATGTGTGTGATGTCCTTAGGTTAGTTAGGATTAAGTAGTTCTAAGTCTAGGGGACTGATGACCTCAGATGTTAAGTCCCATAGTGCTCAAAGCCATTTGAAACAATTTCATGGATTTTTCTTTCCTATTGAAATTATCACCATATTTATATACGTGGTCCAATCTCATTAATGTGACCACCGTCTATATTCGACGTCAACGTGCAGTAACCACCTACAGACGGCGGGTGGCAGCACTAGCTGTGGAGGGTATAGAAAGCATTTTGGGGGACGCAGACAAAAGTAATGTCGTTGTGGAGGAGGGAGGAGAAGATTACTGTTTAACATCCAGTCGACAACGAGGTCATCAGAGACCGAGCACAAACTCGGAGTAGGGAAGGATGGAGAAGGAAATCGGCCGTGCCCTTTCAAACGAACTCTCCCGGCATTTGCCTGAAGCGATTTTAGGGAAATCACGGAAAACGTAAATCAGGATATCCGCACGCGAGTCTGAAACATCGTCCTCCCCAATGCGAGACCAATGTACTAACCACTGCGCCAGATCGCTAGGTGTTCTGTCGTTGTCGTAATGCGGAAGCAGAGCAATTTATCTAAAATCTAAAAGGGCATGATCATTGGATTTTGGGCCAAGCTGGTAGCATTTCTGAGACGGATAAGTCTGTAAACTGTTTGCGTGCCGCCATGGTTAAAGTTCTCGTATACCGTGCATGGCAAAATGGCGCTACCCACAACCGGCTCCAAGGTAACTATGGTGCACCACGGACAGTAGATGACGGGGGCGAACGACAGCTGCGGAGACGTGTGCGGGCGAATAGACGAGCAACTGTTGAGGAGCTGACCCCCCAGATGAACCAAGGGGCCACCAACAGTGTCTCCTCAACGACCGTTCATCGAGCGTAGCTGGGTATGGGCCTTAGCAGCAGATGTTTTGTTCATGAACCCATGCTGACAGTTCACCGACTAAGGCTGGAATTTGCACGCCAGTGCCGCAAATGGTTGTCCTCTGAGTGGCGCCAGGTGCTCTTTTCTGAAGACCCACGTTTTATAATCCATCAGATGGCCGTTGGCGTGTACGGCGTGAAACGTCTGAAAGCAAACAACCTCCGGATGGGTCCAGGCCGGAGGAGGGAGCGTTACGGTCTGGGGAATGTTTTCGTGGCATTTTCTAGGTGATCTCGTCATTCTAGAAGTCACAATGGCTCAACACAAATATGCATCTATCTCTGGGGACCATGTCCACGCCTCCATGTAGCCTGCTTTTCCTCGGTGTGATGGCATATACCAGCAGGACCAGGCAACGTGTTACACAGCTCCCAGTGTACGTGTCTGGTTCGAAGAGCACCACCGTGCGCTCCTGGTCACCAAACTCCCCGGATTTAAATCCAATCGAGAATCTATTGGATCACCTCGCTCAGGCTGTACGCGTCACGGATCCTCAAACGAGAAACCTACTGCAGGTGGCAACGGCACTGGAGTCGGTGTGGCTTCCAGAACCTCTCTGAATATCTTCCTGAACGTCTCGCACCAGTCCGCGTTGCAATAGGTGGCTATTCGGGCTCTTGACGGG
Source organism: Schistocerca americana (assembly GCF_021461395.2). NCBI lineage: Eukaryota > Metazoa > Arthropoda > Insecta > Orthoptera > Acrididae > Schistocerca > Schistocerca americana. The sequence continues at coordinate 424,281,705 of NC_060130.1, read as the reverse complement.
TGGTTATTGTTATGTGACTGGACAAGTATTTCGATGGCTTCTCTCTAAAGCCGTGGAAGCTAGTTCGTCATTGTAGATAAAATTTCATGTTTAATTGGAGAAACTTGCACAAAGTCTGATGATCAGGAACTTGACGCCACCACCTCTCATGCAGGTTGGTCAGAAACCGTCTGAAAAGCTTGCAAGTATGTTGTAGGGTAGGTTCTACTGAAAAGTAATTGTGAAGAGAAACATCTGATACGTTGCGCCGTTTCCAAGTCAATTAGCGTTGAAGTTATCCATTAATGTAGTTGCGCAAGCAAATTCAAAAGGCCTGCCAGATACGGTGTCGCTATACACGCTCATTTCGTTTCCTAAAATCGAACAAGAGTGCGATGCAAAACTTGGACATGGAACGGAAGTAAGGATCAAACCGGAACCAAAGGATGAGCTACATGAGAACAACTGATATTAATTGTATCTGGAGGGCTGCTTCAATTTGCGCGCACCACGGCCTGACTGACTAACTTCAATGCTAATCAACTCGGAAACGGCATAATGTATCGAATCTTTTTCTTAACAGTTATTTCTCAGCACAGCCCACTCTGCAACACCTTACGAACGTTTCAGACTGGTTCTGACCATCCTGTATACTAACGGCAAAAATTTCTTCTCCCGCCAGGATTCGAACCAGCTGCCTCCACGTCGAGCAGTAACACGCAATTTCGGCGGCTACCTGCTGGCCTGCACTCCAGAAACGGCGTAATTGTAACAAGTCGGAACCAATGCATGGGCCACTAGTGCTACTATGAACAGTCGTCAAATTACTTAAAGCACACTAACTACCTGCGGTAATAAGAAATTTCTAGAGAGATTAAAGCCGTGTACTAGCCTGAGACTGGAAGCCGTTTGTCTCCGTGCATGGGCTCGAGTCCCAGTACGACATACGGTGTTTTCCTTTCTGAAAGTCTTACAGCTACGCATGGTCCACTGCAGGGTGAAAGAGTCTTTCTGCCTGTAGCAATGTTTGCGTGGTCACTGCATTACGACGATACTCTGCCACTCTCCGTTCAAAGAGCAGTTCCTTTTCTAAACCTTTATAATGTTTCAAGAACTGATGTGTCCCAACTCTGCTTTTTTTCTGTCTGCAGAGGGCTGGCCAAGTTCAGCGTTTCTCGCAAGCACACAAGAAACTCGACGCGCCTTCTCTTTTAATCAGAGTCCGCTTCTTTGTGCAGCATCAGCTACTTTGGAAGCAGTTGCGGCGGGTTTGCAACTGACTGCTCATTTAATTTTTCCCTCTTATCCACAGTAGCCTCTGTTTTGTATTATACGCATCTTGCAAAGTACCACAAACTTATTAAGGTTACTTACGTTTGTAGGGAGTTCTTCAGAATGTTCAAAGAGTACGTTACTTCAAATAGGACTAATAGCCTTCTATTTAGTCTGTTCGAGAATTGCGAGTCACATGCAAACTGGGAAAGTCTACTGAGGTAGCACAGATGGGGCAAGTATTTGTAAGTGCAATATTTCAGCTGTTACATTATGCCCTCCACCATTTTACTAATTTGTTTGTGTATCGTATAGAAACATAGATACAGTCACTCAGTTAGTGTCCCTAGTATAGTACGAGAAATGTGGTATTTAACAAAAATTTAATCAAAACGATTCCAAGAAAATGTTTCGCTTTCATTCTCTGTCCAAGGGAGGTGGTACAGAGGTTAGACACTGGTGGACGGAGGTTTAATTCTCCGTCCGGTCATCCAGATTTAGGTTTTCTGTGATTTCTCCAACTCGCATATGTGGTTCTTCTCCACGGGCAAGGTGATTTCCTTCCCTATCCTTCCCGAATGCGAGCTTGTGTATGGTCGCTAATGACCTCATTGTCAACGAGGCGTGAAACGCTAATCGTCCTTATTTCTTCTTATTTTCTATGTCCCTCTCTCTTACTTCCTTGTAACCCTCACTTCGAACTTTTAGAGTTACGATACCGTATGCAGGGTGTTTCGACACATCACCGACAAAATTGAGAACCACGACACATCATGCGGAGCGGAACCATGTTTTATGGAATATATTCTTTTAACTCGTCTGTTATGAGATATGTGCATAAAGCACTCGTGCAGTTTTGACAACGAATGAACCGAAATTATATTTTATCGAGGGCAGTTTCGAATAAATATAAAACAGGTGTTTAAAAAGTCTGCTATGAAATGTGCTGGGGGATACGTTATGCTGAAAGCTGAGGTTAATGGGCAAGGCAAACTTTAGTGTAACCAACAGTTCTGTAGGTATGGTATGCAGAATCTGATCCCAAAATGTTCCGTTCAAACGAGATTGCGGAAGTAAAGGTGCCGGAAAATGATCAAAATAGTTTGCACCCGTAAAGTAGCTCCCAATTGTGAATAGCAAGTGTGTGTAGACGGAAGCACTGTTAGCATTTTGATGAAAAAGAGGTGCGAAATCCCGTCTGCCTGCACTTTATAAAGTGAATACACTACTGCAATTCTCACTCAACAGTTGCCTAATTTGTCTCAACAGCATTCGTACTGGTTAAAGATACATTACTAAATATCTCTATAGCGACATCTTTAAAATGCGGAGTCCTTACATGTCTTAATGTTTCTTAATAAAAAGTTGACCTATGATCGTGCCTATCGACCTTCAACGTGTTTCTCTCTCCGGAAACAACTTCATACTCGGTCATAATGATTTATTTTTAACGATAAAACTTGAAATGACCAATCACAGTATCAAAACCAGCTAGGATCTCTCGCTACAAAACTGCCTCGCATTTCTCAAACGCGAGGAGCGTAAATCAAATATATGTCTTCATTTGTGTTCCCATTGTAAGATAGTGACATTGTTCAATGAAGTTGTTTACAGATACCACGCACGAGTTATGAAGCTCAAAAGAAGATGGATGAAGATATACACTAACCGAAATGTGTTATTTTATCTGTGTGGCTAGAGTAAAGTTGATGGAGACTGAAAGTAGAGGAGAAGGAGACGGGAGTGAGAACAGTACATAAAAGGAATCAGTTATGGCAAAATCAGCGTTCTTTTTTCCCGTAGCAAGTAATGCACCCAAGTGACTCCGCCATATAGACAAGGCAAGAACGATCCTTCCACAGTGACCGATGAGGCCCGCTCAAGCACTGCGACTAAACGCTTTTTCTGCCAGGCTGCGTTTCACCTCTCATATATCGGCAGCACTGTTGAAAGAACGCACTCAGAGAAGTGACACGGAGACTCGGGGAATCGCGGAGGAAGGATGGAGGTTAATACCTGACCGACGTCAAGTTAATCGGAGATGGACCACTAACTCATATGGACAATGATGACGAAGGAACTACCTACATTAATCAGAAGTGGTTTTTGGAAACAATGAGAAGCTTAAAGCAGGGTCACTTGATAGCGGTTCGAACTCTGATATTCCGTAATACCAAGCAGTTATCTTAATCACCGCGTCACCTGGCTCCCTGAGATGCAGAGGAAGGAAAGGAAATGTGTATATGTCTCTCATTTTATAAGGAAAAACTCCGACACCGATTTAAACACCAATATGGAATGAAAGTTTCTTGTGTAACTTCTTTTCTTACAAAGAGACAGAATTTGAACGCAAGGATGAGAAAAAAAGCTCTTTTCTATAAAGAAAGCTGACAGCAGATTCGGGAGCTGAACTTTTCACTCAGTCACCGAAACCATATAATGGAATTAATAGGAATTATTTGATCGAATGGATTCACAGAAGAATGAAGGAGTCTCTTAGTGAGATTCAATAACGTACGTTTACAGTGTGAGCATTACATAAAATAACGAAGACGGTGATGATAAAAGTGTTTCATTCAGCGATTCTTGGTTGAATGCTGTTAAACAACTTCAATGGTAAGAGATTTCCAGTAGCAATAACATAACGTGTTTAATAATACGTACACGTCTGGTAATTCCAGTATATATAGCGTGTGATCATTACTATCCATGCTCAACGAAACGGCTCTGGATGTACAACAGACGGACTAAATAGAGATGTTGATGATGCGTTCAAATCTGACATTCCTTCCGGGACGGTTAGATAAGCGAAACGCGCGAGTGACGTTTCCAGGTATCGTTTGGAGAGACTCCTGCAACATATCAACTATTGGTGACTGTTACCTGTGCACTGTTGACTCTTAACAATGGTTATTAAACTGAAAATACATCCATTGACATCATTCTTCCATTAACTTTAAAACAGCATTACCAAATCTGCTAGCTGTTTAGTTTTTTCTCAAGTTTTCAAGTTTCCTGCACACAAAAATACAAATAGATATATTTTGTCTGCTGTTGCCCAGAATGTCAGTAAATACCTTGATATGGAGTATTTCACTGCCGCCGGCTGGTGTGGCCGAGCGGTTCTAGGCGCTTCAGTCTGGAACCGCGCGACCGCTACGGTCGCAGGTTCGAATCCTGCCTCGGGCATGGATGTGTGTGATGTCCTTAGGTTAGTTAGGTTTAAGTAGTTCAAAGTTCTATGGGACTGATGTCCTCAGATGTTAAGTCTCATAGTGCTCAGAGCCATTTGAACCATTTTACTGCCACGTAATAGTGATCGATGTTGTGGTTTGTTGTTTTCAATTGACGTATTCAAAAACTGGTAGTCTGTTCGCTGTCCATTTCTACATACACAAAGTGATGACTTGACAACGACATTACTATTTATGCGTTGTCTAAAACATACATGGCTAAAACAGTATTGGATTTTATACCTGGAAACGGAAAGACGATTTGAATTTAACTTTCTGTCAACATCAAGGTCATAAAAAAATCGAGAAATAATCGAGGAAACGCGTTAGCTGAATTCGAGAAGTGAACAAAAAGCGTACTCTCATTAGATCTGTCAAGATAAGACAAGCACAAAACTAACTTTGTAAGTAGGCTGTTTGGGCTTTTATATTGGTAACGCCACGTAGCGCTCTGTATGAAAATCACTGACTGTGCTGTGTGAAGTCTGTGGCTGGTTGGCATTGTTGGACTATTCGCTATTGTAGTGTTGGGCAACTGATGCGAACAGCTAGTAGCGTTGCGCAGTTGGAGGTGAGCCGCCAGCAGTGGTGGATGTGGTAAGTGAGATGGCGGAGTTTTGAGAGCGGATGGTTTGTTCTCTATCAAAGTCTTTCATTTGCTAACTATGCCTATCAGTAGTTAGTGACTTCAGTAGTTAGAATCTTTTATTTAGCTGGCAGTATTGGCGCTCGCTGTATTACAGTAGTTCGGGTAACGAAGATTTTTGTGAGGTAAGTGATCCATGAAAGGTATAGGTTATTGTTAGTCAGGGCCATTCTTTTGTAGTGATTATTGAAAGTCAGACTGCGTTGCGCTAAAAATATTGTGTGTCAGTTTAGTGATGATCAGAATAAGTAAAGAGAGAAATGTCTGAGTACGTTCAGTTTTGCTCAGCTGTTTGAAAATCAAATAACTTAAGGGGTTTATCAGCATAGTAATTCATAATTTTCCAAAGGGTACGTTTCAACTTAACCGTAAAAAGAGCCACATTGAATTAAATGATACTGATTGTATTTTGTCTAACAAGAATGAAATTGTATAGAACGCTCCAATTTGAGGATAATTCAGGATCTCTTGTTATTATGAGATGAATGATATGATTTAGGGACCTAATCTTTCCATCAATTACATAGAAGTACTCGGCGCCTCAGAGTGTACTGGTAGTAATTGGAAGAACAACTAAAAACCTGACAGAGTAACTGAAGAAACAGGTATGGAAGTAATCTTAAGAAAAAGTGATGTAATGAAAATCAGCAGGAAAGGCGAGAAAAAGAAGTACGTAACTTGTTTCGGAAAAATGTTAAAGAAGTGGATGCTTTCGAGTACATAGGAAATAAGTTAACGAAGAAAGGAAACATCAAGGATAGAAAATTGTTCAAAATTTTATTATTGTGTATCGGACTTAAGTAGAAACTGGAAAGTACTGCCAAGGCAAATATCATGATATAAAAGTCATATTATCTGCCAGTTTTGTCCTATTGATCAGAATGTTGGACAAAGGCAAAGAAAGATCTGAGCAGAATACAAACGTTAGAGATATGCTTTCTACGAGGCATCCTGGGTAAAACGAAAAGGGACAGGATAAGGAATGAAACAATACGAAACACCTTTCAGTTCAGTCCCCTAAAAGAAACTACGGAGAGAAATATGCTTAAATGATTTGGCCACGTTAACAAAAAAAAAAAAAAAAAAAACAGTACAAGAAAGACTTCCACGAAGAGCTCTAGAATGGACAGAACCTGGAAGACCAACTGCAAGGCCGCGAGCAAGATGGAGAGACCAGGTGAATGATGATGTGAACTGAGGAGGACTGCGATGGGGGGAAATGCTGACCAACAGACTGTTGGAGAAAAGAGGAGATTTGAAGAGGCTCTCTGAACGACCTGCATTAGCAGAAACGTTTCAAGAAGAATTACTTGTTCCACACAATGAAAATTACACACATGAATGAACGATGTTTAATCTACACACTTTATTTTTCCACGTAATCTCCATCCGTCTCTACGGCCTTCCTCCAACGAGACAGAAGGACGTGTATGGCCCGGTCGGTAACAGCCCTTGTTCTGGTCACGAAGCCATTTCTTCACTGCATGGATCACCTCATTGGCATCCTCATAATGTCTTCCAAAGAAGTGAAGCCCGGAGGAGCTAGCTCAGGGCTGTACGCTGGATGGTGTAACACTATCCAACCCTATTTCGTGGTGCGCTCAGAAGTCCTCAAAACCTGTAGGAGGCCGAGTGTTATTGTATTGAATCGAAACAACCCCTGGATTGTTAGGACGCCGAAGTCGCTTGAAACGCATCTTGAGTGTGTTTAACGTATTCACGTATACCTTCGAATTAATGGTACTGCCTTTTGACTTCACGTCGATGAGAATCATGCTTTCACAGTGCCAAAAACAGTCATCACGATCTTACCGGTGGAAGCAGCTATTTTGTATATTTTTTCCTGTGGAGAGTGAGAATGACGCCATTCCATCGATTGTCTTTTTGTTTTGGAATCGAAATGGCGAATCCACGTTTCAGCACCTGTCATTGTTGGGAACAAGATGGCCATCCCCTCAGCTTAAAAGCGTTGCATCAACTCTAAACAGGCCGGACGGTGAGGCCGAGCGGTTCTAGGCCCTTTAGTCTGGAACCACGCGACCGCTACGGTCACAGGTTCGAATCCTGCCTCGGGCATGGATGAGTGTGATGTCCTTAGATTAGTTAGGTTTAAGTAGTTCTTAGTTCTAGGGGACTGATGACCTCAGATGTTAAGTCCCGTAGTGCTCAGAGGCATTTGACCATTGCTGCGAGATTTGTGTTCTGTCGTAAACCAGCGCAGAACCCATTTTGCACACAGTTTCGAGTATCCAAGAGCGTTCACACTGACTGACACCAGCAGCGTAAGTGCCGAGCCGAAACGCGTCGGTCCGTGGCAATGAGAACGTTAGTGCGCTTCTACGCGTCAGGTGTGCCAGTCGTACATAGTTCCCCGTTCGCCAAGAAACATGGGAGCTCCGCCGAACTGCCTTCTGTGACCTCACCGTCTGTGCCCAGCGACCAACTGTACACCTGTCGACTGCAGATGTTCCATAGACTTCACACAAACGTTTGTGAATACTCCCGACAGTTTCTTTCTCAGCGAGAAATTCAACGGAGACACGCTGCTTGGAACGTACATAGCTTACTCGACACCATTTTGAGACATTTCTGCAGCTACGGTATCTGTCAGGGGAAACGGAAATTTTGAGCGTACAATCAGGAAGCTTCAAAGAATTCATACCTAATGTTTCGCTTTCGCATCATTGTTGTTGGCTGAGAAAAAAATGTGGGGCATTACTTTCTTGGCAGCCCTTCTTGTTACCATTCACTGATAGACTGTCGTCGAGCACCACGCACTTGTTTGGCAATGGAGCGGGGGGGGGCATTTATTTCTAAATTTGTTTGAGAAATCGCAGAAAATGAACCCTTCAATTCTTTTACTAATTAAAAGATGTACTTGAACGCTGAATTGTAGTGAAATGTTTTTTTTTTTTTTTTTTTTTTCGCCATGAGGTAACCAGGAGTAGATCGGAAATCCTAGACGGAAACTTCAGGGACAATGAAAGTTTCATCCAAGACTGTAGCTGTGCTTAGGCAGCCTAATAGTTAAGGCAACTGCTCGGAAAAAACGGAAAATTTGGTTTCGAACTCCAGTCTGACAAAAATTTAGATTATTCACTGTATGTTCATTATACGTTTCTTCGTATGCATTCTCTGCAGTCATATCTGTGTCCAACACGTGCCCTTGTGACTAAAGAAGCCTTTCACTGATGTCTCCGGCGCAACTACGTACACAGCCAGTGCGCCAAACACACTCGACACAACCGAATTTGCTACGTGAAAGACGCTTATCACACATATTACCTCGCCTGATGATCACCTGAGTCAATAACAGTGGGCCAAATTTTAAAAGTTCCGCCGCAAAATGTGTTCTGTTGTTCTTTGAAAACATGCTTATCAAGAATACTGGAGAATTTGTGTGGCAAAAAAATATGGAACGACACAGGTACTGTAGTAGTATCCTGGGCCCTAAAATTAGGAACGGAAGAACTTGGCGCAGTTGAGAGCATCGACTGCTTGAGATAATGCTAACTCTCCTTCGATAACGAGGAGTTACGTGTTCCATTAAAAAGTTGTCCAGCGTGAAGAAGTAGCAACTCCGCGAAACGTTTTCGTCTCAAGAAGTTTTCTGCGAACTTTTTGAGGTAAGAGAGAGCCACCTGTGCCTCAGAGGCTCGAACATGACATGCCCACAGCACAGCACGCACAAGCTGCAGACTAGTACGAATCCTCCAGCTCTTAGTTCTGGTGCAGTTGCAAGCCATTAACGTGGGGCAGTAACATCTTTGTCATCATTGTATTATTTGATTTAAAAATGTTCTCACTGTCAAACGAAGATATTTAATATAACTGTACCCCATCTGTCCAAAAAGTTTCGATACTGTACTACTAAAATATAGAGAAACGTTAAACTGGTTGTCCTAATGCTTCCGGTGTTGCACATAGTCACCCTCACTTAAGGAAAACGCATAGAATGGCTATAAAACCATGTGAAACTGTCAGAAAAGTCCTTCTTTGGAATGCCGTTCAGTTCGTGCGTAACATTGGTTTGAGTGTCGTTTATGTCGTCAAAGCGTTGATCCTACGTGTGAAATTCTGCACTTTGTTATTTTGTGGTAGGTTCGTACTGATGATGCCAAGTCTCGTAATCCCTGATGATTTTTTATGCGGGTGAGTAAGAAAAACAATCCTGTAAAGTTAGACTACAGCATTAGTAGTGTGCAGCTTTATACAGTCACATCGATTAAATAACTAGGCGTGTGCAAAGCGATATGAAATGGAATGAGCACGTCAGGTTGGTAGTAAGGAAGGCGTATTGTCGACTTAGTTTTATTGGGAGAATGTATCTCACCTATAAAGGAGACGGCGAATAGAACAACAGAGTGACCCATTCTTGAGTACCGGTAGAGTGTTTGGGATCCTCAACAGGTCGGATTAAAGGAAGAAATCGAAACAATTCAATGTTACTAGATTTGTTACCGGTGTGATCGTTCAGCAAGCGAGTATTACGTAGAAGCTTCTGGAACTCAAATGGGAATCATTGGAGGGTTGGCGACGAAAATTTAGAGAGCAGGCATTTAAGGCTGACTGCAGAGCAATTGTACTGCCGCCAACGTACACTTCACACAATGGTTACAAAGATAAGATGAGAGTAATTGGGACTTGCACGGAAGCTTATAGACAGTCGTTTTTCCCTCATTCTGTTTGCGAGTGGAACAGAGAAGGAAACGAAGCCTTCGCGATACGCTGCACTGTGGCTTGCGTATTAGGCAGTCCATTACACATTTGAGAATAGCATCGGCGTGAGAACTATAGAAAGGAGAGGTTCCTCACCACACGTGGTTCACCTGGCGGTCGATTACTTGTGTGTGTGAACGTATCTTGTTGCTCGAGTCTGGTGCTATCTATTTTGCATTTCAACACTCAAAAATGCGGTGGTGACGTCCAAAATACACTCTAAGGCAAAAAACAAAAACAAAAAAGAGACGCACCCTGAAGGAATGATCCGATTGGGATTGAAATCGGTAAATGTGATGTGCATGTACAGAGACAAAAAAGTAATTGAAATTTCAGAAAAATTGGGTGACTGATTCAAGTGAAAGAAGTGGAAGTCGGTAAGACGTTGGTCCAACTCTGGCCGTTATGCAGGCAGTTATTCAACTTGGCACACAGCTCTTAATCAATTGATTTTTTTAGTCTATTACACACAAGTGGGTTTCTTGTATGATTTGGAATAAAAAGTAACTCCAGCACATGAACATAAGCGCATATATTCAAAGAGTGATACAAGGTATACAGTAAATGCATTTCATTTATCTAGCCGGAGATGAAACGGTGTATTACACAGATAATTACCTGGCGAAAACTAAGTAACTGCACAGCTTTAGCAGCTAAGTGTTATGCTGACAAAGTTTTCAGTGAGTGTCTACAACATACTAGTATAACAATGTAAACTAATCACAGCTAACAAAGTTTAAAGAACATTATATCACAATCCGCTCTTTTCATTCGACTGCTAATTACGATTAATTAGTTGTGAAAGGAAGCGACCTAGTTTTCCTGCCACAAATTTCAGTTTTGAGTAGAGAACCATCGCCCCAAAATAACATTCAAAGCAAAGAGTGCGATGCTCTCGATGTTTCATTGAGAAACATCAAGAATAAACAGAGCCTTTGAGACAAACTTTCAATGTTAACATTCACCAAGTTCCGAGCCATACTGGCAGTAAAAACACGAATACAAACAAAGCTTACCTTTTTGCTGATAACTGATTTTGGGGCTTTTGTCCATGGTACAAGGCTTGCTTGTTTTATAGCCTAGTGTTTCGCCTCTTGCTGCTGGAGCTATCCTCAAAACTAATGCAGATAGCTGGTTGATAGATCGACGACAAATACTTAGAAAGGAAAATACGGATCATATTTTCTCTAACCAACACTCGTTGTCAGGTGACGTCATTCGAACACCACCGAAGATCGTCGAGTCCCGCCGACGCAATGTATACAGTTCGTTCGGCCGAAGAGTTGCTGCTGTAAGTTTTATTTAGTACTACGGCCCACACTCTATCTAATTTAAGTCCCCACTCTTTCCTGTTGCGTCAATTTCCTGTTCTTGGATTTCGACGGCATCCTTATACATTCAGCCACTGTACGAAACCAGAGCTTAGTGTACACTTTACACGATTCGTTAAATAAAGGCGTAGAGTGTATTCTACTTGCAAGTTAAGGTGAGACCAATGGTGGGGAAAGTACGAATTACGAGTGCTGCGGTTAAGCAAGTACAATGCGTTGAAGGAAAAATAATAAGTATTTGACGAAGATGAGAGAGAAAAAGCATAAGTGGCTCTGACGTAACATACTCCTTCCATTTGTAATTGCTAAAAGGTGCTAGAAACTAAAGACGATCCAACTCAGAAACAACATACCATCATCGTCAGCTGTGTGACATCCCGCAGATGTGCTTGTTAACGTGGTAGCACAGTGCGGATCCATCTACGGACGTGTAAGACTTGTTGAGTTTTCCCAGCAGTAAAATCTATGTTTTGTAAAATGGGTTGAAATAACACAAAAAATATTTTTTGAGATACTTATCAGATTTAAATTCACGAAGGCTTTCGTTTTTAAATAGAATCTTTCTGTACTAGGACTTCAAAGTCAGATACATTTCTTGCTGGACAGATATCATACAGAACGCGGATACCGTTTTCGTCATTCCGAACGACTGCAGAGATACACCGGAACAATATTAGCATTGAGATGACAAGACTTCAACTTCCAAGTGTAACCTCTGCGGCACCGTGGTCCCGCCTTGTTGGATATCCACAACGCACGCGGAGCGTAAGCCTTTCAGGGCTAATTTAAGGCCGGAAACAAAAAGGAGTCTGCCGGCGCGAAATCTTGATAATAAGGAAGGTGTTTAAGAACAGTTGTATCTACATGTACATACAAATTCCGCAAGCCACCGTATGGTGCGTGGCGGAGGGTACCCTGTACCATTCCTTTTCTGTTCCACTCACAAACAGACTGAGGGCAAAATGACGCTCTGTATGCCTCCGTATCAGCATTGATCTCTCTAATCTTATGTTCATGGTCCTTGTGCGAAATGTACATTGGCGGCAGTAGAATCGCTCTGTAATCAACCTCAAATACCGGTTCTCTAAATTTTCTCGATAGTGCTCCTCGAAAAGTACGTCACCTTCCCTCCAGTGATTCCCATATGAGTTTCCGAAGCATCTCCGTAAAACTTAAGTGTTGTTCGAACCTACGAGGAACAACTCTAGCAGCCCATCTCTTAACTGTTTCAATGTCTTCCTTTAGTCCGACCTGGTGCGGATCCCAAACACTTGTAGATTATTCAGCAATGGGACGCACTAGTATCATATATGCGGTCTCTTTTACAGATGAACCATATATTCCTAAAATTCTCTCAGTAAACCGAAGTCGACCATTCGCCTACCCTACTACAATCCTTGCATGCTCATTCCATTTCACATTGTTTTGCAACGTTACGCCTAGATATTTAATCGCTGTGACTGTGTCAAGCAGCAAATTACTAATACTGTATTCCAACATTATGGATCAGTTTTTCACACTCATCTGCATCAACTTACATTTTTATACATTTAAAATAAGCTACCATTCGTCACACCAACTCGAAATCTTGTCCAAGTGATCTTGTATCCTACTGACACTCAACGACGACTCCTTCCTAAACACCACAACATCATCAGCAGACAGCCGCAGACTGCTGCCAGATCATTTATGTATGTAGAAAATAACAGAAGTCCTATCAAAACTCCCAGGGACACCTCTGACGATACCCCTGTACTGATGAACACTCAGGCCGGCCGGTGTGGCCGAGCGGTTCAAGGCGCTTCAGTCTGGAACCACGCGACCGCTACGGTCGCAGGTTCGAATCCTGCGTCGGGCATGGATGTGTGTGATGTCCTTAGGTTAGTTAGGTTTAAGTAGTTCAAAGTTCTAGGGGACTTATGACCTCAGATGTTAAGTCCCATAGTGCTCAGAGCCATTTGAGCCATTTGATGAACACTCACCGTCGAGGACAACATACTGGTTTCAGTAATTTAAAAAGTCTTCGAGCAACTCACACACGTGGGAACCTATTCCGTATGTTTACACCTTCGTTAACAGTCGGCAGTGTGGAATCGTGACAAATGCTTTAGGGAAATTTAGGAATACTGAATCCGCCTGTTGTCCTTCATCCACGGTTCACAGGATCTCGTGCGAGAAAAGGGAAAGCTGATATGTTGACAGAAGGTTTTCCCTCTCAAGGAAATTTATTGTATTCTAACTGAGAATATTTTCAAGGATTCAGCAGAAAACCGATGTTAAACCTATTGGTCTGTAATTTTGCGGGTCTGTTCTTTTATCCTTCTCATATAGAGGAGTCACTTGCGCTTTTTTACTACCGCTTGGGACTTCGCGCTGGGCTAGAAATTCGCTATGAATGCAAGCTAAGTAAGGGGCGAGTGCTGTAGAGTACTCTTTGTGAAACCGAATTGGTATTCCATCAGGTCATGGCGATTTAGTTCCTTTCATCTCTTCAGTTGTCTCTCTACAGCAGCGATGCTTATTACTATGTCCTCCAGACGGAAATCAGTGCGATGGTCGAACAATGGTATGTTTGTACAGTTCTCCTTGGTGAACGATTTTTTAAATGCGAAATTTAAAAATTCGGTTTTACTTTTGCTTTCTTCTACTGCCACACCAAACTGATATACGAGTGATTGGATGAAAGCATTAGATCTATTTAGCGATTTTACGTACGACCAGAATTTTCCCATGTCCTCGGCAGGATCTTTTGCTAAGGTATGACGTTGTTAGTTGTTGTAAGTTTCACTCATCGGCCTTTTTACAGACGTACGAATTTCTATTAACTTTTGCTTATCGTCATTTGCACGTTCCTTTTTGAAGTGAGAGTGCAACAGCCTTTGCTTCCTCAACATTTTCGAATTTTGTTGTTAAGCCACACTGTGCCTTTTCCGTCCTCAATTCATTTACTCACACATGCTTCTCCAGAGTATGATTTAAAATCCTTTTAATCTTTGTCCATAATTCCTCTACGTCCTTAGTACTGGAACTAAATGATCTCAACTCACTGTCTAAATGGGGTGCTAACTACTGTCTGTCTGCTCCTTCTAGCAGGAATACTCTCCTAGTCTTGTTGACTGATTTATTAACTTCAGTGACCAAAATCACAAGGATGAAATCATGGTTACTGATCCCTGTCTCTATACTGACGCCGTCGATTAGGTCAGGCCTGTTTGTAACTATCAGGTCTAAAATATTTATGTTGCGTGTGGGCTGCCGAACTAGCTGCTCAAGGCAGTTTTCGGAAGCGCGTTCAAAAGAACATTGCAGGACTGTCTGTCTGTATCTCCTGCTATGAATCCATAGACGTCCCAGTCTATACTCGCTATGCTATAGTCGCATCTAACCAATACAGCATGATCTGGATATTTCACTTCTGACAGTAGACTTTCTGTCAGTGACTCTAAAACCGTCACAGTGGAATCGGGTGGCTGGTAGAACCATTCAACAGTTAACTTGATTTCACCTAGATCTTTTATAAACAATTTGATAACCTTGCGTTGAACGAGAAAGTTGAAAACGCGGATCGCAGTGTGCGGACAGGCGTTCTCGCTTAGACAATTTCTCTGCTCAATCTGGTACAGTTCTAGCGGAACCTGTCGGATGTGTTGCAGCAGCCGTTCCAAAACTTACTCGTAAACTACGGCGCTAATGGTTTCACCCTTTGGTAGACATTCATAGTGGATCAAGCCCTTGCTGCTGAAACAGACGATCAGCGTCTTGCATTTTGTCAACCAGTTTCTTTTTGTGGGTGCGTGTGTGTGGGGGGGGGGGGGGGGGAGGGGGGGTCAGAGAAGACGATTAACATCATGCCGTTGACCGTGGCTTGGTCTCTGGATCGTATTGATAATACCTGGTCGACCCGAACGCGGCTCATTTTCGACCTCTTCCTTTCCGTTTCTAAAGCGTTTCAACCACTAAAACGCGCACTTTTTACTCACTGCTTCAACAACGTGCATTTGCACTAACATTCCACGAGTGTCCGTCGCCTTGTTCCCTAATTTGAAGTAAACATCATATTAACGCGTCGTCCATTTTTCAGTGACAAGACATCTCAGATTGACTCCGTTAGCTTGGTCGCAGCGTGCACCACTGCTTCACTGCGGTGATTTCCACTATAGGGGGTGCTTGTTGACACGTGTCTCATTGCGTATGCGCGGGTGCCTCCTCCTAACCAGCGCGATTAGTAACATCTGACACCATTCATCTAACTTTTCAAAACGCGCTTTGTGCACCAAAACTGCGTGCTGGAACGAGACTCGAATTCGAGGACGAGATTTTCGGGGTCAGTACGCTTCCACACTTCCAAGAGAAACTACACAAACTGGTATCAAATTTCCAAGCTACAGACGGCAGACAAGAAGTTTCGAAAGGCTACATCGTTTTGAGACTGTAGTTTAAAAGCAAGAGATAACACTGACATAGCCTTCTGTGTCTGCAACTACGTCTCCACTCCGATGGTCACCTTACAGAGTGTAATTTGTCTTTTTTCTCTCTTGCTGTTCCATTCACGAATCGCCGAATGGCTGTCTGTCAGCGTTCGTATGAGCTCAAATTTCTCTTATTTCCCAGTAGCTCTTATTTCGCGAAACACATGTGGAAGGAAGTTTCATATCGTTTGGCTCTACTTACGAAGTTCATTCACAACAATTTAACAGTAAACACTTCCGTAACACAAAAAGCATTTCTCGTCGCATGCACCTCTGGAATTGGATGAGCATCTCCGTAACGCTTTCGCACTTACTAGACAAGGTAGCGACGGAACGCCTTGCCTCTCTTGGATCTTCCCTATCTCGTCTAGTAATCATACATGATAAGCTTCCAAAACTAACGATCAGTGCTCAAACATTCTCCAAACGTCTATTTTTAAGCTGCCTCCTTCGTTGGTGAATTACGTTCCCTTAGGATATGGGTCGCAGGCTGTGTTGACATCAGACTACAAATCCAAAGGTTCAGCGCTAAATCCTAGGATTCTTTCCGTCATTTATTGCTGCTTCTACCCCCGGTAACAGTTTGTATTTATGAAAAATGCCAAGTTGCACCTTGGTTCTGTGTGCACATTGAACTTTAAGTCTCACTCTCAACTCGATGGGCAAGTTCAAAATACGAAGGAAGGTAAGACCATGTCACTTACAGTAGGATCATGCATAGTGAAGCATTTTTGGTGTTCAAACCAACATTCGAGTTGAAAACGGTTTTACAACACAGGATTCTCCCAATTAATCTTGTTCTGCCTCTGACTTTCCTAAAACTTGTATACCACTTTAATTCGCTCCGGACACATAATCCTACATAAAAATAGCTTATTGGTTTACAGTAATTGATTGTAAAACAGTAATGCATCACTCCACTTGTTGTTATTGTGGTCTTCAGTCCCGAGACTGGTTTGATGCAGCTCTCCATGCTACTCTATCCTGTGCAAGCTTCTTCATTTCCCAGTACTTACTGCAACCTACATCCTTCTGAATCTGCTTACTGTATTCATCTCTTGGTCTCCCTCTACGATTTTTACCCTCCACGCTGCCCTCCAATGCTAAATTTGTGATCCCTTGATGCCTCAGAACATGTCCTACCAACCGGTCCTTTCTTCTTGTCAAATTGTGCCACAAACTCCCCTTCTCCCCAATTCTATTCAATACCAATATCACTCCACTTACATAAGTGTAATACGTTATATTTGTTTATGTTGAAGGTCGTCTGGCACCGCGACTTCCTGGCGTAAAATAACTTTAATAACCACAGACAGCCTCATAGAGCTTCCGAAATTATGCTCCAGGTCATGTTAAAAAAATTGCGACTTTCTAGGAAATTGTTTTTTAGTACTCTACTTGTATAATGGAAGTAATGTAAAACTTTCTATCTCGTAAGTGGTTCACAGAGATAATATTTAGATAAACAATGAAACGTGCATTTGGATTCACTAGGGAAACTACGATACAATTTTACACACAGTCAAAAACATTTGTATTTTATTATCTCGTAGCGCAGAGAAAGATGACCTATATGCAATAGGAACACATCATTAAGTTGCCCTTTACACCAACGGAAATGTGTCTCGTTATCCAAAAGTAAGGAAAATAGTGAAAATTAATATTTAGGAAGATACCGTCAAGAGAGCGGTGCAGCTCCGGTGAATCAATAGAGAACTACGTGTCTGTTTTCTTATTTTTTAATAAAAACGTTTACTTGTGATAGTAGTCATATTTCCCAGCTGCGTTCTCTGAACAGACGAACCGCATATTTAAATAAATAAAAAGCAGATACACACAGCGGTGAACTGATGTACGCAAATATTGAAAATACTAATATCACTGAAACGCAAACTGTCTATGAAAAATATATTATTCTAACGCTGCAGTTCTCCATTTTGTTAGACAATACATGTAGTCTGCGCAATACTGTGGAAACAAAGAGTTGCGGGCAATACGTTTACAATAAATGTCTTACTTTTTGGGTCAGCCGATACATAAACCACGCGTCGGTACAACCAGAACGTAAAGCTTCAGCCTCTAAATACATCACTGGTCCTAGCCAACGAATAAAAAGAAGAGGGCTTTGACAGCTTGTCCATCAAACCAGCGCATCAGTGTTGTAACCTCAGATATGTTTTTACACATTCGTCATTTGCGTTCTCCACCTGCAGTTGACGCGTATACGTATTCCTAACATTGATTCTCTATTATAAGTATAGATGAGAGAGAGAGAGAGAGAGAGAGAGAGAGATCAAAGCGGGACTAGAGAAGCTGTAACAGACACCTCGCAATGATGTGTTACCGGTACGAATAACATGCAGGATATTCCAAACCTTTCTGGTTAGAATGATGCAGTTACTAGACGATTCTGAAAGGAATACTTTCAGATAAGAAACTAATAGTAACAAATCGATATTTAGTTTTTAATTGACATAAACAACATACATCTTAACAGATTACAACCTCAGCTCATAGCAGCTGTTCAAAGTAAAGACCACCAGTCTCACTTAATGCATTACAAAGTTCATAAATTTTTGTCACGTTCTTCCTAACATTCCTGTTTCCTTTGTACAGAGGGGCAAAAATAAAAATAGCCCATAAAATATTTCACACACCTTAAGATAGTCAACCAAACGTACATATACCTCCAGAGGCACTTAACGGTAGATGAAGTACTTTCCGGGCCAGTTTTGGTTTGGCCACCCTGCACAACAGAACAGCCAGCTAGGACCATATCAACCTGTTCCTCTTCCGGTTTTACCACTTTCTGTATTTCCACTAGAAAAAAAATCATAAGCGTGATATTCGGCTATGCTCTCCCCTTGGACAGGACCTTCCTTCCCAATCCGTCAATGAGAGTTCGGTCGCTCAGGTGCTTACGCACATTAATATTGAATTAGGATGGTACTTCGTCGTGTTGAAACCACGCAAGAGACCAGCCTCCAACAATTGTGGCACAACGTCTCCAATGACCACCAGGTAACGTGCAGCATTCAAACGTGATGGCACCAAATTAGGTCCAATAGTTCATCTTTTCTAGCGGTATGAGTCGAATTGCGCGTTTGGACTTTCATGGCGTCAGATATTGCTATTGTGGCAATTTAAAACACAATGACGGTTGAAAGAGGTCTCACCTCTGATTTATACAGTGTGTAGAAAATTGACATCTGCAGTACAGCGCTGGATAATTCGTAGTCAGAAACCAGGGGTTCAAAATCATATGGCCCCAATGCTTCCACACTTCGATTTTGACAAGCGTGTACTTCCTACTGTTTTCTTTGAAGTATACATTTCATGGACAAATTGACCGCTAACTGTAGTTTATAATTCTTCAGCACGATACAACACCTAAGCCGTACCGTGTCAATAGGTCGCGGTGCGTCTTCCACATGCCACCTTTGCCTCTAGCGGAGGGCGAGCTGTTTTGACAGAAGCAAGTGAGTTTGAACAATGCAGTGGGACACAGCATCTCCGTGGTAGCGTTGTTGTGGGGATTTTCCTGTACGACCATTTCGCTAGTGTACCGTGAATATCAGGAATCCGGTAAAACATCAAATCTCCGACATCACTGCGGCCGGAAAAAAGATACTGCAAGAAGGGGACCAACGACGACTGAAGAGAATCGTTCAACGTGACAGAAGTGCAATCCTTTCGCAAACTGCTGCAGATTTCAATGTTTGGCCATCAACAAGTGTCAGCGTGTGAACCATTCAACGTGACTTCATCGATATGGACTTTCGGAGCCGAAGCCCCAATCGTGTGCCGTTGATGACTGCACGAAACAAAGCTTTACACCTCGCCTGGGCCCATCAACACCGACATTGGACTGTTGATGACTGGAAACATGTTGCCTGGTCGGACGAGTCTCGTTTCAAATTGTATCGAGCGGATGGAGGTGTATGGGTATGGAGACAACCATACGAATCCATGGACCCCGCATGTGAGCAGGGGATTGCTCAAGCCGGTGGAGGCTCTGTAATGGTGTGGGGCGTGTGCTGTTGGATATGGGATCCCTGATACGTGTAGATACAACATGTGGCACGTAAGTAAGCATCCTGTTTGATCACCTGCATCGATTCATGTCCATTGTGCATTCCGGCGGACTTGGGCAATTCCAGCGGGGCAATGCTACACCCCACACGTCCAGAATTGCTACAGAGTGGCTCTAGTAACACTCTTCTGAGTTTAAACACTTCCACAGGCCATAAAACTCCCCAGACATGAACATTATTGAGCATATCTGTGGTGCCTTGCAACGTGCTGTTCAGAAGAGGTCTCCACCCCCTCGTACTCTTATGTATTTATGGATAGTCCTGCAGGATTGCCGGCCGCGGTGGTCTCGCGGTTCTAGGCGCTCAGTCCGGAACCGCGCGACTGCTACGGTCGCAGGTTCGAATCCTGCCTCGGGCATGGATGTGTGTGGTGTCCTTAGGTTAGTTAGGTTTAAGTAGCTCGAAGTTCTAGGGGACTGATGACCATAGATGTTAAGTCCCATAGTGCTCAGAGCCATTTGAACCATTTTTTTCCTGCAGGATTTGTGGTGTAAATTCCCTCCAGCACTACTTCAAACAGTTGTCGAGTCCATGCCACGTCGTGTTGCGGCACTTCTATGTACTCGTGGGGGCCATACATGACAGTAGGCAGGTGCACCAGTTTCTTTGGCTCTTCAGTGTATGTGGACTCATTTATTGCTGCGAATGGCTTTGATGCTTACTGGTTAACTTGTTAACTCTGAAAGAAAACAATTCGTGCCCATTGCTTGTTATTTACGGTACTGTCTGCTAACGTAATCTAAGTTCGTTTGCCAACCTTGTGCATCCATTCAAATCTTGTTGATTTTCCGTCCCGCGTGGCGGCCCCTTGCTACCGTTACGCCATCGGGCCCTGTTTTAAAAGTGAATTGCGGTTGACAGACTTATCTCCTTATATCCTTGTTGTGATTTTGGTGTGTCTTCAGTAATAAGTCCCGATTGTTTTTTGCTATTAATGACAGAGGGCTTCTTTTCTGAGCCTTAATTGGTATGTGGGTGGGTAATTGCGCTTTTAGCCATATTGTGCTCAGTTTCATGATTGAATGGTTAAAAATAATTTATGATTTAATTATTTGTTGGACTTAAGCATCCTTTTTCTTGCCAGGTAATACTAGCAGTTACTAGCGCCATGCGCAGAAATGTCTACGTTATTCGGTAGGTGTCTTTTTCTGATTTACGCTGAGTAACTACCTGGGTGGATCCGGTTGGATTCTGATGTTGCGAGTTGCACTGCCTCTGGATTAGTAGTACTCGAATGGGGGAAAAAGAAAAATTGCTTGACGCAACATTCTACCCGTCTTGGCTTTTTTTTTAATTACGTATTTTTTAAACTGTGTCTGTGTTTCCTTTTGGGGAACTGAATTTAAATTTTAAGGTCATTGTTTTAACAAGTCTTCATTTATTTGCTGAGTGGTGTTGCGGAACATTCTGTGATACCAAGAAAATTGTAAATCAGTAAACTGGCTCTCAGAAAACACGATAAACGGAATTCTTAAATTGTTTGTCACACAAATTCTTCTTGTTGTAGCTGTTTTGTTGAAGCATAGCTACTATATTAAATTTCTGTATCGGTCTTATGTCACATAAGCTTGTACTAAAATGTTTTAGTGTCCTAATAATTACATTGTATCTCATTATAGGAATTGAAAGTTAGTGATAAGCATTTAATTCTAAAGGAATTGCAAAACATATCCTTGCCTCTGTAATATGCGTTATTAAATGTACTGGCTTCAGTAACTGTGTTAGTTAAGTGCAAAGCTTATTTTGCGTGTCTGAACATAGATATTTTCATAACCTTATACAACACTTAGGATTTTCTATATTTTTAACAATATAATGTGGGTCAGTGTGACAGTGTATCAAAGTCTTACTTGAATGCGAAGTAAACACTGAAGCACATGTTGGGGAAGTAAATAATTATGAAATTTCTCGAGACTTGTTGTTGCTGTTTTTAACGTATTTTTTAAATTAATTTTTGAAAGCTTACACGCAATTTTTTCTTAATGGATTTGATTGATCCTTTAAGCACAAAAAATTAAATGAATATTTTGGTCACGAATGATGTTCAACCCTTACTTGGCCTAGTGCTCCTCCGCCTATACAACTCACGCAGTAGCTATGTTCATCTCAGTTTCTACTATCCGAACCTTGGGAACCTTGTCCAGCTGTCTGTAGTTTGAACGACCCTGTTTCTCGTACGTTTTGGTCCACGGGGGTAAGTTAGGATAATGCTTGTTGTGAAACTTTTAGCTGAACATTCTTTTAGCATTCCGGGCAATCCATCCTGTCGTACCATAAGTACAATGCATGTCTGCAAGGACTGGTAACAACTAATGCCTGATCATCGACAATCAGTCATGCGCCGTAAAAAGTGGCAGAATCCACCGTGAACACATCACAAACTTGTATTTCTGTTCAAGGTAGCGTCATCAACGTTAGTACGGCAGGCAGTAGCTTGAGAAACTCATACTTCACATGTGTTGATCATTGAAGGGCTAGCATGTCCTGAAATATTCACTTCCGACCTGCTGTTCTTATCTAAAAATACTCAGTTTAGGATTCTCTACTTTCAGTGTTGTTTTGATCCTATTTATCTGGGAAAAGCTGTATACAAGAAAGATATCCGTATTTTCTCATAAGAGAATACAGTACCTTTCGTTCAGGCAATGAGAAGTGACGCTAGCGCTGCAGTAAGTCCTTCGGTAACACCTAATACGTTTCAACTTTCCCACTAGCTCGTCGAATTATTTGTGGAGTAAAAGACCGAATGACTTATGATTAACATTACAACAAACACTGCAAACAGCTGCGGAATGCAGATCGGGGGTAATGCGCCGGTGTTAATGGTGCCCGACAGCAGGTATCAGTGGGACGGAATGGCGAGATCGCTGTCAACGGCTGCCATCTGCGGTAACAACTGCTCAAACGCGTGTTTCTCTGCACCGAATCAAAACCGAGCACGTCCGCATTTAGGGGAAGTAGGATGCTGTAATTAGTAGTTCAGCGTTGTTAGAAATATTTTCTAAAACTCGGAAAACAGTAGACCACATTCGTACTCGTCAAATGTAGAGCGAATACTGCGTGTAGTTGTTAGAGTGGAAGTTAGCCACTGCATTCACACATCTCACTGTTATTTTCGTCTTCATTTCTGTCAAAATCTTTTGTATTAGAATTTAGTGCGAGATTACAAAAAGTTCTGAGTTTCTAACAAATGCGTTGTCTCGTTTCACTACCGAGATCGCTACATCGGTAGATCTCTACCCAGACGGTAATGCATTCTAATTCTGGATGTGGAATAAATTTTCATTATCTGTAGATGATGCCGTTGAATATAGGGAATTCACAAGGACGGACAACTGTAATGAAATGCAGAAAGACGTGATGAGCACCGACCCTTAGTTGAACGACTGGCAGTTAACCCTCAACTTGAACAAATACAACGTAACATGCTTAAATTGGCGGACAGACCCATAATTGACACCGAATCACTGGAAACAGTCACAGCCCTTATATTTTGGAATATGTGAGTGGTTTTCAAAAATAGTTCAAATGGCTTTGAGTACTATGCGACTTAACTTCTGAAGTCATCAGTCGCCTAGAACTTAGACCTAATTAAATCTAACTAACCTAAGGACATCACACACATCCATGCCCGAGGCAGGATTCGAACCTGCGACCGTAGCGGTCGCTCGGTTCCAGACTGTAGCGCCTAGAACCGCACGGCCACTCCGGCCGGCTGCGTGGCTTTATTTCAAATGAAATGACCACGTAAAACCAGTGGTGGTAAGGCAGATGGAGACTGAGATTCATTGGATGAAATGTAAAGAAATGTAATTCATACATAAAAGAGATAACTTAAAAAGCCTCGCTCGGCAAAGACCTAAGTATTGTTCGTTATCCCCTGTTCTTTACTAAACAGAATTAATCCAGGAGACACAGCGTCGCGGAAGTGATCATCAAACTTCCGTAGCTGATGCTGCAAGACGGACATCGTGCATCACGGTCAGGTGTACAGTTAAAATTAAGAAAAGTAGATTGTAACTAAATCTTCTGATGATGGCGGTCCATTACACCTTTACAAACGGAGCACAAATTCGGACGGGACAATGACATAACAGGAACGGCCCTGTTATTTTTTAAACGAACAATTCCGGCTTTTGCCACAAGCAATTTAGGGAAACCGTGGAAAACTCAGAATTCAATGTTCCAGTGGGAATTTTGATCCCACTCTCACGGAATCGAAGCCGAAAGGAAGACCTATACAGGATTAGGTTACTCCACAACCACGGTTAAAGGATCACCGGCGGCCGTCTCGTCTTCCGTAAGATGTCATTGTTGTTCGTTATTGAGGGACATACGGTTAGCACAATGCTCCCTTGGCCGCCAACGTACGGTTTTCCAAAGTGGAATCACTGTTGCCCCTTCAAGTACACTGATATGAAAAACTGATGGACCAAATTAACGTTCACATGATGTGTCATTGCCAAGTGCCATAGATCAATGATACATAGAAATAACTGCTACAGTGTAGTACGAAAGATAACTACAAGAAATACGCAGTGATGTTAACTGAAATGACACTTTAAATCTAAGACAATAACTACGCCGAAGTCACCGCGACATGCGATGGCTCCCTGGACGATACAAAAGGCGGGACATGGTTCTTAATAGGGTGTGAGATCACCACGGAGGTGGTCTCATGTTGTCCGTAAGCTTGGTATGAATTCTTGTTGTCGGGCATTCCATTCCGCCACCAGGATGGCTGACAACTGCTGAGTGGTTGTTAGTGCATATGGACGTACTGCAGTACGTTTCTTCAACGCATCTCTCGCATGCTCGATGGGATTTAAGTTGGGTAAACGGGCAGGCCAGTCCATTCGCCGAATCTTCCCTGGTTCCAAGAGCTCCTTTAAACGCGCATGCCCCCTTCTCACCACGCTAACCAACCAGCAGAGAGTGTCAACCACAGACTGTGCCAACTGTAAAGCCTCCCACCCAACTAACTACCGTAGCTACGAAGTGCATCAGATACTGACACAAAACCAGAGGCAGCGGAAAACTGCCGCTACAACAACGGCTGCTTCAAGTGTTAAACTCGCCAAAGGCAAATTTCGAACTTCAACCCGGAGAATTCCGGACTATGCGAGCAAGTAGGGCAGCTCTGATCCCCCCACCACCGTCTCTACTGTCGCGACGACTCCTGCGACTGTGCAGCTGTCGACCCTGTCCCCACTCCCACCACCACCCGCACCCCAAGTATCACCAGCAACAGAAGTTCCCGAAGAGGCTACTGTAGCAACTAATGAAGCTACAGTCCCAGTACAGGAGCCGCCTCAGGCGGCACCAGGCGCGGGCAGCTATCTCGGAAGTTTTCTGAAGGATCTCACGAGACATCAGGACGCTATTTACAGGGCTCACCCTGGGCGCAGCGGTCCAGAAAGTGAGAGAGACTTTAGCGGCGGTCAGCTCCGCGAAAGATAGATTCGTGCAAATGCTGATAATCGCAGAAGCAGCTATATCACTCTTCTCTAGTGGATCGTAATGGAACAAGAGCGTTCAAATTATTAACTTGGAATGCCGACAGCATATTGTCCAATATCCCGCAATTACAGTCTTTTCTAGACCGGCACGCCATAGATGTCACCTGCATCTACATCTACATGTACTTGATTACTCTGCTATTCACAATAAAGTGCCTGGCAGAGGATTCAATGAACCACGTTCAAGCTGTCTCATTGCTGTTGCACTCTCAAACGACACGCGGGAAAGACGAGCACTTCAATTTTTCTGTGCGAGCCCTGATTTCTCTTATTTTATCGTGATGATCATTTCTCCCTATGTAGATGGGTGCCAACAGAATGTTTTTGCAATCGAAGGAGAAAACTGGCGATTGAAATTTCATGAGAAGATCCCGTCTCAACGAAAAACGCCTTTGTTTTAATGATTGCCACTCCAATTCACGTATCATGTCTGTGACACTATCTCCCCTATTTCGCGATAATACAAAACTAACTGCCTTTCTTTGAACTATTTCGATGTCATCCGTCAATCACACCTGATGCGGATCCCACACCGCACAGCAATACTCCAAAATAGGGCGGACAAGCGTGGTGTAAGCAGTCTCTGAATTCAGGAGATCCGTTTATCACCGACCGATCGGTTTAAGGTGTGTAATTACTCTCTTCTCAGGGTCGACAGGCGAGACCGCGCAGGTGGAGTCGCCGTCCTTGTGAGGCGGAAGACTTGCCACCACACAATCAATATGCCAAATTTGGCCACGGTCGAGGTGACCGGAACAGAGTTAAAAATCGACAACCAAATTATTAATATAGTCTCTGCATCAAGCCCCCGCAGAGAAATTACGGCCCACAGCACCTTCAGAGCTTGTTCGACATCGGCGAAAGAGTTATTATAGCAAGGGACTTGAACTCCAAAAGAGTGGACTGGAAGTGCAGCACTACAAATGGCAGCGGTTGGAGATCGATGAGGTTTATCGATATCAATCCCCAAGTGAGGTAATTGCTCCCGACTAGCCTACTCACACCCCCTACAGCCCTGACTGCGCACCAGACATCCTAGATGTCTTCCCGTGCAAATGCCTGCCTTGCAGGGCTGTGCTAACAGTCCGCTACGAGCTGAACTCATACCACAGTCCCGTTGTCCTGTAATGTGTCAATGTCGAAGACACACTCCGAATGATGGCAAAAATAACATATCAGACTAACTGGGAACAATATATCGCCTGGTGGGACAACACCTGTAGTACATACACCAAAAGCGGAATGAAAGAGAGGTGGACGCAGCAGTTGTACAACCGTCATCCAGAGCTGTGCTCGAGATACAAGCAACAGACTGACCACCGGACCTGGTGCCAGGGACCTCATATGGGACCTCATAGTCAGTAAGCGGCACGAGAGGAAGGATTGGCGGCGATACTGCGATCCTACCGATCGTCGCTTGCTTAAGTGGCTTGAAGCCGAGGTAAAACAAAGATGATAGATCACAGAGATCTCTGCTAGGAAGAGAAACTCAGGGATGTCGGGCAAGACATGATCCAAGTATGGATGATAATGGAAATCCAGAAGGATACTCCAAGGGTAGACAGGAAACTCCGAGGTCCAAATGGGCCAATATATGACGACGAGGAAAAGGCAGAAGTATCGACGACATTGCTATAGTTACAATTCCGTACTCACGTTATTGAGGATGACGAGAGTGACAGCCGAAAAGAAATAATAGTCGGACGAGTGGCTCAATTGAGGCAAGAGAGGCCACAGACAGAATTTATGCCGGTTTCCGATCGACTTGTGTGTGCTTACATCTGACGCTTAGGGAAAAATAAATCCCCGAGTTCTGACAAGGTCCGAGTCCGAAATCTGGAGTGTCTCCCTCCCACCGCAGTCCCCTACCTCACTACACTATACAACCTGTGCCTCTCCCTAACCTACTTCCCAACTGCCTGGAAACCTGCTCAGGTTACAACCCTACCTAAACACAATAAGAACCTTATCCTTCCACAAAGCTGTAAACCCGTATTACTCCTGTGCTTCCTAGGGAAAGTACAAGTGTGTCTTAGCCTCAGAACTCTTTCCAGATTCCTACAAGAAATAACACAATCATCACCGAGCACAGTACCATTCACCAATCTCTGCGTCTGGTGGAACACATATGCAGGGCAAGAGACCGGGAACACAGCACAGGAGAAAGCATACAACAAAGTCTGGCATGATGACTTAATTTACAAGTTATCCCAGTCAGACATTCCTGGACATTTGGTCAACATGACGGACTCCTTTCTGACGGGTAGGCAGTACTACGTCAGGTGCGGCAAGCATGCAAGCAGCATCAGGGACTCGGTGACAGGAGCTCTGCAGGGCTCAGTTCTGGGGCCCATATTATACTCGCTATACACTAACGACGTGCCAAAGTTACCTCGCCTTCATAGCGCGAAAGCTACAGGAGCACCTGGACAAAATTGTGAAATAGTGCAACTTACGGAAAATCAGGATAAATCCCGAGAAATCCGTAGCTGTCATGTTCACGAGAAAGTTACATTCCCAAATAGACAGATTTCTGTAGCCGACAAAGCAATAGAATAGAGCAGCTCAGCTACTTATTTCGATCTTGTGCTAGATAAAAGCTTAACCTTCGCAAAGCAGATAGATAGATTCAGGAGCAGAGGTCGCACTGCTTTAGCCTAACTGTACTCACTCCTAAAGGAGGGATGGGGGGGAGGGTGAGGGGGAGGGGGCGTAGCATACTGACGAAACTAAGACTATACAGGTCTGTTATCCTCCCTACTACTTTGTATGGATCTGAAGTTCGGTCAATGACTACATATTGGCATCTGCAGGAACGTCAGAGACTCCAAAACAGAATTCTCCGCCTCATTGCCACTGCAGACCGATACACGGCAAACACACACACACTAAGAACCTCTTAGAAGAACCATCGATCTACACTTACATCAAAATGAAGTCAGAAGAGTTCTATGAGTAGACTCCCACACCGATCTACCATCTAATTCACCACCAGGTACACAATACCCATATGCTTCAGATAAGGGAGTAATCCCCACACTAACCAGACAGTTTAGGGCATAACAGTTACAGACAAACAGTCATACATACAAATATCATTTGGATAAACCATAAAAGCTATTTCTCAAAATGTCATTCAGCCATACTAGAAGTCAGACGGGCAAAGTCTTGGCAGTAACATATCCTGCGAAAGTTACTTTCACCCTTAAGGTTTGCACACCGTTGTAGCACCTTCATTATCCTCCTGTTCTTGTCCCTCCACCGACAATCGAACATGGATCTTCCACGTAACAGAGATACCGACTGCTTAACTAATGAAGCGATAAATGGCTTCTCAACGACCGCACAGCTTAGGTTTGGAACTATGTCACAAAGTGAAAGGATAGGAAGACTAGGACCTGATATCGCATCGACTACGATGTCATTAGAGACCGAACGCGTGTTCGGAATTGTGGAAGGATGGAGAAGGACTCGTTCGGTATTTATCTCACGCGATTTAGGGAGACCACAGGAGATGTAAATCTATATGGCTGGAAGTGGATCTGAACCGCCGTCGTCACGAATGAGTGTCCTCCATCAAGTAACGATGTATGTGATATCAAAAACGTAGAACCTCTACGAGCAATACTAACTAAACCACGAGCCAAGTATGGCAGACACATTCTGATGAAAAGACGGGAAAAGGAGGATCTACTGGCAACTAGGGTAAGGTCAAAACGACGCCCAAAATTCGAATACATACGTCCAGCGCCCACAGTGGCGCAAAACCCGACTGCATCCCTCCCAAACCTCGTCCCACCATGACCCCACTAATAAACAACGGCCCCACGCCTCCCCACCTCGACGCCAGGCAACAGCCTGTACACACACAACAGCACATACACAAGCTAGCGCACACACACACACACACACACACACACACACACACACACACACACACATATATATATATATATATATATATATATATATATATATATATATACACTTGACATACACACTCAGAGCACTCACTCTAACACACAAACATTAAAATAAAATGCGGCTGCACCCTCCTACTCTCGCCCCAGTCCCAAGAATCCCCATCCCTCGCACAGTATACCCTCCTCCTAATCGTTCTTGACCTGTTGATCCCACTGTAATGTACGATCTTACTATAATGCCTATACTGTTTCGACCGAGCGAGGTGGCGCAGTGGTTGCCACACTGGAATCGTATTCGGGAGGACGATGGTTCATTCCCCCGTCCGGCCATCCTGATTTAGGTTTTCCGTGATTTCCCTAAATCACTTCAAGCAAATTCCGGGATGGTTCCTTTGAAAGGGCACGACTGAATTCCTTCCCCATCCTTCCCTAATCCTATGAGACTGATGACCTCGCAGTTTGTCTCCTCCCCAAATCAACCCAATCAACCCAACCGCATACTGTTTCAACCAGTATGCAATTAAGAAAATGCCAACGGGCTTGTCGTACTGGTAACACTGATTCCCGCCCGATCACAGAAGTTAAGCGACGCTGAGCTCGGCTACTAGGGGAGAGCGGAGCTAGAAGTTACCGAGGTAAGTTGTTCCGACTGAAATAACTCCGCGAGGGAAAGAGAAATGAATATGAAGTAAACACGTCGTAAAATAAAACGCTACAGCGCACCGACGGCAGCTATGGTAAACAGCCTAGTGGTCCCCGAAACACCGGAACGACAGCCTTGCGTCGCTGGTTCACGTAAATAAATATTTTAGTATTTGGTATTTTTGATCTATCTCACGAATTTTAACGAGTAGCCTTTAGTGATTCAGTGTTTTATTGTAAGGATTTATCTATTGTTTTGGTGCACAATGCGTATATTACCTAAGTTTCGTAACGTAACCAATATCTTGCTTTTATTTCAACATGTGTGATTGGGGCTAGATGTTCCGTTTTCCGGGGGCACGCCGTGACCTCGGAACAGCTTGCCCCAATTCATTTGTACCACCAATGGAATATATATATCGTTATTTTTTTCTTTTGTAGTATAAGCAAGTATACCCGAAAAACAGGAGACCGAGCGAGGTGGCGCAGTGGTTAGACACTGGACTCGCATTCGGGAGGACGACGGTTCAATCCCGTGTCCGGCCATCCTGATTTAGGTTTTCCGTGATTTCCCTAAATTACTCCAGGCAAATGCCAGGATGGTTCCTCTGAAAGGGCACGGCCGACTTCCTTCCCCATCCTTCCCTAATTCGATGAGACCGATGACCACACTGTCTGGTCTCCTTCCCCAAACAACCAACCAACCAACCAAAAACAGGAGTTGATGCAGAAAACGGCAGATTTAGTTCTCAACGATGACAGGAAAATAAAAATTGTTGCCAAAGAATTAGATATTTGTCATATGACTTTATACAGATTTGTCAAAAAGCTAAGATCTAGGGTAGAAAATATCGTGATTGGTTACAAAAAAGTAAGATTATTCCTTACTGAAGAACAGGAAGATAAGTTAGCAGAATATCTCTTGCAACGTGCTTTAATTTTCTTTGGTCTTCTGCCGGAAGAAGTCAAAAAGTTAGCGTACGAATGTGTACTGAAATTCAATGCTCGCAATACTCCACCATCTTGGCACGAAAATAAAAAAATCTGGTCCAGACTGGCTGACTGGTTTTTTAAAAATACATCCTCGCCTGCCAATACGAACATCGGAGTCAACGAGTTCCAGCAGGGAGATATCATTTAACAAACCCAATGTTACCGAACTTTTTTACAAAGCTGATAGTCTTGGATAAATATAAATTTCCACCTTCAAGAATATATAATTTAGATGAACAGTCATTACCACAGTGCTAAACCCGAGGAAAATTATTGCCAAGAAGGGAATGAAGCAAGTTGGACCCATAATATCTGCTACACGAGGGACATTGGTTACAGTGGAACTGGCAGTAAATGCATTAGGTCATGCAGTTCCTCACATATTTATTTTCCCAAGGCTTAAATACAAGGATTTATTTATAAAAGGCGGACCACCGGCATCTATCGGCGCAGGAAACAGTTCAGGATGGATTACAGCTACGGAGTTCGTGAAATATAAGGATCATTTAATCAAACATACTAACCCATCACCTACAGATCCGATTTTGTTGTTGCTCGATAATCACTAATCTTATACCGATATCAGTGTGGTGGAAAAAGCGAAATCTAAGTCCATAATAATGCTATCATTCACGCCTCATTGTACACACCGCCTACAGCGATTCGATGTAGGAGTAAATGCACCTTTCAAAAGGATCAGGACAATTTGCCTCGCATTAATCCTGGCAAGACAATGTCGATATATGAGATCCCAGAAATTGTTAGATACGCGCTACCTCGTGCAGTGACTCCCATAAACGCAACGAGCGCTTTCAGAAAAGCTGACATTTGGCCTTATGACCCCAACGTTTTTACAGAAAACGACCATCGTATGTTACAGATCGCTCTTTAGCTTTAGTAAACGCATCAGATGTGACTTTAGGCATTTCACATGACATTATCACCAATAGGTCGGAAGCAGTATGAGAGACTGTTACTAGCATAGACGCTAATGCATCTGAAATTGTAAACGTTAGTACAGATACAAGACAAATCGTTGATGCACTAGGGCCATCAGGGGTTGTTAATCTGCCGGCATCTTCTGGTGTCATAGAAGAAAAATTCGGAGATCAAGTCCCTTTCAACCAATACGTACTTTTCCGAAGACACCGCCAAGGATTGCAACAAACAAGAGACGTCTTAGGAAATCCGCTATTTTAACCGATACTCCAGTAAAACAAACCTTAGCAGAGGAACAAAGCAAGAAAAGGAAAGTAAACATAAAATATGAAAAAGTGAGAAAAAGTAAAGTAAAAGGGAAAGGTAAAACAACACAAGGAAGTGGGAAAGGAAAAAGGCAAAGGGAAGGGGAAGTCTGTTAAACAATAGGTTTTACAAACGAGTAGTGAAAGGTTTCAGAGTGAAGAGGACAGTTTAGAGTATTATTGTCTAGTGTGCTGTGACAGTTACTCTAAGTCACGTTCTGGGAAAGAATGGGTTCAGTGTCAAGAATGTAAAAACTGGGTTCATTCAAGATGTAGCCAGAATCAAGCACTATTAATCTATCTATGCCCGAACTGTGATTGTGATACATCTTCTGATGATTAATTAAAGTGTATATGTTTTCTGCCTATGACAGCAATATGATAGACATTTTCAGCCTAAGACAAAGCCAGTATGAGTGAAGACTGAATTATCAAGGCTGAGTATTTACAAGTTACTTGATAATCTGTTAATTGATAAAGGTTTAATAATTGTTTAAGTAAAAATTATACTTACTCGTTATATAACCTGATGCTTCGTGCAACATTGTTGATTATTACTTAAATAAACAGACATGGTTTAATCATTTATTGTTTTTTATTTCACAAATAATAACTTTAACAATATGGTAACAACTTATCCTGGCATGTTAACAATTTGCCCCAAGTTAGGGTAAGTTGTTTTTTTATGACCTTAGACATTAAAACATTATTACTAAAAAATCTCACAACAAATGACCCAAATAACCGTTTTAATATCAAAGTTGCGTATTTAAGTTAATTTTTATTGCATCGCATGAATACCAAAATCAAACATTCTTAACAAATTTTGAGGTTAACTAAAATTCGCAACATGTAGCCCTGCTCTTCCCTACTTGGAAAATCCGGGTGCCGTCGGCTGACGGTCATGCAAGTCACCGAAGTGGCGTCCAATTGAAAGACTTGCACCAGGCTTAAGAAAATACACTTGCAAAAGTCTGTAAGAAATTATAACCTCAATCCTTATTTTGTATCATTTTAT
The DNA here is from genome assembly GCF_021461395.2 of Schistocerca americana. Taxonomy (NCBI): domain Eukaryota; kingdom Metazoa; phylum Arthropoda; class Insecta; order Orthoptera; family Acrididae; genus Schistocerca; species Schistocerca americana. Next base: position 424,248,623 of record NC_060130.1, on the reverse strand, counting down.
TCTTTTATCAGTTACCTTAATTTTATCCATCTTTATACAGGGTGAGTCACTAACTATTGCCACCAAGAATAACGCCGAAAGTTTGATAGGAGCTGAAAAGTTTGTAGGACAGAAGTTGCATGGGACATCAGGGGCCATAATATGACGTTGGTTTTTTGTTGCTCGGTGGGGTCACGTCAGAGATATGAAGGTCAACTTTGTTTTTTAAGTGGGATGCTGTAGATTGGTACTTATTTTCTGATAGCGGATGTCGAGACGAAGCCAATGATTTGTAACAGTAAGGTCTTTGAAGGTCAACGGAGGTCACAAAGGTGGCATGAACGTCCATTTACAGAAGGTGTTCAAAGTGATGACCATTGGTCTCAATGCAGTGGTGCTATCTTCTTATCATGGATTGAGTGGTATTCCTTATCACATCGGCACTTATCGAAGCACATGCTCTGACAATTCTCTCTCGCATATCTTCAGGTTTAGTTGGAACGTCTTCATAAACAAAGTTTTTTACGAATCCCTACAAGAAAAAATCCAGAGACGGCAAGCGGCCAGGACCCATCTCCTCCGCGTCCAATCCAACGATTTAGGGATTGTCTCTGCAACTTGTTTCTAGCCTTTATCGGAAAATATGCCGGACACCCATCGTGTTGATACCACATTCTGTTCCTAAAGGTATTTATTCCAATAACAGATCTAATGTTTCTTGCAGGAATGTGGTGTACTTCCTACCATTAAGATTTCATTCGATCACATAGGGGCCTATAATTCTGTCCTCCAGAATCCCACACCATACGTTCACCGACCACGGTTTTTGGTGTGCAACTTGTCGCAGGCAACATGGATTTTCAGTTGCCCAATAATGCATGTTATGCAAATTAACATTTCCGTGGTTCGTGAATGTAGCCTCGTCAGTAAAAAAAATCAAGTTAATAAATGTGTCATCCCGCTGAATCTGAAGTTGAGCCCATCGGCAGAGTTCAATGCGACGCATACAATCCATGTCAGTTAGTTCTTGGTGGAGACTTATATGGTAAGGATGATATTTATGGCGATGCAGAACACGAACAACACTACTCTGGCTCAATGCCAGATTCCCTTGCGATTTGAGGCGAACTAACACAAGGATCTCGAACCACAGTGGCAAGAGTACCAATTTTCGTTTCCTCGTTAGCAACTTTCCTTTGCCGGATATGTTTCCGATGCGTTAAAGATCCAGTTGTTCTTAATTTATTATATACATATTTAAATGTACGACATGTACGGTGAGTACGTTGAGGATATCTTTCAGTGTATAAGTCTCTAGCTCTCACTGAATTCCGTTGCCATTCTCCGTAAATGAGAAGCATTTCGACTTGTTCTTTGAATCAATACATCATTCACATTCGCTTGATTCGACGATACTAGTCTTACCGTTCCTATTAGTGTTGTATTGCGAAACCGTCGAATGGTGTTTACATTTCAGTGGCACGTTAGATGGATACGCCGTATTCGGCGATTATTTACTATTTGTACGATACACGAGAGAGAATTGTCAGAGGATGTGCTTCGGTAAGTGCCGAAGTATGAGGAATACCACTCACCCCATCATAAGAAGATTGCAGCACTGCATTGATACCAATGGTCATCACTTCGAACACCTTCTGTAAATGGACGTTTATGCCACCTTTTTGACCTTCGTTGACCTACAAAGACCCTACTGCTACACATAATTGGATTCGTCTCGATAGCCGCTATCGGAAAATAAGTACCAAACTATAGCATACCATTTAAAAAAACAAAGTTGACTTTCATATCTCTGACGCGACCCCACCTAGCAACACAAACCAACGTCATATTATGACCCCTGTTGTCCCACAAACTTTTCAGCTACTATCATACTTTCGGAGTTATTCTAGGTGGCAATAGTTAGTGACTCACCCTTTATTACACATATTAGTCACTTTATACCTGTAATTAATACTTTTGTTAACAATGTCAAAGCCAAAGGACTTAACACAATTTCATTTTTCATTGATTTGTCTCCTTATTTTGATCTGTCATTATAATTCACGTATTCGTCAATCTATTCCTGATATAACTACTTTTTTTAAATACAGGTAACCCAACTATGTATTCTAGTAGTTTTACTATCTTACGTAATTCTTAAGTAGGCTAATTGTTAAATCAAAAATTACCGTAAAATTTTTGCAGTGTTATAGAAAAGCACTACTGCAAGTGATGTTAATAAAGAAGAAAGCTAAATCTGTATCGTACACCTTAGACTGAGGAATAGCTCTATCTGGCAAGACTCGCCCCTCCGCTCTGGGAAGAGAGTGAAATGCGCTGAAATAGAAAAAGTGTGCTGGCCGTTGCACCATGTCGTTCTTTGTATGACAATGTAACCACTGTATCTGTGCACAATGATGACTGATTTACAAAGCACAAACAAATAATAGTGCTTCTTCGTTAACCTTTCGGGAGGGTAGATCGTTATTTTCTTCCTCGGCCGGCTTTTCAGCTAACAAATCTTTCAACCGTCTTTTACGCGAGTCTTTGGCTGTCGGCTTTTTGTGATCGCGCTGTGCTTTTATCGACACTAGGAGAAAAAGCGTATGCGTCAGAGGTGTGACGCGCCCTCGTTTTTCTTCTGCAGAGAAAAGCACGACTGAAAAAGCGGTAGTTCGCCGCTCGCTCGGAAGATAGCGACAAAGTTTTCAGTCGACGTGGACAAATAAATCAGCCCATTTTCTAGAATTTTGTTCAATAAATTACTTACGTGAGAACACTTGATTACACTCTAATGATTGTGTTAATGGGCGAGTTCGATGACTGATGTAAGGCTGAAAACCAGTTGTACTCGAAATCTGCAGCTTGCCGTACAAGAAAGAGTTCCGGTGGACCAGTGTCGTTGGGACTCCACTCAGCATCGCGATGGCGATTACGACGGCCAGGAGAGCCGTGTTCTGAACCCATGCCCCACAATATAGGGTTGTCAGGTGTTCTACATCCACACCTATATCTACATACATACTCCGCAATCCACCATACGGCGCGTGGTGGAGGGTACCTCGTACCACAACTAACATCTTCTCTCCCTGTTCCACTCCCAAACAGAACGAGGGAAAAATGACTGCCTACATGCCTCTGTACGAACCCTAATCTCTCTTCTCTTATCTTTGTGGTCTTTCCGCGAAATGAAAGTTGGCGGCAGTAAAAATGTACTGCAGTCAGCCTCAAATGCTGGTTCTCTAAATTTCCTCAGTAGCGATTCACGAAAAGAACGCCTCCTTTCCTCTAGAGACTCCCACCCGAGTTCCTGAAGCATTTCCGTAATACTCGCGTGATGATCAAACCTACCAGTAACAAATCTAGCAGCCCGCCTCTGAATTGCTTCAATGTCCTCCCTCAATCCGACCTGATAGGTGTTCGGCCTTAGTCGGACATGTCTGGATTTTTACGGTCCTGCCCGGACAGCTATACACAAATTCGGCATGTGTTGCTTTTGTTAGACTTTTTAGCGATGATATAAACAGTCTGTGTTATTCTTATGTCTGTGTCCTGTGTTATTCCTGATTCGCTGAATGAAAAGCTTTTAGTTGAACATAAGATTATCTTAGGAAGATGACTGTCATAATTGCTAAATTATATGGCTGTTTACCCTTTTTTTTTTTACTGTTAGCACGTTTAATGTTGATCTGGCAAAAAATGACTCTAACTGATTATTAATAAATGACGGAAAATACGCAATTGACTATTTCTATTTAAAATAGGTAGTCTGGGTTTTAGGGCGAAATGTCTGGCTAAATACAACGCCGAGTCCAGCTTCTCAGTTCTTTGAACTAGCGACCTTACCTGCACGCTGCCTTCAGATGACGCCATATGGCAGAGGACGATACGTCAGTTACATGATGTGTGCTCTGGGCATGCGCAAAGAGATACTTTTTACTTCATATCATACACGAAACCCACAAGGGCGTAACAGACTAAAAAAATCGATTGCTTAAGTGCTATTTGAATAGATAGGTAGATTCGCTATCCCTATACATTTCAAAAGCTTTTAATTCAGTGTCACACGGACGTCTACTAAAACAATGACCAAGTCGTGTGGGACATCTAACGAGCCTTACCACTGGGTGGGAAATTTCTTGACACCCTGAACACAATATCTTACTCTGGATGGAGAGTCATTTACAGACACTAGATTAGTGTCGGGCGTATTCTAGAGGCTGCAACATACTGGATGAAAGGAAGACTGTGGTTTGCCGTCCCGTCGACATCGAGTTCGTTAGGGGTGGGGCACAAGTGGCCATTTGAAAGGTACAATCCCGGCATTTGTCTGGGGTGATTTAGGGAAATCACGGAAAAGCTAAATCAGAGTTTGAACCGTCGTACTCCCGAATGCGAGCCCAGTTTGCTAACCAATGCACCAACTTGCTCGGTCTGTGAAATAACCATTACTATAATTACTGTTATTAGCGTTAGTATCCATCTCAGATAGATGATGCAGTTGTGCAGGAGAAAGGTTCATCATAACCCAGTTATAAATTGAACAAATGTCAACTGTTTTCAGACACTGGCAATTAATCCCTAATGTGCCAAAAGATATAATTTCGGATTTCAGTAAACGGAAGAAAGTAGTACCATCTGACAACACTGATGAAAAGCCACAATTAGCGTTGTTTATACAAAAATGTGATGTTCGCAGATTCTTAACTGACAGGTACTATACGAAAAACGCGTTATCTCTGGGGAATGCCTGCTTGGAAACTAGAAACATTTCCCCTGCGTACCGATCTTGTAGAGATACTGAAGGTAACATTCAAGTAATAGCAGCCCAGAGTTGTTCAGGCTGTCTTTCTTCTCATGCCCAATCTGTGCATGGAACGTGAAGGATCCTGGATATATGGAGCAACGTACACGCCGTGGTGTTCCGGAGAGTATAAATTTGTATGTAAGAACCTGCTATGAGGGAACGTGCTATTTAAGTTAGAATCCTCATTATGATTCTTCTTTATATTTATCGCGAAGGCAAGTCATTGTCGGACACGATGAGTTGAATAAGAAGCATTTTAAAAAGATCTTCGGTAAGTGTTTGTGACCACTAATTTGAACTGAACACGAAGTAAAGTGAAAAGCAAGATAGAGTGCACACGTGATGTAGTAATGCTTATTAGAATATTAAGGCAATTACAAAATCCCAAAAAGAAGGAAGAAACAAGGCTGGTGTTCCATTCTGGAGAGCGGGAGAGAGAGAGAGAGAGAGAAAAAGAGATAGATAGATAGAGAGAGAGAGAGAGAGAGAGAGAGAGAGAGGCGGGGGGGGGGGGGGGGGGGGGGGGGAGACGAAGAGAGAGATTAATTATGCAGCACAGGCACGTAATTTGAGATGCGACACGTGGGAAAGGAGGAAAAATTCAGCAAACACTGCAAGGGAAAAGGGTGGGAGGTAATTTTATCGAAGATCAAGCTAAGACGGTTCTGCAATTCTAATAACGATTCTCTTATAATCACAGGTGCTGTTTCTTGTACTTACTTGAATGATGAACGCAACAGCTGGTACACTATGTGATCAAAAGTATCCGGACACGCCCAAAAACATACGTTTTTCATATTAGGTGCATTGTGCTGCCACCTACTGCCAGGTACTCCATATCAACGACCTCAGTAGTCATTACACATCTTGTGAGAGCAGAATGGGGCGCTCTGCGAAACTCACGGACTTCGAACGTGATCAGTTGATTGGGTGTCACTTGTGTCATACATCTGTAAGCGAGATTTCCACACTCCTAAACATCCCTAGCTCCACTGTTTCCGATGTTATAGTGAAGTGAAAACGTGAAGGGACACGTACAGCACTAAAGAAAACAGGCCGACCTCGTCTGTTGACTGACAGAGACCGCCGACAGTTGCAGAGGGTCGTAATGTGAAATAGGCAGACATCTATCCAGACCATCACACAGGAATTCCAAACTGCATCAGGATACACTGTAAGTACTGTGACAGATAGGCGGGAGGTGAGAAAACTTGGGTTTCACGATCGAACGGCTGTTCATAAGCCACACATCACGCCGGTAAATGCCAAACGACGCCTCGATTGGTGTAAGGAGCGTAAACATTGGACGTTTGAACAGTGGAAAAACGTTGTGTGCAGTGGCGAATCACGGTGCACAATGTGGAGATCCGATGGCAGGGTGTGGGTATGGCGAATGCCCAGTGAACATCATCTACCAGCGGGTATAGTGCCAACAGTAAAATTCGGAGGCGGTGCTGTTATGGTGTGGTCGTGTTTTTTATGGAGGGGGCTTGCACCTCGTGTTGTTTTGCGTGGCACTATCACAGCACACGCCTACGTTGATGTTTTAAGCACCTTCTTGCTTCCCACTGTTAAAGAGCAATTCGGGGATGGCGATTGCATCTTTCAACACGATCGAGCACCTCTTCATACTGCACGGCCTGTGGCGGAGTGGTTCCGCGACAATAAGATCCCTGTAATGGACTGGCCTGCACAGAGTCCTGACCTGAATCCTGTAGAACACCCTTGGGGTATTTTGGAGCGCCAACTTCGTGTCAGGCGTCACCGACCCACTTCGATATCTCTCCTCAGTGCAGCAATCCGTGAAGAATGGGCTGCCATTCCCCAAGAAGCCTTCCAGCACCTGATTGAACGTTGCCTGCGAGAGTGAAAGCTGTCATCAAGGCTAAGGGTGGGCTAACACCATAGTGAATTCCATTATTACCGATGTTAGTCATTTTCAGCCAGGTGTCCGGATACTTTTGATCACATAGTGTATAAGAAAGTTTGCTAATGAATGAATGGGGAAACCACGGCCTGGTTTGTAGTGGCGAGGGTTTTTTACAGTTACTAACGAGAACTGTGTTTATGTAAACTGTACTGGGCTGGGAATCCCATGAAATGCAGTTTGGGGATCCTTATTTATTCTGAAGAGTGAAAAGTGAGTAATGTATTAAACTAATCCATTACAGATATTGTTGAATATCGTGATTGCGTATTAATTGACTATAAACATAGAAAACTGCAACCAATCATTTACAAAAAGATTGTTTATTTCCATTGACTGTTTTTCCAGGCAATTTTTTCAGGCTCATCTCCAGATGGGGCATGCTGAAGTTACATAATTCTATTTGTAGCATGACACGGGGTACTAGCTTGCGGCACTATCAGCGAAAATGGTGTTAATATCCACATCGTAGCTTTCATTTTCAGTGTCTGTCTGTCACAGAATTCACCGTTCACTAAAAACTAATATTTGAAACATGACTATCACAAGAAGAAAAGGCTAGAGAACCACAAAATGTAACAGAGACGCTGTAACTAATGGTGCTTGAGTACTGCCAGACAACGTTGAGCCAAGCGTTAAAAACAACTGACGCAGTATTTCATTCACACAATCAACTATGCAGATAATATGGCCCAACATTTTTAATAAACGCTACTATAAATCGGATTAAAGACACTACATTAATGAAATTTTAAAAAGGAAATGACCCACGGTTGTATAATGAAGTAGAAAGCAGACTCTGGTTCACGTGATATATTGCTTCACGTGAACTGCGGCAGAGTTGCGGCAGAAACGCCCCCTTTTCGTCTCTCGTGGAGCAGGTGCCGGCGCCTGCTGCTCTCTGTCGGCGGCTCTGCGAACTACTCGAAGAGCCTCCACGGCCTTCCGCAACGGGCGCTGCTAGTCTAGCGCGCCCTTTCAAACAAGCCGCTCTTTTCGCGCGTCTGTGCTGTGTTCGTGATTTGAGATACTATCTTCCCCAGTTTGCAGTTTTTATAAATAATGAAAAAAAAGGATCCAGGAAAATATTCATTGTTATTAGAGCTGTGATAAACCTTCCTTTTCGAGCATGAAACCATACCATACAAGTGAAACGTTTATTGAGAGATATGAGCGTAGGCATGACGTTTAATGAGAAGTGCTTCTGCTGATTATAACACGTTTACTGCTAATGTGAATGATTACCAAGTATTCCGTTAATATACACACAGCACAATTTCAGTTTCCGGACTGGGAGAATCTTTAAGATATTTACATTGATTACTCATATTCTTTCTTTTCATTTTCCTCTTTTTCCGATCTTGCTTTACGTTTGGAAACTAAAGACATTATTAATAAATAGCGCTATAGAAGCAAATGATTTCAACAATTTAATCACGTTACAAATGAAGTGTAGGAATAAGGGCAGATGCTATGTCAATATTTTCCGCAATGACTGGAAAATTTGATGTTTTTTTAGATACATAAGTATGGGAAAAAAGCCGTCACACCTCCACCAGATCAATGACTCATCTTAAAATACTTATTTTGGGCATATGACCATCTTCGTATGACAGCATGCTCTTTTATGCTATTTAAGTGATATTTTTTTATGTTTGCCCCATATAAAGACGAAACATAGTATAGACCGCGGAGACCAGGAACAGTGACTTTTCGTACATTTTAGCGAAGTTGTCCCTCATCTTATGTCACTATATACCCAAGTTTTCTCCAGGGATGAATAGGCAAGCCACATAAAACTCAAGTTCTAACACTATTACGAAATAAAAGTCTTAGTACTACACCCCAAAAGGACTGTTATTCCTGCACAACTCTCATCTAGAACGTTTACGAGAAGTTCAAATGGCTCTGAGAACTATGGGACTTAACTTTTGAGGTCATCAGTCCCCTAGAACTTAGAACTACTTAAACCTAACTAACCTAAGGACATCACACACATCCATGCCCGAGGCAGGATTCGAACCTGCGACCGTAGCGGTCGCGCGGTTCCAGACTGAAGCGCCTAGAACCGCTCGGCCACACCGGCCGGCTTAGTATAAGCGACAGGTCATATTGGGCCACGTGTCCCCGTAGGAGACGTAGGAGACATCATTACATGAAATTTCGGACTTGCAGCCGGATGGCGTCAGCATCTTGCCACAATATTTGGCTGACAACCATTTAGCCATCTTCAGGTGAGTTGTACACTGGTGATTGGCGGTGTACGTCGCTAAATTTAGGCCCACAAGCTGACGCAGTGGCGCATGCGCTTAGGTTACCGCTGCAAGACTGACCTCTGCAGAGTTCAGCGTCCTCTGTCGAATTCTGCTGCACCCGAGGAACGCAGGCGCATGCGCAACGTTGATATTGCATGCAAGCTCTCTGTTGAATTGCGGGCCCACGAAGCTAAAATTCGTTGTTCAAGTAATTAACTGTCGCTAGACGTGTCATTAGGCATAAAGTTTTGTCTTTCTGAAGATTTGAAAGAAATCACCGGGTCCCATGCCTTATAAAGCTGAACGCCGCCGACACGATTTATAAGATCTCCCTCCAAACGTATTTCCACATATTCCTTAATAACTGAATCTTGGAAGAATCTCAAGACCGCACCGATGGGGAATTAGAATACAATAAAGAAAGAAAGAAAGAAAGAAAAAAGGATCTCATCGAGATCAAGATTTTCGTAACACACTAATTAGAAGATGTATTGACCACGTATGCGAGGCACGCCCTAGACTCAAATAGCACGCCCTAGACTCAAATAGCTCTTTGTCCTATTTATCTTGTGAATGGTCACGTTTATTCCTCGTTAAGGCTTTACTAATTTGACGTGGAGAATGTCCATTGTCCCTGAACACAGATTCTAGGTATTCCAGTTACTTTGCAAGTCCGCTTTTACGAGACACAACACGTGCCTGGTGCATCAACGTTAGAAGGATATTTACAGTTCGTGAAAGGTGAGAGTAAGTAGACGCTTGCAAATAAAGGTCCGTATGAGTGGGCTTACAGAAAACGAAATGCCCAATGGTAAATCTACTTTCCGACCGTCTAAGACACCTACAACGGTAGCCAGCCGCCTTTTCCCACTTCCATCGTAAATCAGATATTCTGGTGAATTGAATTTAGAAGTTGTAGTAGTCGTGACAGCTCCTCTTCATCATGAAGCCACACTACAGAGTATCATCTACATACCGTCACAAGGCTTTTGGTTTACCTTCTCCCGACATGAGCGCCCTGTTCTCAATTTTTCCATAAAAAAAAGTTTGCTTCCAGAGGGAGAGAGTCCTACCCACGGCAACACCATCAATTTGTTTGAAATGTTCTCTGTGGTATAAAAAGTAAGTTGAGGAAAGGGCATGGCGGAAGAGCCCTGTTATATCGTCTTTGAATATACTGCCAGTGAGTGACAACGGATACATGAGAGGGACCTCGGTGCGGAGAGAGATATGAAAACTAACAAATAAGTCCGATTGACTGAATAGTAGTGACTTCAGTCTACTAATAAAATCAGCAGGATTGTGAATTTCGTGAGAGCATTTTCCCACAGTCGAAATATGGTGAGAAGATGTCGACGTCATCCATCTGCAGTCCCGAAACCACATGGAATGTTGAATATGCCGGGGATACTTCAAGAATCACCGGAGACGTCATGTTTCCAAGAACACCCCAACGGTTAACGGAAACAAGGAAGTTGTACTACAATACAAAGGCAACTGATCCGATCCTACTTGACACCTTCTGGTGACGTCAATTGAAAAGTCTTCTATCTTGTATACATGATTGAAGATGACCTCCTGGCAAGAATACTCGCATTGTTCGAGCAATACCAACGTTATTCAAACTTCTTGCGAGTTGTGCAGATAAACGTAATTATTGTGGAAATATATGGTTCAAATGGCTCTGAGCACTATGGGACTCAACTGCTGTGGTCATAAGTCCCCTAGAACTTAGAACTACTTAAACCTAACTAACCTAAGGACAGCACACAACACCCAGCCATCACGAGGCAGAGAAAATCCCCGACCCCGCCGGGAATCGAACCCGGGAACCCGGGCGTGGGAAGCGAGAACGCTACCGCACGACCACGAGATGCGGGCGGAAATATATGTTTCTGGAATTTTATTGTCAGGAGACTTATGGGTTTACTGAAGTTTTCACATTTTCGCTTATAACTTTGGATTGAACCTTTCGAGAAATTCTATATTTCCATTGCTCCGTCATACCAGTGTAGACAGACATATTACTCTCGCCCCATACGCGAATAAAACAGGACACAAAGTCGCTGATACCTTTACAAAGTACTCTCCCGCATAATCTGTACAATTTCTTGCGGAGTAACAGAGTAACGCCGGCAAAGCTGTGCGGGTTGTCAAACCGACCATTTTCCAAGCGGGAACGTCTGTTTGGAAATGCGCAGTTTGGGTACTGCGGAGCGTGAATGTTTCAGAGCTGGACTTTGGGTTGTGTTTGGTAGCCTAATCAAGTATGCAAGTCATTAGCCATCAGTGTAAGGTAAATTCACGGACCGCACCTAATAGCATTTGTGAAGATGTCCTGCATCTTCCGATAATCCTTTGCTCCCGTCAAATTGGCCAGTGGAGTGACGTTGTTGAGAGCATTACGACGTGTACGAGTACGGTATGACCGACATGCTGTCTGCATATGGACAATTTGGTGGCAACGGCTGAGCCGCGACCGCAGCTCGTGGTCGTGCGGTAGCGTTCTCGCTTCCCACGCCCGGGTTCCCGGGTTCGATTCCCGGCGGGGTCAGGGATTTTCTCTGCCTCGTGGTGACCGGGTGTTGTGTGTCGTCCTCAAGTTAGTTAGGTTTAAGTAGATGTAAGTTCTAGGGGACTGATGACCATAGCTGTTAAGTCCCATAGTGCTCAGAGCCATTTGAACCATTTTAGACTGAACCGTTGTAAATAAGTATACGTAGTGGCTCCCCGAAAGGAGGACTTCGCATCACTCACGTTCACAGCAATTGGTTCAAATGGCTCTGAGCACTATGAGACTCTACGTCTGAGGTCACTAGTCCCCTAGAACTAGTTAAACCTAACTAACCCAAGGACATCACACACATCCATGCCCGAGGCAGGATTCGAACCTGCGACCGTAGCGGTCTCGTGGTTCCAGACTGCAGCGCCTAGAACCGCACGGCCACTTCGGCCGGCTCACAGAAATTAAGAAGAGACTAAAAGAGACCTAAAAGTTGCAAGTAACACCATATATTGTATCCCGAATATTTCAAAAATTGTAGCACCTACTGTCAGAAAAGTGTGTACCCGTGCTTATTACATTTCTCTATGTGTACAAACGAGCGATGTGCGTAATGGTTAGCACACTGGACTCGCATTCGGAAGGATGACGGTTTAAATCTCCGACCGCCCATCCAGATTTACGTTTCCGTGATTTCCCTAAACCGCTTACGGGAAACGCCGGGATGTTTCCTCTGAAAATGTACGGCCGTTGTCTTACCCCGTCATTTCCCAATCAGAGCCAGTGCTCCGTTTTTAATGGCTTCGTTGTCGACGGTACGCTAAACACTAGTCATTCTTCCCTCGTTCTTCCCGCAGCGAGATCGCGGCGTTAGAAATCGTTTCAGCGCACACACGGCTGCACCACAGAGATAATCGCGCAGCAGTACTAGCTTGGAAGCCAACCAGTACGCACGTAGGCAGTAGAAATCAGACACTGTTTGCCTTTTTCATCTACGAGTACATTAAGAATCACAATAGGAGGTTTTGCACTCACCCGATGGTTAATTCACGGATGCCGAGAAGAGCGTTCGTGAAAGTGTTCATGGGTTTAGGAAGAGATGAAAAGAAATTTTTTTAATTGTGTATGGTCGCTTGATGAATTAACAGTAAAACAACAGCTGTAGCGTGAACTGTTGACCTTTTCCAGATATATGGGCAGTGGCTGCACTCTAATGGATCTGGATTATCAATACAGAATTGCCCACACAACACAGCGTAAAACTGTGAGGAAAGTTTCTAAATCTGCGGGGAATCTTGCACAAAGAGTGCATCCCGAAATTCACAGAAGAAAGGTGGCTGAAAAATGTCAGGGGATTTGAAAGCATGCTATGTGATGGTTCAAATGGTTCAAATGGCTCTGAGCAGTATGGGACTTAACATCTGAGGTCATCGGTCCGCTAGAACTTAGAACTACTTGAACGTAACTAACCTAAGGACAGCACATACATCCATGCCCGAGGCAGGATTCGAGCCTGCCACCGTAGCGGTAGCGCGGTTCCAGACTGAAGCGCCTAGAGCCGCTCGGCCACAGCGGCCGGTATGCTATGTGATCTGGACAATGAAGTATCCATCAACCCAAGGGGGAAATTCACATAACAGTAGAAGAAATGTCTTCACTGATTGCCTTATAGACAATGCTGACAAATTACCACGGCAAGACAAATGTATCCTTATGTGATAGGTACAATGGTGGTGAACACTGAATCAATTTATCAAAAAATGGTTCAAATGGCTCTGAGCACTATGGGACTCAACTTCTGAGGTCATTAGTCCCCTAGAACTAACTAACCTAAGGACAGCACACACATCCATGCCCGAGGCAGGATTCGAACCTGCGACCGTAGCGGTCTCGCGGTTCCAGACTGCAGCGCCTAGAACCGAACGGCCACTTCGGCCGGCATCAATTTATCCCCGAACGTGAAAGACTATTCAATTTCTGTCACTACTAAAATGTGTACAATTATCTTTTTCCTGGCTGCAGTACAATAAAGCATTGACTACACTGAACTTGCGAAGGTAACAAAATTTACGTTAAACTGTTATTGTAAACTGAAGATTTGTTCATGCAGATGAAACGGCTCTCGCCATGGAGCAAAGCATTTGCTGATTAACGTTATTTCAAGTTTTCAGTGGCCAGATTCGAGCAAAAACGCCACCTCTACAACACAAACACGAAATAGTTTAACAGTGACGTTTACCTATATCGTGTCTTTACTGATTCTGTTTCGCAGCAAAACCAACACAAAACAATACACACACTTAAAACATGTGGCTCTGTTAATCCTACCATGATACTCCGTGCGAGTTGTATCCCACGTTTCAGGGTATTTTTTTCACACCTTCAACGAAACGCTCCACTTCCGGACCGGCTGTGTCTATGGCCGGCTGACTGCAGCACTCGATAGGGTTCCGAGCCCCATTCCGTAACGACGACTGCTGCTTCACGAAGAGGGAACAGAACGCTGTAATGCAGCAGTGGCTGGCGACCACAATTCTCTCGCGGCGAGTTCGGAGCGTCTCCGCCATAGTGATCGGCTCCATTGTTTCACATGCAGTGCCGTGACGCAAGAGGACATGACGTTGCTAACTAGCGATAGTATGGCTGGCTCTGAGCACTATGGGACTCAACCGCTGAGGTCATTAGTCCCCTAGAACTTAGAACTAGTTAAACCTAACTAACCTAAGGACATCACAAACATCCATGCCCGAGGCAGGATTCGAACCTGCGACCGTAGCGGTCTTGCGGTTCCAGACTGCAGCGCCTTTAACCGCACGGCCACTTCGGCCGGCTAGCGATAGTAAATCGCTCCGCTTGTATGCATCGAGCCTTAAGAAGTTTTCTGTATGTATATTAGACCTTCTGAATATTGTATCAAGTATCCTGCATTTATCTCCGATATCAGATGTGTAATATGTATACTGGCCGTCCATGTTAGTCTCCAGTTGTTGAATTTGAAGAGGAGACGTTTAAACACTTTGAAGAGTATTGGTAGACCAGCGCTCGTCAAGTGGCTCGAGCGTAAATATTTCTCACGGTAATGTGTGGAGACCTACGGTCAACAACGGCTACATCCATACCATCTGCACAGTGTCCATGCAGTGTGAAGATCTACCATCGACAAGCACAGTAAGCGCAATTGTATTTAGAGCGCTGCCGACTTCAGCCACAATTCCCGACTATGGTGCTATTTACCGATGAACACACGATGAATGGAATTGTCAAGCTGTACAACACTCCTATATTGGCAGAAGGAAATCCGTGTGAGCAAGTCGTTAGACGTGACCAAAATTCACTATCTGATGAAAAGTATCCATACACCCCTACGTAATGCGAAATTGACCATTACATGTCACGAGATGCGGACTCGCGAGGGAAGGGAGGCGGGGAGTAATGTGTATTCAGTAGAGAAGGAGTAAAAGCAGAATGGATCGGTCAGGGCAGCTTTGTATCTTCGAACGCGGAAGTCATTAGACAGCCATTAGATGCCACCTGAGTAACAGATGCATCAGGGACATTTCCACCCTACTAAAGCCCAGTTCGAGTGTTGCTGAAGTGATTGTAGAAACGCGAAGGAACAAGCACATCTACATCAAGACCAGGGAGGCCTAAAGTAGTGACAGGCACGGACCATCGAGCTTCGCGGAGGGTGAATGTAAAAAATCGCGTCAGATCAGCGGAAGGAATCACTAACAGCTTTCCAGCTAGAGAACTGATTGAGCCTAGGGAGTTAATAAGAATGGGGTACGATGATCGAACAGCGCCTCTTAATCCACACATTTCTGTAATTGGTTGTTGTTTAGGATATGTAGACGACACATTCGTTATCTGGCCACTCGGGGAGGTGGAGACGAGAAGCCTAATTCACTAATAAACAGCCTGCATCAGAATATACAGTTCACACGTTTGGCGCCAGCTGTTATGGCAACAACATCATAAAGAGGGAGACCAAGGTCAACCGATACAAAATAAGAGAAGATGGCAATGAAGAAAAGCTTCCGCTAGTGCACTTACCGTATGTGAAGGGCGTCAGTGAACGGCTAGACAACGTCCTCCGCCGACGAGGTTTGAAACCGATTTTCCGTAGCAGCCACAGGAACCACAACTTGATAGGTTCCACCGAGGATGCATTCAGCAGACTAGATATGCAGGAGTATATGAACTACATTGTGAGTGCGGAGCTGCCTACATATGGGAGACTGAGAGACCAGTTAGCACACGAGTAGCAGAACATGAACGTTGTGATTAGCACACCAATATAAATCGGCAATAGCGGAACACCACCGTGGCTGTGAACCTCTTATCTTGTTCCAAGAAGCCCGTGTGAAGAGTCGTGGACGCGGCAACGAATAATTTGAGAGGCGATTGAAGTTATTAAGCAGCGTGACAACAGCGACAGAGAGGACGGCTACAAACTTCCGGCGTCCGTGTTGCCAGCTATCCCAGTTCAACGGGCTGCGAGTGGTCGCGGATCAGCAGTCTCACCGGGCAGGGATCGACAGCCTAACAAACAGCTATAGGGAGACTGTCAGCCTCGCGGAGTGGCCGCGCGGTTTGAGGCGCCATGTCACCGAGTGCGCGGTCCCTCCAGCCGGAGGTTCGCTTCCTCCCTCGGGCATGTGTGTGTGTGTGTGTGTGTGTGTTGTCATTAGCGTAAGTTAGTTTAAGTAGTGTGTAAATCTAGGGACCGATGACCTCCGCAGTTTGGCCCCTTAGGAATTCACATACATTGGAACATTGGTGACTGTCTGTGCATTTTCGCATACACGAGGAAGTAAACGTACCACTTGAAGCCAAGTACTGACTGGCAGACTGTCGTCAAAGACTGACAAGCCCGCCAGCCCATTAATACTCGTAGCTCCTTTCCTACCAACTCCCTTCCGTAATGACTAGCCTATTATTTTTCAGGGCTAAGAAAGTTTGAGAAAAAAAGAGTGGTATTGACACCGATCGTTTGCAGTAAATAGAGGCACCTTTCCTCCGCCAAAACCAGTCTTACTCTGAGGAAGGCCGTTGACATAAAGACGAAACTGTGGCGAAACAAGCGCTGTATCATTTGAGAGATACAGAGGCGAGCGAGTGTGCCGGGACTTACGTCAGTTCACTGCTATACTCTGTTCATCACAAGAATAAATCTGGTCAGAGGCCGTAACACACGTACACTGGTGTTGTTACGCTCTTGGGAGTAGGTCCTACTTATATATTAGATATATTATAACTAACTTACGTTAAATCAAATTATAAGATATTCAGATTTATTACGAGCCATAAAGGTTTTTCTTAATCACGCTTTAGCTGTGTAGTTTTTATTTCAAAAATTGTGTACAATCACAGTCTCTGCACTGGTGTGCTCTGATAGTCGCGCTGTTAATATGCAGTATGAAAATGGGTGAGGCTGCTTCCCGTTCCGTAGTGAAACATGCGTGTGAAACGTGGTTAAAAAGTACTGAGGAAGAGGTTCTTCATATTTCTTATAAATTTACAGAAATAATCGGCTTTTAAGTTTACCGAGGCACTGTATAGATACAGTTGAGACACAAGTGCACATTGTATGTAAGGCGGGAACGGTAGCGTAGATGATTAATGGCTGATTGCAGTTCATGGTTCGCTGGTTCAAGTCTCGTCTGAGTCAATTGTTTTTCTCGTTCAATTTGGAATCCTACATCTCGTAACTGTAAATTTCATCATCATTTTTTATGAATAAGGCGGGTCGTCTTGTTTTTGATTACATATTGCAAATGAAATTCATGTATTAATTTCCAATATAAATTCTGAATTAT
This sequence comes from Schistocerca americana, assembly GCF_021461395.2. Taxonomy (NCBI): domain Eukaryota; kingdom Metazoa; phylum Arthropoda; class Insecta; order Orthoptera; family Acrididae; genus Schistocerca; species Schistocerca americana. The sequence goes on along the minus strand of NC_060130.1, from coordinate 424,231,333 downwards.
CAATATTTTATGAAAGATTGATAATAAAGGTTGCTTACATAAAAAAAAAAGATCTAACATTTTAATTTTTTAAGGCAAAAATGAAAAACCAGATACTCTTTATTTGGACTGTGTCCATTGTTTTATAACACAGATTGAGATAGGTGTAGAAACATGAATAACAATCATTTTCACAGCATCGTGCACACCACACGAATGCTGCATTTTCATATTTACCACTGTACCATTACAATATGAACCCAACAGAATTGATCTGGACCAGCCGGAGTGGCCGTGCTGTTCTAGGCGCTACAATCTGGAACCGAGCGACCGCTCCTGTCGCAGGTTCGAATCCTGCCTCGGGCATGGATGTGTGTGATGTCCTTAGTTAGTTAGGTTTAATTAGTTCTAAGTTCTAGGCGACTGATGACCTCAGAAGTTAAGTCGCATAGTGCTCAGAGCCATTTGAACCAACCATTTAGAACTGATCTGGAGGCAAGTTAAGGGATCTGGACCGAGAAATAACAAGACTGTTAAGCTTCCAGACGTACTGGAACTAACACACACAGTTTTATCACATGACACTTCCGAACGCAGTCGGGATGTAGAATGGCATGTCATAAAAGGAGAAAATGCGGCGCCTGGTTGGTTTCGTGGATTCCATTGTTGATCGACTCGTTATCAGCGTAGAGGACGACAGTGCCAGAACTGAAATGTTTCTCGCATTCGGATAAGGCATGAGCTAAGAAATTACCAGACGACTAACTGTAATTAGTACCTTCAGTGGCTTCAGTATTCAACAGTACGGTGAAATACCTACAGTATTCTTTTGCATCACGCATAGCTCGCTCCGAAAAATTACCCTACGTTTAAGTTAGAAATTTTCATCACTCATGCTTGAAATTAGAATATTATGCCAGGTGAGAAGGAGAGAATTTAATGCATTCCGTCTGGTCACCTAAGAAGCGTGCTGTAGTTCTGGAGTTTCGCCGATTATTATTTCATTCTCTTTGAAAATTAAATGACATTCGAAGTTGTATTGTTTCTTTCCCCGTGTCATTTTACGTCTGAATCGCAACTGCTCACATCATTGTGCATTATTTGGACCGCTGGCTGGCCAGTGCTGTCCTAGTTTAATGCGCCAGTAAAGCTGTTGTCCCGCAGTACCGCTCAGTTTACGCGCATGTAACACAGCATAAAATGTATCCTGATGACCGTACTTGACTGTACTGGACACAGCTTGGATTTCGCTCCATGTGAAACGAAATCCAATAAGATTCAAACATACGCGGAAGGATACATGCCGTAATGTTCACACCAGGTTTACTCTTATGATGAACAGGTTACCATAAATCATTTGTGCGTAGCATACAGGTATTGCACCGTAATTTAAGAATGAAATTAAAAATTAAAGTAGCTCTTCCAAATTTTGTTAACATATGCATCAGTATACTAACGTTTAAACTGTCAAATCTCAGAGTGTTCAGGTGAATATCTTTCCCTGAATACATCGTTTTAAGCAAAAAATAAGGGCGCTAAATAATAACGCTAGGAAACCAAAAATTAGTCAGAATGTGCTAATGTATGTCAAAATCAGCTGTGACAGGTTTCAATTTGATCGGAACAAAATTTTAGTCAGAATCCACGTTTTTGCAAAAAATAAGTGGCGTTAAATATTAAACTTAGAAATATGAAAATTTGTATGACGCTTCAGTTTACTATAAAAACATTAACTATATGACCCCATTAAGCTGCCTCAACCAGTTTTTGAGTAATTTACTAAAAACTAAATTTGGAACAAAAACGTCCTTATTTGTAGTACATTAAATATTATTTATATTAATGATAGAAAGTTTTGATTACAGCACCTGATGAAATCCATTAAATATTAGAGCTATAACAAGTTTCAAGACTTTGACATAAATAACACTCAATACAAGGTCTCTTTAAAGTTGTAGCTCAGAGGGCATATTCTACTGTCAGTTCCGTTCTAAAAACTGTAGGCGGCAGAGGTTAAATGTAGTTGAGCTAAATCTTTTTTGTGATATGACGTCACAGACAGACTGTTACTAAATGCATATTTTCAGTAATAATAGACAGTGAACTTGCGAGGATTGTACACTGTCCTGGATCGCTTAGATTTCACAGAAGTTACTGTGTGCCGCCGGTAATGATACCAAAGCCGCGTGGCAACTGATGAGAATATTTTCCAGTTTTGTGGCAAGCAATTATATTGATTATCAGAAGTCAAAAAAATGGTTCAAATGGCTCTGAGCACTATGGGACTTAACATCTTAGGTCATCAGTCCCCTAGAACTTAGAACTACTTAAACCTAACTAACCTAAGGACATCACACACATCCATGCCCGAGGCAGGATTCGAACCTGCGACCGTAGCAGCCCCGTGGTTCCGGACTGCAGCGCTAGAACCGCACGGCCACCGCGGCCGGCTATCAGAAGTCAAGGCGAAAGACCATTTAATGGGAACTTACTGTAGAGGTCACCTCTGGACTGCTCATAGTGCTGTTTCGGATAGAGACGTATATCATTAGTGTAATCGTCAGGAATATTACTATGTTGTGCGTGTGAAAGTTGATCAAATATATCTATCAATTAGAACTTAAATCTTCATTTATAATCATAGTTCCTGATCCCGCTGAGTAAACAGAATATAAATATTTCTTTCACTGGGCTGGACAAGAACGTTGACTTGCTGACTGGGAACTATGGTCAGTATGTTCACTATCGCTTTCTGGCTAACCACAGAAATAGTTTTTAGGCGCTAGTACAAGACGCCGCCGGCGCCCCACAAAACGTTAGTTTTACGATGAAAGAATTTTACGCAATGACGCGTTACAACACCCAGAAGAATTTTGATCATCATGACACTTTCAGCGGAAGCCTACGTAGTTATGAGTCAAAAGTCCATAGAAGCCCTTCATTCACGTAAAACGGATTTGTTGTCCACGTTTATACGTAAAATAAAATTAGTAATACAGAAACTATGCGTACAAATTCTTAGTTAGCTCGGTGATGGATCGCGCGCCCGTGTGCGATGCAGCCCTTGCACAGGGGAAAGGCGGGGCTGTTTCCCTCACTCAGACGGAAGCAGTTAACGAACAGCCACACTTCGTTTGCAATGTGCGTCATTCTCTACACCCCCAACGTATATTCTTATTTACGTTGGGCCTAAAAATTTTTAACCTCATTTGACGAGAACTGCTCGGTTTTCGTTACGTTTCTTAACGAAATGTTGAACACCGATTTGTAGCCATATGCAGACATTAGTTCTGTGTTAGCAAATGACCAGTTTACCGTTCTAATCAACATTCCGCAGGCGCTGTCAGTGCGTCCACTTTACATTGATGGCTGCTACGTCACCTGAGCAACTGCAACACCAGACAGAATATGCTGAAGCTTTGACGCCCTAGTCTCAATCTTCGACGCCCCAGACGCCAAAACCGCGGTTTTAGGAACAGTTTGCATTTTGAAAAGTGATCAGTGTGTCGTCGCGCACAACATACTCATACTAAGCGTTGTCGGCGTTTCCTTGATACGCACCGTATGTATATGTAACTCATCTGGTACAAAGAGATGGAAGCAGAATTAGGAAACAGGCTAAGCCCCTATGATCCCTACTGTAGTTTCACCGCTGGTGCACAGAAAACGGTGTGAGCGCTACGCGAAAAAAGAACGGCATCGCCACTGCATGTGACGTCTGCCACTTACTAGGAAAATACTGCCGGACGCGTTTTTTTTTTTTTTTTTTTTTAGTCACACCGCTGTTTGTTCGTGGGTGCATGTGCTCTTATTCCAAACAACGTATTTCATTCTGGTGACAAATAAAGCGCACAGCGAAATATTGCATTAGTATTCCTAGTAGCTTTGGTCGGTTAAGATAGTAACCGCTTTATCTGTACGTTAGGTGTGTTGTATATCCTCATTCCGATATGTTACCTCATTCCGATGGTTTCGTCTGCGTGTGCAATCAGTGTCTTACTAAATTCCTCTAGAAACCGGAAGTAGTTGACCATTTAAATGATTCATATGGCTCTGAGCACTATGGGACTTAACATCTGAGGTCATCAGTCCCCTGGAACTTAGAACTACTTAAACCTAACTAACCAAAGGACATCACCCACATTCATGCCCGAGGCAGGATTCGAACATGCGACCGTAGCAGTCGCGCGGTTTCGGACTGAAGCGCCTAGAACGGCTCGACCACCGCGGCCGGCTTAAGAGGTTGACCGTCAAGAAAGTTAGTGATGATATACAAAGGGCCACGTATGGAATATCTTTGTCCTACACAGTTATCCTTCTGTCTCTTGCTTAAAAATAAACAGTATTTATAGCATAACTGTCAATGTTTAACTGAGGTTTTATTCCAAAATTGTTGATTTGTAACGTTTAACAGAAGGACTTAGTAGTAAAAAAAATACAGATTTATCATATAGCGCTAGAAAACGCAGTATCCTAAAAAAAAGGTAAAATTAAAACGAAAAACGCAAAACAAAAATATATCAAACATCGCTTCAGTACTTCTTCGAGCTTATATAAAACATTTTTCTGTTATTAGTAAACATCTTTCGCGAGCTTATCAATAACAACAGAAAACTTTCGAATTTTGATCATGATGATGAACGTTCAATTGAGTACAAAATAACAACTATATAGATTTTTATGTTTATGCGTGTAAACTGTACTTTCATCAAAAGTAACTACTTTAGTTACATAAAAGCACAGAAGAACCATGGTCAACTAATTTTTATTACTTAAAAATGCAGTTTATATTTTGTAAAGATATAAAATACACAATGGACTAACGCTGAACGACGTGTGGTTCTAATTATCAACTGGAAAACAATCAAACTAGCAAACAAAAAACAAAGAGAAGCCGTCAGGTCCCATTTCCTCTCTCACACATTAATTTATGTTTCTGTCCTTACCAATGCCACCAATACTATCGGTAATCCAACCATTTACTACGTCTTTTATATACTGTACCAAAACTAGTGAATCGTATTTTTTTAGAGCGCTACTCTCCTTGGGTATGAAGATGTTTAGGGGCTGGCGAGAATTAGCCATTATTTTGTTGAATGACCCTGCACTACACTCACCTGCAGCAGTTCATGGAAACTATGAAAAGTGGCATGACAGGGATTCGAATCGTGCTTCCTGGAATTAGGGTCCAGCGAACTTAACGCTAGCTTGTTCGTAATCCAGCTTTGGGCAGGACGAACAGTGCGCGAAAATCCTGTAGTCATATATTAACGTCAACCACAGTATCAAATAACTTTTTTAATGAATAAAATAAAATAAAATCTACCTTAGTGCTGCTGGCTGTTACCGTCGTGTGGAGTCTATACTATTACATAAAGACAAGGCGTTGTTTAACGTTGTTACCAAAAGTCTCGAAAAGTTCTTGACCAATTTATTTTAATTTTTCACACGATACTTTAACGAACATTCAAACTGACATAGGCTACATGTTTTTAATCTATACAATAGTTAAATATATATTTCTATGTATACTAGTATACAAAGGCGAAACGTCGTTTTACGTACTTCTTGAGCGATTTACTACGAACTTTTACACGACGCTCTAATAAACATTTGGACAGGGGTGGGCTGTTTATTTTTGTAGTATGTAAAGCATACACAGGGTGTTTAGGGGTATAAGTGCAGATGCTGTGATCATTGATACCGTGATATGTGCCCACTTCAGTAGGTTAAGTGGTTTTGTTCTCTGCATCTAACAGCTTTCCCGCGAACACGTCACATAATTTACTACCTGGTGTTTTCTGCATAGTCGTAACTGCAGAATTAAGTGGACAATGCTTAACCATATAGATCAACCATTTTACGTGCGAACGTCCACACTTCAGCACTTGACCATCTCTCCGTTGGCTCACTCTTGCCACGTGTACTTGGAGCTACTAACCAAACTAAAATGATATTATTCTTAATAGCTATAATTATTCGTCTGCGATTAATACTGATATAATGTTACTCAGTACACCGTCTTCAGTCACCAATAAAAATATCTGCACTTCTAACACCCTGTATATACACGGTGGCCGGAAACAGACTGAAAAGCTTGTAACGACGTTGTAGCGTAGGTTGTACTGAGAAATAATTGTTAACAAAAAAATTCGATACGTTGCGCCATTTCCGAGTTAATTAACATACCGGTTAGCCAACCAGGCCTGCTAGATACAATTAGTGTCAGTTTTTCTCGTAGCATAGATAATAGCGCACGAGACTGCTCAGCTTTTGGCTCCGGTTCAACCGTTTCTACTGTCCCATATCCAATTTTTTTATCGCTCTCTTGTCCGATCTAAGGAAAGCGAACGAAGAACACCTCTGGCGACATCGTCTGTAGCAGGCCGCTTGAATTTCCGTGCCCAACTGCCTGTTTGGCTAACTTCAATGCTAATTAACTTAGAAACGACGCAATGTATCGAATTTTTCTTAACAATTATTTCTGAGCAGAATCTACCCTGCAACACCCGTACTTGCTTTTCAGACTGGTTCTGACCACTACTGTTAGCAAAAATCTCGAAAAGTTATTGATCGATTTACTTTAAATTATTATATGAGACTCTCACTCATGCTCCATATACCAATGATTCCAACCGATTTACGCATTTATTTTAACCCTCCGTTACTTGCGCGAAAATTCATGACATAGTCATTCGCGCGGACGACAGGTGTCATCAACAAAGCAAGCGGTCTATTTGTATGCTTTGAACTATGACTTATTTTATGATTTTTTTATTAAATCATAATATAACACATTTAATATTCGCACACAGTATATTATATATCTAACGTTTGAAACAATTTGTGCAATAATTTAATAAAGACCACTGGGTAGCCGCTCGGTCTCAGGCGTCTTGTTACGGTACGCGCGGCTCCCTCCCGTCTGAGGTTCGAGTCCTCCCTCGGGCATGGGTGTGTGTGTCGCCCATAGCATAAGTTAGTTTAAGTTAGATTAAGTAGTGTGTAAGCTTAGGAACCGATGACATAAGCAGTTTGGTCCCATAAGATCTTACCACAAATTTACAATTTAATAAGGTTACATTTCAAAACAACAAATTTACATCTGTTTTCCATGTAAGGATTGAGGTGTGTGTAACAATGCAACTATTTATCAAAAGAACATGGAAATGTTTATTTCAAAGCAACGACTTAACTATTAAGCATATACAAATAGTAATTTAGTGACAAAGAGCAAAAAAAATTGAAATAGAGAACACGTTATTTGACAACACAGTTTACACACCTGTCTTTTAGATGATCTAAACATGTCCAGTTGTTGCGTAGTGCACCATCTACGAGTTTTTTTACTTCGTGCTCTTCCACATATATAATACCTTCCACGTGATCCAATTGATTTTTCTGGCTGTTCCACAATTTCTTGAGTGCCTAAAAGTAATTTAGCCCTTCTCCGACTTTCACAAGGAAGGTTTTCAATAAGGGAGCATCGCCCTATTTGATGCTTTCAACAATGGCTCTGAGCACTATGGGGCTTAACAGCTATGGTCATCAGTCCCCTAGAACTTAGAACTACTTAAACCTAACTAATCTAAGGACATCACACAACACCCAGCCATCACGAGGCAGAGAAAATCCCTGACCCCGCCGGGAATCGAACCCGGGAACCCGGGCGTGGGAAGCGAGAACGCTACCGCACGACCACGAGCTGCGGACATTTGAGGCTTTATTTTTTCTATAAAATCAACCCTTTTTATAATCTGATTTGAAGCTGTGCAGTCGTATTTATATATACACAAAGCATTTATAGCTGCAATGTTCAAAATATTGTAAAACAATACCATAGGCCACCTTCTTGTATTACGTGACACATTGTACCTCTGACCAAGCAGATCTAAAAGATCTACCCCCACTTTTGACATGCTATAGAAAGTGATCATTTCAGGTTTATTTTGTTCCCCTGTTGAACGATCTATAGCGTCATTGAAATACATGCTTGACAACACCAACACTATTCTATTTTTCTTTGGATAGTATGAGACCAGTGTACAGTCCTGTCGAAATCCAAAGATAGATGATTTTGGCTCCCTTTTCCTTTTTGGTAGAAATTCTTTCGGCACTTCTATCTAATTGTTTTCGTACTGTTCCGACATATGTCAGTTTCTTCGCCTGACATTTCTTGACTAAATAGAAACTGGTAAACCAGTTGTCTCAGTAATATTTCTGCTTGTACCTTGTATTGGTTCGACCATTCAAAGAACAATATCTTCAGCTGAATTACTGGCATTATATGGCGTCTCTAGTTGCCTACCGCCGTACGGTTCTAAATTCAAAGTGTAAGCTGTTTTTACCTCAACCAAAGCACACACTTTTAACCCATACTTTGCAGGTTTGACAGGAATACATTGCCTGAATGGGCAGTTTCCTCTAAATGCCTAAAGCCGTTCGTCAACAGTAAGATATTCACTAAGTGAAAAATATCTTTGGAAATTGTTTGAGGCGTCTTGTCACAGACTAAGCGGCCCCTCCCGCCGGAGGTTCGAGTCCTCCCTCGGGCTTGGGTGTATGTGTTGTTCTTAGCATAAGTTAGTTTAAGTTAGTTCAAGTAGTGTGTAATATTAGGGACCAATGACCTCAGCAGTTTGCTCCCTTAGGAATTCACACACATTTGAACATTTTTTGAACTGTTCGTGAATAGTTCAAGTGCCTCTCTGATAGCAGCCAACTTGTCGATCTCTCTGCGAACACCTCTATCACGGATATTATCAGACCTCAGACATCTCAACAAAATCTGAATCGGTTTTCACTCACGCATAAATAACATGATTCAAGTCCGTTTCTCTTTGAGTTATACCACAATTTCGATATACTCTTCCTAGAAAATCTCAAAGATCCACACAGATAACAAACCAATGAAAGCTCTGATCTCTATCGCATCTGTTTCTTTAGCATCCCTTTCCCTAAAGAAGTTACCACGAACTTCGTTGCTGTATATATTACTGCATGTTACGATAATGTGTATTATGTTTTCTTCCAAGAACAAATTCAGAATTCCTATTTCGGTCTTTTTTTATACGAGCTTAGTTTTCTGGTCCAGGCAAATGCGTAATAATATCACAAGATCTGCTTCTAACATTGGTAGGATATTTATTTTTCCTCCATTTAGTTATTACATCTTTCCCTAAAAAATGCATCCTCCTGAGTTACTTCTTTCTGTGACTCATATTCATCATTTTCTGACACTTCTTGTTCTGTTCCTGAATCACGACCGCTTTCATGAACGCAGTCCTGTCTCTGAGTCAGCGCTATGACTCTGAGCATCTTCATCACTCAGTTCATTGAACCACTCCAGCAATACATTAGGATCTCTACTAAACTCAGTACGAGGTTTTTTTGCCTTTGACATTTCTTCCACAATCTAAAAATAAAGAGAATACTAAGTAGCACGGAAGGTAACTGCAATCAGTTTCAATACGCCCAAATTTGCGCAGATGAAAGATCGATTGAATCTAGGCAAGCAATAAAGTAATATAGACGTACTTTGTTTCAGATTGTGGCAGCAGAGCTCGCACGGATGACCAGTGTCCTTCAGACTATGATGATGTTTCATAAAAAATGTATCTTTCGTAACTGAAAGCCAACTATGACTGGAGCTAACAGCCCGAGAGTTAACAGAAAGGTACTGAAAATGGCGCGAAGTCAATCCAGCCCCGTCAGACAAAACTGAGCGGGAAAGTCATGTGGATGACGAGTGTCATCCGCGCGAGCAACGGAGGAAGCGACTTCAATTCCCAATCACAGTTTCGTATGCAATAACAATAAATAATGTTCAAGATTAGAGAGAGGGGGGAAGAGGAAATGGACAGAGAGGGGAGGGGAGGAAATAGACCTAGTGAGGGGGAAGAAGGAAATGAACAGGGACAGGGGTAGAGTGTGATGGACAAAGAAAGAGGAGAGGAGGTTATGGACAGAGAGAGTCGGAGATGGAGGAGAGAGACGAAAAAGAGGGGAGGGGGAAGGATATAGACAGACGGAGGGGGGGGGGAGAAGAAGATTTCGACGTATATCCAGCTCTAACGCATAGTTAGTAATTGTAAGGCATTGCCGGCTTCGCTAGTATAAGCAAAATGTACGAAACGTGAGGTGAGCAACATGCAAATTATGTTTGTTTGACACGCACTGTATGTAGATGTACCTCAGAAGTACGTCATTTGGTACATTGGGATGGAAATAGAATTACGGCATAGGCTCTATTCCTGTCACCTCCTCTCCCTCCCCCTCCGCCCCCCCTCTCTCTCGTTACGCTGCAGCTGCATAGAACGAGTGATGACACACAGTGAAAGAAAACCGCAGTGTAAAATATGCAAAATACACAAAGTGTCTGGAGCGCAATTTCCTCGCCAGTTTCATTTTGGCCAGTAGGTAGTTGGTATTTTGTGACTCCGAACAGCTGAAAACAGATTGTTCAACCTTTTCGACTGTAGCTGCAAATTCGTAAAGCATGGAAGAAAACTTAGCTTAACGGATTAGCGCACAATGGAGGGTACTTTCGATGCTAACAGAAATGACGTACCAAAAGTGCTTTCCGTCGACAGATTGTGGTTGTTGTTTTTTGCGGCTTTGTTCACCTACCGGCGAGTGGAGAGCATTGATCAGTCTGTGCTTCCTGGGCGGCTTAGCGATCTCTGGCTGTTCATTCGTGAGATTGCAGTTCATCAGCGTGTGGCTCGCAAAAACGGGTGAAATTCGAACTGTCTGCTTCCGCTCCACTCTGTGTGTCCGTTTTCATGGCTGCTCGGGCGCTCCACTCTCGCATGTGACAATGCTGTAATTACTTTCGCTAAACCGCACACGCTGCTCAAAAAAGGCTGCACGCCTGACGTGATACAGGTATAAATGATATCAGGACGCTGCACGCCAAATATCGGGTTTCTGCATGGATACCGCCATGCACCGTCCTGATGGTGCCATTTCAGCGAGTGATATGAGCAAGGTGTGAACTGGTTGCTGACGAACCATGCTTTAGAGTTAGAACTATATGTAAGGTCAAAAAATACTCCCAAATTTTGTTTATGTGTATAAACTTAGTCATTGTGCGGTAAATTGGACATATCCCGCCCAGCGCCATTCCATTTTCATAGTCTTTCAGTCTTGTTTGTTACCTAATAGATTCGTTTGTTTTCCTGCTTCCTCTAGTAATTCTCAATAGGCACCTATTACTGGTCGAGGGGCTTCCATTTTTAAAATTATTTCTGCATTAAAAGACCATGTATCAGTATTTTAAGTGAAAACTGTAATACACAGATATTGTAAGCTTTTCTTTTGAAACTAATCGGAAGCTTTGTTTTAAAAGAATGTATAGGTTACCAGAAGCTCTTGAGGTCACTTTTACCATTTTGTTTAGTAATTTTTGTGTCCATCTATTTCTTGTCGTTAAGTGCCCTTAACACTGATGAATCAGCTGGTTCTGTGTCTCCATTGGTGGTGGCTATAAAACTTTTATTATAGTGAGTACACAGTTCTTCTTTCACACTTGTTCTGTAAGTTCTTCAGTCAGTCGTTGAAGTTGATCTACTTGAGAAGCTAACAGGGGTCATTAGCAGTAAAAAGATGGTTTAGGTGTGCTCCATTAACACATATTTATTCTTCAATTAGACAATTTAAGGATATAAATACTTCCTCTACGGTTGTTGAGACAGTTTTGGTAACTTGTAACCTCCTCGTTCGACTCTTTACCCAATTCTACATTTCGCACAATCACGATGAAATCCAGTGGAAGCGGTAACACTGATTTATGTGTTTTCCATAACAGAAACATAGTTTGAATCAGTATCTCAGTCCTCAAGAGTAGTTAGTACAGATTTTGCTGAAACTATATAACTAATTTTATCAAAATGTTTTACTCCTACGCAAAGTGATAGTTCATGCTCATTGCTCTGACCTACAATTTAATTGACGGGTATCAAGTTGTCCATTGTGCAATATTTACTTCTAACGACAGCTTATCTTTGCTTAATTAATATCCTGTCTTTCAAGACACAATTATTACTTTTTATTTCACCCATTGACATATGGATATTTTCTGCCCTATTTTCAGTTGACATACGTTTATTCCATTGCAACATATATCAATTACTTATGTTGACAGTGCCAAAGGTCATATTACCAACACTTGTCGTGCTTTTTTGCGGTTTATCTAAGTCTGTTCAAAATGGTTCAAATGGCTCTGAGCACTATGGGACTTAACAGCTATGGTCATCAGTCCCCTAGAACTTAGAACTACTTAAACCTAACTAACCTAAGGACATCACACAACACCCAGTCATCACGAGGCAGAGAAAATCCCTGACCCCGCCGGGAATCGAACCCGGGAACCCGGGCGCGGGAAGCGACAACGCTACCGCACGACCACGAGCTGCGGACTATCTAAGTCTGTGCTTTTTTTTCTGTGTGCCATCAGGAGAATGAAATGATCTGATTTGTATTTTACCACACATGTAACTTCTTCGTTTGCATACTGAAATAAGTGACTGTTTTCTTTTCTTTCAGTGACTGTGACTATACGGTCTGCTTCTGGCACGACCTTGAAACTAACAGTTCTTCCATGCTATAATTTTTGTAATATAAAACGCTATATGTCACAAAAATCTTCTTTTTTTTAACAGAAAATAATAGGCAGCACGTTATGCTCACTGTCTTTCTTGGCGCTTAACGTTCCATTCACTGCCACGCAATTTTACACCACGGTACATGGCTCAGTTTCGATAATGTTGTGGGAAGCAACCATCCACGACCTCATTTAAGATGCCCGCTATTGTAATGAGGCTACCCGAGACGGAATTCTAACCTCCACAAAAATACAGAAGTATGGCGATAGGGTGTGCTCTAAAAGGTGGCCCGGCATCAGTTTGGTAAGTGACTTTGTGACGCGGATACGAGGTGTACCGGAAAACCAACCACAGCCTATATAGCGGTAATATGGGATGTGGTGACCTCGTTCGTTAAAACAGGCTGCATTATAACTAGCTGGGCTATCATTCTGAACATGCGCCCAATGGAGACTGCAGTGGCCCGTGATGTGGCGGTATTAGGAATACAGTCCTTCTTTGACAAGTGGCCCATGAACGTAAAATTGAAATAAATCATGACAGCGAGATGACCACTAAAGATGCTTGAAGTGAAAGGTATTCGTCCATCCATGAAATGGGCCTCATGTCCAAATGCACGCTGAAAAGAGTGCAGATGTCGTGTAGCTATATCCTTAGGAGATTACTAGAGTATATGCGCCGGAAATTACTAGAGTATGTGCGCGTATCATGATGTCGAAGTAGACGAGAGCCCTGGAACCATTACAATAAAGTTAGGGATGAAGCGGTTCAATTGGGCTCATCAGATGAGAAGACTGCGGTCATCTCTCTGCAATCTAAGAAGCGAATCATCCGTAAATGGGAGAGTACTCCACTATTCCTGGGGCCGATCGCAGTGGGCAACGCATCACATTCGCGTCCCTTTGTGTGAGGACAGATCTCTGAGCATACAGAGGAAACGATACACAGGCTGATGGGAGATGAGCGATCCAAAGGCTGTTCCTATTCCGCTTGGATGTCTTCGAGAAATTCCCGACAAGTGTGGGTAATAATCATGACACTGGATTGTAGTAGGTGGTCGACCCGTCTCGCACTGCCATTAAATGGTTAGTCGTTCCTGGAAACATTTCCACATTTATGAAATAAGACGATGGGCGACAGTAAACACACAGTCAGTGTGATGGTGACTCTGGCCAGTCTGTATTAGACACCACGTAATGGCAGATTGGAAGTTGACTTATATTCACACACAATTCCTCTGCTATATTTTGCAGTGACATTTGAGGTCGCGTTTCGGAAGCACAGTTGATAGCGCACAGTGTGTCCAACAAGTGTCGTGACTGACGTCGTGGTGAATGGGAAGGGGTAGACCGCTGTCTCTATGGTGGGGTATGGCGCTTGAGCCTGGAGGCACGCTTTAGTTGCCTTCGAGCCTTTTTAGCGTACAGATCGTGCCTGAAATCAGTCTATGTTTACTGCCGTGAACTATCGAGCAGCGTTCTGCCTTAAAATCTGCGTAAAACTGAGAAAAAATAATCCTCTGTCGAATGTATGGTATGTTTGGACAGCTGAGATGGTCCAAGCGACTTGTATGAAGAACTTGAACAGCCTTGCCGTTTTCGGGCTCCAGAGGAAGTGTGAATGTTGGAGGAAAAATAATAAATAAATAAATAAAAACCTCGTCAGGGTTCTAGTAGATAAAATCTGACCACAGCGATAGAGGATTACCCTACTGCGCACTGAGAACATTGTAATCCCTTCACACTTGCTGCTGCCATTCAGGCACAAAAATGGACTCAATACAATGCGCTATGTCATTTCAGACTGGCAGCTCGAGTCTAGGGGAAGCCAGATTACTGATTCGCTCTGTGACCAGTCTGTATGATGATGAGGTACCTCCTGACCAGCAATATCCCCTGATCTGTTACAGATACAAGATGTCTGGGACCAGTTTGGACGTAATCTCCATCCCAGTATCAATACCCAGGCTACGACGTTGTTGTTAAGAGAATACAATGGTTGAATGACTCGTTTCGCAATCGAATCACTTAATGGATTCATTCCGAAGGAGATGTGACATCATACTGATTATCGGTCGGAGGATGAGATCCACGTATCGTACAGCCGTTACGGCGTCTTCCATGACCACCAGCGGCGTACGTCGGCCCCATGTATTGCCAACCCAAAACAGCAGGGAACCTCCACCTTGCTACACTCGCTGGACAGTGTGTCTGAGACGTTCAGCCTGACCAGGTTGCCTCCAAACACGTCTCCGACGATTGTCTGGTGGAAGGCATATGCGACACTCATCGGTGAAGAGAACATGATGCCAATCCCCAGCGGTCCATTCGGCATGGTGTTGGGCCCATCTGTACGGCGCTGCATGGTGTCGTGGTGCAAAGATGGACCTCGCCATGGATGTTGGGAGTGAAGTTGCGCATCGTGCAGCCTATTGCGCACAGTTTAAGTCGTAACACGACGTCCTGTGTCTGCACGAAAAGCATTATTCAACGTGGTGGCGTTGCTGTCAGGGTTCCTCCGAGCCATAATCCGCAGGCATCGGTCATCCACTGCAGTAGTAGCCGTTGGGCGGCCTGACAGAGGAATGTCATCGACAGTTCATGTCTCTCTGTATCTCCTCCATGTCCGAAAACATGGTTCATTCCGAGACGCCTGGACACTTCCCTTGTTGAGAGCCCTTCCTGGCACAAAGTAACAATAAGGACGCGATCGAACCACGGTATTGACCGTCTAGGCATGGTTGGGCTACAGACAACACGAGCCGTGTACCTCCTTCCTGGTGGAGTGACTGGAACTGATCGGCTGTCGGACCCCCTCATGCATGGTTGTTTTCATCTTTGGGCGGGTTTAGTGACATCTCTGAACAGTCAAATGGACTGTGTCTGTGATACAATATCCGCATACCTACAGTATGGAAAACCTCCAAAGCAGTGATTATTAAGAAATCATCGGACAGGGATCCCTCAGCTCCAAAGACTTACAGGCCAATATGCCTAATAAACACCCTAGCAAAGATTCAGGAGAAGCTACTGTGTAAGCGCCTGCAAGCACATAGAACTCTCAGGGGTATGAGCCAACACCAACTCGGCTTCAGAATTGGCAGGTCAATAGATGATGCCATCAACCAGGCCCTACAAATAGTAAAAATACAAAACAGAAATACGCCATGGCAATAATAATTGACATTGCCGGAGCATTTGATAATCTCTAGTGGCCCGCACTGTTTCAGAGGTCAAAACATCTGGAACTACCGCAGTCACTGTACAACAGTTTCCTAGACTACTGCAAAGACCGAGTAGTCGAATGGCAGATGAACAGCCGGAAAGTAATTAAAAGAATTACCAAAGGCTGTCCTCAAGGGTCGATCTGGGGCCCCATCTTCTGGGACATAACAATCGAACCCCTCCTACAACTTCTGGATGGGGATGCCACGTCAGACGGAATTATCGCCTACGCAGATGACCTATTAGTTGTAGTCACTGCAAACAACAGAGTCGAGTTAGAAGAGAAAAGCAGTGGAATACTACAAACAGTTACACAATGGTGTCAGAACAATAAACTCAGGATAGCCGAAAACAAAACAACATGCACATTACTGAAAGGATCACTCCAAAGGAATCCTTCTGTTAAAATTGGGGACACAATCATCAAACGAGCACACGTTAGCGCTATCTTGGGGTACACATACTTGAAAAATTGAATTTCCACGAACACATAAGGCTAACAACAGGCAAAGCAGAAAAAATACTACACAAACTGGTGAGGATAAATTCAAAAAAGTACAGATTACCTCTACCAGTCATACGGACATACCACTGTGCGCTCTTCGAATCAGTACTCAGCTTCGCAGCTAGCACGTGGACACATAGACTGAACGTGGTCACCAACAAAGCATCGGTCAGACGAGGGCAGAGAAGTGTCCTACTAAGGGTTTCTAGAGCCTTCGGCACCACGTCAGCGGATGCACTGTGTGTGGTGCTTGTAATATACCCCATAGATATCACGATCAAATACAGAGCTGCAAGGTATTGGTTAAAGATGGGAAGACTGGATAAGGTACACACAATAACTGGTGTGCCGATACAGACGATACATCACCTTAAAAGTTGGCGTTTGGATACATGGCAAGGTGAGTGGGATGTAAGCGATAAGGGACGTAAGACTGCACGACTTCTTCCCTGACATAAGGGAGCGGTTGAGAATGAAACATATCGATCCCAGCCGCGGTATGGTACGTTTCTTAACCAGATACGGACCTTATCCCACGCACTTAAACCGCATGAGTCTGAGGCAGACACCTACATGAGCATGCGGGGAAGAAGGTTCTCCAGAGCACACTGTCTTTTTCTGCGGGCAATACGCGAACAATAGACATACACTACACTTAGACTACACAGATACAGACATAGATATATACACAGCAATAAGAGACGAAGAACAATGGTCACAGTATTTCAAAACAACACATGTAAAGTACATGCGGATACGACATAAGAGACATTCCTATGTGCAACGTAACAACAATTTCCAGAGGGTGGACAGCGATACCCACAGTGACAGCGAAAACAGTGACAATGGGGAGGAACAGGAGGAGGAAGCTGAGATGTGACATTAATAAGCATAAGGTGCTGGCGATCTAGCCAAGAAATCACCAAATGCTGTGCACAGATGGGCACCTAAAGTTAATACATAGGAAGTTAATACATAGGATTAGCGCTAAATAGGATAAGCAATACTATTTCTCTACTAATAACCATGTGTGTGTGTGTGTGTGTGTGTGTTTGTGCGTGTATTTCTGTGTGTGAGACTGGCGGTCAACGGCTCGAAGAAACCATTCTGAGGTATTCACCGTCAGTCACATTCGGTGATGGTACTAACAAATTTCTCCTCTATCCTATCATCTTTTTATCTTCTTCTTAAAAAACAAGAAAATTTATTTATATTTCAACCTTAAATTATCGTTATTTTGAAAAGTATAGTTCTTTGTAAAGGTTGTAGATAAAAGGAAAGAAAACTGTAAAAGATCAAAAACGACAATTGTAGATGTATGACCTGTTTTAAAACATCGAGTAACAAGTCTATAATTTGGCAATAAATAGATAAAGTAATGCACAATATCCACAGTCAATGTCTGTATTCAGTTGCTCTGGGAAACGGAGTGATGCAAAACTTTTTTTGATGTGTGTAAAATAAGTTCATAAAATTTAGTGGATAGCTTGCAAGATTACGGATCTAACACCTGTAGTAAAATGGAGAACTGAAAGGTCTTACTGCGGAATTTAAAGTTACTGGATCAGTCCGTCAGTCACATGCGTTTAGGGGCAGAGACATGAGACGAGATTACACCTCATCGAGAGGGAGGAAGAGGAGAGAGAGAGAGAGAGAGAGAGAGAGAGAGAGAGATTTATCCTGGGTTCATTTCATTCTTCTCGTGGCGTGTCTTTATTTGATCAAGTAATCAGCGCAACTGATATGCACTACTGGCCATTAAAATTGCTACACCAAGAAGAAATGCAGTTGATAAACGGGTATTCATTGGACAAATATATTATACTAGAACTGACATGTGATTACATTTTCACGCAATTTGGGTGCATAGATCCTGAGAAATCAGTACCCAGAACAATCACCTTTGATCGTAATGAAAGCCTTGATACGCCTGGGAATTGAAACAAACAGAGCTTGCATGGTGTGTACAGGTACAGCTGCCCATGCAGCTTCAACACGATACCATAGTTCATCAAGACTAGTGACTGGCGTATTGTGACGAGCCAGTTGCTCGGCCACCATTGACCAGACGTTTTCTATTGGTGCACAACATGCGGTCGTGCATTATCCTGCTGAAATGTAGGGTTTCACAGGGATCGAATGAAGGGTAGAGCCACAGGTCGTAACACATCTGAAATGTAACGTCCACTGTTCAAAGTGCCGTCAATGCGAGCAAGAGGTGACCGAGACGTGTAACCAATGGCACCCCATACCATCATGCCGGGTGATACGCCAGTATGGCCATGACGAATACACGCTTCCAATGTGTGTTCACCGCGATGTCACCAAACACGGATGTGACCATCATGATGCTGTAAACAGAACCTGGATTCATCCGAAAAAATGATGTTTTACCATTCTTGCACCCATGTTCGTCGTTGAGTACACCATCGCAGGCGCTCCTGTCTGTGATGCAGCATCAAGGGTAACCTCAGCCATGGTCTCCGAGCTGATAGTCCATGCTGCTGAGAACGTCGTCGAACTGTTCGTGCAGATTGTTGTCGTCTTGTAAAAGTCCCCATCTGTTGACTCAGGGATCGAGACGTGGCTGCACAATCCGTTACAGCCATGTGGATAAGATGCCTGTCATCTCGACTGCTAGTGATACGAGGTCGTTGGGATCCAGCACGGCGTTCTGTATCAGCCTCCTAAACCCACTGATTCCATATTCTGCTAACAGTCATTGGATCCTGACCAACGCGTGCAGCAATGTAGCAATACGATAAACCGCAATCGCGATAGGCTACAATCCGACCTTTATCAAAGTCGGAAACGTGGTGGTACGCATTTCTCCTCCTTACACGAGGCATCACAGTGTTTCACCAGGCAACGCCGGTCAACTGCTGTTTGTGTATGAGAAATTGGTTGGAAACTTTCCTCATGTCAGCACGTTGTAGGTGCCGCCACCGGCGCCAATCTTGCGTGAATGCTCTGAAAAGATAATCATTTGCATATCACAGCATCTTCTTCCTTTTGATTAAATTTCGCGTCTGTAGCACGTCATCTTCGTGGTGTAGCAATTTTAATGGCCAGGAGTGTACATTTTCCGACGTATTAGAAGATAACTCCACATCTCAAAAACTCTCTATGGAGTGGGAGATAATATAGTTTTAAATGAACAAAAGTAAAAATTTTCTCTGTATGGAGTATGTGGAAGAACGTGGTACAGTTTACTTAGCGTTGTGCAATGTGATGCCAAATTCTCATATTTGAGACGACTGTAGTTAAAAATCCAATCAGGCCGTCATGTATCACATTCTCTTATTTGAGTCTAAGTCTCTGTCAGTAACTGCCAGGGAGACAGTTTTCGTATGGAGCTGGTCAAGAATAGCTCGGATGTGTATTAACTTTAAGCGAAAAAATGTCGCGGGCAAAGGAAACTTGAAACTTTCTAAAATAAATTTTACGAACGTACACTTCAAATTTCGGTTGTGAGAATAGTCGATCGAACGAGGCAGCTGGATTTGGGCACATTTTGGGCAGAGAGCAGGTGGCGCCGCGCAGTGCGTACGGCCGTCAATATTTGCCTCTGATGGAGAGAGCAAACGCGGGCTGCAAGCCAAACACTGGCCATAAAGTGCCCGCCCTGCCCGGCCTGCGCTGGCCTCAGCCGGTCGCCAGCCCTTCTCTCCGGAGCATTCTCCAAGGAAGCAGGGGCCCAGCTCACGCATCATCTCTTACCATCTTCGTCTTCTGACTTTGGTTTGGTGCCGGCCGACCGTATTCACTTAGACTTTCCCTCAACATTCCCTCCCCCAACCTCTTTCACTTGCTTCTGGAAACTGTTAGATATCTACCTGACATGGAAATTCCATTTTTTCTGGATCCGAAGCGACATTTCAATATCTGTGCCATCACCAGGGTTCGAACGTGAATTTACTGCGTTCTGCGCACAGTAACTTTGCAATTAGCCTAAATAGACCTTCTAGGCCGATCTAACTTCTCATTGTCTGTCAGTGGTGCCTCCTATACGACGAACAACTATACGCATAAGTTCTGCCATCACGGGATTAATGCCGCTGCAGAGTATCTGAGACGGAGAGCCTTGGCTGATTTTGCCAAATCAAGAAGAATTTCGACCCGTGGAAGGCATACGGGGGTTTAGCCAGTTTAGGAAACGATCTGTTCCAGATTCTGTTTCATCTAAGGCTCGGTGATACGGTGCACCCTGGCTTTGTGTGAGTTAGATGTGTATAAGCAGTTTTCTTGTTTTTGAGTGATGTCTTTCGATTATACATTAGTGTCCGAAGGTCTGTAGTAGTTGCGTTATCCATAGCCTATATGTGATCTTTTGAAGTGTCTGATCTTTTTTCAGCCCAGTTTCTTTTTTGGGCCTTTCCTGGAAACTTATTCGATTTTGCTAATTTTCCTTAAATAATGCACGCGCTTGGGTCCTATCTCGAGTAATTTGGAGTTCTTTTACGTCCTATCTAGCGTCTTTACACAACGGGCTAGCCGTTATCAGTATTTCAAAATAATTACGTAATTTCCTTGTGAGTCTGTTTGTCTGCTCTCTGAATATGACTATAAAATTTAGTTCTGCAACTGTGTAGATACTCCACAAACCACCGTACGGTGCATGGTGGAGTCTACCTTGTACTACGGCTACTAACTCGCTTTCCTGTTCCACTCGGAAATGAATCGAGGGGAAAACGACTGTCTATATGCTTCCGTACGAGCTTTGATTTCTCTTATCTTGTCTTTCCGGGCGGTGTGTGAGATGTTTTTCCTACCCATCTGAATTAATTTACATTTAGATTAAACTACCATTCATCACGTCAAATAGAAATTCTATCCAAGCCTCCACATATCCTCCTACAGGCACACGACAGCAACTCATTCCAGTACACTTCAGCGTCACCAGCAAACAATGGCACATTGCTGGTCAGCCTATCCGCCTCATCGTTTATGTATACAGAGAACAAGCGTTCAAATGGTTCAAATGGCTCTGAGCACTATGGGACTTAACATCTGAGGTCATCAGTCCCCTAGAACTTACAACTAATTAAACCTAACTAACCTAAGGACATCACACACATCCACGCCCGAGGCAGGATTCGAACCTGCGACCGTAGCGGTCGCGCGGTTCCAGACTGAAGCGCCTAGAACCGCTCGGCCACACAGGCCGGTCGAACAAGTGTGATCCTGTGGGATTTCCCTGGGGCACTACTGGCGATACCTTTGTGTCCGACGAATGTTCACCGTAAAGGACAACGTACTAAGATCTATTACTTAAGAAGTCTCTGGAACGTAGTCCGTATGCTTGGACCTTCGTTAACAATATGCAGTATGACACTGTGTCAAGCGCTTTCCAGAAATCTAGGAATATGGAACCTCCCTGTTGTCTTTCATTCAGGGTTCGCAGAATATCGTGCGAGAAAAGATGAAGATGAGTTTCGCACGTGCAATGCGTTTTAAATCAGTGCTGATTTGTGGACAGAAACTTTGAAAATGTTCAGGAACTTTGCAGCAAACCGATGTGAAGGATACTGATCTTTAATTTTGCGGGTCCACTCTTTTACCTTTCGTGTATACGAGAGTCACCAGCGCTTTTTTTTCCGTCGCTTGGTACTTCGCCCTTGTCGAGAGATTCATAATAAATGCAACCTACGTAAGGGCCGCTACTGAAGAGTACTCTCTGTAGAAACGAACAGGTATCCCGTCCGACCCTGGGGACTTATTTTCTTTCAGCTGTTTCAATTGCTTTTCAACGCCAGGAATGCCTGTTTGTATGTCCTCTATACGGGAATTTGTGCGGCGAGCAAAGAGTAGTATATTTGCACATCTTCCGCGTGAATGGTTTTTTTAAAACGCAAAATTTGAAACTTCAGTTTTTCTTTATCACACCAGACTGGTCGATGAGTGATTGAATTCAGTCATTCCTTATTGCACCTGCAGTTCTCTCAATGTGTGTGTGAAGCTCAGTGTTACTATGTCTTCTCCATTCTCCTTCAATTTTGATTTTTAAATGAGCCAAATGTTTTCTTGAGATGTTTCTTTTAGTGGTTTACAACTCCTCCATAATTTTTCGTTCAGTAAGAGACATTCTGCAGCTTAAAGTGGTACTGAGTGTATTAACGTAGCGTAGTTAGCAAGTTTGGCGTTCAAGGATATTGATTTTTTGTTATAGATGTCTTTCACTGAGTGCCACGCTACCTTGAGAGAATTGCATCCCTTTCATACAGTTTGTTCAACATTTCCCCTAAATTCTTGAATTTATTGGTTCGATTAATTTTCCCATATTTAGTTTTCATGTCTAACGGGCTGTCATAATTTATTTCATAAATTTAGTTTTCTCAAACGAGCTATGTGAACCTGTTTTTCTTTCCAGCCTATTTTCAAGTACATTTTGGTCACTATTTGTAGTTACTCTCCAAGATCTGCGAAGACTAAGTGGTCTATTAACATTTTGTCTCTCCCGTTTAATTATTTTTACTTTTTATTTTTCTGGTAAACTGGTTGATGTCTTTCTATATTGGATCGTTTGATAGTGAGATCTTAGTCTCGAAACGGTTTATTATGGCATAAGTAAATAAAGGAATTTCTATGTGGCTATGAAACATTTACTTCCTAAAAAAGTTAGGATTCCTAGACTTTTGAACAACAGTCTACGCAAATTTCAAAAATGGCTCTGAGCACTATGGGACTCAACTGCTGTGGTCATAAGTCCCCTAGAACTTAGAACTACTTAAACCTAACTAACCTGCAAAATAAAACAAGGGTAACGGAAATATTGTAATTGACATCTGAAGACCAAACTAGATGCCTACCAGGCGACAATATTGTCCATTGTACTGCAAACCTGCGAGACTTGGCGTCCGTATCGAGGTGACATCCAACGTATAGACACTTTTCATATGAAATAACTCGGAGATCTTCATAAAGTGATATGACACAAAAACGTTATATTACAGTTTTTGGGGCAAGAAGTCTGTACTAAATCATGCTTTTGTATTTGCGGCTTCATCTTCTGGTGAAATGTGATAGAATTACAGATTTGTTGTGAGAGGGAACTAATTCGTTAGCCCCCCAAATAATGTTACAGAAGGTTAAACACAAACTCATTATACTTCTTAAAATTATTTCTGCTGCAAACGAAAAGTTTACCACTCGGAACACAGCAGTACCGTGGAGAACTGTATGAAGTGCTGAGAGAGATCTGTCAGATTCCTCTCATATCTTTTTGCTTTTCTAAACTGTTCATTGGCTCTTACCACTTGCTAAATGTTTGCAAAAGAACCATTGTCTCGGAAAGAAGTGTGCCATTATTTTCTTTAGGTTTGTGTGTTTCATAAATGATTATCTGGCTTCACTGTCCTCATTTCCTTGCTAATCCAACAAATATGAAAATCCAATTTGACAACGAACGACAGAGGGGCAGATTAATAAGAGAAACATGGGAATATTCTGGCTTGTGTCTTACTACTTGCATCTTGACCGAGGCATCTGTCTGCTGTAATTAGAAATTGGTTAATACTGGTTTCCAGCAGTAGTTTCAGTGTGAGCAGAGCGGAAACAGTTGCAGTCATCCTGGTATTAGCTGCTCTTAATGGAATCTAGAGAGACAAATTGATACTACTCTTAACAGATCAATGAACAAGCATATTAAATTTTATTGAAATAATAGTGTTCGGTCTTACGAGGCAGTGTTAGGGTGCCTGAGTTTCACACAAGAGTCACGTATCCCTAAGACAGTGCCGGACATTTGCTTAACGCATCGAGAGGAACAGCTGTCCATGGCGATCTATTTACACGCCTGACAGGGATTCGTCATGGTCTGTACTTGCAGGAATGCGCCGGGGAGGACATTTATACGATTAACGGTGGATCCACGTCTCTTGCAGATACGATGGCTCCAGCCCGGAAAAAGACAAATGATTCAAATGGCTCTAAGCACTATGGGACTTAACATCTGAGGTCATCATTCCCCTAGACTTAGAACTACTTAAACCTAACTAACCTAAGGATATCACACACATCCACGCCCGAGGCAGAATTCGAACCTACGACCGCAGCGCCAGAGCCGTTCCGGACAGATACGTCTAGAACCGCTCGGCCACAGCGGCCGGCGGAAAAAGGCAGCATAGGAACTGATGACCGTGTACGCCCCCAGACGACATAGTAGCGCTAAGAGAAAATTGACGGCCTACTGATTAAGTAGTAAGTTACGACCCCGGCAGACATACCGAGGCCAAATGTGTTGAACAAAACTGTAAGAAAAAAGTTAAGACGCTTTCGAAAAGTATTCAGTATGGTAGGGGAAGAAACGGGCACTTAACTCATGTCTCATAGGTTATAAAGCCAAGACCAGAGCTCTCACTGGCCCCTAATATGAGATGTAGATCTTTGTGATGGTCTTATGATATGAGGAATGGACTCATGTTGAAAATGTTTTCTCTTTGAATGCGTCAATCAAATAAGCACGAGGCATGGTTCGCTGACGTGAGGTTTTGACGGATTTATTTTTGTTGAGACGCCAGAGTTACAGAAACGAAGAAGTGAAGAGGACATTCGCCCTGGAGGACAGTTGAGTGAACATACTGTTGCGGAGACCGGTGGAGAGAACATTTCCGTGTCGGAGACCGATGAAGAGCAGTTTGTCTTCGTTTGAGATGCAAGGTGTCAGCCACAATGGTGAGTATTCTCGCTGCAGGATTAGGATCTAACTAGGATCGTCATAGTGTGAAGTTTAGGAGCCTTGCCACTAATTTAGTGTTGTTTCATAGCCGTAGTCATGATTTATAACTCTTGATTTCAACTCTTTTTGCGTTTCGGGACACAAAGTTATCATCTTGAGTTACCTCAGAGTTGCCAGTTAACTTGTCTGGTACACCTATTAATTTTGGTGCATGTATTATCTCTCCTTAACGCCATGGGTAACGCAAATATTTCTGCTACACCATTTGAAGTCTATTTAGTCTCAATCTCTGGAAGTAATGCCTCTTTTACATCGTGTTTTCCGGTACCTGGCGAACCCACCACAAATGCTTTGCTTGTAACTGAGACAGTTTAATACTACATGCATTTCTAGCTATTTTGAACGAAGTCGTTCACCATGTTTAGCTTTTTCTATATGTGTAGAACTTTATAAAATAAATATATGCTAATCAAATTCCTCTTGATGTCATTTTGGTAGTTAATTGATCCCAGTCCGCAGCTCGTGGTCGTGCGGTAGCGTTCTCGCTTCCCGCGCCCGGGTTCCCGGGTTCGATTCCCGGCGGGGTCAGGGATTTTCTCTGCCTCGTGATGACTGGGTGTTGTGTGATGTCCTTAGGTTAGTTAGGTTTACGTAGTTCTAAGTTCTAGGGGACTGATGACCATAGATGTTAAGTCCCATAGTGCTCAGAGCCATTTGAACCATTTTTTGAATTGATCCCATGTCATTTGAATACAGATTAACCATTGCCATCAGTCATAAATATACGTGAGGGACATTGTTTACTGTGACATTTCTGTTGCGCAAATCTTCTTTTAAATAACAGAGAGCTTCTGACCATCCTATATGCCACAGGATATATTCGTTTATTTTGTATTAATCACTGATGCTCAGGCATCTGATAACCCTTTGTGTTGACTCATTAGTACAATGTAACAGCAACAGCTTATGTATTCCTCCAAACAAAGTAGTAGAATTCCTTCATTTAAATCACCCTGCCAGGATATACAAATAGTTCCCCCATAATAGACGTCTTTCATTTAGCTCACCCTATCAGGATATTATTCAATGTAAGCAGACTTCTTTCATGTAGCTCATCCTGTCAGGATACATACTCTCCCATGGTAGCTATTTTTCATTTAGCTCACACTGCCAGGATGTTATCCACATATTCGTTAATAGTAGGTATCTTTCTCTGTAGTCACATTTTGTTTTCAACGCTGTGTAATATTATGTTTTGGGCTAACGAAATTCGCATATTTTAGTTAAAATACATAATTTCACAAAATACTAAATCATATCAGACTATTTCACGTTAGTGACACAAATTTTCGGGCAAGTCTAGAGTAATGTTGTACGAGGCAGAGGTATCACCGTCTTTCGTTCACATAGACCTCCTGCCTGCCTAGTACAAATGAGAATTAACATTTTATCAGTATTTTTGTGTTTTACTGCTCACTAAGAAAAAGCAGCCAAGCAAGATTACTCTTTGATGTCCTGAGGATGACGACTTCGCTAATGCGGAACATAAGCTCGGATAGGTCAAGGAGGGTAAAAGCGGCCATGGCTTGATCGATGACTCTAACTCATTACTTTGCTTAAATTATTCAGGGAAACCTAAACCTGGATGAGAATCTGAGGCTCTCACCTCGCAAATGCAAGTCCAATCTACATGGTGATCCAGGAGGAATGGTCACTATTCAGGGATATGACAGGAACGAACATTCGAAGTAAATGTTTCTAGTAATCACGGGTCCTAAACTGAATACGTGAAGTGCTATTAGCATTTCTTCATCTTCACTAACTCTTTAAGTTATGGATTTTAGTGTCAATGTTTTTTGTTGTTTTTGTTCATATCACCTTCTCCCAAAATATGGAAAGCAAAAAGCTTGCGGTAGGAGAGATTTGTTTCACAGTATTGCACATGAACAAGTGGTCATAGGTCTTAAGGCACGCATTTTAAAGCCTATGTTTAGTAGAAGTTTTAGCTTTAAATGATTGTTCCTTAAGACTGTTTCCCCTTGAGACACCTTGTATATTACGAGGCATGCTGAAAAGTAATGCCTCCGAATTTTTTATGAGGAAACGCTTAAAGCTTTTTAAACAAAACAAACGTTATTAACATTCTACATCTTTATGCTTCATTTCTACGTATTTATTTTTCAACATAGCCTCCCTGGCGGCGAACACATTTCTCCCAATGAGAGACCGACTTGTTGAATACAGTCGGTGTAAAATATATGACTCTGTTGACGGAGCCACAACCTGACCTTTGTTTCCACCGCTTCATCACTATCAAAGTGAAGTCCTCGAAGATGTTCTTCAGGTTTTGGAAACGGATGAAAATTGGATGGGGCCAAGTCGGGACTGAATGGAGGGTAACCGCTCGCAGTGAACCCAAGGCGTCGGACTGTTGCAGATGTCTCAGCGCTCGTGTGTGGTCTGGCATTGTAAAGCTGAAGGACAGGGCGCTCCAGCTGTGGACGTACTCTTCGAATTTGAAATTCGATTACAGCACGCTGCTACTCACGCACTACCAGAGTAGCGTTACACGCCATTATGCTACATGCTACAATTCGGAGCCCTCTTAACATCAGAGGGCTGCAAATATGTACGACGTGAAGAATATAGTTGCAGAATCTTTTAATTAAAAAGCTTTAGGAGTTCTCATATAAAAAATTCGGAGACATTACTTTACAGCATACCCTCATACTAAGCTAACTGAACTTTGTACAGTAACCGGTTGTCTATCTAACGGCTTCCAAGGATAACAGAAATGTGGTTTTCGATATTTCACGTCATTACTGACCGAATTTAAAATGCTTTAATACTCTGCTCATTAAGAGGAATAATCTAATGATAAAGGCTTAACACAATAAGACGAGTGTTACAGTTATAAATAGTGTTTTTGCCGTGAGGCAGTGTGACTGACGGTGCGCAATACTGGGACTACACGGCCCAGTCACATTAATGTGACGGCCGCATATGTCGATGTCAAAGTGCAATAACCACTCACGGACGACAGGTGACAGCACTAGCAGTGGAGGGTATACAATGCGTGTGGAGAAGACGTAGAAAAGGTTTAGTCGTTGTGGAAATGCGGAAACAGAGCGGTTTACCTGACGTGCAGAGGGGTCAGATCATCGGCTTTCGGGCCAAGGGTGGATGCACTTCCGAAACTGCAACTGTGTTGCACCTTGGGCCATAGATGACAAGAGTGAACGACGGCTAAGGAAATGAGTACGGACGAATAGACGTGCAACTGTTGTGTAACTGACCGCCAAGATGAGCCAAGGAGCTACCTACAGTGTCTCCTCAACGACCGTCTAGCGAAAGTTGCTGCGTATGGGCCTCCGCAGCAGACGCACGGTTCATTCACACCTGCTGACTGCTGCTCATTGGCGATGAAGATTGGATTTTGCACGCCAAGACCACAACTGGACGTCCGCCGAGTGGCGACAGGTGGTCTTTTCAGATGAACCACGTTTTATGCTCCATCGGACAGATGGCTGTTGGAGTATACGGCGTGAAACGTGTGCAAGTAAACAAGCAGGGAGTATTATGGTCTGTGGAATGTCTTCGTGGCATTCCCTGGGTGATTTCGTCATTCTGTAGGGGACAATGGACCAACAAATGAATCCATCTATCCCTGGGGACTATGTCCACCGGTACA
Source organism: Schistocerca americana (assembly GCF_021461395.2). NCBI lineage: Eukaryota > Metazoa > Arthropoda > Insecta > Orthoptera > Acrididae > Schistocerca > Schistocerca americana. Next base: position 424,202,652 of record NC_060130.1, on the reverse strand, counting down.
TGCAGTTTTTTTCTCTTCGGTATGATGACACCTACCAGCACGACAATGCAACGTGTCATACAGCTGTCAGTGATTCAAAGAGCACCAAGGTGAGTTTACGGTACTCCCTTGGCCACCAAACTCCCCGTATTTAAACCCAATCGAGAATGTATGGGACCACCTCGATCAGGCAGTTCGTACCATGGTTCATAACTGAGAAATTTAGCGCAGCTGGCCACATCCCTGTCGGTGCTTTCCAGAACTTCACTGGCTCTCTTTCTGCTCCTATTGCAGCAGTCCACTCTGCAAAATTTGATTATTCAGGCTTTCGACAGGAGGTCTCATTAATGTGCCTGCACAGTAAATGTACTGAGGATTTGATAATGAGGGCGCATAGCGACTTCAAACGAACTTTATGCATAGTTCCAAACCATTACGAAAATTTTTCTCTCCGACACTCTCAAAAAATGATAAATGGAAAAAAAGTTTATCGCTCTCTACGTTTTCACTGTTCATGCAGTAAAATTTCAGCAGCAGACATAAGTTTTTAATGGTTCAAAAGCATTTGACGAAATCTGAACATGATTCGAAGCAGCAAAATGTACTTACGCTTTATCAGCCCTCCAGTTTTCCACCCTCATTTGGCGTTATCACGCCCGAGTGCCACATTAGCATGAGCATGAATAAAAGAGCAAGGTGCCCTCTAAGACCCCCCAGTTCGGTAACATCCTCTGTGCCACGCAAGCACCTTTCTTGAGCACGTTACAAATGAACTTGTGCTCAACAAAGGTGCGTGGGTGGCACCACGGGTGTTGCCCTTGTGGGGGGGGGGGATTTTAGAAAAACTCTTTGCCGTTTAACTCACGCACATGTAAATGTTGCACTCAGTCATGATCGAACCACAGGAGGATGGAAAACAGGAGGGCTGAAAAAGCATAAGTACGCTTTTCTGCTTCGGATCACGTTCGAATTCCGTCGAATGGTTTTGAATTGTTCCTAGTGGTGCCAACCTGTATACGAGAGCAAAAATTACGGGTGTGCTGCACTCCTAAGGGTCGCGGTCAAGTTGAATGCGGATGCGGCTCCACAGCGTCCTTAGAGCAGGGTTGAAACGTCCAAAGGTGTCAGGGGTGTCGAAGGTTCTCAAGAACATCTTCGTGTGGCTCATCGCACTGTGAACTATAGCTTTCGACCGCGGAATGCGTGGGAATCAACGTCCTGTAGAAAGGGGTGGTTTCATTGAGCGTCGTAATGGCAGGCAATTACAGGTTTAGAAAAAGTGATCCTTTGATTCTGTTGCGCAGTATATAAGAGGGCTATTCGGAAAGTAAGGAACGATCGGTCGTGAAATGGAAAATACAGTGAAAATCTGATGCAGCTTTGCACAGATGCGTTGGGCACTGTGTCTAGTTTGCCCGTCGATCGCACCATGTCACTCTTTCCAGTTATGAGCTCAATGTGAGAACGTAAAGAAGGCTAGAAATTAGCGTCTCCCACCAAGTATGAGTGCCTGGCGAAAGATTTCACCTGGAGCTATGCAACCCACATAACATAACTGTCATGCGGTTCGTTCTACACGACAATTCTCGGCCGCACTCTTCAGGAGCAATGAAGATGCTCCTGCAGCGTTTTCGGTGGGAAGTGTTTGAGCACCCACAATACAACCCGTAATTGGCTACCTCTGAGGTTCATCTCTGCTCAAATCAACCGCTGGCTATGAAGACAATATTCTGACACAGACAACGAGCTGCAGTCCAGAGTAGAAAATTCTCGAAAAGCACTGGCGACTGATTTAAATAACGGGGGAATTGAAAAGTTGGTACAACGTTACGACAGATGTCTAAGTCTGAGAGGCGACTGTGTAGAGAAGTAGCTGGAAAGTGTAGCTAACCGTCGCAAATAAAACAGTTTTGATTTTCACTGTGGTTTCCATTTCGCGACCTATCGTTCCTTATTTTCCGAATAGTCCTCGTATTAGCTATAGAACCTGATTTCAGTATGTAAATGAATAAGATAAACATACACTTTCAGGTTCTTAATAATTACTTTGTTGTACACGTTCTTACAAAACGCTTCATTACATCCTTTTTGTTGTACTTGTCAATCATAAGAAAGTTAATAGCATGATTATCAAAAGATGTATACCCATATTGATATTCCACGTTAAGCGTATTAACAAACTGTGTAAACCATCTAGCCGTAGGACCGAAACGTGGTACTGGAGTGACCAAACACCTACGACTCCATACATGCTTCCTAATTAGATGACGTCGTCTCAGCCTTAATATCCAACGCACTCGAGATACTCAAGCGAGGGGTCGAATAACTCTCCGACAACGTGCACATCGTCGCGCATTTACATAAATACAATGTGTTATATAGCAGATGGCATGAACAATATTTAGACGATTAATTAATACTTCACTCCCAATATGAAACTCTTTCGATACTCTAATTGCAACGCACTGTACAGACACAATGGATATATGTCACCGAATGCATCTACAAAATTATATGATTCTACGACAAATGCTTCAGGAGATAAGACTTCATGAATAATGTGGTGCGTGAGAAACGTGCTTTTACTGATAACGGAGCGCAAATTACCCAGACTATACTCATCCAGTGTATCGTAATTTGAGCGCTTAGCGATTTCCAACAAACTCTTAGCAAAGCTTTTCTAAACTTTTTCTCTCTTTCATGCTTAATGTCAAATATTTAAAATATTAACGCATTTGGAAAGAAATCAGACATTTGAAGCTGTCTTGTACACGAGACTTCGACTGTTTAAAGAATCGGGTGTTTGCTGGTGCTTTAACTAATACGCCTCTTCCCAACGTGGCGTACTCCATAATTTCCCTGGCTGTTGTCTCTACCGAGATTCGTTTAACATACTTCGGTATACAGAAGTACAGCCTCCCTTTCATAGGAGTAGTTATGCCTGTTTCAGTTTTATCAAATGAAGGGGCACCGTGAATAAGATATCAGTTTCGGGAGAACTGGGCTTCGAATCTTTGTCCGTCAACCCATATTTAGCTTTTCCGTAGTTTCCTGAAGTCGCAATTGCGAAATTCTCGGATGGTTTCTTTGAAAATCGGCCGATTTCATCCGCAATCTTTGTTATATCCGAGCTTGTGGTTCCTCGCTGTCAAGTGAGATGCCGAAGGGATGTTAAAACGCTAGCTTTCTTTTTTATCTGCGTTTCTTTGCATAGTTCCTCATTTGGTCATACACGCCGCTTTATATATAGAGCATGAGTTTGCGGCATTCGAAATGAACCGGTTGCACACATTTTTCTTATTTAGTTTAAGGGTAATGACTAAAATATCATGTTTCATCACTGCAAAAACTGGTTGATTTCATGCCGTTATTTAATGGAGAGGTGTCGTCAGTATCGTTAATTACAGCCACAGCCTCCGTGTAGAACACTCTGTCGTCGTAGGCGGAGATGCTACGAGAGGCAGAAGAAACATAAGAAAGGCTATTGCGCCAGAGGAATGTGCCCATTGGGCAGGCGAGCGAAATAACTGGAATTACGTGAATTCCTCGGGTCATAGAAACCGGAATTCCCCATGCTTACCAAGGGATCCAGAGAACTTAAGGAAGGTCGTTAAATAACTTGCACTTGGCACGCTCTAGTACATTATCGAATCTTGCGAAGAGAGAAGGAAGTGGAGGTAATTTTCCGAGGGTCTGCGACTAACAAACAAATTTAATTTGGGAGTTCTCTCTAAATAGCTTTCTTTTCTGCATCATAGGACTTAATTTTGTATGTGTTATATCCACATTGAAGTTTACATATCAAGATAACACGGAACATGAGTACGATGTGGGATTTAGTGTGGAAAAAGAATGTCACGAGACCATAAAAATGATTTCTACGAGAAAGATAAGCTAGCTTAAAGAATATGAACCATCATTAAGTCAAGGAATATTGTTAAGGGCAGAGTGTCTTCTTCTCCAGTAATCCTGATACTCTTGAGAATAATGATGATGCCTTATGGTGTTTACTGTTGAATTGCAATTATTCTCATATCTATAGCTTAAGGCAGTGCTTCTCACCCATTCTGAGACCATTGTCTCATGCCGAGATGTCTCGCAGTAACACCAACAAAGTTTAACACATAACTAAATTCTTGGAGATGAAACAGTTAAGAGTCCTATTTTTAAAACGAAGCACGTTACTGACGTTCAAGCGATAGAAACGCAATTGTTGGGTACGTATTTTATAAAATCAAGAGATAATTGATCAACGATACGGTTAATACTTCTTATTTCTAACAATCTTTTCATATTAGTTTTGACCTCGGGGAATACATATTAGGCGAGAATTCAGCTTTACAACTGTAAGCTATAGTGTGAGGCGTTCTCAGATAACGCTGGGCTACAGAAACCAACTTTCCGTGAAAATGTTGCCAGCTCTGTTTCATCATCAAAAGTCGTTGTGCCCATTCCTGAGCGTCGTGACCAGATGACCCAAGCTTCTCCATCCTGGACGGTTACCAGCTTCTCTTAGAAGCTGCTGATGAGTTAGACCAGAGATCTTCTTAATTCGATCCACCCACCTTCTCTCTGCTCTTCCGCTCGGTCTCTTGCTCTCAACCTTCCCTTCCACGGCTATTTCCTGTAGGAATTCCCCATATTTCTTCACAATATGGCCAAAGAGCTGGAGAATTTATTGGTTAACACGAGAAGAAAGGAGTTGCTCAATAATGGACATATTTGTTCCTCTTTCAGTCCATGTTATGCATAGCACCCTACGACAGCACCAAAGCTCAAATGCATCAATATGCTGCTTGTCTCTGGCCTTAAGAGTCCATGTTTCGCAACCGTAAAAGAAAACCAAAAACACGAGTGTTCCAAAAAGCCGGATCTTTGTGGTGTTCATGTTTGACCTATTCTGCCAGACCTTCATGAGCTGCTTCGCATCCGTCCTTATCTCATCTTCACAGCCTACCGTGTCGCAGATGGTTGACTCAACATAGACGAAAGAATGTGCGACTTCCAGTTCTTTAATCCAGCTGTAAGTTGAACCTGTGCTCGTCGATCAATTACCATTGGTTTGGATTTGCTGAGACTGAAATCCAATCCATATGATGGACTAATGTCCTTTACTTTTCTTAGTAGATCATTAAGTTTATCTTCAAAGCACGGTGTCCTCCGCAAATCGGAGGCTGCTAATAGTTCTACAATCAACTGGGATGTCTTTAGTCCAACCATCGAGAGAACTCCTAATGACATGTTCTACATAGATGTCGTACAGTTTGGGGGGTTGAGCACAACCCTCTCTGACACTTTTTGATACACCGAAAAAATCAGGCGTGCTAGCACTCGTCTTCACAGCTGCGAGGTGATTACTGTACAGCCTTCTGATCAGTGCTATCAAGTGTGGTGCGACATCGAACTCTGCAAGCACCTGCCACAATTTTCCACTTACAACATAGTCAAAGGCCCCTATAGTCAGGTAAGCAGATTAAGATCGGAACACAGACTTTTCGCAATTTCTCGATTATATGTCGTATGTTGAGAACATGCTCAAGAGTTCCTCTTCCTTAAAAAAACTGCTTGTTCTGTAGACTTGTGAGGCCGAATGTATGGCTTCAAACGCTAGTTCAAGATGTAGAGCAAAATTTTGCTTGCTTGGTATATGAGAGCAATAGTTCGGTATTTGGAGCAGTTCCTGGTTGATCCTTCCTTGTGTAGGGGGTTGAAGAGAGACTTCGGCCAGTCTTCTGGCTACTCTCCTGTTTCCCTATTCTTGTATACACTGAGTGCAGCACATTAGCATCCTAATGTCCCATTTCTTTGTTCATCTCACCGTATATACTGTGTAGACCAGGGGATTTATAGTTCTTCAAATGTTGGATTGCATTCTTTGTTTCTCTGCGTAAGACTGTCTGCTCTGATGTAAATTGTTCAGCTGCACGGTACTGTACTGTTATTGTTCCGGCCTGCCGCGGTGGTCTAGTGTTTCTAGGCGCTCAGTCTGAAACCGCGCGACTGCTACGGTGGCAGGTTCGAATCCTGCCTGGGGCATGGATGTTTGTGATGTCCTTAGGTTAGTTAGGTTTAAGTAGTCCTAAGTCGTAGGGGACTGATGAACACAGATGTTAAGTCCCATAGTGCTCAGAGCCATTTTTTTGTTATTGTTCCCAATATACAACTTTTCACAGTACTGTTTCCATCTCGCAACGGCGTCTTTCTTGTGTCTTGTAGGGTTGCCATTCTCATTGTCTACCGTCCATGTGTGAGGATTGGCCCGAACGGCCAGACGCGCGGCTAACGCGCTGCTTCCCAAGCGGGAAGGCGTGCTGGTCCCCGGCACGAATCCGCCCTGCGGATTAGTGTCGAGGTCCGGTGTACCGGTCTGTCTGTGGATGGTTTTTAAGGCGGTTTGCCATCTGCCTCCGTGAATGCGGGCTGGTTCCCCTTATTCCACCTCAGCTACGCTATGTCGGCGATTGCTGCGCAAACACTTCCTCCACGGACACGTACACCATAATTACTCTACCACACAAACATTGGGGCTACACACGTCTGGTGTGAGACGTTCCCGGGGGTGTCCACTGGCGTCGAACGGCACGATAACCCTGGGTTCGGGGTGGGGCGGTGGTGAGGTGGGTGGACTGCTGTGGCCTGTTGTGGGGTTGTGAACCACTGAGGGCTACGGTGGGACGAAGCCTCTCCGTCGTTTCTAGATCCCCGGTTTAATAAATAAATACATACATACATACATATATACATACATGAGGATTAAATTCACCAATGATGCTGTTGATTTTTTTGAAGAGATCACATACTTGATTGTGATGATGACGATCTATTTCATCACAGATACCGTTAATGAAGTGTGATCTTGTCGTATCGTAGATTGAAACTATCCTCGCCAGTATCTCACAGTTGGGAACAGAAACGCACTTTTCCGATAGACGCCGATAGAGGACGCGCGGGAACCCGGAGGATCCAGTGATGTACATCCATTGAGTCACGCCTACAGCAGCTCCGACTCCGGGCGTTCTCTGCCGCCGCAATATAGTATGGAGGGAGGCAGGTACACGGCCAAGTATCAGTTGCAGTTTTCGACACTCTTCAGTCTGTCAACCTCCGATAGTTCACTCGTGCGTTAGTAGCGGGAGTTTCTTAATGCACGACGAACTGTTCTTTTGTAAAGTTTCTCCTCAATGCATGGAGAAAGTCACAAATTAAGTAAAACTTCTGTTTACTGCATTTACGTCGAAGACCGAAGTCTTCCAAAGCTAACTGTTCATTACCGATTATTTGCTATTTTGTATGTTATTATTATTATACACGTAGTAGACCCTTTGTGGTTCACGTGAAGCTTCTACAGTTCTTCCGGCGGTTTTTCATGAGACCTTCATTTTCTCGCTCATGACTTTCTTTCTTTCATCCGTCCACTTTGTACCGGTCTATGGCTGGACTTCCCGCTTGTCTATTTTGCTTCTGTAGATGTTACGGTCTGCAATGTCCTGGATGGTGAGCTGAGCATCAGTAAGGTCTCTTCGTACTTGTTCGGCCCATGTCATACCTTTAAGGTTTTCAGTGGATGCGAGTATCTGGCGTGTGACTCTATACTCAAGGAGTCTGTGTATGTATCCACAGAATTTAAGGCGTCTTTTTCTAATGTCAGCAGTAATATTTGAAATTTTCTTTGTAGTTTTGATGGTTTGCAGTCTATATCCAGCATCAGTTTTTTGTGGTGTAAGGGTTTTCCTAATGATCTTTCGTTCTTCTCTTCGTAGATTTTTGTAGCATCTTGTTACGGATTGATAAGTTTTCTGCTGCGTATAGCCCCTAGGGTTTCATGACACTGCTGTAGTGCCTGATTTTTTTCATGCATGGACATGCACTTTTTGTTGTAAAGTTGGTGTGTTCGACCGTAGGCTCTCTTTGGTTTCTGTGCTTGAGTTTCTTGAGATTTTTTTCCTAGTCCAATGGGTTCCAAAATATCCCCCAGGTATTTAAAATGTGGAACTCTGTATATCCATTTTTATATTTTTTATCCATTTTATTTATCCATTTGTCCGCAGCTCGTGGTCGTGCGGTAGCGTTCTCGTTTCCCACGCCCGGGTTCCCGGGTTCGTTTCCCGGTGGGGTCAGGAATTTTCTCTGCCTCGTGATGACTGGGTGTTGTGTGATGTCCTTAGGTTAGTTAGGTTTAAGTAGTTCTAAGTTCTAGGGGACTGATGACCATAGATGTTAAGTCCCATAGTGCTCAGTGCCATTTGAACCATTTATCCATTTTTTATAAATTTTATATAGAGGGCTGGAACTTTTATCGTGGCATCCATTTATTAACAGCTCTTACAAAATAGATAGATGTTTCAAAGTTTTACTGACCTTCAAAGTAGTCACCAGCATTGTGTATAACCCGTTGCTAGCGACGTGGAAGTCGTAGGATACTCTTAGCAGTGCCAGTTGTGTTGACAGTTCGAGCGGCGCGGTCTATTGCCCGAAGAATTTGTAGCAGTTCTGAAGCGCATGCCGTGAAGTGTTTCCTTCAGTTTAGAAATCGAGTTGAACTCACGAGGGCTTAAGTCAGGGGAGTGCAGTAGGTGGTATTGCACTTAGCAGGCCCATCAGTCAAACAAATCAGTAACAGCTTGTACTGTACGTGCTTGAGCATTGTCCTGCAAAATGATGGTCAGGTCGTGCAGAATGTGTCATCACTTCTGTCTCTAAGCTGGTCGTAGGTTGTGTTCCAAAAATGAACAGCATAGAGACAGAAGTGATGACACCTTCTACAGGACCTGGTCGACTGATTCGTAGTGTTTCTCGTCTATCTGGGGCTCTTAACAGGTGGAGTTAATAAAAAGTAATAGGGAGTAGAAAGGATTCAAAGGAGAGCAGCGCGTTTCGTCACGTGTTCGTTTGCTAAGACCGGGAGCTGAGATACTTATCCAAAGGAGGCATTGAGATTCCAAATTTAACGTTTCGCCGACGACGAAAGCATTAGATACGGCGCGCAATTTCGGACTGGAGGACCGAGAAGGAAATCAGCCGTGGCCTTACTCCAATGGGACCATCCACCATATTTCTTCAGAGATATAGGGAAACCGTGGAATACATAAATCTGTGTGACTGGGTGGGAATATGAACTGCTCTCTTTGTTACGGCGTAAAGTCAAACACCGGCACGTCAGTCTGAAACGACAGTAAAGAGAAGGCTGTGAGAGGAAGTCAGCCAATCGCATGCTGGCCGGATCTCCTTCCAGGACGACAACGCGACAACAGCTGCCCTATGTGAAGAGGACATAAGCGCCACGACCGACTGGTGACGGGCCAGTTAAACAGCAGCTTCGAGACGAGTGACTTCTATAGCAGCGTCAGCGATAGATACTTCGCTTTTACTCCCTATGTCGCACAGACTTAGGATTGTCTGTACTGAAGAAGACTGCATATTTCGTAGGTCGCCCTTTGCTCATGTCACATCTGTGTAATTGCAAAAGTTAAGTATTGTAAGTTTCTTTTTGTAATAAAACTCATTAGTACATTTTGTTTGAATGTTTGTCTAGCGAACCGTGTACGCTGGCTTCGTAGACACCACATATTTGACGACGAGGCTGGACGTAACAGTCTTCCCGAAAGAGAATCCAGTGTTCTAATCACTGAGTACTCCGCATGGTAGAGAAATTAGAGGTCATGTGAAGATTTAATAACAGTCCTTCCTCCTGCAAGTAGAACAGAAAAGTGGGATATGGTGGCGGCCCATAAATGCCTGCAATAATTACACTGAATCCAGTTTTCCGATGATTCTTCCCCGCGTGAAGTCATTGAAATGTTGTCTCCGGGCCATGTAGCAATGAAAACCACTGACACAGTACATCTTATCTGCTCACTGATTGACACTCGCCGTCTTTTCCTCGCCTTTAAGTTGCCTCGAGATGCGAGGACTGCCCCATTTGGCGCTACAGTCACTGTGACTTAACGTCATGCGACGTACTACTTCCTGTGCAAGACTGAGACCTCTGGCAACATCCTCCTGCAGGTTCATTCCTTTCCACCGAGTTGTTAATATTTTAAGTTACTTTATCTATCTCGTCCTTAAGTTTTGGGAAGCAATGTACATACTCATTAGTTTTCCATTATATGTTCGTGTTCACATAACTCCAATGAATTTACTTCGGATGTTTACCCAGAATTATAGATTATTCTCTGCCTTTGTTGAGATTTTGTCTTTGGAAAGAACATCAGCACCAGGTGGCATTAAAAGCCTGTCGGAATGAGCCACTGCATATCACCTTACTCTTGAGACAACTCTTACACAGGAAGAGTCCGTTACATCTGCTAACTGAGCTGTCGAGACATTCATGTCTCCAAGACACGTACTTTAGTTTTAATCTATGACGAGCAATACTGTTGATGAATTCTGGCTAAGCAAAATTCGAAATATGGAAAAGATACGAAATCGAGTTGCACTTCATTAGTTCAAATCACTGATGTGCTAGTTCCGAAATACTGCGCCGAGTTTTCGGTACGTGACGTCAAACGTGTTTCCGCTTTAATGGGAGCTGCTCCCCTCTGGAACAGCACTTCTATTTCCGCGCCACGTTCGTCCATCTCCGGTCTGCTTGTAAGCTGTCCAGAGCAAGAACATATCTACGGTGCCTGGGGGCACGAGCTCCGCTAATAGGCAACGAATTTGTCTGTCTGACAGTGCTACACCTGTGTAGTAATGTCTCCGCCTATGTTGTGTATATGGTTTCTAAACTGTGGTGTGAAGTTCACTCCTCACTAATTATGTAAAGAATATGTGAGTATTTTACCTAAAGAATTTATTAGTAGTGTGGACTTACCGAGTTACATAGTATTTTTCGTATTTCTCCTTGTTAGTGTGGTAAATTTGGGGCTAGCCTTAGGAAACAACAACACTCAAAGTTTTGTTTTATAATTCAATTACTATAAACAGTATCTAGTTACTGAAACTTCCTGGCAGATTAAAACTGTGTGCCCGACCGAGACTCGAACTCGGGACTTTGCCTTTCGCGGGCAAGTGCTCTACCATCTGAGCTACCGAAGCACGACTAACGCCCGCTACTCACAGCTTTGCTTCTGCCAGAATCTCGTCTCCTACCTTCCAAACTTTACAGAAGCTCTCCTGCGCACACTCCGCTGCAGAGTGAAAATCTCATTCTGTATCCTCCTCCAGGCTGTGGCTAAGCCATGTCTCCGCAATATCCTTTCTTTCAGGAGTGCTAGTCCTGCAAGGTTCGCAGGGGAGCTTCTGTAAAGTTTGGAAGGTAGGAGACGAGATACTGGCAGAAGTAAAGCTGTGAGTACCGGGCGTGAGTCGTGCTTCGGCAGCTGAGATGGTAGAGCGCTTGCCCGCGAAAGGCAAAGGTCCCGAGTTCGAGTCTCGGTCGGGCACACAGTTTTAATCTGCCAGGAAGTTTCATATCAGCGCACACTCCGCTGCAGAGTGAAAATCTCATTCTGCAGTATCTAGTTACTATTGATTTTGCAGCCATTATCATGGAGATACGTCTGTGATTTTTCTCAGTTCTTTCATTGAAAATTCATGCCAACTCGTCATACGGAACATAATAACGTGTATCCTAGTGCATTTTGTGAAACGAGACAGACAGAGGACTTTACAGCTTACATGAGTCTTCGCTTCCTTTGGCAAGTTATAAGAATAGCATATGATCTACACGGGGACACTTGTTTCGCCTCTCTCTCTCTCTCTTTCTCTCGCTCTCTCTCTCTCGAACAATTGATATGCTCGGAACACTGTATTCCTTGCGAATGTGATATCTGTTGAGTCTGCATTTGATGCGAAAATCAACGTAAAACACTAAACGCGCAGCGCGCGTCAGGCAGATGATATTGCACCAAGCTACTGCACATCGCTCCAGCACCGCCTTTTTACGTGAACAACTTTGTAGACGCTTTACCACTGTCCTTGTTTGGTAAAACAGTATCGATAGGTGACGAAGATGCTGACTTTTTAAATGGTACGCTATCAATACTTTGCGGTAATGAAAACGAGCTTTACAAAGTGCCACAATTATTTGTGTTTTCGGGCACAATATTCATGACAATCGTGTTCACCGTATGCGCTGTGCCTTGGCAAACGTTAACGTCATCGACGAACTCAGTCGTAACTTAGACAAAGGAGGACAATGGGACAGCAACGAGTATGGGTCGACGAGCAAATTCACTGTAAGGAAACTAGCTTGTACAAGCATGTGCTGCAGTGTGTCTATACACTCGAAGCTAGAAACTTTCCTCTCCAATCCCAATGGAACTGGCTCTCAGTAGCCAGTTGGCTGCTCATCGTGCATAAAACATGAAAATTTTAAATGACACTGATTGTCTACGGTAACTGAGTGATGAATATGTGGTTATACAGAGAGGTCTGTTGCTGCTGCGGTGTTGAGTGATACGCTGGCGGTTGACGGTTCTGGTGAAGGCGACGTTAGTGGCCGTATGGAGTCAGAAGCAGGCATTGATACTGCTGAGAACTGATGCTGCCGTTGATGAAGAACCATTCTTCGGCTGCTATATGTGGAAAATTATGGGATGGAGGATATGAGTTCTGCTAATATTTAGGATCTGGTATCGCGGATAGGGAACGATTCCCACTGCAGTTGAGTTTGAAAAACTGAAGGGAAATAAGCGAACAAGGCTACCTGTCAGAAACAGTATAGGTAAAGAGTGATAAGTGCTCTTTCAGAACGATTAGTTTCTTGGACGGGAAGACTTTTGAAATTAGCTTCAGATAGGGCGAAGCGCATGTGCATATTAAGAGAAGTAGAGAAAGGAAGGAACGAATATTAGGGTTTAACGTCTCGTCCACGAAGGGATCATTTAAAGATGAAACACAAACTCGCATAGGACAGAGAGGGAAAGTAATGGGCCGTGTCCTCTTGGAAAAAACTAGCCTCGGATTCGCCTTAAAGAAGCTTAGGGAAACCACGGAATACCCAAATGTTAAGAGGGATTTGAACCATAGTCCTCCCTATTAAGGGTCGAGAACGTTAGTCATTGGACCACCTTGCACGGTGCGACAGAAAACAGGAGGGCTGTGTTGATACTCGTGTATTCACCCCCTGAGCTGCTGACGACAGGATAGAAGCAACGCTTGTTTCAGTAGCGTCTCCTAGGTGTACAAGGTGAAGGACTTCCGAATATGATTCAACTGTTTTGATAAATTGGGAGCTTTATTAACTGCCTATATGAGTACTCGGCAGTGCACGGGTATGTATTTATTCCACTCTTCCATTTGTCCATCTCATCCTTACTGTGCACTCTGTACATCTCCCCCTCACCTCTCTCTCGGTCTATCTCCTCCACCCCCCCCCCCCCCCATCTCTATCTCCTCCTGCCCCTCTCCTCTGTCAATTTGCTCTTTCCCCTCTCTCTGTCCATCCCCTCCTCGCCTTCTCACTATCCTCCTCCTCTCCTCTTTCTCTGTCCATCTCCTCCCTTTCTCTTTCTCGTTCCGGTTCATCTTCCCTCTCTATCTGCCCATCTCCTCTGTCCCGCCACCTGTTTCCATCTTCTCCTCCCTTTTTTTCTCTCCACGTTGTCAAGCCCATCCAAATAGGATGTTGGTGCTTCCTACTGTCACAGCGTTTCTTTACAGATAGTAATATGTGCACCAAGTTTGGTTGAAATCGATCCAAGGGCTTAGGAGCAACTTTTGATCCGTAGCTTTGCTTACATACGCACATGTCACATGCATTCCACAAACATTTAACGTATTTCACACACATTTTTACACATATTTCATTTGTATATCTAGTGAATTTCACCCTACAGTTTCGTTTTCACGATGCTCAATATTCATGACGTCATATCTCTTGAAATATGTGTCGTACAATGATCTAATTTTCCAGGTACATCCAGTAGTATATCTGAATACTGTCTGCAAAATGCGTTTGAAATAGTCAGTAGTAAGGAAGTAACAAATTAAGAAGTCGTGACTGATGCGGCAGTTTTAATACACGAAAATGTGGCAGGCGATAAAGTTTTTTTTCCTTTCATCGTTTTGTGATGTCAGCGATAAAAAGTCTCGTAAGACTTTCAAACTATGTGTAAAATTGGTTGCAAGTCACTGAGTGCTCTAATTTTCAAATGTTGGACGAATATAGTCCAGCTATTGAGCGTCGTGTGCTATGCTTCTTTTTCACCCCTATACCCACCCCTTTGAAACATAGGCAGTTCAAAATGATTCAAATGGCTCTGAGCACTATAGGAATTAACATCTATGGTCATCAGTCCCCTAGAACTTAGAACTACTTAAACCTAACTAACCTAAGGACATCACACAACACCCAGTCATCACGAGGCAGAGAAAATCCCTGACCCCGCCGGGAATCGAACCCGGGAACCCGGGCGCGGGAAGCGAGAACGCTACCGCACGACCACGAGCTGCAGACTAGGCAGTTCTTACACCCACAGTGGTTCTTTCCAGGCAATAAGTAAAATATGTACGAAGTCAGGTGGTGGCTAACCCTGTGGTTTAGGAGGAGATGTGAAACATGCGTACATACTTACTTCCTCTTTTATAATATATATGAATATGGAATATGAGGCGTGACAAAACTGCCTACAGTTGCGAATAAATATATCACCACCAAAATGATGAAAAAATATGTTTTTTCGTTGCTGCTCGTAGTTACAGCGTGTTAGCAAAAAATTACTGTTAATTCTTACTGTTTAACTGAATGAAAAAACTTCAGTCCGTGCCCACAATGGAAAAAAAGGGCAATTATATTGCTTGATAGCGATAGCGAACAGTACAGCTTGACATCAGTAGCCGTTGATGTCAAGTTCCAAACTTTACATTGTCTTGATGCCTCCGGATGTTTCTAGAAATGCACTATGTGATCAAAAGTATACGGACATCCCCGTAAAGCATACGTTTTTCATATTAGGTGCATTGTGCTGCCACCTACTGCCAGCTACTCCATATCACCGACCTCAGTTATTAGACATCGTGAGAGAGCAGAATGGGGCTCTCGGCAGAACTCCCGGACTTTGAACATGATCAGATGGTTGGGATTCAATAGTGTCACACGAGACTCGAGATTTCCACACTAATAACCATCCCTACCTCCACTGTTTGCGATGTGATAGTGAAGTTGAAGCGTACAGGCCGACCGTATTTGTTGACTGACAGAGACCGCCGACAGTTGAAGAGGGTCGTAATGTGTAATAGGCAGACATCTATCCAGACCATCACACAGGAATTCCAAACTGCATCAGGATCCACTGCAAGTACTCTGACAGGTGGTAGGTGAGGAAACTTGGATTTCATGGTCGAGCGGTTACTCATAAGCCACACATCACGCCAGTAAATGCCAAACGACGCCTTGCTTGGTGTAAGGAGCGTATACACCGGACGACTGAACAGTGGAAAAACGTTGTGTGGAGTGAAGAATCACGGTACTCAATGTGGCTATCCGATGGCTGTGTGTGGGTATGGAGAATGCCCGGTGCATGTCATCTGCCAGCGTATGCAGGCCCACAGTAAAATTCGAAGGCGGTGGTGTTATGGTGAGGACTTGTTTTTTATGGAGGGGGCTTGCACCCATTGCTGTTTCGCGTGGCACTATCACAGCACACGCCTACGTTGATGTTTCAAGTACCTTCTTGCTTGCCACTGTTGAAGAGCAATTCGGGGATGGCGATTGCATCTTTCAACACGATCGAGCACCTCTTCATACTGCACGGCCTGTGGCGGAGTGGTTCCACGACAATACGATCCCTGTAATGGACTGGCCTGCACAGAGTCCTGACCTGAATGCTATAGAACACGCTTGAGGTGTTTTGGAACACCGACTTCATGACAGGCCTCACTGACAGAAATCGATACCTCTTCTCAGTGCAGCTATCCGTGAAGAATGGGCTGCCATTCCCCAAGAGACCTTACAGATCCTGATTGAACGTATTCCTGAGACAGTGAAAGCTGTCATCAAATCTAAGGGTGGGCCACACCATACTGAATTTCAGCATTACCGATGGAAGGCGCCACGAACTTTTTAGTCATTTTCAGCCATGTGTCCGGATACTTTTGATCATATTAGTGTATGCTTCTGTAGATGAGTCTAGGCTGTCGCCTTCAGTAACATTATAGTTGGTTAGTTGATTCGGGGGAGAGGAGCAAACAGAGAGGTCATCGGTCCCATCAGACTAGTGAAGGATGGGGAAGGAATTCGTGCGTGCCCTTTCACAGGAACCATCCCGGTATTTATCTGGAGCGATTTAGGCAAATCACGGGAAACCTAAACCAGCAGTTGCTTTGAAATGGTGTCCTGTTCCGTGACACAGTGCGTATACTGACCGTTTATAATCTCAGTTGCCGCTGTTTATTGACTGGACCGTCAGCTGTGAATCTGGTTAGATGTACACTGATTGAAAAAAAAAAAAATAGAAGCAGCCATGGACGGCTGTCATTGTAACTTCTTACACGTACTCACTGTCGGCGGATATGTAAATTATTGTAGCTGCAATGCTCTGTGAAAGGTAGAACGGCCATCAGAGTGCACTATTGTTGCTCCTGTTTAGTGTTGTTACCAGGCCTGGTAGGATATATATGGGATGTGAGATGTTGAGTGATAACTGTGAAGGACTAGGAGAGGCCACAAACTCTAGTGAGACAGCGTTATCTGAAAGAGAACTCATTGTGAGTCTCCATGTGGCCGGCATATCTAATCGTGCAATATCCAGACTTGTGAAACATTCGGATGTGCAGTGACCCGATGCTTGACTGCGTGGGAACGTAAGGGCAGACATACTCATCGGCAAGGTTCCGATCGACCACGTCTGACCACTACAAGGAAGGGTAGCCGTATTGTGTACCAAATACATTGTGATCCCATCCGAGAACGAGTAATGATCTCCCTATTAAATTCTGTGTCACCCCACACCATTGGTTGTAGATTAAAAGCAGCTTGACTAGAGAACTACCGTACCCCGTGTATGCTGCCGCTAACACCACAACACCAACGGCTGCGTTTGGAGTGGTGATGTGACCGGGGTGCACGGACTGCTCAGTGGTGTTGCATTGTGTTCAGCAACATCACGGTTCTGGAATATCCCGGATGACCACACTTGGCGTTTAAAGCGGAAAAATGGGGACAGGTCCCGTTTATCCGTCATTTTGGAGAGGCACAGCTGTGTTACTCTTAGTCTCATCGTATGGGCAGCCATCTGTTATGACTTTAGGTCATGGCTGGTGGTGACGAAGGGAACTCTGGTGACAAAAAGGTCACGAACATCCTGTGTCCTTATGTGGTACCTCTTGTGCGACACTATCGTGGTGCAATTTATCAACAGGAAAATGCACGTCCTCACATGGCATGTGTCTCCACGAACTGTCTGCGTAATGCTGAGAGCCTCCTGCGGCCAGCAAGATGGAGCTATGGACGGCCCATATCTATCCCGATGGAATATGTGTGACGAGCTCGGATGTTAACTCCGATCCAGTGCCAATATTCAGGATATCAAGCATGAGTTACAACAGTTGTGGACCTATTTGCCTCAGGAGAGGATACAATGGCTTTATGACACCCGTCCCATTCGAGTCTATAAGTGAGCTTGTACTGCAAAGTTCTTTGTAAATTTGACTCGATTTTGTTATCACTGCAGTAACATCATATACATTCTCAACCCGTGGAGTTTCGTTTTATTTCCTTCTCCCCTCCTGTGTGCTTCACTTTTTTGGCAGGCAGTGTATTTTACTATTATCCATTTTGTGGTCCCGAAGTCGTGGTTGTTTAGCCATCATGATGTTTATTCAGGACGCAGTCCACAATGAAGCAACATTAATACACAGCTACGCGTCGAACAGTCACACTCCCATCATATGGATAATAGTGTTTGAATCAGCAAACAGACGTGTTTGCACATAGCAATTAGTAGTCATAAAATAATGCCGCTTGCACAAACAGTACTCGTAAAATCTCCAACTCATGTCCCCTTTCTCCTTCTCATCACCTTGCCATCACTTGACCAGTTTGCCTCTTCTTCCACGCTATCTCCGAGCCTGTCCACTGATTTCTGGCAACAGTATTATCCCTGTAATCGATACGACACTGTCTAAGAATGGAAAAAATGTTACTCCATTCCATATTATAAAAGCACCCTCCAAATCTACGAAAGCAATTTGTTTCACGGCGTTTATTTATTAACTGTAGAATCCCCCTAATTCTCCTTCAACAAATTTGTCCTTTCCTAAGCGAATTTCGAATTTCCCTTCTGTTCTTGGATAATGTACCCTAGGGGATGTTTTTGGTGCATCTATCAGCAGACTGATTGTGCAATTAATATAGCATCTCAAATGCGAAACGTTACATACTCTGTCTTATCGTACCATTAAACTAAAACTCCGTCGGAACAGGTGATGAAGGCCTAACGGAGCCGACTGCCGGGTCATCCTCAGCCCGTAAGCGTCATAGGATGCGAATGCCGAGGGGACACGGCTCTCGCAGCTGTCGTCAGTTTACGAGCCCGGAACCACCACTTGTAAATCAAATGTGTTCTCAACCTGCCTCACAACGCTTGAGTGCACCCCACTTGCCAACAGCGCTCGGAAGACCCAGACGGTCACCCATCAAAGTGCTAGACAAGCCCAATAGCTCTTATCGTGGGTGATCTGACTGGAACCCGTGTTACCACTACGGCAAGGCTGTTGACGTCGTACCATCAAGCTGCCCGTTTATAAAACACTCAACCAATCAACCAACAGGGCACTAATCCTCACCTGAAAGCTTTTCTGATCGAAAACTGGCTAGTTCTAGCTATCACTGCATAGTAAATTAGCATATTCATCTTCGTTGAAATTGGATAGTACTGTAGGCTGAGGAGAGTCAGAGGTCGTCACGGACTCCTAAAGAAAAGGTTTTCTTCTGTCGCTGGTACGTAGTATGTACCTCTGGAATACAGCATTTGGAAGGAAGAGAATTCGGATAGACTATTAGGTTTGCCGTTGTTTTCCTAAATCGCTTAAATCAAGTGCTGATTGGTTCATCTACAGATCTACGTGAGGTTTTCTCCGTTCTTCTTCCAAATGTATGATTTGACTAGTAGCGACAAAATTACTGGAAACAGAAACTACCAAAGGGATACCTTGGACTAAACAGCCGGAGTGACCTAAAGTTAAATGACCAAACATAACAAATAGTAAGAGAATAAAATGATAAGCTGAGACAGCTTTGGGGACCACAGCTACAGATAATGATGGCGAATATTGGGTGTATCTAACGTTACTGGAACTTTTCAGCTGAAGATGGCAACACAGTGTGTCCAGAGGATATGCACGTGCAGCTTTTCCCTACCTTTCTGACTTGAGAAAGGTTGAAACATTGGGATAAGGGACATGGGAGCGCCATAAAAAAAATTTCAAAGACTGTCGATTCTAGTGCAATGCAAATGAACAAGAGTAGGCACAGATCCTTCCAGAAGGATTACATCAGGAGAAGATAGTAGAATTCATCGCCTGGAGCTGACAAATAGAAGGATGACAACAGTTGAAATCCGGTCAGAGGTCACTGGCAGACAGTTACCACGAACTGTCTGCAACAAATCACCGGAAGCTGAGTTGAGATTCTGAGTCTTCATGCGGCGTTTATTGCTGACACCATTCCGCACACAGCAGAAATGTGCGCGGTGTAGAGTTAGTCAAGTGAAACGTTGAGTCGCATTCTGTGGTGTTCAACGACGTGTCTCGCTTCCATCTGTGACTTCACCCCCTGTGCCATCTGTGATTTCACCCCCTGTGCCTGTAGATGAACTGGTGAAAAGTCACTGTAGCAGCTATTCTGGGACTTATACCTCTCCCGCTCCTGGAACCATTTTGGGGAGGTATTGAGTTTGACAACAAGAGTGATTTGATGAAAGCTCGTCATTGTGTGGCAACAACGATAAACCGGGTTATCATACCATTCACGAGTAGGATGCTAAATTTATATTCCAGTAGGATAATGCAAGACCTCACTTCGCAGTTCACATCACGAACGCCACGAGGAAAGTACGGTTTCCCCCGGATGTTATCCGGAGGTTGTTTTCTTCCATGTTAAAACGAATATAACTTATTGATGTTGATAATGTAATTCAATCGCCGGCCGCGGTGGTCTCGCGGTTCTAGGCGCGCAGTCTGGAACCGTGCGACTGCTACGGTCGCAGGTTCGAATCCTGCCTCGGGCATGGATGTGTGTGATGTCCTTAGGTTAGTTAGGTTTAAGTAGATCTAAGTTCTGGGGGACTGATGACCACAGCTGTTCAGTCCCATAGTGCTCAGAGCCATTTGAACCATTTTGTAATTCAATTCCGGCTGGAACGAAAGTACACCCTTATGAGATGAACATTACCACAAATCTTGATAAATATCAAACTGGTGCAAAAGGATATGAAATTTTCGTCAGTGTGTCAGAATAATACTATGGAACGGACGAGTATGTATAATCAGCAGAAGGGAAGACGCATGAAATACAAAAGTTTGTACGGAGTATCTAGGGAAAGAGCGGTGCATTTTTGAAGGTAACCACATACACTTGTGTCCAAAATTAAAGAAACAAACCGAAATTTTGCAACGTTGAGTCTATTTTCCCACAAACCTCTATAATCAAGCTATAGTACAGTAGGAAAAATGTAAAGAATACAGAACGCAAACAATTGCAACATGCATAACGGTAGACAAAGGTGTTCTTCGGTTTTTCCAACTTAACGGATTTACACACACATTCCGACTAATGCGTTCAGTAAGAGAAGTGACCACCTCTGGCAGCAATAAAGGTCTGACAAACGACGGGGCGTGCTGTGAATGATGCCAGCAATCTCATTTTGAGGCAATAACGCCCATTCTTCCTGCAGCGCTGCTCGCAAGTCTTGGAGATCCCTAGTGCTTCCCAGACATGCTCTATGGGATTCAAATCGGGAGAGCGAACAGGCCACTCCATGCGTGCAATTTCTTCTGTTTCCAAGAAAACATCAACCACGCGTGGTCTATGAGGTCGAGCATTATCGTCCATCAGTACGAAGTCAGGGCTCACAGCACCTCGCAGCAATCGCACATGAGGTCTCAAGATCTCGTCACGGTATCTGACAGCATTTAAACCTTGCCGTGAAACCGTACAATTTCACGAAAAGGTGTTCAAGTGCTCAACATAATCCCTGCCTACACCATTAGGTATCATCCTTGACATCAGTCTCTTTCCATTATGGTTGGGTCCCGAAATCGTGTTCCATGTTTCCTCCAGATGCGAACCCGTCGAGAATCACTGTCCAGACCAAAGCGGAACTCATCTGCGAAAAGAACACTGGCCCACTGTTCGACCGTTCAGGTGTCATGTTGACGGCTTCACTCTAGACGTTCCCTTCTGTGAAGATGCGTCAGAGGTACGCATACAGCAGATCACCAACAATAAAGGCCACCCTGCCGAGAGCTACTGAACATAGGTCTGCCGCGCTACAACACGTCTTGTGGATGCTGCAAGGTCAGACGCCAGTCGTCGTGCAGTACTAAGGCTCAACATCGTACTCTTGCAGCCAAATAACGGTTCTCTGTTTCTGATGTTGCAAGTGGTCGGCCCCGCCCTGGTCTTCGGGATACAGTTTCAGTCTCTATAAACTGTCGCCGCATCCGAGAAACAATAGAACGGTTCACATTAAGCCATCAGGGTACATCACTTTGCTACTGGCCTACTCCCGTTCGTCCCATGGCCGTCCACCGCAGAGAGCCTGGTAGGTACCTTCCCTGTGTCATACTGCACCGTCTGTGACTGTGTACACAGCGATTGTGGATGTGAGACTACCCGGCAGACACTATGCCATTTGATAAGTGCCTTGGTTTGGTTGTCCTTTGAGCAGTATGCCTTCTTCCGTGCAGGACACGATCTTACGGACATCTGTTGACAGTTTGTATGATTATATCGTGAATTAGACACAGTACGATGAAATAGTGGTTTACTGCTTTAATTTTGACACCAGTGTATATGACATTAATGCGATTCGTTATAGTATATTCAACATTCAGAGTATTTATGAAGAATTCGTGATAACAGTTATTGAGTACATTCGAAGATGTGCCACGTGTATCATAACAAATCAAGCAGGCCCCTTACGGAAGTGTAGTGGAGACGTTCGAGAAACTGAAATGGAAATTTTTGATATAAAAAGTGTCTTTTTTCTCGTAAAATCCAATGGGATACAGTTAGTGCCTCCTGGGTGGACGAATGTTCAACAGTTCTACTACCTCCACCGAAGTACTGATCCATGCAAGTCAGATATGAGATCAGATCTAATCGATGCGAATAGACAATCAGTTTTCCCTCACTTCCTGCAGGAACGAAATAAAACAGATGGACACTCTAGTTACTATTAAGTATCTTCTGCCATGGGCTGTATAGAGTTTTTCGGTATATATATTCTTTCAGAGGAATTTTTATGCGATTTGTAGAATGCAAGAGCGTAAATTTACAGGGGAAATATTTTTCACGTTTATATTTTGTCATAATCTTTTGTAATATGTTGTAGAACCTTCCTTTTGAGGTACATACGAATTTCCCATCTGCGATAATCACACCGAACCTACGTTAAACTTTAGAAGAGGGAAATGAGATACAGAAACGAGAATCTCTTGTGAATTGTACGCTTATACAGCCCGTTAAATTGGTTATTCAAATTTAAATCCTCCAGTGAATAGAAGCGGTGGCCCGAATTATGCTTTATCGTTTAATCGTTACTGTCCTTATTCATATTTTAACAGAGGGTAATGCAAGAGCCGAGTTCCCTAAAACAACAGCGGCCACAAATCCGCTTTCATTTACCGACACACTGCTGAGGTACAATGATAGATGCTGTAAGCTATTGTCCACGTACAGGCAGTCACTCGAATTTTCCATAGATATACCAAACCGTTCTATACAAATGCAGCGGGGATTTCGTGTCCTGTACCAAACTGGTTCATCATGGACTGCCGTCAAGTCAAAAAGATGAGTCTTCTACTAATGTCAGACTGAGTCCTACCGGAAAGGAAGGAAATGCATTTTGTTGCTATAAGTATCATAAGTAATAAACGAATTCTATGGAAAGAATAATTGCAATTCACCGTATAGCGGAGATGCTGAGTCGCAGATAGGCACACCAACATGACTGTCAAACAAGTAAGTTTTCGGCCAGAAAATCCTTCATCGGAACTAGAGAACATACGCACACACACTCATACAAACGCAACTCAAACACACATGACCACAGTCTGTATCTGTCGAGGCCAGACTACAGCAAGAGTGTGTGTGAATTGCGTATATATATATATATATATATCCTGGATTTTCGATTCTTTGACAAGTAACAAGTAATTATTCGCGAAACTTGCAACACCATTACCGAAAGACATGAATGGTACGAAGCAGGCGAGGGTACTAAATTAAGATGAATACAATTAGAGCGAGTGCGTATACAGGATTTGAAAAGTGTCCTCTGGACGGTAATGATAGATGTATACAATGTGTTTCAGGAGGAATAGTCAATATCTTAGAAGGCGAGAATGTAAACCGCACAAATATTCACAGACGATATTAAGCAAAGGCAGACGAAAATTTCGAACTTAATTTCATGAATTACACCTCCGACTGCGATGTACTTTGGAAGTCTCTTCTAATAACATTTGTAGCTCTTTTGAGATCATCTTTACGTTATTTTATGAGGGCAGTGCTATTCATAATTCTACGGATTAATTCGTCTCGCTCTTTTTTCTTTTCGTTTCGGCTTCCAACCATCCACACAGCCAAAAATCTAAAGGGGTGAGGGCCGTCGTCCTTAGTGGCCAAAAAACGTGGCTCTTTCTGTCAATCCATCTTCCGAGAACGTTAGGTCTAGATGGTGTGCCACGTGACGATTAAACGGAGCGGGGGCCCCGTCATTATAGCCAAATAAACCTGTTCCAACAATGCTGACAGATCATCTTCAAGAAAATCTAGTTGACGGGGCGCTTTAATATTATGTGGCACGTTTAAACGGTACAGAAGAAGTGACTAACAAATTACAATCTCAATCACAATTAAAAAATGCGGTTATGTAAACTCAAGTATAACTTCACAACATCAACCTTTAAACGAAGATGACAATCTATAATGAACCATAACGACTAGATTACCAATACTAGAAATTAAAAAATACCTCTGTAACCAGGTCTATCTCTATAAGCAATAAAAATAGGAAGCATTTGAAACGAACTGAAACTTGACAAGTTTAGGGGATATGACCAGAAGTCATATACGATGGCTTCCATACCATGTCGCCCGGAGTAACAGCGATGTGCTGCACTAAATTACTTGATGACTGGAACCTCTCACCATGTCGCCTCGATACGCCGACGACGATCATCCGGGGCAGTGCAGAACCGTGATTCAATGCTGAACATAATGCGGCAGCAGGCCATGTTTCCCGTTCACGGTATCACGACAAACGCAGTGATTAGAGTTATAGTGTTAAGGGGAGGTACCGGTGAAATTTCAGGCCGGTCGCAACAAAATTGCAGGAGCTGAAAATTTATTTCATAAGATACTTTGGGCTGCTGAATTTAGTGGGTAAATCAAATTTGCTACAAAAATTGTTTTCATCACTTTTCAGTTTTTGAGGTTTGGAAAAACCATTATTTTTTTCCAAATCCATGCGTGGAGCTGTTGGTTATCACGGAATGTATTCCCAAAAATGTTCTGAGCCAAAAATTTTTGAAACTGACGGAGGAGTAGCTGTGCTTCGTTTGGGTCATTTTGATTTTTTCAGAGAAATTGAACTACAGTTACCCTTTTAACACTATATACGGTACATACGAAAAGTGTAAATCGAGCGTAAAAATTCTGTATTTATAACACATGACAAGAATTTAGCGTAAAATACAATCACTATGGTATTATACACTGAAACACCAAAGAAACTGGTATAGGCATTCGTATTCAAATACAGATAGGCAGAATACGGCGCTGCCGTCGGCAACACCTATATAAAACAAAAGGTGTCTGGTGCAGTTGTTAGGTCGCTTACTGCTGCTACAATGGCGGGTTATCAAGATTTAAGTCAGTTTGAGCGTGGTGTTATAGTCGACGCACGAGGGATGGGACACAGCATCTCCGAGGTAGCGATGAAGTGGGGATTTTTCCGTACGACCATTGGACGAGTATACGGTGAGTATCAGAAATCCGGTAAAACATCAAATTTCCAACATCGCTGCGGCCGGAAAAAGGTCCTGCAAGACCGGGAACAACAACGATCGAAGAGAATCGTTAAACGTGACAGAAGTTTAATCCTTCCGCAAATTGCTGCATATTTCAACACTGGGCCATCAACGAATGTCAGCGTGTGAACCATTCAACGAAACATCATCAATATGGGTTTTCAGAGTCGAAGGTTCACTCGTGAACCCTTGATGACTGCACGACACAATGTTTTACTCCTCGCCTGGCCCTGTCAACACCGACATTGGGCAGTTGATGACTAGAAACATGTTATCTGGTCGGAAGAGTCTCGTTTGAAACTGTATCGAACGGATGGTCCTGAACGGGTATGGAGACAACCCCAATGAATCCATGGACCCCAAAAGTCAGCAGGCGACTGTTCAAGCTGGTGGAGGTTCTGTAATGGTGTGGGGCGTGTGCAGTTGGAGTGATATGTGACCTCTGATACGTCTAGAGACGACTCTGACAGGTGACACGTGCGTAAGCTTCCTGTCTGATCATCTGCATCCATGCACATCGATTGTGCTTCCGACTGACTTGGTCAATTCCAGCAGGACAATGCGACGCCCCACACGTCTATAATTACTACAGCGTGGCTCTAGGAACACTCTTCTGAGTGTAAACACTTCCGATGACAACCAAACTCCCTAGACACGAACATTACTGAGCATATACCGGATGCCTTGCAACGTGCTGTTCAGAGGAGATCTCCACCCCTTCGTACTGTTACGGATTTATGGACAGCCCTGCAGGATTGAAGTGGCTCTGAGCACTATGGGACTTAATATCTATGGTCATCAGTCCCCTAGAACTTAGAACTACTTAAACCTAACTAACCTAAGGACATCACACAAAACCCAGTCATCACGAGGCAGAGAAAATCCCTGACCCCGCCTAGAATCGAACCCGGGAACCCGGGCGTGGGAAGCGAGAACGCTACCGCACGACCACGAGCTGCAGACACGCCACAACCCGTTCAGGACTTGAAACCTTTATAAATATTTACTTTCCAGTTCACAACTCAGTCCACAGCGAACGTAAATCCGAATGTCTGGAAATGGAAAAATGTAAATTATAGTTGCACTTATTTATTTACTTTACTTTCGGATTTTTATGTTGACTGGGAACGTATACATACACGATTACGGATGTACGTACAGTTTATGCACATATACAGACATATTCATATGGAATTAACGTTTCAATTAAATTTTTGTACTGTAGATGTATATCTAATAATAGAAAAGTAACTATACTTCGACTTCTATGAAAAAAAGCTCGAAATGGCCACAATAAAAAATGCTACTCCTCCGTCAATTTTAAAAATATTTTGCTCACAGTTTTTTTGTGGATACATTCCGTGATAACCAACAACTCTACGTATGGGTTTTTCAAAACTCAAAAATTCGAAATTAATGAAAAAATTCTTTAGCGCATTGGATTTACCTGCTGAATTCAGCGTGCCGAGATACGTTATGAAACAAATTTTCAGCTCCCTGCGATTGTTTTACGACCGGGTTGAAATTTCACCAGTACCTCCCCTTAATGGCAGCCTATGCATGGGACGGTAATTCCCTAGTCTGATTGTCGCTAGTCTCTGGCCAATAGTGCAGGATGACACTAAAGTCCATTACAGGAGTCCATTACTTGTTCTCGAATGAAAGCGGCAGATGTGAAGGAGTTACCATATGCTTGGTGCACGATACGGCGATCCTGCAGACGTGGTCAGTCGGAACCTTGACAACAGATATGCCTGCCCTCACTTTCCTATACAGTCCAACATCGAGCCACTGTCACACCCGAAAGTCCCACAAATCTGGGTATTGTACAGTTCCAACAGCCGTCCAAATGAAGACCCACAACGATGGCCCTTTCAAATTCTGACATATGATGATAATGCTATCTCAAGCCAGTACGGGGCATACTATCCTTCACAGTGAGCACTCAGCATCAGACGTTGTTCACGCTCCTTATATATTGTACCAGACGTGATAACAACATTTGAACCATTTGAGCCACTGCCTGACAAAAAAGTGACACACAGAAGACATGGACGGATGTCAATGTAAATTTCTACACGTAAACACGATCGGCGGGTATACTAATAATTAGAGTTGTAATTCTCTGTGACAGGTAGAACGGCCATCAGGAGTACATTAGTGTAATTCGTGTTTAATGTTGTTATTTTATTTATTTATTTATTTATTTATCTTGCCAGGTAAAATAAATGCATAAATAAATAAATAAAATAACAACATTAAACACGAATTACACTAATGTACTCCTGATGGCCGTTCTACCTGTCACAGAGAATTACAACTCTAATTATTAGTATACCCGCCGATCGTGTTTACGTGTAGAAATTTACATTGACATCCGTCCATGTCTTCTGTGTGTCACTTTTTTGTCAGGCAGTGGCTCAAATGGTTCAAATGGCTCTGAGCACTATGGGACTCAACTGCTGAGGTCATTAGTCCCCTAGAACTTAGAACTAGTTAAACCTAACTAACCTAAGGACACCACAAACATCCATGCCCCGAGGCAGGATTCGAACCTGCGACCGTAGCGGTCTTGCGGTTCCAGACTGCAGCGCCTGTAACCGCACGGCCACTTCGGCCGGCGTCAGGCAGTGCATTTATTATTCGTCCTGCAACATACCGTGCACAGGGTGTTTCTCAATTCCTATAACAGACTTCTAGCAATTTAGAGGGGACTTATTAGATAAAGTTTTAATAAGGAATTCATGTCCGGAAATGTACGGTTTGGATGTAAGTTTGAAGATAAGGTGATCACTTTCAAACTCGCGTTTTACGGGAGACACACAATCTAAGAAGGAGGCGCCGTTGTCTGTCCCTGTTGTAATTATGACATCACATACCATCTTCGTACCAACGTCCTCGCCGCGGTGGTAACACGGGTGCCGGTCAGATCGTCGAAGTTAAGCGCTGTCGGGCTAGACTAATGCTTTTTTTTAAATTTATTGGCTCTCAGAACTCGTCCGTACAGCCAGCTAGCCACAGGAAATACCATATTCGAATGGGTTCGACATTTCATAGGTAGACGTTTTTTGAGTCTACGATGTAACATAGGATTAACTAAGGATTCATTTGACATAAAACAAGATTTTAGGATAGCACTTGAATGGGTCACTGTCCGTATCTGTTGGCAAGTGGGCGAACTCAGTCCTTGTGAGGCCAGTTGAGGAGCTATTTGGTTGAGAAGTGGCGGCTCCGGTCACGAAAACTGACAGCGTCCGCGGGAGCGGTGTGCTGACCACATGCCCCTCCATATCCGCGTGCAGTGACGCTTACTGAGGATGACACGGCGGTCGATCGCTACCGTTGGGCCTTAAGAGGCCTGTTCGGACAGAGAGTTTATACCATTTTTGTCCGTCTGCAACAATAGCTGCAAGGAATTGGTACCTTCGCAGCTAGGAGGACTGACTGTGTTGCTCCATGCTCCACGGAGGCGCCGCACTCTCGACTCAGAAGAGGACGTCCTTCGTCACGCAGAACAGAACCCGACGACGAGTACGCGAAAAATTGCCCATGTCATGGTCTCCTATGTAGCACATTAGGACAGAGCTCATTGTCTCCACTTTGTGCGTGCCGTGCAGAGTGAGACCTGAAAGTCATTCGATCTTCAAACTTAATTTTCATCCAAACGGTACATTTCCGCATAAGGTTTCCTTAGCAAAAACATTATCTGATAAGTCCCTATACAATACTAGAAGGTTGGATCAGGAATTGTGAAATACCCTGTATAAATTGACGTAAAGGAGCATCGAAGTTATTTTCAGTTGCCCATCACCGATAAACGTTGCACGAGAGATCACGATTCCTGATAGGAAGCTTCCATGTCGTATTGTACAACGGCAACCAATATGGAGCATGTTGTTACTACAATAAATGCACGTGTGTGTGTGTGTGTGTGTGTGTGTGTGTGTGTGTGTGTGTGTGTGTGTGTGTTCGTGTATGCGTGCACAAATAGCTGCAGAGTAGTAAATATGGCAGGGGAATGTGATGCATGCACAAAATGACCAACTGGTGATTTGGGATGTGGTGATGGACCACAAACCTTCATCCTGCATGATGAGTTAAAACGTTGCAACACTGCAACAGTGCTACACTCAGCACTCAAAGTTTGCTACCATCTGCTGCAGTAAAAACTGTGGTAGAAAACTGTAACAGAAAACAAGACGCTTCAATGCAGTGAGGCGCATTTGGTAACTTGTCTTTTCAGTGCTTCATATTGGACTACAGTTTAGGCGGAGCGTGCATGAGACACTATGGATGTAAACTATAATCCCAGAGCATAAGGTCCTAGCATTTCGATCGGCGAAGACCTAACGTTATCAGTAGCTCCACTTGCGTACCACGAGTGAGCGTGGCTATACCAGATTGTTTGTACCATCAATAGCGTCTGCTTTCTGCAGAAATAGATAGAGGCAGAAGAGGAACGCTTCTTTCAATACATTCCCTGAATAGCATTCCAAAAGAAAATACAGTTGTATTCTTCATGTTGCACAAAAACGTCTCCATTTTCAAGCACAACAGAGATCGCTTCTTTCCTGGAATACCCAGTCGCTTGTCATGTCAGCTACTGAACCTGCTTGTGACGGGCAGGCTGAAATCTCGATCTTGACGCACACCCAGTACCCAATACAAGCTGACGATGGCATGAATGAAATGTGTCTGGAAAGTCATACTTGCAGAAAGCATTTGTAATATTAATGATTCCATATCACAACGTTCAGACCTTATCGCTACACTTTTCAAGACGTTTTGATATTCCTCGCATGAGTAAATTTAGATGCTATTGATTCCATACCTATGGTACTGGTATCAATACCAAGTACTCTGCCGGCCTCGGTGGCCGTGCGGTTCTAGGCGCTTCAGTCTGGAACCGCGTGACTGCTACGGTCGCAGGTTCGAATCCTGCCTCAGGCTTGGATGTGTGTGATGTCCTTAGGTTAGTTAGGTTCAAGTAGTTCTAAGTTCTAGGGAACTGATGACCTAAGATGTTAAGTCCCATAGTGCTCAGAGCCATTTGAACCAAGTACTCTATTAGTTCATAATATCTAATGAAATATCTGGATATTGGAAAGTACCGAACATTATTCAAGCCATGCGCACACGAAGGCGAAATCGTTCCTTTCGAGCTCACCTATAAAAATTAATATTTTCGGGTAGTGTATCAGAAAAAATATGTTTCAGATGGACATTAATAATAATTATTAAATTTCATTTTGCTTATAAAAATAGAACAAGTGTGTAGACTGAAATTTACATGAAGGCCTATATTTTTTTGTTCGTGCTTTGTTGCTTACATAAGTATTTGATTTTACATTCAAGGTGATACATGTAAACACAGCATAATCCTCAAATTTTGCCTGGTATTTTAAACTAGCACTTTTGTCTTAAAGAAACCTTATGATAATGCTCTGTAATGCTGGCACATCTGTGCGACATCAGATTAATGTGAAGAAGACCTCTATTTTTGTCTATAGCGGTAAAAATTCCAGAAGTAAAGTAGTCCCCCTTTCGGATCTCCGTGCGGGATCTACAGAGGATGATGCTGTCATTAAAAAAAAAAAAAAAAAACCTCCGTTCTACGAGTCGGGGATTGGAATGTTGGATCCCATAAAAATGTAGGTAGGTTAGAGAATCTGAGGATGGAAAGGTAGGTAGAAGTTAAATATAAAATGTGTGTGAAATCTTGTGGGACTTACTGCTAAGGTCATCAGTCCCTAAGCTTACACACTACTTAACCTAAATTACCCTAAGGACAAACACACACACCCATGCCCGAGGGAGGACTCGAACCTCCTCCGGGACCAGCCGCACAATCCATGACTTGTGCGAGACCGCTCGGCTAATCCCGCGCGGCGAACTTAGATATAGTTGGAACTATTGTAGTGCAGTGACATGAATAATGATTTCTAGTCAGTTGAGTACAAGTTTATCAACATTAAATCAAATAAGGATTATGCAGGAGTGGGACACACAGTCAGCGAGAAAATGGAAATGTGCGTAAACTAGTAAGAACAGCGTAGTTAAGCCAAAGTAGCCACAAAGTCACTACTACCTCCACAGATGACGAGGGGATCAGAAAAAACATAAATAATGAGATGAAAGAAATTATTCAGTACATTAAGGGAGACGACTATTGGATTGTGAGCGGGACTATAGGAAAAGTAAGTGAAGGAAAAATAATAGAAGAAAATGGAATTGGGTAAAGGAATGAAGGGGAAGACTTTTGGTATAATTTTGCACTGAGCACAATTTAATCATTGCTAACATTTGGTTTTAGAACCATGAAAGAAAGTTTTATACTTGCGAGACTTGAAGGCACCAGAAAGATTCAGAAAGATTGTGCAACTGAAAGATAGAGATTTAGAAAAGAGATTTTTGGATGGGAAACATCTCCAGGAGCAGATGCGGACACTGGCCATTATTTACTGGTTATTAGCTAAGTACGCGATGTTATCTTGATATGTAATTATTCCAGTTTTCTATTAGTTCATCCCCTTCTTCCCCCTCTCTCTGTGCTGCTAGTCCTTCACCTCGTCTCTTTTTATCTCCTCTAACCTGTCTCTCTGTCCACCTGCTCCCACTCTCTTTCCATCTCCTCCTGTCCCTTTCACTGTACCGGCCGGTGTGGCCGAGCGGTTCTAGGCACTTCAGTCTGGAATCGCGCGACCGCTACGGTGGCAGGTTCGAATCCTGCCTCGGGCATGGATGTGTATGATGTCCTTAGGTTAGTTAGGTTTAAGTAGTTCAAAGTACTAGGGGACTGATGACCTCAGATGTTAAGTCCCATAGCGCTCAGAGCCATTTGAACCCTGTCTCTGTCCATTTCCGCCGGCCGAAGTGGCCGTGCGGTTAAAGGCGCTGCAGTCTGGAACCGCAAGACCGCTACGGTCGCAGGTTCGAATCCTGCCTCGGGCTTGAATGTTTGTGATGTCCTTAGGTTAGTTAGGTTTAACTAGTTCTAAGTTCTAGGGGACTAATGACCTCAGCAGTTGAGTCCCATAGTACTCAGAGCCATTTGAACCATTTGAACCATTTGTCCATTTCCTCCTGCCCCTCTTTCTGTCCATTTCCTCCTTCACCCTCATTCTGTCCATCTCCTCCACTTCCTCCTTCTCCTCCTCGTCTTCCTTCTCCTCCTCCCCCTTCTCTCTGTCCGTCTCCTCTTCCCCCCTTTCCTTGCTCATCTCCTCCTCTCCTCCTCCTCTCCTCTCCTCCTCTTTCCGTTTTCTGTCCATCTCCTCGTTTCCCCTCTCTCTGTGCATCTCCTGCTCTTCCCATTCTCTGTCCATTTTCTCCTCTCCTCTCACTGTTCATCTCCTCCCCTTTCATCTCTATATCTTTTTCTACCTTCCCCTACCTCTGTCCATCGCCTCCTCTGTCCTTTCTCTGTCCGTCTCATCCTCTCTCCTCTCTCTGTCTATTACTCTCTCTCCCCTTTCTGTCCATTTTCCCCTCGCGCCTATCTATATCCACCTCGTCCTTCTCGCTCACTGTCAATCCATCTCTCCTCTCTCTTCACATTATCACTCTCACCTCAATAGGAGGTTGGTGGTTCTTACCCTCACATTGTTTCTTTCCAGATAGTAACGAATATGTGTACAAAATTAGGTTCAGATTATTCCAGGCGTATAGCCTGAGCTTCTTACTTGTGGCTTTGCAACTGCACGCACATGTCACATATAATTAACATGTTTTCATACGTATTTTTACACTTATTTCACCTGTATCTGTAGTTAATTTCAACCTACGGTATCATTTTCACGCATCTGAGTATTTGACGACAAGTCTCTTGAACCATGTGTCGTTCAATGATATAATTTTCTAGGTACTTTCTGCGGCGTATGTGGATACTGCCTGCGAAAAGTGTAGGGAATAGAGTTAGTAGTAACGAAGTAATAAATTTAAATGTTGTGCATAATGTGCCAGTTTTTCACGCATCTCAGTGTTAATGACGGCCGCGCCCGGTAGCTGAATGGTCAGCGTGACGGATTGTCAATCCTCTTGGCCCGGGTTCGATTCCCGGCTGGGTCGGGGAAGTATCTCCGCCCAGGGAGTGGGTGTTGTGCTGTCCTCATCACCATACTATCGTCCTCATCGCCGAAGTGGCGTCAAATTGAAAGACCGGCACCCGGCGAACGGTCTGCCCGACGAGGGGCCCTAGCCATATCATTAAATAAATAAATAAAGTGTTAATGACATCATATATCCTGAACTATGTACCGGACAATTTTATAATTTTCTCGTACGTTTAGTGTTATATGTGCATACTGTCTAAAAATGTGTAGCGAATACGATTAGTAGTAATGAAATAATAAAATAACACCACATGCTTCATGAGGGAGTCTTACTGCATAAACAGCGAAAACGTAGTAAGCAATAATTTTTTTTCCTTTCATCATTTTGTGGGGGTTTTCAGCGAGAAAAAATTTCGTCAAGGTTAGAAATTATGTGTCAGGTTTGTTGTAAATGCTCTCATTCTCAAATACTGGATGACTAAAGTATGAGTACTCTCGTGTCGTGGGTTGCATTGATTTTTCACCATCACCCCATCCCTTTGAGAGGTACATGGTTCTTACCCTCATAGCAATTTTTTCCTGACCGTAAGTAGTGTGGTTCGATGTTTATCACGTCTGGTTGATATCGGTGCAATGATTAAGGAGGATCTCTGGAACATACATAAATACATACACTATATGATCAAAAGTATCCAGACACCTGGCTGAAAATGACTAACAAGTTCGTGGCGCCCTCCATCGGTAATGCTTGAATTCAATACGGTGTTGGCCCACCCTTAGCCTTGATGACACCTTCCACTCTTACAGGCATACGTTAAATCAGGTGCTGGAAGGTTTCTTGGGGAATGGCAGCCCATTCTTCACGGAGTGCTGCACTGAGGAGAGGTACCGATGTCGGTCGGTGAGGCCTGGCACGAATTCGGCGTTCCAAAACATCCAAGAGGTGTTCTATCGGATTCAGGTGAGGACTCTGCGCAGGCCAGTCCATTACAGGGATGTTATCGTCGTGTAACCACTCCATCACAGGCCGTGCATTATTGAACAGGTGCTCGATCCTGTTGAAAGATGCAATCGCCATCCCCGAATTGTTCTTCAACAGTGGGAAGCAAGAAGGTGCTTAAAACATCAACGTAGGCCTGTGATGTGATAGTGCCACGCAAAACAACAAGGGGTGCAAGCCCCCTCCGTGAAAAAACACGACCATACCATAACACCACCGCCTCCGAATTTTACTGTTGGCAGTACACACGCTGGCAGATGACGTTCACCGTGCATTCACCATACCCACACACTGCCATCGGATCGCTACATTATGTACTGCGATTCATAACTCCACATAGCGTTTTTCCACGGTTCAATCGTCCAGTGTTTACGCTCCTTACACCAAGCGAGGCGTCGTTTGACATTTACCGACGTGATACAGTGGATCCTGATGCAGTTTGGAATTCCTGTGTGACGGTCCGCATAGATGTCTGCCTATTACACATTACGACCCTCTTCTACAGTTGGCGGTCTCTGCCAGTCAACAGACGAGGTCGGCCTGTACGCTTTTGTGCTGTACGTGTCGCTTCACGTTTCCACTTCACTACCACATCGGAAACAGTGGACCTAGGTACGTTTAGGAGTGTGGAATTCTAGCATACATACGTATGGCACAAGTGACACCCAGTCACCTGACCACGTTCGAAGTCCGCGGAGCGCCCCATTATGCTCTCTCACGGTGTCTAATGACTACTGAGGTCGCTGATATGGGATACCTGGCAGTAGATGGCAGCACAATGCACCTAATATGGAAAACGTATGTTTTTGGGGGTGTCCGGGTACTTTTGATTATATAGTGAATATACGTGCATCCATTTTTATATTATGTGTTAATGCATGAATTAAACACAGGTAGGAATTGCACAATTCGCAGAAAGTTAGGAAATTAAGGACATGGGACCTAGATAAGTTGAAAAAATCACAACCGCTAAGAGTTTCATTGGAGGGATGAGGTAATGACCAACGGAATTCGGTGAATGAAATGCAATGGTAGATGAAGGGATAGCTTTAAAACATGAAACAGTGACTGCTCAGAGGAACAACTAAACAAAAATACAAAGTCCAGTAGAAATTCTTGGATAATAATTAATGCTAGGAAAAATATAAACACCTTCCGAAAGAAACAATAAAGAGGGAATATACACAACTAAAAATGAGGATGAAAGTGCAAAACGACAACACAGGAACGACTAAGGAAGATATGGAAAGCTGAAGAAGCATATATAGAAAAGAAGATAATGTGAATAGGAAAACTGAAGAAATGTTTGGTGAAATGAGAAGCAGCTGTATGCACATAAAGTGCTCAGGTACTAAGCAAAGAAGGGAAGGCTGAATGTGGAAGTAATATGTAAATGATAGGAACTAGAAACAATATTATGGTAAGGGAGGAGGAAGCAGAGCAATATGAGGTGAGGGAAGCGATAAAGCAAGAAGAATTTGACTGAGCAGTGAAAGAGCCAAATCGAAAGAAAGCACCTGAAACATTCTCTCAGAATCGTTAAGGTCATGACGAGAATTAATCACGAAAAAACCGCTCTGTCTGGTATACAGATTATGAGACGGAAGAAATATCACAGAGTTAAGGAAGAAAGCAGTAATCTCTTTACCAAAGTAGGATGATGCTGACAAGTGCATTACTAAACCGTCAGTGTAACGTGTCATAGGTGCAAAACACTAACGGGTCTTACGTAGAGAAATATGGGACAATTGTTAGACGCCGACGTAGGAGAAACATCAATTCGCATTCAGAAAGAACGTAGAAACATACGAATCAATACTGACTCTACGGCTTACCTCAGAAAATAAATTGAGGAAAGACTAAAGCACATTTATAGTGTTTTAGAAAAAGCTTTCGATAATATAGGCAGTGACACACTCTTCGAAATTCTGGTGTTGTAAGTACAAACTGCATGGAGCGCAACGTTTTCTGCAGCTTGTAAAGTAGCCAGAGTTCTAAGAGTCAAAAGACGTGAAAGGGAGTAAATGGTTGAAACAAAAAAGGGCAGCGACACGTCCTATTCGTTATATGCAGTCTTCATTTACTGAAACAGTGAAGGAAACAAAGCAGACATTTTGAATGGAAATTAACATTCAGGGAGAAGAAA
This sequence comes from Schistocerca americana, assembly GCF_021461395.2. Classification (NCBI taxonomy): domain Eukaryota; kingdom Metazoa; phylum Arthropoda; class Insecta; order Orthoptera; family Acrididae; genus Schistocerca; species Schistocerca americana. The sequence goes on along the minus strand of NC_060130.1, from coordinate 424,166,276 downwards.
TAAAACCATTAAGGTTTGACGACGCCATTGTCTTTCCATGAAGAAAAGCAAACGTCTTGGAAGAATAGTTGAATGGAGTAGATCGTGTCTTGAAAAGAGGTCATGAAATGAACGTCGAGGAGAATAAAAAACGAGTAATGTAATGTAGTAGAATTAAATCAAATGATGGTGATGGAATTAGGTTAAGTAATGTCACTAGAAGTAGTTTTTTGATTGTTGTCCAAATTTTCATCGGCAAACTAAAAGTGAGAAATGGACTAATGGTGTATTAAACTGACCAGCGTAAGGTCTAGTTTTACGAGAAAAGCTTTAATTGCTTGAAAGTAATCAGGGCAATTAAGAAACGATCAATGATTTCAGGGAATATTTTGTCCAAATTTTCGTAGATGATCGAAGAGCGGGAAGTAGACAAATGGAGTATAAAATTGACCAGCGTGGTGTCTACTTTTGCAAAAAAACAATTTAATCGGGTTGGTGCACAAAAAACTTAGTGATTTGAAGTAAAAGAAATATTTCACGACCAGCTGCTGCAAGCTATGTAAATTAAATAAAATTTTTCACATCTCTTCAAGGTCTAACTGTTTGTGCATAAATAATTGTGTTGGTGTGATATTTAACGGTTAGTAAAAAATTTTGAATAAAATTTTTTTTGAAAAAGCGGTCAAATGTTTTGTGAAATGATGTGTCTAATAGTAAGAAATGATTGACCCATCGTTCAATGATGCTGGACATCATGGTGGTGGTGGGTAGTGTTTAACGTACCGTCGACAACGAGGTCATTAGAGACGGAGCGCAAGCTCGGGTTAGGGAAGGATTGGGAAGGAAATCGGCCGTGCCCTTTCAAAGGAACCATCTCGGCATTCGCCTGAAACGATTTAGGGAAATCACTGAAAACCTAAATCAGGATGGCCGGAGACGGGATTGAACCGTCGTCCTCCCGAATGCGAGTCCAGTGTGCTAACCACTGCGCCACCTCGCTCGGTGGACATCATGTACAGTAAATGAGGTGCCGAATGAGAATTTAGCGTTCAATGTTTGACTTAGAATATTAAAATTTTAGAGAGCAGTGGAGGATATTTTTCTGGTGGATTATGTAGACTGTGCAGTCTACCGTTTTTTCGGTGTAGGATTTAAAATATCGTTCAAAGGTGCGTCAAATTTTTCTCTAATTTATGTTACTTCTTACTTTTAGACAAGTCAGTTCATAAAACACTTCACTTCTTTTTCGAATTTTTTTCTATTTGGGCAGTATAATAAGTGATGATGGAGGAAGGAGACAGGATATAAAATGCAGACTGGTAAACAAGCATATCTGAAAAAGTGATTTTTTTTTTGCAGAGATGCAGTGATTTCTACAGGAGAGACTAGTGTGAGAGCTGCATCAAACCAGTCTTCGTACTAAAGACCACAAGAAAAACAACAAGTGGAATATTTCTACTTTTCTGCTTACGTCTGTATTTCATTTTATAATCTAGCTGTTTTATGAAAACATAGCATATATGCCATATTTCGCCTTGCATTCTAAATAATCTCTTGTGTGCTAAGGAAAAACTTAAAAATTCACAAATAAGCTTTCAATACGTGTTACGATGTATTTTTAAATAGTGGTATCGATAACGAATATCGTATCGAATCTGATATTGGAATATCCAGATGCTGATTATGGACATGGAATATTATTTTATCACCAAGTACCTTTCATAATTTGTTCAAACAGTTATCCTTATCACAAAACTAATTTCTACGTTTTTGTAATAATCCATTCATGGTGTTTCAGCAACGTAGGTTTAAGTATTTTTGTAGAGGTCGACTTGGGGCGAGAGGAGTCCGTCGGCAAGCGGACGTGGTGGCGCACGTGTCAAGTTGTGGCAGCAATTTTACTCACTCTTCTTCGTTCCGGGCGTCGCCGTTGTAGCGCCTGATGAGCTCCACATTCCTGGGAGATTAAAACCCTGCCGCGGCGTAGTGCCACGAGCAATACCCTCTTACCGTGGCGCCATAGCTCTCACAAACTGTAATCAGCTTCTAGAGACTGCGACTTGTTCTCTCTCCACAAAACTGAAGCAACTGGCGATAGTGAATTGTCTACCACTTCTTGACATTTAGCGTGTTTTCCGATTATCATCCCAGCGTTCTCTTACAGGTGTGCGTATAACCTACTGAGAACCGCGAAAGGGAAATGGAAATTTATTTTCAATAATGAATACGAGTCCGGAATACTGAAACAGTCTTGTCGCCATTTTGAACAACGGTGACAAAAATTCGGCAGTATTTCAGGAACAGGACATTTTTGTGGCTTTTTACGAACTGTTGCATGTTTAGTTTCCAGCCTTGTGATGAAAGGAAATTTCAGAATTCATACTTTAGTGGCATTTGCTGATGATGTTGTTCTATTTGGAAATGGTATAGAAGAACTTCAAATATTAGTTTACAGATTTGAGTTAGTTAGACCTGAAGTCGATCTAAAAGTTAACTGCGATAAAACCAAAATCATGATGAACGAAAGAACACCAGAGGGAAATATACGTGTTGGAAGTGTACAACCGCATAGGTTCACAGAATCTGTCTACCTGGGTCAGGTTGTAAATATGAAAGGAGACCTAAAACCAGAAATACACTGGTGTGCAAAACTTAAAGATGAAAGTGACTTTCGCATATGTCACTGCCAAGTACCATAGCTCGATGAAACTTGGACCATACACAGAAAGAACTGTTACATTATAGTATAGTATAGTATAGTAAAGAAGGTAACTGTTAGAAATACGCAATGAGACGAACAGAAATGATATTTTTATTCAAACAACACAACGTATTGGTCGTCAGGTATAGCGTGAGATAGCGTGCCCTGCAGTCCTGTTAAAAGTGGTAGCAATTGCGACGAATAGTGTTTCACGTTCTTGCCTGTTGCACAATGTAGTTGACCGTGGTCGGCCACCGCCTCTCCTTCGGACAGCAGTCCCTGTGGTTCGGAACGCTTCCCACGCACGTGAAACAGTTCTGTGAGCAATACCAAACTCCTACGCTACACTCGCACACTTGGTCTTTCTTCCAGTTTCCCGATGATTCTTCCCCGTGTGAAGTTATCCATGTTGTAATGAACACCACTACAGCGCAGCGTAACTGCTCGCTGATTGATACACGCTTCCTCTTCACGTTCCTGCAACTGTGCGCGGCTAGGATACGTCTGGTAACATGCTCCCGCACTTCCGTTCATTTCCACCAAGTACTCCATATGTTACGTTCCTTTATCCAGTACTTAAGTAAATTTTGCAGAGCAGTGTACCGGGTATCCAGCAAAGGAGTCCCTGATTTCAAAATTAAATATCTCAAGCACTGAAACGATGGACGAATTCAACAAAAGGTATGTTTATTGTGATCGCTGTAAGAATTTTATGCAAAAGTTATACAGAAGTTCCAAAATAGTTCGAAAAGTTGCTAACAGATGGAGCTGTACGCTGTGCTGTGCAGCTCGTACGGTATCAGCTTTATCAGCGCCGTCCACAGTGGTGGGACGGTTCTGGTAATGGCTTTCAATGTGGCACACAAAAAGTAGTCACCCGGAGTCAAGTCGGTCGAATATGGAGGCCAATGCATCCTTGAGCCAGGAAATTTGCAGTAATTCAACGCAATGACTCTATTCCCGCACTAGTCGTCAAAAAAAGCGAAATAACTGTTCGGTGCAATGTGTCTGGACCCAACTTGCATTAACCACTCTGTGTGTGGTTGATCCTCCAACGTTAGTTGTGTGACTACAAATTTTTCCAAAATGAACGTAATGTTCACTAGTGATACTTTCACGCGTGAAAAAAGGGCCAGACTCTGCTCCATACAGTAGTCCAAACAGTAACTTTTGGAGAATACAGTGGTTTCCGAGCACACAGATGGGGATTTTCGAAACCCCAGGATAGCAAGTTTTGTTTATTCTCGTTTCCGGTGAGGTGGACGTGTGATTCATCTGTGAACTATATGTATCCAACATGAAATCCTTCATTATTAATCACTGTGGGAATCTGGTTTGGGTTTTGATTAGAAACGCATGTAGGTTTCGCCTCAGTACTTTCTGCTGGAACGCTTCAAACCAGTCTCTGCTCAATTCTTTGGACTGATTTCCCTGGTTCTTGCGGAATAATTCCAGAAACCGTGGCGATACTTTCAGGAGTAACTACAGTTTGCCTGGGGCCAACATTCATGAGCCTCGCTGTCTGTCCAGTACCAGAAAAACACGTTGTTCAATATAATACGTAATTTCAACCTCTGTCTTCGATATGCTAACCCCCTTCAATATTTCAAGGGTGGAACTGAGAGCTCTAACAATGGGAACCCGCCATGAGTCGCTCTGTGATACATTCGTAACTTGGCGTGGTGAAAGAAGGGTGAAACTAAAGCGATACCTATTTTGACTTAGCTGCCAATACGCAAAAGATTTCCCGACAATGGCGACCAATGTTTCGGCGTGGCTTTATCAGGCTACTAGCGCGCCGTAAAACCAGGTGTGTTGGTAACTCAGTGCCTAAGACCACAGTTTCCAAATTTCGCCTTCTGTGTTCAAATATAAAGTTATGTATTTTTTCTTTTGTTGTCGTGGAAGACTGTGACATCAGTAGTTTTGTGGCATCTCAAAACACAATGGAATTAATGGCAAAATAAATGTAGACTTAATATCTTATTAAAATTGATTTTATCATACCAACTGACACGGATTAACACCTTACAGAAAACTGCTACCATCAGTTTCCGTTTGTCTCCAAATACTTAGTGACAGTTTAACCGTCGGGTCTATCAAGACGTAAGCCAGTTACTGGAACGACATCAGAAGGCACACGCAGCAGCCACGAAAGAAGTCTCACAAAAGAAACATGTCATCAGTTTCTCGACAAAGTTTTGCGACGTTACTTAAAAAATGGAATCATTTCTCTACATTATTGACTCTTGGAGTGAGCAAAGAGGTCCTTCCTTATACACTGATGCGCCAAAGAAATGGTACAAGCATGCGTATCCACATACAGAGATATATAAACAGGCAGAATACGACGCTGAGGTCGGCAACGCCAATATAAGTGTTTGGCGCTCTTGTTAGATGGGTTATTGCTCCTACAATGGTAGGATATCAAGATTTAAGTGACTCTGAACGTGGTGTTACAGTCGGCGAACGAGAGATGGGACACAGCATCTCCGAGGTAGCGATGAAGTGGGGATTTTCCCGTACGACCATTTCACAAGTGTACCGTGAATATCAGGGAACCGGTAAAATATCAAATCTCCGACACCGGTGCGGCCGGAACAAGATCCTGCAAGAACGTGACCAACGACGACGGACAGAAGTGCAACCCTTCCGCAAACTGCTGCAGATTTCAATGTTGGGCCATCAGCAAGTGTCAGCGTGCGAACCATTCAACGAAACATCATCGATATGGGCTTTCGGAGCCGGAGACCTACTCGTGTACCCTTCATGTTTGCATGACACAAATCTTACGCCTCGCCTGGGCCTGTCAACACCGACATTGGACTGTTGATCACTGGAAAAATGTTACCTGGTCGGACGAGTCTCATTTCAAATTGTATCGAGTGGATGGACGTGTACGGGTATGGAGACAACCTTATGAATCCATGGACCTTGCGTGTCAGCAGGAGCTGTTCACGCTGATGGAGGCTCTGTAATGGTGTGGGGTGTGTGCAGTTGGAGTGATATGGGACCCCTGATACGTGTAGGTACGACTTCGACAGAGACAAAAACAGTAACAGTAGGTATAAATGGTCAGAGCAAACAGTATGTTGAAAAATGCTGGTTAGAACAATAGTAGCGAGTGTAACCAGCGATAATATTAGGTCAGATCTTAGGTAAGAACAGCAAACAACAAGAAGTTAACTGACAACATTAGGATAAAACCTAAATAAAAACATGGAGTAAATATGTAGAACACCGTAATAACTTTAGGACAGGTGCAGGTACATCTGAGAAAAACTGAAAGATATAAGCAACAGACAGTACAATAAGGCAATGAAGATACAAATCACGAACAACGCAGCTATAGTGACGTGAGTCAACCATACCGACTGGGATTGTTGGTGGTCTTCCCTCAGCTTCAAGGCGATTACCGGAAAGCGAAATTGCACAAAATAATGACAGAACATTAACAGAAGGAAAAGAGTAAATCCAAACCATATGTCCTATTACAGAATGAATGGTGTCACAACAGTGTAAATTATTCCTGCCCTATGATGAAAAGGGTGCCACGAGTCCTCAGCAGGGAGCACGGCCCCCTCGGGGTGAACCAGTACTTAAAAAAACTTGACTTTTGCGGCATGTGCTGATGTACCACATTGGGCTAGAACCAATAGCACTCGCCAGTGGAGAAGCAAACTGCTAAAATTGGAGTTTTCACGTCTGATGGTTTGACTCCCCAAGTTGCATTATCTAGTATGTTATTATTGGCACTGATCTTCAACTTGGTGTTGGACCGATGTCTCTGGAAAGTTAAAGCTCGAACTAGGCTAACTTCTAAGTAAGCGAAATTGACAGAGTGCTCCAGTATCCTGCCTCACCATGGCATTGTCAACTTCCTTGAGTAGATTGCGAAGATGAAAAAGAAAAACCTTCGTTTTAGCAGGATCTGTTTAAGTCGGTTTTCTACACAGTACTTTTATCTAAGCTTTCAAATGCTTCAGTGAGCTTTTGTTCCACCTCCTCAAAGTACCTTCTTTGTGCGGCTACTATTCTCTACCGCAGAAGATATATCACGAAAATAAATTCAAATTACAAGAAGTGGAAACGCCATGTGCCTTGACACAAATTTATTCACCTGACAAAAGCTGTTAAATTTATTCGCCTAGCAAAAGCTGTTTTCCATTTACAGTCTCTTGAATCGCAAATGTAGGAAAATACTGCATCAAATGACAGAATACGTGTATAACTCCTGCCATTTCAAACTAAATGAGCAGGTTGTAACGTGCCAAAGTTATTATGCTACTGTAGTTGTCGTTATTCAGTGCTAAAAGGAAATGAACGTAAATAAGCCGCTCACGGCGCTCTGTAGACAATGTAAGAAATAAGTAATTTTTCGATTTCTTATTTCTGAAATTCCTATCACGCTTTGTTCCAGAAACTCGTTTATTCGAATAAATAATTTGTTAATTCGACTGTATTATTTCTCAACTCAGAAGAGTCAGCGGAATTGAAAAAGAGCAGATCAGTCGAAAAAAATAAAGGGGCTGCAATTCGGAGGCCACAGAAACTCGATTTCCAGCGCCCGTGATAGATGAAAGCCGTGGGCCATTCGGAGCTGTCGATACATTTTTCACGGGCGCTGTGATCTCTCTGGCAGACTAATCTCTCGAGCAGACACGTAAGAAGCGGGCGCTGACTTACTACCGAGAGCCGCGCCAAATTAAGCTGAGTAATAGTCGCAGATTATGTGCCGCATCCCTTTAATACTGTAGGCTCCAATAATTTTCCTCCCTTCTTCTTCTTCGCCGTTCGCTGGAAGAGAGAGGGACTGAAGGGCTAATTGCGAATCCTTTGTGTTATTTTCCGCGATAATCTGCGTAATTCCCAAGAAGCCGTTGTTGATGGCGAGGGATGAAGAAACAGACGTCACAAAGATATTTAATGGCTTACAACAGTTATACGCGGCTTTCGGCAAACAGTATTCTTTGGAGAGTTAGAGTTATCACAGTTTACTCAAGCAAACTCCGGTCATTAAAATTCTACGCGCAAGAGTGAAAAAAAAAATATTCCTACTTATTTACCTCCAAATTCTAGTGATGCGTTTTGCAATTTAGTGTAAGACCTTTCCAATACACAAAGCTGGACTTAGCATTACGGCACGTTCTTGCCAGACAGTGTACGCAAAGAACTATACAGCAGCTGAGATAAGTAGAGGTATCAACGCTCTTTAGCAGATATGTTACTATATCTACCCGAAAGCTATTGCACTACGGGAGCAGGCAATACCATGTGCCTGGGACCTATTTTAGGCAATTAATGGTGTGCTTTCAGTTCTATGTGCCCAATTTTGGAAATATCACATTCCAGCCTTCTTTGTAAACTGGTGTTGGCAGAGTCATTCGTCCCTGCATAAGCTGCCACGTCACAGTATCTGTAGATAAAAAAATATTCTGTCAAATTTCAAATGCATCTGATCATGTCAATAAAATAATTTGCCCAGGTATCGCAGGAAGGAAAAACTTCTAGGTATCTGAATACTCCTGAGGAAGAAAACATTTAGGTATCGGAATATTCCTAAGGGCAAACACGTCTATGTATCTGAAAATTCTCGCCAAGTGACACAGTCCTTGTTACGTGTCAGAAACGGATGATTGTTTAAATTTGCAATGTGTTTAATGCAATGCGTTCCATTTTTTCCCTTTTAGTTCCTTTAATAGAAATTGAACACTACGAGGTGTAAAATTAACGTTAAGTAATTGACACTCATTGCTGCATAAAGACCTCCTGTATTCGTCTCCGTTCATTATGATCCTCAAATGGTTCAAATGGCTTTGAGCACTATGGGACTTAACATCTGAGGTCATCAGTCCCCTAGAGCTTAGAACTACTTAAACCTAACTAGCCTAAGGACATCACACACATCCATGCCCGAGGCAGGATTCGACCGTATGGGTCGCGCGGTTCCAGACTGAAGCGCCTAATACCGCTCGGCCACACCAGCCGGCTTATGATCCTCTGCTGTTCCATGTTTACTAATGTCATATTACCATTGATTGACCGATATAATCTATTGGAATCCAATAATGAATCACCTTGCGTGAAGTACCACTCATTCTTGTGGCTTACACACTCCTACATTTACGAGGTGAGTTCAATAAGTGTCGTAATGCCACACATTTTTTACTGAAAGTAGGTTGGTTTTATTCAGGTTTCCAATACAACATATTATTCCCCATTCTTTTGGTTACAAAGTCATATCTTTCAACATAATCTCGGCCCGCGTTGTGTCACTCTAGTGGTCGATGTTAGAGCCAACGTCTGGCTGCATTCATCCACGTACTGCTTTCCGCGGAGTATATCCTTCTCTTGGCTAAAGAGATGGATGTCAGAAGGCGAGAGATCCGTGTTGTAGGACTGATGAGGAAAACAGCCCAATGAAGTTCTGTGAGCTCTCTCGGGTGCGCAGACTTGTGTGGGACCTTGCTTTGTAATGGAGAAGGTGAAGTTCGTTCCCTCTGAGAGTAGCCCAGTGCACTTAGAGTTGATCGTTGCCTCATGAGGGAGAACATGGAACAGAATGGCCTCTTCAGAGTCTCAGAAGACCAACGTCATGACTTTACCGGCTCAGGCTGCTGCTTTGAACTTTTTCTTCGGAAGAGAGGTGATGCGGTGCCACTCCATGGATTACCGAATTCAACGCTATGAAATTTCAGTAGAATATTTTTTACTAGATATACGAACTTGGCCGCGCGGGGTAGCCGTGCGCGGTCTAGGAGTCTTGCCTCGGTTTGCGCGGCTCCCCCTCCCCCCCGCCCCCCAACACCGTCGGAGGTTCGAATCCTCCTCCCTCGGGGATGGGTGTGTGTGTGTGTTGACCTTAGCGTAACTTAAAGTTAGATTAAGTAGTGTGTAAGCCTGGGGACCGATGACCTCAGAAGTTTGGTCCCATAGGAACTTACCAAAAATTTAAATTTTTTTATACGAACTTGTTACATTTTGGCAGATTTCTCACACCCGGAAAAACTTTTTTTTCCTGAGTAGTTTTTGTAATTTAAAAAAGTAATGCACTACACAAAACGATAATGTTATTGTTTAAAAATATAATAAGAAAATTTATTTCTCATCTATTACACGGCTGGTTAGAGGTACAAGCCTGAAAAGTGTCCCAAGTTAGAACACTCTCCCTTACTGTATTGCGCTAAACATAATAGACTGCTCTGAATGAAACAAGTATCGCGTCACTGGCAGTAAATATGCCATTAGGGATATTAAAAAAATTGTTGCACAAGTTATTTTCGATGCCGAAAATATTTTCGTATAAAACATTCAACCTATCCTTGTTTCCAACTGACTCAAAATAAAGCAGTAATACACAGTGTTTAACCGTTTCGATACCCATTATAAGTCTACCATGTTCAGTTCCACTGTCATTAGTACTGCATAGCATATACAGATTATCAACTCGCGGGTTGGGTAACTGTGTTTTTGATGTATTTTTAAGATGCAGCGGGGTGTGATGAATGTGTGAATTTTACTTGATAGTATTAAAATCGTTTTTTATACTTTAGCTATAAGAAATATTCTGTTCTCTCTCTTTCGCGAAGAGCAGTTGACCGTCTCCTGTTGTGTAAATGTGTGACTGAAATTTATCGTCCAGTTCAGCAGGTTCAAGTACACGCCTCCGTGGCCGAAGTCTGCAGCGGTCGTCGCTATAGATTTCGACAGCACCTTCGATAAAGTGCGCCACCGTTTCCTGTTTTCGGCGACAGCCCGTACGGGCACACCCTCTACGTCCATCGACGTCCTCCGACGTCTTTACAACACTGCCAGTTCAAGAGTCCAAGTCAATGGACGTTTAGCAGCGCCGGTACCGACCCGCCGTTCCAAACGGCAAGGGTGGCCCCTCTCTACCCTCCTGTATGCCATTGCCCTAGAGCCCCTCATTGGGGACCTGACAAGCAAACTCTCTGGCCTCAGCCTTCGCCAACACACTTTTCGTTGTCGGTCATATGCTGATGACTTCCTACTCCTCATCCGCTCCGGCTCTGAGGTTCGAGCAGTCCTCGAACTGATTACGCGTTATGGGGCTGTCGCTGGCAGTGCCACGAATGTTGCCAAATCTACTGCAATGTACTTTCGACGAGGCCTCAACGAAGGTGAACTGGAACCTCTGCAGCTTGTGCGTACGTTACCGTACCTGGGCATTACCGTTACCCCCACGGTCTCACGCACAACGGCAACGAATTTCCGTCGCCTGTTACACGTCATCCGCAGCGACGTCCGCCAGAACCTCCTGCGCCGCCAGGACACACTTTAATGCGCTGAGTTTCTTAATTGTTACGTGGCATCAAAATTGGTCTTCAATGCGCAAGTTCTCTCTCTGCCGACGGCGATTGGGCGCAACCCTCAGGCGGCCTTTGGCTATTATCTCACGGCTGGTTCCATGTTTGTCAGTTATGAGACACTTACCCTGCCCCCACGGGATGGTGGCCTCGGGCTCGTCAACGTCCGTATGCGGGCTGCGGTCTTGTATATGAGTACCATGAGAAGACAGTGAACCGGATGGGGCACATCTCTAACACCCAACGATTGAGGTCCTCCTGCCAGCTTCCACCTCACCACCGGTGTCTGTCGGCCCCATCGTGTCTCATTTGTCTCACATTTAGACCTTTTTCGTCTACTACAGTTACACACATACGTTCCCCAGATACGCGTCTGCCCAGGACTAAAAGTTTTTACAGCCTACTATTGCGCTGTGTTTCCCGGAATGTGATGAAGACCAAACATTCCTCCATCCAGTGTCTCATAGCGTGGATTACAACCCACCAGCCCTTTTTCCCTACGGACGTCCGGCCACTATGGCATCACATAGTCAACAGGAACTTTGCCACGAAACAGCGGCTGCACAACACTGGTTTGTCGGATTCCCTTCTTTGTCTCCTTTGCCAGTAACTCGAAGCTGATGACCACTGTATGGCATGCACCCCTTCGCAAAATGTCTGGCGATTCGTGCATCTCCGAATGCCACCAGACACGATCGAACTGCGAATGTATCTATATCCGGAGGACAAATATTTTCCCACCACCAAATATCATGCCATTACGTGGGTCAAGGGGTGGGTGGTCGGTTACCTCTTCCGTGAGGGACCTAAATCCCGCATCGACTTCTGGAGCTATTTAAGAATAGACCATGCAGCTCTAGAAAAGACGCCACTTTACCGAAGATTACTTGCTAATTATCTTCGAGGGGTCTTTGTTAGACCTCCAATAAGTTGGGGAGTGCCTGGACCTGAAGGCACCTACCCCTCCCCCCCCCCCCCCCCACCTGCGATGTCTGAGTTTAAGCCACCTATAATCGATTCTATCTCCGACCTCCGCGGATGGGAGAGCCGTAAATTGCGAGAATGTCACTTCTACTTTTTCTGTTTCTTTTCTTTTTCTTTATCCAGTATTTATATTTTTTTCCTCTGGCGATTACGTATGTTCCACATAATCTCATAACAGTGAAAATGACAAAAACAAAATGAAAATGAATAAACAACAACACTTTCCGCTTGTGTTGATTCCTGTGTCTACTACTTTCCTGTGCTACACAGGCTCGGTGGCGGGCGGTGAGGGGGACACTGTGGCCAGGCCTCGGGTTTCGATCCTTGAAAAAAAAAAAAAAAAAAAAAAAAAAAAAAAAAAAAAAAAAAAAAAAGTGGTCGCGGAAACAAAAGGTCGCTAACCTACGCTTTTGCGGTGACCCTCGACCCGGCTGTAAGCCCGGTTCGAATCCTATTGTTGCAAAAAAATTTTCGCTGCCAGTGTTTGGGCGGAACGGGGAGAAGATGTGGTGGTGTGAGATTTATGATCATCAGAATTTGCGCCAATGTTCTGTTTTAAAAACCAAACCTCTGTGCAGTGTCTAATGAAGTGAGGGCATGTGACACTATTGATGGTGATTCGCTCGTCGAATAGCGACGTCAAGCTTGGCGGCCCCCTTGGTACGATTGGCGAAGAATAGGCACCGGTATACATCCTCTTTCTTCTCTCATCATCATCATCATCATCATAAACATTACTCTACACTCCGCACACAAACACACACACACACACACACACACACACACACACAAACGAACATACACACTATATACATATGTGGCGCAAAATTTGTAATTTTGAATCAAACTCTAAAACCGAATATTGTTCACATATTGCACCGAATTTATGGTATCTACAAAAATTCTTCCCGGCTGTGATGCATTGGTTCTTGTTTTTTCGATTGGTTAAATGTTTTCTCTGTTATTGTCGCTTGCCAGCTTCTTCATCTCAGCATAGCTTTTACATTCTGCATCACCGACATTGTGAATTATACACCCACACATACCTGTGGTTCGTTCCTTCCATCATCCCTTCATCTATAGTTTTCAGCAATGACCTATGTGGTAACGGTCCGCCTCGGTGGCTATGTGGTCAACGTGGCTGGTTGCTATGCGGAGAAGCCGGGTTCGATTCCCGGTACTGACAGGGATGTCCCCTTGGTGAGAGGGCCATAAGTGGGTGAAGTCAGCCTCTACGTGAAAGAGAGTTAGCAGCTCCAAGATCCAGAAAACGGTCACCTCGACACCTGCCGAGAGAGAGGTGTGCTGTCCCAATGCCCCCCCCCCCCTCCAAACTGCATTCAAGTGGCGCCATTGGAAGCAGGTGATACGCCGATCGGTCGTTCCAGAGTGGCCCGTCTGGGACAGAACGCGCAGCTTTGCTTCGCTATGTTACGTGCTCAGCCATCCTGTATCATCATTCTATTCTTTATTGAACATTTTTTCTCATTGACTTAAGGCAGGACGTCTCCATCAATCCATGTAATCATCAATGATATCCTGGAAGTGCTTCAAAAATGCAGTAACCAGCCACTTCTGGTATAGTTTTATTTTATGCTGAGATGCGTTGCGGACTTCAGAAAGTAGTTTACACATGTCGTCCCACGATAAAACCATCGCGCAACAAGAGTGGCGCATAGTCAACTTACAAGGGGACCTTCCGGTCTCCAAAATTCAGTTCGGGATGAGACTTAACAGGTTAGTGGTATATCTCAATGGTGTCCACTCATACAAGTCTTGAAGCGCAGTATCCAGAAAATTCTGAAAAAAAAGAGCGGCTCTAAAGTTTTAAAAGTAGCTCATACATATCCCATATACGGGTCGTAAGTAACAAGGTGGTAGATATGTGAAATCGCTCAGTCAGTAGTGTGGTAGACTGCCATGCGGCCGATTTGGGTTCGGTCCTACATACCTACCGGTATGGTTCCTTTAATTGTTTTAAAATTATAACAACTGTTAAATAAAGTTAATGACCTAAATAATAAATCAGAAATAAATTCATTTTGTTTATGTAATGGCTCTCGCAGGCTACTTAAAATGTAGATTACACTTGTCAATACTTTCTTTTTAAAAAGGTGAATAATTTCAAATTCATATTTAATGGAGGTAAATTAAAGCGTTAATTACTGTCATTACAATGTTATTACAAAATTGGTTGATATCATAAGCTGTGGTAAGGTTATAAATATTCGTTGTAAATTCGAGGAACCCGTGTCTTCGTGGAAAAGTGGAGTATAGCTGTTGCTCTATTGCATATACAAACAGGCAGACGGTCAGGAAGAGTCAAGGCCGACACAGAATTAATCGAGCAATGGGCCTTACCTACTACAGTGCCAGTTCATTCCTGACTTTCGTAGAAATTGGAGCGTTTTGTACTGTGAAATATTATCGGAATTTTTACAATGTTGTGAATAAAAAATGTCTGTCAATGCAGACATCGCGAAAGTATCAGAAGCTGTAGATTCATTATACAGTGAAGTGTAGAAGGTAATGTCAAAAGATACGGTCGTTTATTACGAAAGCTTGCTTACTGAAAATAATTTTGGTTGCATCGGAATCTTTAGCGACAATTTGTCATGAAGTGAGGGCGAAGTAATTTTACAGACGTACTATGGACATGTTGGCAGAAAAATACTTGTGACTGATGATGAACTTGCTCGCGAAAACGAAAACTGTGAAGGTGAACTTTTCGAAAAGTGCGAAGACTACAGCTCATCGGATGAATATGAACCAAAAGAAAAGAAGGCAGAGAAGTAGACTGTCTTTCTTTGGATTACAAAATTAACGATGTTTATATCGCAAAGGCTCACCCCACGTGGAAACTACAAACATTACAAAAAAGGGCTGCAGCCTGTTGAGAAAGAAGGAATATTTATCCCAACGGGATAAAAAAAAGGAGGCAATCAATTTGATAAGTACGCAGAATCAGCTCCTGGACGTGAGATCGTTTTGTTAAAGCCCGAGAGAATTATCACCAAGTGAGTGCACAGATTTTACAACAGTGGGCTTTACCAGCAGCACAACAGTTTACAGATTTTGAATTTACAGCTTCAGACAGCTTGGGTCATATACTCAAAAATAAGGATGGAATTCGTCAGCGAACAATGACAACATTTGTTTCAAGAAAGAAACAGCAACGATCGAAGAAACCTTGGCCGCTGCAGACACTTTTAGAACCCAGACGTTAAAACTGATATCGAATTTCAACGATGAGTTTCTTATCAACACTGACCAGACAGGTGTTTATTATAGGGTATTTAAAATGCATTTTGCTCTCAATTTTTCGATTATCTGATAAAATACTTCAATTTCGGTTGTTTTTTCTTTCCATGACGTCAGTATCAGTCGGTGTACAACTGGACTCTGGCTGTCAAAGAAAGCAAAACTATTTTCGTCAAAAAACACGACATAAATAAAGTGACGCATATACAGGGTGTTTCACTAAATGTGTTTGCCTCTGTAAGTTACGAAGTAATAGGCGACGGAAATATTTATTGCGGTAAGTCACCATAAGAAACGTTACACTGTCTGCGGTGCTATGGACATAGTTGATTGTCTTATTACCCAAAGATTTACAGCAAAAAGATACAATTTTTTAAATGGAACAATAGTTGTTTCTATCATGCACTGGAATCATTAACACCAGCTGTGTATACAGCAGTTTAAATTACATTCCTATCACTTTTAATTTGGGAGCTGCAACCCTTCAAAGTTTCAGGGGCAGATACCTCACACGCTGCGCATAACGCAACGCGCCTTCTAAATGTGCAGCCGAGTTGTAATGTCGCCGGTGTCACGGAGCGAGAAGCTTCCCCGATGCGCTGTTAGACTGTCGACTGTCGCCGCACACGGCGACCGTATACCCGACAGTTCGAGCCACACAAACAAACATGGCTCAATATACCACAGTTACTGACATCGGATGAAGATGGTATACACGAACAACGAGTACGTTGACATGTTGCTGATGCTCGGCGAGGGCCGACACGATGCCACTGAAGCAGCCATGGCGTACGCCGTGAGATATCCTAGGTGAAGAGCTCCGGCAGCCATTACGTTCTTACGTGCCGAACAAGGACTTCGGGAAACAGGCAGCTTGGTAATGCGCTGCGGTAACAGACGAAGAACTGCAAGAAGTGAGGAGACGGAGGTGTTTGTTTCAGCTGCAGTACACCACGATCCTCATACCAGCTTACGAGCCATTGCTGCAGTCGCTGGTGTCAGTCTCACATCTGTGTGGCGTATAGTACACGGCCACAGGTTTCACCCGTAACGCCTATCACTGACCCAGGAGCTGCATGGCAGCGCTTTCCGTGCGAGAGCTACATTCTGTGAATGGGCCACGCGTAATTTTACTCTGGAGTCTTTACAAGGTGTTATGTTCTCTGATGACTATTGTGGAAGAACTAAACAACAAGTTTGCAGGAAGGTGGTTGGGGCGCTATGGTCCTCATTCATGACCCGCAAGGTCGCCCGATTTAACACCATTAGATTTCTCTTTGTGGGGATATCTAAAGGATCGTGTTTATGTCACTGAGCCCACATCCCCAGATGATCTAAAACGGCGCATCGAGGACGCATGTTGCTCCGTAACACCGGCGATGTTACATCTCGGCCGTAGATCCTTTAGAAGGTGCATTCCATTGTACACTCAGGAACATGGACACACATTTGAACATCTCATTTAAATCAACTTGCCACAGCCAGAACAACCATCACCCACCACACAGCCATGTATTATGTACAGCTTGCGGTATCTGCCACTGAAACTTTGAAGGGTTGTAGCTCCCAAACTAAAAGTGATAGAAATGTAATTTAAATTGATGTATGCACAGCTGGTGTTACTGATTCCAGTGCATGATAGAAACAACTATTGTTCCATTTTAAAAAACTGTATCTTTTTGCTGTTACTCTTCGGACAATAACACAATAAACTATGTTCATGGCTCTGCAGGCAGTGTAACGTTTCTTATGGTGACCTACCGCAATAAATATTTCTGTCGCCTATTACTTCGTAACTTACAGAGGCAAACACATTTAATGAAACACCCTGTGCATACCGCTCAATATGCTCTCACTCTGTCTGGAAACACCCTACCTCAAGTGTTTACAAGAGGCAACCGGTAACGTTGATCCCCGATGTTAAAAACTTCAAAGAATATGATCAAAATTATAAAAACGATGTACTAACGTCTTCCAAATCTGGGAAGATAATGGCAGACCTGTACACTGACTTTCTCTTGAACTTTTATGTGGGTCAAGAACGGTTTCTGTTAATTATTGACTCTTGGAATGGATAAGAAAAGCCTGGAGTATACGACGAAATCTTTCAGGATGACGAGAAATCCACGAGGGTGTTTTTGATACGTCGCTGCAACTACAAAAATGCGTGATATTTTCGCCAGACGCGTTTCTATTTATTAAGGTAACGCATCATCAGTGGTCTGTAATTAAGTTATTTACATTCTCATTTGCTGTTTGGATCGGAAAACCATTCGTTAAGAATAGATTGATTTGTACTTACGGTGATTTTTTTGTCCGATTTCTCGCTTACATCGGGAAATGCCATCTGCTAGCACATACTTGTTTTTCTGTGATACACACTCATAATTTTGGTCTAATTTTTAGATGTTCTGCAGCACTGTGCGTTTCTCACAACACACTTTTATGCACACCACTGTATTTTGTTTGTTTATGTACTTCAAGTATATGTTGCTGTTTGTGTGTTGTAGTGGTGCCAGCATAACCTTTCCACTACTTTGCCTTTGACCTACAACTTTTTTTTATGGGAGGGGGAAACCATGATGAGTGGACGTAAGTATATAGGAGTGTGATGGAGTGTGAGTTAGAGGAGAAGGTAAGGAGCGAGAAGTGAAATGAAACTGTGAGTGTTGGGGGAGGGAGAGTGAGAGGGGTGAAAGATGGAAAAGGCTCTTTTTCTTTTTCGTGTAATTTCATAAGTTATTCTGTATAGAGTCTGGTTTCCAACATGTACAGTTAACGTGATTCCCCCGAAATGTACTCCACTTGTTCAACCATGTGACGTCTATTTTTATAGACAAGTAAAAAATCCGGTACAGCGCGTTCAAAATTGCGCTTATCTTATTGAAAAGAATAGAGAAATAAATTCTCGTGAAGACTATATAAAAGTACAATCAAACATCAGCTGTCATTGCCAATTTTTAAAGAGATGATCAGATACGCCTGGTATGCTTCCAGACTATCTGAAGAACGAGAAGTCTTTAGAAATGTCAACGAAGTATGTTTTTCTACAGATCTTTTAAAAAAAATGTTGTTCCTGTAAACAATCGTCATTCTTAAATTGTGCAAGATGCAAAATATTTTTCTTTCCAATTTCTTTTATGAGAATTACCATTCTGATGCTTGCCCATAAAATACAAAATTAACAAATGTACATAACACTGTAAATATTGTTATATCATTGAAACTCTACCCAGAATTTTGTGACAGTGATAATTAATTTGGCTCCATTAAAAATGCATTTGAAATTATTCAACTTCTTAAAGAGAAAAAAATTGATAACTGTAATTTATATTTTGAGTAGCTATGACGGCCATTTCATAAGTAAAATGAAACTATTTATCATTTAACTGATAATACTTTAAGTCATTAATTTTATTTGACTGTTGTTATGATTTTTAAAACAACTAAGAAAAAATAAGCAAACCCTACCGCGAGATTTGGTAGGATCGAACCCAGATCGATAGTATGGCAGTCTACCACCATACCGACTTTGTTTTTTTTAATAATCTCATTTTGTTCGTTGCGGACGTCCCATGACACCCGTTGAAGTTCTTTGTTGATTCTTTCACTCAGCTTTTATTTTTTATTTTTTTATTATTATTACAGAGGGCAGCTAACCCTCTGAACGAACACGCTGAACTACCGTGCCGGCGATTGGCTCAGCTACTTCACTTACCTGATATCTGGCTCCTTATGACCCGTATGTGAGGTGTGTGTGACTTACGTTTAAAACCTCAGAGAATTTTTTACGGAATTTTATGCATAGTGTGCCTTAAGACTTCTCTGAGTGGACACCCTTAAAGTATACTACTAACTTGCGAAGTTTCGTGCCGAACTGAATTTCCAAGACCGAAAAACTAGAAGTACCGGGACAGTACGATTCTCGTGGCCAAAATTCAGACGATATCAGAGCTAAATACAATGTCGCGCCCATCCTTAGTGATATGGTGGCAGCTATTTGACCGGGTTCACACATAAATGGGTGATACTGATCGTGAAGTTCAAATCTTGCACCATGAGACTTCCACATTTTCGGCAAGCTTAATTAACGTCTGGGTGGAAGAGACTTTCCAGCAACGAGAACGTTCACTCAGCGGTTGTAGAATGGCTCCGCGAGCAAGCAGCGAATTTCTATCCTCGAGGGATTGAACGATTGGTAGAAAGTTCCGACCGTTGTTTACAGAGACTTGATGACTATGTTGAAAAATACTGTCATGTCGTATAAATGCATTACGCCAGTAGAAGACGGGTGATGGCCTGAAACTCGTCTTGACATAAGAAACGAGCTTCTCGTCTAAACATTGAAGGCACAAGGGTTGTCTACCGGCCGCCGCGTCATCCTCTGCCTTTCGGCGTCATACAGATGCGGTGTGGTTGGGCATGTGGTCGGCACACAGCTCTCCCGGCAGTTTAGTCGAATTTCCAGACCATAGAGCTACTTGTCATTGAAGTAGCTCCTCAATCAGCATCACGAGATTGAGTACACCCCGTATCAGTACTCTCACCAAGGTAAGTCCTTGGCAGTACAGTGAACAGAACCCAGTTCCTCCGCGTGGCAGCCGTCGATAGAAGGCAATGGAAATCTCGTAACTCCATCTGTCTTTGAAAACCTCGTAATTCCAGTAACCAATAACTCCATATCAAAGAGAGATTTGGAAGCGCATGGATTCTCCAACCTGTCAATAACTATTCTTCTACTATATAGTTAAACATGTAGCAACGTTATCTCTATCACTTTACAAATTTTTTGAGAAACCGTTTTTGCTTCTCCCGTGAAATTCAACAAACTGGAGTTACGAGGTTTTCATTGGCTACCATCGACATCTACGCTGACCACTCAGCTACGGAAGCGGACTGTCGCAAATTAAAGCTATACAAAAAGTGGCTGGCTGCTTCTTCAAGTAATGTAGACCTCAGACACGGAGTCCAACCGCGATTAACATAAATTAATATTAACAAAATGCCACTGCAGCATTAAAAATGCGGTGGATACAGACTTGAATATAACTGCACCAGCGAACCTGATATTGCTTCGCTATTGCTAAATGTGTGTGGGAACTGGATACACGTCCTTATCTGGTGTATTACTGGGAATTCTGTCAGGACGTAGATTTCGGCTCCTCCTTGTGACATCGTCCACTTTGAAGATACGATACTTGAAATTATAACAAATCATACAGCAAATGCATGAAAATGACTCCATTGGTTTCGTTTCTGTTTTTATTGATTTTAACATTGCTTAAAATGTTTTGTTCATGCATCAATTTCAAAACTCCGGAAAATACAACAGTTTTCGTTTTTTGGGTAAATGTCTCACCTTGAGCCTTGCTAATTGTTATTGCAAACAAAACACTGATAGGGAATGGAGTCGATTAAAGTAAACAGGTGAATCATTGGTATATGGAGTGTGAGAGAGTCCTTTCCAGCTGCTTGATCTGGGTGACATTATTTCGCATACTTTTAATCTGCCGACGGGTAGCATTACAAGGTTTCGGACGATTCCGGTTGGATAATAGCGTTGTAATCATAAGCCGATAAGCCATAAATACAACTTTCCTAATGTACAGGTTTTCTGTTAAATCGACGCCGAGGAAGAAAACAAAACAGCACTTTGTTGTGTATACAATTTTTGTTTAACATTATGTAAACGGAGAAACATTATATAGCATAAAGGCGAAACCATTTGCCTGTTGGTTTAAATGCCCTGCTACTGTACTTAAAACCGATTGTGATAAAGGAAACGAAACTGCACATTTACACTGCTCAGAACTTTCTTGCTCTGTCTACTTTTCGCACCCTTAAAGAGCTGTGCTGATGGATTGAAAAGCACTTAAAGAAAGACAGATATTTAGTAGAATAACGGATGGACTGAGGCCTTGCTAACTACCGCCAGCGGCGACAGGCGGCAAGCCCTCGCTGGCGCGACGTCCGATCTGCGGATAACACAGGATTAGGCATCGGCTTTATTCTGGCCGGCAGGAAGTCGTAAGATTGAGGCGGGCCACTTGAAGCTGCAGATCAATACGGCTGAGCCTGCGGCGGCTTCAGGGTCAATAGCAGCCCGCCCGCTCGCTGCTGTGGCCACGCGCCACGCACGTGGCCCGCAATCAATACGCAATAGCCGCAGCCCGCAACCCAACACTAATTAACCCCTCAAATCCGCACATTTCCGCCCGCTTCCGGTCTACCTATCTCGCCGCGGGTCGCTGCACTAACGTTGCACACCCTTATGCGCATGCGCTTTTCAACGGTAGCCATTGTTCGGGTCATCGAACCTACGCAGCGTACTGGTCTCGTATGACATACTACGGAACAATAGACTAAACGGTCGAAGATTTTAGAAGCCAAAGTCAAATTCCACAACTAATAGCATCTGTCAAGATATATCGCTACCACTGGAAATTTAAAACTGATTATTTATAAAAGTGGCAGTTACGTTATAAAAAAGTCGATTACCGCATTCTGCCGTCAGGAGTGTACTTCAGATCTAAAAAATAAATAAAAGTCAAAATATATGGATTGGAAGAATGGCAGAGGCAGTAACAGCAGGGGGTAGGCACTGTCGTCAGTGCGTTATAAGTAACCCCTGTTCAAGTAATGGGTGACTAGCTTAACAGCAAAATTAATAAACTCAATCAGGAGAAAGTGAATTCCAAATACTTTTAATACAATTTTATAAAAATTAATTTTATAAAAAATTAATAATTTCATTTTTTCACGAATTTGATGATCAAAAGTTGGAGCCACTTTTGCAGCTAACCTTTATCACAGAATGTAATACACTGAGGTGACAAAAGTCATGGGATACCTCCTAATATCGTGTCGAGCCGCCTTTTGCCCGGCGTTCTGTAGCCACTCGACGTGACATGGACTCAACAAGTCGTTGGAAGTCCCTTTCAGAAATATTGATCCATGTTGCCTCTATAGCTGTCCATAACTGCGAAAGTGATGGCAATGTAGGATTTTGTGTACGATCCAACCTCCCGATTATGTCCCATAAATGATCGATGGGATTCATGGCTTTCGACCATAGGTGGCCAAATCATTAGCTCAAATTGCCCCGAATGCTCTTCAGACCAATCGCGAACAATTATGGCCCAGTGACACGGAGCATTACCATCCATGAGTGAATGTAAATGGTCTCTAAGTAGCCGAACATAACCATTTCCAGTGAATGATCGGTTCCGTTAGACCAACGGACGCAGTCCATTTCGTACAGACACAGCCCAGACCATTATGGAGCCACCACCAGCTTGCATAATGCCTTGTTGACAACTTGGGTACATAGGTTCTTGGGGTTTGCACCAAGTTAGAACACTACCATCGTCTCTTACCAACTGAAATCTGGACTCATCTGATCGGATCATGGTTTTCAGTTCTCTAGAGTCCAACGGATATGGTCACAAGCCCAGAAAATGCGCTGCAGGCGATGTCGTGCTGTTAGCAAAGGCACTCGCGTCGATCGTCTGCTACCATAGCCCATTAACGCCAAATTTGGCCAACCAATTCTCGTCGTACGTCCCAGATTGATTTCTGCAGTTACTTCACATAGTGTTGCTTGCCTGTTAACACTGACAACTCCACCCAAACGTCGCTGCCCTCGGCTGTGAAGTGAAGGCAGTCGGCCACTCCGTTGTCGGTGGTGAGAGGTAATGCCTGAAATCTGGTATTCTCAGCTCAGTCTTGACGTTGTGATCTCGGAATTCTGAATTTCCTAACGATTTCCGAAATGGAATTTCCCATAAGTCTAGCTCCAACTACCATTCCGCGTTCAAAGATTGTTAATTCGTGCGGCCACAATCACGTAGGAAACCTTTCCACGTGAATCACATGACCACAAATGACTGCTTCGCCAATGCAATGCCATTTTATACATTTATACTTTGTGTACACGATATTACTGCCATCTGTATACGTGTATATAGCTACACCATGACTTTTGTCACCTCAGTGTACAGTCTAAAGCAGACAAACAAATGATTATTGTTTCATAAAAATTTGATGAGTTATTCAAGAGAAAGAGCTTCACAAACTGAGAAAGTCAACAATGCGTTGGTCCACCTCTGGCCTTTATGCAAGCAGTTATTCGGCTTGGCATTGATTGATAGAGTTGTTGAATGTCCTCCTAAGCGGTATCGTGCCAAATTCGGTTCTACTGGTGCGTTAAATAGTAAAAATCCGCAGACTGTTCGAGGTTCCTGCCTATAAAGCTGCAAACGTTCTCAATTGGGGAAGGATCCGGCGACCTCGACAAGGTAGGTTTTGACAACCAAGCAGTAAAAACTTTCGCTAGGTGAGGGCAGGTATTATCTTGCTGAAATGTAAGCCCAGATAGGCTTGCCACGAAGGGCAATCAAAAGAGGCGTAGAATATCGTCGACGTACCGCTGTGCTGTAAGGGTGCCGTAGAAGACAACCAAAAGAGTCCTATTATGAAATGGGATGGTACCGCAGACCATCACTCCTGGTTGTCAGGCTGTATGGCGGGCTACAACCAGGCTGGTATTCTACCGCTGTCCTGGAGTCTCCAGACACATCTTCGCTGGTCATCGGGGCTCAGCACCGAAGACAATTCTATTCCAGCAATGTGGTTCCATCCATCCTGGGTTTACGTTTCAAAGTGCTTGGCAAAAGCTCCCTGATCCACCTAGGTCTCTCGCCAACAACGTTTGGAGCATTATGGGCAGGGCCTTCCAACAGGCTCCAGAATTTGACGATACAGAACGCCAAGAGGACAGATTTGGCAAGAGACCGCGAATGTAGTTATTATTCGGAAAGGGTTAGATAAAGATCCAACAAATATAAAATCCTACAGACCAATCTGCTTGATTAACATACTAGGGAAAATATTAGAAAGCTACTAGCTGACAGACTGGCTGCACATCGGGTGCTGCGTGGGGTGAGCGACAGGCAGTTCGGCTTCAGGCCTAGGCGATCGACATCTGATGCAATCACCCTGGCTGCTGAAGTCTGTGGCTCTACCCCACATAAGTACGTGGTGGGCATCATGGTTGACATCAGTGGCGCCTTCGACAACCTGTGGTGGCCTTCGCTCCTCTCCTGCTTGCGGGAGAAGGAGTGCCCAGGGCCGCTATATGGTTGTCTGAGGAGCAATTGCGAGGAACGGGAGGTCTGGCTATCATCTTCTAGCGAGAGAATTGGAAAATCTATAACAAAGGGCTGTCCTCAGGGTTCTGTGTTAGGGCCCCTGTTCTGGGACATCCACATGGAGCCTTTACTAGACACCCTACAACAAAGTGAAGAAGTGCTAGAGGTGATAGCCTATGCAGATGACCTCCTCCTGTTGGTCGGCGGCCGTAGCCGCGAAGACATTGAACCTAAAATAGAGAGTGCCCTAAACAAGTTACAACTATGGTGCCAAAACACCAAAATGACGGTGTCACCAAGTAAGTCCACCTACTTACTACTGAAGGGACAATTAATCCGTAAACCGACTGTACGAATCGAGCGCTCGCCGGTTTTTCGGAGACGTGACGCACGATACTTGGGCATCATCATGAGAAGTGAAATTTTGGGAAACTCATCGAAACCGTAACCAGAAAGCCCTCCAAACACTGAACAACCTCATATCCATAGGACATAAGAGATTTCATCTTCCACCTCATCTCATAAGACTCTATCATAATAGTATATTAACATCGATAGTGGGTGACGGCTCGGGAGTCTGGGCACGCAGGCTCACGAGGGTGGTGCCCGCCATGACAGTGAGAAGGGTTCAAAGGAACATGATACTTAGATCGGTAGGGGCTTACAGAACATCACCAAGGGGAGCACTACTAGTCATAATGGGGCTTTGCCCCCTGGACATTAAAATCAGGGAGCAGGCTGCATGGTTCTGGATTGAGAAGGGAAATGTAACAAAAATAGAGGAGATCTTAGGCATTGGGGCAGAGGACAAGCGTGAGATTCGGCAAAGGGGGGTACAACTATGGCAAGAACTGTGGGACACGGATGAAACAGGGCGCATGACATACGAGTTGATTCCAAGCATTAGAGAACGGCTAAAAATGAAATACTTTGAACCCACTAGAGGACTAATCCATTTTCTCACTGGACATGGGCCTTACCCGGCATACTTATGTCGGTTCGGGAAAAGGGCCACACCCGCGTGCGAATGTGGTGAACCGGAGGGCACTCCCGATCATTTGATTTACGAGTGCCCCTCTTCAATGATGTTGCTTCCACACTACGTGACCAACTACCCGACCATGACACATACCACCTGATAAGACAAGAAGACACCTTCCAAACACTGAATAGACTTGCCAACGAGGTATCACAAAAAGTGCTAAGAGAATACATGAGGGAACAAAACTAAATAGCACAGATTACGACAAATACGCGCCCTACTCCCATACCGCCTGTGCGTGGATAGGCCGACCCTATAGTCTGGAATCCGCCACGTACGGGATCAGGGGGAGTGGGGAATAAAAACAACCAGGATTTGACAATGCACTGGAGTTGACTTAGGATGGAACTAGTTAGTAGAAATTAGACTAGAAATCTAGATTTAGGAACATGCAGCGATTAACATCCTGGCCTGGCCAGTGTCAGGGGCACGCTCATCGGGATTAGCTCGATGGGCAAGGCAATACAGTAGGTTTGTATATTTCTGACACATCTGTGACGCTGCAGGAAGTAGAACGTAGGGTTAGTTAAAAATCTTAGAAGTTAAAAACAAATAGGTGTATATAGCTGCCCATTGTAATTAGATTATAGCTGTAGTTCACGACTTAATATAATGTAATTAGCTGCTAATTGTAACAACAGTAGCAAGTAAGACCCACTAATCAAATAAGGTAGTGGGTTATGATGTATAAATATTATTACTGATGGTAAATAAAGATTAAAAAAAAAAAGATACCCCTGTGGAGGACATCCAACAACTCTATCAATCAATGCCACATCGAATAACTGCTTGCATAACGGGCAGAGATAAACCAACGCGCTACAGACTTGCTCAATTTGTGAAGCTCTTTGTCTTAAATAAACACTCCAATTTTTCTGAAATTGTAATTATTCGTTTGTCTGAACATGTACATGATATCTACCGTCTTTCGTCCCATTCGGTTAATTTCTTTGTGGTGCGTCTTTTTTTTTTCTTTGGAGTATATATGTCAAGGCTATGTTTTACACATAAGCTGACATGAATTGTTTACATAAGAATTGGAAAGCTTGTGGAGGACGACCATGGATAAGACCATTTTGTGTTATGGAGAAATGCAGAAACGTGCAAGACAATATTGATTTTACGACTCATCTTAAAGGAGAGGTTGCAGGAAGGCAACCCTGCGTGTATAGCATTTGTTCGAGGGCGTTCTGAAAGGTAGTGCCTCCTAATTTTTACGTGAAAACATTCAAAGATTTTTAAATAAAACAAACTGTATTAATCTGGTATCCGGCTCCACGTAAGGTGAATACAAGCCGGAGGTAATGGACCTAGAGGACCAGTCTCGCCGCAACTCTGTGCTCGCAGCGTGAGTGCGCCGCTCGTTACGGCACGTGCAGGCGACAACCAACAGTGTTCCTCGCGGTCAGTCAGTTCTGCACTTGGTCAGATATTGTTGGTTACTATCAGAGCTGAACTATAGATCACTGGATAACAACCCCGCTTCGAACTTCGTTTTCTCTCTGGTCGCGATTCGGACTGTTCCTCTGTTTGCTCTTGGCTTATTCGTATCGTATTTTCCGCTTCAGTGTTTAGCCCGACTACCACTTGGCTCCGTGTTCTCTTCTGCAGTCGACCTTACACCACGCGGATTCCGGTGTTTCTCTCCTGGATTCTCACACGTGACTTGATATCCGCCTACTCCCGGATGTAGTATTGGCGACGAGGAAAAAGTTGTTCGGTAGCAAGGATGTTAAATTGGTTTGCCTGCTGGAGCAACAGGAGTAGTTCTACATCTGCATGGATACTCTGCAAATCACATTTAAGTACCTGGCAGAGGGTTCATCGAACCACCTTCACAATTCTCTATTATTCCAATCTCGTATAGCGCGCGGAAAGAATGAACACCTATATCTTTCCGTACGAGCTCTGATTTCCCTTATTTTATTGTGGTGATCGTTCCGCCCTATGTAGGTCGGTGTTAACAAAATATTTTCGCATTCGGAGGAGAAAGTTGGTGATTGGAATTTCGTGAGAAGATTCTGTCGAAACGATAAACGCCTTTCTTCTAATGATTTCCAGCCCAAATACCATATCATTTCTGTGACACTCTCTCCCATATTTCGCGATAACACAAAACGTACTGCCTTTCTTTGAGCTTAGTTAATGCAACAGCAGCAGCTTTACATAGACTTGATGCAGAAGTCTCTTCCGCTCCGAGCAGACGAACTCGAGAGTGCATAAGGCCACTTTGCTCCAGACCTCAGCGTCCCCTGCAGTAGACACACCCATTCGTCCTCCATCGTTTCCGCTTTTCAGTGACGCTACGGAGTACTGGGACACATATCTGCATCGACCCAACCTATATTTCGTGGCGTTTCAAGTCATGAATTATTCACTGCGGAGATCGTTATTTCCTTCTTGGGCGTCGTCGGACAATTTTTTTTCTCTCTCTCTTTTTTTTTTTTTTTTTTTTTTTTTTTTTTTTTTTTTTTTTTTTTTTTTTTTTTTTTTTTGCTCCCCAAATTGACGTCTCTTTCTGACCACGTCACTTTCTCCTTTCAGGAGACATGCACTCTGTTTTCCTAATTCCATTTCGTGTATTTCATAAAGATGTCGATCTCAGCGGTGCATGTTCCTTCAGACATACATGCATGTCTGAAGGACATTGCAGAGTACATCTTTCTTCCTGTACAGGAATTATAGTAATTGTGCTAGTAAAAGACGAGGACACAAGGCGACAGATGGAAGTTCTTGTCGGATGGCAGAGGCCGTTAACGCAGCTACTACCATAAAGCGCAAAATCCGGGTTCGAGTTCCTGTTCCGTATAAATTTTTACTGTCACCAATACACTGTACAGATGGAGTATGATCATATTCGCAATTGCGAATACGTTTCTTGTTCTCCAGTAAAAATTTAATTCAGTGAAAACCGGCAAGGGATTTCGAAGATCATAAACGGATAGGATATTGTCTTAAAAAGAGGCTATAAGATGAACAGCAAGAAAAATTAAACGAGGTTAATGGAATGTATTAGAGTGAACTGGGTGATGCTGAGGAAATTAGATTCGGAATTGAGAAATTTAAGATAGTAGATTTGGGCAGCAAAATAACTGATGGTAATTGAAGTGGGGACGATATGTAGACTGCCAAAAACAAGAACTGAATTTATAAGAAGGGAAACTTGTGGGTGCGTTATAAAATGCAGACTGGCAACAGCAAGAATAGAATTTATGAACAAGAAAAATTTGTTAGCATAGAATATAAGGCCGGCCGGTGTGACCGAGCGGTTCTAGGCACTTCAGTTTGGAACCGCGCGACCGCTAAGGTAGCAAGTTCGAATCTTGCCTCGGTCATGGATGTGTGTGATGTCATTAGGTTAGTTAGGTTTAAGTAGTTCAACGTTCTAGGGGACTGATGACCCATAGTGCTCAGAGCCATTTGAACCATTTAGAATATAAATTTAAAGGTTAGGACATCTTTTCTGAGGGAAAATGTGTGGGTTGTAGCCTCGTACGGAGGTGAGGTGCGGACGATAACTACTTCCGACACGAAAATCATGGAAGCTATTGAAATGTAACGCTACACAAGAAAGCTGAAGATTAAAAGAATAGATCGAATGACCAATGAGGAGGTACTGAATGGAACTGAGAAGAAAAGATATTTTTGGCAAAAGATATCAGTTTATAGGAAATATCCTCAGGTATCAAACAGTTGTCAATTTGGCAGTGGAAAGAAGTGATGGTGGTAAAAATTGTAGAGAGAGACCAAGGGTGGATTTCAGTAAACGGGTCCGGTTGTAGTAGTTACCAAAGATGAAGAGGCTTGACAGGATGGACAAGGGTGAAGAGCGGAATCAGACCTGTTGGGTTGAGTTGATTTGGGGGAGGAGACCAGACAGCGAGGTCATCGGTCTCATCGGATTAGGGAAGGACGGGGAAGGAAGTCGGCTGTGCCCTTTCAAAGGAACCATCCCGGCATTTGCCTGGAGCGATTTAGGGAAAACACGGATAACCTAAATCAGGATGGCCGGACGCAGGAATGAATCGTCGTCCTCCAGAATGTGAGTCCAGTGTGCTAGCCACTGCGCCACCTCGATCGGTAATCAAACCTTTCCTTGGACTAATGACCACTACGAGAACTCCAATGAAAGCAATTACAACAGTGGCTGCACATTGTTTCATCATTTTAAAGCACGAAGGCGTGCTGAAAAGTAATTCCTCCGAATTTTTTGTGTGATTACTTTTAAAACTTTTTAAATTAAATAAGGTTAAGAACATTCTATATCTTTAGCCTCCGCCCCCGGAGGGCTCCGAATTGTAGCGTGTAGCATGGAAGTTTGTAACGTAATAATGTCGGTACATGAGGAACAGCGTGCTTAATTGAGTTTCGAAATCGAAATGTTCGTCCAAGAAAGGAGCACCCTCTCTTTCAGTATAACAGTACTAGATCATCTCCAACAATCCGACGCCTCCGGTTCACTGTCGTCGAACGTCCTCCATGTAGTCCCGACTTGGCCCCATCCGATTTTCACTTGTTTCCAAAACTTAATAACACCTTCGAGGACTTCACTTTGATAGTGATGAGGCGGTGCAACCAGAGGTGAGGTTGTGGCCCCGTCAACAAATTAGAACATTCTACAGTGACAGTATCAACAAACTGACGTCTCATTTGGAGAACTGTGTTTATCCGCAGGGCGACTATGTTGAGAAACGAATGTGTCGAGATGTAGAACAGCGATATAGAATGTTGATAAAGTTTGTCTTAATTAATATGGTTAAGAGTTTTCCCATATATTCGGAGGCATTACTTCTCAGCACGCCCTTATATGACGAGTTTCACAATCCAAATGAAATTTACGGAAATACGGTCTAAAATAATCTAGTAGGGACCCTGGTGAGATTTTTTAATAGCGGTACGAGCGGAAGCAGGGTTCAGTCCAAGGGGAGGAGGAAGAGAATCAATTTGTTACTGTCTGTCCACCGCCCCCCCCTCCTCCCCCCGCCGCCAAGTCCAATCACCCAGTAACAGTCACCCACACTTTTAATGTACGGCAGATGCCAATGATTCTAGTATAACGCGGAACGCTATGAACACATTTTACGGCACCGTGTACTGCTTGCAGTAGAGGAACAGTTCGGAGATGATGGTTGATTGCATCAGCATTGCTGTGAGATTACCGCGGATGACAATCAAATATGTCCTGCTATGTAATGAAGTGGCACCTCAGAGCTTCAACCCTGACTATCGGGCCGCATGGCGGGTTGCGAGTTGGTACGCCACCACTGTCCAGGGCATATCCAGACACGTCTTCGCTGGTCGTCAGGGCTCAGTTTGAAGCGGGACTCATCACTGAAGACAATACTACAGCAATCAATGAAATCCCAGTCCCTGATGACTGGCGAAGACGTGTCTGGAGATCCTCCGCGCAGCGGTGGGGTACTAACCTGCCATACGGCTCGACAACCATGAGTGAGTATCTGGGGTGCCATTCCATTTCATAACCTTTGGTTATGCGTGGCACTCCTATAGCACAGCGGTGGGTCGACGATATTCTACGCCCCATTTCGTTGCCCTTCATGACAAGCCTACGTTTCAACAAGACAATGTCCGCTCGCACACGGGGAGAGTTTACACTGCTTATCTTCGTGCTTTCCAAACCCTACCTTGGCTTAAAGGTCGCCGGACCTCTTCCCGACTGAGAACATTTGGAGCATTATGGACAGGGCCTCCCAATCAGCTCGGGATTTTGACGATTTAAAGCGCCAATTTGACAGAATTTGCACAATATTCCTCAGGACGGCATACAGCCTCTCTATCAATAGGTACCAAGCCGAATAACTTCTTCCATAAGGGCCAGAGGTGGAGTAGTGCGTTACTTACTTGTTCAATTTGTGAAGCTCTTTCTCTTGTGTGCACATGTACCTCACATCTACCGGTTTCCGTCACACTCGGACCGTTCCCTCGTGGTGTGTCACATTTTTTTGATCCTTGCTCCATTTTTTATGAAAATTTATTATCAGAGCTGTTCAAAGCTTTGGTATATATATCGCATGGATCAAACCCCTGAAATTTAAAAGTAGTTGCTTTCGTGCAGCCAACTACTTTCAAGAATTGTTACAAGAAAGTCAGATCACTTTATCGAACATTGGCCACAGTACGGACTAAATTTCATTTATGTTAATGGAATTTTATGTTAGCGATTGCCGTACATACTTTTAAGCCTTGTACGGAACACTGACGTGAAATTATAAATCTCTGAAACCGGACTGATAATGAATTTTGTACAAACAGTAGTCGCTTAATGGATTCCCTTCCTCTACAAAATGAGATCACCCCCTGCCCTAACGAAGAACAAGAAAAATCGGATTCCTTTCCTTTATATTAAGCACTTCATCATCAATAGGTACTCAGAGAGAACCAACTGCGAGATTTGTGTGATCTACCGCACTAACATCTCACACAGTATACGAGTTTCTTTCATTTGTTTGATATTAATGTAAATGAAACCGACCAGGGAGCTTATCGTACCATTTGTGTCAGAATTCCGCTTAAAAGTCCATTATTCGGAACCGTAGATTCAAACAAGGCCAAAGAACGCATAAAATGAAAGTAAATGCTTTCCGCGGTCCCTTAAATTTTCCATGCCAGAATAAATTTCCGCTAACGTCTTAGGCGAACAGAAGGCAATAAGGTGACTGGTGAATATGGAAGCGATGGGATGAATTTCGATTCTGGATTGGGAGGCGCACACAATGAGTAGTAAGGTGGGGTAGGGCTATTGAACACGTGCACGGGGTGGCAGTAATCTGAGAATGGCCCTCCCAGAGATGGGAGTCCGTGCACAATGCCCAAGGACGCTCTCCTAGCGCTAGAGCGACCCGGGGCTGTCCGCCTAGGATTCAGCTGTCCTCTGCTGTGCTGCTGCGAATATTGCAGCGCTACACGTGAGTAGTGCACGTTTCTTCGATTATTATCATCACTGTCCCTAAAAGAGGTCATAAGATGAACATCAGCGAAAGTAAAATAACGCTAAAGGAATGTAGTGAAACTAAATTAGGTGAAGGCAAATGACTTAGATTAGAAAATAAGTCACTAAAACTACTAGATAAGTTTGAGCAACAATATAACTGACGACGGCCAAAGTAAAGAGGATACTACAAGTGCGTTTATGTGTCTATTATCCACAGCAAGTATATAAATATCCCTTTCACAATGTGCAATATCTTTCTATTGCTGCGATACGTATTTATTTCCTCCTGTTCATTAAGGCGTCATCTGGAATAATACAATTTTGATTTTGTATGCGATTCCTATAAATCAGGAAACTTTTCACGTCATAATTTTACATTAGTAAATTATAACTCAGAGTTATTCGTTTTTCCGGCCGAAATTTGAGCTTTCTCTCACGTGGCCATAGGTTACAGCTCGCACTGTCACTGTCACGACCCATTTTCTCTTTACGACCTTTCTGTATAGATGCTTTAGAAGCGAAGTGGCAGTGTGACCTGTAACTTATGATCAGACGAGAGGAAATGCGTCGATGCACGTCGGTTTTTCATATTAGAGCTGAGTGTGTTTAGTAAAGTAACGAAATACAGGATTTAAACGTTAAAACAGCTAGAAGTAGACCAGGATGTGTATGTAACAGGATATATCGTAGAATGTTACGTCGATCATTGGTGGCGTTCTTGTTCTGGCTGCAGGATGTTTACGTTGTTGGCGGCTCGGACAGGGCGGCACTGCACTACACTATGGCCATACGCAGTGTTTTCCCTAGAAGAGCACTCTCCGGGATACATGTAGGCCGTGGCTTGGTGAGCTGGTTGGCGCAAATTTCACTGGGTGCACTTTTCATGTATCTGATAAAAGAAATGATAACTACAGCAAATAACGAAAAGCATGGAAATTATGGGAAGTATAGTTGGATTATGACATAGGATCGGTTAATGTAGAGTGGGAAAGTATCAATTTCGGAATAAGAGCACTGAGTGAAGTGCAGCTGCGGAAAAGAGCTATTAAAGAGCTAGAAATTTCAGAATATTTACTTCAAAAGGTATGAAGAGCAACCGGAATAAGGAAGGAAGCAGTTTGCTTCCTACTATGGAATTACTTAACTATTGTCATAATACAACACTCTCTTCTGATCAGCATATGGGATGGTCAGAAACTGTCTGAAAAGGTTGTGAGGGTGTTGCAGGGTAGGTTGTGTTGAGATAAAATTTTCAAGAAAAAAATCGGTTCGTTGCGCCGTTTCTGAGTTAATTAGTATTGAATTTAGCGCAGATTCAAGCGGCCGGCTAGATACAATTAGTGTCAGCTCTTCTCATAGCTTAGATGATACCGCACAAGACTGCTGAGCCTTTGTCTCGTGGTCGATCCTTACTGCCGTCCCATTTCCAGTTTTTGTATCGCTCTCTTGTTCGATTTTAGGAAATCAAACGAAGAACACTGTGGCACCGCAGTCTCTGGCGGCCGTTTGAATTTGCCCGCGCAACGGCCTTATTGGCTATCTTCACTGCTAATTAACACGGAAACAGCGTAACGTATCGAATTTTTTTCTTAAGAATTATTTCTGAGCACAACCTACTCGCAACGCCCTGAAAGCTTTTCAGACTGTTTCTGACCACGCAGTATATACTGTATAAGCATTTTTCAGAAATTCCTTGATGTGATCAGTAGGTAAATGAATGTTTGTTACACTGAGCAGTATTTGACTAGGTATGTGGCATTATCACTATATAAGAATAGTCTGCCATGGTTTTAGCCCTGATACCTTCATCATATACGTTTTTACTGTGTAAAGTAGTGAAATCAGCGTTATTAGTTTCCTGTTGCGGAGATGAGGAATTTTTTGTCACTCTGAGAGCTCCCGAATACCACGTGCTTTGACGTTGTCTGTGGATTTTCCATTCGTCAAGTCGTCTACTCGGGAGAGTCTCTCCAACCCATTAAAAAATCATAGCCCGACTGCTTGAACTCTGCTCATATGAGAGAGAAGGAAAATTGCTCCAAGGAGAAAACATAGCTTGGAAATGTGGATTAAATTTTCAATGGTTTGTCATGTGCAGTGAATGAATATACGAGTGGCATCATATGGTATGAGTATGGTACGAAGCGTTGTATGGAGGCTGAAAATAATAAAAAGTATTAATAATAAAAGTAGGTAGCTTCCAGTAAAGTGCGGAATACCAGACTTCTATCTGTAAAGTTTTAACACAACCCTTTTATATAGTAATCTTGCAGATCGAATGAACGTGAAAATCGTTCTTCTGCATCGCGCCTCAAACCAGAGGTAAATTAAGCGGATTACTGACAGTAGGTTTTGATCCATCACAAAATGACAGGCTGATAATTAATTTACTCCATTCCCCGTCCCTCGGAAATGGAGCACTTGATGCACGTAATTACGCGAACGCCGCACATGACGACTTTCACAGGTGGCTAATGAAAAAAGTGCCATCTCAAGGCAGGCAGATCAGCGGGAACAGTCCTCCTGCTATCGGGATTCCAATGAAATATCTTCGCTTATTAAAGCACACCAGAGTGAGTTTCACAGTTATTACGTTTCATGTACCACGTAAGCAGCTCGGGAGGTATGTAAGATCTGGCAGAAAATTGATTTATTCTTTGTGATTTCCTAGGTTGTTAAAATAGGGGGGATGATAGATCTCTACAAGGATGTAAACTTTCTGAGTCCGAAAACCAGGTGTAAATTATCTCCAAGCAGCAGTAGAAGTTAACACATGTAATCATGCATTTCACCGAGAACTTGGAAATACATTGCTATCGTTGATTTATCCATCCTAAACGCCCCAGGTGATGTTAGGAGAAAGCTTGTACGTTGATAGAATGATGAGAGTCGCCCAGCCATCCGGGCCAGGCCTGAGGCTCACTGCTGGTTTAAATATCTGCCAACGGTGGAAAATCTCGCAAGTTTTCGGGTAGCGAGGGGTAAAACTCTATGCACAAACGAGGAGAGCAAGAAAAGATCATGGAAAGTGTTCCTGGACTTTATCAACCACTACACTTGTTCTACAAAAGTGTGGGAGACAATCAGGACGATCTCCGGTAAATGCTATCTGTCACCAATAGCAGTAGTGCTGAAGCAGGGAGATTTCCAAACACCTGGAGTCGTCGCACTGACTATGGCAGATGATTTTGCGATGGCTAATGCCACTGCTATCCAGAATATAACATTCGGTAGCTGCCGTGTAACGCTGGACTGTGATGTGTTGAACTTCAAAACCAACAATTCTGAGCCATATAACTGCATTGTATGAGGCTTGTGATACTGCACCCGGTCGCCAGCGAAGCCAGTACATCATGCGGTGACCCTTATAAACGAAATCAGAGGAAATTCTCCTAAAATATTTCAAACCGATACGTCAGACAGGACAAGTTACAACTCGTAGAGGGAGGCTATTTTGATGCCCTTCCTCAGAACAGGAAAAGAGCAAACATGCCTCAGTATTTACAGCAAAAGCACGCTAACGAACAGTGTACGAAAGATCCTCGAGCAGATGGTGAACCGTTAACTGGTCTGGACATTTCAGAGCAGGCACTTCCCTCATGGCTCTGTGTTGTTTCAGGTGATGTCGATCCACTATTGACAGTCTGTCCCTGATAGAGGTGACTATATAGCAGGCTTTCCTATACAGACAGCATTGTATAGGGATATTTTTTGACGCAAATGAGGGGTACGACACCATTTGGAGACACAGTACTCTAGAACAGATCCATCAATGGGGCATCCATTGACATCTACCCATATTCATTTAGTCCTTATTGCTGTTACAGGCTGACCGGTTCTGGCTGCAGAGGTTTCATGCCTTTCGTACAGTACTTCGACGATACCAGCCCAGGGGCCGGTCGTGGCTAGGATGCAATGTGTCAGGACGCCAGCGGAATGCTGAGGCAGCACACCAGCAGCTGGTAGAGATGGTGCCCTAGCTAACCTAGCAGCCAGTAGTGAGTCAGCTACGCGACACCAGTGGGTGGCATTACCTGTCTGTAGCCCGTGGAGGCTGGCAGACGTGTGTAGGCACCCCGAGTTGAACTCAGGACCCTCAGAGGCTAGTCGATGGTCCGGCGATGGGGGCCACTTAACGGCCTCGACACAATGGGTCCTGTCCGAAGCTTAGGATAATCAGGGCTAGCTGACGGCTCTTACATAAGCGTTTTACCCATTTGTTGACACTGCTTAATGAGGCTGGAGTAGCTTAGCCGTACATTCGATCGATGGCTGGCGTAAAGACAGCATTGGCCGAAATCGTGACGTTGAAGGACTGTTTCTACCGGCTGAGCTGGGAGTTTTTATAGCCTCTTCGATCAGGTGTGTTATCACTGATGATAGGCTCCTGTCACGTACTCAGATACGGAACCTCCGCGACACAACTTAGCGAACTAGTCACCCACTAATGACAGAACGCCGCACTGTGGGGCGCTACGGCAGTACTGTTCCCGCTCCCAGCTGAGGAATTGCATCGGTGAGTGGCTCAAATAACCCTTCCCTGGTTGCAAAAACCTACGTGAAGCTCAGGTTGCAACAATATCAAAATGCTACCTTAGGTACTATGTTAGTGGAGTGTTGTCTGATAATTTTGAGCAGGAGTATGTTGTTCCCGAGTCAAGTGTCTTTTAGTGTTACTCAGTCTTGTACAAATGTTTCTTGTTTGTGTACAAGTTTGCAGTATTCTCTTGCTTCTCTGGCACTGCAAAAGCAACTCCTCAGTTGCAACTCAAAGAACTCAGAGTTAAGAGGTTGAAAGACTGAGCTAAGAGACAGATTTTAAATTTTCTGCAGATGAGAGTTTGTATATTGGTTTTAATCGTTCTTTAGACAGAACGTATCTGCTCCAGTTTTATTAAAGTTTTGTTAGATTCGGGCTAGACTATGGGTGCATAGTGTATGGATTACCGAGACCATAGCAGCTGCTTCAAGCACGTTAGCGCTAACCACCATGAGAGTATCAGGGTGACCACAGCTGCCCACTCTCTGTGCTGAGGCTGGGGAGCCGCTACTTACCATTCGGCAGCATCTTCTAGTGGTACATCAGGCTTATAACATCCTTCACTGTTTTGAATGGACCAGCATACCACACATCTGCTCGTCCGACTGTGGAGCAAATTTTCTCATATTGTCCGTCGCGTGA
This sequence comes from Schistocerca americana, assembly GCF_021461395.2. Lineage (NCBI taxonomy): Eukaryota > Metazoa > Arthropoda > Insecta > Orthoptera > Acrididae > Schistocerca > Schistocerca americana. The sequence continues at coordinate 424,128,699 of NC_060130.1, read as the reverse complement.
CCTAGCGTCACTTGGTGTGTCGCTAGAGTCAGAACCGACTACCGACCGGGCCTACAGTAATTTTAGATTTAGTGAGGTAGCGAGGCTGCACTTTTACATGTATCCATTGATACAATGGTTTGTGAAATTTTGGGTGAGCACCACAACTATGTAGCTGTATCCACAGACAGATCTATGGAGGGAGGGGGGCTCACTTGACTGTTCTGTAGGTTTCCCTAGTCGTATGCCGGCCCGGTGGCCGAGCGGTTCTAGGCACTACAGTCTGGAACCGCGCGACCGCTACGGTCGCAGGTTCGAATCCTGCTTCGGGCATGGATGTGTGTGATGTCCTTAGGTTAGTTAGTTTTAAGTAGTTCTAAGTTCTAGGGGACTGATGACCTCAGCAGTTAAGTCGCATAGTGTTCAGAGCCATTTGAACCATTTGAACCTAATCGTATAGTCAATATTAATTGCGTACATTCCAGAATTATACGTGACCCTAGGCATTAGAGCAGATCATATGTGTTCAGACTGCAAAAACTGCTCATCTGCTCCGACCCCAGATGCCCTTCATTACCTAAAACACTTGTATCCAGCGGATAAAGTAGTCGAAACTACCCAGGATGTCCTTCTCCACCTACAAAGTCTGGGGACGGAGATGTCATCCTGCTGGATATGAGGGCACATGAGAATTCAGGGAAACTAATTACCCGATGTATCAGCCAAGGAGGCGTTTAGTGATAATTAGGTGGTTCAGTGTGGCGTCCTCGTACATGCCATCACTTTGCTGTTGAAGTACATAGACATAGCTACATGGCAACAATAACGCCTGGAAGTTTCAGACAGTAACGCGCTGCTCGTAAAGCCAAGAATACGGCCTTTGCCTACTTCCTTTCAGACACTCAAGACGAGATGAGGTCTTCTCACTCTTCTTCTCATAGGTCACAGCTCTATACTGCGAGAGGGTCTTCCACCGTGCGGTGCTTCTGATGCCACATTCTATAAGGGGCGATCGAAAAGTTTCCCTTCGATGGCCGGTATGCAAACCAGGCAAAATCGCTGTGAGCACTGAGGCAATCATCCCATGGACGCACTATTTTGAAGATACCCGTTTGGTAAAACACCGTGTTGTGCTGCGAGAGGAAGTCCGTAACTGTCAGCTGCTCACCGCTGCCCAACAGGAATCGTCGACCCTTCAATGGCTTTTTGTCGGGACCGAAGATGTGATAATCGCATGGAGAGAGACCAGGATTATAGCGCTGGTGCTCGAATGTCTTCTACTTGAATTGGCATAAATTCTGCGTACGATATTTGCGATATGGGGACGTGCGTTGTCATAAAGCTGCAGCATCCCTTGTCGCGCAGAATTCCACAACGGTGATTTTCGACAGGCATACTACCCAATACATATTCTTCATTAGCTTAAGTACGTCTGCTGGTGTTTTTTTTTTTGGCACCCAAGAAAAGAATAACAACATGTTGATCCTGTTCGGACGCATTTGTTAAGGTCGCCACAGTTCACATTTCCGCATTTGCTATACGCACGTAGGAAAGACACGCATGCCACCCTACTCCTTTGCCTACATGTCGGTGCTTACATACCCGCATAGGAGTCGCGCTACATAGAATATACGCTGCGGCAACGCCCTCAAACCGGAACTTTTTGATCGCTCCTTATAGCTAACCGAGTTTTGTATTCAGACAGGACTGCAGCGGCTAATTAATCTGGAGATCTGCTATCTAGTTCACCTGAAAATGAGACGAATGTATTAAGACTTTTAAGATTGTATGAACTACCGGAATCCCTTCTTTAATTTGTAATGTACTGTCTGGGTTTTTCTAAGTGCTCGCCAGTCACACCTCGCTGCATCGGTATTTTAGCCTCTTCCCCGTATTATCCTGTTTTAATAGAAAATTTGATGAAATTTTCAGTATATTCAATGTTGCGTGATAAAGTGGTTCCGCTGGTGATCGAGAATGAAACTGGAAGAGAGAGTGCTGTGTTATGCAAGATTGTGCTTTGCCTTCCTTTAATGTTTTAGATTTTTAATTATTTTAGTAAGGCCACTGGTAACCTCGTAGATGAACGCTCACAAACCACAAACACACACACTCTCTCTCTTCTCGAAAATATTAGAGTTACGGAACATCGATATCAAGGTCGTTAGAGGTGGACAGGAAACGGAAATCGTTTGTGGTTTTATTCAAGAAATCATCCTTGAGTATTCGACTAAGGTGATTTGGGAAAATTCAGAAGTCGAAATGAGACACATCGAATGGTGACTCTCACCGGTGTCAAGTAAAAAGGGGCATTCAGTATGCATTGTAAAACATTTTTCTGAAAGCAGGATTGTTTTATTCAGGTTCCAGTACACCATGACTCTCTACTCTTTTGCCTAAAAAACTCTATTTTTTAACAAAATCTCTGTTCAGTGCGACGGTCTTACATAACCTTACTGGGAGGGCGTATATCCCCGCATGGTACCACACGGCTGTTCGTCGTCGGAGCCTACGTCTTGATGCATCAATAATCTCCCCATCATCCACATACTGCTTTCCGCGGAGTGCATCGTTCATTGGGCCAAACAGATAGGAGTCGGAAGGAGCCGTATGGTGGGTGAGTGAGGACAGTGCAATGAAGTTTCCGATGATATCGGATACCACGCCTCGTTGTGCTTTTGTTCACTGCCACTTCCCCGTAGACATTCTGCAAGCGGCTATGAACATCTGGTATGCTCTGGTTTTCCGCAAAAGGAACTCAGTGACAGCTCTCTACTTGGAACGCACCTCCGTTACAGGCGCCATTTTGAACGCTACATATAGCGTTGCCCCAGTCGGAACTTCATGAAAGTATAGCGGCTGAAGCGAGAACATTCCACGACCAATTTCGCATTTTTCAACCGGAAGTGACCGAGAAAAACTTGATGTATTACTTATTGAACGATTCTCGTACAATTTAGCGTCTCGTCCACGCCTTTGTCGTAAGAAACTGTCTGAAGCTGGACTCCAGTGTCTTAACTGATATGGCCTTCCACCGGGTCTCCCTACATATTTCTTACACTCATGAGCAATTTATTGAATTACCTACAACAGCTGTATTGGAGAGAAAGAGTGTGCTGCTGTCGCCACGGCGAATGGAGTATTTTGGCATTTTGCATGAACTTTTGCCAGGCCTCCCACTGGCCGTTTCCGTGACAGTCGAACGCAGGATGGGCAAGACGTGATGTCAATGGTTTCAGTATTGTAAGAGCGCATGGAAGGGCCACAGTGCAGAAAATCAGTACCCAGTTCAACACTAGGAAACAACAACTGGTCAGCATCTGCACCATCTCTATCGGCCATGTTCTATGTGATAAAGAGGACATTGTCCTATACGTGAACCTCACCTCAATGCACAGACACTTGAAACACCACCACTGGACGCTTGAAGCATAGGAGAAGGCCGGGACTTGGCGCATGCCAATGGCAGTATACGACTATGCCACTTGCCAATAGGGCACCATTTAGACATGAGGTGGATGTAAAAATGGTTCAAATGGCTCTGAGCACTATGGGACGTAACTTCTGAGGTCATCAGTCCCGTAGAACTTAAAACTACTTAAACCTAACTAACCTAAGGACATCACACACATCCATGCCCGAGGCAGGATTCGAACCTGCGACCGTAGCAGTCACGCGGTTCCCGACTGTAGCTCCTGGAACCGCTCGGCCATGAGGTGGATGTATTCTCAGTTAAAGGAAGTTAACGTAAGATGACGTGGAGACATTGATACAGTTACCATCGTCTCAGGAACCTACTGTATGATCATGTGCCTCTGTTCGTTCGTAAAACTCCTGCATATGCAACAAGGGAACGAACCACCCCACTGTTCCCGGAAAGGTTTGAGGAAGAATTCACGCTCATGAGACAGCTGGTATGTCAATGAAGGTCGTTTTACTTTAGTTCTATTGACGATATCTGGGATGCGACCCAGGCAGACCTTCGTTCTTGGACCAATATCCAGCCAACACCAGTGTGTTGTGAAAGGCACTTGTTCAGTAGAAGAGATGTGCTTCGCAGTAGCGAAGATGAAGTAGTGGTCGTACTTCTTAACGTATGCATTTTAGATCCCATGTTAACTAGACATTTTTGCTTCGAATGTCAGTTCCTGTTATATCCATGAATATAGTACATTCCTCGTAGGACAACCTGCCGAGCCTTTGGTCATTCTTGTCTCTCACATCTTGTATATAGATAACAGAATTAAATTCAACACAAATTAAAATCACGAAGTTCGCAACTAGATAAACAGAACTGCTGCAGTTAAATGAAATCTCGGTACTATATTCTACATTCGAACAGGGTCCCACAGCAATGTGTCAAGTTCCTAGGCATTCGCAGAGACTAGGCGCGGACAGTGAAGCGAACAGTAATTTAGTGGCTATCTGATCTCGTCGACGTTGATTAAATTCGCAAGTGCCTGCGTAATTACTGAAAGCATGGATAAATGGGAAACAGTGTCTGACGGGCGTCGGGTGTCAAACGAGAAATCGATGAGCCCAGACATTTTCCGGCCGACAAGCAAGCAACGCTGCTCATATTTACCTGGCACTGAACGTCAAGCTTATAATTACATAGTATATAGTTGTGAGATAATACAGGGGCTATTATCTGGAATTTCCGTGGATTGATACTGTGTTTCACATCATATTAGTTAGTTTATAGCAAAGTAGTGCGTTACTTCGAACAAGAGTTTTACTCACTATGTATCCCCGCAATGTTATGTCAATATTTATGCTTCAGAGACAAAATGGACTGGAGTACCGAAAATTCTAATGTGGTGTTGTTACCCGTTATTGTAACCAAATATGAAACACAATCATGACAAAATTATTTTGGTAACGTCACTATCAGTAACATTAAAATATGCAATGTACACCAGATCATTGCTCCGCAAGCCACCTGAGGGTGTGTGACGGAGGGGCCTCCCACGCCCGGGTTCCCGGGTTCGATTCCCGGCGGGGTCAGGGATTTTCTCTGCCTCGTGATGGCTGGGTGTTGTGTGCTGTCCTTAGGTTAGTTAGGTTTAAGTAGTTCTAAGTTCTAGGGGACTGATGACCATAGCTGTTAAGTCCCATAGTGCTCAGAGCCATTTGAACCATTTTTGAACGGAGGGGCTTCTGGTACCACTAACTGATCCCCTCATCCCTGTTCCACTCGCGATTGGGGCGTGGGAAGAATGATTGTTGCTGTTCTTACACTCTATGTTGGCGTTTCACCAGCAGCTCGACGACGCCAGTTTAAGATGTTGAGTGTTAATTAAAATCATTCGAGGGCAAAATTTGGTCTCAAGATCACCGTAGGAAATTTCTCGTCTCAACTAGCAGTTCACAGCATTTATGTGTGTCCCTCATTACGCTAAGACAAACGAGGTTAGCGAGGTGTGGCATTCAATCCCCGTCTGGCCATTAAGATTTAGGTTTTACTGTATCTCATAAAAAGTATCACCGAGCGCATTCGGGAGGACGGCGGCTAAAATCCTCTTACGGCCATCCAGATTTAGGTTTTTCGTGATTTTCCTAAATCACTCCAGGCAATTACCGGTATGGTGCATTTGAAACGCGCGACTGATTTCCTTACCAATCCTTTCGTAATCCAATCTTGTGCTAATGTCTCTAACGACCGCGCTGTAAAAAAAAAAAAAAAAATAAGATAAAATAAAATAAAATAAAAAAAAATAAATAAATAAATAAATAAATAAAAAAAGTTCAAATGTGTGTGAAATCTTATGGGACTTAACTGCTAAGGTCGTCAGCCCCTAAGCTTACACACTACTTAACCTAAATTATACTAAGGACAAACACACACACCCATGCCCGAGAGAGGACTCGAACCTCCGCCGGGATCAGCCGCACAGTCCAGGACTGCAGCGCCTTCGACCGCTAGGCTAATCCCGCGCTGCACCGCGCTGTCGACGGGACGTTAAATTCTAATCATCCTTCCTTCTTTCAAGAGTATCCGGATACTTATTAGTGGATATTAATATGGGGTGTGTTCGCCCTTCGCTTTTATGACGGTCTGAACTCTGTTGGGACACTGTCAGTGAGATGTCTGAATGTGGAGGAATGGCAGCCCATAGTTCATGAAGAGCCGAAACGAGAGAAGGGAGTGATGATGAACGCCAAAATCACCCCAGACATCTTCACTTAGGTTCAGGTCGGGACTCTGGGCACACCAGTCCATTTCAAGACTGTTGCCGCACGGGATTAGCCGAGCGGTCTCAGGCGCTGCAGTCATGGACTGTGCGGCTGGTCCCGGGGGAGGTTCGAGTCCTCCCTCTGGCATGGGTGTGTGTGTTTGTCCTTAGGCTCAAATGGTTCAAATGGCTCTGAGCACTATGCGACTTAACTTCTCAGGTCATCAGTCGCCTAGAACTTAGAACTAATTAAACCTAACTAACCTAAGGACATCACACACATCCATGCCCGAGGCAGGATTCGAACCTGCGACCGTAGCGGTCGCTCGGTTCCAGACTGTAGCGCCTAGAACCGCACGGCCATTCCGGCCGGCTGTCCTTAGGATAATTTAGGTTAAGTAGTGTGTAAGTTTAGGGTCTGATGACCTTAGCAGTTAAGTCCCATAAGATTTCACACACATTTGAACACTTTTTTTTCAGGACTGTTATTGTCCGCAAACCATTGCCTCACAGAAGCTGCTTTATTATAGGTGCATCGTCATGCTGATACATACAATCACGCTCTCCCCCCCCCCCCCCCCCCAACTGTTCTTCTGCTGTACGCAGTATACAATGCTGTAAATGTGTTCATATCCTTCCGCATTTAGCGTTTCCTTAAGAGAAGTAATGAGATCACCCTCTAACCACCTAAACCACCCCCACAGTGTAACACCACCTCCTCCGTACTTCACTGTTGGCACTATACGTGATAGCATGTAACGTTCTCCAGGCATTCGCGAAACCCAAACCTTCCATTGGATTGCCGCGGCTATATCGTGATTCATCACTCCAAATCACCTGTTCCCAGTTATCCGTTGTCCAGCGGCGTCGCTATTTACACCACCTATGGCGTCGCTTAGCACTGGCTACAGCAATTTATGGGCTGTGAAGAGCTGCTCGACAATTGCAACCCATTATTTTTAACTCCATACGCACAGTCACTACGCACTTAGGAACTCATCACTCCTCCATCTGATTTCATGTGATATTTTTACAGCCATCCTTCGCAATGCTCGACGGTCGCTGTCCGTTAGTACGTGAGCTGTGTATGGTCTCGACTTAGCTGTGGTTATCTCTTTTCGTTTCCATTTCACAGTCACATCATCATCAGTCGACTTGAGCAGTTGTAGAACGGTTGAAATGTCCCAAATGGAGCGGTTACACAGGTGACATCCAGTGACTGCTCCACGTTCGAAGTCACTGAACTCTCCCGACTATACTACTGGCTATACAACAGTCCCCGCCTCCTTTTACACTAGCGGGTCTGCCTCTCGTAACTTTTAATGGTCGATTCCGCAATACATAGGGATGTCCTGATACTTTTGATGAGACAGTACAGGGCTATTAAAAATGATTGAAGCGATTTCATAAATTCACTGTAGCTCCATTCATTGACATATGGTCACGACACACTACAGATACGTGGAAAAACTCATAAAGTTTTGTTCGGCTGAAGCCGCACTTCAGGTTTCTGCCGCCAGAGCGCTCGAGAGCGCAGTGAGACAAAATGGCGACAGGAGCCGAGAAAGCGTATGTCGTGCTTGAAATGCACTCACATCAGTCAGTCATAACAGTGCAACGACACTTCAGGACGAAGTTAAACAAAGATCCACCAACTGCTAACTCCATTCGGCGATGGTATGCTCAGTTTAAAGCTTCTGGATGCCTCTGTAAGGGGAAATCAACGGGTCGGCCTGCAGTGAGCGAAGAAACGGTTGAACGCGTGCGGGCAAGCTTCACGCGTAGCCCACGGAAGTCGACGAATAAAGCAATCAGGGAGCTGAACGTACCACAGCCGACGGTTTGGAAAATCTTACGGAAAAGGCTAAAGCAGAAGCCTTACCGTTTCGAACTCATTGATGGGGACATGCTGCGCCGAGTGTGGGAGGAACTTGATTATCGGCTTGATGTCTGCCGAATCACTAAAGGGGCACATGTCGAACATTTGTGAGTGCCTAAAAAAACTTTTTGAGTTTTTGTATGTGTGTGCAAAGCATTGTGAAAATATCTCAAATAATAAAGTTATTGTAGAGCTGTGAAATCGCTTCAATCATTTGTAATAACCCTGTATATGTGGTTTCCTAAAATCGATTAAGGTGAACACCGGGTGCTTTATTTTCGAAGGTCTCGTCCTTTGCCGGCCGGGTTGGCCATGCGGTTCAAGACGCTACAGTCTGTAACCGCAGGACCACTACGGTCGCAGGTTCGAATCCTGCCTCGGGCATGGATGTGTGTGATGTCCTTAGGTTGGTTAGGTTTAAGTAGTTCTAAGTACTAGGGGACTGATGACCTCAGAAGTTAAGTCCCATAGTGCTCAGAGCCATTTGAAACATTTTTGTCTCGGCCTTTTCCGGTCACGATCCTTGGCATATCAGTATACACTTACACTCCGCCCATAATGAGCATATTATCAGTGGGATATTAAAGACTAGTCTTGTTTCCTTTGTTCCAGAAATACAGGGTGGGTCACATGGTTGAGCCATAAATGTGTATCTTGAAGTTTAACTTGTGTTAAATTTTTTATTTCTATGAAATAACAGTTTAGAAAACTTCGTTAAACTTACTTCCTGTGTCAGGCATCCATTTAGTGCATGGTATAGCTATTGCAAGGTACTTAAAGAAGCAAAAACAGAACTGTTACTGTAATTTAAGGGCTATTATCGTTTGTCTTGAGGTGCGTGTGTAGGTCCACCGTTACACATCGATTCGCTTTAGTATCAGCTCTAAACGACAGTCTTTTGCATCGACACTTATACACACAAAGCGAGGTGTTATTTGTGGTTTATGCCCTATTTCAAACTGGTTTCATCAAAGTGGGTGACCTATCACATTTCCGTACAATATAATAAAGATTCAACTGATTCGGAACCAGCCTCGTACGCAAGAAAAAGTTATATTAAGTTGTAAATACAGTTAGTCTCTCTAAACTATTTATCAGTTCGTACCAGTTTGTGCCATTCAGATCGACGAGGTAATACAGAATTTATTAGATTTTCGTGCTAAGAAACCAGTTAATATCAATATACCTATAATAAACAATACTGAAAAGAGAAATTACGTGTAGTTTACTAAGAACCGGGTTACAATGCCTTCAACTACTCCCGAATATTAACAATTTAAGTCATTAAATATATACGTATAAATACATAAGAAAACATTCCTGTCGAAAGAAACATCCAGAGAAATGTTACAGTGTAGAGAACAGGAAATGAGAATGGTACGACTCTGTTGAGGTACTTCGTTCGTATTTAATCGACTTAGTTCAGTGACAAGTAAAATAATTGCATTTGAGTTCCACAAGAAATATTTCGCTATTTCTGACGAACGCCGATTTTCATCATTTGCCTGTTCAACGTACGAATGACACATTCCGTGCGCCATTGTCAGTTACTTTTCCACGGCACAGACTGGAAGCCACACAACACCCGTGAAGCTCGTGATTTAGGTTCGCTTCTGACGGAGAGAGATTTGTTCCCCATATGTGCTCGTCAGCGACGAAGCCGTCTGCAAAGAATTCATCTCTCCAGTTTTTCTGCTGCACTTCAATTTGATTTAGGAAGCAGAGCGAAGTGTAAATGTCAACGGCTATAAAATACTACTGCAAACTTCGATATTTTGTGTCACAGAGTTACGAAAGGTTAAACTGGGTGTCCCAGTGCTGCAAAGCAAACGGACAGATGCTCCAGGTGGTGGAGACGAACATTGGAAACAGCGACCTTACGGTCCTTTAGACGACAGAATTTACTTGGGTTTCCTTGATAAGGGTTCGTAAAAAAATGTATGTGAATGACACTAGGAGACTGGAGGCTACATAGATAATACATGTGGCTTCTTGGTGACGAGTTTTTAGGCTATTTTGGTGTGGCAGCTGAAAGGCTTGCACACACAAAAGATCACCGGGTTTTCATAAAAATAGTCAAGTATTTATATGTTATATTGACCTAAGATAAAGAGTGTCAGATTCGACAAGGAAATGTTTCAAGGCCCGCCTGCTCTGGTTTCGTATATGCACCGCAGTCGGACAGCCGCCACAGAAAAGACGCCAACTAACGGGAACGGTCGACACAGTGTACTACCCGACCACGATATTATTGCATTTGAGCTCAGGTGGCCGTTACCGCAAACATGCGGTGATGTTACAGTTAACAAATGCACTAGTGAGTACGCAATACGCATCGAATTGTGAATTATTTCAAGGCAGTTGTGCAAATACTGTCAAGCGGCCCAGCGTGTCCTCGTGAAATATCACGATAAAATCTCACTATAAACCGACGGAAGCCCCCTCACTCCCAGGAGCAATAATGTTGTAGTCGACTAACAGTACGCCGTCCGCTTTATGTGACATGTGAGGTCTCCGCGATCCCCTTAGTCCAGCTACTAGCCGTTGGCGCATTGAACAAAGGAAGGGAGAAAACGCTTTCCGTTCGTGACATTCGTTCAGGGGACACTGGGGAGTCAATCTGATTCATCATAGATGTATCGACTCTGTTGGCTTGGTAGGGCCATTCAGTGCAGCAAAGCTTGTGCCACAGATAAGTTTAAAGATGTTTTTTTTTTTTCACCTTTTGCATTTAGGAATCTTCTCTGGGATTTAGACAAGATGTGACTTGTCTCCTGTTCTATTCAAAGTCAACACAGATGACCTTGTCAGGACATGGAAACAAAATATTACCTACAGTATAAAGATCAATAGGGAGAAATGCCTTAATTCTCTAATATAGGCACTTGATCAAATAATATTTCAAGAAAGCGGAGATAACTTCAAAGAGCCGTTTAGCACTTTAATTTGTTCCCTTATAAATATAACATGAATATCTCCACTGGTAAAAGAAACGTATGACATTGAAGAGAAAATAGCCTATGAGCTCTAAAATTGTAACAAATAATGTAGCAGGGGAGAGAGTTTTAGCCTGAAACACTTTTCACACTATCGTCTCCAGCCAGCCCTGTAACGGAAGTTTAGTATATTTTCTTATTCCATTTTGAAATGGTTTGCCTTCACTTTATGTGTGCTGCAGTGTTTTTCTGAATGTACAAAAATTATTCTGTAAAAGTAGGATTTTTGAAAATGTGAAAAACTGTTCCAAGGCACTCCATGGTCATGCACCTAAGGATAAATATTCAGTTCAAATTTGAAAGCGTTGCAATCGAGAAAAGCTTGTCAATAATGTATGTAATAGTCCTGTGTCACATTATTACCTCACTACATACCAATAACCGGTAGCTGTAATCAAATTGAGAAGTAGCATTATCAAAAGTCAGTTACGAGTCAAACATTCTGAAAACGAAGCTGTTGGCAACTAAAACAAATTTCCATTATCAAGACAGAGAAAACTGTTAGGAAATCAAAGAAACTTAGTTCATTAGCAAACATCTCGTATTACGATACAGGATGGTTCATAACTGACGAAGTATGGCTTAATCGTCTACACGTTATGTTAAATGACTTAAAATACACAGAATTTTGTTCACCATAAAACTCTATTACTGAAGAAGTAAAAATATCCTCAAAATATATCACAGAGAACTTAAATATGTAGGACTCGTAATATTTACGAACGCTGCACAAAACACAACCCGATGTCTCACAACAACAAAAACAGTAGAAAATCCCGAAAACTGCCTTCTGCGGTCTCTATTTCGCGTTGATTCACGTGATTCTAAAATTGGTCGCTAGACTTGAAACACCGACCACGAAACATCATGTGTTCTTGGGTACACTATCCTCCAGGTGCAACAGTCTTCCCTTCTGGAACAAATAACCCACTTTCTGTGAATCGGCAGTGACAGAGGACGAAATTTAGACACTGAAATTCATAACAATACCCTAAAATGTACCGCATTCTGTAGAACAGTTAGAAGCAAACTATTAAAAAAGGCTACGAAAGTGAAACAGATGAAGTTTTACAAAATCATGGCACTATCTACTACGCTCTATGGATCTGAAACCTGTGTCTCACGCAAAAGAACTTCAGCAGAATCCACGTCGCGAAAATGTGGTTGTTCCGTGGTGTTAAACGTTAAAGGGTGCACCAGAGAAGATCCTTTGAGAAATGAAGACATTAGAAAGGGATTTCTAGTTGATTCGATGCACAACAAAATAGATCTAAACTATGACAGATGTTGAGAACACGCAGATAGCATGCAAGAAAATATAATTCCAAAATAAATTCTTAGTTACAGACCTAGAGGAACAAGACAAAGGAAAGACCACAAGAGAGATAGCTGGAAATTATTGACACGAATATGTGAAATTACCTAACCCTTGAAAGAAGAAGAAGATGAAGTAGAAAAAGAAGAAGTAGAAAAATATTCTCTGCAATGAGTTATTGTTTGCAATTATCTTTTCAAAGTTGTGCAAATTCTAAAATTGCATAGTTAAACGCTTGTGTTATTTATGTCTTTAACGCTGTGTAAGATAGCGCCATGTGTTTAATGTGGGAATTCTTATCGATTTCCTTTGCGAGGATTCACATTATCTGTCTCGAATCCGTGGGTACCGCATTACATAGTCATGGTAGTGGTGTATTCGAACTGTTTCCAGTACAAGCTGTATCATTTTATGTCTAAGGACATCTCCTCAAAGTGGATTTTCCCTTGAAATGATTAGTAGGCGGCGTTCCATTCAGCCTTTGTCTAGTCTGCTTTCGTAGTTTAAACACGTGGGAAATGATTTATTACGTAGAATGAATGCTCTTTCTCAGAAAATGTAGATTTGTTTCTCAATAGAAAATCGTAAGTTAAGCAATTTTGGTGTCTTTGCCAGTCTGTGGGTGAATGGGTATTCATACCCCAATATGTATCTTGGTGGCGGGAAGAATTTGTAGTTAACATTTGTCTGTGCTGTTCGCATTTGTTCTCAATTAATAACAAATAATTTTGTGAAATCATTTGTATACAAGCTGTGGCTGAACTATTGAATTTACCAATATTAAGCAAAATTTATTTCTGTCGTTTACATCACTTTTACTTGGCAATCCCCTTTATTACTCAACTAAAAAGGGCGTCCATTTTGATGCATTTTTAATTGCTGTATGCCTTGACTCTTCATTTGACTACCAAAGTTTGAAATTGCTTTCATTATCAGACATTGTGACGTGTGTTACTGGACTGTGTTCGTTGCACCTCCCAGTACAACTAGACAACGCACGCCACTACTCTTTATTTCAGTCGGCGGTCGCTGGTACGAGTGTTCCAGTTACAACAATTGCTGGTATATTGAGTAGCGAGAGCAGATTAAAATAGGCACCGAAGAGTTTGACTAGAAGAGTTTAGATTCATTAGAGTTCTACGTTCATGAAAAGACTCATTAACTTTTGTGGGAAACGGTAAGTTGTTTATGATCGAATGCAGAAGGGTTCTTTCAGTTTTACAAGTTCAATGTTGTCAAATGCGTTAGCTTTTATTGTTTTGGATTGGCTAGATAGCAGTAACATCGGCCAATTCTGGGTTCAGAAATTTTGCGTGTGTGATTCTTTATGTAGAGTGGGCTTGAGAGAAAGAACAACTTAACCCATTCCTGGCCAAAACTCTATCGGATCTTTTTTGCAAACTTTTATACATATATACGTTATATTGAGTGATTAACTGAATAAAAAGTTGTTTTGAAAATTTTCAGTTTATTAGAACAAAAACTACAGCCCTCCCCATTTTTGGGACATTGGCCAAATACGCTTTCCAAATGCACAACCTTATTCTCCACGAATAATATTACAAGAAACAACACAAACAATAACTAAGGAATGTTTTAATATTATTGAATGTCTATTCGGTATGAAATAAAGCAAAACACTTGTCGTGTACACCAACAAACGTACCACTTTCTGCTCCATCTCCTAACGCTTTCCTTCTTTTGGCTTCTGGAGGTACAACTGTAGCATTAGCTTCATCTCGGCTGGTTATGAGCTCTAAAGTACCGGCTACATCTTGTACAACAGACTCATTGTTCAGTACATTTTCGTCAATGTCTTCTTCATCTGTTACTACATCTGCATCGGGTGGAATAATCGCCAATTCTACGTCATCATCTTCATCGTCACTCTCTTGATGGTTCTCTAGTTCTCCTAGAATTTCTTCAAGTGTAAGTCCACGCGGCATGTTTTTATCCTGTTGGAATCGTAAAATTCGAATAGAATATGGAAAATAGCAGATATAAAGAACGTAAAATGCAATTGTTCTCTGTATAATACGTGTATACAAGAATAGGGCACATCAAAAATAAATGATAGTGTAACGTGCCATTTTCCCATTACTGGGACGCCTAAAATATATCGATATTGCACTTACTTGAAAAAATCTGAATTATACTTAATCTTACACTGACATCCGTATGTTCATAACAAACACGAACAGACAACTAAATCACTGCTCATTGTCGTCCAGGAACTACCAGCAGACATACAGTGCTGCCAAGTGCGAGAACAAAATATCGGCAAGTTTATAATTTTCCTGACTTGCAGTACTTAGAAAAAGGTTATTTATTTTAAATATACAGGCATTATAACAGTTAGTTGAACCTACAGGTGTAACAATAAAGACTAAAAGCTCCATTGCTTACACAGAAATAAGTAAAATATACGCGTCCCAAAAAAGGGACAATGGCCAGAAATGGGTTAATAGTCAATTTATAATAGTCCGTTACGTAACATTCATATCCAGAAAAGTATAGCTTCAAATTCATTTCAATTCCACGTATGGACTACATAATGATCACACAACTAACCAAAACACGAAGGTTGCTTAGTATTCTTACGATACATATGCCCATGTTAAATATCGAGTCTAGGGTGAATTAACATGGATACCTCAATTGCAAGACGTTATTTCCGCCGAGACTGTACATTTGTATAGAATATTGTTTATTCAAACCACTGCTGCGTAATTTCTGTTATACAGGTGGCTTAAAATTGACATTTCCATTAATATCCAAACAACTAGGACACATCGCACTATCGGTAAATAATGAACTTGAGCTCTGCAAATCTGAGCGCAGTACATGCTTCCACTTGTTCACCAGCACGAGTAAAGGGTCAAAAACATGGGTACGTCCAATACAGTATTCCGCAGAACGCGGTAGGAGATAAGAAATTTGGAAGTGCTTCTATTAGGAGACAGTGCTGCTACTCCACATGACCAGCACTTGAGATTCTGTGGGAGGGTAGGTCAAGACTGGTCGTGAGCATATGTCATAACGTTCATTCATTGCCGGTAAACACCTGGTAGAGTTCAGCCGTAGCCACATGCGAGCTACATCGGTCTCTCGCAGATGCAGCATTTTAGTAGTGCATTATGGAGGCCACACTACAGTCGACACATTGGTAATGATATCCAGTGAAGCATAGTAGTAAAAGTCCGTTTGTCTTTGTCACTAATAACGACCAGGAATGTGGTCCTAACGTAATTATTAGTGAAATGGCCGTATTATTGTTTTCAATTCTAAACAATAATGGAAAGATGTTAATTATTTTGGTAAGAACATTACAGATTAAAGAATAGGAAGATTGGGGTTTAATATCCCATGGAAGACAAGATCATTAGTGATTGAGCACAAGCTTGGACTGGGAAGGATGCTTAAGGAAACTGTCCATGTTCATTTCAAAGGAACATTCTGCAATTTAATTTAAGCACTTTAGGATTAAACCTTGGAGAACCTAAATCTTGGTAGATGGACAGAGATTCGAGCTGACATCCATCCGAATAGCGCTCCAGCATCTTACCACTGTGCCACTTTGCTCGGTATGCAGAGAAGAGTAATAAGTCAGTCTTTAAGGATAACCACCATCAATGTAACCATGATTCAAAAAGTCATTTTCGTATCGAAATGAAAGCAACTACACACTTTAGTTATATTCCTGTGGCCGGGTCACTTCATCCTTTTATATGGTAAGTGCCATACTTCAGAGTTTAGGGCGTTACTTTGATAGTCTCTCTGATAGCAACTTCTTGCTTTTTTGTGTACTATATGTAATGAAAAATTTTATATAATCTAAATTAGCTGTTCAAGCTGAAAAGCGTAAGGAATCATTCAAATGGCTGGTATAAAGTGCGCTTAACGAAAGCACACTATGAGAAATACCTCCCTAAATACGGGGTTAATAAAATTTATCACGACAAAGCACATCTTGTGTCACTTATCGAAACGAACTCCTGAACTCTTCCAAAACAATGTTGACTAAACGTCTCTTAAAGGCTGTGGGCACGAGATACATACAGCTGAGCTATACTCCTGTCCTTCAGCACGCAATAAATTATTTTACGTGTGACACACTATTTTGTATTGAATTGCTAGTACAATTGGTAGTGGATGCGACAGTCTTTGTTTGTGCGAGAGAGGCTTGTCCTTTCTGCAGTCAGAGGAGCACGGAGAGCACTGGGCCTCAATAATGCAGGGCCCAATAGACATGTGCTGCCGAGTGGTCCTGCGAGAAGGCGCCAGGGAGGCGGTAGGTGATCGCTGCCTTACTCCTAGCACAAAGCTACGGGACACACTTTTGCTTCTTTATAAACCAGGGCCCCCTCTTCCTACAGGTATATCCATACAGGGTGAATCACTTAAAACTTGCACCGCAAATATTTCAAAAACGGAAAGTGCTATTGATACGCAGTTTTCACAGAATGGATTGATAGTCAGGGGCTTGTATTGTTAGCTAAGCAACATATTGTAATAATACGTATAAAGTGAATTTTTGTTCAAATATAGACTTTTCTAAATGGAAAAACGCCTGTTGACATTAACAAACTAAAAGTAGGGAAAATTAGAACGTCAGTAGTCTGTATTACATGGCTCAAATGGCTCTGAGCACTATGGGACTTAACTTCTAAGGTCATCAGTCCCCTAGAACTTAGAACTACTTAAACCTAACTAATCCAAGGACATCACACACATACATGCCCGAGGCAGGATTCGAACCTGCGACCGTAGCGGTCGCTCGGTTCCAGACTGTAGCGCCTAGAACCGCTCGGCCACTCCGGCCGGCAGTCTGTATTATAGTGCGAGTCGTTTTCGAGATATCGTGTTTTGGATTGTTCACATATCGACGACACCTGTACACTACATGTGGTAGCACACACTAAAGAACAACGCAAGTGCATACGCTAGTTACGTGGATTTTATACAGTAATAGACAACTGATCATCACCGATTGTGTTGAAAATGACCACTGGCAGCGGCAGTACATGCTTCCAGTCTGGTATGGAAGGACTAAGGACTGCTGCACACCTGCTCGCATTTCAACGGAGATGTCCGAGCAGGCTGCAGTAATAAATCGTTGCTTATCATCGGGTGTGGTTGGTACGCCCTTGTAGACAGCGGTTTTCAGCTTTCCCCACAGAAGAAAATCTACAGGCTTCAAATCCGGGGAACGTCCGGCCAGGTACAGGTCCTCTGCGTCCAATCCATCTACCTGGAGACTGTGAATAAATGCTGTAGTACATCGTGCGCTATGGGCTGGACAGCCATCATGTTGGTACCACAGGTTCCCCCTAGTCTGCAGTGGAACGTCTTCTAGCATTCGTGGAAGATGGTCTGTTAGGAGGCTGCGGCACTTGTGCACGTTCAGTGTTCCGTTTAGGAAAAACGGGCCTATGGGTTGATGGTTCACTATCCCAAATCACACGTTTACACTCAATGAACGCAGACGTTTCACCTGACGGAGCCAACGGGGATTATCAACAGACCAATAGTGCATGTTAGGCTGTTTACCTGGCCATGAATGATAAATGTGGCTTCGTCACTAAATAAGATACGTAATACATTTGGAGTGTCCTGTCTTAGTATCCATGTACGATTCTTGTGATCGTTTCCATGGAGCTCTTGATGGAAGGAGATGTATTAGGGATGGAACCTATATCGATGGAGTATGAGCAGGACACACGCCTGAATCATACTACTTGCTCGTGCGATTGCACGGGAGCTAACGTGTGGATCAACTGCAACAGCAGCAAGAATATTATTATTCCCCTCTTCTATCTTCACTTGTTTTCTTCTGTTATGCTGTATGGGTGTTAAACTACCAGTTTCACACAACTGGTTGGAGAGGTTAATAAATAATTGCCGAGATGGGTGACGTCTATTGGGGTATCTTGCCGCATACGCCGCACAAGAACGAACTGCGTTATTCCTTCACGCTCCTTACACCATGAGCATATATCATGGGTGGACTGTCACACACTGACTGACTAGCAAGTCGTAATGCACTCAAGGTACACAGAAGCACCCTGTAAGCAAACATAAGAACATCGTACGTAGCAACTACGTAGGTTGAATGGCACAAACAAGTGTCGGTGTGGAAACTTATCAAAATACGATATCTCGTATACGACTCGCATTAGAATCCTGCAACAAACACCAATGAGATTCTAATTTACCGTACTTTTAGTTTGTTAATGTCAATAGGTACGCCGGGCGGTGTGGCCGAGCGGTTCGAGGCGCTTCAGTCAGGAACCGCGTGACCACTTCGGTCGCAGGTTCGAATCCTGCCTCGGGCATGGATGTGTGTGATGTCCTTAGGTTAGTTATGTTTAAGTAGTTCTAAGTTCTAGGGGACTGATGACCTCACAAGTTAAGTCCCATAGTGGTGAGAACCATTTGAATCATTTTTTTTCAATATGTATTTTCTGATTCAAAAAAGTGTGTTTGTACAAAAATATACTTCTTAAGTGTTATTGCATAAGTATTATTACAATCTGTTTATTGGATAGCACCAGGAGCCCATGACTACCAGTTCATTCTGTGATAACCGCAGACCAGCAGCATTTTCCATTTCCTCAATATTTGCGGTGCAAGTTTTAGGTGATTCACCCTGTATATCAGTTACTCAATTACTTTTTAATATTATGTTTCATAGGTCAAGGGTAGGATTACTGTAAAATGAGTCAATATATGGGCTATGTAGATCTTATTTGTTTCCGTGTATGGCTATATGCCTGCCATCTACAGACAATAAAATAGCGCTGTGGTTTAAATTTAATAAAGCAAATATATTCGTGAAACTTCCTGGCAGATTAAAACTGTGTGCCCGACCGAGATTCGAACTCGGGACCTTTGCCTTTCCCGGGCAAGTGCTCTACCATCTGAGCTACCGAAGCACGACTCACGCCCGGTACTCACAGCTTTACTTCTGCCAGTATCCGTATCCTACCTTCCAAACTTTACAGAAGCTCTCCTGCGCAGGAGAGCTTCTGTAAAGTTTGGAAGGTAGGATACGGATACTGGCAGAAGTAAAGCTGTGAGTACTGGGCGTGAGTCGTGCTTCGGTAGCTCAGATGGTAGAGCACTTGCCCGCGAAAGGCAAAGGTCCCGAGTTCGAGTCTCGGTCGGGCACACAGTTTTAATCTGCCAGGAAGTTTCATATCAGCGCACACTCCGCTGCAGAGTGAAAATCTCATTCTGGAAATATATTCTTTTTCGCGAATTCTCGTTATACAATTAAATCAAAGTTAAACTTAATAATGGGAATAACCAACGTTCCTTTCTGTGCTACATATGCCAACAGTTTTCAATTTAATCTGAAATCGTTAATTTTGAACAATCCACTCCTATTCTGTATTTTTTTTTCTTTTACATTTAAAATTCTTGATACTACCTGTCAGTTATTTTGTTGATAAGCAATCGGTCACAGATTTTTGTGGCTGTACGTTTCACCCCTGAGCCACTGAATATTTTAATGAGTTAGTTACTTGGGCATAATTTCGATCTCTCACTAGAATATGGAAACTGTTAGCTAGTTTACAGTTGTAATACTATTTCTTAGTGTAAAATATGAAACATGCTGGCCAGTTGCATGGTTGACTTTTGCCTTAATATTAAGTTACCTTTCACGTTTTTCGTATTACGATCTGTACTTAACTCTAAGTGTAACTGTTCTTGTCTCATAACAATGAGGCACTGTAACGACTGCTTTTTGTTGTCACTGATATTTGTCACTGGTGTTTCATTCTCCTCATTCACACATTTAGAAACCAACAGTAGAAACTAAACTAGATGCTGTCGTGTTTCTTTAATGTCTAATTTAAGAAATTTAGTCAGCTGATGCCCCGTGAATATTTGCTCACAATGCTGTCAATTTTTCACGAATCTCTTGTAAACTGATGATTTGGTGAATTATTCCGCACATCATTATGTAATGACGCAGGGAGCTGCCATCATTCAAGATACAGGTGTTTAAATGATGCTACAATATTTTTCCTTTAATCACTTTACTTTGCAGTTATCAGAATGTGAAGTACTGTTGGGAATAGCACTGAAAGTTCTAAACCAATTTGTTAACAGTTGATATGCAATTTGTCGGCAACAGCCCGATGTTCCGAAACTGGCTTCTTCCTAACATGAATTTCAGAGCATAATGTTTTGCTCTAAGACAGAAAGCTTTCAATAATAATAACAATAATAATAATCTGATGTGCGATTGATTACGTGACACATATCTGTAGCGCTTTTTGTTGCATTTTCTTAATGCAAGCAGTGTGCTCAGACACACTGGTCCGTAACAGAAGTTTTCGTAATCTAGATGGACTGCATTTTATTTGAAGGAGTGAAGAAGGAGAGGAGGGTAGTTGTTTTATGTGGATGAGTGTGTGTCTGTTTAAAATTCACTGCCGGAAAAAAAGTACACCCTTTTAGAGGTTTCCATTTCAGTCATGATTTATTGTAGCAGCAGTGCACACGGAGTACGTAAAATGATTACATTTACAGACCAATAGCACAAGTGGTTCAGAGGTACTAGGTATCGACCGATGCTGTAACACATATATTAGTGGTTGGTGTAGCTTCCACGGGCGGCAGTACAGGCGCTGACTCTAGCATCGAGTACAGATTGTAAATACTGTCCTGGGATACATTGTGCCATGCCTGCTCAACTTGTTCAAGTACTTCCGTAAGAGTAGGTGGTTGACGAGCCGTACAAGTCACTTCTCATCCAATCACATCCCACACTTGCTCGATTGGATACAAGTTTGGATATCACGCTGGGTAGGGAAGTTGATGCACGTCTTGCAAAGCACGTAGGGTTTCAGGGGCAGATTGCGTGCGAGTACTACCCTGTTGGAACAACACATCACCTTGCTATTTCAAGAACGACAAAAGGACAGGTCTAATAACGCTCTGCACGTACCGACCGCTGGTTAGCGTCCCTTCCGGAAACACCAAAGGTGTAAGAGATTTGTAGCTTATCGCTCCGCAGCTCATAAGGCCTGGGGCGGGGCGTGTCTTGGACGAATGCACTCCACGAGATTCTGGTGGGCGCCTGTGCTGCATGGACATCCAGAACCACACTTAACAGGAGTGAGAATATTCACATGACCACTGGTTCTAGCGTCGTTACAAAACTGACACTGCACGTCCAACTTGCGTGGCAATACTACGAAAGGACCATCCCGCCACTCGGTAGGCCACAATTTGACCCCTTTCAAACTCGTTCACTTGGCTGTAGGCAGAACGAGCTCGTCTCTGTGGCATGGTTGTCTGCTTGCTTTACACGTTTGCACCACACAGAGCCTTCTGGCTGTAAGCATGCCCTTTTAAAGTGTAGACACAGATGGCGCACTAATAGCTATACAATTACGCTATCTGTTGGCTGACGACGTTGAAATAATTATCATCTGCTATCCCCCAGGTGTCATATGCCGTCATCGGATCAAAATCGACGAGGTATCTCCAGGTGTACTAATTTTTTTCCGGCAGTGTATACGCGGTATGAAGAGGAGACGACTTCTAGCTGCATGTGCTGCTACCAGACAGTCTTAAAATAAACATTCCTCTGGATCCAGAATGAGATTTTCACTCTGCAGCGGAGTATATGCTGATATGAAACTTCCTGGCAGATTAAAACTGTGTGCCGGACCGAGGCTCGAACTCGGGACCTTTGCCTTTCGCGGGCAAGTGCTCTCGGTCCGGCACACAGTTTTAATCTGCCAGGAAGTTTCATATCAGCGCACACTCCGCCGCAGAGTGAAAATCTCATTCTGGAAACATACCCCAGCCTGTGGCTAAGCCATGTCTCCGCAATATCCTTTCTTTCAGGACTGCTAGTTCTGCAAGGTTCGCAGGAGAGGGCGTGAGTCGTGCTTGGGTAGCTCAGTTGGTAGAGCATTTGCCCGCGAAAGGACGTCGGCACGGTAGCTCAACGTGTTCGGTCAGAGGGTTAGTTGCCCTCTGTAATAAGAAAACTGAGTGACCGGACCAATAATGAACTTCAACGAGCGTCAGGGGACGTCCGCCACGAACAATTTCAACAAACTATAACGAACAAAATGACATTAAAAAAAAAAGAAGCAAAGGACCCGAGTTTGAGTCTCGGTCCGGCACACAGTTTTAACCTGCCAGGAAGTTTCATTCCTGTGAATGTCAGAAATGTAAACTCCTGATCTGAATCTGCTGCGAGGCGAAACAAAAACCGTTCATCGTATTGGCCTTTCTCTCGTTATAGTCCATTATTACGAGGGCATAACCAAACACGTTTCAACAAATTATTTTTTATCGAGTGTTCGTAATAGACTACAAGCTACATTTATGTTAATACGCTATAGCGTTATGCACTGTAAAGATGAAAGCACAGCTCGAAGTGGTAAGAGTTCAAGCTGTGGTTCAAATGGCTCTGAGCACTATGGGACTCAACTGCTGAGGTCATTAGTCCCCTAGAACTTAGAACTAGTTAAACCTAACTAACCTAAGGACAGCACACACATCCATGCCCGAGGCAGAATTCGAACCTGCGACCGTAGCGGTCGTGCAGTTCCAGACTGAAACGCTAGAACCGCTCCCCGCATCTCGTGGTCGTGCGGTAGCGTTCTCGCTTCCCACGCCCGGGTTCCCGGGTTCGATTCCCGGCAGGGTCAGGGATTTTCTCTGCCTCGTGATGGCTGGGTGTTGTGTGCTGTCCTTAGGTTAGTTAGGTTTAAGTAGTTCTAAGTTTTAGGGGACTGATGACCATAGATGTTAAGTCCCATAGTGCTCAGAGCCATTTTTGAAGAACCGCTCGGCCACACCGGCCGGTTTCAAGCTGTGAAGATGGGTCTTGCCTAGATATGTGACGGTAAGAGAATTGCCCTCAAAAGCCTTGAGATGAGGATGTCTCCAAAGTCTTAAGTTACTGAAGTGTAGAATTAATTTGACGTATAATTCTTTTGGCTTTGCCATCGCCAACAGCCCCAAGATGATAGAGAATGTGACACTCGCTCAGAAAGCAAAAGGTAGATGACTCCATCCTGAACGGAAGCATTCCCTTGTGTGGTCGTGTGTTGAACAAAAGCAGCTGGCAATGTTGTTTAACTCTTTTTTTACTGTAAGGATAAGCTAGGTTTATTTAGAACTTAAAGGCATTAAAATCTCGTTTAATTTTAATTTAATCTTCATGCGACATGTTTCGAGCTCTGATTGTGTACCATAAGATACAACGTACTCTGCTGGTTGGAGCAGTGCTGCAATAAAGTTTTGTAGAGAAAACCTCATCAAAACGTTGCAGGGGCATCATTACCTGGAACACGGAACCACTCCACGAAATGCACTGTACGAAGGCCGGCATTACAGCGAGGCCGGAAGTATAACCGCATAATACTTCGGAAACTCTGAAAATCTTGGACGCCACAGAGAGGAACGAGGAAGCGTTACCTCGGAAATCACGCAGGCTGGGTTATTTCCTGGGAGGGAGGGGAGCCGAGCTTCGCTGGAGAGCCAGCGGTGGAAAAAAAGAGGTCTTCCGTTTTGAGCGCCCGTGTTTGACGGTCGCTCAGTATCAGCTTTTGTTGGTACAGATGGACTTGCTGTCTTTGCCCCCAGGAGATTTTATAGCTGTCTTTGCTCCCAGGAGATTTTATAGTTAGAACGGTTAGGCACTGTACTGTTGCGAACTTATCGAATCTGGACTTCGCCTCCAGGTAGGGAGTCGTCGTTGAGTACGCAGCGTTCAGTGATTGAGACCACTTCTTTTGTCTATACTCAAGTAGAAATGTTATCTGAATTCCGCCCTTGTGGCTGGGAGTTCGCGTTTCTTGTCTGTAGAACACAGAGAAGAGAAGACAGTATTAGATTATACTAATCAGAGGACCGCCTTCTGCCGTCCTAGTGTTTGAAAGAGTTTTTATTTTATGGCTGGAGTTCTTCCACCGTCGCAGACGTGTACGAGAACCATCACTCTGACGCACTGGATGCAGTACACACCGTGATAATGCCAACTGATTCGGTATATTAGGGCTATAAAGCTAAACAGCTGTGATAACGTAAGTTGTATTTCCACTGAGGTTGCACACCACTGTAGATCATCTTTGCAAGTATTGTCTTCTAGTGTTTGGTGCGTAGATGATGTCAGTCATCTCACGTTACTTATATTAGATCTCGTAGCCATAAAAGGGGGTGGATTTGGGCAGTTTGATCAATCATATTAGTTAAGAAATTAATTTGTATCTCTTTATGTCCATTGGACATTGATATATAAACATTTGTAATACATAAATGGTTTTTAATCTGCAATAAATGTATAAGCAGAAACTACATGTATCGTTTTGTAGTTACTAGATGCCTTAACCACTCATTTATGCTTATGTTGTAATTTATATGTTAAAGAGCAAGAAGGAAGAAATAATATCACAACTAAGAGATCCTAAGGTCTGCTTCAGGGAGTAGTCAGAAAGGGCCAAATCTTGATTTTCGCGTTCATTATTTTCCATTGTGCACATTCATTTTTACACCCGCCTGGAGTAGCATCTTAGAATAGAAACGAAGCTCACACGCACCACAGTAACCCAAGTTTATATGCTACTTAACTCCAAAGATGATGAAGAGATTGAAGAAATGTATGATGACACAAAAGAAACTATTCAGATAGTTAAAGGAGACGAAAATTTAATTATGATGTGGGACTGGAATTCAATAGTGGGAAAAGTTGGAGAAGGAAAAACAGTAGGTGAGTATGGACTTAGGGAAAGGAATGAAAGAGGAAACCTCCTGTCAGAATTTTGCACAGAGTATAATTTAATCATTGCTAGGCACTTAACTGTGAACTGCAGAGTAATCATGTAGATGTAGATGAATCATGAAAGGAGGATGTATATGTAGAAGAGATTTGGAGACACCAGAATGTTTCAGATTGATAATATAATGGTAAGACAGAAATTTCGCAACCAGATTTTAAACTGTAAAACATTTACAGGGGCAGTTGTGGACTCTGACCACAGTCTGTTGCTTATGAACTGTAGATTAAAATTGAAGAAACGGAAAAAAGACAGGAAATTAAGGAGATGGGGCTTGGATAAGTTGAAAGAACGAGAAGCTGTTGAGAGTGTCAGAGGAAGCATCAGGCAACGAGTGACTAGAACAGGGAAAAGAAATAGACTAGAAGACGAATAGGTAGTTGTGAGAGATGAAGTAGTGGAGGCAGCAGAGTATAACATAGGTAAAAAGACACGGTTTAGTAAAAGTCCTTGGCTATTACAGGAGATATTGAATGTAACTGATGAAAGGAGAAAATATAAAACACAGCTAATGAAGCAGGTGAAAGGGAATACAAACGTCTGAAAAATGAGATTGACAGGAAATGCATAATGCTTAAGCACGAATAGCTAGAGGTCAAATGTAATGATTTAGACGCATATTTTACTAGAGGAAAGATAGATACCACCTACAGGAAAACTGAAGAGGCCTTTGTACAAAGGAGAAGCAGTTGTATGAATATCAAGAGCCCAGATGGAAAACCAGTGCTAAGCAAAGAATGGGAAGCAGTGTGGTGGAAAAAATGTATAGAGTGGCTATGCAAAGGAAATGAACTTGAACGCAATAATTTTTTTTTAAAAAAGATGAGGACCTAGATGAAGAAGATATGGGAGATAATATGAGAAGAATTTGACAGGGCACTGAAAGACCTAAGTCGATACGAGGTCCCAGGAATAGACGACATTCCGTCAGAACTTCTGATAACCTTAGGAGAGCCAGACAGGATAAAACTTTCCATCTGGTGTTGACGATACACAAGACAGGCGAAATAGCCTCAGGCGTCAAGAAGAATGTAGTAATTCCAATTTTTAAGAAAGCGGTTGCTGGCAGGTGAGAATATTACCGAACTATCCGTTTAATAAGTCATGGTTGCAAAATACTAACACGAATTATTTACATAAGAACGGAAAAAACTGGTAAAAGCTGACGTCGGGGAAGATCACTTTGGATACCGGAGAACGCGCGAAGCAATACTGACCGTAGGACTTTTCTTAGAAGATAGTTTAACGAAAGGTAAAACTACGTCTACAGTATTTGTAGACTTAGAGAACATTAATGACAATGTTGACTGGAATACTCCTTTTGAAATTTTGAAGGTCGCAGAGGCAAAACACAGGGAGTATAAGACTGTTTACAACTTGTACGTAAACCCGATGGCAGTTATAAGAAGGTGGAGAACAAGACTAGGGCTCTTCTCAAGGACGCGAATTTACCAGAGGGTGTCGCCAAGAAGTTGATATCTCAAGGACCGGTATAGCCAAGACTTTATGGACTTTCTCAAGTCCACAAAGAAGGGGTGCCGTTACGCCCAATTGTCAGCAACATTAGGGCACCTACATATATGTTGACCAACTACCTGGCAGAATTACTAGGCCTTATGTGGCTAAATGCCCTCACCACGTTCGTTGTTGTTGTTGTGGTCTTCAGTCCTGAGACTGGTTTGATGCAGCTCTCCATGCTACCCTATCCTGTGCAAGCTTCTTCATCTTCCAGTACTTGCTGCGACCTACATCCTTCAGAATCTGCTTAGTGTATTCATCTCTTGATCTCCCTCTACGATTTTTACCCTCCAGGCTGCCCTCCAATGCTGAATTTGTGATCCCTTGATGCCTCAGAACATGTCCTACTAACCGGTCCCTTCTTTTTGTCCAGTTGTGCCACATACTCCTCTTCTCCCCAATTCTATTCAATACTTCATCATTAGTTACGTGATCTACCCATCTAATCTTCAGCATTCTTCTGTAGCACCACATTTCGAAAGCTTCTATTCTCTTCTTGTCCAAACTATTTATCGTCCATGTTTCACTTCCATACATGGCTACACTCCATACAAATACTTTCAGAAACGACTTCCTGACACTTAAATCTATACTCGATGTTAACAAATTTCTCTTCTTCAGAAACGCTTTCCTTGCCATTGCCAGTCTACATTTTATATCCTCTCTACTTCGACCATCATCAGTTATTTTGCTCCCCAAATAGCAAAGCTCCTTTACTACTTTAAGTGTCTCATTTCCTAATCTAATTCCCTCAGCATCACCCGACTTGATTCTACTACATTCCATTATCCTCGTTTTGCTTTTGTTGATGTTCATCTTGTATCCTCCTTTCAAGACACTGTCCATTCCGTTCAACTGCTCTTCCAAGTCCTTTGCTGTCTATGACAGAATTACAATGTCATCGGCGAATCTCAAAGATTTTATTTCTTCTCCATGGATTTTAATGGTTCAAATGGCTCTGAGCACTATGGGACTCAACTGCTGAGGTCATTAGTCCCCTAGAACTTAGAACTAGTTAAACCTAACTAACCTAAAGACATCACAAACATCCATGCCCGAGGCAGGATTCGAACCTGCGACCGTAGCGGTCTTGCAGTTCCAGACTGCAGCGCCTTTAACCGCACGGCCACTACGGCCGGCATGGATTTTAATACCTACTCCGAATTTTTCTTTTGTTTCCTTTACTGCTTGCTCAATATACAGATTGAATAACGTCGGGGAGAGGCTACAACCCTGTCTCACTCCCTTCCCAACCACTGCTTCCCTTTCATGACCCTCGACTCTTATAACAGCTATCTGGTTTCTGTACAAATTGTAAATAGCCTTTCGCTCCCTGTATTTTACCCCTGCCACCTTTAGAATTTGAAAGAGAATATTCCAGTCAACATTGTCAAAAGCTTTCTCTAAGTCTACAAACCTAGAAACGTAGGTTTGCCTTTCCTTAATCTTTCTTCTAAGATAAGTCGTAAGGTCAGTATTGCCTCACGTGTTCCAATATTTCTACGGAATCCAAACTGATCTTCCCCGAGGTCGGCTTCTACCAGTTTTTCCATTCGTCTGTAAAGAATTTGCGTTAGTATTTTGCAGCTGTGACTTATTAAACTGATAGTTCGGTAATTTTCACATCTGTCAACACCTGCTTTCTTTGGGATTGGAATTATTATATTCTTCTTGAAGTCTGAGGGTATTTCGCCTGTCTCATACATCTTGCTCACCAGATGGTAGAGTTTTGTCAGGACTGGCTCTCCCAAGGCCATCAGCAGTTCTAATGGATTGTTGTCTACTCCCGGGGCCTTGTTTTGACTCAGGTCTTTCAGTGCTCTGTCAAACTCTTCACGCAGTATCGTATCTCCCATTTCATCTTCATCCACATCCTCTTCCATTTCCATAATATTGTCCTCGAGTACATCGCCCTTGTATAGACCCTCTATATACTCCTCCCACCTTTCTGCTTTCCCTTCTTTGCTTAGAACTGGGTTTCCATCTGAGCTCTTGATATTCATACAAGTTGTTCTCTTTTCTCCAAAGGTCTCTTTAATTTTCCTGTAGGCAGTATCTATCTTACCCCTAGTGAGATAAGCCTCTACATCCTTACATTTGTCCTCTAGCCATCCCTTCTTAGCCATTTTGCACTTCCTGTCGATATCATTTTTGAGACGTTTGTATTCCTTTTTGCCTGCTTCATTTACTGCATTTTTGTATTTTCTCCTTTCGTCAATTAAGTTCAGTATTTCTTCTGTTACCCAAGGATTTCTACTAGCCCTCGTCATTTTACCTACTTGATCCTCTGCTGCCTTCACTACTTCATCCCTCAAAGCTACCCATTCTTCTTGTACTGTATTTCTTTCCCCCATTCCTATCAGTTGTTCCCTTACGCTCTCCCTGAAACTCTGTACAACCTCTGGTTCTTTCATTTTATCCAGGTCCCATCTCCTTAAATTCCCACCTTTTTGCAGTTTCTTCAGTTTTAATCTGCAGTTCATAACCAATAGATTGTGGTCGGAGTCCACATCTGCCCCTGGAAACGTCTTACAATTTAAAACCTGGTTCCTAAATCTCTGTCTTACCATTATATAATCTATCTGATACCTTCTAGTATCTCCAGGATTCTTCCATGTATACAATCTTCTTTTACGTTCGTAATTCTGTGGATTTCGTAAAACGTCTCGACAACTTCAAGCTGAAAGACTCAGATATCCTGGTGAGTTTTGACGTTGTTTCATTATTCACCAGGGTGCCTCTTCAAGAGTCAGTTGAGCTTATTGCACAGAAGACCTTTTCTGGCACATTCTGACCTCCGCTATTTTCTCTTGAATGGAGAATACTATGAACAAACAGAAGGAGTCGCAATGGCGAGCCCACTCTCGACTGTGGTCGCGAATTTCTATAAGGAGTACTTCGAGGAGGAAGCTTTGGCGTCATCCAAATGGAAACCTACTTATTTTCACCGTTATGTGGATGACACGTTCGTGATCTGGCTCAATGGAAGGGACAAGCTGCTAGACTTCCTCACACACCTGAACTCCATGCATCCGAACATCAAATTCACTGTGGCCACCGAAGAAGAAGGAAGATGTTCAATCCTGGACGTCATGGTCAAAAAAGAGCGGATATCACCCTTGGCCACTGGGTATACCGGAAGAAAACGCACACCGACCTCTATTTACATGTGGATAGCTGCCACCACCCTTCGCAGAGGAATGGAGTGCTAATAACACTGGTGCACAGGGCGCACACCATCTCTGATGCAGAGAGTCTGCCCCATGATCTGGAACACCTCAAAACCGTATTTCCAAAAAAACGGGTACTCGGAATGGCAGATCAGACGCGCTCTCCACCCCACCTCTACAGTACAGCATGTGGAGACGGAAGAAGTCACCGAGGAAGAGATAGCCACTGCCTATATAGCATATACTGGCGCACTATAGAGGAAAATAGGACGGATATTGAGGAATCACCGAGTAGGAACTGTCTTTTGCGCACCCAATAAAACACGAGCATTATTGGGAAGTGTCAAAGACGATCTCGGTTTGCAGAAGGCCGGCATATACCAGATCCCGTGTAAGTGTGGGAAAATTTATATCGGACAGACAGTGTGCACCATCAAAGATCGATGCCGAGAACATCAGACGCACACTCGACTTAGGTACCCCAACAGGTCGGCGGTCACAGAGCACTGTTTGTCCGAAAAATCGCGAAATGGGCTACCAACATACCAGGGTCTTGGCACAGACATCTAAGTACTGGGACACCGTCGTTAGAGAGGCTATCAAAATTCGTACCAGGGATGGACTCATCAACCGATATTGGGGCTATAACCTCAGCAAGACATGGGAACCAGCACTGAGTCTAATTAAAACGACGCTCAGCAAAGAAAACGACGGGCGACCAGGGCGGATAGGGCAATTACACAGACGCCACCACAGACGCCGACGCCAGCGTCTCAGCGACCGCCGACGCGCGGCCGCGGGCGCGGACCATGGAAAGAACGCCTCGCAGTGGGAGGGGATTTAAGACGGCCGCCCGCCCTCAGCACAAGCAGCGATCACTGCAACACGTGCAGTGCTACAAGTGCCAGCAGTTGGGGCATGTGGCGGGTGTCTGCCGGAACGCAGTCGCGTGTTTAAAATGCGCGGCGGCACACGACACCCGTAACTGCCCCAAACCACGCGGAGCACCCAGCAGTTGCGCGAACTGTGGCGGTCCTCATGCCGCCAACTCGCGTAGCTGCAGCTACCGTCGGCAGCACACCACAGCAAGTTCTGAGGTGCCTGCCGCCAAGTCGGCCGCACTGCCTCCCCGCTCCGGCGAGGGGCGCGCCTCGTGCCGCGTCGAAGCGGCCACCGACCAAGCGCTGGCCGACCTACAAGGAGCCCTTGCGGCCGAAAGGGCCGCAACGAGGGACGAACTAGTGGCTGTCCACCGACAGCTTCAACAGCTGCGGGAGGAGCTGCGGCTTCTCAAGAAGGCGCCGCCTGTGCCAGCTCCTCCCACCCCTGTGAGGCGGCCATTGGGGGTAGATGCCGCCACCCAGACGTCCACCGACTCGCCTCCTGCACCAATGCAGGCGGCGTCTCGCATGGAAGTTGACGGCGGGACGCCTGCAACGTCTTCTCACCTGGAGACACATGCAGAAGAAGAACCAACCGAGGAAGAGTTGCCGTCCGCCTCTTCGCACGATGAAGAAACGGACACCGACGAAGGGCTGCCCCTTCCGCTCCCAGACGAGCGGAGTGTGCAGCCCTTCCTGAAGATCGCGGCGTCGCTGAAGGACGGGACGTACCCTCACGAGGACAACCCGTACCCCTTCACGCCGGCGCACGCGAAACCGCCACTCCCTCACGTACCGTGCGACCTCCGCCACACGCGTGGCATGTTACGCGAGGCGGTGACGAGGAAGGAGCTCATACTGCTGAATAGCCGCCCCATCTTCACCCCTTCGGACTGGGACCACATCTATGAGGTCACAGAGAAGTGGGTGAAGGAAGAGTGGCGCTCCGGCAGGCGTCAGCCTGCCCCAGAAGACCAAGCAGCAATCGACTACTTCGCTAGACTAAACTCAGCGAGGTAGCCAGAGGCCCATTCCAACGAGAGGCCTCACTGATGACAACAGAAATGACAAAGGAGGAATAGCAGCACTGCTGCTTAGCCTCCACCATCTCCGGACAGATGACGTCCCTGATTTAGATGACTGCGACGACTGCGACGACTGCGACTCAGGAGCTCAGTTGGTCAGCGCACCTGAGGATGGCGACACGTCTGGTCGCCGAAATATTGTACCCGTTGGAACTATGGACCGGCAGTACACCCGTGGACTGTTCGAGCAAGAAATACACCGGGAGAAAGTGAAGAATCACATAGATTTAAGTGTTAGTAAGTCTTCTCTGAAAGTATTTGTAATGAGTGTAGTCATGTATGGGACTGAAACCTGGAAAATAAACAATTTAGACAAGTAGAGAACAGACGCCTTTGAAATGTTGTGTTACAGGAGAATACTGAAGATTAGGTGGGTTGATCGCGTAACTAATGAGGATATATTGAATAGAATTGGGCAAGTTATTCTCCGGCGCCAGGTTTCACCCTCTCCTCGTTTTTCACCAACATCATTACTCTTTACTCGCATACATCATAGTCACCCACAACAAAAGAACAACACTCACGTCTTAAGAAGGGTTTCCTATACAATTGGGGAAATGAACAAACAGGCGAAGTACCCCAGCCAGTGACGCAATACAAGCTCTTTCTTTCGGTTGCCATTGTAACGCATGAAGTGATGCAATGTATGAGCGATTATACATTTCTCACGAAGAATGGCTTACAAGTATCGACGAATACGATGACAGCAGCCACTTTCAAGTCACAGATCAAAGTAATCTATTAAGGTCTGCTTACATCCCCAGACAAAAAAAGGAAACAGTAATAAATTTGAAAGTGAATATCGATAGAAAAATAATTGTACTGCTTCGTCGGTGTATGCGAACGATACCTAAGGCACATGAAAAGAGCACTCAGCAATTTAAAGCGCGTAGCAGACCGAACAATATCGACGGAAGCGTGCTTTTTTATGGATCTCGCACTCTTGAAAGTACAGGTAACAACCCTCTTCAGACACTAAGGTAATAACGTGTAAATTTAACGATGCTACATATTTCTCGTCATAATGATATGAAATGGAAGGAAAGTATGGCATTGTTGGCCGGGAGGCCCCATACGCGGAAGTTCGGCCTCCGAGTGCAAGTGTTATTTCAGTCGACGCCACATTGGACGACTTGTATGTCGGTGATGATGAACTGATGATGAGAACAACACAACACCCAGTCCACGAGCGGAGAAAATCTCTAACCCGGCCGGGAATCGACTCCGGGCCCGCTTGTACGGGAGGGAAGCACGTTACCACCAAGCTAAGAATGCGGACTTTTCGTCATAGTTTTCCTGGTATAAACATACTAAACAGCTTGTCGTACAGAAGACGGACATAAAAACACTACCTGTCATGGCTGTACAAAGACATATGCGTTCCAGCTCTGCAGCTGATGAAGATACTGAAAAAAAAAGCCTGAAGACATGATAGAAATTATCAGTACGTTAAAGGTGACGAAAATGTAATTGCGAAAAGCAACTGGAATGCGACAGCTGAAAAGGAAAGAGAAGGAAAAATAGGAGAAAATGGATGATTCAAAGGGAATGCCACCTAGTATGATTTAGCACAGAACACAGTTTAACTATTGATAACACTTTGTTTAAGGATCGTGAAAGAAGATTACATACATGGAAGAGACCTAGACACAAATGAAAGTTTCATCCAGACTACACAGTGGTAAAACAGAGGTTTATAAAACATATTCCCTCCGTCGCTCTCTGCATTTTTATTCAGTCTCTAGAAACCGAGTGAAATAACGCAATGATAAGACACACAACTCGAGTTATGGAGGAAGGTTGTTCAAAGTTCCGTCCGGCAACTCAGATTTAGTTTTTCCGTGGTTTTCTGAAATCGCTTCAAGCAAATGCCGGGATAGTTCTTCGTTTCCCAGTCCATATCCAAAGACGTCGTCGTTGGTGGGACGTTAAACTGCAATCTTCCTTCCTTCCATAATAACTAGAAATTATTTTCTACTGAACTAATGTCTACAATGGGTGCCCTAGCAGATTTTCTTCCTTTCCGATGATGAAACCGAAATGAGTGAGAAGTAATATCAGAACAGCAAGTTCCAGCGTTAAAAGTAATTCATCGATAAACCCGTTAAGTTTTGGAGTGCTGCAAACTTTCCCCTGGATCCAATACTTAACAAAAAGCGAAAATGGAACCAGTTTGGCGGGGAGCAAGAGTAACATAACCTGCACACTCTGATCAGATGCTGCTCGTGCAGGGCATTTGGCTGCGTGACCAACAACAGGCACACTTGCAAGCTGCAGCATTTGTGTCCATTCGCGATCAAGTATCTAATGTTCAGACCGTGGTAGAGTTGAGCGAACTCCGTCAGCTCTATGAGAAATTCGATACTACTTGGCTAATCCAGAAATGCCAACCGAATCTGCAAGGGGTGCAGTTGCCACGAAATACTGAAAAAAAATGACGGACGATCATGTCTCAGTTGCAGATAGAGCTGCTGCTCTATTTGCATTAGAAAACTAGGTACACAGTATGAAACACCAAAGCTGTGAACTGCGCGCCACAACTTGTCCCGTCAGCTAGAAAATTACTGACTTCTTCTTTTTATTTTTTTCTTCCTTTTTTTCTTTTTCTTTTTTCTTTTATTTTATTTTATTTTTTATTTTTTTGCTTCTCTGTCGTTTCAAGAAAGTTATTTACAATTAAACTGTAGACTATTTGATGACGTAAAGCCTCAAATATTTTCGAAAGGAAAAATACCATATTTAAATTGAATGACTTGAAATTATGAGCAAAGGTACGTCATCATTTTAATGGACGAAATGGTACGATAGTTACATTTAAATGACTCGCTGTATAGTTGCGACATCAAGTAAAACGAATATCTTTGATACAACGGAGCATATATATCATTAACAATATACATACATAGACACCGTTGTAAACGAAGGGAGGAAGGAGGGAAGAATAGTGTTTAACGTCCCGCAGTCATCGATGTCATTAGACACACACAAGCTCGAATTGTTTCAGGAACGGGGAAGGAAATCATCGGCGCCCTTTCAAAGTACCCATCCCGGTATGTGCCTGGAGCGATTTAGGGAAATCCCTGAAAATCTAAATCTGGATGGCCGGACCCGGCCTTCCAGAATCTCAGTCCAGTGCGCAACGAATGCGCCACCTCGTTCGGTGCACCATTGTATCAAAGGTGAGTGTTTAAGTTGATGTGCTTGTTATTCAGCGAGTCATGTAACGGTAACTATCATTTCATTCATTATAAGGACGCTCAATCCTAACTTGTTACAAATGTCTGCCGTAGCGTAAAATTATGTCATCATAACTATTATTTAATGTAATACGGTATTTTTGTCGATTCCTCAAATTCGAAAAACTGTCTAGTCAGTGGAGGAAAAGATAATCTATAGACGTCGATTTTGATTAATTATTATTTTCCAATTCTTTTAAAAGTAAAGGAATAGAAATATTATCCTGACAGGAGTAACAAAATTTGTAAAAAACATACGCGATTTTCCTCACAACGTTATAATACGTAATTGTATCGCTTTGACGGTTATAATACTTTGTATTGTAATTTTAAATGTTATTCGTATTGACGTTTTCCCTTTCAGTGTTATATACACAGAAGAAAAAAAATCTCAACATCAAACAATAGCTAAAGTAGAGTGATTAAATTTCGGGAATAAATTTGTCACGGTAACGTACTTAAGTGGTTAACATTGCAAGATCACAGGTTAAAGTACGTGCGACATAAGCCATTGGAAATGTGAACTGCTGGTACATTAATAACCAGAATGTTGAATATAAGCATGCAAACGTGTTGTGCAGGGGTCGGATGTTTGTTTGTCGGACGGTGTTCCATGCCTGCTGCATTTGGTCGGTCAATACAAGGACGATTAATGTTGATTGTGGATGAAGCTGGAGCTGTCGTCCGATGATGTGCGATATGTGCTCGACTGGAAACAGATCTGATGATTGTGCAGGCCAAGGCAACATGTCGACATTCCGTAGAGCACGTTGGGTTACAACGGCGACACCAGACTGACTTACAAGTCTGCAGTCAGGGTACGTGGGATAACCACGAGAGTGCTCCCCTGTTATGCGAAATTGCACCCCAGGCCATAACTGCAGGTGTACGTCCAGTGTGTCTAGCATGCAGACATATTGGTTGCAGGTGCTCAACTGGGCTCCTTCTAGCCAACGCACGGTCGTCCTTGGCACCGAGGTAGAACTAGCTTTCATCAGAAAACGCAACAGCTCCACCCTGCCCTCCAGTGAGCTCTCACTTGACGCCACTGAAGCCACAAATGACGGTGGTTTGGAGTCAGTGGAATGTGCCGCTACAGGACCTCTAGCTCGGATCAGTCCTTCTTCCCTCTCGGTAGTGCCACGTGGCCGTCCAGAGCCCGGTTTTCTTGCGACCGTACATTCTCGTAACCACCTCTACCAGCAGTCATGTGCAGTGGCTACATTTCTGCCAAATCTCTCTGCAGTATTGCGGAAATAACATCCAGCTCCTCGTAGCCCTATTACACTATTACACGACCTCGTTCAACTCAGTGAGGTGTTGATAATGGCGTCTTTGTCGCCTTAAAGACATTCTTGACTAACGTCAACTCACCACGTCCAGAAACAGAACACAGCATGTTGTTATCAATGGAGAGACGTCTACAGACGTTAAAGTAACCTCTGGCGTGCCACAGGGGAGTGTTATGGGACCATTGCTTTTCACAATATATATAAATGACTTAGTAGATAGTGTCGGAAGTTCCATGCGGCTTTTCGCGGATGATGCTGTAGTATACAGAGAAGTTGCTGCATTAGAAAATTGTAGCGAAATACAGGAAGATCTGCAGCGGATAGGCACTTGGTGCAGGGAGTGGCAACTGACCCTTAACATAGACAAATGTAATGTATTGCGAATACATAGAAAGAAGGATCCTTTATTCTATGATTATATGATAGCGGAACAAACACTGGTAGCAGTTACTTCTGTAAAATATCTGGGAGTATGCGTACGGAACGATTTGAAGTGGAATGATCATATAAAACTAATTGTTGGTAAGGCGGGTACCAGGTTGAGATTCATTGGGAGAGTGCTTAGAAAATGTAGTCCATCAACAAAGGAGGTGGCTTACAAAACACTCGTTCGACCTATACTTGAGTATTGCTCATCAGTGTGGGATCCGTACCAGGTCGGGTTGACGGAGGAGATAGAGAAGATCCAAAGAAGAGCGGCGCGTTTCGTCACTGGGTTATTTGGTAACCGTGATAGCGTTACGGAGATGTTTAATAAACTCAAGTGGCAGACTCTGCAAGAGAGGCGCTCTGCATCGCGGTGTAGCTTGCTCGCCAGGTTTCGAGAGGGTGCGTTTCTGGATGAGGTATCGAATATATTGCTTCCCCCTACTTATACTTCCCGAGGAGATCACGAATGTAAAATTAGAGAGATTAGAGCGCGCACGGAGGCTTTCAGACAGTCGTTCTTCCCGCGAACCATACGCGACTGGAACAGGAAAGGGAGGTAATGACAGTGGCACGTAAAGTGCCCTCCGCCACACACCGTTGGGTGGCTTGCGGAGTATCAATGTAGATGTAGATGTAGATGTCCAAACTCAAAGGCAACTAACGCTCTCGACTGTCACAGCGTGTATTTTAAGCAAACCTGATTTGCGTCCTCATAGTGGCGCTACCAGCGCTTTTCTTATGCGACTGGCGCGAAGTCTGAATAATAGTCATATTTCAGATGATACGACTACCAACTTTCGTTTATGTCGCATAACTTCTTGGTCATTTCATTTTTTCCCCTCAGTGTATTTATTCTTCTTCTTTTATAAGTACCTGAAGGCCATCAGAATTAATCTAATAGATCACCTCTTCATTTTTTGCGATAAATAATTGAAGAGTAAAGATACGTATTGGAATGCTGTTAGCCTCCAGTACAAGCCTAGGACTACTGATCAAACATATCTGATAACAATTCCTTAATATGAACTACACTTTTCGATTTTCTAACCAGCTTGGTTACCACTTTGTTAGTAATACAGTTGGCTAGGAGAATAGCAGATTTTCATCTTGTAACAATCGACTTCCAGACATGAAATCAGGTAACATTTGTGCAAATTAAAATGCCTAGGAACAACTCCCTGTGAAGAAGCAAATCAGCTTCCCCCTTACTCCAGCACGAGCATCAGCATCAGATTTTATCGCACTACGCGCGTATGTAGCGCATTACAAAATGTTGTTTTGAGAGCCATTTCATCGGCAAGTATTGCAGTTGTCTCAACAAGATAGCTCTAACCAGTAAATGGAATTGAGGGATTTGCAAGGTGTGTGTGTGTGTGGGGGGGGGGGGGGGGGGGGGGGAGGAGGCGGGGGTGTCTAATTCCCATCCGACCATCTAGATTTAAGTTTTCCAAAGTTTCACTACAATTGTTCTTTTTCTTGTGCTTTTGCCCCGAATCTACATATGGTCGGGATGGTTAGTAATGAATTTGGTATGGTTAGTTTAAGGAATGGCCACATTCCCTTCTTGTCACCATCCCATTACCCCAACTTGTGCTGTAATTCATGTGAAAGTGAGCGAAAGTTTTCTGAATGTTTGGGAATCGTATAACTGAGGTGCCACTCAGGGAGTCATGAAGTGGGATGTGGAAAACTGCCTAAAAACGACATCCAGGCAGGCCGGCACATCGACCCTTATCATTTAACACCGACCGGATTAGATCCTAGGACCGCATACCGCCCCGACCCGGAAAAAGTTGCTTTAACACGTGTGGCTATCCAGGCGGGTCTCGAAGTTTTCTTCCAAAGATTTAGGATTGTGCCAACACGCTTCCTTGCAAAAAGATATAGTCAGTTTCCTTCCTGTCCATTTCCAGTCCAAGTTTGTGCTCTTTTCCTCATGACTTTGTCCCTAATTATGTTAAAAAGTAACTTTTCTCCCTTCCTAAATTAGCCTGGCTTACTTTTTTTCGCTCTTTGATATTGAATGAAAATACTTCTGATTTATGTTGCGTGGTCGTATTGCGTTACCAACTATGTTTCGTGCGCAAATAGTAATGTGGCAGCCCGGTGTCAAACGTTGCGTTACCATAAAATATTACCAGCGATTCATTTGCCTCGTTCTTATTACATCCCTTCGTTTTTCAACAATGGCCCTTCCTTTTTTCTTATAGAAATGGTCATTACAGTGTTATGTATTCACTTTAATCGGGTGTAATTGCTATTATGTAAGGGTGATATTTACGCCACACTGAACACTTGCTTAGCTGAATGCTAACAGGTTAGCCACTTAAGAGTTACCTGTACGTTTAGTAAGTCGATTGATACTAAATATAAAACGACAGTGGATGACATACATTTAGAGAACTAGGTAGCCTGTAACGCATAGGTAAAGTTTTGTGAATGCGTGGTGTCTGTTCTTTCGGACATGTCCGAACATGAAACTACCACCTTCAGTGCAGATGCACGATTACGTCCGGCTTCTAGCAGGAATCCCAAAATAGCGAGCATGGAGGACGTGGACGAGGAATGCGGATAAGTGGCGCTAGGTGGAAATGTGGGTTGGCCGGTAAGCTTACTTAGGTAGTCGGCGCAATTACAAAAAATACAGTATCCGGGTGGCGCACTGGTTAAGGAAACTGCCTAATTAGCAGGAGAACAGGGGTTCCAATCCCGGTCAGACACACATTTTCATTCGTTGTCGCTGAATCCGCAGGAAGTCCCGAAGTAACTGATATCAACAGTTTCTTCCTTTTTCTCTTGTTTCCCTCCTCTCCACATTCAATTTACATAACATGCTTATGTAAAGGTATACAAAGTCTCGACATTTGTTGTCAATGAATTATTGCATTTTAGAGGCGGAATCTGCTTATAAGCGTCCAGTGACAAGCCTACCAGAAAAGTATATAACTTTGTAGACGCATTATATTCGATGAAGTCTCTGAGGAAAAGTAATCAGTAGTACAATTAGTCATCATAAAACATACATATTTGGATTAAAGTTGATCTAGCACAAAAGATGCAGTGAACAAGACTGTGTTGCCTTCATTTATTTTCTGACGATAATAATCACAAAAAAATTTCAAAATGTGGTTAACGAATTCTGACGGCCAGTGGACGTCATCAGAATGTCTATAAGTGTCTGATGATGATCAGTGGAAGGTCAAAGAACTGCACTTTGAAATGTTTTTATCGTTGTCGTTGCAAGAAAATAAAAGAAGATATTTAGTCAATCATTTAATCATGTAAATTTGTTCCCGCTGCATTGTCTTATTTGGAAAACTGCTGGTGAGGACGATCTGATTATGTCTTCTCTACGGGAAGCTGTCCTAAACTGTAGTTACTTCGATCTAATAATTTTAATCTGAATATGAACAACCGATGCTACCACTGGGTTCACTCACATAAACAAGACGTGGGAGAGCTGGGCCTCTCCGGGATTTGAAAATATTTCTAGTTTCTCGAGTGAAGACACACATCAACTCATCTGCAGCGGGAGCCTCTGGTCACCAGATGATGATAATCGCGCGCTGGATATACCTTAACTTCACACAGTAACAAACAAGACTGAGTAAACTTAAAAACTCATACCTGCTGGTGTATTATTAGTATGTCACGCACTTCGTTGCTGTCGTTAGCAAGTGACGGATTTCTGGACTCCTTACCTGAAACAGATGGGAAATACTAAGTAAATAATATAAAAGGCTGAGATGTTAATAAACAATCTGCATATTGTGTACATGATACATTGGTAATATCGGACAGCGTGTGTCCGTCGCCAAAGTGACGGAAATATATGGATGTGTCGGCACTTCCAACAACTTCGTTGCCAAGAAATGTGATCGTACTGAATTAACAACATTCACATGTAACTTTCAAGTGTGCTGTTCTTTGCTCTCATGGAACAGAAGTGTTCTGGTTTTTACAGATAGCAGTTACAAGTGATGAATAATGATTATGATACGATAATCGGTATCACACTGCAGATGTGCTGCTACTTCCTCGAAACTGGCGAACCAACGAATGCTGGGACCTGCTGCACTCTGATGTATGCAGCCCAATAAGAATTAGGAATCCAGCGCTTTACATTATTGAAGGGGAATGAAACTGCAGTGCTACACGATTACATCAAGCAACATGCGACAAGAACAACAACGAAAAATGTTGCAGGGATTCGTGGCCGTTGTCACTGCAGGTAAAACCTTCTACGTTATTGTACCACCTAATATTCCCCTTCAAACAACTTCTTCAATTGTGGAATTTGCACAACGTCATCCGGCGGCAAACCCGTGAAGACTATTTACAACTCATCCGCCGGGAAAGCTTGAAGAGTCACAACTTCTTCAATATTCGATCATTCGAGACCTCTACTGGAAATTCCTCAGGAGTCTTCTGGTATGTCTGGTCGGCTGAAGGAGTGTTAAGAGCAATTTGCATTCAACAAAATCAACATACCGGGTAGTTGTAATTAAAGTACAGTCACTCACGGAGGTCCAGTGTGGGCTGTAATTATCGTGCTGCACTTGGTAGATATGCTAATGCGTTAGTGTGGAACCGATTTGTGCTCGAAAAACATTAGTTCCAATTTTGGCCACCAGGTGCAATCCTAGCACTGTACAGGTTGTCATTGACGTCTCCGGTGCTCATACTGAACAAATTGTGTATGCGGCAGTTAACAATAATATCAACATTTTGCCTTTCTCGCTCATGCCTTCTTCCCACGTCGCGTTCCTAGTCCATTACATATGGAAACATTTCTGTTCGTCTTTCTGTCATTCACAGCGCCAGATTTGCACCTAGTGGCCAAAATTGGAACTAATTTTTCGCAACGTAAACCGGTTCTGCGTTAATACATTAGAATGTCTATCGCGTTTCGCCGCCATACGATAATTACAGCCCACACTGGACCTCTGTGAGTGGCTGCACTTGAACTGTAACCACCCGGTACATCTTTAAGGCTATTGGTGCTTGGTTCGGAAGCTGTGGAGTAGCTATTTCGGCTGTTCTTCGACAAATAACTAACGAAAGAGTTTTGTATTCCTTCGCACGTTGGGTAGAAGAAAGTAAGTTAAAGCTACTGTCACACAGAGTTACATCATTTTCTCTTAAAATACAGTAAGTCACAAATGCTGCTATTTAGGTCATTGATCCTTACAATAATTTTTCGTGGGGCATTTAAAAGTAACTGTTAAATTTTTTGATACTTTGTTAGTATCTTATAATGCACCTTTTATTTAGACAATCCAGTCAAAGTCTGAGGAAGATGTAGACATCGCTTGATGTACTTCGCTTTCTAGTGCTCTTCTGTCCGCTAATACCATCTTTAAATCAATGGAGGATGTCTACGAGTATTTGTAGGCTAATACATATAATGTTAGGAGCAGACCGTGAACTTAATCGGGTACATAGTGACTTCAGACTTTTGCAGAACTCTTTATAAGTTGTGTTGGGACAGTCCAGTCCGCTATGACCTATAATACAAGACGTCGACGGTGTACGAGTCAGACAACGAAATTATTCCACTATGTAAGGTGACGTAACTTGTAGTAGAGCACGTTAGACGCTCTCGGTATTGACAAATTTCTGCCCTTCTTGTTTAACGTACTTGCTGTTTAACGTACCTGCTCTCTCAAAGAACGACGTGATCTTCGTCAAAACTGTCGTCAAGACGGCATTCCATTTATTAGAACCTCGCTTGCTCTTGAGAACGTAATTTTTCATGAGGAGAAGGACACTGATAGAACTGAAACTGTGATCACAGATCGCGAGTCCTTGATGAATAGCAGCAAAGAAGGATCGGTACAGTACTCTCTCTTTAATATTATGAAGGTAGCAGGAGTTAAATACAGGGATCGGAAGTTTACCTTCAACTTTAACAGAAACCAGACGGCAATGAAAAGAGTTAAAGTGCGCGAAAAGGAAGTTCCAGTTGAGAAGGGAGTCAGACAGATTTGTAGCTTCTCTCCAATGCTATTAAATCTGTACACTGCCGAATCAATAAAGTAAACCAAAGATAAATTTCGAAAGAGAATTAAAGTTCACGCATAAGAAATAAAAACGTTGCGGTTTGCCGATGGTATTGCATGTCTGACGGCAAAAGTCTTGGGAGTGCATATGAACGGAATGAGTGGTGCCTTTAAAAGAGGTTATAGGATGAATATTGGCGAAAGTAAAACAAGAAAAATGGAATGTATTCCAAATACGTCAGGCTACGCCAACAGAATTATTAGGGAATGAGACACAAAAAGTAGTAGATGGATATAGCTATTTGGGCAGCAAAATAACTGACGGGGTCCATAATAGAAAGGATATAAACTGCAGACTGGCAACAGCAATGAAACTTTATGAAAGAAAGATTTTTTAACATCGAATACAAATTTAAATGTCAGGAAATCTTTTTTGAAGACATTTGTACGGATTGAAGCCTTGTACGAAAGCGAAACATGGACGATAAGCGGTTCAGACAGGTAGAGAATAGAAGCTTTTGAAGTAAGGTGCTAAAAACAATGTTGAAAATTGGACATGCTTATCGAATAACTATTGCGGTTGTGTTGAATCGAACTGGCGAAGAAAGCTATATATGCCATAACTCGACTAAATGATGGGATCTGTTTACAGGACACGTCCTGAGGCATCAAGGGATCATCAGTTTGGTAATAGAAGGAAGTATTGGGGCTAAAAATTGTGGAGGGACTAGTAAAAAAGGCTGGTTCAAATGGATGTTGGATGCAGAAGTTACGGACGAATGAAAATGCTTTCACAGGATAGACTATCGTCGAGAACTGCATCAAACTAGTCTTAGGACTGAAAACAACAACAGCAAGAGTGCTGTGCTGAGGGTTAGAGTTACGATCATATACACAGTGTTTTTCTGTCAGGGAGTTTTAGCACTAATTTTATGTCATATTACAGTACTTGAGGATCACTTTTTATTAAGACGCAAAACGAATTCCTTTCATCAATCAGAACTTCTCAATATTCGTCCCGCTTTCGAAACTTTGGACATATCAGGACACACTTTCGCAGTATGTTTCTTTTTCCCTCTTCTGATAAATCTTACGCCAAAGCTCTGCAGTGTGTAATACTGACATCTTATCCTCTTTCTGAGCCAAATATCTTACTTATTATGGTGGAACGCGGACTCGATATTTCAAGCAAGCAGATGGAAAATTGCAGTACCAGCATGGAAACCAAACGTCATCGTCATGTCCCCAATGTTAGCTAATTGTGTGTGTATAGTGTGTGTAATGCTATATTATGAAATAATGTGTGTACAGTATGTGTAGCGCGTTCAGTGGTCAGTACTGGTCAATGAACAATGTTTACATAATTAAATTACTTCCTTACGAGAATGTA
Source organism: Schistocerca americana (assembly GCF_021461395.2). Lineage (NCBI taxonomy): Eukaryota > Metazoa > Arthropoda > Insecta > Orthoptera > Acrididae > Schistocerca > Schistocerca americana. Next base: position 424,084,539 of record NC_060130.1, on the reverse strand, counting down.
TAAACAAAACTGTATTGGACGTTAGGGGCGGTAGCTGAATGGTCATCGTGACGGATTGTCAATTCTCTGGGCCCGGGTTCGATTCCCGGCTGGGTCGGGGAATTTTCTCCGCCCAGGGACTGGGTGTTGTGCTGTCCTCATCATCATCCTCATCGACTGCACGTCGCCGAAGTGGCGTCAAATTGAAAGACCGGCACCCGGCGAACGGTCTGTCGACGAGGGTCCTAGCCATACGAATAAAAAAATAAATAAATTGTACGTTAGGGGTAAACCGAAGGCTGTCACGCTATTGGCTACTGAATGCCCTTGTATTTGGGAGGATGAGGGCCTAATCTCCATACGACTATTCTGACTGATGTTTTCTGTGGTTTCTTCAAATTATTAGAGGAAAAAGGGTATGCGATGTTCTTTCAGTGGTCACACATTTGAATCATATTTACAAAGAACTGATTTGGTTGAGAAGGATGTCATAAGGCCGCTGTATCCTCTCCTGAGGCATACTGCCCCACAACTGTTATAACTTGTCAGTTGCATCACGGGTGTTGGCACTGGGACGGAATTGACACCCGAGCTGGTTCCACACATTTTATATCGGTGACGGATCTAGAGATCTTGCTGTCCACAAGAGTACCCCAACATCACGTAGACAGCTCATAGAGACACGTGAAATGTATGAACGAACAGTGTCCTGTTCAAAAATGACATCACGATGCTGTCGCATGAGAGGTAACACATTTCGAGGCAACAAGTGCAACCGTTGTGCCGTAAGAGTTCCCTCAGTCTATTATAAGCTATGTCGTGAAGTCATACGCAGTAGGTATCATCACCATGATGCCAGAAATAAGCCGGTCGAAGTGGCCCTGCGGTTCTAGGCGCTGCAGTCTGGAACCGCGGGACAGCTACGGTCGCAGGTTCGAATCCTGCCTCGGGCATGGATGTGTGTGATGTCCTTAGGTTAGTTAGGTTTAACTAGTTCTAAGTTCTAGGGGACTAATGACCTCAGAAGTTGAGTCCCATAGTGCTCAGAGCCATTTGAACCATGCCAGAAATACCTCCACTGTGTCTCTCCAAAACATTGGATGAATGCAAGCTCTCCCTATGTTGTCATTGCCATACTTGTCGACGATAGTCATCCGGAGCGATACAGAACAGCAATTCATAGCTGAACACAATGCAATCATTCGTCATCAGTCCATGCTTCCCGTTCACAACACCTCTCCAAACACAGCAGTTTGTGTTGTGGTGTTAACGGCAGCCTACACGTGAGACGGAAATTCCTTAGCTAGGCTGTTGTTGGTCTCCGAGCACTGGTGCTGGATGGCACAGAATGTTTTAGGGAGTCCATTACTTGTTTCCGGACGGCAGGTGCAAATGTGAAGGGGCTGCGATGTTTGGTGCACAAAAAGGCGATCCCCCCTTGTGGTGGTCAGACGTGGTCGACCGGAATCTAGTCGACGTGTATGCGTGCCCTGGCGCTCTCACGCACTCCAACACTGGGCCATTGTTACATCAGAATGGCTCATAAATCTGGATGTTGTACAATTTGACCAGCCAGCCAAGTTGAGCCCCTCAATAAGGTCTGCCAAGCTGATAACGCTGTCTCACACGAGTACGAGTACGCGGCACCTCCGTCTCCGTCTCAGCGATCACTCAACATCTGACGTTCCCATCCCTTCTGTGGTAACAACACTAAACACCAACAACAGTAATGCAGTCTGGGGGCCGTTCTGCCTGTCACAGAGAATTACGACTCTAACCATTTACATACCAGCAGATGGTGCATAAGTGTACGAAGTCACATCGACATCCGACCATGTCTTCTGGGCGCTTCACTTCTTTGTTAGGCAGCGTATAAGAGCACAAATGACTAGCACAAGTTTACCGTGTCAGTTTTTAGGCGTTTCACACATTTGTCAAATATCACCGCACTTGTCGCAATACGAAGGCAAGGAGGAAAGATTGGGGTTTAACGTACTATCGACGACGAGGTCATTAGAGATGGAGATTGTCTGGAAGTCCTCAACAACTTAGATTATTACAGGAATGTATAATGTTGTTTATGTAATCCCAGTTACGAGAAACTTATAGTTAAATAACAAAACATACGGAAGTTGTAATGCGGGCTGGTGTGGTGCTTTAATACTGTGGAGAGCAGAAGCGAGAAAACTTGCGGCCGGATAGTGCAGTTGGAAATGGACGTGGGGACGATGGCCTGATACATTATTCAGGCGGTGGCGCTCTCCGGCAGACATACCGCGCAATGCTTCACGGAGCGAGTGTCTTTCCCTTCTGCCCTCTTTTACTCTGATTCTTAACGGCGAGGCTGGCAAACAGATTATCCGCAGGAAGAGTGCCGACTACTTCCTGCAGTGCTTTAACTGCCACGGCAAAACATCTTTCTTTGGTGGTTTTGTACTTCTCTTCAGATGTGTCAGATTTTTCTTCTGTTTGTGATATACGACAGAAGAGTTTGCAACTTTGATGAATTGTGTTGAGTGCTTGAATAATAGTAACAGCACTTGCAACTACATTCATTACTTCCATACGAATAAATCTAGGCAAAAAATGTTAATTATAAAAAATGTGTGTGAAATCTTATGGTACTTAATTGCAAAGGTCATCAGTCCCTAAGCTTACACACTACTTAACCTAAATTATCCTAAGGACAAACACAAACACCCATGCCCGAGGGAGGACTCGAACCTCCGCCGGGGATGTTAATAATAGAATAAAAAAAACTTGTAAATGAAACTATAGCACAGTAAGTCACTTTCTGATGTGTAGGGAAATCGCCAGATATTTTCACACTACGTTTCAAGATGTTGTAAGTAACTGTGTGGTGCTATCATTTAAAATGGTTCAAATGACTCAGAGCACTATGGCACTTAACATTTGAGGTCATCAGTACCATAGAACCTAGAACTTCTTAAACCTAACTAACTTAAGGACATCACACACATCCATGCCCGAGGCAGGATTCGAGCCTGCGACATTAGCGGTCGCGTGGTTCCAGAAATAAATGGAAATGTCGTGTGGCTAGGGCCTCCCGTCGGGTAGACCGTTCGCCTGGTGCAGGTCTTTCGATTTGACGCCACTTCGGCGACCTGCGTGTCGATGGGGATGAAATGATGATGATTAGGACAACACAACACCCAGTCCCTGAGCGGAGAAAATTTCCGACCCAGCCGGGAATCGAACCCGGGCCCTTAGGATTGACAGTCTGTCACGCTGACCACTCAGCTCGGCCACATGGGCCGGCACTATCATTTACGACGTCATCTATTTATTTATAGCGAATGCTGCCATTGCGTACGACAATGTCTCTCCATTGTCGCGTCTGTTCATATACATGAGCATCATGTGGTGCAGAGATTCTATTTCTCTTCCATAACTTGATTTTGTTTTCTTTTTATTTATGGAGATTCCCCATTGTAGGATTTTTCCTGCTGCCACGTAATTCAGTAAGAGAAAAATGTGTGTGTGAATTCCTAAGGGACCAAACTGCTGATGTCATCAGTTCCTAGACTTACACACCACTTAAACTAACTTACGATAAGGACAACACACACACCCATGCCCGAGGGAGGAATCGAACCTCCGGCGGGGCCGCGCGAACGGTAAGAGAAGAGAGAGGCAGAGAAGAAGAGAAGATATATGCCTACTGGCCAGTCTCACTGTGAGTACAATCCAAATGTAATATCACTTATTTATAAAATATCACATTCTTTATAAAATCTAATATGAGAGAATCGTTTTAAAACTAGCTTCCTCGTATCGTGATGTTAACTAAGCACATGGCAAATGGTATAGACAGAGCGTCAGTCAGTTCTTGGTTCAATAGTTACGCGTGTACCATCGGTGGCTACGCTCGACTCTGCCATTTATTCTACCAGCAATACAATACGGTGTGATGTATTACCTATCAAGTAGGCGCAACGAATAGCTTTGATGATGTTTGGTCTGTGGGGCGCTCAACTGCTCGGTCATCAGCGCCTGTACAAAGTCCCAATTTTTACGCAGTCCAATTTTTCACGCAATCCTATCGAACCACTGTCACGAATGATGATGATGATGAAATGATGAGGACAACAAAAACCCCAGTCCCCTTCAGAGAAAATCCCCAATCCGGCCGAGAATCGAACCAGGGACCCCGTGATCCAGAAGCAGCAACGCTAGCAACTGTTTTTTTTTAACCTAGTTTGGTTCGTTTTCGTTCGTTGCATCTGCTCGGGGCGGACGTCGTAAGTTCGTCGTTGATCGTTGATCGGTTAACTCAGTTTTTTTATTACAGAGGGCAGCTAAACCTCTGACCGAACACGCTGAGCTACCGTGCCGGCGTACTAGACCGCCAGCTGCGGACACAGACAAACCCCTCTGAATACAATTTTGTGTGACACTTCAACGAGAGAGCTTTCTGAACCAATGAGATCACATAATTTGTGATGAATTTAGTGTAAAATTATTCAATGTGATTACTCGTTATTTTAAAAATAGTAGGTCAATATAGTGAAATAGTAGCCTTAGGAATTTGAATACAGCCGCCGCCCCCCCTCCCCCAATCCCCCTAGGGCGAAACACAGGAAAAGCGACGCCGACAGATGAAGGAAAGCGCGAATACGCTCGCCGCCCTACAGCGAGAAACATAGTTCTCAGCTTCAGAATGAACGTGTTAATCCATAATGTGGACTTAACCCTACTGAAAGCTTTATTTTCTTGTGAATAGTCGGAATGCAGTTCATGTTATGTAATTTTCTATCCTGTTCGGTGCATGTAGCAAGCGTGTAGCTTTTATCGTATATTATTGTAAAAGCAAAAAGCAAAATGTTCTTGGTCCGCAAGATGCCAGATGCAGTATTCCATTTTTAAATACATAATAACGTGTTTCAAAAGTTTGACGTCTTCTCTGCGTGCTTTGCGATGTCCCTCAATCCACATAAATTAAACGTCGTGTTACAATACTGTCTGCAAGGAGCGAATGACATTGTAAAAGGCAAATCCATTATTCATTTCCGTAATTTACGACAATGTTTGGCTCTGTTTCTGAGTTGTTAGCGTATCAGACGGCCATACTGGGGAGCGAGAGAGCCAGGGTCTTTTCCTCGGTGGGCGCACTGGAACGGAAAGTTCTCAGCATTGTCAACTGATGTAAGTAACAGCACCAAGGCTGGAAACCAATGTTAGGAGAGCGATGTGTTGCTCAAGAGCCCCTCCATACCGCATCCGAAGACGCCGTTGGCTGAATATGGCACTGCGTGAGCAGCGAGTGGTCTTCACGGCCTCAACAAGGAGTTAAATCAAGAACAATACATTTTGGTTTACACGTGTCCAGGGGCTGCTAATCTCACAGAGTACCACACCATTGTGCGCACACTGCATCTGAAGAGCTTCCAAGTACGTATGTCTCCACTTGTCCAATATGTCACATCGCCTTTTTTATAAAATGGAAGATAAGAGCGACCGCCTTCTTATATCGCAAAAAGAAGGGAAGGTTAGAGTTTAATCCGCCATCGACGACGAAGCCATTACTTACAGAGCGCAAACTAAAATTTGAGGAGCAGGATGAGGAAGGAAACAGACCTTATCAGTTACGAAGGAACCGTGCTAATATTCAGTTTTAGCGTGTTAGGGACACATTCCGTTAACCTTGATCTGAATGGGAGGATGGGGTGTCAACTCAACAATGCCACACGCTCATTTCATTTTCCTCACAAACGCGTGTCTATTGTCATAGCCATGGTGATACATAGCGGTGAGGCGATTGCGATTTTTTACCGATAATTTGAATTTCCTCGGTGCAGTGTATGATCCTCCTATAACTCATGCTACCGCCAGAAAAGAAAAAAAATGCACACAGGACAACCAACAGAGTTGTCACGAAGGGCCCCTTCGCAGGACATTATCACAAGCTTCGCAGGACGATATGGCGAATACAGACGATTGTTTGTTTAGAAGTATATACTTTTTATACATGTTTTTAAAGGTGACGTTACTGAGCGAGACTTGCCTCTTGAAGGAAGTGCGTGGGACTCTTTCGCGAGATGGCTTGCGCGCCCTTTCATTTACAAAGGAAAACTGTTGTGCGAAAACAGTACAAAAAGCGTGAGCTGTCAATTTGGGCGAGACTACAACGTCAGTCAGCATTCTCTGCTGTGATTCCTGCTGCTGCATCTGCATTTGCCCTCATGATGAGAAATCCACCTCAAACTTCAGCCGAACATTCCGAGACAGGAGCCAACAGACAATACGTACTCACACACAAGTTTATATATCTGTTTAAAATGTTAGAATACAATGTCGGGAATTATATCAGCAGTTTGTGATGCAGTGTTTGACACATTTCAGGAGTATGTAAAGGTAAGAACTGTTACACATTTTTTAACTGTATTTCACAACATGATCTTCCGTCACACACGGAAATGATATACAAATGACAAAATTTAATCAAAGAGATAAATGACAAAATTTAATCAAAGAAATATTATGACTTATAGAAACAAAAATATGCAAAAATATTATAAAATATTTCTTTAGAATAATTAAAGAGAGCAAAAATAACTGGTGAAAGTCACAGATTACAACTTCGAATAAATGTTTCCATCTTGTAAGGCAATAAAAGAGGGTGATACACTAGCCGACTGTCTATGTTGTGTGCCTTATGATCACCTTGTACAGACTGAACTAGAGGCTCAGATGAGCACAGAAAGACTGAGTCAGGCAGTACAGTATTTATCGGACCAGAGGACGTTGCCGACACATAACCTTCAAGGTAAGAGGTCACAGATGATAAGTACGCTATGGGTATAGATTACTGCCATATAACGTGGTAATGTATAACATCCGTCCCATACGTGCTTAAACAAAACGTTCGCTTTGGCTCCTTTGAAATGCACAGGAGGCTGAGGATTATACGTCCTTAGCTCATTGGTCAAGCTCCACGTGTATGTTAAGTATGAATATGTATACATATACAACATACAAGTTGCATATCTGATCCAGAGATTCTACTTTTATTCTTCCTCGTTCTTTCCCTTTTGTATGATGATTTTTCATATTTTATTTTAGAGTTGAGACTGGTTTCTGAATGATGACGGTCATTTCCGTTCGGGCATCTACTGATGATGCCCGATTGTAATGGGATTTTTCTTTAGTATGCCACGAAAGTGAATAGTTTAGTACAGTTCCATGGGTGATTTCTTTCCTCCTGGTTTATTTCGTCATAGATAAGTAACGATATTTGCTGAGAGAAGCATGGCTCTTCCATGCGCACCCAAAAACCGTCTGGGGTCTGGCTCTCCACGAAACAGACTCAAGCAGCACGTTTCGGACTTAGGACCACTTTTACACTCTGTGAGACTGTCCGCTCAAACTGTTGCGCAAGGCTGTTACGCATAGTGTTAACGCAAGAGTGCAACCCGAGTCGCCCTGAAAGTATGAGCACCCACATGTTATTGCTGTTAAATCCAGCAACAATGATTTCACCTGTACATTCAGGTTTGAATGGTCAGTATTCATCTCCTATGAGCACCTTACCATCAGATTATGTGTACCACATTTGCATATCTCTTGCAAACAGTATGGCTTATTGAAGGCAGCAAACTCAAGCTCCAACACTATTAAGCATCATCACATTTCAGTGTCGATGCATAAACACAGCTAACTGTCGACTTTGTGTGTCGTTTGCCTGATCTAACAGCACTTACCACTAACGTCACGGCAAGGGTGTAGCTCACATACCCCGTCGGATAGCCGCGCACATTAACTTTCCGCTTCTGGTATTCGCGGAGACGAGCCTGCCCCGCGTCGAATTCACCTCCCTCCGGCGAGGTTTGCTGAGCCAGCCAACCTAGATTGGTTTTTAGGCGGTTTGTCACATACACTTAGGCAAATATCGTGCTGGTAACTACGTCCCGCCTCTGATACCCACTAAGCAAACAATTAGAAAACGTTTTCACATTTGAACTGGGATTTGCACTAGACGCAGGCCAGTGTGGTACTTATGTTCCGTCCCAGGGGGAGTCGTGGCATCTTAAAGGGCATCCTGCCACCAGTTGTCACTAAAATTACTTCAACTCAAGTAACAAAATCGAGCCCGTAAATAAACAGGAAAAGGAAAAGTAGAAAATGAAGAGTGTGGCGTACATTTTCACAGCTGTTAGCATAGCTAAGCCGATCACTAGAATAAATTATGTGTTTTACAACATGAAAATAACCATGAGCTTCTTGAGAACAGGGTGGTTATTTCTGCGAAGATATAAAAAATGCGATACGGCTCAGACTGAATAGCTGATGTCAGTTTATTAGAACATGTTTCATTAATATATATATATATATATATATATATATATATATATATATATATATATATACACTTTCTTTTAAAATTTGTGGTAAGATCCTATGGGACCAAACTGCTGAGGTCATCGGTCCCTAAGCTTACACACTACTTAATCTAACTTAAATTAACTTACGCTAAGGACAACACATACACCCATGCCCGAGGGAGGACTCGAACCTCCGACGAGGAGAGCGGAGCAGTCCGTGACAAGGCGCCTTTGACCGCGCGGCTATTCCGCGCTGATACAGTGTTGCGGTTATAATTGAACTTCCCCTATTTAATACATCATAACACGGAAACTAATTACCGTACGAGTACCAAACGAGGTAGCATTAATTTCGAGAGTATGGGGTGGATGATTTCCATGCGTCACAGCGCCACCGTCCAGTTCCAACTACGGCCTCGAGGCGCTGTGATCGGTCATCGTGATTCATAGTCTTACACTCCCGACCTGTTGACTTGTCAACGTGAGCTTGGACAAAAGGAGCAGGGTATTATTGGTGAAGCTCTATTACCAAAACAACAATAATACTGCAGTTGCACTTCGAGGCAATCGCCTGCTGAAAGGATTACGGAAGGGTCCACTTTCTCCATCTGCTTTGCGGATGATGATGAAGTTCGAATCAACTGGAGAACTGGGCGTCGCTCCGGGAAGAGGCCGACGACCGGTTGCTCCAGAGGAGGGTGATGAAATCGTTGTTGATATGGCAAATAACGCTGCGCAATTCCCGATTGTCAGGCCGTGCGCGTGCTGTGTGACGACAGTTGAACATCCCGTGGTCCACTGCACGGAAGGTACTTCGAACAGTTCTCAGATGGTATCCGTACTATCCATATCGTACAGCAGCGTGCACCACAGGATGCACAACGACATGTTGACTTCGCTCTCCACTTTCTTGCAAGGATTGAAGTTCACTAGGGCTGGCCCTGGACCATTCTCTGGGCAGACGAAGCTCATTTTTCTCTGACGGGTGAAGTGAACACTCAGAATGTCCGAGTGTGGGGAACTTCAACTCCAGTGACAGTGCATGAAGTTCCTCTGTATGGTGAACGTGTCACTGTACGGTGAGGCTTCACGGCTACGTTCATAATTGGCTCATCATTTTTTTGAACAGTTTGGCGCTCACTGACCAAAGACGTGCAGTGTGACTGGTCAGCGTTACTGCGATACGCTTCGCCAGAATTCCATACCCACCCTACAGGAGAGAGACACATTGAACTCAACAGTTTTCATGCAAGATGAGGCCCCACCGCACATCAGTCGTGAGGTTCACCTGCTTCTCCGAAACATATTTGGAAACGAACGAATTACCAGTCGATCGTTTCCAGGTGCTTGGCCGGCAAGATCACGTGATCTCACTACCTGTGATTTCTTGTTATGGAGCTATCTGAAGGACAGGCTTTACCAGGGGAACATTCTCACATGTGCTGATCTGATGCGCAGCATACCAACAGGGGTAGCCAGCCTACTACGGACATGCTTCGCTCTGCTGTGCAGAATGCAGTACTGCACTTTCAGACTGTTCTGGACACTAATGGGCGCCATATCGAGCCCCTTTTGTAGCAGTAACGGTACCGGTATGTAATGGTATGATGTACCGTAGCAGCACATTAAAATTGTTTTAATTGAATTTATTCTGAATTATTTCTTTGCCCCATATCCTTGACATTAATGCTACCAAGTTTCATCGTCGTACAATAATTAGTTTCCTTGTTATAACGTGTTAAATAGGGAATGTTTAATTATAACACTTGGTATATATATTCTCTGAATATTACAGACGTTCCATGTATGCAACACAACCGAAAGGTTCAAAAGAAATTATTCCTTGAGAAAAAACGTTTATCGACTTGGTCCATAAACGTTACGTACTGTTGGTTAGAAATTAGAAAGGAGGGGTCTATAAGCAATTTATTGGGTTACATGTTTACTAAAAAACTGTATCGATTGTTAAATTGGGCATGGCTAGAGTTTTGAAACTACCGAAGGCTACCATAGACTATCATAAGTAAGTGAAGAGTACGGTAGTTTTCATAGTAACCTTGGTCAGTTGAGTATATGACCATGTTACTTGTTCGTAAGGTGTGTTGTATACCTATGGGTATTACCTCACTTCTATCGCTTTGTTTGCGCATGTGAGCAGTGTCTTACTAGATTCCCATAAAACTGGAAAGCGCTGAACCGTTTAAAAATCGTGTGAGCATATATGAAGGGCCACGTAATCTATGGGACATTTTTGTTCTATATAGTTATCAGCCTGTCTGCTACTTAAAAATAAACAGTATTTATAGCAAAATTGAAATTTTCAATGTTTGATTCTGGTTTTACTAGAAAATTGTTGATTTGTAACGTGAAACAGAGGTATGTAGTACTGAAAATTAAATTTTTTTTAACATAGTTTCAATACTTCATCGAGTTTATATAAAACATGTTCCTATTATTCGTAAACAACTTTCAGAGTTATCAGTAAGAACAGGAAACTCCGTCTCTTGAACATGATGAAGAACGTTCTATCGAGTGCAAAAAATGACAATAATTATACACGTTTTTTATGTCTGTGTATGTAAACTACATTACCATCGAAAGTAACAGCTTTGTTACATAAAAGCGCAGAAATTACACGATAACAGATAAAATGCAATTTATATTTTATAAGACTATAAAATACGCAGTGGACTAACATTGAACGATGCGCGATTCTAATTATGTCCAAAACAACTACAAAGAGAAGTCGTCGGCTCGCAGTTTCTCTCTCATACTTTCATTTATCCTTCTTTATCTACCAGTGCTACCAATACTACCGGGCATTTATGTACTGTACCAAAACTACCGGACCGTGGTTTTTGTAGAGCGCAGCTTCAGACATTAACATAACTAAGGCAATGAGGTCACATTTCACAGAAAGAACACAGATAGAGCTCTTGGTTTTCAATTTATGACGGAGGCACGGGTGGGATACAGTGACTGAAATACTGCGCCGTTGAGCTTGTGCTGCTCTGTTACGAGGCATATAGGTACTCGCAGAGTGGCACAGAAGACAGCTCTCGCATTTCCATGCCAGCTCGCTATGCTGTTCATTAGAACGTGAAGTAGCTTCTGGCACGGAGCGCGAGACTCATTACTGCAGCGGCCGCAGAGCACAGCCAAGACACGGCCGCACTCGCGCCGCCGACTCGGTGTCGCGCCGAAACTCAATTTGGTACAGCTTGATGGCTGTGGCCCGGCCCGACACCTTCTGAAAAGTTCTTCAGACCTCACAGCTATTTTTGGTCAAACTTTCCGCCTTACTTTGGGATAAGTTCCAGTGAAAATAACTGCTACCTAGCACCACGTCAGACTTAAAAATACCATTGCGAAACAAAAATTCCAGAAAATTTATTCATCTGTCTATGTACTCCGTAAACAAATATATAGGTATTATCGGACGAATGTTGGCCTCCACCCTCTTCTATTTCTTTCGACTATCGATCGAGGGAGAAATATCTTTGTATTTGCCTCCATACGTGCCCATATCTCGTATGTTTCATGCGAGACAGCCATGAAGGTGGTTATATCATTTCACAGTCTACCATGAAAATAGATTCTTTAGATTCATCCACACGGATTACCGAGTACAATTTCGTTTATTTGTCGACATGTGTCGGCCAATAAACAACAACTCAGAACTTTTTTCTCTGAATATATTCAATGCTAAGAGTTAGAATTTGATTACAAAATCAGTCAACATTTCTTTTCATTGCACTGTTTACTACGTACGTAGTCTCCATCACTTTATGTGGCTCTTCGCCAGCGTTGTGTAAGATAATATATTCCCGACGATAAAACCTCTTGTCCTGTGTTCGTAGGCATATTTTCACAGCATACACTTCGCGCTCATTATCTTCAAAGTGTGTCCCTTGCGGAGAATCCTCAAGTAGCCCAAAAATATGGAATCCAAGGGCGCCAGGTCTGGGCTATAGGGTGCATGAGGCAATGATGTCGCGAACGTGGCCAACTATGGGACTCAGTTTCTACACTTTCTTTACCCATCGCCCAACACTACACCTGCCAATGGCATCATTTCCGTGCACTGCACACAAACGTTCATGGTTGTTTACCACTCTTTCTTTCGCACTTTCGCAGCAGTCAGGTACTCAATTACGGCATATTCCTTGTAACCAGCGTTTTGCGGAGAAAGCTATTTACAGTCCACTGCGGACGTTGCGGTTTGTATCTAAGTAGACTTTCTAACTCATCCCGAAGATGTTCCATTGGGTTCAGGTCGGAAATAAGGGCAGGCCAGTCCATTTCAGGCATGTTATTGTCCAAAAACCATTGCTTCACAGACGCTACTTTACGACAGCGTGCATTGTCATGCTGATACAATCACCATATCACACGATGCTGTAAAACGTGACGGCATTACACATGGTGGGAGGTAACTTTCTCTACATATCTACCAAACTCAAACCCTTTCACGAGATTGCCACAGAGTGTAGCGTGATTCATGACTCCAAATCACTCGTTGCTGGTCATAATATGATCATTAGCGTCGCTGTGCATCGCCTCAAGCACAACATAGAGCTGACTATAGAAATGTGTGGGTTATGCGTAGGTTCTCGACCATTGTACCCTATTCTTTTTATATCCCTACGCACAGTCATTGCGCTAGGGTGGACAGCTGTTAGCACTTTGGAACTAGCGAATGATTCCTTCCGCTGATTTCATGCATTTTTTTACTTTTATTTTTATTTTATTTATTTATTTATTTTTTACGAACGCCCTCTGCAATGCTTGATGCTCCCTGCGCGTCAGTACATGAGACCTGCGTAGTCTTGGCTTAGGTGTCATTATTACTTCTCATTTCCACTTGAAAATCACATCTACAACAGTCGGCTTGGGATTTAAATGTCCGTGATGGATCTACTACTCAGGTGACACTCAATAACTAGTCCACCTTCGAAGCCAATGAGCTCCCCTGATCGATCCATTATGCTGTAACGTCTTCTCTCCAGACAACACAATACTCCCCGCCTCCTTTTATACGGATCGGCTTCTCGCGATATCTACTGGTCAGATCCTCATTACATAGTGGTGTCCAGGTACTTCTGATCATATAGTGTGTCTAAATAACACTAACGCATATTTTAATCTAATCTATTCTGAACAACCCCTTCTACCATGTAGGCGATTATGTAATTTGTTAATTCAATCAGTAGCTAAGAAAGGTATTCAATATGCGACCGTACATGTCTGGTGTTAATTCGAGATGTTCTGCGACAATGGTTGGAGACGCTATCTCTTGTTGTCCACGAGAGGCTACGGTTTCAACGAGACGCTGCAACATTACACTTAGATGTTAATGAACCTGAGCATACGGAAAAACAGATAGCCTTTTCGTTGTATTGGTAAGGTGAGTTATCACCACCGCTGGACCTCAAACCTGTGACTTCCCTCCTTTGGGATTACATGAGGTCGTCGGAGCGCGAACTTTCAGCAGAATGGCTAGCTGCGTCCCTCGTTATCTCTCTCATTATACGACGGAAAGCACGCGTGTTTTAGTGTTGTAGATGTGATTTTCAAGAGGAAATGCGAAGTAATAGTGACATATAAGCCAAGACTAGGCAGATCTCATGTACTGACGCACAGGGACTATCGAGCATTGCAGAGGGTGTTTGTGAAAAAAAAATGCATGAAATCAGCGGAAGGGATCATTCGCTAGTTTCAAAGTGCCGTTGTAATGCATGTCTTGAGACTGGAGGATTTAACATTGATCTGATTCTGTCAGCTTATGACATTACTATAAAGTGTAAGTTGTAAGCTGTTCTTCGTCGCTTGTTAAATGGCTTGGATTTAATTGCAAATAAAGTACTGGCTCATAAGAGTGACACATTTTTTCTGGATATTTATCAAGGAAGCAGATCTGAAAGTGAAGTAAATCTCACGCCTTATGTTTTCACAAATAATTTAATTTTTAAGGTCTTGCACGAATAGAACAGCGTGAAGCTGAAGGACTGATGTACCACGCCTGTCCTCACAAGCATAAATAACTTCAGACTTATTTATTTATGTAATCGAATGGCTAGGGCCCCCCGTCGGGCAGACCTTTCGCAGGGTGCCGGTCTTTCAATTTGACGCCACTTCGGTGACCTGCAGTCGATGAGGATGATAGGATAATGATGAGGACAGCACAACACCCAGTCCCTGGGCGGGGAAAATTCCCCGAGCCAGCCGGGAATCGAACCCGGGCCCAGAGGATTGACAATCCGTCAAGCTGACCATTTTTTTAAAATCTCATTTTGTTCTATATTGTTCGTTGAATTTGTTCGTGGTGGACGTCCGATGACACTCGTTCATGTTGTTCGTCGATCAGTTTACTCAGTTTTTTTTTTAATTATTATTACAGAGGGTAGCTAAAACCTCTGACCAAATACGTTGAGCTACCGTACCGGCTACCATTCAGTTACCGGGAGCGGACAACTTCAGACTATTGTTTTAGGATACCAGACAAAGAGAGCGTGCTATAGAAACTAATGGAGATAGGGGTTGAGAACTAGCGACGGGAGACTCGGTTACTGGACTGAAGGAAGAACAAAGAGAGAGAGAGAGAGAGAGTGAAGCGCTGTATACTAGTTCCTTCTTTCTACCTTTCGTATCCCAACTCTGCGCCACCTCACCCATCTATGAAACGAGTCACTTCCTTGTTAATTTTGACGTGTGCTGAAATCGATTTAAACTTCACTCTAAAATGAACAAAACGTCGGTAATGTAATATTACTTCTTTAAGTTTACTGTATGAACAGTGTTATGCCAAGTTATGTGGAAATAATTACGGAACTTTTCGACATAATGATTGCATTTTAGAAACAGAGGTTCACTGATATCTAGCAGAGCAAATTTCTTATTTTCTCCTCCAGTGTAATGTGTCAAAATGCCGATATAATGTAACCTTCAGCGACGCTCGCTAAGTCGCACACAAACACAACACGAAACGAAAAAATTCTTAAAGAAAATTGATGACCTTAGTGGAGAAAGTAAGAAATCGTGGCTGTCGTAATTTTGTGACGGAAGAGATAAAAGAGGAAGGGTAAAATTCAAGGGAAAGAGGGACGGAAAAGTAGAAGGGGAGAAGGAGAAGACGAAGTAATAAAAGAAGAAGAAGAAGAAGCAGGGGAACTATTGAAGGACACTAAAATGGGAAAGGAGCGGGGCGGGGATGTATGAAGAGAAACATTGAGGAGATTGTTATTGGACTCCTTGATACAGGAGAGCCGGTCGGTGTAGCTGTGCGGTTCTAGGCGCTTCAGTCTGGAACCACGTGACCGCTACGGTCGCAGGTTCGAATCCTGCCTCGGGCATGGATGTGTGTGATGATAGTCAGATTTAAGTAGTTCTAAGTCTAGGGGACTGATGACCTCAGATATTAAGTCCCATTGCGCTTAGAGCCATTTGAACTTCATTTGATACAGGAGAGGCTGCAGCAGTAATCTGTTTATCTAAGTCATGGGAAATAAGAGCGAGCCATTAAGGTTCATTAAAGATTTTGCACCAAATAGCTTAACAGTGCGAATGAGGACACGCGTAGCTCAAGTAAATGAAGTACCGGTAGTATGCATTATTGTGAACTAGTATTTGAAGTTGGGATTGAGATTCTGTCGTTAATTGCAGCGTAAATGCTATAAGGATTATGGATGATTTAGTCAACTTTATAAAAAACAATTCATCGTAGCATTTGGTATGTACTGATTCTGCTCGTTGCCTCAAATATTGTCTAATGATTTTACAATTATACGATGATTTTTACGAGAAGTGTGTTATTTATTCATGGTGGCTGGGGAAATTTCGATACTGTACATGTGACCAATAGAACGATGGAAATTTCACTGGTTTCGTGCGGCTGAGTGGTTACTGCCGACAAAATATGAAAGCATAGCTTTCCGCGAACGAACGAGCTCCACTCGGCCACAAATCGAAACACAGACTTTTAGAGATAAGAGTAACCTTCGTGTCTTTACTTGCCTTGTTGGTAATGTATTGTTACAATGCCGATTGCGTAGTTTTCAAGAAGAGTGAAACAATACATTTATTGCTCTCAAATACACCTTTCGAAATGATCATGGCAGTAAAATTAGAGAAATTGCAGCTCATAAATTGTGTTTTCCCGCGCACCATTTCCAACTGGAACAGGAAATAGCGAGAATGACAGTTGCAATCGATGTACCATCCGTCACATACCTAGAGGTAAATATTATTCCATCATCTTCAATGCGTAAAGAAGCATTTACATAAAAAGATCAGAATCTCGTTAAGTATGGAGTTCATGAGTTAGCCATTCAGTTCCATCCGCACGCCTCTCCTGTTCCCTTTTTTTCACTCCATGTCTTCATACGTACTCTCAGGATTTCAGAAGATGACTGTTCAAAAACTACAAACATGCAGTGGACAGAGTATCTCCCAAAGTTTCCATTCGTAATACGTGCCGTGGTACAGTTGTAGAGCGCACCGCTTATGTCAGAAGTGATACAACATGAGGACAAATCACCCGTTATGTATTGTTCCGTCGGCAGCTCATGGTCTTCTGGATAGCGTTGCTGCCACTCAGCCACGGGGTTCCGGCCGATTTCTCGTAAGGTCGAGGTCTTTTTCGCTCGGGACTGTATGTGTATGTGTGTGTGTGTGTGTGTGTGTGTTGTCGTTCTCGTCATCTGATCATCATCGACAGGCAAGTCGCCGAAGTACCGTCAAATAAAAAGACTTGTAGCAGCCGGCCGAACATCCCACACGGGGCTGCCGGCCGCTCATTCCACACGAACACTTTATATTTGTATTGTCGAATTAGTTGCCTATGGACAGGCAATGCAAACAGCGAATTTCCCAAGCTGTTTGCTGTCGTAGCAACTTTAATGAACTATACCGCGGTGCCCAAAGTCATGGAATAGCGATATGCACACGTACAGATGGCGGTAGTATCTCGTACTCAAGGTATAAAAGGACAGTGCGTTGGCGGAGCTGTCTGTTGTGCTCAGGTGATTCATGTGAAAACGATCCGACGTGATTATGACCACACGCCGGAAATTAATATACTTCCAACGCGGAATGCACTTGGAGCTAGACACATGGAAGAGTCCATTTCGGAAATCGTTAGGGAATTCAATACTCCGAGATCCTCAGTGTCAAGAGTGTACCGCGAGTACCTAATTTCAGGCATTACCTCTCACCATGGACATCACAATAGCCGACGGCGTTCACTTGATGACCGAGAGCAACGGCGTTTGCGTAGAGCTGTCAGTGCTTACAGACATGCAATACTGCGTGAAGTATAGCAGAAATAAGTATGAAACGTACAATGAACGTATCCGTTAGACCAGTGCGGCGAAATTTGACGTTAATGGGCTATGGCAGCAGACAACCGACTCGAGTGCGTCTGCTAACAGCACGACATCGCCTGCAGCATCTCTCCTAGGCTCGTGACCATATCGGCTGGACCCTAGACGACCGTAAAACTGTGGTCTGGAGAGATGAATTCCGATTTCAGTTGATAAGAGCTGATGGTAGCGTTCGAGAATGGCGCAGTCTCCACGAAGCCATGGACCCACGTTGTCAGCAAGGCACTGTGCAAGCTAGTGGTGGTTCTATAATGGTGTGGGCATGGAATGAACCGAGTCCTCTGGCCCAACTAAACCGATCATTGACTGGAAATTGTTATGTTCGGCTACCTGGAGACGGTTTCTGCCATTCATGAACTTCATTTTTCCAAACCTGTATGGATGACAATTCCTCAAGTCACCGCGCCACAGTTGTTCACCACTGGTTTGAAGAACATTCTGGAAAATTCTAGCGAATGACATGGCCACAGATCGCCCGACGTGAATCCCATTGAACATTTATGGAACGTAATCGAGAATGTGTGTTCGTGCACAAAATTCTGCACCAGCATTACTTTCGTAATTATGACACTTGTTGATGACCCAGCATTGAAATCTGCAGGGTTCCACTTCTGTCACGTTGAACGATTCTCTTCAGTCGCCGTTGATCCTGTTCTTGCAGGATCTTTTTCCGGTAGTAGCGGTGTCGGAGACTTGACGTTTTCACCTGGTTCCTATTCACGGTACACTCACGCAATCGACGTACGGAAAACCCCCACTTCATCGTTACCTTGGAGATGCTGTGTCCCATCGCTCGTGTGCCGACTACAACACGACTTTCGAACTCACTTAAATCTTGATAACGCGCCATTGTAGCAGCAGTAACCGATCTAACAATGCGCCAGACACTTGTTGTATTATGTAGGTGTTGCCGACCGCAGCGCCGTATCCTGCCTGTTTACATATCCCTGTCTTTGAATACGCATGTCTATATCAGTTTCTTTGGCGCTTCCTTGTAATACAGCACTAACAGTAACCTCTCCTTTTTGTCTGAAATAAAAGGTGGAGTGGATTTAATGCCGATATACGTGCTGAATTCTTCTGAATATGACGTCCATGTTGACCTGTCAATTCACAATAAATCGAACTTGTTTGTATTATTGCTTTTATAAATGTTGAAATTCCAAGACCGTCAAAGAAAGAATTAATTGGAACCAGTATCTCATATGGCTGACGAAAATAAAAACTAAAATACTTGATGCTTGCAACTCATTCGTCAGTGTGAGTAAATGCAATCAACCGAGTAACAAGATGACATATATCGTGCAGATAAAACGCGATTCGACGAAATCTGCTATACAGAATTCATCAGTGTGATTGGAGGGCACCATTAGAAGCGGTTGAACCCGTTCAGCGTCCTGATATCGATAAATCGTTCGGGCCACACTAGACGTTCACATTTCGCTCTCCACGAAGCCGGCGCAGATTCTCATTGACCAATTAGTCTCGTTTCTCAAATTTATTTTTCCATAGGCATCGTATATAAATAACTCGATCTCTGCAAAATGACTGAACAACCGTGAATGCCGCTGGCAACATTTCGAGCTGTAAGGAAAACGCAGCACATCCCACAACTGCGTGTAATGATGTGTGAAATGCGTGGGGAAAATTAATACCCATTTACAAACAAAACGCTGAGAGTAGCCTACTAGTAAAAAGTATAAGGCATGATTTGAGGAAAAAATTTCTGATAATGTACGTGTGGAGCACATCATTGTAATGGAAGTGAATAATGTATTGTGGAAAAGCAGAAATGAAGAGAAACGAAACGTTTAATTTACGGTGCTACGAAAATATGCTGAAAATTAACACGTCTCATAAGGTAATAAGTGAGGAGACTCTCCACAAAATCGCCGAGGAAAGTAATATGTGCAAACACTCACTACAAAATGGAACAGGATGAAAGAACGTATGTCATCACGTGAGGGAATAACTTCAGTGATAGTTAGGGAAGAGCGAGTAGTATATAAATCGTAAAGGTATAGTCTGTCGGGCACAGCACGTGACCGGGCTACTGCCTGACTTCAGGTACCGTGCAGCCTTTTCCCACCACGGCACTAGCAGGGGCCGCCTTTTAGCTCCGTGAAAGATCCCCCATACTCATTTGATAGCAAGCTGAGTGGACTTGCGGCATTTGTGGAAGGACGAGAACGAGGAAGAACCCCCACCCCTACTTGGGGTCCAGCTCGGGACCTCCACCGTCAGAGTCTAGCACTCTACTCGCTAGACCACGACGGCCACAGAGTGGGAATATATCCAACATATGACTGACGACGTTGCATGTAAGTGCTACTCTGTTACTCTGTGGTGAAGAGGTTGGCACGGGAAGAGAAGTCGAGGTAGGACGCATCAAACTAGTCAGAAAACTGACAATCCCAAATAAACAAACATAAATTGGTCTCCAAGCTGGAAAAATATAAACGAATGTCCAAAGTGCACTAAAAGTACGGACGTTACATAAAAGAAATTGGCCTATGTGTACAGTATGCACATACGACAAGATGGGTTGGGAGGTTGGGTTATTTGGGGAAGAAGACTAGACAGCGAGGTCATCGGTCTCATCGGATTAGGGAAGGAAGTCGGCCGTGCCCTTTGAAAGGAACCATCCCGGCATTTGCCTGGAGCGATTTAGGGAAATCACGGAAAACCTAAATCAGGATGGCCGGACGCGGGATTGAACCGTCGTCCTCCCGAATGCGAATCCAGTGTCTAAGACAAGATGGGAAAAAGCAACAAAACGGAAAATGTCGACGCCAAAAAGGACCATGTAATTTCTGTAAAAATGTGAAGCATTTTAAATCTGCGATTAATATATGTAAAAAACAAAACTGTGTACTATTCCAGAAAATCCACTGAAGATACCGTTCACATAATACGCGAAACTTGTAGCAGATATAAAATACCATTATCGTAGAATGAAAAATGGGTTGTGTTTATAAACGGACGTTTACACAGTTGATGTAGAATATGATCACTCCAGTGAAGTAGTTAGTTTTTCATGACTAAGCGCTATCTGTTCTTGGTAATGGTTTAGCTTCAAGTTGTTCAGTGGCAGCTGCGTTTGGTACGTTCTTACGTGCATAACTTGCAAAAAAAAAAAAAATTGTGTCTGTTATGTTGATGTTTTCTGCAACAAATGGTTTTGCAGCCTTAAGTTGCACGATTCCCACAATGCAATACTTCCACTATAGTGTAATGCTTTCTTGAGAGAATAATACTGGCTGATGCGACTGGTCTTTAAAGCAGTTTGGGAACCCAGGCGAAAAAGTGGATATGGCGTGACTGTGCCAAACTGGAAGGGGGACGGGGAAGAGAGAGAGAGAGAGAGAGGAAAAGAGGGTATCTGAGAGAGAAGGACGGAGGTGGGATGAGAGATAGGAAAAGTGAGGACGAGACAAGTGGTGAAGGAGCAAGAAAGGCAGTGCGCGAGGCTGATGATGGTGCTGGTAGGTTTATTGTCTAAGGCCTCTTCAACATCGAATTCATTAAAGAGAGAGCTCTCGTTCCCCTGTTGAGGGCTACTGGAGGAACAGCAGGTTGTGGCGTTCATTGAGGGACCACCGCGGCATTTTCCTGCTTCATAAAATACGAGTCGTGCCAGTGCAGACTGACCTCGGAAACAACACATATTGCGCCAGGCTTTCTTTCGTCGTCACTTTCTTCAGCGAGACTACTATTACAGCATCCAACAAGAAAAATATGTGAGCAAATTAGACAAAACGCTAAACATGCACATATTTTCACGATAATACAACGGGGCATAGATTTCAGTAAGCCAGCTCACTATTTTGTCGGCGACTCCATCATCACCGTCTTCAACAGCTTCCAGTCACTGGTCGGCTCTCTTTGGAACAGATGCCTCTCCGTCGTCTTTTGTCTACCGTCCACGTGTCCGTCTCCACCTTTCTTTGGCACGCAGTCCTTCACTCCTTTCAGCCACCAGTCTCTAGGTCTTCTTCTTGATCTTTTTACCTTCTTCTACGTCCTGTCAATCTACCTGTATCCCCTTGTCCTCCATTCACTTAACATATCCATACTATCCAAGCCTTGAGTCCTCTATCCTATTCTGTAAAGCAGATCCTATGCCCACTAGTGGACGTTCCAGGTTTCCATGAAATTTTGACATTAGTTATTTGGTAATTATATGTTATTTGCTTTAAGTTGCTGCAGCTCTGCTTTATAAATTTTATAACATAAAGTCACTTTCTTACTTTATAAATCGCCGTTACTGTGGAACTAGTGGGCAGTTAAAAAATTTAACTGCTAACAGAGATACAAAAACGGGCAGTGGCTAAAAGAAGCTGGACGACCCCGGTTGTAAAGGTTCTTTCCTCACTAATTGCCTGATCCTCTCGTTCCTTAACCTGTCCATCTTTGTCATTCTGGTACTATTTCTCCTCACTAACTTGTATTCGGGTCTCTCTCTCTCTCTCTCTCTCTTTCTCTTTCCCCCCCCCCCCCCCCCTCTCTCTATCACTCTCTCTCTCTCTCTCTCTCTCTCTCTGTCTTTCCTCCAAGGCATATGTCAGGAATGGAACATATTACGCTCGATATATAAGCCTTTTTCTGTTTTGAAGGACATGCTTCTTCACCAGACTTCTTACACTCTTCCGAAGTACTTCTGTTTGTGTCCTCTGTTCATTCATTTCTCTGTCGTTTCTTCCATTTTCCTGTATTAAGCTTCCCCGGTACTTAAATCTCTCCACATTCATCAATTATTCCCTAGAATTTTTGCTGTTCCAGTCGGCAACTTCATGGCTGTCAATTTACGTTGCTTCTCCATTTGACAGTAGATCCTCCCATTCTGAAAGTTTCTCTGACTTCAGCCTAGCAGCGTATTAATTTTATGCGGATCTCTCTTAGCTATGATAATGTTTGATAGTCCGTTAACAGTTATTCACGTGCATTGACTGTGTTGACTAATGTTACAGTCCGGCCCCGGTAGCTGAATGGTCAGCGTGACGGAATGTCAATCCTAAGGTCCCGGGTTCGATTCCCGGCTGGGTCGGAGATTTACTTCGCTCAGGGATTGGGTGTTGTGTTGTGTTGTTCTTAGAAGTCAGTACGGATTATGTAAGAAAGTGAAACACCTACAGCCGTCCTTATGATGTCATTTATTTTATTCCTACCAGTTTCGGTGTTTCAGTGCACAATCGTCAAGCCTTAACTGACCCTGAAGGGGTTGATATCATCCGTATACACGATGCATCAGTGACCAACATATCTGGTTTACGCAGATTACCTGTAACTGTAGGTTTTGTAATTTATGGTTGCACTAATTAATACTCAGAGAAAATCTCTTTATTAATTAAAAGTGCCGCTATAATTTTGTAGTATCGGAATATCTGCGTTAAAGGAAACAATATGAGTATGTACGAACATCTTTGAAGTGATAAGGACTGTACTGGCTTTGGAGACGCACGGGAAGTCGTTTTTCCGACTCCAATTAAGTTCACACTTCCTCTTCGGTCGATCGCAATAGTTAGAACGAGAAACAGAAAGTGACTAGGTCTTCAACTTCATTTGTAGTCAGGTCACGAAGTATTGTAAATGCTACAGGGCTATACCACAGCTTCCATTTATGTGTCTTTGTGAAACGTAATTGGCAATACTTTGAATCTTGCACAGAGGCGGTTTCGAATGAATACAGTGGTTTAAAGACAGTGTACGTGGTATGTATCGTAGGTTAGCTGTGTTCCAATGGAGTAGACAGTGAGCGGTAACCGATAAGGGACTATTTGATGTACCCTGTGTACAGAAACATGCCTTACAGCTCATTCTTAACAGGAAGTTACTACTGCGGTAGTGGGTTCCAAAATACTGTAGTGGATATATTAAATGAAACATAAATATCTCCACTCATGGGACGATGACCTCATCATAACATGCACTCCGCATGACACTGAAATCATTGAGGAACCATCCTCAACTAAGATCAATGAAGCGCTGCACACAGTTCATCGAGACTGATCGCATCTGGGTGTAAAGTGCTCACATTCCAATCGACTCCGCTCCAGATGCGCCCAGTGGAACTGAGGTAAGGTGGTCAGAGGCTGAGGGTGCAGTAGCACAGTCCCGTCCACGTAATGTTCTTCAAAACATTATGACATATTTCGAGAACGGCAGGATAGTGTAGTGCGTTGATGAAGATACAGGTCGACTGCTGCAAGCGAACAAACTGATGCGCGTGAGGGGACGATGGCTGCCTGTATCGTCTACTACTGAGAGACGATGCTAGATGTAAAAGTAAAGGCAAAGTCTGTGGCGGAACCTGGTGAGCGGGCTGTCGGCCTGACTGCTGGTAGAGCGCAACCTTTCTATTCGCGACGGCACTAGGAGGGGAACGGGTCGTGGTTCTCCCACCTGGACCGCCAATTGCACCCGGCAAGTACTCATTTTGAGTTCCCCGTCTCTATCCAGGATTGAACCCGGGATCTCCTGGGCCGAAGTCTAGTGCTCTACTCCTTAGACTACCATGGCAACTGATGGTAAGTGTAAATCATTATGTCCCACACGACGGTAACTCCATGAAGCTATCGTACCTCACTGTCAGCCTTAATAACGTACACCATGACTCATCATTCCACACGACCTTCTTCCACATTTGAAAATTCCAATGGCGGTATTACTTCACGCACGCTAATGTCTGTGTCCTGTGAAGGTCACCCTGGTGGTATTTTTTACCCCATATCAAGGAGGTCAGTTTAGATTTTGTGGTAGCTCGCGATTGATGTTGTTCATTAATGAATTGTTGAACTGTGGCCCACCCATCTGCTCCTAAGAATTTGTGAAGTTTGTCGCAGTCTCGTTTGTCAACTCCTCGTTGTATACTACAACTGTTCAGAGTGGCGGCGGATTTTTCCAAATCGATGAGTTCACTCTACATTAATTCCACTTCATCTGTTAACTTTATTGTATGAAGCCCGTCAACCGATACCTAAAACGGGCTGTGAAAATGCTACAGTTCTACAGTGTTAAATTTTATATTGTGTTATATTTTCTCAAATATTTTTTTGAAATCGTTATTATTGTCTTATACATCTGTAATTATTTTGCTCCACTATAGGGGAATTTCTAGTGCTACTGTACTAAGAGGTACTACAACTATATATCCCATTCTACTTATTATATAATTGAATACACACTATCAGTTTAGACTGACAACTAAGCAAACTGCTAGAAGAATGTAACGTTACCAACCACGTCATAAACAGAAATTGTCAGCTGGGTACTACAAGTCGAATCCACTACATCTTTGACTGTCTTGTCACTCGTGTCTCTGTACCGATTTTTTTCGAACCTAGTAAACGCTAAAACACAATATAATCCTAAAATTACAATCCAGTATCAATGACTGAGAGAATTTCACAAATTGGATGAAAAGTAGCAACCATAAAACTTCACACAGTTGTTGTGCGTTAATAATTTAATACCTTTCAAAATCATCCGGAGTTTTGTTAGATACAATGTCTGATATTCTTTTAAGTATACTCTGTTTATCATTGTCTCAGTTCCATTTATGTTTTTTCTTATCAATGCCTGGCTTTTCTCGGAGGACGCCTGGGCCTTAGAAAGGCACTGAAATATTCTGTGATCTGGGATTCCTTCTGGAACATCACATTCACAAACTCGTATGGGTCTTTTCCCTACCCTACACGAGTGTGATGGTAGAGGCTACGGTACTCTCAAGGAACTCCTTGAGCGCAAGCAAGGTCGCAAAAGGCCAGTGATGTTTACGGCATTCGACACCCCACATGTTGTCTATTGTGGAATCCAATATTGGCTGCTAAAGGGGACAGGCCAATGGTGAGCTAGCTTGAGGCTACGCCGCGTACCGAACTTTTCAGTCAACGCGTACATCACAGTGGTGCTACAGTGTTAGTGGTGTTGATATAAAGCAGACCAATGGCAACGATAACCAAAGCAAACAGTGCATTATATCTACAAAAACAGTTGACGAAGTTGACATTTCGTCAGAATGGAAACAAGGAATTTCTCAGAGCGAGAAGGTGGTGGCAGATGATACATTAGCGTTTCTGCAAGATGAATCAATCGAATGTGTGGTGAGTGACGTATGCGCTCGACCGTGCGGACGATGTACATGAGGAGTACAATTATGACGATACGTGCTTAACATTTGAAAGTAAGAATGAAACAGGTGTCGAGTCATGTAGTTCAGCATCCTTGTCAGGCCGGAAGCCACAAATCCTGTCTCAAGTGAAACACAGTAAAGGACACTCGTTGTCCAAGGAGCGGGTACTAAACGCAATTACGTACTTTACTGGACACTAAAAATGCTACAGCACGAAGATGACGTGCTACAGACGCGAAATTTAAGCGACAGGAAGAAGATGCTGTGATATGAAAATGATTAGCTTTTCAGAGCATTCACACAAGGTTGGCACCGGTGGCGACACCTGCAACGTGCTGACATGAGGAAAGTTTGCAACCGATTTCTCATACACAAACAGCAGTTGACCGGCGTTGCCTGGTGAAACGTTGTTGTGATGCCTCGTGTAAGGGGGAGAAATGCGTACCATCACGTTTCCGACTTTGATAAAGGTCGGATTGTATCATATCGCGATTGCGGTTTATCGCATCGCGACATTGCTGCTCGCGTTGGTCGAGATCCAATGACTGTTAGCAGAATATGGAATCGGTGGGTTCAGGAGGGTAATACGGAACGCTGTGCTGGATCCCAACGGCCTCGTATCACTCGCAGTCGAGACGACAGGCATCTTATCCGCATGGCTGTAACGGATCGTGCAGCCCCGTCTCGATCCCTGAGTCAACAGATGGGGACGTTTGCAAGACAACAACCATCTGCACGATCAGTTCAAATGTTAAAATGTGTGTGAAATCTTATGAGACTTAACTGCGAAGGTCATCAGTCCCTAAGCTTACACACTACTTAACCTAAATTATCCTATGGACAAACACACACAACCATGCCCGAGGGAGGACACGAACCTCCGCGGGGACCAGCCGCACAGTCCATGACTGCAGCGCCTAAGACCGCACGGCTAATCCAGCGCGGCACGAACAGTTCGACGACGTTTGCAGTAGCATGGACTATCAGCTCGGAGACCATGGCTGTATTTACCTTTGACGCTGCATCACAGACAGGAACGCCTGCGATGGCGTACTCAACGACGAACCTGGTTGCACGAATGGCAGAACGTCGTTTTTTCGGATGAATCCGGGTTCTGTTTACAGCATCATGATGGTCGCATCCGTGTTTGGCGACATCGCGGTGAACGTACATTGGAAGGGTGTATTCGTCATCACCATACTGGCGTATCACTCGGCGTGATGGTATGGGTGCCATTGGTTACACGTCTCGGTCACCTCTTGTTCGCATTGACGACACTTTGAAAAGTGGACGTTACATTTCAGATGTGTTACGACCCGTGGCCCTACCCTTCATTCGATCCCTGCGAAACCCTACATTTCAGCAGGTTAATGCACGACCGCATGTTGCAGGTCCTGTACGGGCCTTTCTGGATACGGAAAATGTTCGATTGCTGCCCTCGCCAGCACTTTCTCCAGATCTCTCACCAATTGAAAACGTCTGGTCAGTGGTGGCCTAGCAACTGGCTCGTCACAATACGCCAGTCACTACTCTTGATGAACTGTGGTATCGTGTTGAAGCTGCATGGGCAGCTGTACCTGTACACGCCATCCAAGCTCTGACTCAATGCCCAGGCATTCAAGGCCGTTATTACGGCCAGAGGTGGTTGTTCTGGGTACTGATTTCTCAGGATCTATGCACCCAAATTGCGTGAAAATGTAATCACATGTCGTTCTAGTATAATATATTTGTCCAATGAAGACTCGTTTATCATCCGCATTTCTTCTTGGTGTAGCAATTTTAATGGCCAGTAGTGTACATGGAATATCATCCACAGCACAGTAAAAAAACAATTATGAACAGGTTTTGAATAAGTCCGCAGCAATATGACAGAGCAGTGCATAAGAGAAACTACAGATATTCAAGAGAGGACGAGGCGAACTTGTTGCAAAAACTGGTGTCTGGGAGTCTCAAGGATGTTTGATACAAATTATAGGATTTGCATGATAGTGACCTACTACGTTATGCACATCAGAGTGCACGTGACATAGATTACTGTGATTTTGAGGGAAGCAGTGGATGATTGCATAACTTCAAACAGTGCTACAGAATATTGTAAGCCGTAAGATAACGAAATTTCAAACAAAGAGTCAACTTGACGATGCACAACAAACAGCTGAATCGGTCCAAAAATATGTAAATGCGATAAACAAACGTATCCCATCGTTCAGTAAGGAATTTGTTTCAACTCTGACCAATCGGGATTTGAAGAGGAAACGAATATGGAAGGAATCCTGGAAATGAGAGGTACCACGAAATTTGTATCAAGATCAACTAACATCAATGCCTTAACACATCCGTATGCAATTATGCCGACTGTTAATGCTGAAGGTAAATTGGCTGGAAAGGTATTCATTGTGCCTCAAGAAGTTGGAGGTGCTCTACTCAGAACGATTCTTTCTCGTGTGCGTGATCTTGCAAAGGCAGTAGGGAATATTTACGTCACAGCAAGCAAGAGTGGGAAAATGGTCGTAAGAGAACTACAGCTAGGTTATGAGCTCTGCTTTTGGCCAACAACTGATCAAAAAATTTGCTTTTGCTTGATTCCCTGTCTGCGTATAAAAATCATACTCCTTTAGAGCAAATTATCCTTCCTTAAAATAGTGTGACATTACAGTTTATACCACCTGGAACCACTGGACAAATTCAGCCTCTGGATATTTGTTTTTCCCGTGCCTGTAAAACATATTATCATAATATCTGCAGCTACCCCTTAAAGGATAGTTAGTTTCACGATAACCACCACAACGAACTGTTTCGCATTCGGTTGCATGCCGTCACATTCCATCACTTTTCATTACCTTGTTACACCAATATGATTCTATATGCGTTGTTTAATAGTGGATACCGTATTCATTCGGTGAATACCTTAATCATTCGGTGTTCATGGTACAAGCTAATGGTTCGTTTTGAACATTTATTGAATGTCGACGATGTTCATTTTGTAAAAAATGGTTCAAATGGCTCTGAGCACTATGGGACTTAACATCTATGGTCATCAGTCCCCTAGAACTTAGAACTACTTAAACCTAACTAACCTAAGGACAGCACACAACACCCAGGCATCACGAGGCAGAGAAAATCCCTGACCCCGCCGGGAATCGAACCCGGGAACCCGGGCGTGGGAAGCGAGAACGCTACCGCACGACCACGGGATGCGGGCCGTTTTGTAAAGCGTAATACATAACTCCCATAGAAGGTTTGTCTCTGTACCTCCCAGGCAGTCATTTTCTATCGCCTTCCTGATGCACATGGTGAGACATTAGCAGTTAATATTTTTCATGTCACAATTGTTAACACGACGCTTTCAAATGAGCCTTACTAAAGATTGAACTCGCGACCTCACACTCAAGGGGTTACTTGTCAGTGTACATCCTTGATCGTTCTTCATGTGAAAAATCCAGTGCTTCAACGTATTCAGAGCTGGAGTGTTTAATTTTTTGAACACTCACGCAACTATTGCATTTGCCTGGCAGTTACACCGATTATTTACTCCGTTTGAAATTTGTGATGATTCTAGATATTAACCAAAATTCCAAAATTTTATCAGATTTCACTATTTCATTTGTAGAGTATGATGAACCACTTTCAAAAATTGACTTCTTAGTTAATGTTTATGTACAAGATGAAATTTCCGTAACAAGTAACTCGCAAGAAACTCTTTCTCTTATTTCAACCCATGGGAGAAACCAGCAGCACTATTAAATGTGAGCCCAATTAATGACCGAACTATAAGGAGCCACTTCACAAAATGAAGCTAATGCCAACCACAGGCAAGGAGGAAATTGTTGACTGGTAAGCGGCAAGGTCTGGAAAATTCACGTTGGTGGAGGGCGAAACGGGGCGAAGGGAGCTGCAACGCGCAACTTGGGCCTCATAAATCGATTAGTTTCACAATAGCGATCATAATTCATTTGGTGACGAGTGTACTATAAAACACACGCTTTTCAGTTGGAAGTGAAGAGAACGACGAATGTTGCTTATTTGGAGTAGTGCGCGGGTCTATTTTGCTGTCCACAGCCCGTGACAGCGAGTTTATCCGGCGGCGCCACGTTTTCAGGCGCGGCGCGGCGCATCTGACGGCTACTTCCTGCGCCTCAGGTTGGTCGATGCTCTGCCTCGCAGGCGAACGGGCCCAACTTGGCCGGCGCAGGGGGGCAGCAAACACTCATTAGCATTTCTACTGTGCAACTTGAGCGTACCTAGTTATAACGACCTGAATTTCTCGGCCGTTTGCCATAAAATGGCACTCAAACGAGCCATTACATTGCAGCAAATGTAACTCATTCTAGCTGTTGTTTCTCTAAAGCGGTGGCCTTTCTAGGCGCTGAGGTCTTAGAGCTCTAAGATGTTCAGCTAGTCCTAGTATGTACCTGTGTGATGATCCATAGCAAGAAGTAACTAACTGATCTGCTCGATTTACTTCTCCTGCGATCTAAGTTCACAAAGCAACGCAAGAAATTCTATGCTGCAACATCATTATCATTATCATCAATAATAATAATAATAATAATAACAATAGTAGTAATAGTAGTAGTAGTGTTATGGTTCAAATGGCTCTGAGCACTACGGGACTTAACTTCTGAGGTCATCAGTCCCCTAGAACTTAGAACTCCTTAAACCTAACTAACCTAAGAACATCACACACATCCATGCCCGAGGCAGGATTCGAACCTGCGACCGTAGCGGCCGCGAGGTTCAAGGCTGTAGCGTCTAGAACCGCTCGGCCAGTCCGGCCGGCTCTAGTGTTAAAAAAGCAATTAAACAAGCTCTACAAAATCTTTGCTGTTGTCTTAACAGTGCTTTACTAAACTTATATGCTTTTACAATAGTATCTCCAACTCGTAAATTAGAATAATTGTGAGACATTTCCTACACAATCTCACTTTCGGCCGTCCTAGTTGTCTTCTTCCTTCTGGACATTCTTCTGCTGCAATTTTGATGAATGTTTTTTTGTTGTCTCATTTCATGACCAGTCCACTTTATCCTTTATGTTTTTATTTGACAAGTGGTAATAGGTTGTGTACATTTTCTGCAAATTTGATGAGTTTGTGCCGGCCTCTGTGACCGAGTGGTTCTAGGCGCTTCAGTCTGGAACCGCGCGACCGCCACGGTCTCTGGTTCGAATCCGGTCTCGGGCATGGATGTGTGTGATGTTCTTAGGTTAGTTAGGTCTAAGTAGTTCTAAGTTCTAGGGGACTGATGACCTCAGATATTACGTTCCATAGTGCTCAGAGCCATTTGCACTATTTGATGAGTCTGTGCCTTCCTAAAAACAGCAGATAAGCTTGTGTGAAAAGCAATAGTATTTACTCAAGTAAATTAATTATATCTGTGGCGACTAAAGGAATATGTACTTATTAAATAAATCCATTTTTTTTCATTGAGATGAGTATAGGAAGTTCGCTTCCTTACCTACTGCTATATTAGTTGAAGTAAAAAAAAAAAAAAGCCATGTTTGGAATGAATTATATTTGGCCAGTATATAATGTTCATTTGATAGATGTAATAGATGCCGTAATATGTGAGCACAACGCTTACAGACAATCAAAATACATTTAATAAATTATAAATCTCGTTGTAAAATGTGAAAACACGATATTAATGGGATCACAGGTTTATAATGGTAGGCAAATAGAAAAGAAATAAAAAGAAGGAAACTGTCATTTAAAATATTTCTTCATTTCTTGTTCGCCATGTTTCTCTTTGAATCCCCAAAATTACTTTAACTAATTTCTTGCGTTATGTTTACCTAGTCATTCCTGCGAATTCGAAGGCTGTGACCCGTGTTTGGTGCTATTCGCGGGGCGTAGTGAAATTTTTCGGTGTAATATTTCAAGCGTTTCTGTGCGTTGTCTTGAAGAGTGTAAAGAGCGCTTGTGCAGTGCGTGTGAATGATGATAGAAATGAAAGTAAAAGCCGGTTGGTGTGGCCGTGCGAATCTAGGCGCTTCAGTCTGGAACCGCGTGACCGCTGCGGTCAGAGGTTCGAATCCTGCCTCGGGCATGGATGTGTGTGATGTCCTTAGGTTGGTTAGGTTTAAGTAGTTCTAAGTTCTAGGGGACTGTTGACCACAGATGTTAAGTCCCATAGTGCTCAGAGCCATTTGAACCATTTTTTTGAACGTAAAAGGACAATAAAAACTAATGTCCATATAGCCTACCCCTCTGGAATAGACGCAAGAGGGCCATCCACCTTACCGTCCCCATCTAACAATCTAATCACAATTAACAATGCCATGTGTCGTTAATTCTTGAGATGGTGCAGGGAAACTCTGGTTATCATAAACATTGTAGTAACATCTTTTAACACACATTATCAGCACACACTCATGTAAACCCAAAGACCACAAACTCTCATTGTTTACACTTTGCTTGACATATTGGTAAATCTACCACTAGAAGACAAAGCCATTCAGAATGAAATAAAAACCTTAGAATACATAGCCCAACAAAACATTTATGATACAAAAATTATACCAAAACTATATTACAGTAAAACACAACCAAAAAGGCTCAATATACATGAAGAAATAACACTTAACACACATACAACGAAAACAAAAAGCATCACGCGTAACCACAACTCATATAGGAAACATCACAAACAAAATTAATAAATTATTCAACAAAACAAACATCGCCTTTCCATATCAAAACATACATAGCCTCAAACACTAAATCTACAAAGTCAACTCGACAATTCCCATACATAACCACCCCGGCACTCATAAAATTTCATGTAACATATACCCCAAATTCTACATCGGACAAACCGGCAGTAACTTCAACATTAGATACAAAGGGCTCACCAGAAACAGTGAAAACAACCCATTCACATTCTTTCAACATCAGCAAATAGAAAAACACGACGTAAAATTGATAAACGAAGCGCTGGAAATCCTCTGTATTACGCAAAAGGGGGCAAACACGAACATCCTTGAAGAAATATTTTGATACGCAAATAACGTTGTTGTTGTTGTTGTCTTCAGTCCAAAGACTGGTTTGATGCAGCTCTCCATGCTACTCTAACCTGTGCAACCCTTTTCATCTCCGAGTAACTACTGCGACCTACGTCCCTCTGAATCTGCTTACTGTATTTATCTTTTGGTCTCCCTCTACAATTTTTACCCCAGTACTAAACTGATGACCCCTTGAGGCCTCAGAATGTGCTCTACCAACAGACCCCTTCTTCTAGACAGGTTGTACCACAAATTTCTCTTCTCTCCAATTATATTCAGTACTTTCTCATTAGTTATGTGATCTACCCAACTAATCTTCAGCGTTCTTTTGTAGCAGCACATTTCAAAAGCTTCTATTCTCTTCTTGTCTAAACTGTCTATCGTCGATGTTTCACCTCCATACATGGCTACACTCCACAAAAATGCTTTCAGAAAGTACTTCATGACACTTAAATCTAAACCCGATGTCAACAAATTTCTTTTCTTCAGAAACGCTTTTCTTGCTATTTCCAGTCTCATTTCATATGACCCCTACTTCGAATATCACCATTTATTTTGTTCTCAAATAGCAAAACTCATTTATTACTTTAAGTGTCTCATTTCTTAATCTAATTCCCTCATCATCACCTGATTTAATTCGTCTATATTCCATTATCCTCGTTTTACTTTTGTTGATGTCCATCTAATATCCGCCTTTCAAGATAATGTCCATTCCCTTAAACTGCTCTTCCAAGTCCGCTGCTGTCTCTGACAGTATTACAATATCATCGGCAAACCTCAAAGTTTTTACTTCTTCTCCCTGACCTTTAATTGCTACGCTTCTGTTTCCTTTACTGCTTGCTCAGTATATAGATTGAATAACATTGTGGATAGGCTACAACTCCGTACCACTCCCTTCTCAACCACTGATTCCCTTTCGTACCTTCGACTCTTACAACTGCCATCTGGTTTCCTTAAAAATTGTAAATAGCCTTTCGCCCCAAGTATTTTAGCCCTGACACCTTTAGAATTTGAAAGAGAGTATTCCAGTCAACACTGTCAAAAGCTTTCTCTAAGTCTTCGTATGCTATAATGGTAGGTTTGCCTTTCCTTAACCTATCTTATACTCCTGAGGCCTTCTTCCAACTTAGGTCTTACAGTACTTCATCAAATTCTTCACGCAGTATATCTCCCCTCTCATCTTCCTCTACGTCGTCTTCCATTTCCATAATATTGCCCGCAACTACGTCTCCCTGGTATAGCCCCTCCATACACTCCTTCCACCTTTCTGCTTTCTCTTCTTTGCTTAGGACTGGTTTTCCATCTGAGCTTTTGATGTTCATGCAAGTTGTTCTGTTTTCTCCAAGGGTTTCTTCATTTCTCCTGTTGGCAGTATTTATCTTATCCCTTGTGATATATGCTTCTACATCCTTGTATTTGTCCTCTAGCCATTACTGCTTAACCATTTTACACTTCTTGTCGATCTCATTTTTTAGACGTTTGTATTCCCTTTCGCCAGCTTCATTTATTGCATTTTTACGTTTTCTTCTTTTCTCGATTAAATTCAGTATTTCTTGTGTTACCCAAGGATTTCTACTAGCCCTCGTCTTTTTACCATCTTGATTCTCTGCTGCCTTCACTATTTCATCTTTCAAAGTTACCCATTCTTTTTGCATTGTATTCCTTTCTCCTGTTCTTGTCAATTGTTCCCTAATGCTCCCTTTGAAACCCTCTACAGCTTCTGGTTCTTTCAGTTTACCCAGGTCCCATTTCCTAAAATTCCTGCCTTTTTGCTGTTTCTTCAGTTTTAATCTGCAATTCATAGCCAATAAATTGTGGTCAGAGTCCTCATCTGCCCCTGGAAATGTCTTACGATTTCAAAAATCTGGTTACTAAATCTATGTTTAACCATTAAATAATCAATCTGAAACCTTCCGGTGTCTCCAGGTCTCTTCCACGTATACAACCCTCTCTCTTGATTCTTAAACCTATTGTTAGCTATGATTAAATTATGCCGTGTGCAAAATTCTACCATGCGGCTTCCTCTTTCATTCCTTTCCCCCTGTCCATATTCCCTTGCTACTTTTCCTTCACTTCCTTTTTCTACTATCGAATTCCAGAATTCCATGACTATTAAATTTTCGGCTCCCTTAACCATCTTAATTATTTGTTTTATCTCAGCATACATATCCTCAACCTCCTCCTCATCTGCGGAGCTAGTTGTCATATAAACTTGTACTACGGTGGCTGGGTGTGAGCTTCGTGTCATTCTTAGCAACAATAATGCGTTCACTACATCATTTATAGTAGTTTATCTGCATTCCTTTTTTTTTTTCTTTTTGCTCATTGTTAAACCTACTCCTGCATTACCCCTGCTTGATTTTGCATTTAGAACGCTGTATTCACCTGACCAGAATTCCTGTTCCTCCTGCAACCGAACTTCACTAATTCCCAGTATATCTAACTTTACCCTACACATTTCCCTATTATCTAACCTACCTGCTCGATTAAGGCATCTGACATTCTACGCTCCGAACCGTAGAACGCCGGTTTTGTTTCTTGCGATAACGACGTCCCCGCCCGGAGATCCGAATGGGGGACTATTTTACCTCAGGAATATTTTACCCAAGAGTATGCCATCATAATGTAACTATACAGTAGAGCTGCATGCCCTCGGGAAGATGTACGGCTGTAGTTTCCCCTTACTTTCAGCCGTTCGCAGTACCAACACAGCAGGCCTTTTTGGTCGATATTACAAGGCCAGATCAGTCAATCATCTACACTGTTGCCTCTGCAACTATTGAAAAGGCTGCTGTCCCCCTTCAGGAACCACATGTTTGTCTGGCCTCTCAACAGATACTCCACCGTTGTGGTTGCATCTATGGTACGGTTATCTATATCGCTGAGGCACGCAAGCCACCCCACCAACGGCAAAGCCCATGGTTCAAGGGAGGACGCACATAATAACACTCTAAATGTAGTGAACTAACCAACCGACCTGAAGCACAAAAAACATATTGAAAACTTTACTGATATTGTAAAACAGAAAACGGATAAAATAAACAAACCAAAGAAACTAAGTAACACGCATCCATAGTAACAGCATAAACACTGTACAACAAAGATGCAACACCAAGAAAACATCACAACCCGTAAATGATAGCAAAATTATTACTTAAGAAATAAAAATAAAACTTAATAATCTCAGCACAAACCTGACAAAATTTCAAGTAAAAACATAATCACAACCAAACCTAAGAAAGTAATCAAAACATAACCGAATTTCGACACATCACTTACTTCTAGTGGTAACTGTGTAAACATGTACCTGGTAATGACACTGATCTACTGTCGTCGAAGCTGTGCAGAGAGAAAATAACGCACAAAAATTGACTAATCTGTATTTTTAAATCAGATATAACAGCATGTCTACAACGAACGACCAAGTAACGTCTAAATACAAATTCCAATAAAGACAGCATATAGTAACATCGAATTACACATAAGGTAAAAACAACAGTCGAATGTGTAATACATTTACGATCATAGTTACAGTTCACAATGTCAAGACTATCACCTATTAATGTATTTACAGAACAGTCAATGATGGCAACAAGCCGAAAGCCGCGCGGGATTAGCCGAGCGGTCTTAGGCGCTGCAGTCATGGAGTGTGCGGCTGGTCCCGGCGGAGGTTCGAGTCCTCTCTCGGGCATGGGTGTGCGTGTTTGTCCTTAGGATAATTTAGGTTAAGTAGTGTGTAAGCTTAGGGACTGATGACCTTAGCAGTTGAGTCCCATAAGATTTCACACACATTTGAACAATAAGCCGAAATGAGTTAATTGTGATTTAAGCAGGAAAATCATATAGAGAGCATTACAAATGATATACCATTATCGTAATTCTGTCACCGCAAGACATATTTTGCACTGGTGGCCCCAAAGAGCAAAAATTACCTTTCCTACAGTTTAGTACATTAAAAACTCCTAAAGACTGAGACCAGCGAGGCCGAGAACGAAAGCAAGTGTAAAAATTTTTATCGCAGTGCAGAATAATTTAACAGCGCTGGATGTGGCTTTTATTATTGTTACAATTCTGAAAACTTTTCCTGGATGGGACTGGAAATGAATGCTTGTTTGCAATACATTTTTGATGTACGATATTTCGACCGTATCAATCCTGCTTATTATTCCTGTACCGCATTCATCTTCTTCTTATTATTATGATTGTCATTATTACAGTTACTGCTATTATTATTATTATTATTTCTTTCTTTTCTCAGACGTTATGTCTGGTCAAAAATGGAAAGTGACGCGGACCTTGATCAAGCGTGACTTCCTTTTAACTGTACGGCATATGTTATATTGCATTTAGGAACTTTCGGATAATTGAACATGTATCAATAATTACGGATTTCTGTAGTTGTATATATAAGTTTGGACGTAGATGTATTTCATTGATGTACTGGTGGATATTGTGTGTATGGCTCCTGTAGTTGATAGCATAATTGGTATAATGTCAACTTTATCCTGATGCCACATGTCCTTGACTTCCTCAGCCAGTTGGATGTATTTTTCAATTTTTTCTCCTGTTTTCTTTTGTATATTTGTTGTATTGGGTATGGATATTTCGATTAGGTGTCTTAATTTCTTCTTTTTATTGGTGAGTATGATGTCAGGTTTGTTATGTGGTGTTGTTTTATCTTTTATAATGGTTCTGTTCCAGTATAATTTGTATTCATCGTTCTCCAGTACTTGTATGTGGGAACGCGTTGTTTTATAAGTTTATGTTGTAAGGCAAGCTGTTGATGTATTATTTTTGCTACATTGTCATGTCTTCTGGGGTATTCTGTATTTGCTAGTATTGTACATCCGCTTGTGATGTGATCTACTGTTCCTATTTGTTGTTTGCAAAGTCTGCATTTATCTGTTGTGGTATTGGGATCTTTAGTAATATGCTTTCTGTATTATCTGGTGTTTATTGTTTTATGCTATATTGCAATCATGAATCCTTCCGTCTCACTGTATATATTGCCTTTTCTTAGCCACGTGTTGGATGCGTCTTGATCGATGTGTGGCTGTGTTAGATGATACGGGTGCTTGCCATGTAGTGTTTTCTTTTTCCAATTTACTTTCTTCGTATCTGTTGATGTTATGTGATCTAAAGGGTTGTAGAAGTGGTTATGAAATAGCAATGGTGTAGCCGATGTATTTATATGAGTGATTGCTTTGTATATTTTGCTAGTTTCTGCTCGTTCTAGAAAGAATTTTCTTAAATTGTCTACCTGTTCATAATGTAGGTTTTTTATGTCGATAAATCCTTCCTTTCTGCTTCATGTGAATCTTTCTGTTGCTGAATGTATGTGATGTATTCTATATTTGTGGCATTGTGATCGTGTAAGTGTATTGAGTGCTTCTATGTCTGTGTTACTCCATTTCACTACTCCAAATGAGTAGGTCAATATTGGTATAGCATAAGTATTTATAGCTTTTGTCTTGTTTCTTGCTGTCAATTCTGTTTTCAGTATTTTTGTTAGTCTTTGTCTATATTTTTCTTTTAGTTCTTCTTTAATATTTGTATTATCTCTTCCCATTTTTTGTCTGTATCCTGATTATTCATAGGCATCTGTTTTTTCCATCGCTTCTATGCAGTCGCTGTGGTTATCCAATATGTAATCTTCTTGTTTAGTGTGTTTTCCCTTGACTATGCTATTTTTCTTACATTTGTCTGTTCCAAAAGCCATATTTATATCATTGCTGAATACTTTTGTTATCTTTAGTATTTGGTTGAGTTGTTGATTTGTTGCTGCCAGTAGTTTTAGATCATCCATGTATAGCAAATGTGTGATTTTGTGTTGGTATGTTCCAGTAATATTATATCCGTAATTTGTATTATTTAGCATGTTGGATAATGGGTTCAGAGCAAGGCAGAACCAGAAAGGACTTAATGAGTCTCCTTGGTATATTCCACGCTTAATCTGTATTGGCTGTGATGTGATATTATTTGAATTTGTTTGGATATTAAGTGTGGTTTTCCAATTTTTCATTACTATGTTTAGGAACTGTATCAGTTTAGGATCTACTTTGTATATTTCCAATATTTGTAGTAACCATGAGCGAGGTACACTATCCAAAACTTTTTGGTAATCAATGTATGCGTAGTGCAGCGACCTTTGTTTAGTTTTAGCTTGATATGTCACCTCTGCATCTATTATCAGTTGCTCTTTACACCCTCGTGCTCCTTTGCAACAGCCTTTTTGTTCTTCATTTATAATTTGGTTCTGTGTTGTATGTGTCATTAATTTCTGTGTAATGACTGAAGTTAATATTTTGTATATTGTTGGTAGGCATGTTATGGGGCGATATTTAGCTGGGTTTGCTGTGTCTGCTTGATCTTTAGGTTTCAGATAAGTTTTTCCATGTGTAAGTGTATCAGGGAATGTGTATGGGTGTGCAATGTAACTGTTAAATAATTTAGTTAGATGTGAATGTGTTGAGGTGAACTTCTTTAGCCAGAAAATTGCTATTTTATCTTTTCCAGGCGCTTTCCAATTGTGCGTAGAATTAATTGCTCTGGTGACTTCGTGTTGCAAAATTATCACTTCAGGCATTTGTGGTATCATCTTGTATGTGTCTGTTTCTGCTTGTATCCACCGTGCATGCCTGTTATGTTGTACCGGGTTTGACCATATGTTGCTCCAGAAGTGTTCCATGTCTGTTATGTTTGGTGGATTGTTTATTTTTGTGTGTGTTATCTATTGTCTGGTAAAATTTCTTTTGGTTTGTGTTGAATGTTTGGTTTTGTTTTACATTACTGAGATCGTTATGTAATATTTTTTGGTATATGTTGTTCCTCGTCAGTTACAAGAGAGAGCCGCAAGGCCGTAATCTAAATAGGCTAAATAAGCAATAAATAAATAAGATAGATAACTTTAGATTTAACTTACTGCTGCGAGACAGAATGTTTCAGTGTTGAGAAAAACAATTTAAGTTACTCTTGTCCGGAAACGACTGAGTCGAAAGTTAAGAAACCAGATGTGTCATTCAATAACTCTACAAGAGGTAGTCGTACAGTTTTAATTTTTTTCCCAAAAAATAACATTATGGAGGTAAGTTTTTGTAAATATACGTCATTTGGGACTAGGACAGAAATCACTATTACTACACTGATGTATAAACTGACATGGTCAGTCCTGACTATAACACTGCACTTTCCGTTTACAAGTAGAAGTGTAGAGTCAGTTAGTCCATATGAAATGGCGTTGTGCCCGGTAACGTAATTTGCAGATTGGGTTTTCGTGTGCGGACAAGCAAAAGGAAACCGTAATGATGGAGACCGGTTGTATCTAGTCAAGTACCCAAGTAGGAAACTTCCGACGCCCGTCACGTTTCCAAAGCATTACAACGGTTAACGGAAACATGAAAACGGTATCACAACAGAATATCGGACGAGAACAACGAACTGAACAGGCTCCCGACCTGAATGAAGCAGTGCTGGATGGCACAGGTGCAAAACCTCCAGTCACCTCTTCATCAATTGGACGTGAAATGGTATTAGTGTACTGCACTGTTGGGAAATCATTCGGGCATTGCGGGTGGGTATAGGAAGGGTCTGGTTAATAGACCCATGTATACTTCCTCTCTGGTTAACTGCACGGTTGAACACTGTGTTTCTATACTTCCTCCCTGGTTAACTGCACCGTTGAACACTGTGTTTCAAAGGCACATACTTTCCAAGTTGTTCGAGAATACCCCACTTCAACTTCGTGCCCTAGCGTGGTTCTAATATGGTGGACATCTTGGACGTAATACTCTGGAACATCTGTGTAGGACGGAAAATTAAGGTCCTGTTTTATGGGCAGACAGCTGACGCGATCTGATACCATCTAAGGACCTCTTGCAGGAATATGGAACGTCTTGTGTACCAGATACCTGCCGAGACTGAAAAGAACTTCCTGGTAACAACGCTCGCGAGAGTGTCTTCTGCGTAGAATCTGAGGCATATCACTTGCAACAACTGTTGTGATTTATTGTAGGAACCTGTACGGATGGGTAAAATCATTGTCGCAATGTGTCTACTAGGATTGTCATCATCTTCAGCAGACCAATTATAACTTGAAATTTTCTCACTTTCGCTTATTACTTTCGACATAGTTGTTTCTGACATAGATTCGCTGTTTCGATTTGATACATTTGTGCTTAGCCATCATCGATCAATGTTTGTAGTGTCGTGAATTAATTCGGATGTTCCAGTGGACTCCTAATGGAATTCATCTTAACTTACATGTGAAAGGAGTTACAGTCAAACAGAAAAGTAGAATCTCGCCTGATATTTTAGGGCCCGTGAAACAGAAACACCTTTAGCGCTGATAGTGTCGGTATTTAGAAACAAAATGTATGTTGACTGACTAAACGGAGAAGTTAACTATCTGCAGAGCACCAGGATCTTGGAAAAGCTCAAATTCACTGTACGTTTTTCCGAATTGGCTAGTCTAATAACTGAATCGAATTTCCCCACGCTTTGGTACCTTCTGCTGCCCGTGCCTTACTGAACCCAGTTAGTGTATCAATAGGTAGAGAGTTATGATCTGTTAGTTAGTACACTCTCAATGCGTCTTACTTTCAAGCAGTCTGGTGTTCGTTCGTGGATGCAGCGATTCTCTGAGTTTAAAGTTCTAATGCTCTTAGATTTTCATTAATTTAGCCATGTTACTAGATGTTTGGCTCAGTGTCCCTGCAATAAATTACTCAGAAACATAGTGCAGCAACCAGCTGCTTTTTTAAAATTTTAGCTGTTTTATATATATATATATATATATATATATATATATATATATATATATATATATAGCTGTTATATATTCATTATTATTGATTTTATATTGAATGCATTTCGAAAGTTGCGGCTGTCCTTAGCAAAATAAAACTTCATTTAGCTACCGAGTTTTTCAAGCAATATATCAACGTCTAATTTGCATATATGAGCACTTAACTTTATTCTGCGTCCTGCAGCTTCTTGTTTCATGTTTGTGTGCACAGCACACACACATTTTGTGCACTGGCGTACTGCTGCAGCATAGAATTTGCCATGTTGGAGACTTAATGCGTGTATTTCCTTAGAAAATTACTGACGAAGACAAATTAGAATTTTCTTGTATGTTTGAAATTGTTTCTGAGGTCAATTGCATATTTGGAGTTAATATTGCTGACATTCAAAATACTGACGCAAAGCTCTGCACGAGAGAAGCTATTTATAGTGTCATCGTAACTGCTTAACATACTGCATGTGTAAAGTACTGACTGGTGCTGGCTTATTTTATTGGCAGACCTTTTCTTATTCGGGTTAGTGGAGCATATATAGGTTTTCTTCTTGTCTAGTTTACTATGTGCAAAGCTTTTGTCGGCAGAAGTGCGACTGGCCTTAAAGCAGTACTTGAGTGGCCTTCGATAACAGTAACTTTTAGATATCAGGAAGTGTGTTTTTGTCGTATGGCAATCAGGATCCCGATTAGCAGGACTTAGTTCAGGCAGCATTTCCGTCCGCCTTGTTTGACGATCTCGAACTTTTAAGGACCACAGAGAAAATAATATAGTCTTTGTCATACAAAATGAAATTGCCAATTGGGAAGCGCCAAACTCACCAAATACCGAAAACAAATGTCATATCCAAGTTACTCGAAACTCTCGAACGTCAAATTGTTGTTGGTTTCAAAGAAAGAAACGTACTGGGAAAGCAATCGGAAATCACTCAGAACGCCGACTGCTGCGCGTTTAGAGATCAATACGGATGCGGAGAGCGCGCTCGGAATGGAAACGACTGCGGCCCAAAAAGTTGCGAACAGTTGCAGGGGAGCTGGAGTTGCGTGAGGGCCGCGGCCCGCCCGCAAAACTCGCCAGCAAGGCTTCCAGTTCCCGCACAGACTGTCCGCAATGCGGACTACGCTGTGCTCTTTGCTGCATGTCTGCTTACAACTTCCGGAAACTGTCACCAAGATGATAAACGAGACCCCAAAACGTGAATCCGGTGACCATGTACAACGAGGAGAGGGTTTCGTAGCAGTGTAACGTTAACGAATAAATGTGGAATAGCCGCCAGTGTCTACGACGAGCAGGTGTGACGAGCGGACCTAACTGCACCTCTTCGTTTCTTTCATATTT
Source organism: Schistocerca americana (assembly GCF_021461395.2). Classification (NCBI taxonomy): domain Eukaryota; kingdom Metazoa; phylum Arthropoda; class Insecta; order Orthoptera; family Acrididae; genus Schistocerca; species Schistocerca americana. Next base: position 424,041,574 of record NC_060130.1, on the reverse strand, counting down.
ACAGTACCAAGTGCCCGAACATAAATTTCTTAATTTCTTAGAGCAGCACGATGCACTTCTTTTGTTCTTAAAAAAACCTCCTTATTTCGCATATGAAGTTTTGAAAATTTCTGCATGCTATTAAGTAAAAAGCTTTTCGAAGTTCTTTACAGTGCCGCCGTTACCTGACTGCGTAGCGTACAAATCTTGCAATCCCGAAGTCGCTGCATCGATCCTCCTTACAGCATTGTTTTACTTTCATCTCAATTATAAACTTATTATCAAATGGTAATACGGTTAACATACAGGATATTTCAAAGTCTTTGCCACAAACGTCTAGGGACGATTGATCATGTCAGGGGGAACAACTTCCGTTGAAGACAAAAGTTCTCTGACCCTTCGCAGCGACGCTAGGTTACGTTTTAGTATCCGGGGGCCGTGGGACGACAAGATTTCGCCGAATTAGTAGAGTTTACTAACCAAGTGTGCAGAATACTACCTACTCCAGTGTAGTCATAGCGATTTCCAACAAAAAACCGTAAGAATTAATGTCTCTAACGGGAGAAAGATGTTTTGGAAGGGAATCGAGAAATTAAATTTTGCGCACATACCATCTTTCACGCCGGACAGTTGACTGGATGATTGGCAATATGCATTACATACGAATGCCACAGAGTGCGAAAGCCCTTCCGCCTCTTAGGGGCTTAACCAGTTTTAGAATGGTTGACTTCGATGGGAAGTACTAGCGAACATTTTGTCTGACACAAAAGCTGTTCCCCATTACGTGATCTATCTGCCCTAGTTTATTTTCGTCAAGATTTTGAAATACCTTGTATAGTAACCACAATTCTTTAATAAAACATCTGTTTTTTTAATTACTTATTATATAAAAGTGCGAGTATTCACAGTATATTAAAATTTGGTACAGAAATCGGAAACATGAAACAGGAAATAAAAATGTTTTCTATTTATAGACATCGAACAATGTTATTGATAGATATACTTTTTCATGTAACAAATAAGAGATTTTACGCTTCCGTATCAAGTATTTGTTTTCATGCTATTAGCAATTAATAGTAAAATACGTTATTTTTAGTAAAACTATGGTACGGTACTCTATAATTAACATTAGATTTGATAGTAAACATAGAATTTAAAAAGTTGCAACTAGCGAGAATCAAACAAACCACTTAAAAAAAAAACAAGACCAATACGCTACGCACTCCGCTACCTGCCGTTCTGATAAAGCGTTCGAAATGTCTTGTACTTAACACTACTCAAAAATCTTAAAATTTACAAGGGTTGGACAAAAATATGGAAACACCGCCAGAAATGCATGCTCGAACATAAATGCAGATAAATGCAGGTTCCGCTTTTGAATCTGACCACTAACCACACCTGTGCAATGTCTTCAATACGTTGTATCAGTCGTGGCCAGAGCGGTGCTCTGTGTAGTCCTTTATGTTGGAGCTCAGTGCATTCGAACGTGGGAAAATTGTTGGAGCTCGTATGGTGGATGCATCGGTAACCAAATGACCTGAAGTGTTTGATGTTTCAAGAGTCACCGTATCGAAGATTTATTTAGTACATTGGACTCGCATTCGGGAGGACGACGGTTCAAACCCGCGTCCAGTTATCCAGATTTAGTTCTTCCGTGATTTCCCTAAATTGCTCCAGGAAAATGCCGGGATGGTCCCTTCAAGAGGACATGGGCAATTTCCTTCCACATCACTGACGTAGTCCGAGCTTGTGCTCCAACTCTAATGACCTCGACGTCAAAGGGACGTTAAACTCACTGTTCCTTCATTACTTCGAAAATGTATATTGCATACATGAAAAGCGGAAAAACATCATCTGCAATGTCACAACGTGTGTGTTGGGTCATCGTGACAGACAGTCACTGAGGAGGACTGTGTGTCGCGCGGGGTAGCCGCGTGGTCTAAGGCGCCTTGAAACGGCCCGCGCGGCTGCCTCCCGGCAGTTCGAGTCCTCCGCCGGGCATGGGTGTGTGTGTTGTCCTCAAGTTAGTTTAAGTTAGATTAAGTAGTGCGTAGGCTTAGGGACCGATAACCTCAGCAGTTTGATCCCATAACACCTTACCACAAATTTCCAAAAGAGGACTGTGAGGAAAATAAGAAGACAAAAACTGCAAATGTCACTGCAAAACTGAATGTCGCACTCGCGAACCCTGTCAGCACAAAAAAAAAACACCACAAAGAGAGCTCCATTATCAGGGAATTACAGGGCGAGCTAGGATTCCAGAACCACACTTCACTGATGCAAATACCGGCAACAGGAAAACGTGGTGCCGAAGCCACAAAATCTGGTCTGTGGGGCAATGGAAGAACATCATTTGGTCAGATGTGTCTTGTTTCACACTATTCTCACTTTCTTACGTTAGAAGAGTGAAATATGACGGGGGTTTGGTGACGATTTTGACAGCCATACCGTGGTAATCCACGGACCCATAGTTACTCTGCAGGATCGCGTTGCCGCGCGGAGTGGCCGCGCGGTTAGAAGCGCCATGTCACTGACTGCGCAGCCCCTCCCGTCGGAGGTTCGTGTCCTCTCTCGGGTATGAGTGTGTGTGTTGTTCTTAGCGTGAGTCAGTTTAAGTAGTGTATAAGTCTAGGGACCGATGACCTCAGCAGTTTGGTCCCTTGAAAAATTCACACACACAGGATCGCGTTACTGCCAAGGCTCATGTGACCATTTTGGCTGATCTGGTCCATTCCAAGGTACAACGTTCGTTCCCAAACGGTGATGCTGTGTTTCAAGACAATAGGACCCATGTTCACACAGCTCGCTTCGTCCAGGACTGGTTTTGTTAGCACAAGGATGAATTGTCGCATATCCCTGGCCACCACAGTCACCATATATCACTATTATTGAGCCCCTGTAGTCACCTTTGGAGAGGTGGACGCTTGATCACTATCTACTTCCATCATCGTTACACGAACTTGCCATTATTTTGCAGGAAGAATGGTATAAGATTCCCTTGAAAACCATACAGAACTTGCGCATATTCATTTCGAAACGATTGGAAGTTGTTTTGAATGGCAACAGTCTTCCATACTAGGCATGTTAATGCGTTGTGTTTTTCGTGTTTCCATACTTTTGTCAGCTCCCTTTTTCGTGTCTTTTTTTGTAATTTTTTATAAGAAATGCGTCGTACCGTTGTGTCGGAACCCCAAAATCAGATTCAGTAAGCATGAGGAAAATCGAAACCTCCTTGTGGGATTGATAATTACGTAGTCAATTCTCTTGTAGGTTCATACTGTACTCAAGAGCAATCGATTTAGAGACTCTTGAGTAATAGAGTGTGAAAACTACTTCCGTCTGATGACGGCAACAGTGCGTCGTGACCTTAACACCTCGAAACAAAGAGGCCATTCTCACTCATTAACACTCAGTCGTTATTCACAGGTCACATACCAGGTGTGTTCATCTCACTCTATGGTGTCCCAGATGTGTTCACAAGGATTTGGTGTAGGTGAAATAATGGGGAGGAAGGTAATGAAAGCATCCCCACATGTTTGTTGTAACCCCCAAAAAATTTTGACACAACAGGGAAGCAGTGGAATTGTGCATCATCTTCTTTCAAGTGTAGGTCTCATGTGGGTTACTGTGGGCACATAAATGGATGCACATCATTGGACAGTAGGAAAGAGGAAGGATGATTTGGGGTTAAAGTTAAGTCAACAATGAGGTCATTAAAGACACAGCTTAAACTCGGATTTAGGGCGGATGGGGCAGGAATTCAGCTGTATCCTTTTGAAAAGAATCAGTTCAGCATTTGCCTGAAACAAATCTGGGGAAACCCGCAAAATGTAAATCGATTTGGTCTGACAGGGTTTTGAAAAAATCGTTCCAAATACGAATTCAATGTCTTCCCACTGCGTCAGCTGGCTCGCTGGTTCGTCAATGAGAGGTGATGGCAGTAGCATCAGCGGCATATTTACTGCCGTGAAAAAAACCTCCAAGAGAGAATAACTCTGCCACTTTCCTGAGCAGAGCCCTCTCTGGCCAGCGTCATGCATCGCATCGTGTGACGGACCGTCATGAACCGTGAATCAGCAGTGCCGGTGACGTTTTTTCATGTGTCTGAACGTAAAGTAGGGGTGCTCTTGCGCTTTTAGTAAGCGCTCTGACCTATGGAAGATGGTGCGTGGAGTTACATTTTGTGTGTGTGTGTGTGTGTGTGTAGAGGGGGGGGGGGGGGGCGGCTAGCGGGCATGGCATGTGGCATGTGGTTCTGGATGGATGGTTAATATAGGTGCTCACTTGTTCTTGGTGTCACCATTGAATTAGCGATTCATTTGCCGTACTGAGATCTTTTATCCATCTGTGGTTTAGAAACACCTGTGATCAACAGGGAGTCAATCACGGCAGTTAGAATCTGGCGGCGGTGGCTCACCTAGAATCGAGGGTCTCTTGAGACGGTGGCACGTAAAAAGCGACCTCAGACATGGACTATGTCATGCATATAGTAGCCACAATATCATCTTTCTAACCTGCAGACTTGCCTGTCAAGCGACAGCCCAACTCTGGTGTTCACTATGCAGACAGGAGTGTTCTCTCCAGTGCAGTATTTAGTCGCTCCTGGGAACGAATTTAGGCCCAGTTGACCGATAATGTCTTCTTTACTTCAAAAATAAGTGCAGGAGCATATTATGAGGGTGTGACGGAAAGCAATGCCTTCAAATTTTTTTATAAAAACTCGAAGTTTTTAAATAAAACAAACGTTATTAACATTCTACATCTTTATTCTTCACGTACGTATTTACAGCCCTCTGCCGCCAGAGGGCTCCGTGTATTTGACGCTGTGTAACCTAACTACGTATGTAGGTGGGTGAGAAACAGCAAAATGTATTGGTGTTTTCCAGGCTTGGCTATTGGTGGATTACTATTCTCGTCCTCTGTTGTATTTGACCATTACCGTTATCAAGTTTCTCATCGTGGCGCAGTGTTTCAGTCGACATTTATGACGCAGCGGTGCTGCGCAACTAGGTTTGCCAGATCCGGAAATAGAAGGGCCGGCTTTGGCACTGTATTTAGCCGGACATTTTTGTCATAAAAGCCGGACTATCAATTTTAAATAGAGTCAGTTGAGTAATTTCAATCGTTTTTTTAATAACATTCAGTTTCTTGCCCGAGATCATCCTTAATTATGCTTTAACTAAAACAATCAGCAAACAGCCTTATGGTCTGGCAATTATGACAACGACTCAATGATTAGTCTTCTTAATTTCTCGGTCTTCCTCCTAAGATGATCTGACGTCAACATAAATTTAAAGTTCTTTATTAAACTAAATAGACAATTATCTTCTTCTGGGACCAAAACGAAAAGATGTTCAATGACTTCGGTTATTTCAAGTATATCTATAAACAAATAACAGTTATCTGTAGGTAAGTATTAATATCTGTTATTTGAACCCACTTTATGAAGAACGTTATTTTTCTTGAAAATCATTTCGTGGAAATACTGACAGGATAATATTAAATCACACACACGACAACATCGTCTTCGTGATTGTGTCAGCTTGAAGTTTATTGCGCTCCTTTGTCCATTGGGGATTATTGAAAGAGAGCACTTTTTCGAAGTTGCATTATGGCCTGGAACTGCAAAATTCTGCCAAGTTCAATAAACCATGCATCAGTACATGTTATAAAAATGTATGTACGTATGTACGCGTATGTGCGTATGTTCCACATCTCCTAAGCCACTGGACCGATTTCAACGAAACCTGCTACACAAATCATTTACTGTATCGAAAGAATCAATTTGAGAATAAGACTCACCTACCTATCAAAAGGGACGGGGTGGAGGTGAAAAGGAAGTATAGCCCTCGACACGCGGATAACCAGATTTTATTCATCCACAATTTGAGAATAAGAGCACTTAGTGACTTGAAATCAACTTTTCACATCATTTCAAAACCCTTACGAAACATTTTCTTGCGAACAGTTTCCCCAGAAAATGCTGAAAGGAACAGCGTTTATCGTTTACTACCGCACGAGGAATGACGTTTTAATTTATTGCTTACTTAAAACTAACTGTATTCGCTACACATTTTGCAGACAGTATTCACATATGTTACCTAAAGTAACTGCAAACTTATATCATTATATGACACATATTTTAGGAGATATGACGTCAGAAACACCGAGCTGCGTGAAAATGAAACTACAAAATGAAATTGGCTAGAGATGCAGGTGAAATATATGCACAAATCCGTGTGAAATATATGTGACATGTGCGTACGCGGGCAAAGCCACAGGCAAAAACCGCCTCTTAATCCCCTGGATCGATTTCAGTGGAATTTGGTATACATATTATTTACTATCTGGAAATAAATACTGTGGGTGTGAGCAAAACAACCTCCCATTCGGGTGGGAATGATAATATGGAGAGAGAAGAGAAGGGAAGGAGATGGACAGTCAGAGAGGAGGAGGGAGGAGGTGGACTAACAGAAGATTGGAATAAGTAAATAGCCAGGCAACGCTCGGTACTCAGATAGTTCCGAATGAAATTCATTATGATGTGATTTGAAATAAGACGACCACTTCTCATGACTCCAAAACCTTTTTAAAGGCAGAGTCCCATTTTTTGTGCCATGAATTTCGTAATATTTTGACACTTAAAAGAGAGTTTTTACTGTGATCCAACTTCACGTTTTTTCTAGAATAGCATTTGTTAGTATATCTATATATTCTTATTCCTCGCGTTTACGCCCTTAGCTTGGAACGGGCCTTAGTCATGTGTTCTCTATCTACTTCATCGCTAAAACGTCTAACGAAAATCGGAGAAGCTGGATTCGGATAAGTTTGAGCGGAAAGGACTGAAAGTCGGAGACCTATCAACCCTATGTGGGTCCATAGCACACAAAAAAATGGCTCTGAGCACTACGCGACATAACTTCTGAGGTCATCAGTCGCCTAGAACTTAGAACTAATTAAACCTAACTAACCTAAGGACATCACACACATCCATGCTCGAGGCAGGATTCGAACCTGTGACCGTAGCGGTCGCTCGGTTCCAGACCGTAGCGCCTAGAACCGCACGGCCACTCCGGCCGGCATAGCACACATATGGAGCGAAGCAGTGCTACTGTATGTTCCTAAGTATAGTGATGCCGGAAACAAAGCGAGGCAGAAAAGACGCTGGAGGGTTCAAAATGTGTTTATGCATATGGAAGCGACTGCAAGCGTTCGGCTACTACCGAGCTGTAGATCGTGGTGACAACTCCATCCTCGAACACTCTGGATAATTGTGCTGAACCGCTCTATCTGCTTGTTGGACAATTTCGATGGTTCTCGGTATGTGCACCATAGTATGCCGCAACGCTACTTTGCCCCATTATGACTGCATGCTGAGCGCCTTTGCGATGATAGTCCAACTCTGGGGCTACCCGAAGGAAAATGGTACTGCACAATGAAAAACTGCAGCAGATAGTTTCCCATTCACAGCAGTATCGTGAAACAGATAGGCTGGTAAATATCACGCGTCGCTTCTCACCGAGGTGCTTAAAGAAATATACATAAGACGACTATGTATACAGTAGTAACCAGTAGTACCTATACTTCAATTACTTTAAGAAACTTCGGCACAGTCCACTGTATGCCGTCTTAATCCATGTTTTTCCGCTCTAAATCACGGGATATACGACTAGGGAAACACAATATGGTTTGTCCTTACGAATATTGTCTGGTGTCCAAACTTAAAGCAACAAACGGAAATTTTGTTAAGCAGAAAAACTTTAAAGAGTACACCATGTAAACGACTGCAACATGCATGACGGTAGACAAAAGTGTTCTTCGTTTTTTCGGACTTAACGGATTTGCACACACGTTCTAACTGCTGGTTAATATGCTCAGTATGGGGTGTGACCATCTCTGGCATCAATACAGGCATGAAAACAGCGAGGCATGCTGTGAATGATGTCATCAGTCTCATGTTGATGCAATAACGCCCGTTCCTCCTGCAGAGGTGTTCGCAAGTCTTGGAGAGTGGTTGGTTAAAGCTGACGTGATGCATCCTATCTCCCCGTGCATCCCAGACTTGCTCTATAGGATTCAAATCGGGAGAGCGAACATACCCCGCCATGGGTGCAATATCTTCCATTTCCCAGAAAACATCAACCACCCGTGCTCTATGAAGTCGAGCATTATCGTTCATCAGCACGAAGCCTGGGCCCATAGCACCTCACAAAACCGCAAACGAGGCCCCAATATCTCATCACGATACCTGGCAGCAGTTAAACCTTGCCTGCTCACCCGTATTATTTCGTGAAGAGGGGTTCATGTGGTTAACATAATCCCTGCCCACACCATTAGGGTGTAGTGTTTGGGTTCTGAAATTGAGTTCCAAGTTTGATAGGTGCCCTGACGTCATCGTTGGCGTAGTTGTCCGTTTACCGGAGTCCTATCTTCCGTGTAGAACACGACCGTACGGATATACGTTGACAATTTGTATGATTATATCGTGAATTAGACACAGAACGGGGAAATAGCGGTTTTTTTCTTTAATATTGGACACAAGTGTATGAAGTGAGGCACCACCTACGAATGAACCATAGTTTACGTACCCCTTTGTCCTGTAGTGTTTCTGCGCTAGGCCTTTGCATTCAAGTTGCTTTGCGAGACGGTATCGTGCCATAATTAATATTAAAACTTAAATATGTGTCCGGTTGCGCTGCTGATGGCGTAAAGTATAGTGATAAAATTTCTTCCGGGTTCGAGACCGGCATACATCTTCGTATGTCACTATTGGATACCTAATACAGCTGATGTCAAGAAAATTCGCAGTCAGCGAATTAATTTCGGAAATATTTCTTAGAACTGTGGATCGTCAACAATGTCTGTTCTTTCAGATATGCAAGAAAGGGCCGGCCGGAGTTGCCGAGCGGTTCTAGGCGCTGCAGTCTGGAACCGCGTGACCGCTACGGTCGCGGGTTTGAATCCTGCCTCGGGCATGGTTGGGTGTGATGTCCTTAGGTTAGTTAGGTTTAAGTAGTTCTAAGTCCTAGGGGACTGATGACCTCAGCAGTTAAGTCCCATAGTGCTCAGAGCCATTATTTTGCAAGAAAGGATTACAGGTTAAGGCGGGCACACGGTGATAGCAACACTGGTCTCGATTCCTTGTTGTCTCATTCTCCCTGCTGTCGGAGTCCAAGCAATGTTACGAGCATTAGGTGGTGAATTTATTGGACTACGATCTAAGGATGTAGACAGTGTGACGTACCGAGGTTTGGGTCAGTCCGGGGAGCGTGTACGGATAGCCGAAGAGGATAAGGCGACTGCTCGCTATAAGTGGGAAATGTGAGTTCAAGTTCTAGTCGGCAAAAATTTTCGTCTGCTGTTATAAGCGGTAGATGTATACCTAATACAGCTGATGTCAAGGAAACTCGCAGTCAGAGAATATATTTCGAAAAAATGTTATATCAAACGTTCTGTGACGGTATTCAATGTTCCGGACTGTACTGCAGTCATCTGATGACGACCTGTCTTGCTCCAAGGCGATGAAAATTGATAAAATGTAAAATATACTTAGTGGCTTTTCAGAGCTACAAGTTTGGGCTATTTGCAATTATTTAGGTCTTTCGTGGTTCCCGTTTTTCCATAAAGGCGAATGCCGGGATGATTCCTTTCAAAATAGCACAGTCCATTTCCTGTTCAATCCGAGAAGTGCTCTTCGTCTAAGTATTTGTCGTCGAAGGGACATTACATCCCAGTCTTCCTTCCTTATTTCATTCGAAGCTGGCAGGGCATCAAAACTGAAAAAAATGCCAAGAGTGAGACGAAGGTCAGAAGAACATTAGAACTGTACTCTAAATGGTTTCACAGAAGTGCCATTACATTAGTGCTGTCGGAACGTACTAGACAGGCATTAATACGTCGTCTTGTCTTTGCTACCACGGGAAACCGCCAGAATGCCCTAGATGGGCGAACTTCAAGTTGATCCGTGCCAACTGCTATCCCTGACCCGGTCTACTCTTCGCACGTGGCGAGTCTAAATTTTACGAGGATCGATAGAACAGTCTGCGAAGCCACGTGACGGTGCCAGCCGCAAAGCCAACTGCACCCGCCTTCTTGTTTTTAAGTTCCTTTCCCAACACACGTAGACGGTCTTACTAGCTATTTTCATCATTAAATAAGGAAAATATTTACTTAAGCTGTTTCCTGAAATTAAAAATTGTCATTTTGGTTTATTGTTTTACTGTAGGTTGTATGCGACATTGAAATGTAGATGCATTTGCCAAAGGTAGACATTTTTGTTAAATACGACACAACCGTCGGTTTGGTAAATGCCGTGAATGATAATATAATTTATTTTTCTTATTCATTACTTACCCTTGGTATTACATTCATCATTTTACCATTTTATCATTTCAGCTGTTCAAAAATGGTTCAAATGGCTCTGAGCACTATGGGACTTAACTGCTGAGGTCATCAGTCGCCTAGAACTTAGAACTACTTAAACCTAACTAACCTAAAGACATCACACACATCTATGCCCGAGGCAGGATTCGAACCTGCGACCGTAGCAGCGGCGCGGTTCCAGACTGAAGCGCCTAGAACCACTCGGCCACTCTGGGAGGCATTTCAGCCGTTATCTACAATCATGTTATAATTTATAACTAAGAAAACAAAATAAGTAAAACCAAAAACTTACAATGACATTCTGGAAGGAAAAGATTAGAAGTATCATTACGAGGTTGGTAGCAAAAGAAGCCCCTACTAAAGAGGCGCATGCGTTGTCATATTGCCTAACACGATGTTTATTAGGGTTTGTGTGCAGACATACAACAGAATAGTTTATGACAATCGACCGGTAATTGTCGTCAGGTCAAATAATATGAGAAAAAGGTAGACGTGGTATTAATAACGTAATTTATTTGCTAGACGCTGCTGATCATACACAGGTTTACTTTGGATTGTAAACATCTATACTTTCATTAAAAATTATTCATGAAGTCGACATCCGCCTTCACAGCTAAAAGCCACGTGAATGGGTTCAAATCTCGATACGTTCAATGATGTTACTTGAAAGGACTGTTGACGCAAAACTTGCAGGTGAATCAGTGGCCCATTGTGCCCGGTGTACCAATGAATACGACACCGGACAGGACAACAGCTGAAATGCAAGCCGGTCATCAAGATAAGTTTCTCTAAATCACTCCAGACGAATGCCAGAATGGTTCCTTCGAGAACGGCATAGCCAATATCCTCCCCATTCCTTGATTTTCTTGCTTTTCAAATAATCGTTTTTTTTTCGGCTGTATCTCTCCCTCTTTTCCAGGGTCCTCCCAGTGATTGCAGATCAATCCGGGGGTTAAATATGTAAACACTACAAGAAATGCAAGCTCGGGTTGTATTTGACACAAACGAGACCAGTACAATGTCCTCAATACGTTATAAGTGGCAGTCGTGGTCAGAACAGTCTTCCGTGTAGTTATGAGTGCATTTTGTTGGAACTAACTGATTTGTAACGTGGGAAAATTGGTGGTGTTCGTATGGTGGCTGCTCCGGTAATCATGGGAGCCGAAGTGATTGGTGCTTCAAGAGGCACCGTATCGAAGATTTCTGCCGCATACAAATGGTTCAAATGGCTCTGAGCACTATGGGACTCAACTGCTGAGGTCATTAGTCCCCTAGAACTTAGAACTAGTTAAACCTAACTAACCTAAGGACATCACAAACATCCATGCCCGAGGCAGGATTCGAACCTGCGACCGTAGCGGTCCTGCGGTTCCAGACTGCAGCGCCTTTAACCGCACGGCCACTTCGGCCGGCTGCCGCATACAGGGAAAGCGGAAACACGCCATCCGCTAAGACACAACGCAGGACAAAGTGTGTGTGGAGTGATCTTGACAGATAGTTCAAAATGGTTCAAATGGCTCTAAGCACTATGGGACTTAACATCTGAGGTCATCAGTCCCCTGGACTTAGAACTACTTAAACCTAACTAACCTAAGGACATCACACACGTCCATGCCCGAGGCAGGATATTATTGATAGGTCTAGGTCTAACTCCTAAACAATAGTGTTTCGTACTCTCTCTGCCATTGTGTACTCGAAAACACTTCTTACAAATCTCGTATCACTAGCTTGTATATAAGACACGTCCCGTTTAATTAGTAACCACGATTTACTTTCATGTAGCAGGACTGGCGATGACAATATTCTGCAGAATTTCATTTGTGTACCCTTTCCTGATTCATTGTTGAACGGATAGTGGATTGAGTCGCACTTATAATGAAACGTGTGTGTTGTATTAATTGCCGGCCACTGTGGCCGAGTGGTTGTAGATGCTTCAGTCCGGCACCTTGCAGCTGCTACGGCCGCAGTTTCGAATCCTGCCTCGGGCATGGATGTGTGTGATGTCCTTAGGTTAGTTGGGTTTAAAGCAGTTCTAAGGCTATGGGACTGATGACCTCAGATGTTAAGTCCCATAGAGCTTAGAGCCATTTGAACCATTTTTGTAGCAATCATAGTAGATTGCGTCTAAGCAACGTGAATTATTGGGATGAGATCTTGTCGAGAGTGGTATCGACGTAGTACTGTTACAGATTATTGTGAAAATGCATGAACAGATGGGGTGAATCCCAGTGCCAGTACCTGTGTGTTGTTTGCCAACACCGTTAACAGAGCTGTTGAAATATGTTTAGATTATGGATCATCTTACACCTTCCCACATGCCCTCACTTCACTTGTAAGTATTGTCACTTAATCGATAATTGTGCTCAATCATTGTTCTTAAACCTGCGAGTGCCAAATTCTGATGCCGAACTTTCTTTACACTGCCAGGATTAATCTGACTACTGTCAAATGGTTCAAATGGCTCTGAGCACTATGGGACTTAACATCTGAGGTCAGCAGTCCCCTAGAACTTAGAACTACTTAAACCTAACTAATGTAAGGACATCACACACATCCATGCCCGAGGCAGGATTCGAACCTGCGACCGTAGCGGTCGCGCGGTTCCAAACTGAGACTACTGTCACATTTAGTGACACCGCATTGAATCCGCCTCCGTAGCTGAGTGGTCAGCGTGGCTGACTACCACTCACAAGGACCGGGTTTGATTCCCGGCCGGGTTGGAATTTTTATCCACTGCGGGCTGGGTGTTGTGTTGTCCTTAGCATCATTTCACCATCATCTACGAGCAAGTCGCCAAAGTGGCGCCGACTAAAACTGGCATACAATCATTTCATTTCAGAGTAACAGAGCGATCTTTTCTGTCAGGAAACCTGCCTCGTCACGAAAGCATACGCAGAAGTACTCACTTATACGATGTTCATAGACCTTGACAATCATGTGCTGACCGCACAATCTACCTCTACTGACTGCACTCTCGAGTTGTTTGCATCCATTCGGTGATGCTGACCTTTCGTGGTGTCGTCCATCAGTGAAGTGGGATATAAGGTCTTCATCGAACTAGTTGTTCCAGAACTGTAAGAGCATGTACCACTTAAAATGCGTCGTCGGATGTGGATTCAACTAGAGTGAGCATCTGTACACTTTTATGTGGAAGTACCTGATGACGCACTCCATGCCACATCCCAGGCGTTGCATTAGAGGGGAAGGTCGAATTAGATGGTGACATCGCTCCCCTGATCTGACTTCTGTCAGTTTTGTCTGTGGGGCTATATCAAAAGCTTCGCGTTCGTGACACGAAAAAAAAATTGTTCAAATGGCTCTGAGCCCTATGGGACTTAACATCTGAGGTCATCAGTCCTCTAGACCTTAGAACTACTTAAACCTAACTAACCTAAGGACATCACACACATCCATGCCGGAGGCAGGATTCGAACCTGCGACCGTAGCAGTCGCGCGGTTCCAGACTGAAGCGCCTAGAACCGCTCGGCCATACCGGCTGGCGTGAGACGAAGAAACACTTCTTCCCAAAATAGTTGCAACGTCTAATGAGGCTCGTCGGGTGCCTGCTGTAATTGTAAGAGGACGCTGGAATTTGCTATGAGGCTGTCATGCCTGTACTGAATGTTGTGGTCGCCATTTTGAACACTTTCTACAGAGCAAACTGTTGTAGATTAAACAGTACATTATCTTTGCTGAATTTAAGATGCGTGTGCATTGGAGGTGGAAGAAGCGGTTAGCATTTGGACGGCAAGGGTGAAGAAGGGAGAAGGAACTAAACATGGTGGCTGTCGCAAAATGGGAGACAACGAATGCTAAGTTAGAATTTGAAATTATGTAATTATTCACAGATTCATTGTATCACATCAGCATAATCACTGCACTGTGCTCGTACTTCTGCGCTATATCCTGTACATGATGTGACAAAAGTCATGGGATAGCGAAAATCACATATACAGATCGCGTACTCAAAAGTATAAGAGGGCGCTGCACTGGCGGAGCTGTCATCTGTAGTCAGGTGATTCACGTGAAAATATTTCCGGCGTGATTATGGCCTTACGAAGGGAATTAACAGACTTTGAACGCGGAATGGTAGTTGGAATTAGACATATGGGGTATTCCATTTCGGAATTCAAAAAAAACGGAACATTTCGAGATTGACAGTGTCAGGAGTGTGCTGAGAATACCAAATTTCAGGCATTACCTCTCACTACGGACATCGCAATGGTCGACGGCGTTCACTTAACGATCGAGAGCAGCGGAGTTTGTGTGGAGTTGTCAGTCCTAACAGACAAGCAACACTGCGTGAAATAACAGCAGAAATCAAAGTGGGACGTACGACGAACATATCCTTTAGGACAGAGTGGCGAAATTTGGCGTTAACGGCCTACGGTAGCAGACGACCGACGTGAATGCCTTTGCTAACAGCAGGATATCGCCTGCAGCGCTTCTCCTGGGCTCGTGACCATTCGGTTGGACCCTAGACGACTGGAAAACCGTGGCCTGGTCACATGAGTCCCGATTTCATGTGGTAAGACCTAACAGTAGGGTTCGAGTGTGACGCAGACTCCGTAAAAACATGGACCCATGTTGTCAACAAGGCACTGTGCAAGCTAGTGGTGATTCTATAATGGTGTGGGCTGTGTTTACATCGATTGGAGTGGGACCTCTGGTTCAATTGAACCCATCATTGGCTTGAAATGGTTATGTTCGGCTACTTGGCGAACATTTGCAGCCATTCATGGATTTCATGTCCCAAGCAACGACGGAATTCTTATGGATGTCAATGCGCCATGTCACTTGGCCACAGTAGTTTGTGATTGCTTTGAAGAATATTCTGGTCAGTTAGAGCGAATGATTATGCCCATCCCGATCACCGAACGTGCAACGGCCTTGCGGCAGTGCATACACCGGTTCCCGTCAGATCACCGAAGTTAAGCACTGTCGGGCGTGGCTGGCACTTGGATGGGTGACCATCCGGGCCGCCATGCGCTGTTGCCATTTTTCGGGGGGCACTTAGCCTCGTGATGCCAATTGAGGAACTACTCGACCGAACAGTAGCGGCTCCGGTCTAAGAAAACCATCATAACGACTGGGAGAGCGGTATGCTGACCACACGCCCCTCCTATCCGCATCCTCAATTGAGGATGACACCGCGGTTGGATGGTCCCGATGGGCCGCTTGTGGCCCGAAGACGGAGTGGTTGCCCAACACGAATCCCATCCAACATTTATGGGACATAATCGGGAGGTTAGTTCGTGCACAAAATTGTGCACCGGCAACTCTTTCACAATTACGGACGGATATAGAGGTAGCATAGCTTAATATTTCTACAGGGGACATCCAGCTACTTATTGGGTCCATGCCACGTCTTTGCTGCACTACGCCAGGCAAAAGGAGGTCCGACATGATATTAGGAGGTATTCCATGACTTTTATCAGCTCAGCGTAGATTAACAAAAATTGAAATGACACAATTTCAGATACTTTACTGGAGTCATTCAGATATGATTTTATGAATATAGACTGAAGCGGGCAGTGAAAATTTGTACCAATACCGAGAATCGAACCCGTTTCTCCTGCTTACTACGCAGGTGCGTTAGCCAGTGGGTAAGCGGTTAGCCATTTGGAAGCCTACCTAGTATTCTGGAGACCCGGGTTAAATTCTCGGCCGTGGTACAAATGTTCACTCGCCGCTTCAGTGTATATACATAAAATCATTAAGAAATTTTTTTTTTTTTATTTCAGATAAAATTTGAAGACTACAGGACTTCCGTCATGGACAAACCTCATTTTGGTCAGAGCAGCTTTAACTCTTCCTATGGGTGTGGGGGGGTTTAAAGATGACTGAATTTCTTTTAAAAAATCAGAATATGTTATCCAGTGGTCAGTAAATTATGTGCAAAAACATGTACATTGATTGCTTCATTTGTTTTGTCAAAAAATCTTAGGAACCGCTTATTTTATAAGCTGACTCTGGAGAGCGGACCCATTAGGTGGCGCGAACTTCCGTTCCTGGTTATTGTGCGTTGAGCGGTTACTCTACTTCAAGCGGTCACACTGTTTCAAATGGGCTTAGAAGTAACTTGTGTGTTAGTGAGCTGTTAGCGTGATTTAGAACTGGTAAAGTGACAGATTTTGGGCGACTGGTGTCCAAGTGATTACTTTTGCTTCTGTTCGTAGTTAGAAGAATTCGAGGTTGAATGGGACTTAAAATCTGTGGGCCTGTCTCTAACTTGACGAGTGTTAAGCGATGGGGAGCACTGAACTCTGATCTAGTTCAGCTGCAATTTTCGAATTATTACTGGACAGACCTTTGGAATCCACTATCCACTCATGATACTGCAAAGTTTAGATGTGCTAATGGCGATATTTAGCTTTATTTATTTGTGAAGTGGCAGTTATTTTGTATATAGTTTAGCGGAATCGGAAACTGTATTTCACAAACCATTGGTGTTTATTAAGTATTTGGGAAATCTTCTACGACTTAAATACGCAAATACTCACTCCTTACTACACTTGATTATTATTGTTATTTTATTTCATGCTTATATGCATATTTGCACGGCCCACATTAAAATTATTTACGTGTTTTTACTGATGGAATAAATCGTCAGTTCGTTCAACCCAAATACTTTTATGTTGCCTACAATTTGTTATTCGATAGAATTCGACTCTTTTCACACTTGTATTAATATCACATTTATTTCAACTTGTATTTTATTTAGTTTCGCATAACTTGCCAAAACTTACGTAATTTAAACTGGAGGATCACAAGTTTGCAGCAAGTATAAGTGTTGAGCATGAACGTAGATGGTGCACGACTTGACCCTAACCTATGTCGAGGTAATATTAGAAACAGAGTCTTGAATTTGTCCAACTGTGTGTGCTTGTGTGTGTGTGTGTGTGTGTGTGTGTGTGTGTGTGTGTGTGTGTGTGTGTGTGTGAATGTTGCGATTGATTTTCTATCATGGACAATCATTTGGTGAGGTAAGATCATACTGCACGCCAGTACAGTTGCAACCGCTACATAATGAGACATTCTACACAAAGTTTCTAACGATATGTAGGTTTTATGTACGACGGACGCACAGGTAAAATCATACATTGGAGATGACAGCTGTCGTAGAGAGGAAGTGCGCCTATTGCCACAACGAAAGGAGTGTCTTGAGACTTTGGTGTAGTAAGAACTTGCACTGGCGTTGACGCTTCATTCGGCGCAGAATACAACTAGATTTGCAATATGAGCAGACTTGATCGCCGGTTGATCATGATTGTGTCATACAGGCACTGGGCTCTTCAGGTGTTAATAATACATCACGAATACCTCATTTCGTGGAAAACTACCGTGTTCAGAGACACCTGCCATGAGCGACAACGAATTCGTGCCATGGGTCACTGACGAAAATTGTGTCTTGTAAAAGCAGAAAGAAAGTAAACGGCGCTAAAGGTCACTCCCCAATTCATTGCCTGACAACATCAACTTGTGAACAGCCGTAGTCTACTATCCAAAACAATATCGTCATTTTGGTGTCCTGCAGCCACTGTCCCTACGTGTATCTTTCGTTGCACGTCATAGGAAGACTGAGATTAGCATGAGCGCCGTAACATCTGCATCGTTTACTCACATCATGGGAGAACGTAATTTGAGCCAATGAGCCTTCGTATACTCTTGTGAAAGGTACTAACCAACTCCATTTGACCAGGCCTCGGAAGGTCCAACGGTACCGACCGACTGACATGTCATCCTGAGCCGATAGGCGTCACTGGATGCGGATATGGAGGGACATGTAGTAGATACACCACTCTCATGGCCGTTGTCAGTTTTCGTGACCAGTGAAGTAACTCCTCAACTGGCCTCAGAAGGGCTGAGAGAACCCCGCTCGCCAACAGCGCTCGGCAGACTTGTAAGGTCACTCATCTAAGTACTAGCCCAGCCCGACAGTGCTTAACTTCGGTGATCTGACGGGAACCGGTGTTACCACTGCGGCAAGGGCGTTGACTTATGGCAGGTAGGAGTACATCTAAAAGCCACATCAGGCCACGGATACCGTTTCGCAAAGGTTCATGGACGACAGACCGATGATGTGCATTCTTTCGTTTGTTGTCGTAGAGCACTCCTCCAGTTAGTTGCACCTTCAGTCAATGTTCTACCAGGTCGGTCTCAGATTGTACTGTGGAATACTCAGCATATATGGGGGTACTTGTATGCCCCACTTTCCCTTCAGGATAGCATTTCCAAGTGAACATAGTTATCTATGCTCAGGCATAATTCGGCGGACATGGTGAGGAGCATCGGCTCATTCTTTGGCTCCGCAAGCAGAAAGGTGTTTACGTTACCAGGCTCGTTGCTCTTATTTTAGAGTGAAAAATATTATGCACCCATACTAGAAAATTCTGCATTCCATGAGCAATGATGCAGAATTCTCGAAGAAACAATTGACGAATTTTATGATCCGAATCCGCAGCTAACAGCAGCAGTTCGTCAGGCTAACTGTGTTCCAGTGCCACGTTAATTATCCGAGTTCTGGCGTTCGCAGTATTTTACAATTTTACAGCCGCCCCCGTGCTCGCTTGTGTGTTTTTGTTTGTTTGTTTGTACCGTTCAAAGATGGGCTTAGGAGTGCTGTGGCAGAGAGTGCTCCACGGCCAGAGACCAGGGACAGTTGACGGCGCAAAGCCGCTGATCGAATCTGGTGTCCAGCAGAGCCGGTGGGAAGTTTGCGTGGCTGGGTTCCGCCGTAAGTGGCGCAGCGCCCTAATGAGGGCTGCTGGCCCTAATCAAATTACTCAACTCCCAGCGGAAAGCCACATACTTGCCCAGCCTCCCGGCATCCACCTAACTCCCGATCGGATTTCACAGAAACTTCGCTGCACTGCTGATCCTTTTTTCCAATTCCACTAGGATTGGAAACAACGTCGCTTTCGTTGCAAAACAATGGCTCTTCCGATAAGACTGCATCAACGGTGCTTAGGAAATAACCCGAAATCCGTCAACAATAGAATATCTGCAGCGGTACAGCTTTTTGTAGTTGATATACGTGTGAAGACGCTACTCTTGAAAATTCGTGTGGTTATAAAATCTTAACATGGCTGTAAACAGTAACGGTATAGCGATAATCTTGGAAAGGATGAAAAGAATCAGCCGACCACTTGCGTATCGCAGATTTACTAGAACCCTTGACCTATAATCATAAAATTATCTTCTTTAGAGGGAGAGTGTGACGGTTGTTACTTGACAACAGCCGAACGGCATTAGTCTAAGGTACCTTATCAATACAATATGTAATAAGCGTCAATCTCCTTCTGAAGAATATAGTTTTATAATTATCGAAATATAGGTCAAGTTTTCTAATAAACCTGTGTTATGCAACTGGTTCACTGATGTTCTTCATACTTTCCTAGACTGTAACACGGTTATATTAACACGTCGTCTTCATTTACAAAATGTAGTTTGTGAACTACTTTGGTTAGATTAATCCATTTTTAAGAATAGTTGCCTAGGAAATGCTCAGAACCACAGCTGCATGATGTTCTTTGACATCAGATATATTTAGAATTCATGAATACAGTTTGTTCTACAATGTGGTTACCTTCCTTTGACTCTAAATAACTTCTGTGACGAATTAGTGTGAATTTCGTTCTCAACGATAGTGTATAGACCAACTAGCTCTCTGTAACGTCTGACGGAGTGCCTGGCTCCGGTTTTTCGACAATGATCAGCCACCTATACGTACCTAAAAATTGTTTTAACTACTTGTTTTTCATTATTCAGTTTTTAATAGTCAGTAGGGTTTTATGAAATACGACAGACCATAACGCAACCAAACGGGCAAGAATACGCGCTCGCGCGCGCGCGCGTATGTGTGTGTGTGTGTGTGTGTGTGTGTGTGTGTGTATGCGCGCGCGCGCCTGCATGAATTGTACAACATATAGTTCAGGACATATTACGTAAATATGACTAAACTGGGTGAGTGATAAACTGCGGCATCCTGTATGACGTTCTAGTTTATTATTTCATTGCTACTAACTCTGTTCACAAAACAGTTCCCAGGCAGAACCCACATAAACCACTGGATGAATTGCAAAATGATATCATTATACGACACATAGTCGCGACAGTCGTGACACAGTCGTGACAGGACGACACGTGACGTCATAAACATTGATATACGTGAAAATGAAATTGCATGACGAAATTCTCTTGTGACACAAGTGAAATATGTGTACAAATACGTGAAAAGTATTTGACATGTGCGTAACACGAGCAAAGGCAGAGTAAAAAGTTCATCCTAAGCCCCTGGAATGATTTCAACTAAATTGGGTGCACATGTTAGTTACCATCTGGAGAGAAATACTGTGGGGTAAGAATCACCAACCTCCTATTGGTGTGAGGGTGATAACATGGAGAGAGATGGGAGAGGAGAAGATGGCCAGATAGAGATGGGCAAGGAGGAGATAGGCACAAAAAGAACAGATAGCATCTTAGTATATATATATATATATATATATATATATATATATATATATATAAGGCTCACCGGCCACTTGACCATCTTCTTCTTCTGTGCGAATGCACAAACAGTGCCCGAACTCTTACGGGAATCGGCAACGCGCCGCGAGTAATGAGTATAATGGGCAGGGGCACTACGAATGTAGTGCGGGACAATACGGCGAGAATGTGGGTTTCGCGGGAGGCGTGTCAGAGATAAATCCCTGCAGTCGCGCTATCCTCTGTGTCCTCGGTGGCTCAGATGGATAGAGAGTCTGCCACGTAAGCAGCAGATCCCGGGTTCGAGTCCCGGTCGGCGCACACATTTTCATCTGTCCCCGTTGTATGTCAACGCCTGTAAGCAGCTAAGGGTGTTCAGTTCATTGTAATTCCAAATATTTAGTCTGTAGGGCTCCTTACAGTGTTTGGCGGAGGCTACTAGAGCACTTCAATTAGATGCCCTTTCTACTGGAGCTCACTTTGCCGCGGTGAGCGAGATGGGGCGAACATAAATCGCACATTTCAGTATATCCATTGTGGGTGACGAACTGCGACTGTGATTTAAATTGGCGTTTATCTGGTAATAAATATGCGGCCTGTCGCTTTTTTTACAATTTATTCAACCATGAACCTGCAGTGGACCGAAAACGTGTTCATGGTTGAATAAATCATAAAAAGCGACTGGTTGCATATTTATTACCAGATAAACGCCAATAAATTGTACAGCTTGGCGGAAACTGCCGAAGACGACACTACAAATCAAATGGTTCAAATGGCTCTGAGCACTATGGGACTTAACATCTATGGTCATCAGTCCCCTAGAACTTAGAACTACTTAAACCTAACTAACCTAAGGACACCACACACATCCATGCCCGAGACAGGATTCGAACCTGCGACCGTAGCAGTCGCGCGGTTCCGGGCTGAGCGCCTAGAACCGCATGGCCACCGCGGCCGGCGACGACACTACACCTCGCGTAATGACACAACAGCTTGCGCGGCCTGTATTAACATGTGGATAGCACTCTGATGCACGTGGGCCACAATGTTGGAGTGTACGCAGGCTCGATGCACTTGCGTAAATAGGCCTCGCGCTGCGCTGTGATATAGCTAACCGGTAAATTTCCTTAGTAGCGTGGAATGGGGCACGTGCCTGTTTGGTAGCACTCATCCGCTGGAACTGAGCGATGCAATACAGCTTAGATAGCGCGTAGTGGACAATAAGTTCCTCTTGCTCTGGTTCGCCACACGTAGTAGTGGCCTAGAGGCTAGAGGTTACTTTCTGAACCAGTATCACTTCATCCTCGCCTGTTCAGTCACGAATGTTCCACAGAAAGAACTATCGACGTTAAGCCTCCTTTGAGTTCGAACCTCTATAATATTACCTTCATGGTGTTTCCGAGAGGTATACTTGGGAAGAAGCAATGTATCAGTTGGCGCTTCTTGGAACGTACGCACTTGAAATTATAATATTAAACCACATTGTGATGCACAATGCTTGTCTCACAGTGTCTGTCACAGGAGCCGGTGGAGCGCCTCCATGACGCTTTCACGCTTACTTAATGAGTGTGTGATGAAACTTTCTAACCTTCTTTGGATCTTCTCTGTTTCCATTATCAATTACAACTGATATGAATCCAGAGCATTACTCAGGTACTGGTAGAACGAGGGTACTGTAAGCTACCGCCTTTGTGGGGGATTCCAAGGAATCAGTCTGGGCTCTGCTTTACCTGCGATTGGCTTAATTTGATCGTTCACTTTCAGTCATTCTGTACGCACACTCCTAGACATTTACTGGATCTGATTGCTTCCAGTGATTGTTATACAATCGTGTAATCATACAACAACGGTGCACAACCTGAAAATAGGAGTGTGGCGTGCAATTAGAGAGCAAAATGGGCTATAGGACGAAACGTTCTGAACCACACCACAACTTCTTATACGTATGTGAAGATTATTCTGCAACCTTTTCTTCAGAGAAGCAACGTTTAACGAAGAGGCGTACAGATAAATCATACAGGAAAATGAGAGATAACTTAACATCAACGCGTCTATGACAGAATTACGATGTGGTATCTATCATAGGAACAGTCCTATCCTGTGGGCAGGTGCTGCTGATACACTTGTATTGAGTGATAAAATGTGCCAGCGGGTTCTCAGGCTTCTTTCCCAAGTCGCCTCTGCAAGTTCAATTTTATCATTTAATACTGTCCGAGTATTGTGCCGTCGCGTCATGCGGTGATCAGGGAGGGGGTTACTGGGTCCCGCGCTACGCCGGACAGAGAGCTTTCAGCGTACGTAGACCACATACAAATGTTTTCACACATCGCGGTACTCTTTCTGATGCATCTTCACGAAACCTATGACGTCGGTCAGTTCACATAATTATCTCTTAACGACTGCGCCTTGAAGCTGACTGAAGAAATCCGCACAATAATCAAGCTTCCCAACAGTCTGGGGTCCTCTAAAATTAGTCTTGCTATTTTTTTTAGACATAGACTTATCAATCTATTATCGTACATGAAACTAGCCGCGCGGGGTAGCCGCGCGGCCTAGGGCGTCTTGTCACGGTCCGCGCGACTCCCCCTGTCGGAGGTTCGTGTCCTCCCTCGGGCATGGGTGTGTGTGTCGTCCTTAGCGTAAGTTAGTTTAAGTTAGATTAAGTAGTGTGTAAGCTTAGGGACCGATGACCTCACCAGTTTGGTCCCGTAAGACCTTACCACAAATTTCCAAAATTTCCAAACATGAAGCTAGTTGAAAGACCGTGTACATGCATTTAATTAAGTGGAATTGCTACGTCTTGAGAGCTGAAGTTGTTCATTCCGCTTAAAAGTGCATTCATATGGGTGTGCGAACAGTTAAGAAGCGATGTCTACTTGTTTATTACGTTTACTTACAGTTACGCAAACCTTCCAAGTATCATCTGCGTAGTTAGAACTTGCGTAACCTGTTCCGATGATTTTGCCACGGATAATTGCAACCTGACAAGCTGTCTGATGAAGTGGACAACGTAACGGTAAGACTATTCACAAACTTCAGGATTAAATGATTTATGTTTTAGTGATTCACAGATTCTCATCGTTTTAATTTAAGCGAAAGTAATTGTACAAGAGACATTAGAGAAAAAAGGAAGCAATGATTTTAATGTTGGAATGTGATTGTAATCGTGGTGTCTACATTTGTAAACTAAGTATTAAGCTACTAAAATTATGTAACTTTTTGTTATAGACTGTTGCAGTGCATTTCCTTCGGACTTGTGAGGTACGTATGAAGATACTGAACAAACTCACTTGAAAGTCAGTATAATGCAATTATTAAAAAAGGGTTTTGCGATGGAATAACATGGGATAACACGTAAAGTCGTGTCGGACCTCCTTTCGCCAGCGTATTGCAGCTGCTCGACGTGGCATGGACTCAACTAGTCTTTCCAAATCCCCTGCAGAAATATTAAGCCATGCTGCCTCCACAGCCTTCGATAATTGCGAAAGTGTTGCCGGTGCACGTTTCTGTGCACGAACTGACCTTTCTATTATGTTCCATAAATGTTCGATGTGATTCATGTCGGGCGATCTGGATGGCCAAATCTTTCGCTCTATTTCTCCAAGATGTTCTTCAAACAACCGTGGGCCGGTGATAAGGCGTATCGTCATCCATAAAAATTCCATCGTTGTTTGGGAACGTGAAGTCCATGAATGGCGGCAAATGGTCTTCAGCAGCTGAACATAACCATTTCATGTCAATGATGGGTTCAGTTGAACCAGAGGACCCAGTCAATTCCATGTTAACACAGTCCACACCATTATGGAACCACCACCAGCTTGCACAGTGGATTGTTGGCAGTTTGGGTCCATGACTTTGTGGGGTCTGCGCCAGTCTCGAGACCTATCACCAGCTCCTACCAACTGAAATCGGGACTCACTTGACCAGGCCATGGTTTTCCACTCCTTAACGGTCGAACGTCCGCCCCTGGTACGTGAGTGGTCAGCGCAACAGAATGTCAATCCTAAGGGCCCGGGTTCGATTCCCGACTGGATTAGAGACTTTCTCCGCTCAGGGACTGGGTGTTGTGTTGCCCTCATCATCATCATCATTTCATGCCCATCGACGCCCAAGTCGCCGAAGTGGCGTCAGATCGAAAGACATGCACCTGGCGAACGGTCTACCCAACGGGAGGCTCTGGTCACACAACATTTACATTTCCAACCGTCGAACAAATGTGCTCGCGAGCCCAGGAGAGGCAAAGGCATTTGCTGTTAGGAAAGGCATTCGCATCGGTCGTCTGCTCCCATAGTCCATTAATGCCAAATTCCGCCGCATAACGGATACGCGCGTCGTACTCGCAGTTAAGTGTAGGCCGTCGGGCACAGCATTGTCCGTGATGAAAGGTAATTTCCGAAATCTAGGATTGTCCTTGGATCTCGGAATATTGAATTCCGCAGTGATTTACGAATTTGAATGATCCATGTGTTCAAAATTTTTTATTCCCACTCATGCGGCCATAATCACGGCAAACACCTTTTCTCATGAATCACCTGAGTACAAATGACAGCTCCGCAAATGCACTGCCCTTTAATACCTTGTGTACACGGTACTACAACAATCTGTATAAGTGCACATCGCTATACTATGACTTTCTGCACCTCAGTGTATATCCTCAGGCGTGATGAGTATCAGTATGCTGGTAATTTGGCAGCTACTATATAAATAAATAAATACATCAACTTCCTTTTAATCAATACAGATGTGTCACCTACCATGTTATTAAATCGTTTTTAATAAGTATCATGCGAACGACATTACTCTTTCCATGTAGCACTACAGAAAGATGTGTGAGGTTGCTGCTTGACCTGTGATGGACTGTCGTATCTAGGGATTAATTGTTCGAAATCTGTTACTCTTAATTTCTCTGTTATTGACGAGATGCAATTGTATATGCTCTGGGGTCTGCATTTCATCAATCATTTGTATGCACAGCTCATTAATCACTTCAGTTTTGCAATATCCCTCAGTGGTCCCAAACATAAACAGGAATGTTACAGGTTATCACGTCACGACCTTCTGCCTATGCTGATTAATATATTACTATATTCCAATTCTAGAACTTCCAAATTTCTGCATGTTATATTAACACCAGGTGTGCCTTGATAATGTAAGTGATCCGTTTGAGTTTGGTTAAGGGCGTATGTAATTGCTAAAGGAAAAAGAAAGTATAGGACGAAAAGTGTTTCAACTCAGGTTGAAAATATTTCTAAAGCCGTTTATTTTTCAATACTGCTAAGAAAATTGGATTTCCAGCTGTAGTACTTTATCCATCCTCAGTAACTCTAAGAGTACTTGTCGAAAAAACCAGCAACCTGTTGCACAAAAGAAATTTTATTTCTTGACTGGTTTCAGGGACTTGTTGCCCTTCTTCAGAAGATTAAAATTATAAACTATTACCGAGCATCAAAAGTAAACAGGGGTATTCAGCATATTACTGTAGTGGCAACTGTAGTTGACATAAAACAAATATAGTACAAGGAAACAAAACAACAAGTGCTGCTATCATGCAAGGAGTGGAGCTAACCAGCTAATGACAAAATCTGTTTGTGTAACTGGTTGCTGATTTTTTCAGCAAGTTCCAGCTGTGTTAATTATTCAGGCAGTCGTCTAAAGCATCTCCACCTCTACCAACGACCTTCTGTAATAGTTCGTCATCATTTAATATGTGTTTAGTACACAGAGTACCAGTACCACTTGTTTCACGGATGTTGAGTGGGAAGAGCGAATAATTGTAAGCTTATGTGTTAGCCAACCTTCCAGCGTTTTTATCGTCAGTATCATTCCGCGATGTGTATTTTGCAGGTAGCAAATATGTGTCTTCAGTCCTCTAAGAAAATGAATTTTCTGGATTTCAGTAGTAACCTTTTTACTGTGAACAGCAGTGAAATGGAGTTTTGTAGAGAATAAGTGTGTCTTGACTGAACAGGCTTGTGATGGATCACGCAGTTCTTCTCTGGATATTCTCTTTTTGTTTTGTAAATCCTTCTGGGCAATGGTTTCACGCAGATGGGGTATTCTCAAGAGTTTTTCTGTCAATCCTGCTGGATAATGATTCCATGAATTTGAAAAATACTCAAGAATTGGTCGGAGAGACATTAATAAGTAACCACTTTGGTACATGGGTTCCAATGAATCTCATTCTGGGATCCAGTTCTAGGTATAGCTATACATGTTAATAGATTAATAGCCCCCGACGCCTTTTTCTGACTATGCGTGAAGGCTACTCTCAGGAACTACCGCAGCGATATTGATATAATTTTCAGTTGTAAATAGTCTGATTCACGAAGGAAGGATCGCGTATATACGAGGGCGTGCTGGAAAGTAATGCCTCCGAAACTTTTATGTAAAAACTTTTAAAGCTTTTTTTAAATAAGATAAACGTTATTAGTGTTCTACATATTTATTATTCAGTTCACATATTTATTTCTGAACATAGTCATCCTGATGACGAAGATATTTCTCCCAACGAGAGACCAGTTTGTTGATGCCCTCACTGTAGAATGTTTGACTTTGTTGACGAAGCCACCACCTCGCCTCTGCTTGCACCGGTTCATTGTTATCAAAGATAAGTCCGCGACGGTGCTCTGTAAGTTTCAGAAACATATGAAAATCGAATCGGGCCGAGTCGGGACTGTATAGACGATGATCGAAGATGGTAAACAAAGGTGTCGACTTGTTGCAGATGTCTCAGCGCTCGTGTGTGGTCTAGCATTGTCATGCTGACATGTTAACACGCTACGTTTCGGGACACTCCAACATCAGAGGGCTGCAAATGTCTGGACATGAAGAATAAAGATATAGAATACTAGTAACGTTTATTTTATCTAAAAGCTTTGAGAGTTTTCACATAAAAAAATTCGGAGACATTAGTTTTCAGTACGCCTTCGTAATTAACTACCGCTGCGCTAGACAAATCGTACTGTCGTTGATACTTAATGTTGCCCGTGCGAATCCGGGGCATATAGGTAGTATATATTCTTATAGTTGTTCCACCTTACTTCTAATACATAAATGTTCGGCCGTAGTACCTGATTAGGGCCACTTGATTTCGATAGTGTGATCACATAAAATGATTTCATTTCACCTGTTTGCGTACATGTGTTACTTACCATCGTACTGAAAAATAGATTCCAGTCTGAAAATCTGAAAATCTTACGGCCCTTAGGTAACAGCGGCAAAGGCTACATCGCACAATTACATTGTCTTACGCATTGCAGTGCCTCTACCAATGTGTAACAAAACCTGTAAGGTGATCACAAATAAATGATTCTACGATCGAGACTTTGCCGTAAGTATATGTTGAATAGAATGATTGCGGGCCTCTACCGAGATTCCATGTCTTATATCATAATAAGCTGATAGTATTCCAGCATGCCATACTAGTATTTTGTCGATACAATCTCTCTAATTATGTGTAAATTTTCTGTAACTGCCCAGTATCTAAGAGGCAAAGTACTTTAAAAATACAAGGACGCGCATGGGTATGTGCATGGAGAGATTTGTGAATAAGCGTAAAACTCACTAAGGTACAGTAGATTTCTATGCTTGGACAAGTCCCTCACTGTTCGACGTACACTCGTCCCAGTGTGCAGCGGAAGAAAGCATAAACATCTTGCGAAAAAACAGTTGCGCAGTTTTTTGTTGAACAGAGACGGTCTACTGAAAATATGTTGACGACTGTTTCAAATGCCTTTGGGACAGAAAAGAAATTTGATAACACTCGACGCTTGTGTCGACCAGCAGTATTCACATAAACAGACAGACACGTAGAAAGTGCGACAGATGCAGTCTCAGAATCGTCAGTGTTCTCGGAAACTGACAGTGGGGTATTGGGATTAGCAGGGAGACTGTTAACGCCATCGTTCGCAAGATAATACAGTGAGGTGACAAAATGTCGTGGGATACCGATATGCACATATACAGATGACGGTAGTATCCCATACGCAAGGTATAAAGGAGCAGTGCATTGGCGAAGTTGCCATTTGTAGTAAGATGATTCATGTGTAAAGGTGTCAGACGTGATTATAGCCGCACGACGGGAATTAATAGACTTCGAACGCGGCATGGTAGTTGGAGCTAGACGCGTGGTCCATTCTGCATCTGAAATCATTACGGAATTCAGTATTACGAGATTCAAGGTGACAAGAGTGTGGTCGAGAATACAATATTCCAGACATTACTTCTCATTACTCATTAGGACAGTACGGCGAAATTTGGCGTTAATGGCGTATGGTAGCAGACGACCGACGCGAGTACCTTTGCTAACAGCACGACATCGCCTGCATCAGCTCTCCTGGATTCGTGACAATATCAGTTGGACCCTAGACTACTGGAAAACCGATGTCTGGTCAGATGAGTCCCGATTTCAGTTGGTAAGAACTGATGATAGGTTTCGAGT
Organism: Schistocerca americana; assembly: GCF_021461395.2. NCBI lineage: Eukaryota > Metazoa > Arthropoda > Insecta > Orthoptera > Acrididae > Schistocerca > Schistocerca americana. Next base: position 424,012,284 of record NC_060130.1, on the reverse strand, counting down.
GGGGAGCAGACCCTACGAACTCATGGACCCAAATTGCCAACAAGCCACTGTGCAAGCTGGTGGGGGCTCCATAATAGTATGGGCTGTGTTTACATGGAATTGACTGGGGCCTCTGCATCAACTGAACCCATGATTGACTTGGAATGATTATGTTCAGCTACCGGAAGACCATTTGCAGCCATTCGTGGACTTCACGTTCCCAAATAATGATGGAGTTTTTATGGATTACAATGCGCCATGTCACCAGGCCACAATTGTTCCCGACCGGTTTGAAGAACATTCTGGACAATTCTAGCGAATGATATGGCCTCCCAGATTGCCCAACAGGAATCACATCGAATATTTACGGCACATAATCGAGAAACCAGTTCGTGCACTAATCGTGCACCGACAACACTTTCGCAATTATGGACGGCTATAGAGGCTACATGGTTCAATATTTCCGCAGGGGACTTCCAACGACTTTTCGAGTCCATGTCACGTCGAGATGCTGCAATACACAGGGCAAAAGGAGGTCCGACACGATATTAGGAGGCTCAGAAGAGTATTTTGTTGGTATACTTTATATACTGTAATACTTTTCAGTTAACTTTGCAGATGCATCATAAAGATCTAGGAGCTGCTGGGGAAAATTAGCATCTGCCACAGCTTGTGTGGCACCGGAAGATAGGGCAGATGGTAGAGAGCTTAGCAGCGAAGCACGTGGTCAGCTGAGAGAGCAAACAGCGCCGAGGGCCTCTTGATCTCCCTCGGCGTCCCCAAGGCACGCGCCGCTGCACCCATCAGCACGCAGCTTGTCCGTCTCTTCCACGTTTCTGAAACCTCCATTCTGTTCTTATACTGACATTCGCACGGATATTCGGCGGTCTGTCATTTAACACTCACGACTGGACTAAGTACTCCTCTAGACTTTTCTTCAGTGACGCGCATCTGTATGTTTTCCAATCGCATCCACACACTTTCCACTAGCTCGTCGTCTTGGTCTTTCATATTGCTAGAGAGAATAACTTCGGTTGATCTACCCCTCTCTAAACAAGGAAATATGCGACGTCATTCACATGAGCACGGAAAGGCATCCGTTAAATTTTGCTTACACTATAGGTCACACAGATCTAAAGGCTGTCAGTTCAACTAAATGCCTAGGAATTACAGTTACGAATAACTTAAATTTTAACGATCACATACAGGGTGACAATTATTGAACTATATGAAACAAAATCGTCATTACTTCTGAACGGTTTGCGTTAGGACGTTCAAACTGCAAGTTTGGCCGCGGGGCATGATGAGAATTAGCATGCGAATGAGCAAGCGCGTTATTGTTTCAGTCATTTGCAAGTGAAAATGTCACGGTCCAGCGTGCCTGCGCGTATAGCGCTTGTAAAGGCCTACTATGTGAGAAATAACAGCCCACCTGTGGTTCAAAGGAAGTTTGCGACCGATTTCAAGCTGAAGACAACCGGTCCAAGTGTGTTAACAATCAAGAATTTGATTCGCAACTTTCAGAGAACGGGTAGTGTTCGCGATATAAGTGTTGGCAATGTCGGTCGTCCAAAAAGAGTGAAACGCCTGAAAACATCGAGAAGACACGCGCTGTATTTCAAACCAGCCCTAGGAAATCAATCAGACGAGCTGCACAACACCGGGAGACACTGCGACAAATTGTTGTTGAAGACCTGCATCTCTTTCCATACAAAATTCATACCCATCAGCCATTAACACCCTGGACAATGGAACAGCGGTTGTGATTCGCCAACACTATTGTTCCCAGAATTGACGAACAGGACTTTGGTGTGAATATGGTTTGGTTAAGCGATGAAGCCCACTTTCGTTTGGATCGGCTCGTCAGTAAGCAAAATTGGCGCATTTGCGAGACTGAGAATCCGCATTTCGCGATCGAGAAGTCTTTTCACCCTCAACAGGTGTCTGTGTGATGTGCAATGTCCGGTGGAATATACCTTGATGGTACGGTGACTACCGAACGGTACGTAAAGGTTTTCGAGGATGACTTCATCCCCATTATCCAAAGTGATCCTGATTTTGACAAGACGTGGTTCATGCAAGACGGAACTCGACCCCATCGCAGCAGGAGAGTGTTCGGTGTCCTGGAGGAGCACTTCGGGGGCCGCTTTCTGACTCTGGGGTACCCAGAGCCCACAGGCATAGGCCTCGATTCGCCCCCATATTCCCCGAATCTGAACACATTTGACGCCTTTTTGTGGGTCTGTATTAAAGGCAAGGTGTACAGCAATAACCACAAAACCATTGCTGAGCTGAAAAGAGTCATTCAGAATGTCATCGACAGCATCGATGTTCCTACACTTCACCGGGTCATGCAGAATTTCGCTGTTCGTCTGCGCCACATCTTCGCCAAAAATTGCAGGCATATCGAGCATGTCATAACCTAAATCCGAATATCTGTAGTGAGGCTTACGTGTTGAATAAAATGTAATTGATTTAGGGTTTTCTTCATACAGCTCAATAATTGTCACCCTGTAGATAACGTGGTGGGATAGGTGACTGCGTTTTATTCATTGAACAATTAGAAGATGCAACAAGTCTGCTAAAATGAGTGTCTACACTACGCCTGTCCGGTCTCTGCTAGAGAATTGCTGTGCCGTATGAGAGCCTTGCCAGATATGGTTGACGCAGAACATCGGTTAAGTCCAAAGGAGGGCAACTGGTTTTGCATTATAGTGGAATAGGGGAGAGGATGTCACGGCTATGATACGCGATATGGGGTGGCAATCACGAAAACAGAGGCGTTCTTCCTTGCGGCGAAATCTTCTCATGAAATTCCGATCGTCAGCTTTCTTCTCTGTATGTGAATTCAACAATAATAATAATAATAATAATAATAATAATAATGATAATCTCTTGTAGTTCAATGCCACTTCGGCCACTTGTGCGACCTTAAACCCATCGCAGTTATTCAACCGAGGAAGGGAGATACTGGCACACCTGCTGGCCGTTAATCGTTATGTATCAAGCGAACTGAACATCCGTATCAAGAGTGGTGGTGCTCACCAACTACCACACAACACCCCACTCTATATGGGGTATTGCCTTTCACTCACGTCCTGTGCCCTACTCAGTTGCAGGCTGTGTGTATATGCAGCTCGCCGTTGTCTAGCGTGTGAGAAATAGTGCGATGGAAATGTGACTTATTCCATCGAAGAACTGGCCAATGTAGAAGAAATGTGTCCGGTAACAGTACCGGAAGAGAGAGAGATCGGCACTAAGACCTCCAACGTCGCCACATCCTCACGTGAGAGCTTACAAATAGGGCCTTTGCTCTGTCCTGAACATGAAAGAGGCCCAAGCCCCCTGTCTCCCTTGGGAGGGTCAGTGCTTATAGTGGACCTTAAACGCCATGCCCATATAACAAAGGATTCCACAGCCACCAGCATACGGCAGACCAGAGATAGCGGGATCAAAACCATCTGCGCAACATAATGAAGGAGCAAAGCCAAATAGATATTGGCGTATCACGTCCGTTGCAAGATTTCTAGAGTCCTAAGACGGCGATCAGTTAACCTTGCTCTGATGTCGTTTAACAGACCCCTGCAGTTGAGGGCTATCGTGTTCTGCATGCCAGTTGCGAAGTCAATGCCCAAGAAACGTATCGTGTCACTTATTAGTAGGAAGGCGACGCACCCATCGGGCAGCCCTTTACCTATTGACAGAGCATGCGATTTTTGGACGTTGCGACTACTGCCTGATGCCGCACCGTAGGTCGCTACCCACGCCAATGCTTCGCAAAGATTACCGCCGCCACGAAGTAGGAATACCGGACCGTCGGCATAGGTAGTGCAGTAAAAAGTGTGTCCGCCGAGTGTCATATACGTGAGAGGTTTCCGGAGGCCACAAACCAGCGATTTCTAGGTGAAGATGTGCAATATCGTTGTCTCATCGAGCGCTGGGTCAGGATTGTCTTCGTGAGAGGGCTATTGTATAACACACTGGACGTCGCACTGCGAAGAAGAAGCATCACTACCTCTACGATGATGCCCAGGTACTCCATATGTCGTAGGACAGCCGTAAAAAACCCGTGGTCAACACTACCTAAATGTCTGGCTGAAGTCGAGGGAGGCCAAGGCCCTAGGTATTTGACGAGCCTGGGCAAGTGCAATCATGTCGCGATACCGACAGAGTGCAGTACGCACGTAATGGTCGCCTTCTAACGATGCCTGGTCGTGTGAAACAACATAACGGGCCCTTTGCTCGAGACGTGTCACCAGCAGTCGAGTGAAAATCTTCATGTCACTGTTGGGTAAGATCAGGGGGCGATAATCACAGACCCTGTATCCACCTCGTGGTCTAAGTATGGGTACAACCAGTCCTTCGAGGAAGTCTCCAAGGCGCTACACCAAGCGGGCAGCAGATCACGGCAGATGTCCATCGAGGCTGGCGCCAGTAAATGCTGGAAAGCCCCATAGAACATAGGGAGGCCATCGAGTCCCAGCGACTTATGAGCTTCTCCACGTCTGTATCACTTCAAGGATCTCCTCCTCCATTACATCTTCAATACAATCCGTTGCACAGCCAGGGGGATCATGCCAAAACTGAGCTGAGAGACCTCCGCGATCACCTCTTGGGGATGGCGATGCTCCAAGTACAAATTAGGGTAGTGGGAGTGAAGGGCGTTCCGTACATCATGCTGAGTATCGAGGCTTTATCCATCGTCCGTCGTGACAACGTGGATCAGGGCCTTTCTCCATCGTCGTCTTTCGACATGGATATGGTACGTAGACGACTCGAGAGCGAGCCATGATGATCGTCGATCGCCTCCTCAAGGTGGCGGGGTGCTAGGATAGTGATCTGGGCCTTGGCGCTATTCATCATCGTTTGCCGTGAGGGCGAATGCAGCAGTGTAGAACATTCCTGTAGAATTGTGTAACAGAAATCGATCGAATGTAGCCACTATATCGCTACGTTTTTGCCATAGTCAATCAAGGTCTTTTGGAGGCAGGCTTGGTGCAGACTGGTAGCCGCCACACTGGGGAGTGCAGGAGTCCCACGTGGCCTCTATGAGCAGCCGACATTCTGGAGAAGCAAGATTCACCTTCCATGGACCATGGCTGTGCCATACACTCTGAAGGCCGAGGTCGATGGTACAGATATAGGCCACGTGTTCAGGAAACGCTATGCGCCACACTTTGGCAGCTCTCGTCGCCCTGACAATAGAGCATGAAATGTAAACCTGATTGATGCTGCTAGATGAATGGCAAGTATAGCGTGTAAGGCCAGACCATTCGCCATGAACATGGTCCCACGACTCCACGAGCTCGAGGTTATTATCAATTGGGGCAAGTTCTGTGCACAGAGTGTGACTTGGTAACTGATCCTCGAGTGCTTGGATGCAGTTGAAATCCCCTAACTGTACCAAGGCATCCTGCCGTCTCATAAGGAGGTGCATGACCGCATCAACGAAGAACGTAGATCGCTCACTACGCCTACCAGGTCCAGACGACACAAATATATTGATGAGTGTGACTGCTTGCGTAGTGAGAGCCATACCTCTGGCGTAAGAGAGATCTCGACGTCTTTGGCAAGTATACCTCCTGTGAAATCTTCGACATGCATCTCATGAAGAAGGGCAATGTCAGTGTCCGCTGCGACGAGTGTGTCCTGAAGCATGGCCATTTTATGGCGAGCACATATGTTACTGAGTTCAACTATTGCTAGGCGGTGAATCTGATGGGCTGTCCCCTCCATTAAGTTGTTCAGTTTAGCGTTTGCGGCCGCCAGGGGCGGCCCCATCTTAGCTGCTGATGCCTCTGAAGAGTATTGTCAGTGGAGCACGTGTGCACACTCTCAGCATCAGAAGGCGGACTTACGGCTGCAGGCGTAGGTACTATAGTCGCTGCAACATCGTGACGGGACATATGGGCTGCGCTTTTAAAAAGTGGGAGGGGGGGGGGGGGTAATTCTACACAGTGCCTGCCTGGGTCGTGGAGTCTTTTGCATCATCTGATGGCAGGTCCTCACCCTGTTAACAGTTCTGAAGGAAGCAATCGTCAAATGGCGTACGAGTCTCGTCTTGCGTTTTCGCTGGGACCGTTGTTTGCGGACATCTTGTTCCATGTCGGAGTGCGGGCAGCAGTCAGCCGACGCTGTCCCCGTCGGGAGGAAGGCAGAAGTCGTTACAGCTCCTGATTCGACACACATGTTCTCAAGAGGGTCAGGCTGTGGGTATGAGTGGTCGTTTTCCTAGCCAGTTCGAACAGTGACAACGTGGAAGGAGGTGAGGGTCCGCCACGCAGATGTCAGTCATCAACGGCTGCAGGATGTGTCGGTCCTGGGCAACAACATCTGTTGCTTTCGTAATCGCCGCGTTCTTGGTTCAAATGGCTCTGAGCACTATGCGACTTAACTTCTGAGGTCATCAGTCGCCTAGAACTTAGAACTAATTAAACCTAACTAACCTAAGGACATAACACACATCCATGCCCGAGGCAGGATTCGAACCTGCGACCGTAGCGGTCGCTCGGTTCCAGAATGTAGCGCCTAGAACTGCACGGCCACTCCGGCCGGCGCCACGTTCTTGAGGGGGAATGCAGTGGGCGTCGTAGGAGTTGCAACATTGCCGACCAGTTTGAGAAACAGTCTACATTGTATGCATGCCAATCGGGCAAGGCTTTCCCGGCCACAACTGGCACAAGTACGTGGCTGTCCACCATATATGGCCCTGTAGCCCCCGATAACTACGTAGGCTGGCACATGCTTCGTCAATTCAATCTTGATTTTCCACACACCGTTTAAGACGTCATGCGTCTCAAACGTTCGCCACTTTTCAGCCACTTGGTTTATCACGGTACTGTATAGTTTGAACGCTGTCATCACAATATCAGGCGTTACTTCGAAAGGGAGCTCCAAGATCTTGAGAGTGCGGAAGCCATATTCTGCATGGTCTATCGGCTGTCCGAATGACTAAATTTGAGATCACGACCGTCCGAGCACACGACATCTGTGCACATCTTCTCATTTATCAGTTTGATGCAGACGACGCTGCTGCTAATTGATAAGTGGATCCCAATGATGTCTCAAGGGCCAATATGAAGATCGTCCTGTGCCATGGCACTCTCGAAAAAGAACATGCTGCAGCAAGAAGGTAAATGGGTAACACTCGTGCGGGCGCTGCACGCCAGGAGGGACACAAACAAGATGTCCTCGCGTCATTGCGCCAAAGGTACACCTCGGCTACGCAGGCGGTTTTCGTTATCTGATTATACATTACTTTAATATTTTTTCTGTTGATTTTCATAATTAATTTCAAACTTTCACAATTCCGCTCTTACATTAGTTATCTGCCCCAGAGGCAGCCAGATCAAAATCAGCAACAAAAAATACAGGGTCCATTAATAATTTTTTTGATTCTCTCAGTTTAAGATCTGAGAGCATTCACAAGAGCCACTCAGAATAGCTTTTTCTGATACAAAACCTCATTGTTCAACTCGTCTTTCAAGCTCCCCATGAAGTTAAATGAAAGCTGTAGCACTGTTTTATTTGGCGAAGAGTTCTCGGGCTTCCAGCCGGGTGGCGGTGTCTTCAAACAGCGACGTTTCGACGAGTGACATACTCATCATCTTCTGGCGAAGTGCCGATACTTTGCGGATGCCGGTCCCTTTATACCTGCGGTGTGCCCCCCACCACCTGGCCGCGGGAGGCTGGGTCCAGAGGAGCCGGCGGGCGAGGTGGAGGGGGAAGCGGGTGCGCCGTTCGTGTCTCCGTCAGAGCATTCTGATTGCGTCTCGTGAGCTGGACGGTTCTTGTTGCGTTCCTGGCGTATTGTGGCTAATGCTGGATTCCAGGCCGCGCTCAGTTGATAGCCTTCGTCCCTGTTCACAAGGTTCTCGTGGACCCGTATTTCTATTGATTCTTTAATGACGCTATCCCAATAGCTCCCGGCTCGGCATAGCACCCTGGTGTTTTCGAAGTCAAAGGTGTGGTTTTCTTTGATGCTATGTTCAGCTATAGCAGATTTCTCTATCTGTCCAAGTCGAACATGCCTGATGTGTTCCTCGCACCTTTTTGAGATGCAGCGCTGCGTTTGACCAATGTACTGCACACCACATTCGCAGGCAATGTTGTATATACCAGGTGTGTTTAGTTTGAGTGGGTCTTTAGCTGAGCCCAGCAGCTCTTTCGTCTTCGGCGGTGGTCGGAAGACGGTATTTATGTTAGATTTTCTTAATAGCCTCCCGATTTTGGCTGATGTGGGCCCCAAATATGGAAGAAAGGCGAGTCTCTTGTTAACTTCCTCTTCCTCTTCCTGAACTTTGTCAGCCTGTCTCCTCTTGAAGGCCCTGCCAATCTGTGTTTCACTGTACCCGTTTTTCCGAAATACCTCTCTTAGGTGGTGTAATTCGTCTGAGAGGCTTTCTTTGTCACAAATGACGTGCGCCCTATGCACCAAGGTGGTCAGTACTGACTGGCGTTGCGCCGGATGGTGGCAGCTGGTTGCATGGAGGTACAGGTCTGTGTGTGTCTTTTTTCTATATACTGAATGGCCCAGCGTGCCATCCGCTTTCTTCCTGATCAGTATGTCCAGGAATGGAATACAGCCATTCTCTTCTACTTCCATCGTGAAGGTTATATTCTCATGTATGCCGTTTAGGTGGTCCATAAACTCCTCCAGTGCCTGCCTGCCATGCTGCCAAATCACGAAAGTGTCGTCCACATAGCGGAAGAAGTGCCTGGGTTTACGGTGAGCAGTTTGTAGTGCCACCTCCTCAAAGTGTTCCATATAAAGATTCGCGATCCCTGAAGCAAGGGGAGATCCCATGGCCACTCCATCCACTTGTTCATAATGCTCTCCATTGCACTTGAAGTAGGTGGTCGTAAGTGCATATTCAAAGAGCTTCACTGTTTCAGGCTCGAAGTGCCGATTAAGGAGCGCCAAGGCGTCTTGTAGCGGTGGTGACGTCGAAGCTCACGAGTAGGTCATCACTCTGTATTCGGATGTCCTTCAGTATTCTAACGAAATCCGCGGAGTTTTTCACGTGATGACTGCAGTGTCCCACCAGTGGTTTCAATAGTGTCGCCAGGTATATGGCCAGTCCATAACTGTGCGAGTTGATAGTGTCCAGAATCGGCCGTAGAGGCACCCCATCTTTGTGAATCTTGGGCAACCCATACAGGCGCGGTGTCGTTGGCGCTCTGGGATACAGCCGTTTCTGCACTGCCTCTGGTAGATCTGAGTCCTTCAGTAGCGCCACGGTTTTCCTGGTCATCGTCGATGTATGGTCCTTGTTGAGCTTCCTGTAGGTTGGGTCTTGCAGCAGAGAGCAGATTTTCTGTTGGTAGTCGACTGTGCGAATCAGCACCGTCGCATTTCCCTTGTCTGGTGGGAGGACCATGATGTCAGCATCATCCCTCAGTGCGCGGATAGCCTCTCGCTCCTGCGCAGTAATGTTAGCTTTAGGGAGTCGTGACTTGTCGATGATCCTGCAGGTCTCCCTTCGGATCTGCTCAGCTTCCTCCTTGGGTAGGCCCCGGATTGCTTCCTCTACGCTGCTGATGATGTCCCGTTTCGGTATGGCCCTTGGTACAGGTGCAAAGTTCAACCCTTTCGTGAGGACAGAAGTTGCGGCTGCATCTAGCACCTTATCTGTCAAATTTACAATAGCTCTGGTGCTATTTGTCACCTTCTGGGTCGACTGAGCTCCAGAGAGTCTGCCGAATTTGTTGATCTGTTTTGCGGCAACATGTCGTTTCTGCACCTCACTGTCGGCGTGAGAGCTGCAGTCAACCCACTCCCAAGTGTGTGCCGGTAATGCTTCTGCCATTTTCAGGTGACATGCGATCAGGATGCGTGCATTCTTGTCCAGTTCTTGCCGTGTGTAGTGAATGCGTTCCTGACAATGGCCATCCCTGCTCGCCGTAAAATACGTTCGGTTTTCTTCGTTTTCACAGGATGTCTTAATTCCGCAAATCGTGGCAAGATGTTCTTGTCTCGGCAACGTTGGAGGAAAGCCAGAGAGCTGAACAATTTGGCTTTCCTGTTGCGTTCTTTCTGCAGTAGCTTGAAGCTACAGAGCATCTCCTCCCCGTAGAGGTGTCGTAAATGTGAGTGTACACTTTCCCGGCGTATACAGCTGGCGAAGAGTTCTCGGGCTTCCAGCCGGGTGGCGGTGTCTTCAAACAGCGACGTTTCGACGAGTGACATACTCATCACCTAAACGGCATACATGAGAATATAACCTTCACGATGGAAGTAGAAGAGAATGGCTGTATTCCATTCCTGGACATACTGATCAGGAAGAAAGCGGATGGCACGCTGGGCCATTCAGTATATAGAAAAAAGACACACACAGACATGTACCTCCATGCAACCAGCTGCCACCATCCGGCGCAACGCCAGTCAGTACTGACCACCTTGGTGCATAGGGCGCACGTCATTTGTGACAAAGAAAGCCTCTCAGACGAATTACACCACCTAAGAGAGGTATTTCGGAAAAACGGGTACAGTGAAACACAGATTGGCAGGGCCTTCAAGAGGAGACAGGCTGACAAAGTTCAGGAAGAGGAAGAGGAAGTTAACAAGAGACTCGCCTTTCTTCCATATTTGGGGCCCACATCAGCCAAAATCGGGAGGCTATTAAGAAAATCTAACATAAATACCATCTTCCGACCACCGCCGAAGACGAAAGAGCTGCTGGGCTCAGCTAAAGACCCACTCAAACTAAACACACCTGGTATATACAACATTGCCTGCGAATGTGGTGTGCAGTACATTGGTCAAACGCAGCGCTGCATCTGAAAAAGGTGCGAGGAACACATCAGGCATGTTCGACTTGGACAGATAGAGAAATCTGCTATAGCTGAACATAGCATCAAAGAAAACCACACCTTTGACTTCGAAAACACCAGGGTGCTATGCCGAGCCGGGAGCTATTGGGATAGCGTCATTAAAGAATCAATAGAAATACGGGTCCACGAGAACCTTGTGAACAGGGACGAAGGCTATCAACTGAGCGCGGCCTGGAATCCAGCATTAGCCACAATACGCCAGGAACGCAACAAGAACCGTCCAGCTCACGAGACGCAATCAGAATGCTCTGACGGAGACACGAACGGCGCACCCGCTTCCCCCTCCACCTCGCCCGCCGGCTCCTCTGGACCCAGCCTCCCGCGGCCAGGTGGTGGGGGGCACACCGCAGGTATAAAGGGACCGGCATCCGCAAAGTATCGGCACTTCGCCAGAAGATGATGAGTATGTCACTCGTCGAAACGTCGCTGTTTGAAGACACCGCCACCCGGCTGGAAGCCCGAGAACTCTTCGCCAGCTGTATACGCCGGGAAAGCATACACTCACATTTACTGTTTTATTTATGTACACTGATCAGCCAGAACATTATGACCACCAACCTGCTATCGATAAAAACCCGTCCAGGCCATAGCAGCGTCGTCTGGAGAGGAATGACTGCTAGTCAGCCACACGCACGGTGCATGTAGTACGAGTGAGCGTGCTGTTCGTGTTTAGAATGGGAAGGCGCGATCACAGAGGGCAGATTGTGATGGCCCGAAGGCTCGGCACGATTGTTTCGGAAACTGCACGACTTGTCGGGTGTTCGAGGAGTCCTGTAGTATCTTCAACATGTGGAGAAACCAAGGTGAAACCACGTCCAGACGTCCTAGTGTTGGGCGGCCACCCCTCATTACAGATGTAGGCTTGGCAGACTAGTAACACAGGACAGGCGGCGAACTCTCGCGGAACTAACATCAGGCTGTAATGTTGGGCGGAGTACAAGTGTGTCTCAACAAAGAGTGCAGCGAACACTCCTAATGATGTGTCTCCGCAGCCGACGACCCATGCATGTGTCAATGTTAACATCACGACATAAGCAACTACCAAAGAAATGGGCACTTGACCATCGGCACTGGACGTTGGCGCAGTGGCAGAGCGTTGCGTGGTCTGATGAATCCCGATACCTTCTTCATCATACCGATGGGAGGACGCCAGTCCGTCGTCTTCCAGGGTAACAGCTCCTTAACACCCATATTGTGGGATGGTCACAAGCGGCGGCGACTCCATTATAACCTAGGGAATATTCACGTGGGCATCCATGGGTCCAGTGGAGTTCGTACAAGGCACCATGATAACCAAGGATATCATACACTGGTTGTAGACCACGTACACCCCTTCATGACAATCACATTTCACGTCAACATTTTTTGACAAAACAGTGCGCCATGTCACAAGGTGAGGAGAGTGATAGTCTGGTTCTGGAAGCACAGTAGCGAGTTGCAATTAATAGCTGGGGAGCTCGGATAACTAGTAAAGAGGTACTGAATCGAACTGGGGAGAAAATAAATTTGTGGCACAAAAATTTGACTAAAAGAAGGGATAGGTCTATAGGACACATAATGAGGCACTGAGTGTTTCACAGTGATAAGACACTGAAGTCGTATTATGGAGGACAGTGGTTCGAATCCCACTCTAGCCACTCAGATTAGGATTTTACTTGGTTTATCTTGCTCTCTTAAGGCAAATGCCGGGATAGTTCCTGTGAGTAGGAAACGGTTGATATTCTTCAACGTCCCTCACCAGTCCGAAATTGTGATCTGTCCAGAACGCCCTCGTCATCGACTTGAAGTCAGACCCTAATATTTCTTCTTTCTTCATCCTGCTCCATCCGAGCTTGTGCTCCGTTTCTAATAACGTCATACTCGACGGTAGTACTACTGATCATCCGACATTAATGATTAATATCGGTTGGCGACCTAATAAATTACGTAGAACAATAACTGAAGAAGGATTTGACTATAATCTTATTTATATGCCTTAAAGGGCAACAAACGAATAAATGTACTGCCGCATTGCTGCTCAGTACTGCGGCACCCTGCTCCCGCTGAAGTAAATTTGCCACTCCATTACTTCACTCATTTCGTCCCACCTCATGTGTTATGAATAAGTGATAACAATATAATTACAGAACTCTGCCAATCAGTCCCATTATAAAATGTTAACATCAATTTTATGGGTACAGGCTCTATGACACAATACTTTAAAACCCACGAGAAAACGCAATGTCAAGGTATTTGCTTATCGGTTGACATCAGAGTGAGGCAGGAAGTGGTTGGGCTGCTCGGCTTGCGTGCGCCGCCTGCTCGTTGCGTGCCGCAGCCGCTCGGTCGTTGCCCTGTGTCACTCCTCCACCTCTCACAATGTCAATTGCCTTCTCAGAGGCCTTATTTCGCCAACGGAAACACTTGCACTAAAACTCAGGCGATTTCTGTTCCTTCGAGCGGTTTTTCCCTCTGGTAAAGTAGGTAACCATTGGAAAATAGACGCTCCAATGTACTCCTCCTCCCTCATCCTAGTCCTCTACTACAATTTTGATGCCTTTAATCGGCTCTCACTCCGTGGTGCTGTATGATAGAAGTCTGTTTATTAGGAACTTCGGGTGTATTTCTGCAGTCGCCCTTCCCGTGACGTAAAGGTCACTTTCATGTAAGGAGCAAGACTGTTTATGTATGGTATAATATCCTACTGAATAGCTTGTCAGTTATGTTTTCTTCTTCTTCTTTTTTTAAAAATTGCTTGTATAATACCCCTCTGACTGTAGACTGTCTGGTGCCTCGACATAAAACTGACCGCATTACTAAGGAACTATTTATCATGGTAGATTAATGTACGACTGCTTCCTCTATCCTGAACCGTGTCTTTGCACCGTGGCAAGTTTCATCAAAATCGATCACCGAAGAAATAGTGGAAGAACAGTTCTTTTTCCTTCTGTTAGCTGGCCGCAGTGGCCGGGCGGTTCTAAGCGCTTCAGTCCGGAACCGCGCTGTTGCTACAGTCGCAGGTTGGAATCCTGCCTCGGGCATGGATGTGTGTTATGTCCTTAGGTTAGTTAGGTTTAAGTAGTTCTAAGTCTAGGGGACTGATGTCCTCAGATGTTAAGTCCCATAGTGCTTAGAGCCATTTTCCTCTGTTGTTATTTCAATTCCGCATGAAGACGCGGGCTGACAACGGATAAAACAATTTTTCAGCCAAAGGTTACGCAAATTGAAAAATGGTTTAAAATACTTAAAACCATGAACCATGGACCTTGCCGTCGGTGAGGTGGCTTGTATGCCTCAGTGATACAAATAGCTGTACCGTAGGTGCAACCGCAACGGAGGAGTATCTGTTGAGAGGCCAGAGAAACGTGTGGTTTCAGAAGAGAGACAGCAGTCTTTCCAGTAGTTGCAGGGGCTACAGTTTGAATGATTGACTGACCTGCCCTTGTAACATTAACCAAAACGGCCTTGCTGTGCTGGAACGGCGAACGGCTGAAAGCAAGGGGAAACTACAGCCATAATTTTTCTCGAAGGCATGCGGCTCTACCCCATGGTTAAAAGATGATGACATCCTCTTCGGTAAAATATTCCGGAGGTAAAGTAGTCCCACATTCGCGGATCTACGGGGGTGGGGGGGGGGGGCTACTCAGGAAGATGTCAAGATGTCGTCATCAGGAGAAATAATACTGGCATTCTATGAATCGGAGAGTCGGAGAGTGGAATGTTAGATCCCTTATTCGGGAAGGCAGGCTAGAAAATTTAAAAAGGGAAATGGATAGGCTGAAGTTAGATATTGTGGGAATTAGTGAAGTTCGGTGGCAGGAGGAACAGGACTTCCGGCCAAGTGAATGCAGGGCTATTAGTACAGAATCAAAGAGGAGTGATGAAGCGGGAGGTTTAGGAATGAATAAGAAAATGGGAATGCGGAGAGGCTACTATGAACAGCATGCGATCCGCCCCTGGTAGCTGAGTGGTCAGAGCGACGGAATGTCATACCTATCGGCTCGGGTTCGATTCCCGGCTAGGGGCTGGTTGTTGTGTTGTCCTCCTCATCATCATTTCATTCCAATCGATACGCAAGTCGCCGAAGTGCCGCCAACTCGAAAGACTTGCACCAGGCGAACGGCCTACCCGACGAAAGGCCCTAGGCACACGGCATATCCATTTCCAACAGCATACTGAACGCATTATTGTAGCCCAAGATACACACGAAGCCTATACCAACCACAGTAGTACAAGTTTATATGCCAAGTAGCTCCGCAGATGAGGAGGACATTGAGGAAACGTACACTATGTGATCAAAAAATGACTTACAAGTCCGTGGCGCGCTCCATCGGTAATGCTGGAATTCAGTATGGTGTTGGACAACCCTTAGCATAGATGACAGCTTCCGCTCTCACAGGCATACGTTCAATCAGGTGCTGGAAAGTTTTTTCGGAACTGGCAGCCCATTCTTCACGGAGTGCTGCACTGAGCATAGGTATCGTTGTCGGTCGGGGACGCCTGGCACGAAGTTGGCATTCCAAACCTACCCAAAGGTGTTCTATAGGATTTAGGTCAGGTCTCTGTGCAGGCCAGTCCATTACAGGAATGTTATTGTCGTGTAACCACTCCGCCAGAGGCCGTGCATTATGAACAGGTGCTCGATGGTGTTGGAAGATCCAATCGCCATCCCAGAAATGCTCTTCAACAGTTAAGAACAATAAGGTGCTTACAACATCAATGTAGGCCGGTGCTGTGATACTGCCACGCAAAACAACAAGAGGTGCAAGCCCCCACCATATAAACACGACCACACCATAACACCAACGCCTCCGAATTTAACTGTTGGCACTATACACTCTGGCAGATGACGTTCACCGGGCATTCGCTTTACCCAC
Source organism: Schistocerca americana (assembly GCF_021461395.2). Taxonomy (NCBI): domain Eukaryota; kingdom Metazoa; phylum Arthropoda; class Insecta; order Orthoptera; family Acrididae; genus Schistocerca; species Schistocerca americana. The sequence goes on along the minus strand of NC_060130.1, from coordinate 423,996,616 downwards.
ACCCTGCCGTCGGATCGCCACATTGTGTACCGTGATTCGTCACTCCACACAATATTTTTCCACTGTTCAATCGTCCAATGTTTACGCTCCTTACACCAAGCGAGGCGTTGTTTGGCATTTACCGGAAGGATGCGTGGCTTATGAGCAGCCTCTCGACCATGAAATCCAAGTTTTCTCCCCTCCCGCCTAAGTCTCATAGTACTTTCAATGGATCCTGATGCAGTTTGGAATTCCTGCGTGATGGTCTGGATAGACGTGTGCCTATTACACATTACGACCCTCTTCAACTGTCGGTGGTCCGTCAATCAACAGACGAGGTCGGCCTGTAAGCTTTTGTGCTGTATGTGCCCCTTCATGTTTCCACTTCACTATCACATCGGAAAAAGTGGACCTAGGGATGTTTAGGAGTGCGGAAATCTCGGGTACAGATGTATGACACAAGTGACACCCAACCACCTGACCACGTTCGAAGTCTGTGAGTTCCGCGGAGCGGCCCATTATCGTCTCTCACGACGTCTAACGACTACTGAGGTCGCTAATATGGAGTACCTGCCAGTAGGTGGCAATAAAATGTAACTAATATAAAAAAACGCATGTTTTTGGGGGTGTCCGGATACTTTTGATCACGTAGTGTATGATGAGATAAGAAAGAGACGGAAAAATAGTAGGTGAATATGAACTAGGGAAAAGAAGTGAAAGAGAAAGCCGCCTGAGAGAATTTTGCACAGAGCATAATTTAATTATCTCTAACACTTGGTTTAAGAATCATAAAAGAATGTTATATACGCGGAAGAGACCTGGGGACACCGGGAAGTTTCAGATTGATTATCTAATGACAAGACAGAGATTTAGGAACCAGACTATAAATTTTAATACATTTCCAGAAGCAGATGTGTGCTCTGACCACAATTTGTTGGTTATGAACTGTATATTAAAACTTAAGAAATTGGGGAAAGGTAGGAAAATAATGAGATGGTTTCTGGATAAGCTGAAAGAACGAGAGAGGTTTTTGTGAGTTTGATAGGGAGCATTAGACAACGGTTGATAAGGACAGGGGAAATGAACACAGTAGCAAAAGAATGGGTAGCTTTAAGAGATGAAATAGTGAAGGCAGCAGAGGATCAAATAGCTAAAACCACAAGGCCTAGTAGAAATTCTTGGGTAACACAAGATATATTGAATTTAATTGATGAAAGGAGAAAATATAAAATTGCACCAAATGAATCAGGTGAAAGGAAATACAAACGCTTAAGAAATGAGATCGTCAGGAAGCGAAAAATGGCTAAGCAGGGATGGTTAGAGGACAAATGTAAGAATTTAGAACATATTTCACTAAGGGAAAGGTAGATACCCCGTACAGGAAAATTGAGAAGCCTTTGGGGAGAGGAGAAGCAGCCGTATGAACATCAAGAGCTCAGTAGTAACAAAAGAAGGGAATGCTGATAGGGGAAGGAGTATATAGAGGGTCTATGCAAGGGAGACATACTGAAAGGCAAGATTGTGGAAAGGGAAGAAGACGTACTGAAGACGAGATGAGAGATATGATTCTGCGAGAAGTACTTGGTAGAGCTCTGAAAGATCTAAGTCGGAACAAGACCCCGGGAGTAGACGATATTCCCCGTCAGAACTACTGATAACCTTGGGAGAGCCAGCCATGACAAAACTATTCCATCTCGTGCGCAAGAGGCATGAGACAGGCAACTTACCCTCAAACTTCAATAAGAAGCAATAATTCCAATTCCAAAGAAGGAAGTTGCTGACAGGTGTCAAAAATTACCGAACTATCAGTTTAATAAGTCATTGTTGCAAAATGCTAACACGAATTAACAGAAGAATGGAAAATCTGGTAGAAGACGACCTCGGGGAAGATCAGTTTGAATTCCGGAGAAATGTAGGAATACACGAGGCAAAACTTACCATATGACTTACCTTAGAAGATAAGTTAAGGAAAAGCAACCTTACGTTTATAGCATTTGAAGACTTAGAGGAGGCTTATGTCAAGGTTGATTGGAACACTCTCTTTAAAATTCTGAAGGCAGCAGGGGTAAAATACAGGGAGGCAAAGGCTATTTACAACTTCTACAGCAAACAGACGGCAGTTATAAGAATCGAGGGGCGTGAAAGCGGAGCAGTGGTTGAGAAGGGAGTCAGACATTGTTGTAGTTTCTCTGCGATGTTATTCAATCTATATATTTAACAGGCAGTAAAGGAAACCAAATTGGTGCTGGAATTAACATTCAGGGAGAAGAAATAAAAACTTTGTGGTTTGCCGATGACATTGTAATTCTGTCAGAGACAGAAAAGTACTTGGAAGAGTAGTTAGACGGAATGGACAGTGTTCTGAAAGAATGATATAAGATGAATATCAACAAAACCAAAATAAAGAAATGGGATGTAGTCGAATTAAGTCAGGTGATGCTAAGGGAATTAGATTAGGAAACGAGGCACTTTAAGTAGTAGGTGAGTTTTGCTATTTGAGCAGCAAAATAACGGATAATGGCCGAGATAGAGAGGATATACAGGGTGTTACAAAAAGGTACGGCCAAACTTTCAGGAAACATTCCTCACACACAAATAAAGAAAAGATGTTTTGTGGACATGTGTCCGGAAACGCTTAATTTCCATGTTAGAGCTCATTTTAGTTTCGTCAATATGTACAGTACTTCCTCGATTCACCGCCAGCTGGCCCAATTGAAGGAAGGTAATGTTGACTTCGGTGCTTGTGTTGACATGCGAAACATTGCTCTACAGTACTAGCATCAAGCACATCAGCACGTAGCATCAACAGGTTAGCGTTCATCACGAACGTGGTTTTGCAGTCAGTGCAATATTTACAAATGCGGAGTTGGCAGATGCCCATTTGATGTATGGATTAGCGCGGGGCAACAGCCGTGGCTCGGTACGTTTGTATCGAAACAGATTTCCAGAACGAAGGTGTCCCGACAGGAAGACGTTCGAAGCAATTGATCGGCGTCCTAGGGAGCACGGAACATTCCAACATATGACTCGCGACTGGGGAAGACCTAGAACGACGAGGACACCTGCAATGGACGAGGCAATTCTTCGTGCAGTTCACGTACCCCTAATGTCAGCGTCAGAGAAGTTGCTGCTGTACAAGGTAACGTTGACCACGTCATTGTATGGAGAGTACTACGGGAGAACCAGTTGTTTCCGTACCGTGTACAGCGTGTGCAGGCACTATCAGCAGCTGATTGGCCTCCACGGGTACACTTCTGCGAATGGTTCATCCAACAATATGTCAGTCCTCATTTCAGGGCAAATGTTCTCTTTACGGATGAGGCTTCATTCCAACGTGATCAAATTGTAAATTTTCACAATCAACATGTGTGGGCTGACGAGAATCCGCACGCAATTGTGCAATCACGTCATAAACACAAATTTTCTGTGAACGTTTGGGCAGGCATTGTTGGTGATGTTTTGATTGGGCCCCATGTTCTTCCACCCACGCTCAATGGAGAACGTTATCATGATTTCATACGGGATACTCCACCTGTGCTGCTAGAACATGTGCCTTTACAAGTACGACACAACATGTGGTTCATGCACGATGGAGCTCCTGCACATTTCAGTCGAAGTGTTCGTACGCTTCTCAACAACAGTTTCGGTGACCGATGGATTGGTAGAGGCGGACCAATTCCATGGCCTCCACGCTCTCCTGACCTCAACCCTCTTGACTTTCATTTATGGGGGCATTTGAAAGCTCTTGTCTACGTAACCCCGGTACCAAATGTAGAGACTCTTCATGCTCGTATTGTGGACGGCTGTGATACAATACGCCATTCTCCATGGCTGCATCAGCGAATCAGGGATTCCATGCGACGGAGAGTGGATGCATGTATCCTCGCTAACGGAGGATATTTTGAACATTTCCTGTAACAAAGAGTTTGAAGTCACGCTGGTACGTCCTGTTGCTGTGTGTTTCCATTCCATGATTAATGTGATTTGAAGAGAAGTAATAAAATGAGCTCTAACATGGAAAGTAAGCGTTTCCGGACACATGTCCTCATAACATATTTTCTTTCTTTGTGTCTGAGGAATGTTTCCTGAAAGTTTGGCCGTACCTTTTTGTAATATCCTGTATAATACAGACTAAAAATGGCAAGAAAAGAATTTCTGAAGAAGATAAATTAGTTAACACAGAAAATAGATTTAAGTGTTAGGTATCTTCTGAAGGTATTTATCTGGAGTGTAGCCATATATGGAAGTGGAACATGGACGATAAACAGTTTAGGTAAAAAGATAATAGAAGCTTTTGAAATGTGTTGCTACGGAAGAATGTTGAAGATGTAATGGGTAGATCACGTAAATAATGAGGAAGTACTGAATAGAACTGGGAAGACAAGGAATTTGTGGAGCATCTTGAACAAAAGAAGGGATCGGTTGACAGGACACTTTCTGAGACATCAAGGGATAACCAATTTAGTATTGGAGGGAGGTTTTGGGGGTACAAATATTAGTGGATGACCAAGAGATGAATACAGTAAGCAGATACAGAAGGATGTACGTTGCAGTAGCTATTTGGAGACGAAGAAGCTCGCACAGGATAGAGTATCATGGAGAGCTGCATCAAACTCATCTTAGGACTGAAGACCACAACAACAAAAACAGATGACAATGATTGATTTTCTCTTTTCAAAAAAATTCGTTGGTGTACAATATTTATGATTTTTACATAAAAGCGAATTACAGTAAATGATTTTTTTAAAATCACTGATGAACAATTTTTATGATTATTAAAACTTCTGATATGATTTTGTATTGCAGTTAAAATACCCAGTACAGTCACACATTAATTACGACATGTCAGAAGCCGGTACAACCATGTTTTTTCAGTGTCGACGTGCCGGAAGAGAGTGAACGAGGCTCTGGAAGACACCGACAGGGACGAGGAGCGATTGCAACTCCAGTGCCAGCACCAGCTGTGCTGAGGATCCATAGCGCCGACAGCCCGATCGAGTTAGTCCCACAGATTGTCGACTGGTTTCAAATTTGATGAATTTAATGGCCAGGGGAGTATGGTCAGCTCATCCTGGTGTTCTTCCAACCACGCACGCTCACTGCGAGCTGTGAGACTCGTTGCATTGTCCACCTGGTAGATGTCATCGTGTCGAGAAAAAAAAATGCATGTAGTGGTGGACATCGTCCCCAAGGTTGGATGCATACTGGTGTTGATCCACTGCGCCTTCCAGAATGACGAGATCACCCAGGGAATGGCACGAAAACATTCCGCAGGTCGTAACGCTCCTTCCTCCGGCGTAGCCCCTTCCCATGATTGTCGCAGGGTGTTTGCTTTCAGAGGTTTCACGCCTTGCACACCAAAGGCCATCTGTTAGATGGTGCCTAAAACTCGATTCGTCTGAAAAGGTCGCTTGTCACCACTCCAGTGGACGTCCAGTTGCAGCATGGCTGGATGGTGTCGGGTGGTCGGTTGTAGTTAGGTTTAGGAAGAGGGGTATATCTTGGGACGGATTTCATCGTTGGGGAGGTTAAAGCTGGTTGAAAATCCTGCTTGAGAGAATGCATAAAGCAACAAGTTGCGTAGAAGATGCAATATGGATGTAGTCGCACAGGTAGGGTACAAGGACTAGTGATTAGTGGATGGGAACGTGAGCAGTTTAGTACATCCGCATCCGTATTCTTGTTCTCCCCCCCCCCCCCCCACGCTCCCTCCTCCCCACCCCCTCCCCTGTCGGAAGTTCGAGTCCTTGGGCATGGGTGTGTGTGTTGGTGTGTTGTCCTTAGCGTAAGTTAGTTCAAATTGGTTCAAATGGCTCTGAGCACTATGGGACTTAACATCTGAGGTCACCAGTCCCCTAGAACTTAGAACTACTTATAACTAACTAACCTAAGGACGTCACACACATCCATGCCCGAGGCAGGATTCGAACCTGCGACCGTAGCGGTCGCGCGGTTCCTGACTGAAGCGCCTAGAACCGCTCGGCCACACTGGCCGGCGCGTAAGTTAGTTTAAGGCAGATGAAGTAGTGCGTAAGCCTAAGGACCCATGAGCTCAGCAGTTTGGTCTCATAGAACTTACCACGAATTTCCAGTTTCTTGTGCTCCGACGTAGAGCAAACCCTATGGAGCTCCTACGCAGACTCATCTGAAACGACATTCAGAACTGTTTTGAACATAAGGGGAGATTTTTGTGGATCCTACTGTAACGGGAAGCATAACTAGTTGAGTATATTTGGTGCGTACACACATCAGCCATCCTCGTGTTTCGTCAAACACTGTACGCGACAGTTGCATGCCGAGCAGAGCAACATGCCTGTAGGAAACAGCTCATACCACTAAGCGACACTTGTCTCAGCGTAAAAACGTAATTCGTGGCCGATAACCGTTTTCGAAATCACTCGAATGTGTAGTGCTTATTCGCGGCGTGGGATTAGCCGAGCGGTCTCAGGCGCTGCAGTCATGGACTGTGCGGCTGGTCCCGGCGGAGGTTCGGGTCCTCTCTCGGGCATGGGTGTGTGTGTTTGTCCTTAGGATAATTTAGGTTAAGTAGTGTGTAAGCTTAGGGACTGATGGCTTTAGCAGTTAATTCCCATAAGATTTCACACACATTTGAACATTTTTTGCTTATTCGCGTCACAGAATACTGAAGTTCGACATGTGGCAGCCAGAGTTTTGGAAACATCGCTTCATATAAATTGTTCAGATCAAAGTGACAGACAATATGAAGATGGCTATTGATAGACTGAAGGCAACTGTTTAGCTCCATGATTTGATTAAATACCAGTACAGCATTAAGATAACCTTCTGCTCTCCAAATATTTTATAAAACGAAATTGTTTTTGAGAAATTATATCACTTCCTATCTCACTGTGTAGTGCATCAATATATGCACTATGTAGTGCATCAATATATATATGTACTTTGTGGGCGGGATACTTTACTGAACTACATCTTTGTGCTAAGAGAACCATCTGATGGTTGGATTGCCTCATGCTCCGAAGCACAGTGACTTCCCTGTTGGGATGGAAAACAAGACACACTCCGAAGCGCAGAGACATGTGGTCTGTGATGCAAGGAATTTTTATATCCCATTATGTAGAGAAGGCAATGTGGACGATAATGCTGAAGGTTTTTTACTTGTAAAAAGTGAGTGAAGTAGTGTCATAGATTTGTACACCAATGACACTATTATACGCAAGTAAAATAGTATTAGCACAGAAGACAGTTCAGTTCTGCAAAATTCGTCAAAAAATTTCAGCTATTTAGAAAATTGGAAGCACACGAAGAAAATATGCAATATATTTAAAGTAACAGAATCTAATAATATGTGTTTTCGTCTGACATTTTACTAACAAGGTCATTTTCTTAGACACGAATTTTTTACTACATTCATTTATGAATTTTTTATATTTTTCTAACTTTATAATTGTATTTTCTCCATTTCAGTATTTTTGTGTTAGTTCCATTATGCAGAATGTTGTCCATTAATCCCGTTGCAGAAGATATATCTTCAGCATAACTAGAAAAAGACCTAGGTACGATCTAAATTCTTTTGGTCTGTAGTAGATTTTACTCTTGCCGCTAATGATATACTAACGAACTGCGGAAAATACATTTAAAAAAATTCCATGCTGTCACCGTAGTAGCTGGCTTTGCGGTGGAATTATTAAAGCAATAAACATCTCGAAAACGTATTACTGGTACAGTACTGGTCGATCACTATCAAATTACATGCAGCAGCTAATATCATCAGTTGAATCAGTGAAGGTATGTGGACCGCAGCTAAAATATAATTCGATATCAGTGCAGAGAGAGAATTCATTTTGAACTTGAAAAATTGTATTACAAAGCGAACAAATGTTACGTAACGTACGTTTGAGAGGAGAAAAACTGCACACAGTGCTTCCTTTCATCACGCAAAATCATTAAATCACGTCTCAATTGACTTTAGTGGTAATGCCCCCTGACATTTTTAACGCTGGGCGCGGAAACATCAGTAGACCAATACTGGCACGTTCATATCAGCTAGAGTGGAACACTTTGACTAATGGGCCTGGACGCTTGCACGGCCAGTCTACCGTGGCTTTATTTCGCGGCAGCTCAATGCGGCCAGTGTCATGAAGCAGAGGAATTAGAGCCGTCTATGTAACACGTAATCATCCATCGATTCGGTGGACAGACAGCAATTACTAGCTCAGACAGCGCACGGAAATAAAACTACGGTAAAAATGACTCACACGAATCAAAATTGTTTTCATCCAAGTTACTGTTGTTTCTGCTATACAACTCCTTAAGCAATAAAAAATGGTTCCAATGGCTCTGAGCACTATGCGACTTAACTTCTGAGGTCATCAGTCGCCTAGAACTTAGAACTAATTTAACCTAACTAACCTAAGGACATCACACACATCCATGCCCGAGGCAGGATTCGAACCTGCGACCGTAGCGGTCGCTTGGCTCCAGACTGTAGCGCCTAAAACCGGACGGCCACTCCGGCCGACAAGCAATAAAAATATGGGCTGCACTTGAGCAGTAGTGTGTGTGTTTTTATACGGTGGAGAGCGACAACGCTCACATACATTTCTAATTCTTTTCAGTGCTTAATTTTCTTAGTTTTAAATCGCCGGCATATAATCATATGTGTGTAAATGTTTCTCAAAAAGAAAGATTATCTAAACTGCTGACATGTTACACCACTATTATAACTATTATATGGATAACCTACGGAATACGTAATTAATTAAATAATTGCAGTAGTTCGGTTTATCACGAGGCATGTTCAGTTTCCGGTACGTTGTTGCCCCTAAAGGTTTGCTGCAGGAACCAAAGCAAGGAAAACGAAAACTCTCCTTTTACATTGAACAGTCTTGAGCGCCCGTCGACGATAATATTTCTTGTAGTCTGAAATCGTATTTTTTCCTGTTTTATTGAAGCTATGAATGACTGTTTATTGCCGCGCGGGATTAGCCGAGCGGTGTGAGGCGCTACAGTCATGGACTGTGCGGCTGGTTCCGGCGGAGGTTCTAGTCCTCCCTCGGGCATGGGTGTATGTGTTTGTCATTACGATAATTTAGCTTAAGTATGTGTAAGCTTAGGGACTGATGGCCTTAGCAGTTAAGTCCCATAAGATTTCACACACATTTGAACATTTTTGACTGTTTCTCTTGAAGAGACCTTCTGACATTCAACGCACAGCAGTAATCTTTTACACGTTTCTTCGTTGGCTTTAAATAAATTTCGATTATCGTTCAGAATGTCTGGCAGCAATTAAAAAGAGGTCTAGATATATTCGATATATAGAACAAGAAAATCATGTCTTACCTATACCTGTGAGACGAAAGGCTCTTAGTTCTATAAAATCTCGGTATTTCGTATATATCTGCTATGTATTGTAACGAGAGTAATATTCACCCTCTTTGTTAAGAGTGAAACAAACCACTGGATGCTGCTGCGGCGAACGATTTCTTATATACGGTCCAGCCTCATTAACATGACCACCGTCCATGTTCGACGTCAGAGTGTAATAACCAATCGCAAGCGACGGGCGACAACATTATGAGGGAAGGATATATACACATCAAAAAAAGTTTTGCATCACCCCGGTTCCCAGAACTCCTGAGGACAGACGTTGACTGTGGATATTGTATGACAGACACAGTCCCTTTGACTGTTCAGAGATGACACTAAACCCGCCAAAAGATGTAAACAACCATGCATGAGCAGCGTCAATTAGACGGAAGGGGTCCGACAGCCGATCAGTTCCAGTCGTTCTACCAGGAAGGAGGTACACGGCTCGTGTTGTCCGTAGTTCAACCATTTCTAGACGGTCAATACCGCGGCTCGATCGCGTCCGCATTGTTACTTTGTGGCAGGAAGGGCTCCCAACAAGGGAAGTGTCCAGGTGTCTCGAAGTGAACGGAAGCGATGTTGTTCGGACATGGAGGAGATGCAGAGAGACAGGAACTGTCGATGACGTGCCTCGCTCAGGCCGCCCATGGGCTACTACTGCAGTGGATGACCGCTACCTAGGATAATGGCTCGGAGGAACCCTGACAGCAACGTCACCATGTTGAATAATGCTTTTCGTGCAGACGCAGGACGTCGTGTTACGATTCAAACTGTGCGCAATAGGCTGCATGATGGGCAACTTCACTCCCGACGTCCATAGCGAAGTCCGTCTTTGCAACCACGACACCATGTAGCGCGGTGCAGATGGGCCCAACAACATGCCGAAAGGACCGCTCAGGATTGGCGTCATGTTCTCTTCAACGATGAGTGTCTCATATGACTTGAATCAGACAATCGTCGGAGACGTATTTGGAGGCAACCCTCTCAGGCTGAATGCCTTAGACACGCTGTTCAAGGAGTGCAGCAAAGTGGAGGTTCCCTGCTGCCCGACGTACGCCGCTGGTGGTCTTGGAAGGCGCCATAACGGCTGTACGATACGTAAATGCCATCCTCCGACCGATAGTGCAACCATATCGGCAGCATATTGGCGAGGTATTCGTCTTCATGGACGACAATTCGAGCCCCCATCGTGCACATCTTGTGAATAACTTCCTTGCTCAACTAGAGTGGCCACCATGTTCTCCAGACATGAACCCTATCGATATGCCTGGATAGATTGAAAAGGACTGATTATGGGGGACGTGACCCACCAACCACTCTGAAGTATTTACGATGAATCGCCGTTGAGGAGTTGTACAATCTGGACCAACAGTGCCTTGATTAACTTGTGGACTGTATGCCACGATGAATACAGGCATCCATCAATGCTTGAGGACATGCTAATGGGTATTAAAGGTACCGGTGTGGACAGCAATCTGGACCACCACCTCTGACAGTCTCGCTGTATGGTGGTACAACACGAATGTGTGGTTTCCATGAGCAATGAAAAGGGCGGAAATTATGTTTATGTTGATATCTATTCTAATTTTCTATAGAGGTTCCGGAAATCTCGGAAGCGAGGTGATGCAAAACTTTTTTTGATGTGTGTATAAAGCGGGCTGGGGGAATGCAGTCTTCGTAATGCGGAAACGGAGCGATTTATCTGACGACCGGAAGGGCACAATCACTGGCTTTCGGGCCAAGGTTAGAAGCATTTCCAAAACAGCTAAATTTGTAAACTGTTCGCGTGCCGCCTTGGTTAACTGACGCTATCCTAAACCGGCGCCGAGGCAAGTGTGGTGCACCTCGGGCCAAAGATTACATGGGTGAACGACGCTGCGGAGATGTGGACGTTCGAATAGACGTGCAGCTACTGCAGTGTTGTGTCTTAGACATTGCTTTGATGATGAACAGCAACATACAGTTGAGAATGAACTCGCAATTTCCGATTATGGTTCCACATCAGGTGGAAAGGATTTCAGAACAAATGAAAATTTCTGTTGGACCGCGACTCAAACCCGGATTTCCCGCACAAATTTTCATTTATTCTCATATATTCTACAATTTGGGAGTTCATTCTAAGACGTGCAACTGTTGAACAACGAAGCACCCAGATGAGCCACCATGACCATTCGGCGAACATTGCCGCGTATGGGACTCTTCAGCCGGCGCCTGGTCCATGCATCCATGTTTCGCTGCTGTTCATCGGCGATGAAGACTGAGAATTTGCACGCCAATACTGCAACTAGACTTCCAATGAGAGGCGACAGGTGGCTTTTTCATAAGAACAAATCGGACTGGGGGTACAACATGAAACGTCTGAAATTAAGCACTCTGCAACAATAGTCGGAAGGATCCAAGGCGGAGGAGGGACCGTTATGATCTGCCAAATCTTTTCGTGGCATTGCCTGGATGATCTCGTCATTCTGGAAGGCACACTGGATCGACACAAGTATGCGTATATTCCTAGGGACCATGTTCACCCCTATACGTAGTTTTTTTTCCTCAGCACGATGGCATCTACCAGCAGGACAAGGCAACGTGTCACAAGGCTCGCAGTGTACGTGCGTCGTTAGAATAGCACCACGATGAGGTTACCGTTCTCCACCGGCCACCAGACTCCCCAGGTTTAATCCCAATCGAGAATCTGTGAGATAAACTAGATGGGACTGTTGGCGCCATGGATTCTCAACCGAGAAACCTAGCGCAGCTGGCCGAGGTACAAGAGTCAGCATGGCTCCACATCCCTGCCGATATCTTTCAGAACCACACTGACATTCCTTGTGCACGTCTCGCAGCGATCCACGCCGCAAAAAGTGCTTATTCAGGCCTATCACAGGTGGTCATATTAATGTAACTGGACATTGTATGTACAATGCTCTTCCTCACGTTAGATGACATCATGGCACAATTTGGGAATCGGCACTACATGAGCAAATACAGACTGCGACAACGAAGGTGCATTGCTCTCTAACCCTCATCACCAAATTATATGACTGCATTTCACATCCGAATACTGAGTTTAAAATATGTTCAAAGGAAGACAGCTGACCCTGTAACAGAGTCGCAAAAAACCGTTTTCGGTTCTACGACTGTGACAGACAAGTACTTTTTATAACTAACTCGTGTGCGTTATTAAGCTTTTGTATCCTACTAAAAACTGTCTCGGTGAAAAAATTTGGGTGTTCTTGCTGCACAATTTCCGATGGCTGAACCCACTGAAAAATATATATGAAACATTCCATTTTGTATTTTTAAATCTAACAGGCTATCAAGGCCCAACGGGACCGACCGGTCGCCGTGTCATCCTCAGCCTACAGGCGTCATTGGATGCGGATATGGAGGGGCACGTGGTCAGCACACCGCTCTCCCGACCGTATGTCAGTTCACGAGACCGGAGCCACTATTTCTCGTTCAAGTAGTTTCTCAGTTTGCCTCACAAGGGCTGAGTGCACACCGCTTGCCAACAGCGTTCGGCAGACCGGATGGTCACACATCCAAGTGCAAAAATATGGTTCAAATGGCTCTGAGCACAATGGGACTTAACTTCTGTGGTCAACAGTCCCCTAGAACTCAGAACTACTTAAATCTAACTAACCTAAGGACATCACACACAAGCCGACTGGAGTGGCCGTGCGGTTCTAGGCGCTACAGTCTGGAATCGGGAGACCGTTACGGTCGCAGGTTCGAATCCTGCCTCGGGCATGGATGTGTGTGATGTCCTTAGGTTAGTTAGGTTTAATTAGTTCTAAGTTCTAGGCGACTGATGACCTCAGAAGTTAAGTCGCATAGTGCTCAGAGCCATTTGAACCATTTGAACCACATCACACACATCCATACCCGAGGCAGGCTTCGAACCTGCGACCGTAGCGGTCGCGCGGTTACAGACTGTAGCGCCTAGAACCGCTCGGCCACCCCGGCCGGCATCCAAGTGCATTTTGTATTATTGGCCTATGAAAATTGACGCAATGTGTTATTGGCCATAAACCAAATAACTTAACAACCTTTTCTAAAGTATTCTTTCACCTTTGTTTTAAAATCGTTTGATTTTGAACAGTACCGTATTAACAGACTCACAGGAAACTCATACATATTTATTTCATATTTTTTCATATTTGGAACTTAAGTTTCCATGTATCATTACAAGCCGTTTTATAATTTGTGTGAAGAGCTTCGTAGAATCAGTAAAGTGAACATTTGGCTAGATAGGGAGAACTTACTGTGTATTCCTTAAAGCAGGGCCGCCCACGGCGTGCCAGACTTCACGCGTGCAGGGTGTGAGGGCGGCGGGCAGGCCGATGCGCGGCCTGTCACTCGGATTGGCTCGTACCTTCCCGTTAGTACAAAGGAAAGCGCGATATTTCAAAAATGTACAAATTTGTGTGAATTTCTAAGGGACGAAATTGCTGAGGTCATCGGTCCGTAGACTTACACGCTGCTTAAACTAACTTATGCTAAGAACAATACACACACCCATGCCCGAGGGAGGACTCCAACCTCCGCAGTGAGGAGCCGCGCAATCCGTGACATGGGGCCTCAAACCGCGCTGCCACCCTGCGCTGCGTGTGACGTTTCATTTGGCATTAAGGTGTGGGATATTTCGGTTGGCCCAACTCTCCGAGTTCGGCAGCATCGTGCTGTCAGCGCTGTTTTTAATTCACTATTTGTTCGTCGTATGAAGGACGTTCACAGGTCGAGTGGCTGTTTGCACATAAAGAGGCAGTCTAGGGATCTATCGAACGCTTTAAAGTGAATGGGGCTGACAGAAGACAGGAATGAGAATTCTCAGTTTGCAGAAGCGACGGATACTGCATAACTGCTATGAAATAAGATTACAATACCATTCAGATGAATTAAAGATTTGGTTGACGATAAAAGAGCAAAGAATTACAACGATCGACAGACGAGGTTCATTGCTCTTTGCATCAAGAACTTTGTGCTAAATTTGCAAGTCTGGATCACGTGAAGAAAATGGTAGTATGAATAGTGAAATTTCTGAAGTCACACGCATTATTCCATTGTCAACTGCAACAATTTTCAAACTGAACGAAGGGAGTGGAGACCACATATATTACTTCAAAGTACGTTGGTTAGGTCAAGGGGCATGCTTGGAACGATTTTTCGGTTTAGTACTGTCTGTTATCCCCATTATCCAAAGTGACCCTGATTTCGACGAGATTTAGTTTACGTACAATCACTGTATGTAGATGCAGCTGTAGATGTAAATGAGGTGGGCTAGTAAGCTAACTGGACTAAATATTGTTCACCCCCTTAAAAGAGCACACTGGTCACTACGGAAGCAACAGATGTTCTAGAACTTGTACCAGGCGATTATGTAACCCTTCACCGCCGACGTAATTCAGGACAGTGATGTGGTGTTTATGTGAGAGTCGGTTATATTCTCTGTGTACTTTAATATGAACTGAAGTGAAGAAAGGAGCTGTCAGTAGGATAGCAGGGCGGGTACGAGCGCAGGTAAACATCGGGCGAAGCATCACTTCCGGTGAGCACCCCTTCCAAGACACCCTGACAGGCGTCGACAAGTGTTGCGACATTATCGTATCACATATCGATAACATGACTACGGGCTAACGAGATCCTGCAACTTTTCTTGATGCCTGTCAAGATGCTTTGGAAGGGTTGTTTACTGGAAGTGGCTCATCGCCCGATGTTTACGTGCGCTTGCAAAAAATGGTTCAAATGGCTCTGAGCACTATGGGGCTTAACTGCTGAGGTCATCAGTCCCCTAGAACTTAGAACCACTTAAACCTAACTAACCTAAGGATATCACACATACATGCCTGATGCAGGATTCGAACCTGCGACCGTAGCGGACGCGCGGTTCCAGACTGTAGCGCCTAGGACCGCTCGGCCACCCCGGCCGGCCTGCGCTTGCGCACCCTAGTGTTATCGTGTATGTATGTGTCTCTGACCACCAGTGAATAAAGATTCGTGGTTTATCGGTGAATCACAACCGACTGTCCAAACTGTCTAAAAGCAACATTATACCACTTAAGCAATGTCACGCGTCGTAAGAGCAGTGTTCATAGAAAAGATCATAACCAACAGGAACCAGAAGGAATCACACCCTGTCAACGACAATCGGTTTCGAAAGCGGTAGGAATTGGTGACGTCCATCTCAGCCAGTTCCCGAGCGAGCATTGCGAGGTACCCGATTTACAATGTCCGCTGCATACAGTTGTCTTCGCAAAGGCAATTGCCCATTGCTGTAAAACGCTGCACATCTTCCATTGCCAAACGACACAGAAACTGGAAAATATCCGACCGAAGGCGTGTAGTGTGCTCCAACGAGTCGCGGTTTTGCATCTTTTCAATTGATGCAACGGTATTCAGTCGCGAGTGTTTGGAGGGCGTGGTTCGGATAGGAGCGCGTTCTGTGACGGTTTGGTGGTGTCTGCGGACTACGACAGTTACGACTCATTCAGGATGCCGTGAACATCAACCAGGAAGTTTATTTTAACATTATCGGCTACTAAGTGTTGTCATTTCACGTAAATATTGTTGATGAATATTCTACGGACACTTACGTTTTTCAAGGTGACAGCCGACATGCTCAAGCACACATTTCTAGTCTGGTGAACACTCAGGCAGCCCAATGCACCTCGACTGGCCTGCTACATAACCCGATTTTTAATACCACAGAAGGTTTCCAGGACTCTGCGGAACACCGAGAGAGAAACATCTCTGCAGTTTGGTAGCTGTACGGAATCTAATGAGCAATGTGTGGCTTCAGCTGGATATGGCATACCTGAAGAAACCTGTAGACTCTCTTCCTCGCCGAAATGAGACCATTATCGAGGCAAGAGAAATTGTTAGTCGATTTTAATATGATGCGTCCTGCGGGTGACCAATTTTTTGTTCGTGTGTTTATATCATGTGAACACCATCTGGATCTGTGGAGACAAGACGATATAGTTCTATGGCTAGAAGGAAAAGAGCGAGTATTTGCACTAAATTAATATATGTGAGGGTTATAGGCTTGGACGCAGCCGTCTTGTGAGTACACCAGTGCGCGCTGGCGCCATCTTGGAATGCTGACGAACTGCGAGGTGAGTAAACGCCGCCGCAGAGCGCCTGCACGCATGCAGTAGTCGAGTCGCGTCGCTGCTTGCCTATACCGGCAGAACTGTATTTAACGCGCGTAGTTTCGATGCGGAATTTATGTCTTTTTCGGCTCACAATGGAGATTTGACAAACCCGTATTTATTCGTGGTAGGGCGTCAGACACATTTATGACGGGTCGGCGTAACAAACCCGTTATTATAACTGTTCTTATTGAAATGAGGTAGTGAAGGTTAATAACTCGGTGTTCGCGTATTCCTGTACCTCACGGATACAGTGCCTGAATAATCCTGTAAAATATCGAGTGCGGCCCTCACCGAGGACACAAAACCTATAGCTAATTACATATATTTATTGACAATTTCTCGATATAACATGAACTGAATGAAGCGCGCACACAGAGGCAAGCTCAGCTATCAGATAATGTATTTTACACAGTGTTGTAGGCATGTGTTTTGTAAACTATAGGCGACAAAATTCACGGTAGAGCAATGTGCACATATACAGATGGCGGTAGTACGGGGTACACAAGGTATAAAAGGTCAGTGCATTGGCGGAGCTGTCATTTATACTCAGATGACTCATGTGAAAAGGTTTCCGTAGAGTATTCAGTGTTAAGAGACAAGCAGTGCTGAGAGACTCTCCTGGTCTCGTGTCCATTTCAGTTGGACTATAGATGACTGCAAAATCGTGGCCTGGTCAGATGAGTCCCGATTTCAGTTGGTAAGAGCTGCTGGTACGATTCAAGTGTGGAGCAGACCACACGAAACTATCGAGCAGGTTGTCAACAAGGCTCTGTGCTAGCTGGTGGTGGGACCATAATGGTTTGGGCTGTGTTTACATGTGATTGACTGGGTCTCCTGGTCCATCTGAATCGAGCATTGACTGGAAATTGTTATGTTCGGCTACCTGGAGACCATTCGCAGCTATTGATGGACTTCATGTTCCCAAACAACAATGGAATTTTTATGGATGACCAGTGCACCATGTCAAAACATTCTGGACAATTCGAGCCAGACAGATCGCCCGACATAAACCCCATAAAATATTCATGGGCCATAATCGAAAGGTAAGTCTGTGCACAACATCCTGCGCCGGCAACACTTTCGCAGTTATGGGCGGCTGTAGAAGCAACATGGATCAATATTTCTGCAGAGGACTTCCAACGACTTGATGAGACCATGGCACGTCGAGCTGCTGCACTACGCCGAGCAAAGAGACACGAAATGAAGAGGTATCTCATGACTTTTGTCACGTCAGTGTAGAACAGTGATGCGAAGAGAGCTGATCATGTGACATAGTAAAATACCTTGCACTAACTCTCGGAAAGCACCTTACGTAGAAGCTACACCTATTAATAATCACGCAATAGGAAGGCCACAATAGATAAAACTACTAACTATCCGAAAATGATGATTGCTATCCTATTCTTTCATATGCCAGTGTTGGCTGTATATCTGTTCCACCAAAGTTTCGTCACTCCCTCCAGGTTCTTGTACGCCAAGCACAACCTCTTGCTTTCCTCTACCACGTGGATCCTTTGACATACCACAGCTGTCTAGGGCGTTCCCAGATATGTCTTCACTGGTCGTCGGTGCTCATTTCGAAGTGGGGCTCATCACTGAAGACAATTATACTTCAGTCAGTGATATTCCAGCCAGAAAACTGGTCTGGAGATGTCCCAGACAACGGTGGGATACCAACCCGACTGTCGAACGCCATACAGACCGACAACCAGGAGTGATGATGTAGGGTGTCATTTCTTTTCATTGCTGGACCTCTTTGGTTGCCATCCGAGGCCCCCTTACAGTGCTGCGGTACATCGACTATGTTTCATGCCCTGTTTTGTTGTCCTTTATTCCAAGCTATCCTGGGCTTACATTTCAGCAACATAATGTCCGATGAGAGTTTAACTGCTTGTCTTTGTGGTTGCCAAACCCTAACTTGGCCAGCATGGTCGTTGGATCTTTCTTCATATCAGAACTTTTGGAGGATTATGGCAGGATCCTCCCACCAGCTCGGGATTTTGACGATCTAACTCGCCATTTGGACAGCATTTGGCGCGTTGTCCCTCAGGAGGACATCAAAGAGCCCTAGCAACATAACTTGCATAAGGGCCATTGGTGGACCGACGCATTACTGATTTGCTCAATTTGTGAACCTTTTTCTCCTGAATAAATCGTCAATTTTTTCTGAAATTTTAGTTATTTGTTTTTTTCGTCCATGTTTGGATAATTCCTTCGTGATGCATCGTTTTTTCTTTTTTTAGAGTGTATGTTAAACGTATGTGAAATATATGTGACATACGTGTTGTCTGACAAATCTGTGGCTACAAAGCTCCTCCTAAACCTCTCGATCGATTTCTTCCAAACGTGGTACACATATTACTATCTGGAAAGAGATATTGCTGGGGTATAAGCCAGCATCCTACCATTGAGTGGGGTCGAATACGTGGAAAGATATGGGGAGAGGAAGAGATGGACAGACAGAGAAGGGGAATGAGGACGTGAATACAACTATGAGAGAGGAAGATATGGACAAAGTGAAGAGAGAGGGAAATGAACAGAGATAGGGAAGAGGAGAAGATGGACGGAGAGAGGGGGAGGAGCAGATGAAGAGACGAAGGAAAGAGTAGGAGACGAACAGAGAAAGAGAGCGGAGGAAGAGATGAATAGAGAGAGGTGGAGGAGGAGATGGACAAAGGAAGGTGAAAGGATGAGATAAAGGGAGTGAGGAAGAGATAGAGGGCCAGGAGGAGATGGACTCAGAGGGGGTTGGAGGAGATGGACAAAGGGGAAGGGAGCAGATGGATGGGGCGGCAGGAGCAGGTAGAGTTGGAAGGAGCAGATGAACAGAAAGAGTGGGGAGTAGCAGATGGACAGAGAGACGGGCAGGTGGAGATACTGGTGGGTGGAGGAGGTGGTCAGAGAGAGGGGCAAACGGAGATAGATAGAGAGGAGGGAGGAGCAGACGGACAGGGAGTTGGAGAGGGGTTAATGGAATGGGAATAAATATATACGCGGGCAGCTCCACGTATTGATTTAGTAATGTTAATAAAACTCAGGAACTCTTATTGTTGTCTGCAGGTAGAAAAGAATACTGCAGCCTTCATGTAGAAGAAAAGGAGAGCAGCTGAAAGAAGACAAGAAGTCACGAAAAGAACGCAGAGGGGCAGCAAACAAAGTAATGTATAAATGTTCCTTTACGTGGTCTCTGCTGACTCGATACGAGCAAAATGCAGTATCCCGAATGGATTCTTCCTGACTTGGAAATGTAGGAGTCCTTATAAAGTTAGCTGTCGTACAATGCTTCTGAAATATATTCCCTTTCATACAAGCGTTGCGATTTAGTCAAAATCAAATGGATCTGAGCACTATGGGACTTAACATCTATGGTCATCAGTCCCCTAGAACTTAGAACTACTTAAATCTAATTAACCTAAGGACATCACACAACACCCAGTCATCACGAGGTAGAGAAAATCCCCGACCCCGCCGGGAATCGAACCCGGGAACCCGGGCGTGGGAAGCGAGAGCGCTACCGCACGACCACGAGCTGCGAACGCGATTTAGCCGCTACGGTTTACGTCTACTGTCCGTTTTGTTGAAAGAGAAGGTAGTCTCATTAAGTTGTGTCAACAGTGACGAATTTCATTACATCGCATGTTAAACTAACTGGGAAAGTTGCTATTCAGAGTGTGGTTGCTGGCTCAGTTGAACAATCTTTAATTTCATTCGTATCTCTCTCACATTCATTTAATTTTGCAAGCATTTAAAAGGATGATGTTGACACTCGAATAATTCTGACGCCTGCCGTAGCTGTTGCTGATTAAAATCAGACGTGATGTTTTTGGAGACTTTCATTAACACCCTGAGAAAATCTGAGACGCAACCCCCGCTGCGAAACACTTCGTTGATCTATCGACAGATGTAATCACAAAAAGTAAATCTAGAAAAAGGATTGTCTCTACATATTTTAACATCCTTGTTGAGTAATTTATTTGACGTCTGTTACCCTCTTCAATAGGCAGTGTCACTCCCTGCGCCAGGAAAACACATATTGCAATATATACTTCAGATGGACAACAAGAGTGTTATAGTGCATCATAAGCGTGTTTATAAACTATTTTGAAATTCTAATAAGAAATACAGGAACAGCACAAGAGACCGAGCGGGGTGGCGCAGTGGTTAGACACTGGACTCGCATTCGGGAGGACGACGGTTCAATCCCGCGTCCGGCGATCCTGATTTAGGTTTTCCGTGATTTCCCTAAATCACTCCAGGCAAATGCCGGGATGGTTCCTCTGAAAGGGCACGGCCGACTTCCTTCCCAATCCTTCCCTAATCTGATGAGACCGATGACCACGCTGTCTGGTCTCCTTCCCCAAACCAACCAACCAACCAACAGCACAAGAAAAGCATTTTATCAAAGAGCATCTCAAGCGTGTTTATAAACTATTTTGAAATTCTAACAAGAAAAACAGGAACAGCACAAGAGAAGCATTTTATCGAAGTGCATCACAAGCGTGTTTACACTCTATTTGGAAATTCTAATAAGAAGAACAGGAATAGCAGAAGAAAAGCATTTTATCAAAGCGCTAGAATTACTAAGAAAGGAGAAGTGTAAGAACAATTTCATTTAGAGCGGGGGGGATCGAAAATTTATTCTTTGCCGTATCAGACAGCCAGTACAAACATGGTGGCACCTGCTAGTGCAGTTTTCATTAGCGTGTGTCATTCTCGAGCGTGGCTGTAGATGTTTGGTGTTATGTGACCGTAAGGACAGGCCGCCGTACTGTAACGCTGATATCTATTCAAAACCTGGTACATCTCTCGCCCCCCCCCCCCCCCCCACCCATAAAAGTCGGCGCCCTCAAAATTAATAACATTGGTTAAAATGAGGGTAGAAAAATATTCCTATAGAATAAAGACAGAAATATTAGAAACTGAAATTTTAAACTGTACACTGGAGTGAGACAAGCATATTACTTAAGCTCATTGTACAGAAGACATACAGAGAACTTGCCGAAACTGACTACGATGACAAATATCACTAGACTCAGCTACGCGGATGATGCAACAGTAATAAACATTTTCAGGACAGAAGAAATCAAAATGATGCCGAATGATTATAAAATATCTGAGACCACATGAGTGTTTATTAACGAAGAGAAGACAGAATACCTTTCTGGGAGTAAGAAAAAAAAAAAGATGTACTATTAGCTGTAGATGGCGTAACCTTGAAAAATGTCTGTCGCTTCAGTATATACGGAGTTTGTCAGTAAGGAAAACATGACAAATACAGGACTATATGTATGACTGGCAGCTACTAACAGAAAATTTTACAATAATCCGACGATACTGAGAAAGAAACCCTCGTCATCTACTGCAAACATCGCTTGTATCAATCCACGGTAACGATCTTACTGTTATAAGGAGAAGTCAAATGAAAACGAGACAGATGAGGTTCAAATGGTTCAAATGGCTCTGAGCACTATCGGGCTTAACAGCTGAGGTCATCAGTCCCCTAGACCTTAGATCTACTTAAACCTAACTAACCTAAGGACGTCACACACATCCATGCCCGCGTCAGGATTCGAACCTGCGAGCGTAGCGGCCGCGCGGTTCCAGACTGAAGCGCCTAGAACCGCTCGGTCACCACAGCCGGCCGAGACAGATGAGAAAAAAGTAAACTGTTTATTACTTCAAATTTAATCGCCGTAACCATTAATATATTTATCCCATTACGAGACAAGACGGTAAGTGCCTTCCTGGCAAATGTTTGCGGTTGCCAACGCCCAGGCGTGCACCTATTCATACAAAGGAAATCGACGGCCACGAATGTCTTTCTTCAAACCTTCAAAAATGTGGGAACCGCATAGGGAGGGAGCGACACTTTATGGAGGATGTGTAAGGGCAACCCAGCAAAACGTCTGCAGTGTAATTGAAAGATCCGTGGCAACATATAGGCCCACTCACCTTGGAATAAATGTATTAACAGTTATAGCGATTACTTTTGAAATCAAGAACAGTTTACCTACTTTTTACATCTGCCTCGTTTTAGTATGACAGCCTCTTATCTATACATGTGAAGCTTTAACACTTTGGGAAAAAATTTGGAACGATTGTTAACGTTCGAAAGGAAAATATTAAAAGAAGGTTTTGAAGTTGTACAGTCACCGAAGTGCCGTAACAATGATAAGGTAAAGAATGTTGAGATGGGATGATCATATGACAAAAATGTCAGAGGACGGGGAACCTCATACAACAGACGTCTACGAAGACCCAGAAGTAGGTGGTGGGCCAGCACCCAGGGCGTACGTCAGAACCATATGGCTATACAGTACATCAGAAAGAAAGAAATGGAGGAGCAGGAGTGTGGTCGATAATGTTCCTAGTGCCTCCGTAGGTCATATATCCCGTAATTTACATAGCGAAACATTCCGTCTCTAACGATCCCTTTCGTTAAGTACGGCGAACAACATACTGTTTAGTGTTCATTCGATCCAAACAAGCCAAGCCCTGATACCATCATCTAAAAGCTTGTCGCTTGAAGTTTCAGAGTAGGGAGGCCATCAAAATTACTATTACAGGCTACAGTCGAAACTAAAGGCCACGATGGTGCAACGACCTTCCATTGTGGAGTCGCCTTTAGGGCACCATTATTTATTCACACCTTTCTGAGGCAGCCTGACTAACCGGCGACCATAATAGGGACTGTGGAATGCTCTACAGGAAATTCTCCAACAGCACTCTGCGGAATTCAGGGCGCTGAAATTGTATAAATTTCATACGGGTTGGATTTCAAAAGTTCGCTCCCATTTTTAATTCACTCAGATCGTTCTGCTTTGTGACGTGCGATAAAAATCTGGATTTACGCAAACGTAACGCAAAATCCTTCCGCAGCCTTTCCACACTCAAACAATTAATTTTTATGACTATGGCGATAAAATTTCCCCGTATTGCTGCCTCATACTATTTCTCCCTCCGCGACAGGAATTTCTCTCTTATGAGGTATGTGCTAGCTAGGTATACGGCTGCCGAGCCAAGCGAATGACGTTCCCGTTCATATGATACGCTGTGGAATTAAAATAAGAAAACTTTCCGGAAAAAATTTCACTCCAATGTCGTCACTTCTTTATACCCAATTTTTTTCACAATATCGGTGTTCGCTCAGTTATGAATGCTTTTCCATCAGACTGTTGGAGGTATGTTTGTATGGGTGTAACGGTACAAGCACACACT
Source organism: Schistocerca americana (assembly GCF_021461395.2). Taxonomy (NCBI): domain Eukaryota; kingdom Metazoa; phylum Arthropoda; class Insecta; order Orthoptera; family Acrididae; genus Schistocerca; species Schistocerca americana. Next base: position 423,972,923 of record NC_060130.1, on the reverse strand, counting down.
AAAGTAATTGCAACGTCTCATGCATTTTGCGAAATAGTTAAATATTTTTGTTGCAAAATTTCTTCAAGTTTGAGTAATGTTCATGAATTCTCTAATGTGTAGAGTATCTGTAGAATCAGATTATTACACTAATTTACGATACTTTGAATACGTATCAGTTTAGGCATATTTTTGACAAAGTGGTCTACAGGCAGGCAGGTGTCGGCTCCGCCAGTAAAATTAACAAGAAGGTGATGACATTGTCATTAAATCAGGCGTACTACGAGATCGTATTGAGGAAATTACAACACAACCAGTTGTGCCACCACAACTGGGTTTTCCAAGGTGCGCACAGAACGTATTCTTTTGAGGTCAATTATTAGAAACACTGGCACACCCTCTTATCAATTGGAAAAGACCCTTAAGTGCATTATTAGCCAACGTCTGGGGAAGTGCGAAAATCACATTCACAGGACTGCTGGGTTTGTAAATCATCTCTGTCAACTATGATCTGGGATGTTATGACCAATTTCGATATGGTTTCCGTCTTTACGGGAGATCCATTTACTGAATCCTCGCAAATAATTGGTGAAAAGTTCGACGATTGCTTTATTAAACACTTTAGGCATGCTCTCACTTCATCCTAATCCTGGTTTGATTGGAGAGGTGATGAACAAACCGACGGGGAATCAAAAAAGGAAATATTATGTCTCAAAGGAAATAGAACTTACTAAGTTCATCGCAACGTATTCATGTTCGTGGATGGCTACTCGTGATGAGGACGCTTGTGACGGAAAACCATCCGTCGTTTTCGGCTACGTAACTTCTAATACAAACTTCACGACAGAATCTGAAAGGTGGACCATTTACTTTTCTCCATGTATCTGAGAAGATAACAGGACCCTTTTATCACAGCGTAGACAGAAAATCAACACGTCACGACCTACAGTATATTTTCACGTCTCTGCGAGAGTTGCGCTCTACCATAACTATGGTTCGATAGTTTTGGTAAATGACGTAGTAAATGCTAGGATTATCGGTAGTATTTATGGCATTGCTAGGGAAAGAAACATGAATGGTTGTGTAGGAGGGAAACTGGGAACTGAAGACTTCTCTTCGTTATTTGTTTGTTTGTTTTGCAAGTAAGTAGAACCGCACATCATTCAGTGTTAGTCCATTGTGCATTTTACATCCTTACAGAATGTAAAGCGCAAGCACATTCTGTAAGTAATAAAAATTAGGTGATTGCGTAATTTCGGCGCTGTAATGTAACCAAAACAATTACTTTTGATGAAAGATCAGTTTACATGTGCACACACACACACACACACACACACACACACACACACAAACACACACACACACATATATATATATTATTTTCTACTCAATAGAACGCTCTTCATCATGACCAAAGATAAGAATTTCGTGTTATTATTGATAAATGCGAAAGTTGCTTATGAGTAACAGGAACATGTTTCACATATGTTCGATGAACTATTGAAGCGATGTTTGATAGATTGTTGTTATGTGGTTTTTTACTTTATCTTTTTGTTGGGGAAATTGCGTTTTCTTTATTTTTACTACAACATCCCTCTGTTTCACATTACGGATGAACGATTTTCGAATAGAATTTCAGTTTTGCAAGAAATGCTGTTTATTTTTAAGTAACATACAGGAGGATAACTAAGTAGATGAAAAATGTCCCGGAGGTTTCTCGGCCCTTTTTATATCCTCACTCAGTTTATAGACGGTTCACAGCTTCCTGCCTTTAGGGGAGAATAGTAAGACACTGATTGCATACGTAAAGAAAGATATCGTTATGACATAACACCCGATAGATACGCAACACACCAAAAGTACAGGTGGCCCAAGTACGACTTTAACTGGCCAAAGCTACAAGGAAAACTACCAAGGTCTACGCTTGCTTATGATAGTGTACGACAGCCTACGGTAGTTTTACAACTCTAACCTCAACACACTCCGAACATGGTAGCACAGTTTTTCCGACTAGTATTTTGGAGGACGGCGGCTCAATTCGGCACCTGGCTCTTCTGCTTTAGGCTTCTGCTTAGAGCAAACGCCAGAATGGTTTCTTTGAAAAGGACCCGGCCCATTTGCTTCTCCATTATTCCTCACACGAAATTGGATTCCGTCTCTTATGACCTCGCCGTCGACGGAACCTTACACTATAGTGTTCCTCTCCTTCGTTCCCTCAACCTTTCACTACAAAAGTCATACCGTCCTGAGCATTTCGGTTCATAAAGTATCGCACTGTCAGACAGAGAGAACCTCGGGGAATTCCTATGATACTTACAAATAGTATTCCAAAAGATAGTGTATGCAGGTCGGAAAACCAAAAGGGCGTATCGGCCAAAACGAAAAACGCTTGCGGAAGGTCATCCGAAGACCAGTATCAGTTGCAAAGCGATTTAGAAAAGATTGCTATATGGTGTGGCAGGTGGCAGTTGACGCTAAATAACGAAAAGTGTGAGGTGATCCACATGAGTTCCAAAAGAAATCCGTTGGAATTCGATTACTCGATGAATAGCACAATTCTCAAGGCTGTCAATTCAACTAAGTACCTGGGTGTTAAAATCACGAACAACTTCAGTTGGAAAGACCACATAGATAATATTGTGGGGAAGGCGAGCCAAAGGTTGCGTTTCATTGGCAGGACACTTAGAAGATGCACCAAGTCCACTAAAGAGACAACTTACACTACACTCGTTCGTCCTCTGTTAGAATATTGCTGCGCGGTGTGGGATCCTTACCAGGTGGGATTGACGGAGGACATCGAAAGGGTGCAAAAAAGGGCTGCTCGTTTTGTATTATCACGTAATAGGGGAGACAGTGTGGCACATATGATAAGCGAGTTGGGATGGAAGTCATTAAAGCAAAGACGTTTTTCGTCGCGGCGAGATCTATTTACGAAATTTCAGTCACCAACTTTCTCTTCAAAATGCGAAAATATTTTGTTGAGCCCAACCTACATAGGTAGGAATGATCATCAAAATAAAATAAGAGAAATCAAAGATCGAACAGAAAGGTTTAGGTGTTCGTTTTTCCCGCGCGCTGTTCGGGAGTGGAATGGTAGAGAGATAGTTTGATTGTGGTTCGATGAACCCTCTGCCAAGCACTTAAATGTGAATTGCAGAGTAGCCATGTAGATGTAGATGTAGAAGAGATCCAGATCTAGCAAGAATACAAAAAACAGTGGTCACTTATCTGTCCTACGTGGATCGAATCTCTGGAAATAAGGGTAAACTGCCACACTAGCACTGCCTTTAATACTGTTCGATTCTAATGAATCCTCCGCTCTCTATATTCAGATATCAATATCGACTACACTATCGACCAATGATTTGTGGCTCTTGAACACAATATCTTTGATATTTTAATCTATATTACATACTATAAAAGTTGATTCTGATTAAAAATTAACAGACTTTAGAACACTACTTAAAACTGCTTGTAATTTTCTTTTGTTCTCATAATAACCATTTTAATTACACCGAGACCCGGCAGGGGAAACAGCGACTGTTCAACAAGAGCCTCATCAAGAACTCTGGAATTTACTGTTTAACGTACAGTAGTTGACTGATTGCAATACCTGCAATGCAGTTATCAACTACTGTACTTTAAATAGTAAATTAAAGAGTTTCTTATAATACTCTTGTAAAATTGAAGACCGAAATCCGTCAGTAAAAGGTACTGACTTCTCCTTGTGGCTGTCTTGAAAAATTTAATTTTGAATACAGGGTGTTCATTTTAACTGAAGAGACTGAAATGTCTCGAAAACTACACATCGGATCAAAAAGACTTATAAATCCAATTTGTTTGTCTCTGGGCGAGATATCTAACGATACCTCACTCGATCTGACACACCACATCGCGCGCGGGCGACGGGGGACATCTTTGAAATCTTCAATGGGAACCCCCGTTTTTTGTTACAGATAACGATTCTACGGCAGCAAACTCTACATATGTTTTGTCTGAAGCATTTTCTTCGTTTCATCACCGATAGCGCTGTAATCGGAGGAATAGAAATGGGTACACAGTCATAATTTACGACATGCTATTCAATGGCTCTTGAATATCCAATGGCACCTGGAACCCCACCCCCATAATGCAAGGTACGACAGGCCATCTCGCCACTTCTAATTGGAAATCCCATTACAACATTCTATACATCCGACATATTGTAAAATAAAACACTAACAGTTGGAAGCAAGATGACATCATCATATTATGGCACAGTGATTATGGAGCGCAGACGTTTCTGAAGTGGTCAACCACGTGTTGAATGATGGACTGTGTGGCAGACCGAGAGAACTATTAATCACAAGAGAAGTGGAGATCCTGGTACTCGAAGAATGCTGGACACATTATCATATGGCGAGAGGTAGGAACAAGTAATGCACCCAGGAACATTGTCGAACATGATTGTTTTGATTGCGCGGGTGCTATGGTGTGGGGAAGCATAATGTTGCATGGGCATACTCACCTTCAAATTCTTAAACCAGGTAAACACACCGGTCAACTGTACTCCTTCCTCATGAGCGGCTTTTCAGGAATGCATTAAGTCCTGACTTCATTTTTATGGATGACAATGTCCAATAGTATCGAATAGCGTGGGCGGAGGAAGTCTCGGAAAGAGAGGATATTCGGCGAATAGACTGGCCTAGCCGTTCTCCCGACTTGAATTCCTGTCAGAGAGGTGACAGTTCGCAGTAATTCACGGAAAGTCATCGAGTACAACAGATGTGATTTCTGGCGTTCCCCAAGGTAGTGTTATAGGCCCTTTGCTGTTCCTTATCTATATAAACGATTTTGGAAACAATCTGAGCAGCCGTCTTCGGTTGTTTGCAGATGACGCTGTCGTTTATCGACAAATAAAGTCATCAGAAGATCAAAACAAATTGCAAAACTATTTAGAAAAGATATCTGAATTGTGCGAAAATTGGCAGTTGACCCTAAATAACGAAAAGTGTGAGGTCATCCACATGAGTGCTAAAATGAATTCGTTAATCTTCGATTACACAATAAATCAGTCTAATCTAAAAGCCGTAGATTCAACCAAATACCTAGGTACTACAGTTACGAACAACTTAATTTGGAAGGAACACATAGAAAACGTTGTGGGGAAGGCTAACCAAAGACTGCGTTTTATCGGTAGGACACTTAGAAACTGTAACAGATCTACTAAGGAGACTGCCTACACTGCGCTTGTCCGTTCGCTTTTAGAATACTGCTGCGCGGTGTGGGATCCTTACCAGATAGGACTGACGAAAAGAAGGGCAGCTCGTTTTGTACTATCGGGAAATATTGGAGAGAATGTCATAGAAATATAAAGGATTTGAGCTGGACATCATTAAAACAAAGGCGTTTTTCATTCTGACGGAATCTTCTCACAAATTTCCAATCAACAAATTTCTCCTCCTAATGAGAAAATATTTTGTTGTTACCGACCTACATAGGGAGAAACGATCACCACGATAAAATAAGGGAAGTCAGAGCTCGTACGGAAAGATATAGGTGTTCATTCTTTACGCGCGCTATACGAGATTGGAATAAAAGAGAATTGTGTAGGTGGTTCGATGAACCCTCTGGCAGGCACTTGAATGTGATTTGCAGAGTATCCATGTAGACATAGATGTAGATGTAGAAGCGTGTGAGGGATGCGGTGGGGGGACGTATTGCAGCACGTTCACGTGAAGCAACGACAATCCAGCAGTTCTCAAATGGGCTGGGGGAGGAATAGAATGCCTTACCAGCCATGTAGCCAGCAAGGGAGCTCGTTGCAGAACATGAATTGCCGTCCGTGGTGCTCAACTGTCCAGGCGAACATGATGATACTCGGTGACTTAAATGTAATTAACTTATGTGAATAGAAGTTTCATTTCTGTTCGTTTCATTGCGTATTTCTTTCTGTTCTATATTGGCAGTAGGTCGCATATGTCCGCTGCCAGTCCGACGCCTCCAACATGTGAGATTGCCTCCTCCGACGATTGTGTATTCATATGAGACGGCCAGCAAGCAAGAATCTTCTCTAGGGGAAATTGCCCTATACTGATCGTGAATTGTTTACTGGGTGGGGATTGGCTGCTATTGAGTGTGATATTGTCTATTTTTTACTTCTCGTGTCAGAATGTGTCCGCATGATGCAACGGAATTAGGACTGACAGAGAGGTGAAATACGCGTGGTGCTATTCCTTGTCAAGCAGGGCCCCGGGCGCGTGTAGCGATCGGCAATGTTGTGAAACCTCCCAAGGAGACGGTATTCTTTTCGAGGAACACTACTGAGAAAATTTTGAGAACTGGCATTAGAAGATAACTGTAGGACGGTTCTGTTCTCTCCAACATACCCTGCGAGAAAGGAACACGAAGATACTCGTAACATTCGAGAAATTAAGGCTCATTCAGATGCATATAGAGAATAGTTTTTACAACGTTCTGTTTGCGAGTGTAACAGGATAGGAAATGACTATTAGCGGTACGGGGTACCCTCCGCCACGTGCCGTAAGGTGGACTGTAGAGTATCGATGTAAATGTAGATGTCAAGCAGACGTTCCTCATCAGATGCGTCGTGTAGACACGCCTCTGGGAAGTGCCCCCGGACATAATATATCCATCATAGAGCTTTGTTTTGGAGGCGTTGGCGTTTGGTGCAACGATTCTTCGCAGCTGTTCCCTAGACGGGAAAGACATAGTCCGTTTGAAGTCCGTGAGTTCGGCGGAGCACCACATTCTGCTCTCTCACGACGTCTAATGACTACTGAGGTCCCTGATGTGGAGTACCTGGCAGTAGGTGTCAGCAAAATGTACCTAATATGAAAAACGTATGTCTTTTTGGGTGTCCGGATACTTTTGATCACATAGTGTACTTTGACGAAGGAGAAAACTGAAAATATAATAAAACAGGCTGGCATAGAGACTAACAAACAGTTCAAACAGTATGCGATGATCGGCAGGCACCGCTGTGGCAAATAGTTACATCCCTAACGAAGGTAGTTTAACAGGTACTGGCTGCGAAGCGTCTCGACCAGCTAATGAGAGAAATACTGTAAGTTCTGTGTCTGTGAGGCTTAATGATGCGTAGCGTGTGGCTGCACTCCACTTGTTGCAGTACTGGAGTGTAAGATTACTACCTACCCTCCCTGCTCCTCGTGCGTAACACGGTAGTGCTTCCACCGTGACCAGTAATAAGAATACAATACTGGCGTCTCAGGTCATGATCCTACTTGTTCCCAGTTCCACCAGAGGGCACCAGATACGCTTCCGAGCAGCACGCACACTAGGAATCCGCCGGCGCTGCTATCGAAGAACAGAGTCCGCACATACTTCCACCTGTTTGGTTCATAAGGGTAGGCACAGCGTCTAGCAGGCCAGTTACGGTTCGAGTTCCACTTGCAGTACAGTTGCTCTCGCTGTTCCTTGACAGGTGCCTGATACCTTTGTAGTCCATTTAACGAACTGGCGGAGACGAGACAGGATTCTACGCTCTGCTTCGCACTGTCTTCATGTCCAGGTTACTCTTTTCGGCTCGGTCGCTCACTGACGCCGCCCTACAGCCATACGGGATGACGCTTCCCGCAGATCTGGTATCACGCCGTTAAACTTTGTGTTTGCTATTTCAAGTGATCAAAAACGATCTTTCAGTTGTTTTTGGGACAACCGTCATTGTCAATTTTTGCACTTAATAAAGTATTTATACCTGTATTGGAACTTGAGAATCATCGTTTAACACAGCAAACAACCACCTAAATCGTCCAGGATAAGTTCCAGTTGCTTTCTGTACTATATTGCATCAGTTATTTCTATGTATGGTCCAAGTTTCATCGAGCTATGTTACTTACTCGTGATACATCATGCGAAAATTACTTTCGTCCTTAAGTTTTTCACGCCAGCGTGTAAAGGGTGCTTCCGTCATGACAGTATGAGTTTTCAGGGCTGATGAAAAAAGGACAAACGCATCAATTCCGGTTATGGGACCTTGATCCTGAAACGATTTAGTCAAAAGTTTTAACCTTAAATAAGAAAATATGAGATGTACCGTTAGGAAGATGGCGAAGATAAAAATTCCGCCAAAAACATCGTTTGTGTAAATGTTAAGTTTCAAAACAGATTTGACTCCCGAAGAAGAATAAGATTAAGGAGTAACGCCTATAGATATGCTAATCAAATAGTGTCATTCTCGAAGTGGAACACCAAATGCTTTAGAACATCGCCAAGACAGTTTTGTAAAGCATACTTTTAACCGACGCAACGTTATCTCCAAATTACGGCAAGACATGGTTGACAGTTTCGTAACTAAATTTTGCCAAAACCTTTTTCGAGAGGGATGGCTTTCTTGGTTCTACGCCATATTCAAACATTTATATCTATTCATGTTATAATAGCAGAATTAGCAGAGAATTACAGAATCGAGGACTGAAGAAATTCCCGATATCACGGTCTGTTAGTGTGCTGTGCTTGCCTCTTAATTAGTTTCCTCTTGTACCTCCTTCGGAGTAAGTTAATAGGAAATGTCCGCCACCGTTTTCCTGCATTCACTGGTAATGTTGCATGCAGATGGTTGCAACAGCGTAGTCGTTATGCTTCACCAGTAAACTTGTATAACGACAAAACTTGTTTTCTACACGAATGCAAGTTATCAGAGTTTCCAGTATGAAGCAGCAGCGCTTAGTTACCCGGACATTCCATGTCCTGCTGGCAGAGTGCGGGATTCTAATTACGAACCGAGGCACAATACGGAGTCGGGGCTGCCTCCTCGCGATAACTCAGGCTGTCTCTACAAATCCCTCTCGCGACCAACATTTTCACTCAAGTTGTGAATAGAACTCATGTGCTGTCGTTGCAGACGTAGGTCTAAGAAATTCTGAAGCACATTGAACTTGTTATATTCTGCATATAACTCAAAACGATTTTGCTCCATGAGTGAGATATGTATCATGCCAAATCTGATCGTCCCCAGCCGGCTTCAGATCCATTGAATTTTAGTATAACTCTTAAGAATGGGTCATCTCATTGTATATCTCCACCATTATTAGATACGTACAGCGGTAAAACGCCGCAGGCTAGCTTAATCTCAATGCACGGAAACGCATGATGCATACTAAAAAGTGTCGTTCTCAAGGAAATTAAGAATCTGTTTCTGTTGTAAGTCCGTAGTTGGTTTCAGGCAAAAGAATGTTAACCTAATGGCAGCAAACATTTTAAACGTATTTGTACATGACCGTTCTCTTTTCAGTACGTCCTCTACAAGTAATTCGGTAAGGTCCTTCGCTACTATTGCTGTTTGATGTTACGTTGTAGAGTATGGGACAAACATTATTTAGAAAGTATAATCTACGTTTTATTACTAAACGAAGAATTTTAATAAGGTCAATTCCTGTGTGATCAAGAGCGACTTAGCCACTGAGATATCGAGATCTGTTCAAAAACTAGACGAAATATTTTTATTTATTTTTGCACGGAAATGAACCTAATGAAGTCCCATATGCGGCACACAACAGTCTTCCTAGATACTTCGTAGTTTCAAATAGCTGATATCACATTTTCCAAGCTATTGATATTCACCTGAATGGTCGTACACTAGTCGTGGCTACTTTTTGCAATGTCTTATCTGCGGGATCAATTACCTTCTTTTCACAGAAATAGAGGAAGAGAAACCACTTAGAGCATCGTTTCGATTTCTGAAGAAGGCATATGTTGCTGATGTCCAATATCGAAAGAAATGTTACAGATGGTTCTCCCGATTCAAAATTTGTCGTCAATCAACTGAAAATATACCTCGACCAAAAACATCTACGACCTCACGTGATGGCACTCACATTGATAAATTCGAGAATACGTTACGCTCCGACCGTTATGTCATAAAAATTTCAGTTGAATTTTAATCAAGAGGCAAGCACTGCACACCAACAAACCACCATATCGGGAATTGCTTCAGTCCCCAGTTGCTTTTTATCCTAGATTTAAAAAAAAATCTATCGAATTGCAACAAAGTTTGTTCCTAGTTTGTTTAGCGAGGAACATAAAGAATATTAAGTGAAAGTTTGCAAGGAACTGCTTGGAAAAGCTTACGATGACGGATTGTTTATAAGCGGATCGTTACAGGAAATAAGGGACGAGTGCTGATTTAGGAGTACGACATTAAAACAGAAGTCCAGATATCACAGCAGATTGACAAAAGATCTCCACGCACCAAAAACGTACAACAGTCTCGATACGATGCCGAAGTAACGCGCACGGTAGATTTCAGCATCAATGGAATTATAACACATTTAGTACTTTTTGCCTCAAGGTCAAACAATCAACCGTCATTAGTACACAATCGTTTCTAAAAGATTTCGGAAGAAAATGTACAGAAAGAGCCACAGTGGGTAGTACAACTAATGATTCCTTCGTCATGACAAGATGCCTGCCAACAAAGGCTCGACTTTGTAACAGTAGCTGAAGATTTTGATACCATCAACGATAACGGAATATCGGAAGACTGTAGGTCAACGTTCCATCTATGACGAGCTCGTTAGAGACGGAACAGAAGCTCAGGTCGCACAGTGATGAGGAACAAAATCAAACGTGTCCTTATTAAAGCAATCCTCACGTTATTTCGTGAAGCTATGTAGGAAAACCACTGAAAACCTAAATCTGGAAGGCCAAACGGTGGCTTAATCTGTCAACTACGCGAATCGTGTATTCTGCCACTTTACCACCTGGTTCAGTCAATCTGTGTGTCATATTAAGGGAAGGAAGCTGCAGGTAGATTATATGAAGTTAACACAGAGATTTCGAAGTCCGATTTTAAATTTCAATACGTTTCCAAGGGCCAATGTCCTATGGCTTACTGGTTATGAACTACACATTAAAACTAAAGAAATTTAGGAAATTAAGGAAATGTGACCTAAATAAAACGAACGAACCAATAGTTGTTGAGAGTTTGAAAGGGTTCATTAGGAAACAATTGACTGAAACAGGGAAAAGGAATACTATAAAAGACGAATGGATGGCTTTGAGAGGTGAAATAGTGAAGGCAGCAGAAGAAAAAAAAAAAAGCCCAGCGAAATCCTGAATTTAATCCACGAAAGGAGAAAACATGAAAATTCGTCTATAGAAGTAGACAGAAGACAGAAGAGAAAACAGGCGTCGAAAATATGAGGTTAACAGAAACTGCCTAATGGCAAAGCAGATATAGGTAGAAGTCAGATGCAAGGCTGTAGAATTATGGCCTGTTGAAAGATAGATGGAAAATTTAAGAGCTTCAGAGAAAACAGAAGGCTGTGTGAATATAAATAACTCACTTGGGAAGCCAGTACTACACACAGGAGGGAAAGCTGAAAGGTGGAATGAACATATATAAACGGTATGCAAGGGATATTATCTTGAAGACAATATTATAGAAAGGAAGAGGGAGCACCTGAAGCTCAGGAGGGAGATATGATACTGCGAGAAGAATTTGACAGAGCAACAAACAAGACAAAACTGCTGCACCTGGTGTGGGAGATATAGAGGGTTATTCAAGAAGAAGGAACAGATTCAGACATTTATTGCTTCCAAACTACAAAAGGTAGAACACAATTACAATGTTCCTGGAAAGAGGAAAGTTGCATTCATTGTGAGAACCATGTGTTACAAGCCAAATATCAAAACGCGGGCTCATTTCCTGCCACACACGAAGCACCTGGTCTCTCGTTATCGAATTCACAGCTTCAACAATGCGATGTCGCAGACTTTCAAGAGTGTCAGGTATAGGCGTTATAAAACACAGTCTTTTACGCAACTCCACAGATAAAAATCCCAAAAAAATGTGTGTGCTTATGGGACTTAACTGCTAAGGTCAGCCCGCATCTTGTGGTCGTGCGGTAGCGTTCTCGCTTCCCACGCCCGGGTTCCTGGGTTCGATTCCCGGTGGGGTCAGGGATTTTCTCTGCCTCGTGATGGCTGGGTGTTGTGTGATGTCCTTAGGTTCGTTAGGTTTAAGTAGTTCTAAGTTCTAGGGGGCTGATGACCTAAGCTGTTAAGTCCCATAGTGCTCAGAGCCATTTGAACCATTTTTGCTAAGGTCATCAGTCCCTAATCTTACACACTACTTAACCTAAAGTATTCGAACGACAAACACACACACACCCATGCCCGAGAGAGGACTCGAACCTCTCCCGGGACCAGCCGCACAGTCCATGACTGCAGCGTCTAGACCGCTCGGCTAATCCCACGCGGTATTAATCACAAGGTGTGAGGTCTGGACACCTGGGAGACCACCGGCGATTAATTTCATCTTCTGCTCTTCGTCTTACAATCCATCGTCCTGGAATGGTGTCATCCAGGTATCGTCGAACGTGCTTAGGGAAATTCAGCAGGTGCTGAGGTATGCATATTACCGAACTGTCAGTACCATTAGTCATAGTTATAAAATAGTGACACAAATTATTTACAGAAGAATGGTAAAACGGGTAGAGGCTGACACTGGAAAAGATCAGTTTGAATTCTGGAGAGATGTAGGAATACGCGAGGCAGTACTGACATTATAACTTCCTTAGAAGACAGGCTAAGAGAAAGACAACATTAAGTTTCTAATATTTTTAGATTTGGAGGATAGTTTTCAAAATGTATAATTAAATACACTCTCTGATCTCCTGAATGCTGCAGAGAAAAAATGCAGGGAGCGGTAGGTTATTTACAACTTGTACAGAAACCAGACTGCAGTCACATGCAGGACAAGGAAAGGAAGCAGTACTTGAGAAGCCAGTGAGACAGGGTAGTAGCCTATCCCAAACGTTATTCAGTCAGCACATTCAGCGAGCTGCGAAGGAAAGCGGGCGGAAATTTGGTGAGGGTAAGATTTCAGGGGGATGAAACAAAAACTTTGAGGTCTGCCAACGACACCGTAATTCTGTCATAAACGGAAAGGACTTGAAGCAGCATTTGAGTGGAATAGATAGTTTATTGAAAAGAGATTATGAGGTGAACATAAAGAAACTAAAAAAAGGGTGATGAAAAGTAGTCCATTTAAATAAGGCGATGCGTAGGGATTTAGAGAAGGAAATTAGATACAGAAAGTAGTAGCTGAGTTTTGCTATTACGGCTGAAAAATAACTGATGATGGCTGAAATGAGAGGCAAGAAAAACCTTTCGGAAGAAGAGAAATTTGTTAACATCGAATAAAAATTTAAACGTCGGCGGGTCTTTCCTGAAAGTAGTTGTTTGGAATTTAACGTTGTGCGGCAGTGAAAAGTGGACGATAAGCAGTTCAGAGAAGAAGAGAATAGAAGTGACGTTACCGAAGAATGTTTCAGATTAGATGGGTTGAACTACTAACGACGAATAATTAGTTTACGACGCAACCATCCTAAATGAAGGGATCGGTTTATAGGATACATCCTGAAGCATCAGTTAATCAAGGAAAGGACAAATTGGAAATGGAGGGAAGTGAGGACGAGGGGGAGAAAAATTGTAGAGGGAGGACATGGGTCGAATACACTGAGTACAAATAGGCTTAGTTTGCAGCAGATATACGGAGATGAAGAGACTTGCACAGGAGAGGCGATCGTGGAGCTGCCTCAAACCAATCTCCGGACTAAAGACAACAACAACAAGACATTCAGAAACTCGTCGGGTCTTCGTCTAAGTAGATAAACTATAATACTTTGCAATTACAAAAGCCTCTTTTTCTGGATAGCTTAGAGGTGTTTACGCGTATGAAAAGTACTTAATAATACTTAATAATATTTATATTGGAAATACATAGTGCGCATAGACAGGAAGGTGAGGATTCACTATGCAAAGCTCAGCAAGAGATGTGGATGAGGTAGAGTTTCCACTTACTTTGAATATTGGATGTGTAGCTTCTGTTCCCGTATCAGTTTTCAAACAGAACGGAGCGCGACCTCACTTGCTGATCAAAGGATTCTCATTCACGCAAGAAAGCGTTGCTTCTCCAAAGTCGAGAGTCCTAAATGGTAGCCTCGTTTCTATTAAATACTGAACAATTTTGGAAATGCGACGTATGTAAGGTGCTTCCTACGTTGGTACTTGATCCGATACATGTCACCTTCCTTACATTGCCTCTGTACTTACCTGTACGCACAAATCATGGCTGTCCCGTAACCGGGTACACCTCAATTTATTTACACAGATGGACTTCTAAATTACGTTTCAGAATGATGGTGTACACATGAAGCCATTTACAGTCAGTAAGAAGTGTTTGCTGACTCTCCACCCTTCATTATAAATGCCTACAGGCTTGTCGTGTATGCCTACGACTTAATGTTGTAAACTATGTAAGTAATAAATTAGTTGACGACACAGTACAATCAACGCTTCGTAAGTGCCTATGTTCTTCTGGCTGGTACCCCACAACACGTATGGCTTCGTAGCATTCGATTCACTCGTTTCGTGTCAAGGGTTCGTGTTCTAAAATTGCTTAATTTTTGACTTCCCCATCATCCCAAATTTTTGTAGTAAAAACACGGAATAACGTTCCACAAAAAGATAAGACTGAAATGAAACTGAAGACTGACAATGAAAGCACAACATTACGGCATAATGAACGAGAAAGCTAACTTAAATACAGAATGAAATGCGGGAGCGGGCAGAGAAGTAAGACAGTCCGGGACGTTCCATCAACGTCGGAATAACGGAAAACAGAAAACCAGCTAAATGTTTTTCACTCGTGTGAGTTCTGAGTTATCTGTAGTGATACACAATATAATGGCATCAAGCTTTGTGTAAGGGAAGAGATGTGGCTTCCGCAGCACCGAGCGCCGTTAGACTTTTCTAAAGACGCGACAGAGAGCTTGTTACCATTGTAGCCGCCGCGTCCGTTGTGTGTAGCGAGCGCTGACGCTCAGATATCGACGCCGTCGCCATAATTATCGCACCGGCTGGTAGAAGACGAAGCCCACCTTCAGAAAGGCGACAGTCCTCATCGTGATTGTTCCGCCTCCCGCGAGAAATCACACTCACCACGTCTCTGTTGTCTGCTGCTTTGCTGTTCTTTCTTACTAGCTCTCCACTGGGAGAGGAACGGGCGTCACAGATCATAACGAGTCTTAGATTTCGTACCATTCTACCCGATAACGATCTCGGGGAACTTTCATGGAGTTCGGTGTGGAGGTACAATTTTCGTTGGAATCATTGTTCCCCAATTACTGAAAATGCAGTTTTGCAGTAACTTTATTTGCC
This sequence comes from Schistocerca americana, assembly GCF_021461395.2. Lineage (NCBI taxonomy): Eukaryota > Metazoa > Arthropoda > Insecta > Orthoptera > Acrididae > Schistocerca > Schistocerca americana. Next base: position 423,957,758 of record NC_060130.1, on the reverse strand, counting down.
AAAATATTTCATATTTCCAAAGTGAGTCAATATGCTGTGGAGTGTGCGCGTTTGAAACTTTCTAGCGTACTTCTAAAAGTGCAAATTCACTGTTTGTAGAAAATTAGGCTGACTATTGCGTAGCGGTGTTCTCCGGCTCTACCGTATGTGTGAACTAATCAGTTGTCTGGGGCGACGATATCTAGGGAGAGGGAGGGGGTTGGAGGGGAGAGGAGGGGAGTGCCAAATGAGAAACGAGTGTAACCCAATCAATGAGTTTTCTGCAAACTTTTTTGCTCATAAAATGATTCAGACGTATGATTTACTATGTAGAAGAGATATGACTGATTCTTTCTGTTGAAAAGTATGTAATTGTTTTCATTTCATTTATTGAATAACAAATCTCGAAACACAATGATGGTAATTTTCGGATGTCTGTTACGATTCAGTATTGTAATTAAATTCACAAGTTCACTATGACACATTTATAGAGGCGTAGTACGTTTCCATTTATTTAAAGATACAATTTCCAGTGTACCAATTCACGATGTAAAACCACCAAAACAGTGACTTAGCTTTGTTATTGAGACTAGAATACATCTTACTTTACATTAGGTGGTACTAGTCAAAACAGTGTTTTCAATAGATCATTCTGAAGTACCATTTATAGTGTAAATTTGGTTATATCGTAAAAGTATATTTAATTGTTTTTCAGTAATATGTGTTTTCTTTAATTTATATCCTATAATCTGTTCAGCTCCTATCATTAGTCGCCAGTTCGTGTATACTTAATTACTTATGTGATTATTATTATTGCCAACACCAGTGTCGGAGGGTTCAAAAATGGTTCAAATGGCTCTGAGCACTATGGGACTTAACATCGGAGGTCATCAGTTCCCTAGAACTTAGAACTACTTAAACCTAACTAACCTAAGGACATCACACACATGCCCGAGGCAGGATTCGAACCTGCGACCGTAGCAGTCGCGCGGTTCCGGACTGAAGCGCCTAGAACCGCTCGGCCACCACGGCCGGCGTTGGGGCGTTCAGCTTGTCGATTTCTCGTAACTTCTATTCGCAGTTTCATACTCTTCTTCTCCTTACCAAGTCAAATATCCGTGACACGACACGTAAAATCAGAAGGCTGCCTCCGATACGATCTTGGAGTTTCTATAACGCACAACCGGTATAACCCGATGCTCACGTTTCGCGTCCGCATTGTTACTAGCTCCATAACCGCGGAAATAAAATGAACAGGAGTGCGATTGTTGTAGATTCATGTGGTAAACTCGAGACAGTTACTTTTTTTTTTGCTTCAAAACTCCTGTAGTACTGACACTTTCCTATTTTTTACAGTTCTTTCTTTATAATTAAGTCTTACTATTATTACTATACTATCCTCTGATGCATTACGCTTACCCATTTAGGCAACGCACTATACCAATTTAGAGCTTTTTGGGGGAGGGGGGAGGAGGGATTAATGCTGAGGGATGAAGTGGGTGGGGTGACGAGGACGAGGGTCATGTACGTTACCTGCCTATATCTAGAATTTGTAATTATTTTTAAGTTTTATTTCCCGCTACATAGGTCTATACATACCCATTTCGCCACTATACAGAGCGGAAAGGTGAATAATTTGCACCGTTGTTAGTAAGATATACATCCGAAATACTAATCTGAGCGCAATTCTAAAACTTTAAAATTTTCGGACTCTGTTCATATTAGCAGTTCGGATGTTTACCTTAGTGATGGTATAGTACACCAAAGAACCACCCTTAGTGTTTTTTACCTCACTGACAAGTATTTTTGAAAGTTTGCATCAGTGGCAGAATTAAGCCCCGGAATCTTATATTTACGAATTCAAAATAACATTGAATTTACTTGGCTAGGATATGGACTTACTTATTTCGTTTTGTGTATTAAAAACTTAACAAAATTGCTTTGTTTCTTTCGTTAGGTTTCATTTATATTTGACGTATTGGCTAGTAAAAAAGAATTTATTGACAAAGTGATCATATAAAGGTTCCATTTTTACCGATTAAGGTACGGAGACTTAGAAAGCGACGGTATGCAAAGGATCATTTTTGACATCCGTTGCGAATCACGGACGTATAGCTAATACTCAGTGAATCTTCAAGTTGGTTGTAGAATTGAGAACCTACTACGTACGCTTGGATATTTCTTAATTGTCAATAAACCTGCTCAGCATCCATGCCCACTAATAATCCTGAGATGCTTAGGAAAAGAAAGATGCATGTTGTAGATCTCACTTCATTTTTTTTGTATAGTGTTTAAGAAACTAAAAATTTTAGGAGTCAAATGGCTTATTCTTTTTCCATTTTCAGAATAAGGACCGCATGTTCTAAAGCAGAACGTCAGTGTGGCGATCAGAATGTCATGATCGCGAGTTTCATCTCCTGCTAGCTAGACTTCCCTCAAATAACCCAAGCTATACGGGATAGCCATATTGCCAGGCGAACTGAGTTCGTCTGCTGCGGAGGTCGCTAGCAGAGCGGAACTGTTTTTCAAGTCACGCATCATCTGAAACAAGAAGTGCGTAGCTCAGTATCACTGAACACCAGTATAAAAGTCGACCTTCATAGTTTCACGGTCAAACTGCGCTAGAGTGTGCTCCTGCGAGAGTCTCAGCGAAAGCCAGTCCGAGTTCCAGCTGCCGTTGGTGCTACCACTTCAGTTCATCGCAGCTCATCTGTCCGAAGAACGATCTGTCGCCCTCCTACGCATCCCGACACCACCACGGCAGTGCCTACGCCGAGTAGAAGACTGTAGTGTGAACCAGCTGAATTTGACCCCAGAGCATTACTGTCACAGGCCAGGTATGTTGTGCAATAATCTCTTGAAGTTGAGTATGTTTGAGTCATTGAATAAATGTATGTTTCAGAAATAGAACTGCATTCATCTTCGTAGTTGTGGTCATAGATACTGGAAATTCCTGGAAAACTTAAATCCAATGACCGGACTGGAATCTGAACACCGCGCTTCCCAGCCAGTATCTGAACTACTACTATACCACTTTGTCCAGTGGGTAAGCACAGGTATGATCATGAAAAGAATACACTTGAATGATGATCAGTAATAATCAGAAAGTGCCTCCTGCCTTCACATGCCAAAGATGTAATTTGATATATTAACCGACAATGCTGGAGGACTGTCATATAGTTACGGGAAATTTTTAGGGGCAGTGGTTCGTATGGACAGCAGATATGCATAAAAAGTTACAGTAACGTTTAGTTTTTCTACGAAGGGGAGGTCAACAAGTTTTGAGGACAGTGGTTGATCCCTGCTCACAAAAGAGCGTTGAGGAGGGGATTGGCAGTAATGCGACCCCCTGCTTAAGCCACCACAGCAGTACACAGACCAACCCCACGCACGGACGCCAGCCGAGTACCCGAGAGAGATGGACGTCTTTAGCAAACACAAAACGTCGACTTCATCAAAGATGGGAGGCTGGAGGCAATATTTGCCAACTCCACAAAATGATGAAGTGGCAGCAGGCTCTGGGCAAGAGAAGCTAGCGGCCACCTGGCCAGTGATGTACAGACATCTCATTACTTGTCAGTAAAGAATGATACAAACTAAAGTATCTGAGTTCTAAGAAAAGAAGATACAACCACTGCACTTTTTCGGCCGGCCGTCGTGGCCGAACGGTTCTAGGCGCTTCAGTCCGGAACCACACGGCTGCTATGGTCGCAGGTTCAAATCCTGCCTCGGGCATGGATGTGTGAGCTGTCCTTAGGTTAGTTAGGTTTAAGTAGTTCTAAGTTCTAGGGGACTGATGATCTCAGATGTTAAGTCCCATAGTGCTTAGAGCCATTTGAACCACTTTGAACTGCACTTTTTCACTAGTTGACACCTGATTCCGTACTCCAACTCGCAAACTTTACCTTACTTGAGATACTACACCAACAAAGAGTCATATTGTCACTTAATTTATTTCTTGTATACTGCAAGATTTCGACGTATTTGTAATTACCATTTAATTTGTTCCAGGGTGTAGAGTCTTCGTTTCATAAATACCAGAAGGTTTGATGTACATCACTAAAAACTGAATTTCTAATCTAGATGGTGCTAAATAATAAGCTGTGAAACGCAGGCAAAGCAGTGTGATTCTTATTGTGTATGTATATAATAAGAATGATGTTTTTACCGCACCTGTAGATAGAGTTCGCGAAACAACTGCATCGGGGATCAAAATTAATGGACAGAAAACAGACATTCTGCGATGTGTAGATGATAATGCTGTCGTTACATAGACGAAAGAACATCACAACATCCAAGCCATCCAAAAATTTATCTATAGAAGATCATCATCACATTGGAAAGGATATTCTGTAACCAGTATGATACGACAATAAACAAGAGAAAGACTAAGGCGATAGTATGCGGTACTACCTCTAAGAATGAGAATCGGTTAGAAGTGACAGAGGAATTTATCTATTTGGGATTCAGGATCACAAGGGATGTAGAAGTCAGAAAGAAATTGTGAACAGAAATCTGTATTTAATTTGGGAAAGAACTTACGCACCGGGAAGAACATCACTGTAGGAATTAGGAAATGGGCCATGATAGCGTTTGTCTGGAGAATAGCTCTATACGTATGTGCAAGTTGGACAGTAGGGAAACGTGAGAGAAGACGACCAGAAGCTCTGGATATTTGGTGCTAGAACAGGATGTATATATTAGCTGGAGAAAAGATTTACCAAGAGGAAATCAGATCTCGCTAGATTAACTTCCGAACAAGAAGGGACAAAGTCGTGGGACCCATTTTAAGACAGAATAAAATCACTGAAGTAATAGCAGAAGGAATAACTGAGGGGAAAAAAGTCAAGGATATCATACAAACAACAAATTATGAGTGATGTATGGTTTGCTACGAATGCAGAAATAAAGTGTAAGGCAAAAAGAAGAGTGGAATTGCGTATTCCTGCAAACCAACCTTAGGGATGAACACAAAAGAAGGAGAAGAAAATGTAACTCAGATCAGGACATACGTTAAGTATATACAAAATTAAGGAGGACAAGCATGGACAAGAGGACAAGAATTACGAAAATGTGACAGAAATGGTGAACAGCTTTGAATAAGAAGTGAGACTACATATTCAAAAGGTGTCTTACAACTGAAGGCGAAGAAAGCGATTTGACTGCTGTTTTTCACGTTGAAGGGACATTTTTACAACCGTTCAGCTTGCAATGGCTTATCAGTCGCAGGAAGATATGCGTATTTTGCCTCCCAGGAAATGCGATTCATTGGCCAATGGGCGATAAATGATGAATAGGCAACTTGTTGGACCTTCGGATACCGTGCGATTTATGAGTTGTAGATTTTGGTCGGATGAGGACTGAGGGAGGGAGCCTTGGTGGCGATAACCAGATAACACCGCCGCAATTCGCCACCCGACAGTCGACGCGCTTCGATCGCAGGCAGCGTTGCCGTCCCGGAAACTGCTGCAACATGGCTGACAACAGCACTCAGTAGTACAAGCCTTATTTTCAGGCCGGCCGAAGTGGCCGTGCGGTTCTAGGCGCTGCAGTCTGGAAACGCGAGACCGCTACGGTCGCAGGTTCGAATCCTGCCTCGGGCATGGATGTGTGTGATGTCCTTAGGTTAGTTAGGTTTAACTAGTTCTAAGTTTTAAGGGACTAATGACCTCAGAAGTTGAGTCCCATAGTGCTCAGACCATTTGAACCTTATTTTCGTACTCAATTCGTAAAACGCTATAAAGAGTGCGTTTAAAACAAATAAGTATTTAATTTTAACAATTTAAACTGGGAAATTCAAAATGACTGTAGCGATTACGAACTTCTATAACTGTTTAATGCATAGCTATAAATTGGATAAGAATCACAGAGAATGTTGAAGAAAGTTTAACAATTCAGTCTTTGCGCACGTACAAAGATTCAGAAGCCGGCGCATGTGAGCTGATACATATCTGGTACGTTCCGTGTCATAAGTGATGGAACGCCTCAATCCTTTACTAAGCTACCCAAATAAAGTTGGTCGCTTATCGCTGTCTCTAATACTAATCTCCCAACACTGATAACTGTAAATAACAGTGTCGACAGCCACTCTGTAAAAATCTGAGCCCGTGATACAAGAGTGGTTCATTAACTGAGATGTATCGCGCCCATCTGATTGCTCATTTTCCAAAGACCCAGCATCCATTCGAAGTATCGGCGAACTATAGGGATATCAAAGCCGGGAAAAGCACTATATCAGTAAATCAAATTAAATGAACAACTCTCCCGTTCACTTACATCTCCCAAACACAAAAATAACAGTATAAATTGGAATGCAATAAAATCACAAAAACCTGAAAACATTTTTAGACTAATACTAACAAGGACCCGTCAACACAAATTGAGAGTGATCGTCTTGTATTAAATTTTAATCTAAAGATACTCTGTTGGAGTAAGACCCAGCAATACCTGGGTTAGTACCATAAGTCAAGAAGTTGCTAAAACTAAGTCTTAGTAACACTCCTAGTAATTCCATAGTGAGACTTTCATTCCGCCGCGGAGTGTGCGCTGATATGAAACTTCCTGACAGATGAACGATGACCGAGACTCAGATTCGGAACCTTTGCCTTTCGCGCGCTAGCGCTTACGCTTTCCTCGGCGACTAAGGCGAATTTACATAGCAGCTAATAAACAACATCGTGGGGCAACAACAAAAAGGTCATACATTACATGAAACGCAACTTTTATAATCCCGAGAACCCCTTTCCCGTACAACCGTACCGCACAAACACGACACTAGTAAAATGCGACATACAAAGGAAACACAGAAGCAAAAGGAAGAAATTTTCGGATTTAACGTCATGTCGATGACTAGGTTATTAAAGATGGAGAACAAACTCGGATAGGACAAGAAAAGCTTCTGTGTTCTTTTCATAGGAATGGTCAATGGATTCGCTCTCAGCGATTTAGGGATTCTCGGAAAATCGGAATTTAGATAGCAAGACGAAGATTTTCCATAGTGGATGTACATTGTCTTAACTACTAGGCTACGTTACTCGGCGCATACAGAGGGCAACATGCTACCACGTGTTTGCGTCGTGAACGGAGTAGTGTAAAGTATAGCTGGTACTATCTTCCATACTCTGTACGTGAGCTTGTGAAAACTAAAGTATTTGTATACTTCCTTTCCCTCAGGGGTTCCAGACTTGCGAAGAGCCTGTGTGGAGATTGGAAGAGAAGGCAGTGGCGGATTGACTCCTGTAGTCGGCCCCGAAAGCTTCGCGGATAACACACTGACAAGAGCTTTGAGAATCTGTTTCTGGCTCCCGGGTAGGTAAAAATCAGCTGTTGCAAAATTTCCTTTAAGTTCAATACGCGTGGTAGTGCCCCACAGTTAGTGCAGAAATTGAATGAGTAGGCTCATCTCGATGTACTCCTTTATCTGTAGCAAGCTGTGTGGAAGGTATGTGCCAGGGTGGCGTACTGGTTAGCGTATCTGACTGGTGAGACCATTTGTGAAAGGTATAGCTGTCATCGATAGACGGACTAACCTCGGACATTTCTTAAATTGTTCAGTGACGTTGTCACCTACATCCATACTCTGACGATGTATGGCGAAGAGTAAATCGAGTACCATTCCTGTTCTATTTGCGAATGGTGTGCAGAAAGAACTACTATCGAAAAGCCTTCGTACCAGCTAAAATTTCTTTGATTTTCCCCTCTTGATCACATTTCGAGATGGAAGTAGGAAAAAGTAATACTTAGCTAAACAATTCTAGGAGCATATGTTCTCAGATCTTTAACTTTAAGTCTCTCTGTGACGCACAACGTTTGTCTGTAGTTGGATCCGAATATCTGTTACGCTTTCGCGTTTAGTAAATGAACCAATTACAAAACATGCTGCTCTTCTATGAATCTTCTCTACCTCCTCTATTAATCCTAAGTGGTAAGATTCCGGCACCAAAGAGCAGTACTCAAGAATAAGTTTTTCGAGAGTTTGTAATCTACTTCTTTCTTGGCTGAAATAAATTTTCTTACGATTCTTCCAATCACTGTCTCCTGTTTGCCTTCCTTACAGTGAGTGTTAGGTAGTTGATCGACTGTAAGTCAATCAACTCGAATTTTCGTACGTATTTAACTTGTGACTGTTTCCAATAATTTACCACCAGTGGTGTAGTCTAACAATAGTCTTCCTGCGTATTTATGCGCAATACAGTTACATTTGTTTACTTTGACAGTGTACTGTCAGTCTCTGCCCTAACACAGATCCTCTGCATATATTCCTACGTTCCGAAACTATTATGGGCGTTGCAACTTCCCTATTTGCAAAATTATCATTTCATAACAGCCTTGAAAAGCTACCACTATGAGGAACCCAAACAATGCGACCTGGGGATAAGGCCACAGTACTCAACTTTTGAAGCTGTTGTGACGTGTCGTTTCCTGTGCTGGTTGTTTCACGATAATTACCTGACTTTAACGTAATTCAGAATGAGATTTTCACTCTGCAGCGGAGTGTGCGCTGATATGAAACTTCCTGGCAGATTAAAACTGTGTGCCGGAGCGAGACTCTAATTCGGGACCTTTGCCTTTCGCGGGCAAGCGCTCTACCATCTGAGTTACCCAAGCACGACTCGCGCCCCGTCCTCACAGCTTTTGACGTAATTACTTATCAGTTCAAAAAACCTGTTCCGTTTCCCAACTTTTCTAGTCATGAGAGAAACGAACATGCTCGGTGCACAAAGAAAATTTAATCAAAAAATGAAATGAAATAAAATAAGAAAATGCGGTAGCATGTATGATTTAAATTTGTTTCTCCTTAGCCTTTAACTATTTTAGTAATGCAACAAGCGTGACAATAATACTTATTGTTTGATACTGAGAATCACAACATAAACTGCCACAAATATACTCGTAGTACGAGTTCGTGTTTAGAATATGAATTCTAACTATGATGTTACGTTTAGAGTCGTACGTATGCACTACATTTCACTCACGCAATACAGAGAGAACTGTAACTGGTATCAAAACTTGAGAAGTTTGTAGTACTCTTTTAGAATGTCCTCGTCTGAAGAAAATAGATTCATAGTTTGTGAACGAGTTTATGTGACATTGTTGACTGAAAGGGTTATAAACTATTCCCTCTTCAAATGCTTCCATTAGGGGACACATTCATAGTTAGACACCATGAATAACATTGCTGTTAATCAATAATAGTAGAAATGCTTAATAATCTACGTTATTTTCCAGTGTGGTTCTCACTCAGATGGCTGGGTGCGCTACATATCTATCTAAACCATCTACAACAGAATATTGTGAAGGAACTCCGCCACTGCCGGTCCTAAGCCCGGGGCCTCATCCCGCTAGTGATGAGGAATGAGGAGGGGGAGGAGTAACACCTCGTAAGAAACCTGGGTCCATCTGGCTCCGGATGGTAGCACCCTGTTCTTTCTGACCGTAGCCTCCACACACGGCTATGTCCACCATGACGGTGCACACAGAGACAGGACATTTCTGAAACAACGACGTGGTGCCACTCTGAGTTCAGTGTTGTTGGGCTTGCAACTGTCAGCGTGTCTCTCTCTGACTCCGTACCAAGGGAAGTCACTACAATGATTGTATCGCTGAGATTGCATGGTGCTCCAGAAGTCATTCCACTGTCCCTGTGGATACTTGTCTTGCTATAAAGAAGCTCATTTCCTGCGCCAAGGTAACAGTCGTGGATGTACGATCATACACCGCCGAGAGAACGAAACTCTGCCCTCTCGTGCCCTAGTCGTGTACGTTCTTTGATGTTGTTTACGGCTTTGAGAATGGCCCTCCTGAATCCATCAATTGCATAATTGCATAGCAGTCGTAGGATCTCGATCAACGTGAGAACCACTTCGTGCACCTTCATGCTGTTGTAAATTTAGTGGTTCAAATGGCTCTGAGCACTATTGGACTTAATATCTGAGGTCATCAGTCGCCTAGAACTTAGAACTACTTAAACCTAACTAACCTAAGGACATCATACACATCAATGCTCGAGACAGGATTCGAACCTGCGACCGTAGCAGTCGCGCGGTTCCGGACTGAAGCGCCTAGAACTGCTCGGCCACCCCGGCTGGCTGTAATTTTAGTGAAAAAGATGCACTTCCTCTTCAATTGCATCTGCATCCAAATCCCTCACGTGGAAAATATTACCAGTAGCATATAGCAGAATCATCCTTGAAGATGATCAAGACACTCTCACTTAACTTAAGATCATCGATTTCCTTGCTACGGCCGCTCAAAATCTGCGCGTCTACTGGATGAATGTAAATAACATATGAAAATATTTATGTTCTCCCAATGACATTGTGATTGACAGCTAAAGATGCACAGGAACGCTGAGAGAGGCTATCAAGTTAGCTGCGGTTAACATGTATGCGCCAGTCAATTATCATTGACAGGTTTGTTTCAGATTATTGAAGCTGAGACTATTACGTAACGTAATTAACAATATTTGCATATAGGAGGATATCACAGGAATTAATTTCCTTTATGCAGAACACTCGTGATTACAGAGAGTCTATGTCATCCTAACTGAATTAATAACTATAGTCATCTGTTGGTACGTAGAGCAAGATTATGGCGTAAAACATAACAAAAGAAGTAGTCCTTAGATCTGTTTCTCTTGCGCAGTCTTTCAGTCACAACCGTCATCAGTCGTACTACGGATGGCAGATTAAATATTCTTCGTCGTATTTAACTAAAATTCAGATCGAGTTGAATGCAACTTTTCTGAGGAGATAAACAAAGACATTTTTCGATTACAGCTTATACATAGTCTAATGAAAAGTATCAATGGTCATTAGTATATGGCAAGTCCACCCTTCGCAGTTATGATCGCTTTAACCCTGCTGAGGACACTTTCATTGAGGTGTCTACATGTCTGTGGAGGAATGCCAGCCCATTCCTCCTCAAGAGCCGAAACCAGATAAGGTAGTAGTATTGGACGCTGGGGTAGGGCGACGTGTCCGTTGTACCGCATCCCAAAGACTTTCCTTAGTGTTCAGGTCGGGACTCTGAATAGGTCAGTCCATTTCAGGAATGTTATTGACCGCCGACAGTTCTTTATGTCAGGGTGTATTGTCCGTGCTGATACAGTCATAGTCTCTGCGCTATTCCTGTACTGTGTGCAGTATACAATGCTGTAAAACATGTTTATTTTCTTCCGCATTTAACCTTATCTTATGTGCAATAAGGGAACCACACCCCACCCAACCGGTAACACCACCTCCTCCGCACTTCACAGCTGGAGGTTCACATGATTGCACGTAACTTCTCCAGGCTTTTGCCATACCCCAACCCTTCAACCATATTGTCACAGATACAGCAAACTCCATCGCTCCAAATCATCCATTTCCAGTCATCCACAGTCCAACAGCGTCGCTCTTTGCACCACCACAAGAGTCGCTTGGCACTGTCTGCGGAGATGTGTGGCGCATGAGGAGCTGCTCTACCATTCTACCCCATTCTTGTTAACCCGTGAAAAGTGGACTTCTAGTAACACTTTTGAACTCATAAAAGATTCCTTCCGCTGATTTCATGCGAATTGTAATACAACTACTCTCCGGGGTGCTCGACGGTCCCTATGCATCAGTACATGAGTTCTACATCTACATTTATACTCCGCAAGCCACCCAATGGCGTGTGGTGGGGGGCAGTTTACGTGCCACTGTCATTACCTCCCTTTCCTGTTCCAGTCGCGTATGGTTCGCGGGAAGAACGACTGCCGCAAAGTCACCGTGCGCGCTCGAATCTCTCTAATTTTACACTCGTGATCTCCTCGGGAGGTATTAGTAGGGGGAAGCAATTTATTCGATACCTCATCCAGAAACGCACCCTCTCGAAACCTGGCGAGCAAGCTACACCGCGATGCAGAGCGCCTCTCTTGCAGAGTCTGCCACTTGAGTTTGCGAAACATCTCCGTAACGCTATCACGCTTACCAAATAACCCTGTGACGAAACGCGCCGCTCTTACTTGGATCTTCTCTATCTCCTCTGTCAACCCGACCTGGTACGGATCCCACACTGATGAGTAATACTCAAGTATAGGTCGAACGAGTGTTGTAAGCCACCTCCTTTGTTGATGGACTACATTTTCTAAGGACTTTCCCAATGAATCTCAACCTGGCACCCGCCTTACCAACAATTAATTTTATGTGATCGTTCCACTTCAAATCGTTCCGTACGCATACTCCCAGATATTTTATAGAAGTAACTGCTACCAGTGTTTGTTCTGCTGTCATATAATCATAGAATAAAGGATCCTTCTTTCTATGTATTCCCAATACATTACATTTGTCTATGTTAAGGGTCAGTTGCCACTCCCTGCACCAAGTTCTGCCTGGTCCTGGATTGGCTGTGGGTGTCCCTTCACTACCACAGTACCTACAGTCATCTTGAGCAGCTTTAGTAAGGTTTAAGTATCCCTGATGAATTTTCTTACTCAGCTGACATCCAGTAACTAACCCACTTTAGAAGCCACTGAGCTCTCCCGAACGACACATTTTGCTGTTATTGCTTCTGTACTGACAACACAATGCTCCGTACGTCCTTTTATGCTGGTGGGTCCGCCATCTAGTGATCAGTTCCACATTCTGTTGGGGTGTCCGAATACATCTGATCAGATAGTGTGTAATTGTTTGACTAGCGAGCTGCCCGCGGAGTTAGCAACCACACTGGATGCTTTACGGAGAAATTACATTTAAAAGCTAATTGCGTAGTAGCAAAGTCGCAATTGTCTGCGAGGAAAATAATGTTTGAGACAAGATGCTTAATACCTGTGAGACGATGTGCCCTGGGAAACGAGCAGCGAAATTACAATGCCCCGTCACCACAAAGGAAAGTTATACCGCAGAGAATATTCTGAGCTGACATAAGAGGCTTAAAACATAATCACCTCATAACGAAGTGCACACCAGTTTCTGCTTCGCCTCGTTTGCTTTTTGTGTCGCTCCTGAAAGCGGTGCGTCAGTTGCAGAACGATTCCTCAAGAATATTTCTAACAGACTCTTTGTTCCTGTTATAAATGAAAAATGATTTTAATGGCGAGGTGAATAGTCACGGAAACCCTTAAGTACCATTATTAAATGAGTACTTCTCATAATAATAATGTACTTAGAATAAGATTTTTTCTTTTTCGAATATGATTACTGTGTTTTTGATGTATTCTCGAGAAACAGCACCTACGCGTAAGAACAATTATTTCGTCATTTTATGGAAAAGAAAGAAGTAAGGGCCGGCCGGAGTGGCCGAGCGGTTCTAGGCGCTGCAGTCTGGGCATGGCCTCGGCCATGGATGTGTGTGATGTCCCTGAGTTAGTTGGGTTTATGTAGTTCTAAGTTCTAGGGGACTGATGACCTCAGAAGTTAAGTCCCATAGTGCTCAGAGCCATTTGAACCATTTTTTGAATATTCCGTCGACGTCGAGATCTTTAACGTCAGACACCTGGCTCATACGTTACTGGCTATGTTGTATAACACAACACATGCACGCCATCTGGAATATGGGTAATTACTATGGATTCTGTGCAAAACGCTAATAGTATTGATACTCGATGGTGGACGGCTAGTCAGATACCGGAGACGAAGTTAAGGAATAAAAGATTGTGTATCAGCTAAGGTGGTTTCATACGAAGGGGCATCAAAATTGATAATCCTATTAACGGCTGCGGTTCCAGATACGAAGAATTTTCTGTACCAGTAGCATTGTCACCAAAGCAGTAGTTTGTTTTCCGGATGGCGTAGAGTGGAGTGGTTATGGTCATGGTAGTTTATTATCTTTATACATTCAAAGGAAATTTGCCAATTTTGTCAAGATAAATAAGTTGAATAGTATCATTATACAATGGTGTGCAAAACTTAACCCATTAAGTCCGAAATTAATTTTTTTTAAAAACTGAATTTTCTATTCCTTAATTATAATTTACGTAGTGTATTAACCACAATAAGTACAAAAATAGCCAAAGAATATTTATACATGCTGATATAATGGCCGTCCTCAAAACAGCACACTGGGATCTAACAGTATCGTATACCATACTAAACTGTATTCAAATCTTAACTATTTATTTCTTGTGAAATGGTACAAAACATTTCACACACAGTGTTACACGGCATTTAACACAATATGTTTTTGGTTTCCCGTTGCATTTAGCTCTTACACATCTTCTTTGCGTGCTTCTTTTGTCAATCATATGACCAATTCCATCAAACCTGATGTCTGGTATCACTCTCAACTGACTTGATGGGTATTCCATTGGACGTCCAATATTCGGTCTTCCAGTGTCCAATTTCAGGTATGTAACTGTAACAGCACGTCTGAAATCCAGTAAATCCTGTGCATTTTTCCCATGTACTAGTCAGTAGAAGAGCCAGGCATTTGCGAGGGCCATTTCCAGCAAACGTGTAATAGGACCCAGTACCATTTTTTTCCTCTAATTACCGTCGCATATTTCCCAACTAACCAGTCATGGTGGTCAACACCTCCCATGTACGCGTTATACGACTTCAAAACGGCAGGTTGTTGCACTTGTCTTCTTACTTGCTTGTCTACTGTACCGCGTAGCTGCTCCCAAAGGTTCAACTTGGTCAAAATTTGTACCAATTGTAACCCATCGGCCGGCCGGTGTGGCCGTGCGGTTAAAAGCGCTTCAGTCTGGAACCGCTTGACCGCTACGGTCGCAGGTTCGAATCCTGCCTCGGGCATGGATGTGTGTGATGTCCTTAGGTTAGTTAGGTTTAATTAGTTCTAAGTTCTAGGCGACTGATGACCTGAGAGGTTAAGTCGCATAGTGCTCAGAGCCATTTGAACCATTTGTAACCAATCTGTTGTCGTGCCATTGAACAAATAAGACTTCACCATTCCTGTCGAACTGGTAGTCATAGTTTCCTCGAACTGTCTTTTTCAGTTCGTTGCTGCTTAGTAGTGGACAGTCACCAACTCGATTCTCTCTGACAGTCCCAGTTGCTCTAAAACCCAAATTTCTCAGATGTATCAAAATATCTCTACCAGTGAAGAAATTGTCAAAGTACACACAATGATTCTCGGGTTTTTCTATGCAGTCCAACATGTTTAGGACTACTCTTTGTCCCAATAGTAGGTCATCCCTTGCAGTATCTTCTGGATCCTTTCTACAGTATAGATCAAATTTGAAACAGTAGCCACTTCCTCCACAAAGAGACCACAACTTATAGCCAAATGTAATAGGCTTGCCTCGGATAAACTGTCCATCTGGAACTGTATTATTTACTAATGGGTAATATACACTCCGGGAAATTGAAATAAGAACACCGTGAATTCATTGTCCCAGGAAGGGGAAACTTTATTGACACATTCCTGGGGTCAGATACATCACATGATCACACTGACAGAACAACAGGCACATAGACACAGGCAACAGAGCATGCACAATGTCGGCACTAGTACAGTGTATATCCACCTTTCGCAGCAATGCAGGCTGCTATTCTCCCATGGAGACGATCGTAGAGATGCTGGATGTAGTCCTGTGGAACGGCTTGCCATGCCATTTCCACTTGGCGCCTCAGTTGGACCAGCGTTCGTGCTGGACGTGCAGACCGCGTGAGACGACGCTTCATCCAGTCCCAAACATGCTCAATGTGGGACAGATCCGGAGATCTTGCTGGCCAGGGTAGTTGACTTACACCTTCTAGAGCACGTTGGGTGGCACGGGATACATGCGGACGTGCATTGTCCTGTTGGAACGGCAAGTTCCCTTGCCAGTCTAGGAATGGTAGAACGATGGGTTCGATGACGGTTTGGATGTACCGTGCACTATTCAGTGTCCCCTCGACGATCACCAGTGGTGTACGGCCAGTGTAGGAGATCGCTCCCCACACCATGATGCCGGGTGTTGGCCCTGTGTGCCTCGGTCGTATGCAGTCCTGATTGTGGCGCTCACCTGCACGGCGCCAAACACGCATACGACCATCATTGGCACCAAGGCAGAAGCGACTATCATCGCTGAAGACGACACGTCTCCATTCGTCCCTCCATTCACGCCTGTCGCGACACCACTGGAGGCGGGCTGCACGATGTTGGGGCGTGAGCGGAAGACGGCCTAACGGTGTGCGGGACCGTAGCCCAGCTTCATGGAGACGGTTGCGAATGGTCCTCGCCGATACCCCAGGAGCAACAGTGTCCCTAATTTGCTGGGAAGTGGCGGTGCGGTCCCCTACGGCACTGCGTAGGATCCTACGGCCTTGGCGTGCATCCGTGCGTCGCTGCGGTCCGGTCCCAGGTCGACGGGCACGTGCACTTTCCGCCGACCACTGGCGACAACATCGATGTACTGTGGAGACCTCACGCCCCACGTGTTGAGCAATTCGGCGGTACGTCCACCCGGCCTTCCGCATGCCCACTATACGCCCTCGCTCAAAGTCCGTCAACTGCACATACGGTTCACGTCCACGCTGTCGCGGCATGCTACCAGTGTTAAAGACTGCGATGGAGCTCCGTATGCCACGGCAAACTGGCTGACACTGACGGCGGCGGTGCACAAATGCTGCGCAGCTAGCGCCATTCGACGGCCAACACCGCGGTTCCTGGTGTGTCCGCTGTGCCGTGCGTGTGATCATAGCTTGTACAGCCCTCTCGCAGTGTCCGGAGCAAGTATGGTGGGTCTGACACACCGGTGTCAATGTGTTCTTTTTTCCATTTCCAGGAGTGTATTCATAAATATACTTACATAATACACTGCAAATTTCAAAGTAATATATATATATATATATATATATATATATATATATATATATATATATATATATATAGAGAGAGAGAGAGAGAGAGAGAGAGAGAGAGAGAGAGGGAGAGAGAGGGGTCGTTACTTACTTCAGTAACAAAATCTGGTAAAATTACCACGTTCTAAAAAGAAATTACATCAGCAGTAGCAGAGTTTCATATTCGAACGTGCAGCAATGGCTCTGAGCAATATGCGACTCAACTTCTGAGGTCATTAGTCGCCTAGAACTTAGAACTAATTAAACCTAACTAACCTAAGGACATCACACACATCCATGCCCGAGGCAGGATTCGAACCTGCGACCGTAGCGGTCGCTCGGCTCCAGACTGTAGCGCCCAGAACGAACGTGCTGCAATACAAGTAACTGAAATGATAACACAAAGTCCCAGTGTCCTATTTCGAGATCACCAAAACTTATAACAATGGAAAACAATGAATATAGCTCCAATTGAGCTAACAATGCAAGTAGTGTAAAAGACATATTGGTGACTATAAATAATCGCAAAAAGATCTTTGCCACATATTTCAAATATTACTAAATTGTCGATAAAGTAAATACCTGTAATAACGAAAAGTGTGCCTTAGTATTCAATAATCAATTAATGGTAGGATTTATTGCTTTTAATTTCCTGTAAGCATACATTTGTTATAAAAAGCATCAAAAATGACGTTGAACAGTAATAGTTGCAAATTAATAATTTATAGTGTATTTATAAATAAATATGTGCTCTGTCCTCAAAATAGGACACTGGTACTTAATCGGTTAAGAAGGAAAATACTTTTCGCATGTTGTGTCATTGCCAAGTAACATAGTTCGATGGAACTTGGACCATACATAGAAAGAAATGCTACAGTGTAGTACAGAAGGTAACAAATTCGCAATCAGTCGAGCAGAAATGATGCTTTTTTTCAAAGGCAATAACCAAGGTGAAGTCACCGCGAGGCTGATGTTTCCCTGGAAATTACAAAAGACTGGACATTGTTCTTAATAGGGTGTGTGAATACCATGTAGGACAACGCATTCTCTGCAGCGAGCTCCCATGCTGGCAACAAGGTTGGTAAACAGTTCTCGTGTGAGGGCGTTTCATTGTTCCACTAGTGCGGTTGACCACAACTGGAAGGTTATTGGTGCGCGTGGACCAGCTACATCATACCTCCGCAACGCGTCCCTCAAGTGCTCCACGGGATTTAAATCGGGGAAACGAGCAGGCCAGTCTGTTTGCCACCAAAACGAACATGTTCCACGATATCGTCATACCAATGAAATTTATATCTTCTGCAGTAGTTTTCGGATGTAAAACGAAGGTGCCCGGTTTCCATCGGTTACTGACACTTCTTTCCATTCTTATTTTTATTGTGCTGTATTTTGTTTTCGCTTCATATTGCTGGCTGAGTACTGGTAATGCATTTAGAGACAACATTTCTCATTCTAGAATGTGATTTTACCCTGCATTTTCAGACATAAACTCTCGTAAATGCAGGGATGGTTTCTTTAAAAATAACGCTAGCCATTCCCTTGGCCATTCTTGTCCAATCAGAGGTGGTCCGTCTCTAATGGTCTCGTCACCGACTGTGCATTAAGCGCCAGTTTCATGTAAATTCATTACGAGCGTTACAGAATAATGGAATCAACAAATTAAGTTATCAGGAAATTGGAAATTTTTAGTTTCATAATGGGTATTGGCTGAAACAGAAGAAAACGCAAACCTAAGTCAACGTCTGCTGAAAATTTACAAGAAGCATTAGCTTATTTAGTCTTTCAGTGTAGACCCTGACGCAAATAAATCCGCATATTGATCAATAATTTTCCTGCTGGCGATTACAACTCTTGATGTAATTTGGCGTTTCTGGTACTGGAATGTTTACATGCTCAAATTTTTCAGTTGAATTTCAATTGCTGTATTGATGTGTGAAGTTATTAAAGGATTTTTGGAATATGTACTGTGTGTGTCTGCTACAACGAGTTGACTTCCAACGCACCCAGTGTTCACGGCCATGTTTCGTTCGAAAGCTTTCTTTTGAAATTCAACAAAGAAGCGTGGCCCCCTCTCCCTCCCCCGGAAGCCGACTCTGGAGTTCCACTTCCACAATGAAAAGCGAACAGAAACGCGACTGGCGTACAAATGACTTTTTTGCGTGCTGTGTGTCCCATCCATTTTGGCAGCGCTGCTATATAACGCGGACCTGGGAATCACTCTGGCACACAGAGGAACAGAGCAACAATCCCAGCTTATCCATTATCGCTGTGAGTGACATCTGACAGCGCTTTTGAAAGACTGTTTTCTCTGGAGACGGTATTGATTGTGTAGTGAGAGAGTTACGTAAGACCATTCAGCATGGTATTTAAGTATTTACATCTACATCTACATTTAGATACATACTCCACAAGCCACTGTATTGTACGTGGCGGAGGGTACCCTGTACCACTACTAGTCATTACCTTTCCAGTTCCACTCACATTGTATCTTCATACGAGCCCTAATTTCTCTTATCTTGTCTTCGTAGTTCTTACGCGAAATGTACCGGGTGATCAAAAAGTCAGTATAAATTTGAAAACTGAATAAATCACGGAATAATGTAGATAGAGAGGTACAAACTGACACACATGCTTGGAATGACATGGGGTTTTATTAGAACCAAAAACTACAAACGTTCAAAACATGTCCGACAGATGGCGCTTCATCTGATCAGAATAGCAATAATTAGCATAACAAAGTAAGACAAAGCAAAGATGATGTTCTTCACAGGAAATGCTCAATATGTCCACCATCATTCCTCAACAATAGCTGTAGTCGAGGAATAATGTTGTGAACAGCACTGTAAAGCATGTCCAGGTGTTGGCGTCGGATGTTGTCTTTCAGCATCCCTAGAGATGTCGGTCGATCACGATACACTTACGACTTCAGGTAACCCCAAATCCAATAATCGAACGGACTGAGGTGTGGGGACCTGGGAGGCCAAGCATGACGAAAGTGGCGGCTGAGCACACGATCATCACTAAACGACGCGCGCAAGAGATCTTTCACGCATCTAGCAATATGAGGTGTATTTTTTTTTGTTCTAAAATAGCTCTGAGTGCTATGGGACTTAACATATGAGGTCATCAGTCCCCTAGAACTTAGAACTACTTAAACCTAACTAACCTAAGGACATCACACACATCCATGCCCGAGGCAGGATTCGAACCTGCGACCGTAGCGATCGCGGGGTTCCAGACTGAAGCGCCTAGAACCGCTTTGCCGCTCCGGCCGGCATTTGTTTTTTGTTCTAATAAAACACCATGTCATTTCAAGCACGTGTGTCAATTTTTACCTCTCTATCTACATTGTTCCGTGGTTTATTAAGTTTTCAAATTTATACTGACGTTTTGATCACTCGGTACTTTGGCGCCCTAGAATCGTTCTGCAGTCAGCTTGAAATGCCTGTTCTCTAAACGTTCTCAATAGTGCTTCGCGAAAATAGCGTCATCTTCTCTCCAGGGATTACAATTTGAGTTCACGATGCATCTCCGTAATACTCGCTTGCTGATCGAACCTAAAAAGCTAAATAAAGCAACACACCTCTGAATTGCTCTACGGTTTTCTTTAATATTATCTGGTAGGGATTGCAAAAACTCGAGCAGTACTCAAGAACTGGTCGCACTTGTGTTCCTTACGCGGTCTCCTTTATAGATGAGCTACACTTCCCTAAAATTCTCCAAATAAACCCAAGTCGATTCTTTGCCTTCCCTACTACGATCCTTACTTGTCCGCTCCATTCCATTTCACTTTCGAAAGTCACGCCTTCACATTTAATGGACGTGACTGTCAAGCAAAACACTACTTATACTACATTCGAATGCTGTATTCGAACATTACGGGGTTAATTTTCCTACTCATTTGCATTAACTCACATTTTTTCTACGTTTAGAGCAAGCTGTCATTCATCACATCAACTAGAACTTTTGTCTAAATCATATTGTATCCTCCTACAGTCACTCAACTACGACACTTCCCGTACACAACAGCGTCATCAGCAAAGAGCCACACATACTTTTTCACCCTATTCATCAGATAATTTATGCAAATGTATGTAGCAGTTTTAGCAGTGTGAGCTCAACAGTTTGTAAAAGACGCTTCCGACCGGATATCTCCTCAGAGCTACAACACGAACCTGACATTAGCACTCGTCGCTGGTTGTTTCCCTTTGGTCCCTGCAGTGAATTTCATCTCACCTAATAGTTCTCGCTTAGTAGAGGTACCTAACATGGACGTCGCGTGTTCCACCTTAATCAAAACGGGACTGTCAATATAGAAATGAATTGTGGTCAGCATTGCACACGATTTTTAGGTATAAATACAATGACTACCACGGACACGTTGTAAATCGTCTTCACGGGTTTGCCACTGGATGACGTTGTGCAACTTGCAGAATATTTCCTCAGAGCAACTGTCCCACGTCTTCAGGTTGTTTAACCTTCCTGCTGGCTAGGAATGACTGACGCTATCCACACACAAACATAGCGTAAAGCGCACGCGCAGGAGGGCGTTCTGCGACTTTCAGCAGAAGGCATTTGAGTATGGCGCCACCTATCTGCAAATAATTGTGCATAAATGATTTCCACGTCTGCGCATTCTTCGCGCTTGTGTTCTAAATACGGGGGCGTCGATGTTCGGATACCGTCAGTCGGTCCTAGCCACCAGCAAAATTCAACCACCTGAACATGACGGACAGTTGGTCCGAGGAAATATTTTGGAATTTACACAAAGTCATCCGGCGGCAAACCTGTAAGACAATGTTTGATGTGTTTGTATGTACTTTTTTCTCGAGCAGTGTTGATGGTTTGAAATGTTTTGGACGACTCTTATTTTTCTGTTCTTTCAGTTTCCAGCTGAGTGGAGAATTCCTGTACGACAATTGTCGAAAATATCCACCATGAATTTTCCTCTGGGCATTAAAAAACTCTTTTGCCATTGCTAGTTTCTTAATTGATTTATGATATTGGACTTTTGTTTTAGGGACTGTCCGTCGTAACCTGACTCTCACCAGTCAGGTGCCAAACCGCACATTAGACAGTACTCACAACACACACAAGTTGGTCACTGATGGGTCAATAAATGTGAACGCTTGAGGCGCGCGAGTCCCGATCCTGAAATGATGCGCCAGGGATGCTGCAGTAGACTTGTTTCCCACGAGTAGTCGATGGTAACATAAATTCCCTGGTGTAAAAGAGGCTTTAGTGATACAAGGTCCAGGCGGCCATTTACTACGTCTTCAATAGCAGTTAGAAATATATACTTTCGTCCACGATAGGTCACAATCAGCTTCTCTCAGCAACCACTTCGTCTTTCACTTGTCTTAATAAAATGAAACGATTTACGTTATAAAAACATTCTATCGGGATATGTTTGAATTAGGAGGTATCCCATCTTGCTTGCTTACTTTTCTAATCAGCCGCGCGGGGTAGCCGAGTTTTCTGAGGCGTCTTGTCACGGTCCGCGCGGCTTCCCCTGTCGGGGGTTCGAGTCCTCCCTCGGGCATGGGTGTGCGTGTTGTCTTTAGTGTAAGTTAGCTTAAGTTAGATTAAGTAGTGTGTAAGCTTAGGGACCGATGACATCAGCAGTTTGGTCCCATAAGACCATACCACAAATTTCCAAAGAATTTTCTAATCACGTTACAGTAAATGATCCCCTATCAACTATATGGCAGACCTGGCGCTCTGGTCTCGCAACCGATAGGTGTTCAAACGAGATGTACCACTTGAGTCCACTGCGTAGATCGACTTAGAGTCAACAGAAGTTCTCTCATCTCCCATCCGGACGAGACTAGTCAGGGGCTGATCGCTGCTAGCCTTATAATTTTACGAACGATTATGCGTCCCCGCTTGCGAAGTAAATAATTAAAAATAAATAACAGACGTTAGCAACAAACGTCTCAAGCTTTTATCTGAAAGCAAATAGATGTACAGCTGAAATGAAAACAGAGGGTTCGTGAACAACAGACAAGTGTATTACATTAACTTGTGTAAGGCTGAAGCCATAGTTTCGCTGATGCACTAAGCTTTACGACTGGCCCATTTCCTCTTTCTAATTCACCGTCAAATGATGCCAAAAAGCAGCCAAATACAGCAGAGGTCAAGATTAATATAACGACTACAACTTGCCATAAATATGTAATGCGTGGTGATACATAGGTTAGAGTTACAATGAATATACAAGAAAGTTCAAACTTTCAGTCGTTGCGCAAGGGCAATGAGTCGGATGCTGGGGCATGGGGGTGATGCATGAATGAATATTTCTGTGCCGTAAGTGAAAATGGCGGCTGCAGTATTAGAATTTAACAATTGGCGTTCTGTAATCAGAGTGCAGAGAAGAATTCGTCAGTGATTCAGTCAAGCAGCTCCAGGTGACAGCATTCGTAGATTGTGTCGGCAGTTTCAAGAAGCAGGACGTTGGTTCAGATAAAGAGGACCGGCCGGCCATGTGTAACAGCACAAAAATTCGCATTTAGTTTGACTGTAATCCACGGAAATCGACGTACTAAGCAGTTAAGGAATTACAAATACCACAAACGGTACGGCGAGGTTTCCAAAATGAAGCTGGAAATGGGTCCGTGAGTAATTCAGTTACTGCAAGAAATGGAAAAGAAAGACTTCATCAAACTTATGACTTATACTACGACAATGCTGGACGTCATGGTTAAAGAAAAATTTGTTGTGTGTCTCATTTTTAACGATGCGGCAGCTTTCCAAATTAATAATAAAAGTGTAGACCTGATGTGGCTTGAATTCAAAGGAATTGAGAGATTTATACCAAATAAATTAACAAACGACCGAGCTGATCCTCCTTGGTACACAAAACGGGTGAGAACACTGTTGAAAAACAACGGAACAAACACGCCAAATTTAAACAGACCCAAAATCTCCAAGATTGGCGATATTTTACAGAAGCTCGAAATTTAGCGCAGACTTCAATGCGAGATGCATATAACAGTTTCCACAACGAAACTCTGTCTCGAAACCTGGCAGAAAATCTAAAGAGATTCTGGTCGTATGTGAAGTATGTTAGCGGCACGAAACAATCAATGCCTTCTCTGCGCGATAGCAATGGAGATACTATTGAAGACAATACTGCCAAGCCGGCCGCGGTGGTCTCGCGGTTCTAGGCGCGCAGTCCGGAACCGCGCGACTGCTACGGTCGCAGGTTCGAATCCTGCCTCGGGCATGGATGTGTGTGATGTCCTTAGGTTAGTTAGGTTTAAGTAGTTCTAAGTTCTAGGGGACTGATGACCTCATATGTTAAGTCCCATAGTACTCAAAGCCATTTTAGAACAAAAAAAAAAATACACTCCATATTGCTAGATGCGTGAAAGATCTCCTGCGCGCGTCGTTTAGTGATGATCGTGTGCTCAGCCGCCACTTTCGTCATGCTTGGCCTCCCAGGTCCCCACACCTCAGTCCGTTCGATTATTGGATTTGGGGTTACCTGAAGTCGTAAGTGTGTGATGTGTGTGATGTCCTTAGGTTAGTTAGGTTTAAGTTGTTCTAAGTTCTAGGGGACTGATGACCACAGCTGTTAAGTGCCATAGTGCTCAGAGCCATTTGAGCCAATACTGCCAAAGCAGAGTTACTAAACACAGCCATCCGAAATGCCTTCACAAAAGAAGACGAAGTAAATATTCCAGAATTTGAATCGAGAACAGCTGCCAACATGAGTAGCGTAGAAGTAAATATCCTCGGAGTAGTGAAGCAACTTAAATCACTTAATAAAAGCAAGTCTTCTGGTTCAGACTGTATACCAATTAGGTTCCTTTCGGAGTACGCTGATGCACTAGCTCCATACTTAAGTATCGTATACAACCGTACCCAAAGACTGGAAAGTTGCACGGGTCACACCAATATTCAAGAAAGGCTGAGGAGTAATCCAATAATAGGCCCATATCGTTAACGTCGATATGCAGCAGGATTTTGGAACATATATTGTGTTCAAACATTATGAATTACTTCGTAGAAAACTGTCTATTGACACACAGTCAACATGGGTTTAGAAAACATCGTTCCTGTGAAACACAAATAGCTCTTTATTCACATGAAGTGTTGAGTTCTATTGATAATGGATTTCAGATGAGATTCCGTATTTTTGGATTTCCATAAGGCTTTTGACACTGTACCACACAAGCGGCTTGTGGTGAATGCGTGCTTATGAAATATCGTCTCAGTTATGTGACTGGATTTGTGATTTACTGTCAGAGAGGTCACAGTTCGTAGTAACTGACGGAAAGTCATCGAATAAAAGAGAAGTGATTTCTGGCGCTCCCCAAGGTAGTGTTATAGCCCCTTTGCTGTTCCTTATTACATAAACGATTTGGGAGACAATCTGAGCATTCGTCTTAGGTTGTTTGCAGATGACGCTGTCGTTTAGCGACTAATAAAGTCATCAGAAGATCAAAACAAATTGCAAAACTATTCAGAAAAGATATCTGAATTGTGCGAAAATTATCAGTTGACCCTAAATAACGAAAAGTGTGAGGTCATCCACATGAGTGTTAAAATGAATTCGTTAATCTTCGATTACACAATAAATCAGTCTAATCTAAAAGCCGTAGATTCAACCAAATACCTAGGCACTACAGTTACGAACAACTTAAATTGGAAGGAACACATAGAAAACGTTGTGGGGAAGGCTAACCAAAGACTGCGTTTTATCGGTAGGACACTTAGAAAATGTAACAGATCTACTAAGGAGACTGCCTACACTGCGCTTGTCCGTTCGCTTTTAGAATACTGCTGCGCGGTGTGGGATCCTTACCAGATAGGACTGACGAAAAGAAGGGCAGCTCGTTTTGTACTATCGGGAAATATTGGAGAGAATGTCATAGAAATATAAAGGATTTGAGCTGGACATCATTAAAACAAAGGCGTTTTTCATTCTGACGGAATCTTCTCACAAATTTCCAATCAACAACTGTCTCCTCCTAATGAGAAAGTATTTTGTTGTTACCGACCTACATAGGGAGAAACGATCACCACGATAAAATAAGGGAAATCAGAGCTCGTACGGAAAGATATAGGTGTTCCTTCTTTCAGCGCACTACACGAGATTGGAATAATAGAGAATTGTGAAGGTGGTTCGATGAACCTTCTGCCAGGCACTTAAATGTGATTTGCAGAGTATCCATGTAGATATAGATAGGGATGTAAAACCGATACAACATTAGATTATGGGATTACAGTAAAAGATTCTTCTGTTGTTAAAAATCAGCGTGATTTACAAAAATTTAATATTTTCTGTGCGACGTCAGCATAAACAATGTACGGTCCGTTTTTCTTCTTTGAGGTAAATGTATCCACAAACAGTTACCTGAATGAACTTGAGCAATGGCTGATGGCACAGATTGATACTGATTCCACGGATTATATGTTTACGCGAGATGCCACGCATGCAGTGGTGTATAGTGGTTTGCACATATTTAAACGGACACTTCCATAGGGTTGAAGCGATCATACTGGACGTAACGATTCCGTGTTTCACATTTGGTCGTCAAGATCTCTGGAAGTGACTCTTTTGGATTTATTTTTATGATCTCATGTGACAGTCCTTACGTTTCTACCTAGTTTGCCGAATATAATTTCAGAATTAAACAGAGTGTGTGGCGTGAAATACTTTGTTGCATAGATGTTGCCCATGTGATCAAAGCGAGTCATATTGAACACCTATGAAGCAGTCAATTTTTTAACCTTCGTTTACTCTCTCATTAATTATTATCAACTATTGCTATGCATTAAATAATTACCGCCGATTGTAATCATCACATCTTTTTAAATTGCCCTATGTACGTTTCTCTTGCTTATCGGCACACACTGAGTGTAAAGGTGTGTGCCGTGTCATGGTACAACTACTTCCTCACTTTCGTGCACAGTGAATCCAGACAGTTTGCTACCTATTCAACAGCGTACTTATACCAAGTCAACGCTATAAGTTCTGCACATTTATAATGTGTTTATCCCGGAACATAACCAGCTGACGATGAAATACTGGAGCAGCCGTATGATGTATGTGGAGATATCATTCGTGACATAATTTTGTTTCAGTTACTAGGGTTATCATTCGTTAAGGGCGTATATGGAGCCGAACTCACGCAGAGTAAATTTCCATTCCGAAAAATTCCACTGCCACGTATTGCCCTTGCCCACGCGCTGCACTGTACAAAAGACAACGTAGCTTCTGTCTTACTATAATAGCCAGGCAGGCACTGTTCATTTTCCGCGGGCATGTTATCGCACGTACACCAATCACAACAAGTGTGCGTGTTTAAGTTCTTAGCGTAAAAATACCTCTCCAGTCTCCGACGAGTAATTAGAAACGGCAAATTGAAAGAGTCGCAGATAGCGAGTTCCATTAGCTGCCCCCTATCGGCACATCCAATCTCGGTTGGCCGCGGGCGCATCGCGCCGTGCCCACAAATGGATGAGTTGGCTGTCTCGTAAAAAGCCCGCTCCCAATAACTGCCGCCTTTCAGCCGGCTCTTTCTCTAATTTTGCAGAGTACGGAGTTGTGTCAGCGTTAACCGTATCTGCCCGGGTCTGTTAAAATCCTCCGTACTTCCAGTACACTTTTACACGTAAGACAACAGGTATTTCATTTTCTGTTCAGATGAGCGCGGATTTAACTCCGGTACAACTGCAACAAACGGCGTCCCTATCTGTAAATACGTACAGAAAAGAAAGCTGCACAGAATGAACTGGGAATCTATAAATGGATATAGCACACAGGATAGTAAGGCGTAGGGCAAAGCTGTGTAACTTCGCTGTTGACTAATAACTAACAGTTAGACTTTCCAGCGTTGCGCATGCTAGACTAGACACCAATCGATGAACCATAAAAAAAAAAAAAAAAAAAAAAAAAAAAAAAAAAAAAAAAAAACTTTACATATACATATAAGTTCTCCAGATAAAACATTAAGCACTCACTCAAAAGAGTACAGTAGTCGCTTAGGAGGGCAAGCATATGGTGTAGAACTGGTACCCTCCGCCACCTAAGTAAGTTTGACAGTGAAGAGGTGTGTTTGTCAGTCGGTTGTATCGAATCACCACAGTAAGGTGGATCGATGAGGAGACGTAGCGGAATAGTACAAAGGAGCTACCGTGTTTTGACCTGCCCATTAACACACAATGGATAAAAGAAAAAAAAAGGTTCAAATGGCTCTGAGCACTGTGGGACTTAATATCTGAGGTCATCAGTCCCCTAGAACTTAGAACTACTTAAACCTAAGGACATCACACACATCCATGCCCGAGACAGGATTCGAACCTGCGGCCATAGCGGTCGCGCGGTCCCAGACTGAAGCGCCTAGAACCGCTCGGCCACACCAGCCGGCACCGTGGATGAAGTCGCCCCCATTTTGCAGGTTATGTAGTCGCAGACTGCCCAATGTGCTTACAAGAAATTACGTAGCACCGTAGCCATTTAAATTCGCTTTTACACTATCAACTATCTTGTCTCAGTTCATTACTCAAGACAAGTGTGTGTACTGCAGCACCCCCGACGTTTTATTCCTGTACTGAGTTTCGTGTGGCTCGAGTGGTCGTTTTCACTTACACGTCAGTAACAAAATTGCATGTGTTGTGAGAGCTGTCTGCTGTACAGCTTGGCACCTGAACGGTGACAGTGGGGTTATCAGGGACGATCCTTTTTACGAAAAACGCGAACTATAGAAACAAAATGTTGGAAAAAGCAGTGAAAATAGACTTTGCATTGACTGACTGTTCCTTCGGTTCTTGGGAGAATATTTTATACATTATGAAAGAAAATACCCACAACACTGGTGTAATATTCTACAATATTTATTATTTATTTTACAAACCGGTTTTCTGCTCCTACTCCATCATCGGGTACAAACATGATGCCGTAAAAGTCAAAAACCGGTTTGTGAAATAAATAATAAATATCGTACAATACTACACCAGAGTGTGTGTGTGTGTGTGTGTGTGTGTGTGTGTGTGTGTGTGTGTGTTTTCATTCATAACAATAAAGTTTATTAATGAGCAAAGTAAAGTTCTTGGTGGATGTTCTTGCTGAATATCGTGTGATGAAGTGTCTACATGTCTTACAACTGAAATAAAATTCCCTACACTCCTGAAAACTGAAAGAACTAGAAAAGTGTCATCCCAATATTTCTAAATATATACTTTCACGAGAAAATATACAGCATGGTCAAAAACAGTCTCAAAATCTTATAATGGTGTCGCAGGGTAGGTTCTGCTGAGAAAACTGTTATGAAAAAAATTCGATGCGTTGCGTCGTTTCCGAGTTAATTAGCACTGAACTTATCCAGTCAGATCGTTGCGCGCGCAGATTCAAGCGGCCCGCCAGACCGAATTAGTGTCACTTGTTCTCACAGTGTAACTGACAGCGCACGAGACTTCTCAGCCTTGACTCGGGTTCGATTCTCATTACCGTCCCATGACCATGTGCCGGCCTAAATACCGTCCAGCGGCAGGATATTTTTGAATCATTTTCGGTCACATGGATGGCGGAAGCAAGAAGGTTCCCGCGACCTGCGAGCTCTCGCGGCGCTCTTACGGCCGCCTAGTGGTATACAAGGAAATCTGCATTTCTGTGAGGAGTGGTTGCCTGGCATACAGGCAATCCTCGATGTAGGGATGTACGATGTGTTGTCGACCTTACAAGTGTTAACGTCGTGACATGCTAGAACTGCCAATGGGAACACCCCCGTATTTTCTTCAGCGATTAGTGAAACCGCGGAGAACTTACATCTGACTGGCACGACAGCGCTTGCCCTGAATATCAATCCAGAGACTTATCAACTGCTTGAAAATGCTTCGTAAAACTCTGTGGAGATGAATATTATATTTGTTCAAAATGGTTCAAACGGCTCTGAGCACTATGGGACTCAACTGCTGAGGTCATTAGTCCCCTAGAACTTAGAACTAGTTAAACCTAACTAACCTAAGGCCATCACAAACATCCATGCCCGAGGCAGGATTCGAACCTGCGACCGTAGCGGTCTTGCGGTTCCAGACTGCAGCGCCTGTAACCGCACGGCCACTTCGGCCGGCTATTATATTTGTGAGAAGTTTTATATCGATATGCAGACTTCTTTAGCTGTTTCATATGAGCTGTTCATTCGGAATGTGTTTAGTTTTGACAGCAGTATTATGTATAGTTTCAGTGCTGTACCCCCTTCCGTCGATTTTAGCGGCTATTCAAGCAGCCACTACGCCGCTACTAAATTTCATACACGTCGGCAGCAGCGAAAAGGGTGGAAAAATACAACTCCGCATACAGCGCCAAGTTCTGAAAGCTACTCTCGTCCTGTCGATAACATTTTTCACGCGGATCCCAAGGGAATGTAGCTGACATTCCATAGCCTTCTGTTCGAACTGTGAGCCCCGAGAAACGTAAGACACGCTTTCGGAACCGACGACCGTTTTCGTTGATAACAGAAAAAATAGCTACGGAGAGCAAGTCGTTCATCTACATCTACATCTACATTTATACTCCGCAAGCCACCCAACGGTGTGTGGCGGAGGGCACTTTACGTGCCACTGTCATTACCTCCCTTTCCTGTTCCAGTCGCGTATGGTTCGCGGGAAGAACGACTGTCTGAAAGCCTCCGTGCGTGCTCTAATCTCTCTAATTTTACATTCGTGATCTCCTCGGGAGTTATAAGTAGGGGGAAGCGATATATTCGATACCTCATCCAGAAACGCACCCTCTCGAAACCTGGCGAGCAAGCTACACCGCGATGCAGAGCGCCTCTCTTGCAGAGTCTGCCACTTGAGTTTATTAAACATCTCCGTAACGCTATCACGGTTACCAAATAACCCTGTGACGAAACGCGCCGCTCTTCTTTGGATCTTCTCTATCTCCTCCGTCAAACCGATCTGGTACGGATCCCACACTGATGAGCAATACTCAAGTATAGGTCGAACGAGTGTTTTGTAAGCCACCTCCTTTGTTGATGGAATACATTTTCTAAGCATTCTCCCAATGAATCTCAACCTGGTACCCGCCTTACCAACAATTAATTTTACATGATCATTCCACTTCAAATCGTTCCGCACGCATACTCCCAGATATTTTACAGAAGTAACTGCTACCAGTGTTTGTTCCGCTATCATATAATCATACAATAAAGGATCCTTGTTTCTATGTATTCGCAATACATTACATTTGTCTATGTTAAGGGTCAGTTGCCACTCCCTGCACCAAGTGCCTATCCGCTGCAGATCTTTCTGCATTTCGCTACAATTTTCTAATGCTACAACTTCTCTGTATACTATAGCATCATCCGCGAAAAGCCGCATGGAACTTCCGACACTATCTACTAGGTCATTATTATATATTGCGAAAAGCAATGGTCCCATAACACTCCCCTGTGGCACGCCAGAGGTTACTTTAACGTCTGTAGACGTCTCTCCATTGATAACAACATGCTGTGTTCTGTTTGCTAAAAACTCTTCAATCCAGCCACACAGCTGGTCTGATATTCCGTAGGCTCTTACTTTGTTTATCAGGCGACAGTGCGGAACTGTATCGAACGCCTTCCGGAAGTCAAGAAAAATAGCATCTACCTGGGAGCCTGTATCTAATATTTTCTGGGTCTCATGAACAAATAAAGCGAGTTGGGTCTCACACGATCGCTGTTTCCGGAATCCATGTTGATTCCTACATAGTAGATTCTGGGTTTCCAAAAACGACATGATACTCGAGCAAAAAACATGTTCTAAAATTCTACAAGAGATCGATGTAAGAGATATAGGTCTATAGTTTTGCGCATCTGCTCGACGACCCTTCTTGAAGACTGGGACTATCTGTGCACTTTTCCAATCATTTGGAACCGTCCGTTCCTCTAGAGACTTGCGGTACACGGCTGTTAGAAGGGGGGCAAGTTCTTTCGCGTACTCTGTGTAGAATCGAATTGGTATCCCGTCAGGTCCAGTGGATTTTCCTCTATTGAGTGATTCCAGTTGCTTTTCTATTCCTTGGACACTTATTTCGATGTCAGCCATTTTTTCGTTTGTGCGAGGATTTAGAGAAGGAACTGCAGTGCGGTCTTCCTCTGTGAAACAGCTTTGAAAAAAGGTGTTTAGTATTTCAGCTTTACGCGTGTCATCCTCTGTTTCAATGCCATCATCATCCCGTAGTGTCTGAATATGCTGTTTCGAGCCACTTACTGATTTAACGTAAGACCAGAACTTCCTAGGATTTTCTGTCAAGTCGGTACATAGAATTTTACTTTCGAATTCACTGAACGCTTCACGCATAGCCCTCCTTACGCTAACTTTGACATCGTTTAGCTTCTGTTTGTCTGAGAGGTTTTGGCTGCGTTTAAACTTGGAGTGGAGCTCTCTTTGCTCTCGCAGTAGTTTCCTAACTTTGTTGTTGTACCACGGTGGGTTTTTCCCGTCCCTCACAGTTTTACTCGGCACGTACGTGTCTAAAACGCATTTTACGATTGCCTTGAACTTTTTCCACGTTACAGATGAGAAACACCACACATGGTAAATTTTTGCTTGTTGCACAGATGTACTTTTATTCCTGATCATACAGTTGATGAGAAACAGAAGGTAAAAGGTCGATGGGAAATAACGTTTCGTCTTTCGACCATAACGTATGAGAACCACAGAAAAAAATTAAAAAATTGAGTGGTCCTTTCTCTGACATATTTCTTACAAACAAACCGAATGTAACTCTTTGTTTAATGGACATCAATTCCAGCGTCTAATATCATGCCTTGTAGTTCTCTTTTATTTCTTTCACTTTCATTTTATTTGTGCGACTAGGAATCGCATCTACTGGGAGTGAATATTACTTCGACATCAATACAAACAGAATTTCTGTCGACAGCTCCATAATATGGGTTGTCACAACAAATACGTGAACTGCTTTCGAAGAACCTCGTCAGCTACTGGTACGATTGGGATTCAATTCTTCTAATATATTCGATTGTTAACACGTTTTAAATCGCTCCTTCAGTTGATGCATTAGTGGACTTCGCCATCTGGGAAACATTAAAGTATATAGCGGTTAAGGAAGGCAAGCATTTGGCTTTTCACACGTAAATGTGCGTGAATTCCTCCCCGTTTCCTTTTTGAACATGCGGAGTAATGAAAGTCGCTGAACTGTAAGTAGTATTTTTATTTATCATAATCGAAAATTGTTTTCCCTTCTTTTAACTGCTGAAAACATTCAAAGAATAAACAATCAGCCGAAATTCATACAGCGAGGGATACGTGCATATTTAGTGGATGTCTCTAACTGCCTGATGTCTTAATATAGCAGTGAGCACTGGGACGATGGATCTGGCATCTCATTAAAAAGAAGAACGCCTGCGGAAATACTGAGGAAAAATCTTCATCGTCGTTATAAAACAGCTCAAATTGTTTACCCACAAGTTCCTTTTAAGCTGACACATCCCTGCCTTTATACGTTCGTTGCTTACAAGTTATATTTAGTTTCGACTTTGCGTGCCCATTCGTTGATACTCCCCCATTACCAGTTCCTTCTTTCATAATATAAAAACCATGAGAAACGCAAAGGAAAACCACTGCTTGCTTTAACGGAACACTTTTGTTCTGAAAGTGCTGGAACACTACACAGGACTCAATAAAAATAGATCTGAAAAAGAGAAGAGATATTATTCATCCGCTGTAAGTTTCATATCCGCAAAAAGAAAGGAAGGAATATTATGGTCTGGCGTCCCGGCGACTACGAGGTCATTAGAGATGGAGCATACTCTAGGACTGGAGAAAGAAACAGGCCGTGTATTGACGAAAGGAACAGTCCAACGTCTGTCATAATCGATTTAGGGGACCGGCAGAAAACAGAAATCCGAATGACTGGAAATGGATTTTCACTGTGATAATACTGTGCCAACTTGCCGACCTTTCATACTTCCCTTACGACGTATCATTTTCCTCTCTCTGAGATATTGTTTTTTACTAATTAAGATTTCACTACCGTCAAGTCACGCGTTAGCTTTTCGTAAATATTTCTAGATCTGTGCTATGCATGTCATTAGCGTAGTAAACGAGGTATTGTTTTACCTGAGAACGATTTCTCCGTTTCTAATCACTGCGATACCTATGCAAGATGAATAGTAATAATCAGATCTCTCTCTGTGTTGTTAGCCTAGGGAATTCTTTTATTATGCTGCATGTGTTGTAGGAGGAACATTTTTATGCTCAGATTTGCCTCTTGCTTTAACTGTTTTGTATACAATACGGAATAAATGCTTCTATTTCTGAGAAATTTCCGGATCGAGTCGGATCACAACGATTTTGTTTTATTCACGTTATGGATGTTAGTTGTCTGTTATGTCCTTACAATAAATTACTGTTCCTAGACGAAACCATACAGTCTCAGCATACTTTAATTACACAGTTGAAGAACTATGAAGACATGGAAAACTAAATATTTTAAATACAAGGCTTCGTTCCTTCAGTAAAAAATCTGATGCACGTAATTCGGCCACTTTCAATCATTCAAATCCTCTTCCAGCTATTCGATGCGATATTCGGATTTACAGAGATTTGCAAGTCTCTTATTTAAGGAAGGCTTCTTGTGAGACAATTTTGATACCTCGTTGGAAGGTTGTGCCTCTAACAAAGCAGGCTAATCGTCTTTGATATTTTGGTTATTTTATCATGCCTGATAAGAACGTTAACAAATAACTTACTAAGAGTGAAATATAACTACATGTACTTTAATGTTATCCGCCTAAATCTACACCTACACCTGTACTCCACATACCACCTTATGGTGCGTGGCGGAGGGTACTTTTTGTACAATCACTTCCCTCATTAACTTTTCCAGTCGCGAATAGTTCGCGGAACGAATAACTGCTGGCAAGCCGCCGTGTGAGCTCTAACATCTGCAGTTTTACCTTCATGGTACTGGCTGACTCTTCTACGAACCTACGTTGTCGGAATTTGAGCAGTAAACCACAACGTGAGGCAGCACACCTCTCTTTCAGAGCCTACCACTGGAGATGGTTAAGCGTCTCCGTGACGCTTTCGCCCTTACTGAGTGAGCCTGTAATGAAACGCAGTGCTCTTCTTTGGATCACCTCTATTTCTTCTGTTAACCTATCAGCTGCGAAGCCCAGATTGACACCAAATATTAAAATAATGGTTGAACGAGGGTTTTGCAAGCTAAATACTTTGTGAATGGACTGCGATTCTTGAGGATCCTTCAAATGAATATCAGTCTGGGATCTGCCTTATCTGCGATTAGTTTTATATGACCGTTTCACTTTAATTATTTCAGTACGCATACCACTAGACTGCTTACAGCGACTGTTCTGCTTTTGTGTAATCATATAATAGTGGGTCTTTCTGCCTATTTGTGCGTAATACGAAATTTTCATGCTGTCCGTTCACGTAATCGGAAAACAATTTCTTTTCTATCTTGTTAAGCAGAGTTATCTTCCTAACTTTCTTAATAGTCCTATGTACAAGCGTATTCAGTGATGCTGTAACGGCGTTACGATCACTGCTTCCTTGTTCTGGGGTAACTGAGTTGAAAACGTCGGGCTTGTTGGTAAACGGGAGATCTAATATGGCATTTTCACGAGTCAGTTCTCTAATTGGCTGCTCAAGGTACTTTTCGAATAAGGCACTTATTTACAACAATTTCACATGATACCATGTCCCTAATACCTGTCTTAATCACTTGAGTCTTGCATTCTGTAACTGGTATATCGAAATCTTTACGTAATACAATTGTATGACCAGTAAATTTACGGGAAAATATTCTTCAAGTTTCCACTCAAATGTTCCGCCACTGTACCTCCTGAAGCAGGAGTCTATAAAATCAACTGATGACCACATTCTAAATCTGTACTAATGTCAATAGATACGAGGATTTTTCAGAAAGTAAGGTCTGATCGGCCGCGAAATGAAAACCATAGTGTAAATCAAAAATTATTTATTCGCAACAGTTAGCCGCATCTTGCAACTACCTCTCTAAATAGTCACTGCTCCGACTTAGACATTTGTCGTGGCGTTGTACAAACTTTCCAATACCCTCGTCACAGAAAGCAGCCGCCTATGCTTTTCGCCAATTCTCTATATTGGTCTGTCATTAGTTGTTTGTGCCAAAATGTTGTCTTCGTAGCCAGCGGTTCATGTGAGCAGAGATGAACAATGGAGGGAGCCAGTTGTGGGCTGTATTGTGGGTGATCAAACACTTCGCGTCGAAAACGCTGCAGGAGCGTCTTCATTGCCCGTGCAGAATGCGACTGAAAATTGTCTTGAAGAAAGAAACGCATGACATTTATGTTATGTGGAGTGCATAGCTTCAAGCGAAGTCTCTCACCAGATCCACATATTTGGCGGGAGACACTGTTTTAAGCATCTCTACGTGATCATTTTGCTCCCTCAACTGAAAAGAGTGACGTGAAGCGATCGACTGGCACGCTTAAGACACTGCCCAACATATCTGTGCAAAGTTCCTTCGGATTTTCGCAGAAGTTTTCATTTCGCGCCTAATAGGACCTTGCTTTCCGAATACGCCTCGTATTATTGTATTTTTACGAATGGAAACACGACTGTATCGCCGGCGTCCAACCTTCCTTTGCGATATACATTCCAACCGAATTTAGAATTTGATTGTTACTAACATTTGGTTTCAGCCAGGTTTCTGTCTCTAGTGCTATGTGGGCATTGTTACTGTTTATAATTGAAACTACTCTGTCAACCCACACTAATGTGACAAACTGTCGAAAGCCTGAGTGACCACCTTTCACAGCGCGGACTGCTACGAGACGTACAGGGAGAGAGTAAAGAAGATTCTGGAAGGTATCGACAGGGATGTGAAGCCAAGCCGACTCCAGTGCCGTGGCCAGCTGCGCTGGTGGCCAAGTTCAACTTGGCACGAACAGTCTGATCGAGGTGATCCCACAGATTCTCGATTGGCTTTAAATCCGGGGAATATGGGGTCCAGGGAAGTACGGTAAACTCATTCTGGTACTCTTCGAACCATGCACTTACATTATGATCCATGTGATACGCTGCATTGTCCTGCTAGTAGATGCCATCGTGCCGAGGAAAAGCAAACTACATTTAGGGGTGGAAATGGTCCCCAAGGATACGTGCATACTAGTGTTGATCCATTGACCCTTCCAGAACGACGAGATTACCCACTGATTGCCATGAATCATTCCCAAGACCATAACGCTACATCCTTGATGCTTTGATACGTTTCACGACGTACATGCCAATGGTCACCTGTCCGATTGAGCATAAAACTTGATTCATCCGAAAATGCCAACCGTCACCACTCAGTGGCTGTCCAGCTGCAATAATGGCGTGCCAGTTTCAGCTGTCGTCGCCAATTACAGCAGTCGGCAAGGGTGCACGAACCAGGCACCTGTTGCGGAGTCCCATGCGCAGCAACGTTCACTGAACGGTCGTTCAGGAGACACTGTTGGTAGTCCCTTGGTTCGCCTGTGAGCTGAGTTGCTCAGCAGTTGCACGTCTATTTGCCCGTACACCTCTCCGCTGGTATCGTTGAGTTCTGTCACCTGCGGCCTGTGGTGCCAGGATACTTTAACCACTTTGGCACGCAAACTGTTTAACGGCTCACAGGTTTGGGAAGTGTTTCCACCCTTGGCTTAAAAGCCAATGATAATGTCTTCCAGAATGAGATTTTCACTCTGCAGCGGAGTGTGCGCTGATATGAAACTTCCTGGCAGATTAAAACCGTGTGCCCGACCGAGACTCGAACTCGGGACCTTTGCCTTTCGCGGGCAAGTGCTCTACCATCTGAGCTACCGAAGCACGACTCACGCCCAGTCCTCACAGCTTTACTTCTGCCAGTATCTCGTCTCCTACCTTCCAAACTTTACAGAAGCTCTCCTGCGAAGG
Source organism: Schistocerca americana (assembly GCF_021461395.2). NCBI lineage: Eukaryota > Metazoa > Arthropoda > Insecta > Orthoptera > Acrididae > Schistocerca > Schistocerca americana. The sequence continues at coordinate 423,920,139 of NC_060130.1, read as the reverse complement.
TAGGAGACGAGATACTGGCAGAAGTAAAGCTGTGAGGACCGGGTGTGAGTCGTGCTTCGGTAGCTCACATGGTAGAGCACATGCCCGTGAAAGGCAAAGGTCCCGAGTTCGAGTCTCGGTCGGGCACACAGTTTTAATCTGCCAGGAAGTTTCGATAATGCCTTGTTTGACGTCAAATAAATCACTCCGTTTCAGGATTACGACAACGACTGCACAGTTTCCCGTGTCCACCTTCACTGCTCGTGCTACTACCTGCTATCTGTGGGTGGTATTTGGACGTTGACGTCGAATATAGGTGGTGGTCACATGAATGTTACTGCGACCTTTCCGCAGATACTTCTGCAGTTAACTGATATTATAACAAGAATCTTCTTTCTCCGATCTGCCGTGATACATGCTACTCTCTTTTTTCGATGCAGTTAGTATTATTTCCTGCCGAAATGCGGAAGTATCTTGTTGGGAATGAGGAGAAATTTCTCTTTCTTAAAATGCCACACGTGGCAAGCTACTCACAGTTTGCTGTCTTAGTAGTCGCTTCCTGGGTGTAGCTCACAGTTGACTTGTTTGGGGGGGGGGGGGGTCCACAGTTTTCCACCTGATAGCGAAGTTCGAGAAACCCACATCCAAAATCGTTAGAGAATTGTCTGAGACTGTGATTTAAGCCTTCCATTCCGCTCCAAACTAGAGAACCGCGATCGGGTTTGGGAATGATTCTGCACAACGGAAGCTCTACTTCAACCCCACAGGTGAAGCTAGATCACTAAATCAGACAGCCGCCTACAGAACCCGAGTATGGTTCTGAACCTAGGAGGCAGGCCTCAGTCCAGCCGATATGAGCCACGATTTGCAACCAGGAGCGCCACAGCTCTCACTCCCTGCTGGCTGAGCCTCGTCCACATCTCGGACGTGATACCTGGCAAGCAGAGTGGACATTGGCCTTCTTCCCGATCCACCTGCTACTTCCCTAAAGGGGTCTATCACCCTCCTAACGGTAGAGATCCCTACGAGAAGCAATCTCACTCACCGTATTTCTTCAGACCTTTCAGAAAAGTCAACTTCTGTTTCAACAGTGGAGGTGTCCTGTGCTGGCTCCTAAGTACTTTCAGCAGTGGGCAATACCTTACACCTGTTTTCAAGGCGTGAATGTACAGTCGTGTGGTCAGTGCCAAGTTTCGCCTCCCGCCCAGAGACTCGTTATCGCGCCACTTTCACCAATCACGGTCACGTGAGTGTCGAATAGCTGAGACAGGCATGACGTTACAGGTTCCAAAAGTGCCAAAGAATTCATCTCAAATGCCGCAACGCCATGGCAGCCAAGGACAACAGTCTAAAACCTTTAGACCGCGGCCAGTTCCCCCGCGTATCCGAACACTACTGCTGCTAACGTGATCGTCGGTCTCCGCAGCTACAGCTACATACAGGGATTGGACAAAAATATGGAAATACCATAAACACAACACATTACTATGCCTAAAATCGTGTAAGAAAACCATTAGCATTCAAAACAGCTTCCAGTCGTCCGGAACGGCTGAATACTTCTCCTGTATGATTTTCAAGGATATACCATTATTTCTGCATAATACTGGCAATTTGCGGTAACGATGATGCAGGACGCTAGCTACCAAGTACAATTCTCTCAAGAACAGACCACAAAGACTGTGGTGACTGTGGTTGCCAGGGGAGATGCGATAATTCAACCTTTTGCTCACAAAACAGTCCTGGACGTGTTAGACAGGTACTCCGTCGTCGCGCCGGCCGCGGTGGTCTAGCGGTTCTAGGCGCGCAGTCCGGAACCGCGCGACTGCTACGGTCGCAGGTTCGAATCCTGCCTCGGGCATGGATGTGTGTGATGTCCTTAGGTTAGTTAGGTTTAAGTAGTTCTAAGTTCTAGGGGACTGATGACCACAGATGTTAAGTCCCATAGTGCTCAGATCCATTTGAACTATTACTCCGTCGTCTTGGAATACATCGTCACCATTGGTGAACAAACATTGCACCATGGGAGGGACATAATAAGTCCAAATGGTAACATAATCCTTGCAATACAACGGTATGGCTGCAAAAAACAAACTATCGCCGATCCTCTTGCCCCCCCCCCCCCCCCCCACCACCACCCCTCCATCACCGTTTCGCTCTTATTGGAGGATGGGGTAAATTTGACTGGAAGTTGGGAACAGTGTGAAACTAGACTCATACGACCAAATAACATTCATCCGTTCCTCCAGATTCCAGTTTTTATGGCTTCGTCACCATGTTTCCCCGTTACGGGCATTTGCATCACTGATGTGTGGTTTTGGAATTCAATTAGACTATGAAAAGGGGAATCATATGTATCCGATTTTAACGATTAGTAAATAATTAGGTCAGACACTGTTTCGAATTAATGTTAAATGCCTGTTGCAAAAGCAAACGAACAAAAATCTCTTTTTCTTCACAAGAAGAATGAAATGTATTAGCTAGATATACTAGCTTGGTGGAAGATGCATACTTGAAGGACATAATTTTTAGAGGGCGCTTATTGAAAAAAAAAGTGCAAACAGAGAGACAAAGCGGTGGAAACGATTTCAGCGGCGACTCAGGAATAAACCAGCAGCGAACCTGCGGATATTGGCTCGCGCTCATGATTAGCTGATTTCCTCGCAGTCCGCCTAGGGCGCTCCCGTCGCCAATTTATCTCGGGCCTAGAGGGCGAGCCTGTCCGCCGGCCATGTATCTTCATCCTACAGCGCACCTGCTGTCGATACTTATCCCGTTTCACGGCACCAGGTGCTCTGCAAACATAATCCCGCACGAACGCTAAAACGCTTCACTTGCCGTTTGCGGACCCAAAAACTTAATTGACGCCGCGCTTCGAGAACTTTTAGGAGCACAGGAGGTGAAGTGACTAGCGAGAAATACGGTGAAAATTCTGGTGGAGGTTACTTCTCGAACCGCTTCGTCAACTATGTTCGCTAGTATCGGGTACGTGTTATGCTAGCCTCGGCATTTTAACGGCAAGGAATCGCTTCCGACGATCTTCATAACTTGTGCGCTCTTATATGCAATGGCTCGAATATGCAGAAAACAATGTACGATCGTCTTGATGCAATGTTCTATTCGTTCTTTCACACTCTCACTCAGAGCTATTTTCGTAAATGTTTTATACCGACAGTGCGTTTTTAATCTGAATGTAACCCGGAAGTAAAGAAAATTTACGTCGAGAATATCTACATCTACATCTATCCCCTGTAAAACACTATGAAGAGGACGGTAGAGCTTACTCTTCTTTGTACCACATATTAATGTCTCTTCACGTCCATACCTGTGTGAAGCGCGGGAAGAAATACTGCTTAAATGTCTCTGTGTGTGCTGTAATTGGTACGATCTTGTGTTGGCGGACCATACAAGGGAAATAACGCACGAGACTGTAATACATTCCTAGATCCTACGCGTAGTATCAGTTCTCGAAACTTTTTAAGGCGGATTTCGCAAGATAGTTGGCATCTCTCTTCAAGAGTCTGCCAGTTTAAGTTTTTCAAAATTTCCGTGACACACCCTGGAGAGTCACGCAAACTTGCGACCATTCGCGCATCCCCTGGATTACAGTATTTTACGATGGTTTCCACTACAAATTATAAGTCGAAAAATATCATGACATTACACTATCCACCACGAAAAAGTTTTTTGTATTGTTATTACCAACAACACTAAAAATAGTGTAATTTTAATGACAGGAGACTATGGGAGGAACTACGTTCCTGGCAGGCTGAGTGAAATGAAAGTAGTCTATTACTAACGTATATGTGGGGAGGAACTAAATGAACTGTAAGCTGTTATTATTGGTTCTACTAATGACTTATTACAAGGGTCACCAGATGACTGACCACCAATGATGAATACAAGTCCTATGGCCTTTAGGATGATCGGAATCTATCTCATTTAAAACATTATTTTCACCACGAATTTTTCATGAGAAACAACGTTACTCTTATATAAGTGTGGCTGGTGGCTTTGGTTAATCTATACTTGAATGAAATGCGATCAATTAATTACTGAAATGACTTCAAGAGAAATTTGACTACCACTAATTTATTTTACAAAGATCTAAACACGACTAACGTCTTCCTTCAAAATAACTTGGAATAGAAGAGCTATTAAACAATCTCATTTACAAGTAATTCACTTATGGTGCGTCCGCAAGGTATTGGGAAACACAGCGTAAAAGAGACGTTACTTCCACAGATCGCACTGATTCGACTTTATATGATATGGGAGAAATAATTGTGTTACCCATGGTGTTAAAGAGAGGTTAGTCTAGCACTAGGATTAATATATGCACAAGAAAGGTTTACGAGCAAGCCAATGGTCACTCAGGATTCACTATAACAAATGTTGAGTCGAAAACCGCGAGGGAACTGAAATGAAAATTTAAGAGTAATGAATAAGTCTGTGAAACGATTCGAACTAGACCGCAATGTTCACAAACCTCATGCAATGCTAACCTCAATTAAGCCCTAGCACTGCTGCCACCTTGGATCTCCAACGAAGACCAGCTGCTCTCCATTGATCTCAGAACCAGAAAACCGCTATTCTCCACCGATCTCTGAAGCAGAATCTTCTCTCTACCGCCCTCCGGACAGAATGTTCTTTGCGGCACTCTCCGAAATCGAATGTCTTCTGCACTCTTTCGTTTCTTTATCTCTGCCACCTCAACAACACAAATTTCGCTAAAAGTCAGCGTCAGCTAAGCAGAGTTCTAGCTTAATTGTTTCACCTATCTGAGGAGGGAAATTTTTCCCCATGACTCTCCGCCTTCGACTAGTTCCAGTATGTTGCCTGGGGGCGTAAAAGGAGATTAGTTTCTGAGCTGTTGTTTCTGGTCTGGAGCTATGAGTGTGCAAGAGGCGTGTCTCCGCCGTTAATCAGCAAGGCGTCCGTTTTGGTGCATACCGGCGCGGAACCAACCGTGGCGAACCAGCACTGGGCCTGTAAAGTTACCTTCCTAGACAGTCTCTCTTATGAATGCATTACGGGAGCGTGGTGCATTTTCTGAGCAATAAAAAGAAGACCGCCCTGTTCCAAGAGGCCAATAACTCGCGTGTCAAACTTAGCCGTCTGGACATTACCTCAGACGAAACAAAAACTACAATTTCAGTAAGATCTGACTGGTTTGTTCCTCTACCTGTTAAGAGGAGTATCAAACTGTCTGTCTAAATTCAATTAAAACGAGCTAATTACGGGGGTGTTTGCCATTGCTTCTGCTCTGTTCACATTGAAATTACTGGTGGAAACCAAACTTAATTGACTTCTAACTGCAGCAGGCGGATGTCTTAGTCAATGTGCAAGTAATCAGACGCTTGTCAGCAACTTTCCACGTTCGTTTTATTAAGGTACATCTTTGTCGTCTGTTGCAGATCGGATTTTCACAAAAGTTGGATTAGGAAGGAAATGCATCGTGCGGACGAAGATTATCATTTGGAAAACATGTAAACACAAAGAAAACGATGTTACAATTCTTTCCGAGATTTTTTTTAATATTCTCAAACACTGAGCAAGTGGTAACAGCTAAAGAACAGTTTAGAAAAGCAAAAAGAAATGAGAGGTATTTGACAGATCTCTCTCAACACAGAAGAATTTTTCTCCTACCTAGCACCTTCTTGTAATACTACCCTGCCGCGCGGGATCAGCCGAGCGGTCTTAGGCGCTGCAGTCATGGACTGTGCGGCTGGTCCCGGTGGAGTTTCGAGTCCTCCGTCGGGCATGGGTGTGTGTGTTTGTCCTTAGGATAATTTAGGTTAAGTAGTGTGTAAGCTCAGGGACTGATGATCTTAGCAGTTAAGTACCATAAGATTTCACACACATTTGAACAGTTAATACTACCCTTTCGCGTTAGTAACAGACTCTACGGGACACTGAAAACTTTGGGAAGCCAACCTGGTCCACATAGCTCAACCACAGCTTTCAGCTGGCGGAATGGGCCCAGGGCCACTGGAGGGCAATTGGAGGAGTGGTAGTGAGAAACGGTTGCAACCGTATTAGTGGCCTAACTGCATCACATCTAAACATTCTCAATGTGAGAATATGTTCACAACCTGCTTGAATTGTAGACTTTTGGCAGCCGGGATACATAGCTTCACATGGTTTTCATTGTAGGCCTACTGTAATCTCGCATCAGCGTATAACAACTTGATCTGCTACTCGTCATTCTACGACATCTGCTTCCATACTTCATGTATATAATAGTGGTGCTTCTGCAACCATGTCAGCTTTTGTGCTGAGATCAGGTACACGTGGAGGACTGCTGTCAAGAAGTGAAACGTCGAGTAATTTGCTCCCCTAAAGCCCATCTATCCACTGTTAGAAGTGGTTGTCACTGAACCAATATGTAATGTAATATGGCATGCGATGTGACTCGTGATATGACGCAGAAGAAACCCGAATTGGTGGAGCGCGTAGAAACACCGTTAAGGTGACAACTCGTTCACTCTGGGACGACAGCGGTTCAACACCGATACTATTCTTTGTCACATCACTCAGCACAATATGGACTCTCTGGCTGCTCCATGCAGCTCTATCGTACGATACAGGGGGAGAGAAATTTCAAGTCAACTGATAATTTCTCCGTACAGCTTTCACTTTTCGCATAAAATAGTAAAAACTACTGTTTTGGGATTCAGGCGTGTTCTCTGTTATTCAGTCTTTCTCGTTAGATTCGAGAAAACTATTAGGTAAAAATAACGTTTATTTTTAGCGTATAGTCTAATATAAAAACTTGATAATGAACTGGTTTCCATGTTGTTGTTGACCGTAGTTATTGTGATGCTTCGAAATTAACTAAAACACAGCGCATATTTTGGAAAGTTTGTAGTAGAAAATGTAGACGCCAGTTTGCGATTGGTGCATTTTAGAACATAAAATTCTGCGTACAAAATGTAGCTAACATATCTAAATAGTTGCCGGCCGGATTGGCCGTGCGGTTCTAGGCGCTACATTCTGGAACCGAGCGACCGCTACGGTCGCAGGTTCGAATCCTGCCTCGGGCATGGATGTGTGTGTGATGTCCTTAGGTTAGTTAAGTTTAATTAGTTCTAAGTTCTAGGCGACTGATGACCTCAGAAGTTCAGTCGCATAGTGCTCAGAGCCATTTGAACCATATCTAAATAGTTTCTTTTGTGCTGGAAAGAGAGCCATACCTCTTTCCAGTCTCAAGTAAATACGTGACGTATTTGGATGCTGACCGCGATGAGACTGGCGACGACGCGCCACATTCGAGGCTATTGCCTCTCGCTGTGTCTTGTTACTTGCTATCGGTCCTGTGGGAACACGAGTGTTGCACGGGTAATAACTGTCGCGTCCCCTAACCCTTGCTGCAACGTGTCGTATCGCATTTAGTACTTACTGACTCACTGACAACTGCTTAAAGTCGATAACGACCCCTATCACCTCCACACTGTAGCCCTAGCTGATATTGGCGGTTCCTCCAGAATTGATGTGCTCATAGCATACGCTCGACTCAGTGGCATCTGAAAATCCTCTTCGTTACACTACTCTGGAAATAGAGTTTCCGTTATTAAATGCACTGATACTGCGAGCCTTGCCCATTTTGGTTCACCTCTTACTCCAACAGCCAATACTATTGTAGAGTAGGCGAAAGAATGTCCATCAACTGAATCGCAGACGGCAGCAGGCGAAAACAATAGTCGTCTATAGACTACGGCTACACTGAGGTGTTGCCATAAGGATGTATACAAAATCGTATTACGCGATTGGTTGAGACAGATACGCTAAGCAGCCACGTCGAGTCACTTCAGCTGTCAGGGATCTACCTTCGTCGTTTCTGCTATAGGCCTGTCGATATCCAAATCACATTATATTGCTGCTCAATTCTGCTGTGAGAGAGTCGAGGAACGTGATAAGAGAAATGTGCCCCTTCCACACGCGCAGCACGAGCAGAGTAGTCGCAGTAGCCAACGCCAGCCGCCTCGTTAGAATGGTAAGTGGGCCAATGCTATCAGTCCATGTAAGAGTTCCAGTGAGAGACGACTTGCCTACAAGCTGCTGCGACCTCTCCTAGCTTAGGGGTAGTTACATGCAGAGCTATTCACTCCACTGTGTGAACAGGAGTGCTACAACACAACATTATATCCTTTTCAGTTTTAGTGTTTGTAAAATTAAGTAGCCAAGTAAAGGAGTCATCAATCTCGAGTTCGTTTCCAAACCACAACTTCAAATGATACTACTATTCGTGGAATTCCGTTGTTATGCCGTAGGCTGGGAACTGGATAATTTAATCCAGTTATGGAAGAACGTACACGTGGGTTGGACAAACATATAGAAACACCGCGAGAAACGCATTCTTGAACATAAATGGAGATGCTAGTCAAGCCCGCAGGCTGCGCTGTCGTATTTGACCACGAACGGCTACTGTGCAATGTCCTCAACACGATGCAAGCGTCAGTCGTGGTCAGAACAGTGTTCTGTGTCGTCGCGAGTGAACCATGCCAGAGTTACGTAAGGTAGAACTTGAGCCGAAGTGTTTGGTACTCCAAGAGGCACCGTATCGAAGTTTTATACCACGTGCAAGGAAAGCAGAAAAACACCATCCACTAGGTCACAACATGGACAGAAGTGGGTGTTGAGCGATCGTAACGGACGATAGTAGATGAAGATTGTGGCGAAAAATAAGAGGATTACAGCTTCAAAACCACTGCAGAACTGAATGTCGCATTCACGAACCATGCCAGCACCAAAACCACACGAAGGGGCCTCCATAAGCAGCGAATTGCAGGGCGAACTGGAATTTCAAAACCACTATACAGAGATGGAAACGCCCGTGTCAGGAAACATTGTGCCGAAGCCATGGATTAGTCTTGTTTCACACTGTTTCCAACTTGCTTACCAAGTTTACGTCCTAAGAGTGAAACAAGGCGAGGGACCGGTGATGATTTAGGCAGCAGTATGGTATTTCATGTGCCCCACAGGTACTATGTGAGCTCGCATTACTGCCAAGGATTATGTGACCATTTTGGCTGATCATGACCATCCCATGGCAGATTGTTTGTCCCCAGTAGTGATACTGTGTTCCAAGACAAGAGGGGGTACCTCTTCACGCAGCCCACATCATCCGCGACTGGTTTTGTGAACACGAGGATGAATTACCGCATCTCGCCTGGCCACCACAGCCAATGGAGCTCAGAATTCTTGAGATTATGTGGTCTACTTTGGAGGGAAGGGTGTGTGATCGCTGTTCACCTCCATCATCGTTACTTGAACCTGCTACTATTTAGCAATAAGAATGGTATAAGATTCCATTGAAAACCATACAGGATCTGTATTTATCAATTCGGAGGCAACTGGAAGTTGTTTTGAATGCCAACGGGTTTGCTACACCGTATTAGGGGTAGTAAAGTGTTGTATTTTTGGTGTTTCCATATTTTTGTCCACTAATTACGGTGGAAGAACTTTTTACACATAAACAAGGCTTTTGGCAGGAGCCCACACCCAAGCAATGCAAGTAGTATCATGCTCACCAGCTGTGTACTTAGGGTTCTTCGTGTACTTCAGTGGTTTGTTCTGTCACTTATCGATTTTTCTGTGAATAATTACACTCCTGATAATTGAAATAAGAACACCGTGAATTCATTGTCCCAGGAAGGGGAAACTTTATTGACACGTTCCTGGGGTCAGATACATCACATGATCACACTGACAGAACCACAGGCACATAGACACAGGCAACAGAGCATGCACAATGTCGGCACTAGTACAGTGTATATCCACCTTTCGCAGCAATGCAGGCTGCTATTCTCCCATGGAGACGATCGTAGAGATGCTGGATGTAGTCCTGTGGAACGGCTTGCCATGCCATTTCCACCTGGCGCCTCAGTTGGACCAGCGTTCGTGCTGGACGTGCAGACCGCGTGAGACGACGCTTCATCCAGTCCCAAACATGCTCAATGGGAGACAGATCCGGAGATCTTGCTGGCCAGGGTAGTTGACTTACACCTTCTAGAGCACGTTGGGTGGCACGGGATACATGCGGACGTGCATTGTCCTGTTGGAACAGCAAGTTCCCTTGCCGGTCTAGGATTAGTAGAACGATGGGTTCGATGACGGTTTGGATGTACCGTGCACTATTCAGTGTCCCCTCGACGATCACCAGTGGTGTACGGCCACTGTAGGAGATCGCTCCCCACACCATGATGCCGGGTGTTGGCCCTGTGTGCCTCGGTCGTATGCAGTCCTGATTGTGGCGCTCACCTGCACGGCGCCAAACACGCATACGACCATCATTGGCACCAAGGCAGAAGCGACTCTCATTGCTGAAGACGACACGTCTCCATTCGCCCCTCCATTCACGCCTGTCGCTACACCACTGGAGGCGGGCTGCACGATGTTGGGGCGTGAGCGGAAGACGGCCTAACGGTGTGCGGGACCGTAGCCCAGCTTCATGGAGACGGATGCGAATGGTCCTCGCCGATACCCTAGGAGCAACAGTGTCCCTAATTTGCTGGGAAGTGGCGGTGCGGTCCCCTACGGCACTGCGTAGGATCCTACGGTCTTGGCGTGCATCCGTGCGTCGCTGCGGTCCGGTCCCAAGTCGACGGGCACGTGCACCTTCCGCCGACCACTGGCGACAACATCGATGTACTGTGGGGACCTCACGCCCCACGTGTTGAGCAATTCGGCGCTACGTCCACCCGGCCTCCCGCATGCCCACTATACGCCGTCGCTCAAAGTCCGTCAACTGCACATACGGTTCACGTCCACGCTGTCGCGGCATGCTACCAGTGTTAAAGACTGCGATGGAGCTCCGTATGCCACGGCAAACTGGCTGACACTGACGGCGGCGGTGCACAAATGCTGCGCAGCTAGCGCCATTCGACGGCCAACACCGCGGTTCCTGGTGTGTCCGCTGTGCCGTGCGTGTGATCATTGCTTGTACAGCCCTCTCGCAGTGTCCGGAGCAAGTATGGTGGGTCTGACACACCGGTGTCAACGTGTTCTTTTTTCTATTTCCAGGAGTGTATATTGTGCGAACAAATGCCAGATTACAACGTTGTTGGAGTTCCCTTTGAAATGTAGTTCTGAAAGTGACTTCCTGGGAATATTAATTCAAAGATTGCAGGAAGGGAGGGTGTACAATTTCCAATAGAATGGTAGTAGTAGAGCACTGTGGGCTCAAACCACCACTCGAGTTGAGACCGAGGGAGGCGGCACAGTGATAAGGAACTGGACTCGCTTTCAGGAGTACGGTGGTCAGATTTTCCGCAGTTTTCCTGATACTATTAAGGTAAAAGCCGGTATTAATTCTTTTAAAACGATACTGTCAATTTCCTTACCCATTCGATGCTCCGGTTCGTTTCGTGTTCGAGGGGAGGATAGCCCTTATGTTCCTTTATTTCTTCAGGTTTAGGTCAACTGTGCCTCACGTAACTGCGAAACCACGAAACCACATAGAAAAAGTAATGACATGGTTATTATATGGCGACAACAAATGATATGCGTTTTTGGGGTGGCGCGAGAAGGAGGTTGTGGTTATTGAGCGGCGAGTTAATCAGCGGGCGTTTGAAGGCGGGTGAATGGCCCCTGATTGGCTGCGGGTTGAATGCGGCCTTTGGCGCAGCGCAGCACAAACAGCGACAGCGGCCGATATTGCGGCGGCTAGCCGGGCTCAGGTAACGCCAACCGTGATGAGCGCAGCGCCCAATAAACGCTCTAAGGGCGCGTACACACTGGGCCAGCAAAGGCCAACGAATGGAAACCAACCGTTACGTTGGCCGAGATTTACTTACCGTGTACGGGGAGCAAATCTGAAGCAAGCGACGGCTAGCCTTGGTTGCGGCTCGAACTACCAGTTGAAACATCAAAGCGTTGGCGATGGTTGGCTTTAGGCCCTCACCTAATATGGATGCCGGGTCGAATATTCGTTGGTTCAGTAGCGATATGCTGCGTCTGTTGAACTGCTGTGCATTTATCGTGTTTAAAAATACTGGAATATGTAGTAGAACACGGAGACAACATTAAAGGCGATAGTTTTGTCGTGAACGGGAATGTTTATGGGACCCTACGAACTGCGTTTATAAAAACGTATAGAAAAGATTAGACAGTTGGAAGGAAATAAGTGAGATGTTGGAAGGTAATGTACACAATATGAAATGGAAACAAAATTTTTACGCCGGCCGGAGTGGCCGAGCGGTTCTAGGAGCTTCAGTCTGGAAGCGCGCGACCGCTACGGTCGCAGGTTCGAATCCTGCCCCGGGCATGGATGTGTGTGATGTCCTTAGGTTAGTTAGGTTTAAGTAGTTCTAAGTTCTAGGGGACTGATGACCTCAGATGTTAAGTCCCATAGTGCTCAGAGCCATTTGAACCAGAATTTTTACTGTAATCTGTAGCTTTCCTTCGTGAAGAATTATGAAATAGAAGGTGAAACTGAAAATTAATTTCTGTGCCATGACAGAAGTGCTTTTATCTTTCCCGGTTTACGCCCAGCTTCAGTCTGAGTCAGACAGATGACACCTGACATCACAGAACCACAATGGAATTCTGATTGTCGGGTTTTTCTTTTTTTACTGTTTTATAAATTTACTGCTGTAGTTGAAATAGAGCATTAAAAACCAAGTGGGGTCCGGATAAACCGGGTGATTTGGTAACCCTATACATAATATCGGCCAGTGAATCTGAAATTAAAATGCTACTCTCTAACAATAACAAAAAGGGAGAACCTCGACAAGTTGTCACAGCCAACTGAGATTCCACATGGGCGAATCCCTTAGCCGCAACACACTGGTTTAGTGAGGATGAGAGACCAAATGCCAATGTGTTGGAGAATAACGTTCGGCCGAATCCACTGGCTGTCATTCGTTTGCCTTTGTTGGCCTAGTGCACGCGCGGCCAAGATTTCAGCTCTTGGGCTGTGCATGGACACGAGTGCCAAGCGTCAGCTTCGCTTCACAGTTCCCCCACAGCCACGCCATGCTGTCTGAGCGCGAGGAGGGGGAGGAGAGGAAAACGGCGAATGCGCAGCATTTAAATGGCAGTCGCACTGCGCACCACTTGGTTTTATGATTCACATTTCTCAATAACATAGGTCTCAAACAAAACAATTTTTCAGTATTAGGGGAGCCATACCTAAGCATGCGCAGTTAAGAAATACCCATAGATATCTGGGTTATTATCTATAGGGAAACAAAATCATTTTAGGCTTATATTTATTAGCACAAAATCTACATGTTCAGAAAACTACAGCAGCACTTCTCAGAAATACAAAAAACAGGAAATGCTCACTCTTTCGTTCACATGCCCTTAAGGATACCAAACATGCCCAAACAGCACGCATTTAGCAAATATCACAAATGAACGCAATATCACCTTCAAACGGAGAGCACTGTTCGTGCCACCATCTCCCACACTTAATGCACTGGATCCAGTCCTCCGGAAACGCCAAAATCTATGTTCTCTACTCACAGCTTTCTCTCTTTTCCTTAAAGCAGACTCCTTCGTACCAAGAGCAGCGTCAACCTTTGTTTGCTTTCCCCATTTTCAATTCGTTGTCTGGCCTCACTCCGCAGCTCTTCAGTTTACATGAGCTTCCTGTCCGATTTTGGTACTTAATTTGAAGTCATTCAGAAACAAAACCTATCATTCTGACTCCACAGTGCACTCAAGGGGTACAAACCTGCAGTTGTGCCCCAAAGAAAGACCGAGCGAGAAGGCTCAGTGGTTAGCACACTGGACTCGCATTCGGAAGGACGAGGGTCCAAACACGCGACCGGCCAACCTGATTTTGGTTTTCCGTGATTTCCCTAAATGGCTTCAGGAAAATACCGGGGTGGTTCCTTTGAAAAGGCACTGCCGGCTTCCTTCCCCATACTTCCCTAATCCGAGGAGACCCCCAAATCAGCCAACGAACGAACTCTAAAGAAAACACAAACACTTTGTGGACGTTATATGCACGCTCTTTCGTACAGAAACAATGATTCCAAGCGGAGTCAACAGATGACAGCACACGTCACATTTGCAAAACATGTGGTTCCAGTATAGTAGATTGCAAGCCAGCCTTTCAAAATGCAATCAAGAATTAAAGGCTGTTGCTCGTGTATTCTGTGTATAACTTATGCAACGGAGTACCAGAACTACACCAAGAAAGCTGAAAAGTGACTCTTACCTGTTTCACTTCGGAAACACATGATTTCTTCAAACAACTTATACGAGGCGTTTCTGTTACCTGTTACCACTCTGAAAACAACTACGTCAGTGACCAGCTCACCAGTTTAGTCAACTGTCAGTAACAGAAGCTGCGCTCTCTTTGGTACTGCGCACTCTTTGGTACATTTAACCTATTTCATTTTGTTTTATTCGTTGAAGACGTAATATAACTTTTATCTAGTACAAACTGTCGGCATACGGACATCTGCAGCCAATTTCACAAAGTTTTGCACTAAAGTTGGCAATTAATTGTGACTTATTTAGTTTCATAATCGGAGAAATGTCTTTCACACAAATATGTCTGTCGAAATATTTTAGCAAATTACAGTATCATTATGGGGACTTGGAAACTCTACCTGAATAAAGCAATACAGTCGTCCTGGGCGGTTTTAACGTAAAAAGGTTTGTCATCACAACTGAAATTATCTTGAAGGTCAATCAGTTACATCACCACATGAACAGGGGCGCTTTCAACTGAAGCGGCAAACTGTCTCGAAAACATCTCGGAAACAGGCGTAAGATTAATAATGTCCTCAAAATCTTCAGAAAATTATACTTGTCATTCTTTCAACGCAACGATGAATTCTTCACACCTCACGTGTGTTTTAATGCCAGTGAGCTTAGGGAACTGGACTGTCTTCGTCAGAATGTGTCCCTTCTACAACGAAATTTTCTTTTTCAATGCATCCCCATGAAATCAGAAAGAAGTTACCTTAGTTACCTTGCAATGTCTTACTGTGGGCAGTGTGCAGTCAAGTCTAGTCAAAATGCGAAGTCTGCACTCCATTCTGGATGTTCTAGTTTTCGTTGATGTACTCCTTGTTTCCTTCATAAATTCAACAATGGAGAGTTTTGAATCGAAACGTTGCCCCTTCACTTTGCAGTAATATACGAAGTCTCCATACTCTTTGTTCAGTTTGAAAATTGTTGCAGTTGACAATGGAATAGCGCATGCGACTTCAAAAATTTTACTGTTAATACTACCAATTTCTTCAAGTGTTTCAGGCCTGCAAATTTAGCGTAGAGTGCTTCTTGATGTACAGATCAATGGATCTCTTCTGTCGATCTTTGTAATTTTCTGTTTTTTTTTTTTGTCAACTAAATCGTTAAAGTCTTTCTGAATGATATTGTAATGTCATTGTGGTGTGTGTACTGTAAGACCTTCAGTACACACACCATCAGATTATTTGACTTGTCACTCTAACAAAGTAGGCGAGTGTCAGCAATATGTCTCGTCGTCTTATCGTGGCGTGTTTATCTTCTGCCGTTAGGTTAGACGATAGAAATGCCACTTGCACGCTTAGAGTACAGACTGACTAATCGGAGGTCTGTACACTCGTTATAATACCTCGCGCGTTCATGTATCACTGCACGAGTGTGATCCGCGAGGAGATAAGGTTCTACATTAGCAGCAATCTCATTGGCTGCGTTACATATTAATACGTGGATCGGCGAAAGCAGAATTTGGTCCGTCTCTATGGCAGCGCCATCTCGTAGTGCGGAGAGGCACGAGCGCTCCGCCTGCGCTGTTGTGCTTAGCGGGACGCGCTCTACTGGGAAAGTTGTGTACGCGCTGACCACGCGGAACTATGTACACAACAGTCATTTAATTGAAGATATGCAGTATCCGTCGTTTATACGAATTGAGAACTCTCATCCTTCTCTTCTGTTATCCCCATTCATTTTAAGGGATTCGATAGATTCTTAGACTGTTTCGTTTTGCTCAACAGCCACTGGATCTGTGAATGTCCTTCACCACCAAGAACAAATAGTGAAGGGTAAACGGCGCTGACAGCATGATTCTGCCGAACTCAAGAGAGTTTGGCCGTCCGAAATGCGCAGCACCGCAATGCTGAATGAAATGTCACTCTGTTACGGGTACTTCCGGAAAGGAACGAGCAAAGCCGAGTGAGAGGCCGGCCTTGGCCTGCCTGCGGCCCGCACACCCTGCGCGCGTGAAGATTGACACGCCCTGGCTGTCCCTCGCCATGTGTGTACGCCTCTTAAGAAGCGTCAGTTATGTAGTCAACACTTGGCGTCATCGAGTCGGTTCAAAATTAAACAGGCCATACTAAAGGATATTAATCAGTCTATGTTGAAGTAAGGAACCAATGAAATAATTTGCAAAGTCGTAAAACAAATACATAATGCCATCCCAAAGTTGCAAAGCTGATGTTTCACCTCTGTGATTGCCGTTAACTATCTGTTATTCATGTCGTTCTGTGACTTACTTTATGAACCCTGGCAAATATTCCGTCTTTGAAATATCGAGGTGCATCCATGAATCCATGAAACAGTGGGCCTGTACGATGTCATCCAGCTTCTAATCACTGCATGTTCAGATGTCGTACCCTGTATAGTTAACACTCACTATTACTCTGCTTAAAGATGTTCTCACACAGATGATTGTAAAGCCGAGGAAACTGACTGTCGAAACCTCTCATCTTCCAGATCCATTGTTAGGACACTGTAAAGCAACAGAAGCCGTCTTTGATGACAGGTCGCATTCAGTAGAGACGAAGCACAAACCCATACATGACAAGGATAGCGAAGGAAATAGGCCTTGCTTTTTTTAAATCGGTATACTCGATTTACGGATACCACGGAAAAACAAAATTGTTAAATGTCTACATTATTCGTTCGAATGAAAGCGCAAAAGTTCGTGAGTGGGCGTCTTCTCCTACTACATATTACTTAAATCACTAATCCATCGCCGGCCGCTGTGACCGAGCGGTTCTAGGCGCTTCAGTCCGGAACCGCAATGCTGCTACGGTCGCAGGTTCAAATCCTGCCTCGGGTATGGATGTGTGTGATGTCCTTAGGTTAGTTAGGTTTAAGTAGTTCTAAGTCTAGGGGACTGATGACCTCAGATGTTAATTCCCATAGGGCTTCGAGCCATTTGAACCATTTGAACTAATCCATCTGCCGTGGATTAGAAACACAAGGCGTGGTTTTTATTTCGTTTTACTGCGCAAATTCCGCATAGAGGAGAGATAAATTTGGGAAAGGGAGGTGGGTGGGTATCACCACTCGTTCGTAGTAAACTCTCCTTTGTTTGTTTGCATGTGGGGGGGAACCGTTTTCTGTGTCAAGATTTGTAGCATGTCGTCCGTTACATCATTAAAAAGGAGCGCTGGTGAATTGAATACGTTTGACTGCGCGACCGGGTAGATAACATTAGGCAACGCGAATGTGCAATATGTATACGTAGCACTGAAGCCCGCATTTCATGGAAAAGTGTGGAGGATGCCTGCTGCTTCTGCTGTTGTGACTGATGATGACGATTCAGATAGTGGACAAAACAGACACGATGCGGAACTCACAGTTGAAGACCAAGTATGTGTGTTTGGCCATCTTTTCTTTCGGGGCCTTCAGAAAAGAGATATTCCAAGGTATATTATGAGACGGTTAGCTGTTCTGGTAAGGCGGGTAGTCTCACGCGGTTTCCTTCCGCAGTCCTGTAGCCGTCGCAGGAAAACAGTGTCGCAATCTGCGAACTTGTGGAATGCGAGAGTGAGACATTCGCTGATAGAAGAAAAGGAGCGGACGCGTCGCGCCTTATCTCTTCTTTCACAGCGGAGGCGAGAGCCATCGATCGCTCCTCCCACCACCCCCGCCGCCACCACCGCTGGCAAAGGCTGCGGCGCCGGCCTGCCCGTGCCGGCATCCTAAACTGCTCTCGGCGGTCTCACATAACGTGCAGAAATGTCTCGCGCCCTGGATCCAGCGTCACAGTTACGAAACATAAAGGTGCCGAACACTTTGAGTGAATTGACACACCTTACTTCATTACGATGATATGAGTTTTAGGGCTTCAAACAACGAGGTTATCGGGGTTTAATAAAACAATGACAGACGAACTGAAAATTATTTGCATCGTCGATAGATTCTCTACACGTCATAAGCGACCTGTATCGATCATACATTATTTATTTTAAGGATAAATCGAAGAAAAAGATGAAAGCATCAAGCACTTCTATCAGGCCAGATTAAAATCCTGTATCTGGTACCTTTACTACTGTCTGTTGTCGCATTTGTTTTTATAATGATTACCGGTTTGATTCGCTATAAAGAAAAATAAGACAATAATTCAGTAAACTCTGGTAATGACTGCTACAACAAATAGCACTGATCATATAGGGAAAAAAACTGAATGTAAGAAGAGAGAAAAATTTAACTTATAATACAGAAACAGAATTCTTTAAATGCGTTCCATAAACTTTTATTCACATCGTATTAAATTTTAAAAGCCTGTTGACTGAATACTTACATAGCTGACAAAAGGAATTATGCTGTTATGTGTCAGATTTTGAAGGAAGCTGACGAAAGTCCATATTCCATATGTAGGACATAATCTTACTAAATAATTGCTATAAATTATGTGTCAAAATATTGGTTACGAGGCTGCTACCCACAGTGGAAAGTTTGCTACGAAAGACAAGCGTGGGTGTAGAAAGGGAAGATCTTGTGTAGATTGTGATTTAAAATTTAGCCAGATGACCCAGAAACGAAGAGAATTCATGCTGCCAGCGTTCTATTTGCTTACTGACTCGGGGTCTACAGGTTGGAACTTTCGTATAACACATCATAAATCACACGAACCCCACATAAAATTAAAGACTGGAACGTTTCGAAGGAGCAACAGAACGAACACCCGGCCACAAAGTAAGGAAATACTATCTACTGAAGTAATATACTGTAACTCTGGCACCATTAGAGCTGTAAGGGAGCGAAAACCGGACTTTAACATCTAAGTGAAAGTAATGGAAGCAACCGAACTAAAGTTCTTGTGACAGGTAGCGGGTAATTCGCTACATGATCACAAAGGAAGTGAAGATGTACGAGAAGAGCTGGGAGTTCAGAGCACCACTGTAATAATAACAAATTACAAGAATAACTGGTTGCAGCTCATGCCTGAATCTAGGATAGTCAAAACCGCTTGGCCAAAAAAAAAAAAAAAAAAAAAGAAAAGGTATGTCGACGAAGGCACTGATGACCTGAAAAATACGACAAAACCGATGAGGAGATGGAGTAGTACTAAAGGCAAATGATGATGTTAAAAAATATTTGTTTATGAGTAAATAATGAATAATATAAATTATTGGAAAACGCACAAAACTAGCTACGTATTACGTATTAAGCTAAATCTTTGCAGCATGTTAGCAAGTAATGTAGCTGTTCTTAAATTCCTTTGTTTGGAGCTTTAGTAGCAGTAGCAGCGCTCAGTGTTATCCGAGACACCATAGTGACTTTTGTGGCTGTCCAAGATACCACCGAAGCAAATGTGCTCAAACTTGCTGGACTGAGTGTACCGCGGCGAATGCACATTTTTCTCGTTGGTCTGTTCATGACGTCCAAGAGTGTGCAGGTGCACGGCTACGCAGTAAGTAAGCGAGGTACTGCTAATTGTTCTGGAACTGCGTGATCCAACTGCTGTTTCGCCATCATCTTTGTTTGGTGAAACCATGGTAATGTATCAGTACTCTGTGGTGAAGCAATTTTTTAAGAAATAGATTCAGTCTTACATTTCAGTTATTTGATTATACTAGTCAACATGGTTCTAAACATGAAAGTGAAATTGTTTCGAACTGAGTAATATGTGCATTGCATCTAAAAAATGGTTCAAATGGCTCTGAGCACTATGGGACTTAACATCTATGGTCATCAGTCCCCTAGAACTTAGAACTACTTAAACCCAACTAACCTAAGGACATCACACAACACCCAGCCATCACGAGGCAGAGAAAATCCCTGCATTGCATCTCAGGAACATTATTTTATCTGCTTGAGACTATGAATATCGTATTATTATATGCCTGTGATCAGTTCACGCACACATACCGTAAATGCCGTAATACATTTATTATACGAGTTTTCTTGTATCAGTATGAAAGAGGAATGTGTATATTGACGCAAATTTCAATTCAGATCATATCTTCATCTTGACTGTTCAAATACGAGGTTTCCTTCTCGAGTCAGTAACACGTTGTATTGGGGAAGCTGTACTTTGATTGGTAAGTCTTGTTTTGTAACTACTGTTTTCGTTTACTTTTCTTCTATAAATTATGATAGGGTTACTATGTTTGGCATATACATATTAACCTTCATTTTTCTTTTTTTGCTAAAGTTTGGTCACAAGGGGGGGGGGGGGGGGGGGGGGAGAGAAATCTGCATACGATTTAACAGAGCTCTGTGTTAATTCTGAGTGCAGCTTTCTGCTCGATTCTCACTGTATTGGTCTTGCCCACATGAAATACGACAGCAGTCGATTAGAATTCCACTGCTATCTTGTTGTGATGTCTAAAGATATTTGCGTCTCTGCTTTGCGGTTGTGTTTAAACTAGACACACGCGTAACGGTAGTTATTGGTGATAGGCCGAAGTTTCTGTGATGTACATCCTGATTGTTAAGAAGCAGTGCGGCATAATTAATTAGAGAAGGACCCTTGCATTACAGGAGCACCTTCCTAAAACTTTTGTGAGAAATGTTAAAAATACCTTAAATTCACTGATCGGTCAAACAGAAACAGCGAATTAGTGTCTGCTATTTGCCATTGTGCCAGGCAGTCGTTTACTCATTCAAATCCAGTGTGACTGGATGATTATTCTAAAAAATCTGATGATAGAAATCATAGACTACTGGTCATTAAAATGTACAACCAATGTGTATGAGAGTATAGTACAAAGAGTATATGACTAAACTTGTTTGTGATCTGGGATATATAGGCTGCGAATCTTAGTACACAAAGCTGCAGCCTCTGGCAGTAACCGTACGCAGCTCGTGGTCGTGCGATAGCGTTCTCGCTTCCCACGCCCGGGTTCCCGGGTTCGATTCCCGGCGGGGTCAGGGATTTTCTCTGCCTCGTGATGACTGGGTGTTGTGTGATGTCCTTAGGTTAGTTAGGTTTAAGTAGTTCTAAGTTATAGGGGACTGATGACCATAGCTATTAAGTCCCATAGTGCTCAGAGCCATTTGAACCATTTGAATCTGGCAGTAACTATGATTCCAGTCCAGCTAGGCATCGACTTGAACTTAGTCTGTATAACAGATACGGGTACATCATTACATCTACATCTAAATTTACATGATTACTCTGCACTTCATACTTAAGTGCCTAGCAGAGGGTTCTTCGAACCACCATCACACTATTTCTCTACTGTTCCACTCCCAAAATAGCGCGTGGGAAAAATGAACACTTAAATCTTTCTGTCTGAGTTCTGATTTCTCTTATTTTATTGCGCTGATCATTTATTACCACGTAGGTTGGCGACAATGAAATACTTTCACAATCAGAGGAGAAACATGGTGATCGAAAATTCGTGAAAAGATCACACGGCAACGAGAAACACCTTTGGTTCAATGGCTGCCACCCCAACTCGCTTATCATATCCGTGTCACTCTCTCCCTTATTTCGCCATCTTACCAAACGAGCTGCCCTTCTTGGAGGTTTTTCGATGCCCTCCGTTAATCTTATCTGGTAAGGATACCATATCGCACAGCAATACTCTAGCAGAGCATGGACAAGCGTAGTGCATGCAGTCTCTTTAGTAGGTCTATTGCATATTCTAAGTGTTCTGCCAATAAAACACAGCCTTTCTTTTGCTTTCCTCATAATATTATCTATGTGATCGTTCCAGTGTAAGTTGTTCTTAACTGTATTCCTAGTTATTTAGTTGAATTGACAGCCTTTAGAATTGTTTGATTTATCGTGTAATCGAAATTTAACTGATTTCTTTTGTACTCATGTGGATGACCTCACACGTGGCCTTATTGAGAGACAATTGTCAGTTTTCGTACCATACGGATATCGTGTCTATGTCAATTTGTATGTGATTTTGATCTGCTGACAATTTACTAGACGGTAAATGACTACATCGCCAGCAAACAATCTAAGAGGGCTGCTTCAAATGGTTCAAATGGCTCTGAGCACTATGCGACTTAACTTCTGAGGTCATCAGTCGCATAGAACTTAGAACTAATTAAACCTAACTAACCTAAGGACATCACACACATCCATGCCCGAGGCAGGATTCGAACCTGCGACCGTAGCGGTCGCCCGGCTCCAGACTGTAGCGCCTAGAACGGCACGGCCACTCCGGCCGGCTTGAGCTGCTCAGGTTGTCTTCTAAACCGATTATTTTGATTACGAATAAGAGAGTGCCTGTAACACTTCCTTGGTATCACATCTGTTTTACTCAATGATTTTACGTCGATTTCTACGTCCTTTGACTTTTACGACAGCAAATCACTAATCCAGTCACACAACTGAAGGTGTAGTCTGTAGGTACTCAATCTGATTAGAAGTCTCTTGTGAGGAAGGGTGTCAAAAGAAATACGGATTCAGTTCGAGATTCGCTCCAACATGGATACCTACTTCTAACTTATTTGTGTTTGCAGCTGTTCTTCATTCGAATGCTGAAACTTTTACTTCGTCTTCTTTGGTGAGGGAGATTCGGAAAACTTTATTTACGTGGTGGTATGAAGTGCCTCTTGGTATAAAGCACGATCCCCCCTGATTCGTATAGTTGGGAATTTGGACAGCAGACGTCAAATACTGACGTGTTAAGGCTGGTGGCTCTACCTTATCTTCGACGTATCCGTGACGTTGACATTCAACAAGAACACGTAGGACGACCTGTTTCGATTTTTCTGAATCCGTGTTGACTATGTCTCAGTAGACTTGTTTTCGACGTAATTCATAATGTTCGAGCAATCTGTGTTCCGAAATTCTATTGAAAATCTACATCAGTCATACAGGTCTGTAATTCATGGGATTCATCCTGTTTCCTTTCTTGAGTATTGGTGTGGCCTGTGCGACTTTTTTTACGGGTAACGAATGCAATCGGCCAGTGTTCGTTCCTTTCGTAGCCTCCACTCACGGATATAGCCACCATGATATGCTGTACACTGAAACAGTAATCGTCTGAAAAGACGATGCGGTTTCACTCGTGTGAACAGTGTTGTCGTTGGGAGCAGCACTGCCGACGCGCCTGTCTTGCTGCTGCATCAAGTGAAGCCGCAACAATGGTCACCATGCTTACATTCCGTGATTCTGCAGACGTCGCACCACTGTCCGTGTGGATGGAAACAAACCCATTTCATCATCACACAACATGACGTGGCTGCAGGGTCATGCACGGTCCACGCAGAATTATGCCTGTCCTTTCGGGTGATAGTCACGTGGGTCCTTTAACACCGTACGTGGCGTTGAGTATGGTTCTCCTCAAGCCATACGTACGGTATTATATACTGGATGTTCGGCCACCTGGTGCAGGTCTCTTTATGTCTCTTCGATTACGCGATAAGTGACACAAATCTGAGGACTGTAAATTCAACTAGATACTTACGATTACAATTACAAATAACCTTAAATTGGAACGCTCACATAGATAATATTGTGGGTAGAGCAAACCAAAGACTGCGATTCGTTGGCAGAACACTTAGAAGGTGTAATAGGTCTACTAAAGAGACTGCTGACACCACGCTTGTCCGCCCTATTCTGGAGTATTGCTGTGCGGTGTGGAATCCGCGACAGGTGGGACTGACAGATGACATCGAAAAATTGCAAAGAAGGGCAGCTCGTTTTGTATTACCGAGAAGTAGAGGAGATAGTGTCACAGACATGATACGTGAACTGGAGTTGCAATCATTAAAACAAAGGCGTTTTTCGTTGCGACGGGATCATCTCATGAAGTTTCAATCACCAGTTTTCTCCTCCGATAGCGAAAACATTCTGTTGGCCCCCACCTACATAGGGAGAAATGATCATCACGATAAAATAAGAAACATCATGGCTCGCACAGAAAAATTTAAGTGCTCGTTTTTCCCGCACGCTGTTCGAGAGTGGAACGGTAGAGAGACAGCTTGAAGGTGGTTCGTTGAATCCTCTGCTAGGCACTTTATTGTGAATAGCAGAATAATCACGTAGATGTATATGTAGATGTAACGCCACTTCGACGACTTGCGTATCGGTGATGATGAAATGATGGTGAGGACAACGGATAGACCTTCTCTGCCTCGTGATGACTGGGTGTTGTGTGGTGTCCTTAGGTTAGTTAGGTTTAAGTAGTTCTAAGTTCTAGGGGACTGATGACCATAGATGTTAAGTCCCATAGTGCTCAGAGCCATTTGAACCATTTGGACAACGGATAGACCAAGGCCGAGCACAGAAAATGCCCGATCCGGCCCGGAATTGAACTCGGAACTCCGTGATCAGGTAGCTGTAATGCTGACCACGAGCTGCATAGACTCTTCCACGCATAAACTTCATATTCGCACGGCAGCCGTGCGAATCCAACCAACGCAAGCAGCAATATCGCGGAACGACGAAACCGTACTTTTGATAGGCCTCGAGCCTGCGCTGTCGGATTCCTCCAGGCGCAGGTAGACATTACTTCTTCTTACATGGGTCATAAAAAAATCTCACAAATGAGTAACATTCAAATGCCATTTCCGAATGTGAAACCTACTGCGTAGTATTTCCTTATTTACAGAATTTAGATGTGTTTCTCCTGTGTTCTTGCACTGAAATCCTAATCATTTGCATATCCAAGCATGTAGTACACTTTGTTTCAGTTTGACGTTTGCTGCATGCCACCTTCAGGATTTTGGTATTTTAATGGCTAGCAGTGTGTATCGCAATGCTACATACACTAGCCTGTATCTGCATACTGAGAGCTCTCATCACTAAACATCGACCGTTCTGAAGACGTGAGTAACAGTGCACACTATCAGTCAGATGGCTAGAGCCATGTCTTTCGGCCACAATACCTGTGCGAGGCCTTTCACAAGACTGGACATTCCAAACATCGGTTTCTAAGGGCGCATCGACATGACACTGCTACGTTGACATAAGAGGAAGAACGGAAAAAGCAAACAGCAATAGCGTACTTTCCACATGCGCAGTTTACTCCAGGCACAGTCGAGAGTGGCGTTAATATCACATATCGTTTGACTGGGCAGCACTAGTTTACGTCTAAACTTCTAGACATTTTTCCGAAATAAAAGTATAAAATATACGTATCCAATGCACTTTTAATCTTTTATTTTCTATCAGGTTTACAACAGAGTTACACTGTTAATTTCGTATGGGATTTATAACAGAGCTTCACCATTTGGCTCAAAGCGATTTGCTGTTCAGGTGTAGGAAAGTTGCATAGTTCTGTTAAAAAACAAAGTTGATGCCCCTACCACGGTGAATAATGAAATTTCGGAATGGTTTTGGTCTTACTTCCATGAGCCTCTGTTTACTATTTGTCTAGATGAAAAGTAATAACAAAAGCGTCAAAACTTATTTTAGTTGTAAAAGTTATGCTCCTTATCTTGGTTCCGATCGGTAGAGCCATATTCAGGATGGTTCAAATGGCTCTGAGCGCTACGGGACTTAACATATGAGGTCATCAGTTCGCTAGAACTTAGAACTACTTAAACCTAACTAACCTAAGGACATCACACACATCCATGCCCGAAGCAGGATTCGAACCTGCAACCGTAACAGTCGCGCGGTTCCAGACTGAAGCGCCTAAAACCGCTCGGCCACACCGGTCGGCACAGCCATATCCCGATCTGAATATTGTGCGTCACACATGTCACGTGTTAAAAGTTTAAAAGCTTGGGACATGTTTCGTCGTGCTCCGTAGTCACAGTACTGCAATCTACGTGAAAAAAATGTGGTATTGAAACACTAAAAAAGTCACGGATTGACATAATTATTAGATTTACGCAATATTTCGCCATTGTGACATAACCTCTAGACTTGTGTAAGATTCGGCTGTGCGGCTGGAACTGACAGTGATCCAGGGCGCGGACTGGAGGCGTGGGTGTGGCGCGCCTCGCGGAATGCCAGCCGGCCGTGGCATGCGTCCACAACTGCATGCGGCCGCGGGCGCAGCCGCTTCCAACTACCAGCGCTCCTGCGTAACACCTGCGACGTGCTTGTCACTGGAGGATGTCGGTCGGCGGAAAATCTCGGCCTTTGAGCTAGCCTATGTGAAGGACCATCAACAGAATTTCTCGCTAGTATTAGGCAGAGGACTGGCGTATCCACAAATTTAAAAAAACAGTTTGAAAATTTATGCGGCGTTCTTCTTCTTTTTTTTTTTTTTTTGTACTCTGCCGTGTCTTCGCGAGGTCGTCACGTTACTTTTAGGATTTTGCTATGTTAGTGGTAGAGGGTGGCCGGTTGGCCTTATTGCCGCCACCCTTTCCCTCCCGGGAATTTGTTTGTCACATCACTCTGCGTCTAATGTTAGCCAGTGTTATCCCAACTGAAAGGGTGCTAACATTGTCTAAATGCTTGCGAATCGTAAATCTGAAGCAGGACGTGAGTACCAGCCCGGTATTCATCCAGACGGATGTGGGAAACCGCCTAAAAACCACATCCAGGTTGGCTCTTACACCAGCCGTCGCTATAACCCGCCAGGCGGATTCGATCCGGGACCGGCGTCACTTCCTAAACCTGGAAGCGGAGTATTAACGTGCGCGGCTATCCAGAATACTTAAACTTCCTTGCAGAAAAACTGTTACTTTAATCTGTGACTATACCACGGAGTACTGAAGACAGATTATCAAGTCTGCAACAACTAAATTTATGTGATTATTCCGCGCTAAATCTCTCCGGGTGGATTTTCACCAGACGTTTTATTATTGTGGTTGATTTCAGCGATATATACAAGATGGTATAACTATGCTATAATGCGTCGTTTGTTCCTTTATCGTGCCTTACATTGCATTTAATGATATTGGAAGTCAATTGTTGATTCTTACCAAAAGAACTGTTCATATTCGGGTTTTTCTGCAGTCTGCAAGTATGTACTATTGATTCGGCCCCCCCGATTGTAACTGCAGCGCTTGTGCACTGTCTCACGTACTTACCGAAGATGTCTACATGGCCATTTGCGTATACCGTGAAAAACAGCTGCTCAGTCACATCTACTTGTGGAGTATCCATAACTAAACTCACTTCTTACAAGGTTTAGTCGTTGATAACGACGTACTGAACTTGTAACATTATTATCGGTATTACATCTTATCTAGCTTCTTTGTCTGTTTTTACTCAATGTGATTTCAGTATAACCGTGATCTTTGATATAACATCCATGTAAATGTTTTACTGATTATTAATGATAATTTATATAACTGTAATCAACCTATAGATATAATTTCAAAAGCAATATACTGCAGTACTGGTTCATGCATAGGAAATTATGTTTTTAGCCATGTAATACTTGGAGGGAAGTCCCTCAGCAACGGATCTGACTAGGCGGGAATAGATAACGTGGATCTCGAGGTCGAACTGCAAGGCTCCTCTCTGGCATGAATCAGTCGGTGGCTAGCAGGCAAAGAGTGCGCATCTTGTGAACTGGAAGCTGCGAGAAGAACTGCAGGATTATATAATATAGCCTCGGGTGTGCAAGTAATTCGGCTTATTATTCATGGAGTACTTTGGTTTGCTCTATACTACGAAAATCCCACAGTAAGAAGAGAATTTTCAGAGCTTGTTACACAAGAAGAGCCATGGATACTTTTGCTCCCTTCTTTGAATAGCATAGGAGATCGAAGCCTTCATCTCAAATTATCAGTTGAGCATTGTATAACTGTATGGACCAGTTATGTGGTTTCGTTTTCAATAGTAAGTTTGTGTTCTCTAAACTTTTTGCTGAGCTAACATATTTTATCCTGAGTCTTTTACCTAGACGGGGCCCCATCCCAAGTGCTACGATGAATCCGGGTATCCTGTTTTACTGAGCTGAAAAGAAATTATCTTCTTTAACAAAAGTTAACGAGCTTTGTAGAGTTGTAAAGTACATAAATATTTAGTGAGCGTAAGTTCTGAAATACTCCACGTAGTTTTCATAAATGGATAGTTGAAGTTTCATCAAAGTACAGTTACTAAGAGAAGATTTAAAGTATTCAGTTCAAAGATTCTTCTTATTGGTAGAATAGTGTTTACAGTTTCATGTGTTATGTAGCTGACAGTGTTTCCTATATTGTGTTGTGACTAAAGTGTTCAGCCTTGATCCTAGTCTACCGATAGATTAGTTTTTGGACCTCCATGTTAATAGTTGAGCCAAATTTAAATGTCATATTACAATAACAGCAATCAAGAATAAGCAATTGGCTACAAATATTCAGACTATAATAGGTCAGGTATTATACGTTCCATTGAGCAAACCGTACAAGGAAGTGAATGTTCGTTGAGAATGCAAATAATAATTAGTACAAAAGACACAATTACTTCATAACAGTTTCAATACTAGTAGTTTCCTATAATTGAGCTGACAAAAGAACCTTTGAACAAGTCAGCGGTGCTCCACCATTAGTAATTATTAACATATAATTATCATTAGCTTACTGCTGTAACGTACAGATAGTAAGTGTTATTGAGAGCTAGTTGTTGCCTAAACGTATTAATATTCCTCCTGTGTAGTTCAGATCAAATCACTGGTACATCACTTGCTAAGTTGTGCTACTGCCTTATACCTTCTCAGCAAAACAGAAGTTCAGAATCAAATAAAGTCAGTCCCAATAGTTAACTTTCTTGATGAACCATGCTAGTACTGGGCACAATTTTGCCTAATTAGGCTGGCGACCGTTTCCTTTTAAGTAATTGCGCTTTTATTGATTACTAATAGAACTTTGGTTCGATTCCAGTTTGTCTTGCTACGGCTTCCTTTCAATAGGAGTCTTTAGAGAAACGAAAATAATTCGGTACCTTGACCATTGTATGCACGATTACGGTCAAATTAAAATCCTTTCGCCGCGCGGGATTAGCCGAGCGGTCTCAGGAGCTGCGGTCATGGACTGTGCGGCTGGTCCCGGAGGAGGTTCGAGTCCTCCATCGGGCATGGGTGTGTGTGTGTTGTTCATAGCGTAAGTTAGTTTAAGTTAGATTAAGTAGTGTGTAGGCTTAGGGACCGATGACGTTGTAAGTAGGCTGTTTAGGTTTTTATACTGGTAACCTCACGTAGAGCTCTGTATGAAAATCACTGGCTGTGCTGTGTGCAGTCTGTGGCTGGTTGGCATTGTTGTAATATTCGCTATTGTAGTGTTGCGCAGTTGGATGTGAACAGCGCGTAGCGTTGCGCAGTTGGAGGTGATATTCTATGTTCCTTGGGAGGTGAGCCGCCAGCAGTGGTGGATGTGGGGAGAGAGATGGCGGAGTTTTGAGAGCGGATGATCTGGACGTGTGTCCATCAGAGACAGTAAATTTGCAAGACTGGATGTCATGAACTGATATATATAATGACTTTTGAACACTAATAAGGTAAATACATTGTTTTTTCTGTATCAAAATCTTTCATTTGCTAACTATGCCTATGAGTAGGTAGTGACTTCAGTAGTTAGAATCTTTTATTTAGCTGGCAGTATTGGCGCTCGCTGTATTGCAGTAGTTCGAGTAACGAAGATTTTTGTGAGGTAAGTGATTCATGAAAGGTATAGGTTATTGTTAGTCAGGGCCATTCTTTTGTAGGGATTATTAAAAGTCAGATTGCGTTGCGCTAAAAATATTGTGTGTCAGTTTAGTGATGATCAGAATAAGTAAAGAGAGAAATGTCTGAGTACGTTCAGTTTTGCTCAGCTGTTTGAAAATTAAATAACATAAGGGGTTCACCACCACAGTCATTTCACTAACTTTTCCAAAGGGACGTAACAACGTCAGTAGTTTGGTCCCATAAGACCTTACCACAAATTTCCAAATTTCCAAAACTCTTAAAGCTTTTTAAATGTTCTGTGAAAACTCTTAAAGCCTTTTAAATAAAACAAACGTTATTAGTATTCTACATATTTCTTCTTCATGACTACGTATTTATTTCTCAACGTAGTGACCCTGGTGGCGAACACATTTTTCCCAACGTGAGACCAGTTTGTTGATACCGTCACCGTATAATGTTTGACTTTGTTGACGGAGCAAAAAACTCACCTCTGCTTGCGCCACTTCATTACTATCAAAGATAAGTCCTCGAAGATGGTCTGTAAATTTTGGAAACAGATGAAAATCGGATGGGGTCAAGTCAGGACTGTATGGAGGATGATCGATGACAGTGAATCCAAGGCGACGGATTGTTGCAGATGTCTCAGCTCTAGTATATGGTCTGAAACCGTCATGCTGAAGGAGAGATTGCTCCATGTGTGGAAGAACTTTTCGAATTCGAAACTCGATTTCAGCACGCTGTTTCTCAAGCACCGACATAGTTACGTTACACACCGCTATGTTACAGCTATAGTGCGGAACCCTCGAGCAGCAGATGGCTGCAAATACGTAGACATGAAGAATTAATATGTAGAATATTAACAACGTTTGTTTTATTTAAAAGCATTTAAGCGTTTTCTCATGAACAATTTGGCCGTGCGGTTCTAGGCGCTACAGTCTGGAACCGCGTGACCGCTACGGTCGCAGGTTCGAATCCTGCCTCGGGCATGGATGTTTGTGATGTCCTTAGGTTAGTTAGGTTTAAGTAGTTCTAAGTTCTAGGGGACTGATGACCACAGCAGTTAAGTCCCATAGTGCTCAGAGCCCTTTGAACCATTTGAACCATGAACAATTTGGAGGCATTACATTTCAGCACGCCCTCATGTTAAGATATCGAGTGTTTGTACGGCCACCAATAAAGTCATCATAAGCGATCAAACCACGTTTTCCATAATCTAACAGCTATTTACAATCCGGGAAAGATCTGTTCTGCATACATATCAAAATGGGACGATTTGTGCCTTTTTCCTACCTCAGCTTATACTCCGTTGCTCCAGTGAACTGTTGTGTTTCTGTAGACATCGGTGCTAAAACTGGATTAGTATCGATTACATACTGAGTAACAGAACTGCATACTTTGATAATAAATATTAAATAAGGTAACCCACAACTGTAGACGTAGACCAAAGGATAAATCTCGTTATGAGCTGCCTGTATTAACTCTGTCTTTAATTAAGTGAGAGGCAGACATTTTGTAATACAGTTCAAAAAATGTTCAAATGTGTGTGAAATCTTATGGGACTTGACTGCTAAGGTCATCAGTCCCTAAGCTTACACACTACTTAACCTAAATTATCCTAATGACAAGCACACACACCCATGCCCGAGGGAGGACTCGAGCCTCCGCTGGGACCAGCCGCACAGTCCATGACTGCAGCGGCTGAGACCGCTCGGCTAATCCCGCGCGGGGTGTGGTACAGCAGGAAATAACTGGAGGTGGCACAAAGGTAGTCTAAATTCTGATGGTGAAATTTAGTGTGCTAGAATGTCACTCTCGGGTCAGGTCTTCTCTGGGAAATATTACATATCATTTACGGTGAAACTGTAACCATACACCGATTTTTTGTACTGCTGAATTTAATTGCAAACTGAAACAGAGAACATGGCTTTGGAATTATGACAGATCGCGGCATATATTGTACCGTATAAGTAGCTGGAATTATGGTGGGCGAAGTCATGAGAACATGTACAAATTTCTCAGTTCAGATAAGGCAGAACATTTGGCTGCCTGAAATAAATTTCAGTTAATGGCGTCCGCTTTATTAGTCAAGACAACTGAACCTCAAACAATTAGTCGAATCGTGGGACCGAGCGGGGTGCGCAGTGGTTAGCACTCAGGACTCGCATTCGGGAGGACAACGGTTCCAACCCGCGTCCGGCCATCCTGATTTAGGTTTTCCGTGATTTCCCTAAATCACTCCAGGCAAATTCCTTTGAAAGGGCACGGCCGACTTCCATCGCCATTCTTCCTCAATCCGATGGGAACATTGACCTCGCTGTTTGGTCCCCTCCTCCAAATCAACCAACAACAACCAAGCAAATCGCCGGCCACGTGTAAATAAGTACCACAAATGAAACGTGACAAGCTAAGTCGTAATGATTTCGCCGATGCCAGACGAACGCCATGTGAGACTTTAATACATGTAAGTACTATCTCCAAACAGCGGTTCCATGATGACACCTCCGCAAGAGCAATTTTACTGCGGCGCCCTTATAGCTTTGGAGTAACGTGCTGGAGCAGCTATACAGCGTGGCCACTGAAAAACTGGTCCGGAAAATATTTCGTGCACTTTGAGATAGACAACTCAGCTTACACCATCCATCTCGGATGCGGATGATGTAAGTTGGGTTAATTATCATGAGATGCATGAGATACTTCGCGGCCTGGTTTTATCTTTCCCAGCCTGTATGACCGACTGCCTCTGCAAGTACTCCACGCTGGTCTATGCTGTGAAAGTCTTTCCATATGTGTCTAACTACAGCACCAAACATCCATTTGAGCGTGCTTACTGTATTCTAGCATAGTCGTTCTTGTACCTGTCTTACCCCAAACCCCTCCTTCCGTCACCACAGTAACTGCTTGTTGATGCCTCATGATGCGCGCTATCGACCCATCTCTTGTGTTAGTCAAATTGTACCATTAAGCTCTTTTCTCGATGCGGCAAGTTCCTGTTAATGGTTACCCGATAAACCCATTCAATTTCAATCATTCTTCTGTACAACCACATCCAAAAGCATCTAGGCACTTCTTGTCTCTCCTATTTATCGTCCACAGTTCAGTTCCGTATTAGTTTATACAAATAATTTCGGAAGAGACTTCCTAACATTTAAATTTATATTACATGTTAACATATTTATCTCCTTTTGGAAAGCCTTCTTTGCTATTACCAGTCTACATGTTACACATTCGTTACTTCTGCCGCTGTCAGTTATTTAGTTGTCCAAATAGCAAAACCCGTCTGAGGTAGACAGCGTCTCGTTTCATGTACTTCCACCAGAAACACGTGATTTTGTACGACTATACATCATTACTACTGTTTTATTCATCTTCAGCATACAGCCTCTTTTCAAGACACCATCCACTTTTTCAACTGATCATAGGAACCCTCTGCTGTCTGTAACAGAATTACAAAACTATTGGTGAACCTTTCCTTACTTCTTCTCCCTGAATTTGTGGGATATCAGTTAAGTTCTCTGCATATTCCTGATAAATACGTTCAACTAGCAGTGTGTGGATGGTGCAGTTCAGGCTGGAGGTGGTTTTCTGGTATTTTGGTGGTGTTTTCTTGCCATGACTTGGGACCATTCAGGCAGATTAACGTAAACAGGATTTTTATTTCGAAATTCTCAGTGACAAAGTGTTTCCCTTTCATCTACATCTTCTTGAAGAGTATGCTGTGGACGCATCTGTCTTTCAAGATAACAACAGACGTGTGCACAGGGCTGCACGCATACATACCTGGTTTGATGAACACTCAGGTACCCTATCAGCCGTCGATTGGCCCACTAAATGGGCTGATCTTAATGCCATAGAAAATGTCTGGGTCTGTTTTAAACAGAGAGTGAAATGTAACACTA
The DNA here is from genome assembly GCF_021461395.2 of Schistocerca americana. NCBI lineage: Eukaryota > Metazoa > Arthropoda > Insecta > Orthoptera > Acrididae > Schistocerca > Schistocerca americana. The sequence goes on along the minus strand of NC_060130.1, from coordinate 423,886,622 downwards.
AACATCATCGCTGTGTGGAAATCTCTGTCGTATCTAATCGTCAATGAGACGCTACAGATAGATATGACGTACCTCATTAAATTTGTGGACTTTTGTCTTCACTGAAGTGAGGGCATTATCAAGGCTAGATGGGTTGTTACAGGGTATTAGCGCGTTATCTCATAGGGTTGACTAATTTTTTGCGTCCATTGTGCTTATGTGCCGGATTGTACTGTTCGACTTCGTTCCTCGTTGCGATTGTACTGTTGCTATTGTCCACTATAAAAGTGGCCTCTAAGGATGTGTAACAAAATTGGGGATGAAACATTGGGCACAGAAAAAACCTCTGAACACAGCTTAAGGACGATAAAACCAATGTAACCAAGAATGCACCCAATAAGTGGATTTTTACAATGGAAGCACATACATTACGATTGCACAAATGATCCTGAACGGGATCTTCCGAGGACATGGTTATAAGACGGGATGTGAGCGTCTGGTAGAGGAAAAAACTAGTAAATTAGAACGCGAGATGCTCCAAACAAACTGACTGGAGTTTATTACCAATAACATATGACTAAAGGGTACGGGCGTAAGACTGAGGCCCGTGGAAGGCCAACGATAGGCAGACTGATAGGCATAGTGCCCTAATAAGGAGAAGCAGGATGACACATCTGGTTGGGCCGAGAGCTGGCTAGCAAGAGACCGACTCCGCAGTCTGCCATGCTTCTCACACCTGACCATTCACAGCCGTTTGATTGGCTGCTGGAGGGTGCTCCGAAAACTTTCCGCAGTCAGCGACGATATTCACGTGGACTGAGCCTGGGTAGGCAGCGATATCCAGGACATCCAGTGTTGCACTGGCCCAACCCCAGCCACCAACTTACAGTGAGACACTGTTCCATTGCATCGGAAACGAAACTTCGAAAAAACAAAATTTTGTAGCTACCAACAAAATTTTTCCCGTCAGTCCTGCAGTCGTCCATGCGCAGATCCGTTTTGTCTGCATTGAAGAGACAATGGCCGCAAAGGACGTAATATCACCCAGCAGTAAAGGACAGATCATTAGCGGCTGACGACCAGTGTGTGATATCGTAATCCAAGACGAGGTAACTGCGTCATGTCTCTGATAAAGGAAGCAACCGATCTGCGCCGTTTTACTGAGAGACAATGGCCACAAAGGGCGTCACAACACCCACCAGTGAAGGACAGATCATTGATGGCTGACGACCAATAGATAGGGTCGTAAATCAAGACAAGGCGACTTCGTCATGTCTCGGCTAGAGAAAGCAACAGATATCTGTGCCGTAGGGCTCAGAATCTTGATTCAGCGAGCGACTGAGTCACGGGGCAGCGCATAATTTAATTAAATACAGGCTGTATCATAATTAATGGCGTAAACGCATACAGTTGAAAGTTCACGATACTAGAAGCAAAAAAGTCTCAGTAAATATAGGTCGAAAATGCATACCTTAAGAGCTACGAGCAATTTTTCATCTTCGATACTGTGAAACAAATCTCTTCTACTGCAAGTTTTTTGCTTTCCATATTTTGGGGACTGGTAGTATGGAGCAAAAAAAAGCCCAGTTAACATGTGCTCTAAAATGCATTCCTTAACAGCTATGAGCACTTGCTCATCGCTACTACTTTGAAACACAACTCTTCCAATGATCAAGGGCTTGTAAATTTTAAGGTATGCGTTTTAGACCACATGTTTGCTGGACATTTTTTTTCTTATTTTGGTCCATACTACCACTTACCAAAATATGGAAAGCAAAGAACTTGCAGTAGAAGACATTTGTTTCACAGTATAGAAGATGAAAAATTGCTTGTAGCTCTTAAGTATGCATTTTGGACCCTATGTTTTCTGAGAATTTTTTGCTTCTAGTATCGTGTACATTCAACTGTATGCGTTTACGCCATTAACTATGATACACCCTGTATAAAAACAATGGGCAGGGATCGTAATGCCGAGGATTCCTCAAGAAGTTCATCAGGTTGTTTAGCTGCGAGCGAGCTTTTTGAATAGTATCAGAAGGAAACGTCATGATTCCATTGCGCTAGAGGCAATAGATCACACTGTTCTGGTCAATGAGGTTAAACGCAGGATATGTAGCGACGCATTGCAACCAGAACAAAGGGATGACTTCTCCGTTTGCAAAGCTAATAATACTCGTATTTATATATGTGTGGCGTATGTTATTTTGGACATATCCGAAAGAACAGACACCACACACATACATACGGCTTGCCGACCATAAGATTATTTCAGTGCTGGTCTCCCTCTCTCTCCTGAACTCTTGCGGGAATCCAGCGTGATGCGGCGAGCGATGAATGTGGTGGACGGGGGGCGCTACGGAAGAAGTGTGCGACAAGATGGGAATTTGGGTCGGACGGAAAGCGTGTTCGGATAAACGAAGCGGTTAAGGCGACCGCTCGTGTAAAGCGGGAAATCCGCGTTCGAGTCCCGGTCCGGCACATCTACATCTACATGGATACTCTGCAAATCACTTTTAAGTGCCTGGCAGAGGGTTCATCGGAACACCTTCACATTTCTCTATTATTCGAATCTGGTATAGCGAACGGAAAGAACGAACACCTACATCTTTCCGCACGTACTCTTATTTCCCTTATTTTATCAAATGGCTCTGAGCACTATGGGACTTAACTGTTGAGGTCATCAGTCCCCGAGAACTTGGCTACTTAAACCTAACCAACCTAAGGACATCACACACATCCACGCCCGAGGCAGGATTCGAATCTGCGACCGTAGCGGTCGCGCTGTTCCAGACTGTAGCGCCTAGAACCGCTCGGCCACTCCGGCCGGTACTTATTTTATCGTGGTGATCGTTTCTCATTATGTAGGTTGGTGTCAACAAAATATTTTCGCATTCTGAGGAGAAAGTTGGTGATTGGAATTTCGTGAGAAGATTCCGTCGGAACGGAAACCACCTTTCTTTTAATGATGTCCAGAAAACTGTTGCACAACACTGTCCAGAACACTGTTGCAGAAACAACGAAACAAACATGCCAAATTTAAACAGAAGCAAAATCCCCAAGATTGTCGATCTTTTACAGAAGCTCGAAATTTAGCGCGGACTTTAATGAGAGATGCTTATAACAGTTTCCACAACGAAACTTTGTCTCGAAACCTTGCAGAAAATCTAAAGAGATTCTGGTCGTATGTGAAGTATGTTAGCGGCAAGAAACAATCAATGCCTTCTCTGCGCGATAGCAATGGAGATACTATCGAAGACAATCCTGCCAAAGCTGAGTTACTAAACACAGCCTTCCGAAATGCCTTCACAGAAGACGAAGTAAATATTCCAGAATTCGAATCGAGAACAGCTGCCAACATGAGTAGCGTAGAAGTAAATATCTTCGGAGTAGTGAAGCAACTTAAATCACTTAATAAAAGCAAGTCTTCTGGTTCATACTGTATACCAATTAGGTTCCTTTCGGAGTATGCTAATGCATTAGCTCCATAATTAACAATCATATACAACCGTTCGCTCGACGAAAGATCCATACCCAAAGACTGGAAAGTTGCACAGGTCACACCAATATTCAAGAAAGGTAGTAGAAGTAATTCGCTAAATTACAGGCCCATATCGTTAACGTCGATATGCAGGAGGATTTTGGAATCCAGATTGTGTTATGAATCACCTCGAAGAAAACTGTATATTGACACACAGTCAACATGGGTTTAGAAAACATCGCTCCTGTGAAACACAACTAGCTCTTTATTCACATCACGTTTTGAATGCTATTGACAAGGGGTTTGAGATAGATTCTGTATTTCGGGATTTCAGGAAGAGTTTTGACACTGTTCCACACAAGCGGCTTGTAGTGAAATTGCGTGCTTATGGAACATCGTCTCAGTTTGTGACTGGATTTGTGATCTCCTGTTAGAGGGGTCACAGTTCGTAGTAACTGACGGAAAGTCATCGAGTAAAAGAGAAGTGATTTCTGGCGTTCCCCTTTGCTGTTCCTTATCTATATAAACGATTTGGGAGACAACCTGATCAGCCGTCTTCGGTTGTTTTGCAGTTGACGCTGTCGTTCATCGACCAATAAAGTCACCAGAAGATCAAAATAAATTGAAAAACGACTTGGAGAAGATATCTGAATGGTGCGAAAATTGACAGTTGACCCTAAATAACTAAAAGTGTGAGGTCATCCACCTGAGTGCTAAAAGGAATTAGTTAAACTTCGCTTGCACGATAAACCAGTCTAATCCAAATGTCGTAAATTCAACTAAATACCTAGGTATTACAATTACGAACAACTTAAATTGGAAGGAACACATAGAAAACGTTGTGGGGAAGGCTAACCAAAGACTGCGTTTCATTGGCAGGACACTTAGAGAATGTAACAGATCCACTAAGGAGACTGCCTACACTACGCCTGTCCGTCCTCTTTTAGAATACTGCTGCGCGATGTGGAATCCTCGCCAGATAGGACTGACGGAGTACATCGAAAAAGTTCAAAGAAGGGCAGCACGTTTTGGATTATCACGAAATATTGGAGAGAGTTTTACAGAAATGATACAGGATTTGGGCTGGATATCATTAAAAGAAATGCGTTTCTCGTTGCGACGGAATATTCTCACGAAATTTGCTCTTTTCACCACTGAATTCGTTTCAAGCCCACTTTCGGCCGATGTCATAACTTATTTCATTTCTTCGTGTAATAATATTTAGCTAGTGTCAGATTTTGAATAGTACGCGATAGAGGAAACTGAATTAAGGGAGCAACTAAGTAGAAGGTAAAATGAGTATAACGACATATTTTAAAATGTAATGTAATACTTGGAAGCCCGGTACTCCGGACAAATGGGTGCCACTTCGGCTGCGTGTTGGAATCGTGAGACTTTTTCCGAAAGCCACAGGAGATGGACAGGTGCGGTTTACAAGTGCTGTGCTTTGCTCTGAAAGGGGTGTCGAATTTAAAGACTAGCTGAGAGTTGAAGGATGTTGCCAAATTCCCGAGGACCTGAGATACTAGAGCGGGAAGCTTTATCGCCTTCCCGTTTCAAACATGGTGCCAAGGTCCTTTTCTTAGGGTGCGGCCTCATTGGCGACCCAGAAATGTAGAGAAATATAGTACGTAGTCACACTGACAGTCGTTTCCCAAAAACATCCGGCAGCCGTTAGACAGTGCAGGCGCCGCGGCTGGAAACGGCGTGAGAACATTGCCTGCTTCACATGTGCCACGCCGGCCACCTTGGAGAGCCCGAAAAGCTTGGCACTTTTGAACTAGATTAGCAAGGCAGAGTTATATATTTTCGATCGTTCATTGGGTGACAGTGCCATTTACACTGAGGGGGCACAAGTCTGCCTTGTCGAGAACAACGTTATTAGAGATGGTGCTCTAACAACAAGAGGGATGGAAATCGACCGTGTCTTTCCCATATAAGCTATTACAATACTTGGCGCAACAATTAAAGGGGAGCAAGGAAAACCTAAATTTGTTATTCGCGATCGCCGTCGCAGCTAAGAGATGTCTGAGGCATGGAAGAAGAGTAAATCATAATTGACTCGACCATCCAAAGTTTGGAGAGAAAAAGCTATCAAGCGAAGACGCATTTGAGAATATTTTTATGCGATTTTGGGTCTTCCTATTCTTCTGCGCCCTGTTTGTTTGTATTTTCACAAAGGTGACAAAAATTGTCGTGGGACAGCGATACACTCACGTACAGATGGTGACAGTATCGAGTACACAACGTATAAAAGAGAAGTGTACCAGCGGGGCTGCTATTAATTACTAACGTGATTCATGTAAAAAGGTTTTCGACGTGATTATGTTCGCACGACGAGAATTAACAGATTTTAAACGGGGTATGGTACTTGAAGCCAGACACATGGGCCGTCCTATTTCGGAAATTGTTAGGAAATTCAGTATTCCGAGATCCACAATGTCGAGAGTGTGTCGAGAATACCAAATTCGAGGCATTTTCTCTCAACGCAGTGGCCGACGACCTTCACATAACGACCGAGAGCGGTGCCTTTTGCGTAGCGATGTCAGTTATATCAGACAAGCAACAATCTGCATGAAATACTTGCAGAATTCAGAGTGGGACGTACGACTAAAGAATCCGATTGGACAGTGTGGTGCAATTTGGCGTTAATGGGCTATGGCAGCTGACGACCGACGCGAGTGCCTTTGCTAACAGCACGACATCGGTTGCATCACCTCTCCTGGCTCCTAGACGACTGGAGAATCGTGGCCTGGTCAGATGAGTCCAGATTTCATTTGGTAAGAGCTGATGGTAGGGATCGAGCGTGGCGCAGACCTCACGAAGCCATGGACCCAAGGTTTCAACAAGGCCCTCAACAAGCTGGTTGCGGCTTCATAACGGTGTGGACTGTGTTTATATGGAACTGAACCGATCATTTACTGGAAACGGTTATGTTCGGCTATGTGGAGACCATCTGCAGCCATTCATCGACTTCATGTTCCCAAACAATGATGTCATGTAACCGGACCACAATTGTTAACGATTAGACTGAAGAACATTCTGGACAGTTCAAGTGAATGATCTGGCCACCGCGATCACCCAAAATGAATCCCATCGAACATTTATGGAACATAATCGAGAGGTCAGTTCGGGCACAAAATCCTACACCGGCAACACTTCCCCAATTATTTACGGCTATAGAGGCAGCATGGTTCAGTATTTCTGCAGGGGATTTCGAACGACTTGTTGAGTACATTCCACGTCGAGTTACTGCACTACGTCAGACAAGAGGAGGTCCGACACGATATTGGGAAGCACCCTATGACTGTTTTGTCACCTCAGCGTAAAGCCACAAATGACAAGATGATACGGCAGGAAATTCAGCAGCCCGGAGGACAACAAGGGGGTGGGGGGAGATGATCAACGCCGGCGAGCAGAAATATTCGCTGTGGATTTAGAATTGGTTTTGGGAACGTTTTGGAGAGGTCTATGGAGAGGGACGGCCATTCTATAGCAACTGAATGAGATGTTTTCAGGAGTTTTGATTCGAGTTCTTGCAACTCAACTGATGCGCAAGCTGTTTTGCAGAGAGTGTTCTCACTACATTCTGGGCGTATGGCAGTTTTCTACTCAGTTTTCAGATTTTGTGTCTGATTTCTGTGTTAATCTCGATGATGTCTACAGTAACTTTCTGACAGCCTCAGTTTGCATTCCATGTTGGATGGTCTTTCTGTTGGTCCGATGTTTGGACATATGAGCATTCGACTGTGTTCCCACCACGTGTCCACCTTCAGATATAATTCAGACTCTACCTCTGCAGACTAATTACTGGAGACAATAGACGCCGCATGTGCACTTGAAGCCAGTGAGTGGCCACTCCAGCCAGTACAATAGCTCTGCGTCGACTGTCGGTGGAGGCTGTTCCTGCAGAGCGATTAGGGAGGAAGTAGGGAAGGAGACACGGGTTAATCCGGTATGGGCTTCTCCTCGAAAGCTGTGGGTATATGGATATGAGGAGATAAAATCGGCGGCCCTGAGAGTTTTGAATTTGTGATTTATGCATAATAAAAATAAATGTAAATCTCATTACAGCCTTCCCCTGTTTTATTAATTTGAATTTTTACTATATTTTTGGCACGCAATGTGAGGACATGTCATCTTATTCCTATTTCCGTGGTCATTCTATGTAATCACATTTGTGGCACCTAACGTGGAGCCATCCAATTCCACTACCTTGAATTCGTTATATTTTGTGATTCAGTATAGCGTCATGTTATTTACATTTACATTTCCGCTCTATTTGTTACTGTGAGTAACTAATTTGGAAACACAAGTTTGTGTATGAAGGAAACTTTTTAGAAAACGCTTTGGGATGCATCCGTTTTACAATGTGTCTTTTTATGATCCTCCCATTCAAACTACTTTGCAGCGTGATACTCGTTCGCAGTTGTATGGATCGGTGAAGGAAGCAGAGGAAGAGCATTCCTGCTCTAGGGAGCGTGTAGATGGCATGTGCATCACATCTGGCGTGTTTAATAGGTTCAAATGGTTCAAATGGCTCTGAGCACTATGTGACTTAACATCTGAGGTCATCAGTCCCCTAGAACTTAGAACTACTTAAACCTAACTAACCTAAGGACATCACACACATCCATGCCCGAGGCAGGATTCGAACTTGCGACCGTAGCGGTCGCGCGGTTCCAGACTGAAGCGCCTATAACCGCTCGGTCACTCCGGCCGGCAGAATTACTTTGAGTTTGAATAGTTTTCTTCTATTTAAAATCCATGTCTGATTACCAGAATCCAAACACAGGTTATCTCAGAGTTTCGCAATGAGAGAAAAAACACAGTTTACGAAAAGAGAACTCGCCTTTTTATACTCTTCCGTTTCTTTCTTTTGCTGCGCGTTGAATCAGCACTTGCCATCAATAACAGATTCCACTGGAATGGTTCAAATGGTTCAAATGGCTCTGAGCACTATAGGACTTAACTGCTGAGTTTATCAGTCCCCTAGAACTTAGAACTACTTAAACCTAACTATCCTAAGGACAGCATACACATCCATGCCCGAGGCGGGATTCGAACCTGCGACCGTAGCGGTAGCGCGGTTCCAGACTGTAGCGCCTAGAGCCGCTCGGCCACTCCGGCCGGCCCACTAGAATGAAATATCCAAATTTACAAAATAGACAAGTCAATTTCTGAGTGCTAGAATCATTTCTTATTGAGTAAAGAAATGTTTCCATGTACGGAAAATCGAAACAAAGTGCAATATCTTGAGTTCCTGCAAGACAACATACTGTAAGTCGACTGCGATTTAAAAGTAATGGAAAACCTTTGGCGAAAGGTTGGTGCCGAGAATCTATTACTATTAGAATAAAAGTCTTAAATATATCATTCCATTCACTGCAACTTGTCCATGTGAAAGTCGACTTTCTACAATAGCAGCAATGAAAATGCAAGGAACTGACTAAACTTGGAGCATGACTTACAATCTAAACTGGCCGACACCAATCCAGATAAACTGATTTTACAAAGAAACTGTACCACGGTACCAATGGATCATAATTTTTGGAATAATCACTTGCATTCAAAAACCACATTGTACTTTTCGAACGCTAACTAAATATTACTTAGCTTTCGTCGTATACAAGCAGGCCACATGGAACAGAGATTAGCATAGGTGCAAAAACATATTGGTTGGACCATATGAACGTGGGAGAAGGTCAAAAATGGTTCAAATGGCCCGGAGCACTATGGGACTTAACATCTATGATCATCAGTCCCCTAGAACTTAGAACTACTTAAACCTAACTAGCCTAAGGACATCACACAACACCCAGTCATCACGAGGCAGAGAAAATCCTTGACCCCGCCGGGAATCGAACCCGGGAACGGAGAAAGTCAACTGAATAAAAAGTTTGCGGTAAGCTTTGCACATTGCAATGAGAGGGTATGTCTTCGTCGATACTAGACAGACGACGCTTCGTGCCTGTCAGTATGAAACAATTACGGCATTTGATGGACGTATTCTCGAGTGTGCGTTGTTTACATGGGTTTAAATTGGGCCCCTACTATCGTTTGTCACAGGCGAAAGAGAATGTGCATTCGTTGTTTTCGCCTGATAAACCACTCAGGCTGCTGTACCATCAGCAAGACGATGCGCAGTGCCATGTACTTTATAATGGTCGAGAAACACTTCACAAATCTTAAGGGGTTTATGTGGCTTCTCAGGTCGGGGCCGATTGAGCATACTGATGCCGTACATAAGCTTCGTCTCGTGACGTAATGATGTTGTGTCTCGCGACTTCATACCTGCAAAAGCAGAAATGAAACATGACAATAACAATACTTATTTTGCTTCTATACTATGTTTTGGAACGTAGATTGTGGTGATATACTGATCTACATGTAATTCGAGGTCAACGTTGCGTTAGATGGTGATAACTTGGTTGTGAGTTGGCGTAGCCAAAGAATGTGAATATGAAATGTGGTTTAGTGATATATTGATCTGTAGCTTGGCCATAGTCTGGTTTAGGTTGAAACATGACAGTTTAGTTGTGATTTGGCGAAGCCAGTGAGTGGAATAACTATACTTATCGTTATGGCGCCTATTTCACGCATATTAGTTTTCGATGAGTATTTTGTTTCCTCCGTTTTGATGACGTTTACAGCGGATGGGTGATATCGGTAAGATCAATATGTCTGAAATCATATTCGGCAGAACGTCGCTTTGCATCTACGTCTGGCCAGCCACATTTCGGTATCCCATGATTTCTCTAAAACTCCCAAGGGAAATCTTGTGATTATTCCTTTGAAAAAGCAAACGGCAGTTTCTTTTTTCCTACCTTCCTCAAATCTCCCTCTCTAATAAACTCATCGTTAAACGGACATGAGATCCTAATATTCACTCTTCGCTGCTTATAATTCAATTGCTAGACATTATACGATATTTTTATCATAAGAAGTGTTGTCAAACTACCTCTAAAGAGTTGTCAAGTGTAGGAATGAACAAGTTCCGTCGAAGTAATGTTGCTGACATTCATTAAAAAGAAGCAGAATCTTATTCATTTGTTCTACACGCTGCCAGAATGGGATTGTTCGAAAGAAAACCCGTGATATTTGCTCCGGCGGCTGTTTTTCACTGCAAGAAGATTTCTGCCCTTTGTAGCGAAGGTGAGCGTGGGTCAGTCCTTAACATCGACCGCAGTTACCCTGCACCCAAGAGCGCCCGTCCGCTTGGCTTCTATCGAATCGCTAGCGTATAACTGATTAAGCTTTGATTCTAAGGGACGCCAGTAAAGGCTACGTGACCAGGGCGAAACCCGCAGCCAGAATCTTGTTATCCTTCCGGCACTGCCGCTCTCAAATCAAATTTTTCTCTAGCATCTAGCTCTCTTTTAAAAAAAAACAAAAGCAAAAAGAAGGTGAACCAAAGAATATTGCGAAACTTATTTTGATTTTCCTTAAATTATTAGCTGTGAAATTGAGTTGAATGAATTCGTATTAAAATTTCGAGCAGTGCAACACAATATAAATTCATTTCTGTTTCACTCTCCCATGTTCCAACATATTGTGTACTATATGGAATTTTACACGCACATAGATCTTTTGCAGAGATGAAGGAAGTCGTAAGTGGCAGAACTAAATCCTATGACCGACTGACGACTGAAGCCTACACCTCTGATTTTGTAGTCTGACACGGACTCACTTAGCCGCCAATAACACAACAGGTACTGGTTTCCGGACGAATAATTATAGGACATTTTCCTTTAGTTCTGGCAAATACTACCTCTTGTACGAATATGTGACACGTTTTTTAACAAAAGGTATTCATTTCTTAGAATATGTTACAAAGCTAGGCACGGTGAACGATTGTTAAAAATCAAAAAAACAAACCTTACATAGCTTCATACGGGAGACGAATACATACTTTTGTAAACCCATATATTTCTGTGTTGTTGCTATTCCGATTTCTACTATTGTCAGGTATTATTCTTATTGACCCATTGTCAATGATGACCTCTTTGTATAGCTCGGCGCAAGCGTACTAGCGAGGAAGACAGGGAGATGATCATGACCCGGAGTCTTCCGCGCAGTGGATTAACGTCCTTACTCCGCTACCATCACGCGCAAAAAATATTAGAGCAATGTGAATTTATGTTGGTCCGATTTCAATGTCAACCAAGCAATATACACTCCTGGAAATGGAAAAAAGAACACATTGACACCGGTGTGTCAGACCCACCATACTTGCTCCGGACACTGCGAGAGGGCTGTACAAGCAATGATCACACGCACGGCACAGCGGACACACCAGGAACCGCGGTGTTGGCCGTCGAATGGCGCTAGCTGCGCAGCATTTGTGCACCGCCGCCGTCAGTGTCAGCCAGTTTGCCGTGGCATACGGAGCTCCATCGCAGTCTTTAACACTGGTAGCATGCCGCGACAGCGTCGACGTGAACCGTATGTGCAGTTGACGGACTTTGAGCGAGGGCGTATAGTGGGCATGCGGGAGGCCGGGTGGACGTACCGCCGAATTGCTCAACACGTGGGGCGTGAGGTCTCCACAGTACATCGATGTTGTCGCCAGTGGTCGGCGGAAGGTGCACGTGCCCGTCGACCTGGGACCGGACCGCAGCGACGCACGGATGCACGCCAAGACCGTAGGATCCTACGCAGTGCCGTAGGGGACCGCACCGCCACTTCCCAGCAAATTAGGGACACTGTTGCTCCTGGGGTATCGGCGAGGACCATTCGCAACCGTCTCCATGAAGCTGGGCTACGGTCCCGCACACCGTTAGGCCGTCTTCCGCTCACGCCCCAACATCGTGCAGCCCGCCTCCAGTGGTGTCGCGACAGGCGTGAATGGAGGGACGAATGGAGACGTGTCGTCTTCAGCGATGAGAGTCGCTTCTGCCTTGGTGCCAATGATGGTCGTATGCGTGTTTGGCGCCGTGCAGGTGAGCGCCACAATCAGGACTGCATACGACCGAGGCACACAAGGCCAACACCCGGCATCATGGTGTGGGGAGCGATCTCCTACACTGGCCGTACACCACTGGTGATCGTCGAGGGGACACTGAATAGTGCACGGTACATCCAAACCGTCATCGAACCCATCGTTCTACCATTCCTAGACCGGCAAGGGAACTTGCTGTTCCAACAGGACAATGCACGTCCGCATGTATCCCGTGCCACTCAACGTGCTCTAGAAGGTGTAAGTCAACTACCCTGGCCAGCAAGATCTCCGGATCTGTCCCCCATTGAGCATGTTTGGGACTGGATGAAGCGTCGTCTCACGCGGTCTGCACGTCCAGCACGAACGCTGGTCCAACTGAGGCGCCAGGTGGAAATGGCATGGCAAGCCGTTCCACAGGACTACATCCAGCATCTCTACGATCGTCTCCATGGGAGAATAGCAGTCTGCATTGCTGCGAAAGGTGGATATACACTGTACTAGTGCCGACATTGTGCATGCTCTGTTGGCTGTGTCTATGTGCCTGTGGTTCTGTCAGTGTGATCATGTGATGTATCTGACCCCAGGAATGTGTCAATAAAGTTTCCCCTTCCTGGGACAATGAATTCACGGTGCTTTTATTTCAATTTCCAGGAGTGTAACATTCGTGCGGGGATATCTGAACACTTTGGCACCACAAGATACCCTAAAAGAACACTGCCCCATATGGCATCGTTACACATGTAAATTAACATCAGAAAGCGTGTCGTTAGTGATGAGACAGTACATACCGCTTGTCTCAACTTTCTTACGATTACATGTTACTACTCATATTAAGATATCCTAAAGTAATTCGGTTAGGACGCAATTTTTTTTTTTTTTTTTTTTTTTTTGAATCGTCAGTCTTCTGACTGGTTTGACGCGAACCGCCGCGAATTCCTCTCCTGTGCCAACCTTTTCAACTCAGAGTAGCACTTGCAGCGTATGTACTCAATTATTTGCTAGATGTACTCCAATCTCTGTCTTCCCCTACAGCTTTTACCCTCTACAGCTCCCTCTAATACCACAGAAGTTATTCCCTGATGTCTTAACAGGTGTCCTATCAACCGGTCTCTTCTTTTTTCTGTGTTTCCCATATACTACTTTCCTCGCCGATTCTGCAGAGAACCTCATCATTATTTACCTTAGGACGCCTAGGCAACACTATTTCTCTTTTTTCCTTTTTTTCGTCAGTCAGGGCTTATTGAAGAATATTTGCACTCCAGAAGTTCTACGACAGTTGGAAGTATTTTTGTCTTTTGAATAACCTGGCGCCTTTCGGCACCTTTTCGGTACTCACCTTATCTGGTGAAATCAGTTACGAATTGTATTCAGTGGGTACACTTCATTCGTTCGAGTAATTTTCTTGTCCCACAGACTGAAGACGATGGAACTGAAACGGCTCTGAAGGAAGCCCGATCTATTAAGGAGTGAGATAACTATTGTATATGTTGGAAAGTACAGATATTGTAACAGAATCTCTTATTCACGGAACCTTAATTTTGACTAAGCTCTATATTCTGTTCAAAGTGCTAACATGTTTTAAATGTCCCTAATCGCAAGAAAGTTAAGTTTACAGGCAATAATGACTGTCCCAGCACTAATAGTTAGTTTCCTGATGTTTTCAATATCGTACTATTGATTTACATCACCGTCGATTGCCGTATGTGAAAGTATTTCCAGGGATTATCTCGTGACGCAAATTAGCTGCCACACGACTGTACCGCCAAGTGGTTAGGAAACCCTCATGAAAGCTGCTTTACGTCGGATGAAAAAAAAAAAAAAAACCTGCCAGGATTTCACTTAATATCGATCCGATATTTTCGCGCCTTATAGTACAAGAGCCAGCCTAACTGATTTTATCCTGTTTAACAAGCTCATTTACACGAATGCTGAGCTGTTCACCAACTTCCGTCTCAAAAAGAACGATATATAAAGAACTAAAAGACGACGATGCATATAGAACAAGATATACACGATTCACAGACAGATGGCAAAACCGGCTTGGTTCCCTTCAGTTAACTGACGACTGTGACAACTTGTAGCGCATACTGCCGCAGAGATAAAACAAAAAATAAAATTTGCTAAATCGTCGGAGTGAGCTGCGTTCGACGGGATAAACGCTAAGAGAGACGTGAGGTGTTATTCCTGTTGAAGGTAATTATAATTTTAGTTTAACTACCTCTCCCGTAATTCTTTTACCCGTTTCTGAAGAACATTATGGGGTGTGCTACGCAATATATAATAACTTCAATTCAACGTCAGTCAAATACTCACGCAGTGAGCATTGGAATCAATCTGGAGATCCGGAACTGCTGTCCTCAGCAAGTTACCAGTACCAGCTGTCGTGTGGGTGATTGTAGTGGGACTTGCAAAAAAATGTTCAAATGTGTGTGAAATCTTATGGGACTTAACTGCTAAGGTCATCAGTCCCTAAGCTTACACGCTACTTGACCTAAATTATCGTAAGAACAAACACACACACCCATGCACGAGGGAGGACTCCAACCTCCGCCGGGACCAACCGCACAGTCCATGACTGCAGCGCCTTAGACCGCTTTTTTTTTTTTTTTTTTTTTTTTTTTTTTTTTTTTTTTTTTTTTAAATCTCATTTTGTACACATTCGTCCGTTGCATTGGCTCGGTGCGGACGTCGTAAGACACCCGTTTCAGTTCGTCGTTGATCGATTAACTCAGTTTTTTTTTGTTACAGAGGGCAGCGAACCCTCTGACCGAACACGCTGAACTACCGTGCCGGCGGCCTTGTACCAGTGCTGCGTCTCAAATCCCGAACTTCTCCACGCCGACTACTGCAGCGCCGGCAAGTGACGCCCATCATAACAATTCACCGTTCGGCTAATCTCGCGCCGCGGGACTTGCACTGTTTTTGTGTTGTGTTTGGTTACTATGGCTCTCAGATGGCTCTGAGTACTGTGGGACTTAACATCTGAGGTCATCAGTCCCCTAGAACTTAGAACAACTTAAACCTAACTAACCTAAGGACATCACACACATCCATGCCCGAGGCAGGATTCGAACCTGCGACCGTAGCGGTCGCGCGGTTCCAGACTGTAGTGCCTAGAACCGCTGGGCCACCCCGGCCAGCTGCTATGGACAGCTATGATATGGAAGGAGGGGGCGGGGAAATCTGTTGTGAACACGTAGCCTAGTCATCTTGAAAACATCCAATATGGCCATTACTTGGAGCACAATTTCCACTACGTGTTGAACGTGTCTGATGTGTTAAGTTTATGCCAACAGTGCATGTGAGTAGTACGTGTGGAGTTTATTGTCGTACTTCGTTGTTGTTGTTTGTCAGGATGATGATGATGAAGGTATTTATGACAATAATAATGATAAAAATGACGAGAAAAGGCGTATGACTGAACCTAGTGCTCTTAAGTAGCGTACATCTTCCGAGTAGCACCACGGGTGTCGGCGAGTTTAAAGGTGTCGGCCACTGAATTGTCAAAATCGGCGTCACTTGCCTGCACTGCAGTAGTCGGCGTGGAGAAATTCGGGATTCGACACGTAGCAATGGTACAAGGCCTGTCATTCAGCAGTTATATACCTCCACATGTTCTCCCATTGCTTACCGAATGCATGTGATGAAGGCGCTCAGTTATCAGGATTCGAATTTCTTCCTCAGTGTTGATCCTTAATACTCAACGCACTAGTGTGCTTTTGGGACCCTCAGCTGTGATGTAGTACATTAGACCTAGGGGACTACAGACAAAATGTATAACGTAAAATGTCACTTGGCGTACACGCAACGGATGCATCACACAACATAGAGGTTTCTAAGAAGTAATCACCTGAAGGAAAGGATGGACAAACTAGTTTCACCCTCTTTGTTGAAATAACGTACGTAAGGCAAGAAAATGACAGAAGGAGGTGGGGGAAATTAGTAGTGTATACAGAGCAAGGCTAAGTTAAGTTGTAATGGAAAAGAAGGAAGTCTTTGTTGATTTAAATTATATAAAACGAAGCATTACTTATAACTGGCCAAGGTACGGCAAAACAAGGCAGTACGTAGCCAAGAATATTTCACAACAATCTCTCGAAGTTCTAGAAAATACTTTTTCTTAGAAAAAAACTGTCACTCTCTGCATCACCATGGTGTTCGCGATTTATGATCTTTATTTTTTACTTTTTTATTTAATGGCGATTTGTTGTGAAACTACTGATACAGTCTGTGAGCTACTGAAAATAATTCGGCACTGTCTTTCACAAAAGTACATGCCATCATTCGGACGAAATTTGTAATTAATGAGTACAGAAGAAAACTCTCCCTTATGTGAAAGCAAATCGGATGAAATTTCTTCGAACTCTGCAAAACTACTGAAGTAAGAAGTACATAATTTCATCAGTTTACCACAGTCTCATATTTCCTGCTAATACTTTAGAATTTTGTAACCAAATCATTGCAGCTAGAAAAACTGTAATAACTGAAACAGATCAAAGTTATTTATTATTCGCATTGAAACTGCTTTGTATGTAATTTTGTTCCTTTGCATATTGAGATATATGACCACGGAATGCTTAAGCAGTGCTGATTAGCGAAGATTATATGCAGTGAACAACATCATCCCTTAATTACACCACGATTCACGAAGCCCCACTAAACACCTCAGCGTACAAAGGGTGAAGTGTAACTCACTCGATCTGCAGTCTGGCAGCACAGAATCGACGGATTAAATGGGTTCAAAGGGCAAAATCACAAATGGATTTGTAATCATTGTCTTGTTCAACTAAATGTCGCTGTAACTGTAGACCTTATTGACTGATAAAGGTACGTATTGGCAGTTAATGCAAAATATATATTCCTAATTTTCACCATGTGAACCGTACGTTGTTCCCTACGTCGTGTGAGATCTCAAAAGCACTTTTCTTGATACAAATATTCCTCCAAGGCTATGCCCACCAATGTAAAAATTCTGTGAGAGAATACTAGAAATAAATTAACTTTTCAGTGTCAATAAAGTTGAAAGGCAGTGATTATCAGGAACTTGCCGAAGCACAGACAGAAACAGAATCGCTTCTCACTCACCAGCGTGTAAGGGATAGTGATTGTAGGGGGCTTTCTCTTTCAGTATCTCTGAAATTAATCGTTCTTCTAAATGAACGCAGTGGGCGGAGGTTTTGCAGACGCAAAGCAGCTTCTAGTTGAAGCTCAGCTTCATATTTTTAAAGGTAATATTTGAAACACACTGTTTTTTATACACGTAGGAACATATTATTACATGCGGTTCAGACCTGAAATTCCTGCAAATACAGGGCAATTCAGCTAGGACAGGCCTCCCAAAATATATCCATAGCAAGTAAACATACAGGGTGCCAAAATGTAACACTATATAGATAACGCTCCACTGAACGATTTGAGGTAGGGAACCTGGGATCGGTGAAGTCAGCTTCAGAAGATATGGATGCAAACTTGTCTACCGCTTTTTCTAGCGTTACTGTTTTCCAGCTTATTTACAACCAACATGCGTACAAGTTTACACGTACTGTGCCGACTATTTACATGTACATTCTTTATTTCCTGCAAGAAACAAGGAGGACGAAACTAATTACTATGAAGTCATGATGCAGGTTTTGTCTACTTCATTTGCCCATAAGGTGGCTCTGTTGTATCGTATTTACGTTGTCCCATGTTGTGAGACGATGCACCGCCTCGTTTCAGTGTGGATGTCCGCAACCATCTCAGTGCTGTATTTCCTGGTCGCTGATGGTCCAAATGGTGCAAATGGCTCTGAGCACTATGGGACTTAACATCTGTGGTCATCAGTCCCCTAGAACTTAGAACTACTTAAACCTAACTAACCTAAAGACATCACACACATCCATTCCCGAGGCAGGATTCGAACCTGCGACCGTAGCGGTCACGCGGTTCCAGACTGAAGCGCCTAGAACCGTACGACCACACCGGCCGGCCTGGTCGCTGAATTGGAAGGGGAGGTCCTATTCCATGACCTGCGAGGTCCCCTGACCAGAAGCCCCTTGATTATTTCCTATGGGGATATCTAAGGTCACTCGTATATGAGACTCCAGCGGATACGGAGATGGAATTAGTTGCCAGAATTGTAGCTGCCTGCGATGTGATTGCCGCGCGGGATTAGCCGAGCGGTCTGGGGGGGCTGCAGTCATGGACTGTGCGGCTGGTCCCGGCGGAGGTTCGAGTCATCCCTCGGGCATGGGTGTGTGTATTTGTCCTTAGGATAATTTAGGTTAAGTAGTGTGTAAGCTTAGGGACTGATGACCTTAGCAGTTAGGTCCCATAAGATTTCACACACATTTGAACATTTTTTGCGATGTGATTCCAAATACACCAGGAATATTTGTCAGGGTGCGTCAGAATCTTGTTCGCCGATGTCATGCTTCCATTGAGGTTGATGACCGTCAGTTTCAGCACATTTTTTTAATATACAGTACAAATAGTACGATCATTGCGTCGATGACGGTATTTACAGTTAACTGTAACTAACGTAAATAAAAATGTACACAGTAATGTGATTTTATTCCTATCATATCCTTAAGTTGCCTTCTCCGACCACATGTTCCCTACCTCAAATTATTCAGTGGAGCATCCTCTGTGTCCTGTTAAATTTTTGCTTGCTGTTACTGAAACACCCTGTATAGAGGCACGGCTTTCGCTAAGCTATAGAGTGGCGAACTTTGTAATGTAAACTATTAATGTTTAACGTTTATGACTTACTATGACATCAACTTTGTTTTGTTAATGGAGTAATATACTTTAGTGTATGCCATTAGAAAGAGGTTTTGAAAGTCTGCTTGTGTAGTGTAAGACGCAGCGAGCTAGGTTGCGAGATAGGAAGGTGAGCCAGACCGGGATGGAATTCGCGGCGCGAAATAACGACCGTGGCTGGTGCAACGTTCAGCCGGGGTTTCGTTTTTTAAGCAGTTTCCCACGATCGTTTAGGCAAATACTCGACTGGCCCTCAATTTTCTCCTCAAAAAAACGATACACAAATGGTTAAAATACGATCATGCACAAAACAAAGTTTACACAACGTTCCTCCATTAAGTACCTGACAATTACTGTGACAGGAAGGGTATCCGGACGCAAAGTTAAATAATGAAAGTTGCCAAATCTCGAGTAGAAAGAATTAGGAAGAGCCTCTGCAGACGACTTCAGCGATATAACATGGCGTCATTGGCCATTAGCCCCACTCTGGGGTAGTTCGGCTGCCGGTGCAAGTCTTTCTGTTTGACGGTACTTCGGTGAGTTGTGTTTTCTATCGATAAAAAACAAGACGAAGTAATTAGGACCATACAAGTCCCTGAACGAAGAAAATCTCCGACCCAGTCTGGAATCGAACCGGGGACCTCGTGATTTAGGGTCAGTGATGCTAACCATTTTTTTTCCCCTACAGCTCATCGGTTTCTTACAGCTCATCGGTTTCTAACCCAGTGGTTAAATATCTAGTTGCATAACTAAGTTTAACCTTAAGAAAAAAGAAACCAAAGTCAAAAGCTACCATTACCTGACCCTGCCACTTTTACCATACCATAAAAAAATGACCTATCCGTCTTCAGGTTTTGTCACTAACTGTTCCCAAAAGTCAACAGGATCCACGGTGCTATAGTTTTATTTTATTTTATTTATTTATTTCTTGTAATTACATGGCTGTAATTAGTAAATGTGTAAAAATGAGAATACTATAAAACATAATATTACAAAAACATCTAATTCCAAAGACAAGCTAAATAACATTTGCATATTACTTGTGCTACTTCAGCCAAAATAAACTTTCTTCAAGAAATTGTGCAACTGAATATTTCTTGTCCACTGTAATTGACGTTTACTATCTCTGTCAACTTTGTGCAAAAATATTTACATCAGACTCATTCTGCTTTGCTAGTACCTCAAAGACTGGAGCTTGCCATGAATCAGCCAGTCTCTTTCCTTCCTCACTGCTTTCAATTCTGGACTTTCTGTCTTGAGTGTGATGTGTGGAACGTCAAACTGAGCCTGGCACTCCCCTACTGGGGAAGGGAGTGGAGGGGAACGGGGGGGGGGGGGGTTAACGAAAACACTGCATAAACAATTTGAGGAGAGCGTGCGCTAACTCAAAAATTGGTTCAAATGGCTCTGAGCACTATGGGACTTAACATCTGTGGTCATCAGTCCCCTAGAACTTAGAACTACTTGAACCTAACTAACCTAAGGACATCACACACAACCATGCCCGAGGCAAGATTCGAACCTGCGACCGCAGCGGTCACGCGGCTCCAGACTGAAGCGCCTAGAAGCGCACGGCCACACAGGGCGGCTGCGCTAACTCGTTGTGCGTTCAAGAGCGTTGTGAGCGTTTCGAAGGTACCTCCAGTAATCAAGCTCCTCTTTCTTCCCTTCTTCGCTAAAGACGTACTCAGTGGTCATTCCCATGAACCATGTAAACGCATGATATTTTGCGGAGTAAAGTAATAGTCATCGGGACAGAGAAATGTCCGAGATTCAGTCACATCAGGTGTGGCGTGCAGGTAGTAAGCTAAGATCTTCCGTGTCAGTCGTCAACCGCCGCACGATGAGACGCATGTGAAGCGACGTCCGTCGTGTACAGGAGGCGACAGTCAGTGCGGAGGAGGGAATCAGTTAATCCGATAGCCTGGAGCCGATGTCTCGTCGCATATTTTTTCTTGGTGCCTTAGTACCACGTCACGTGCGCGACGTGGGCAGAAAGCTATGCAACATGAATCTGTGCTTCCTGCCAAATAAAAATGAAGTGGACGATTTACCCATTGTGAGGCCACAATATCTACCACCGGGAGTTCGAATGGGAGCTGGAGTATGTGTACAGTCCTCAGTAACGTTAATAAGTTTCACATAGACCATACTGCTTAAGCTCGAAAAGTGGATGCTGACAATGTCAGCATCTGGGATCTTGACCTCCTCCTCTAAAAAGCTCTCGACATTGAGTGATTCTCGTCTAGCAAAATTATTTCGAAAAAAGAATTTCGGTGTTGATTTTCTGTATTGATGCACCATGATCTTGTCATACAGTGTCATATTAGTGTCAGGCAGAGGTAGTAAACAAGGCGAGCGTGCTCGCACTGCAGGCGGAAACACACAGCACGTCCGCTCCGCTCGGCTGCTACAGCGCGACTTCACCACAGGACACTCTGGGTATATGCTATATGCTATAAAATGGGGACGGCCAAGAATACGGCACGGAAGTAGCGCTCTTGCTCCCATGCCACAGCTCTCTCGCCCGGTTGCGTACTTCTTCGCACTGCCACGCCACACTATGAGCATGAGAAGGGGGAAGAATGGGAAACCACGAAAGCGCCTCATTAAACTGGCAATGCAGTCGAACTGCATACAGCTTGGTTTCATATTTCTCACCAGCGCAGATGTCCGTCCCGATAACGCCGGCCACTGTGACCGAGCGGTTCTAGGTTGTTCAGTCCGGAATCGCGCTGCTGCTAAGCCGGCACGGTAGCTCAGCGTGTTCGGTCAGAGCCGGTTTGTCTCTATAATAATAAAAAAAAACTGGGTAGAAGGATCAACAAACGAACTTGAACGGATGGCATATGACGTCCGCAACGACCAAACACAACGATCAACAACGAACAAAATGAAAAAAAAAATAGCTAAGTGGTCAGCGTGGCAGATTACCGTACTACGGGTCCGGGTTCGATTCCCGGCTGGGTCGGGGACTTTCTCTGCTCAGGGACTGGGTGTTGTGTTGTCTTCATCATCATTTCATCCCCATCCGGCGCGCAGGTCACCCAATGTGGCGTCGAATGTAATAAGACATGCACCAAGGCGGCCGGACCTGCCCCACAAGGGGCCTCCCGGCCAATGTCGCCAAACGCTCATTTCATTTCCACCAACGCAGATAACAAACAAAAGAAATCTCCAGTATTACTTAACCATTCTTGGCATGCTGAAGAACAAATATAATTTCTGTCTGCTACAAACTGTCGGCATGTGGACAGACGCAGAAAATTTCACAGATTTTGGCATTCAGCTTGTCACGTAATCGTGACTCAATTAGTTTCATAATCGGAATAAGCCATTTACACACATATATTGATCGAAATATTTTATCACGTTTGAAACCTCATTATGGAGACGTGAAAACTCTTTCCGAGGAAGTCAACGTAGACCTCCCAGACGGGTTTAACGTAAAAGAATTTGTCTTTTGAATGGGAATTACAATGCAGATTAAACAGTCCTATCTGCACGTGCACAGGGGCACTTTCAACACTCGCGAAAACAGCTCTAAATCAGATGTAAGATTGACTGTCTCCTCAAAACGCTTAGAAAACTATTCTTGTAATTCTTTCAAGGCCACAATGAATTCTCAAAACCTTGCGTTTTCTTTAACTCCAGTGAGCTTAGGGAAATGGACGGCGTTTTTATCAGAATTTGTCCCTTCCAAATTGCGGTTTTCTTTTTAAATGCCCCGCCATCAGATCAGAAATAAGTTGTTTTTCAGCATGCTGTGTCTTACTGTGGGCAGTGTACAGTGTGGTCCATTAAAATTCGAGGTCTGCTATTCATTCCAGATGTTCTAATTTTCATTCCTGACATTCTTTTTCCTTCATAATTTCAAACATAGCCGGTTTTAAGTCGAAAAATCGTCCCAGACATACCTCTTGACTTAACCAACGTACTTTGCAGTACTGTATGAAGTCCCGCTACCGTTCATTCCGTTCCATCGAAAACCGTTGCAACTGACAGTGGAATAACATGCCGGCCAGTGTGGCCGAGCGGTTCTAGGCGCTTCAGTCTGGAACCGCGCGACCTCTAACGTCGCAGGTTTGAATCCGTTATTATTTTTTGGTCTTTCTTTGCCAACTAAATCTTTAATTTATTTCTGCATGATACTCTAATGTTCTACAACGAAACTGCGACAACCGTTGATTATGCGACCGCATATCTCGTAATAGGGATTGAGAATTGTTATTCTTCACTTCTGTAATTCCCATTCATTTTTAAGGCTAGTGAGGACAAATCGTTGGATTACCTGTTTTTGTGAAAACATCCACTCGACTTCTTTTATACCACAAACGAACGGTGAAAGATAAACACCACTGAAATCACGATTCTGCAGAAATGAAGAAAGTCGTGCCGACTAAAAACTGCCGCGCAGCAATGCTAAGTGAAATGCCGTGCTGTATCGAGTACTTCGGAGAACTACCGAGCTGAACCGCGACAGGCCGAGCCTCGGATCGCTTTTCTTTCCTGTATTGTATTTCAATGCCCCATCTGAGGGTGAGGGTGAGGAGGGGGGGGGGGGGGGGCTGGCAGCAACATATGTGATGCTCTTTAGCCGAAAGACAGTAATTATACAAAGAAGACATTTAAAATAACGAAAGCAGAAAATATGGTGTACATAGATATAAAAAATGGGGAACAGTACGGAAGAATACAGACAAAATGGGGGGCGACTGTAAAATAGAGATAAAACCGTAAAAAGTAGTGCACACAAAGAAAACCACACACTGGATCATAAAAGTATCGACGGACGGCGTAGCACATAACGACCACTGACAGTAACACTATGTACTAGTCCAGCACACCATTAAAATCACAGCTCTTTACACACAGGAGAACAGAGCCAAACACAACACAGATGTAGCACACTGATGACAATGAGCAAACAGAGGATCTGCCAGGGGCATGGAAACGAGTAAGAAGAGGAGAAGTGGGGAGGGTTGGAGAGGGGGGGGGGAGGGAGACGGGCAGGGGGGAACCGAAGAAGGCCTGTGAGGGAAGGATTTAGGAGCGACACAGTCGAGGAGGAGGGGCAGGGACTCAGGGGGGAAAGGAGGAAAATCCGCTCTGGGAGAGGGAGGGGTGAGGAAAAAAGGGGGGCCCTGGGGGGGGGGGGGCGGGAACAAGGCCAGGTTATAATTGGAAGGAAATTGCCCTGATGAAGGAGATGCAGGTCGTGGAGGTGGAGAGAGGGAGGGATACAGCGATAGAGGCACGGCAATGGGAGAGGGGTGGAGTGGAGGGAGGAAAGCAAGGGGTGGGGGGATCAAGCCTGCCGACAGTTCAAAGGATGTGAAGATGTTGGAGGAAAAGGAGGAGGTGGGGGAAGGGGATGAGGTCATACAGGACTCGAGTCATGTGAGGGAAAGAAGGCTATTCACGCGTGTCATTTGAGGGTTTGTAGAGCCTTGTAAAAGCGGAGGGGGAGAGGGGGGGGGGGGGAGAGCCAGGCAATACTGGCATAACAGAGAATAGGATGGATGAGGGGTTTGTAGGTGTGGAGGATGGTGGAAGGATGCAATCCCCATGTCCAGCCAGACAGGAGCTTCAGGTGGCAGAGGTGGGAATGGGCATTCTGCTGGATGGTCAGGAGGTGAGGGGTCCAGGTGAGGTGATGGTTGAGGGTGAGGCCAAGGTATCTCAGGGTGGGGACGAGCTGGATGGCTGACCATAAATGGTGAGGTAGAAAAAGTGGAGACAGAAGTAGTGGATGGTGTGGGCTCTGATGATTGCCTGGGTTTCGGAGGGATTGAAATTTGCAGCAAGGCCAGGAATCGAACCCTGGTCTCCTGCTTACCAAGCAGGTGCGTTATCCACTAAACCACCTCGGCACCTCGGATCGCATGCGCCTCACACAGATATGGACTCCACGGGTGTGAAGTCTGGTGAGTGTGAATGTCATTTTGTGTTTCCAGAACGACCGATACGACGATCTTCAAATGATCTGTTAAAATGTTCTGTAATTATCTTTGCGGAAAGGACGGTATATCATTTTTGTTGCTGCAGCATGGATTGCCTTGGGTCTAGGGGAATATTTACCAATAACTGAGACAGAAAAATTATGCCGTATGACTTTGCAGTTTTCATAGGCTAAGATCCAAAGCTAAAGCTTCGTCTGCTGGCCCTGGCGCCCCTTCAGTACCGACCAGCCACCGTGTCATCCTATGCCAATGGCGCCATTTAGATGCGCTTTGAAACGGCATGTGCTCAACAGTTTTCGTTGGCACCATTAGCAGAATTGTAACCGATTTAGAAAACCATTGTCATGAAGCTGTTAACGAAGCGAAATGTGAAAATGGAGAAATGCGCTGGAATGAAGTATTCGCAGAAGACTTCTTGTCCGCAGCTCGTGTTCGTGCGGTAGCGTTCTCGCTTCCCGCGACCGGGTTCCCGGGTTCGATTCCCAGCGGGGTCAGGGATTTTCTCTACCTCGTGATGACTGGGTGTTGTGTGATGTCCTTAGGTTAGTTAGGTTTAAGTAGTTCTAAGTTCCAGGGGACTGATGACCATAGATGTTAAGTCCCATAGTGCTCAGAGCCATTTTGAAGACTTCTTTGTCAGATACCACTTGCACATAGATTATGTTAGCGCTGCTAAAATTGTAGTTATCTTTCTCTCATAAGTTGCTGCTCTTTTTCGTTGACATATTTCATTTTTCACACTCACAGTGTTTCGAAATGTTTTTATAATATTCTCTAAGACGTTTCGTAATGGCATGGCACGATCAGGATACTTTTCAGAATACAAGCTCAACGCTGCTCTAACATTTTGGCAACACTGGCCTTAAACGAAAAACTATATCCACTTTTTCCACTGCTGCATACTCTGAGAAAGTAGCGAAACACAGACTGACGGACTTCAGGCGTGTCTGTAAACACCCGAGTTGCGTATTTGCTTACATTTTGTACTCTACGGCAGATGCCCCCCGACGGGGGTCAGCGGATTGCGTCGTTGTTATCTTTTCTGTTTGGTTAAGTTTCTCTTATGTTATGCCTTTTAAAGCCTCTTTGAAAACTCTTTCCAGTGTCACAGAAAAACATATTTAGTTCCATTTAAAAATTCGCATAAACATAAAAAGTTAGTTATGTAAGAGAAAACCGCTTCTTAATCTTTGAAAGTGTGAAACAAATCTCTTCCACTGGCAACGCTTTGCTTTCGATATTTTAGGAAGAGGTAGTATGAACCAAACAAGGAAAAAAGTGGCGAGTAATAATGGGTGTTAAAGTGCATACCTTGAGACCTATGAGCACTATCTCAGTGTTTCACAGAAGCAAGAGATGAACGCGTGCTTATAGTTCTTAAGTTAGGCACTTTAGAGCCCATGTTTACCGGACTATTTTGCTTCGAATGATCATTACTGTCATATACCTGAATATTGAGTATTCTTCCTGAGACACCCTACATTTTGAATTACCTGTCTGCTGCCTCACCTTTTACGTCCGCTCGCAAAGTTTGTGGACCATCAGATGCAATTAAAACTTCAAGACAAACTTCTAAATACCTGCTTTAAAGTTGCTCCTGCATATTTATTGATGATTAAGCTGTTGAAATAAAATTTTATATTTGAAAAAAAATTGTGGGATCAGTATTCTCTTATAGCCTACAGGTCACTATTCCGCTAATTTTACATCTTCCCACAGAGATAAAGGCTTATAAAACTCGATTTACAGGAAGGGCTCAATTCACAAAAGGAAATACGAGTGGTGCTCAACTCGAAGGTTGCTTATGCAAATCATTGCGAGAAGTGCAAGAAGCGAAAATGTACGGAAGGAAAAACACTGGAAGCAACTGAGGATTAACCATCAGTCCTTTAGATTTGTAGCGAATCCTTCTCCCACTGGGCCACCGAACAACGCAAGAGTATTTTTTCCGTTTTGTGAAATCCATATGTTACAGGTGGAAGTAGGCAAGAACAATGTTCAACGTCCCGCCAACGACGAGATCCTTAGAGATGGTGCACCAACTCGGCCTGGAGAAGAGTGGTGAAGGAACTCGGCCTTAGTCTTTCTCTGAAGACAGTTAAATACGCCTCAGTAGGGCCTAAATAGTCGGACTGGGATATGAAATCTTGTCTTGTAGAGTATGCCACCTTCCCCTTTCGCAGGTGTAAGTGAAACGCATAGAAGAACTGTCACGATGCTTCTGATTTTATTGTATAATCAGGCTTCAGTTTGGAATATTTGTAACTCGGGAAATGACTTCTATAGAACTTATGACACAAGCAACTTGAATTCACTTTCAAGATAATCACTGGAAAAAACACATAACGTTTAAAGACAAGAATTGATATTAAACTGCCGATCACAATAGAACCCTGTTATCTCTTAGTATGTCGGAGAAAGTCGTTGACGACTAGTTGCAGATTTAACTTCACGACCCGTCATTTTGGCACGAAGAGTTCCCTTATTTGGATTTAGTACACAGACACTCATAGACAAGAATGCGCTATTCTAGCAAGATTCCACTCAATTTTTCCACCAGCATAACTAAGAAGTTTCTTCAACTTAATTATCGCAGTCTATCGTTTCATGTTCCTTACACATCGAGACGTATCTCTATCACATCACACATACGACATGTAATTTCCCTAAATCGCTTAAGACTAATGCCGGGAGCGATCATTTGAAACGGCACGGCCGACTTCCTGCTCTAATTCGAGCTTGCACTCCGTCTCTTTTCCTTGGTTTTTGTAATGCATTTCCTGTTTGGATTTTGCGCATTGGAGAAATAACAATGCTCTGCGAGTGACCAGTACCTGCTAGATAACGAAGGCATATTTAAAGAAAAGCTGGAGGAAATTTTTTGAGAACTCGGTCAATCATGGAAGAAAACAGTAACAAGTTAAAAACCTCGTCACTCGGCAGCAGCTTTTCCCACTCAAAATTAATCCAAAAACTCTGATTTAGATTTGCAGTAAATTCCCCGATTATCTTGAAGCATATCATGACATGTTTTCTTCAACAAAATCACAATCCTTTCCTTCCGCCACACATGGCTACGTGAAGTAAAAACAAGGCTGAAGCGTACAGTCACGATTGTCAGTACTGGATCTTATTTATCACCTTCGCAGCAATGGCAGTGCAAATTTTATCATCACTTTTAAATCAAATTTATACTATTCTGGCATTAGTGTCTCTGGATCTATGGAGACAGTAAAGTTGCTTTCTTCCTTACGAGCCGGCCAGGATGGCCGAGCGGTTCTAGGCGCTATAGTCTGGAACCGCGCGACCGCTACGGTCGCAGGTTCGAATCCTGCCTCGGGCATGGATGTGTGTGATGTCCTTAGGTTAGTTAGGTTTAAGTAGTTCTAAGCTCTAGGGGACTGATGACCTCAGAAGTTAAGTCCCATAATGCTCAGAGCCATTTGAACCATTTTCTACCTTAAGAAGTATCATTAGTTTCTGTATGTGAAAGGAGGTACAGCTTATTTCAGACTTCGTAGGGAGGCAACGCTGTGAGTTATTAAGGGCGAACTAAAATTTATTTTTATCTTATTTTGGCTTTAGGCAACATTAATCATACATTAAGCAGTGGTTGTAATAGTACGAGTTAGCATAAAACTTTGAGTTAAATAAAATGAAAGAGTAAGCCGAGCTTTAGGTGCGTCACTGAATGACCAGAACAGTACACAGATAGGAACTGAGGATTTATGCCGAACAAATACGTGTTATTGGATTTGCGCGATTATCATTGCGAAGGAGCCAAGGAGACCGGATCGTTAGTGAAGTATTCAAAGTAGTTTATTCACATAATAGTGACCTTTACGTTCATTCCAAATAACAGCGTCAGCGACATCTTTAATTCCGCAAGAAGGCTGACTGTGCAATATGGGCCTTACTGCTCGTCGGGAAATTCCGATGGTCTTCGGGTACACGCGCCCAGGCAATGCCGCATAGCAGGCGTGCCCCACTACACCTATAGGCGAAGATCCGCTTCGGCAGCTGCTGAACTATCATTCTCCCTTGTGCTCTACGCGCTGTTACTATCCTCATCGGGGCGCTAAACACTATTATCAAAATTATTCGTGTGTGCTGAACTGTGTTATGTAGTGTACGAAGAGAAGAGCTGGAAAAAGGTAGAGGGTGTGTTCTTAAAAAGATTCTCTCCAGTCATGGCAGAGCCTGTATCAAGGAGCAGATGAGTATCCCAGCACAGTTCGTAACCAGACGCATCAGATCCACTTTGTATACCAACCGTCACCTAACTCGCTGAAGACTAAAGCATTTTTATCACTCACCGTCTCCTCTCCTCTTACCGACTGTTGCTTCATTACAATACTGCACCATCATACTTACAAATTAATGCCTGTAAGACCCTGAGGAACATATACCCTTATCGTTGTGTTGGAAGGCAAATCCTGTACTACGGCCAGTGCGATTGTTGGCTGTCATTGCTATTTCTAATTTCCCTTCGATGTTCACTCGAGGTCACTTCTGTCTGAAGTACCACAAGGAACTGGTTGGTAGAGTCTTCGCTGCCTGTCTCACCACCCAGCAGACAGCAGGAACATTTGAGAAAAATGGGCAAAATTTTATGCAGTGCTATAATGCAAGAATTGTCACTGACGATCGTGACTTAGAACATTTTTGCTACGGACGTAAGTTGTCGCAATGTCGTATGAGTCATTTGTGCCAATGAAAAAACTAACTTATCTTTTCTGACCAATAGTTTCTTATTTCAAAGTTATCTGTTTATGATCGGCTACAATCGGTACAATTTTCTTTCTGAACATTGAACGATCTGCATGTTGCGCAGTGACCAACGCGGAATTGTTTATGCATTAAATTAAATAGTGTTCCATCACATCTAACGAGATAAGATACGATAACCACGCAATAGTAAGCTCTAAATACGGGAAACAGTTAGTTTGAACCTGCAGTGCTTAACGAGATATAGTGCTATTGAAGGCAGTGATGCTTACTTGCATGATTTACCCAGCCAGTTATAGTGGTAACTACAGTTTATCGCGAACTCAGACTCACGCTGCAGCTTGACTTTTTCACATTGACAAATAATTGATAGAAGTGAAAGAAACGGTAAGTGGCAGAAAGATCCAAGGATCGACCGAGTATTGAACAGCAAACATCTTGGATTTATGGTATGACCATTAGTCACTGAGCCACGGAGATCTAAACACTAGCTTAATTTGCCGCAATATGAAATGTAACCCCGCAATAACCGGTCAAAAGTATACGGACAACCCACGTAATGTGGAATCGACCACTAGACGTCACGAGACTCGGACTCGTGAGTATAAAAGGATGCAGGGAATTTTGCGTTGTCGTGAGAGAGCAGTAACAGCTTCATGAGCCAGTCAGCAGAGTTCAGTGACTCCGAACGTGGAGTAGTCATTGGATGTCATCTGAGTAACAGGGCCAGCCATGTCGAGTGCTGGTGATGTGATCGTGAAGGAACAACGACAGCTAAGGCAAGACCTGGCAGACCTCATGTACAGGCGGACAGGAACCGTGGAGCCCTGCGGAGAGTGGTTGTAGGAAATCACTTGAAATTAGCGGAAGGAATCAGTCGTCAGTTCCAAACTTCTACCAGCAGTCCAGGTAGAACAATGACTGTGCGTAGTGAGTTAAAAGGAGTGGGGTGCAATGGTCGAGCAGCTACTCACAATCCACACGCATCTGTAGTCAGTAATGAGCGAAAAATAAGGTTGTGTAAAGAACAACACCACTTGACAGTGAATGACTGGAAACGAGTGATTTGGAGTGATGGATCATGTTGTACTCTGCAGCAATCCGATGGAAGGGTTTCGTTTTAGTGAATGCCTGGAGAACGTTACCTGCCTTCATATGAAATGCCAATAGTGAAGTGCGTAGGACGTGGTGTTACGGTATTGCTATGTTGCTCGTGGTTAGGATGTGGATCAGTTGTTGTGTTAAAAAAAAAAAAAGCTAAATGCGGAAGGATAGGAACACATTTTACAGCATTGTGTACTGTGTACACCAGGGGAACAGTTCAGAGACGAGGATTAATCGTATTAGCATGATAATGCACCCTGTCATAAAGCACCATATGTGAGGCAGTTGTTTACGTACAAGAAAATCCCTGAAACGGAGTGCCCTGTTCATAGTTCCGACCTGAACACACTAGAACAGCTCTGGAGTGACTTAGAACGTCACCTTCGCTGCAGACCCCAGCGTCCAACATTACTCCCTTCTTTGGTTTCGGCGCTTCAGGATGAATGGACTCCTGTACCTCCACAGACGTTCAGATACCTCATTGAAAGTGTCTCCAGCAGAGTTGAAGTCGTCATAAAGAAGAAAGGTGGACACACGCCATATTAAAGTCTTCTAATAGCTGTCCAGATACTTTTGATCAGATAGTGCATGCTGTAGAAAAGCGAACCGCAGTCAAACAGTATGAAGTTAACCTTACTCTTATATCCGAATGTATCGCTGGAGATGTTTTGCATAAACTGATGCTCGTCTTCAAAAGTTAATGCAAGTCTTCTGTTTAATTCACTTTGCTGCTGACAGCGTGAATGACTAGGTCTTTAGCCATACAATGTCAGTTAGTCCTAAACACCCCTGCCCTGAGCGAAATTCCTTTAATGATGTTTTGCGTAACGATCATCCATCAACGGCCGAGAGTGGACGTCTTTCTTTCTCGCGTGGCTTTTTCCATCAGAATGGCTGCAGTTTCGCTTGGCTGTAGCAGCATCTCAACTTTTATGGACTGTGCTAACGCTAA
Source organism: Schistocerca americana (assembly GCF_021461395.2). Classification (NCBI taxonomy): domain Eukaryota; kingdom Metazoa; phylum Arthropoda; class Insecta; order Orthoptera; family Acrididae; genus Schistocerca; species Schistocerca americana. Next base: position 423,854,736 of record NC_060130.1, on the reverse strand, counting down.
TCTATTATCGCATTGAATCTTATGGCACTCTGGAACTAAACGCTTAGGATTTTACGGTTTAATGCCGTTCTTTATGTGACCTACTCCTCAGGAATCCGATAAACTTTATCACTAAATTTGTCTTTCGATTTATCGTTTCTAAAAGAAACAATCTATATTTTATTGAAATTTGCAGGCAGCTCCAAGTGATCTGCAGCTTTTACGCAGGGTACTACCGTCAGGGCAAGGGAACAGACTGCTTTCTGTACATGTTGAGAGTTAAATCGTGAACTAATGGCAAAGATGTTGTTTGACTGAACTTTTAATCTTTGAATAATAGTGAAATACTGACAGGGAATTACATATTAACCTCCTCTTCAAAAAGTACAGCACTCAAGAACGTTTGAACAAATCTGTAAATATGAGTCACAATTGGAGAATAGACCAGCTACCATTTCATCAACCATGTGTTGAAGTGTATGAATAATAATATTTCAAAACGGGTTTTTTAGTATTCTATCTAAGGCATTCTACAGTGCCAATCACAACGCTCTTTTTTGGCTTTCAAGATACGATGAGTAAATGGTCCACTTCATTTTTCTTTGACAGGAAGCACAGATTCATGTTACATAGCCTAATTAGTTTTCGTGATGAAACTTATTTCAGTGGGGACATATGCCTACCAGCGTTCTTTAGCTTTCAAGATTAGGACCACTCCTGACCTTGGTATATGTGACCTCCCATCTCATATTGATATAAGACAAACAGTACTCTTTGATTATGACGCAAGTATCATAATCAGGCCCACTAGAGCTGCAACAACAGGATGAGCAATAAATGAAATATTCTGAAAAAGTATGGGATAGTTCTTAATAAGTGACCAAGCACTCTACTTGGAATAAACACTGTTCATTAGAATCTGTGCAATGCAAGGAGATATCAAATTAATATCAATTCGAGGCAAGGAAAATAAAATATACAGTACTGAATGTTCAAATTGCCTTGCTGTGAATACTGATGAGACCTTGGAATGCGCATACTACTGATCTTTTCAAACGCTTAAGATCAGCAACATTTGCTCTGCATTTAGTTTTGATGATGAACACATGAGAAAGTTGGCTTACTTTGTCGACTTCCATTCACCAATTAATTTTCTGGGGAATTTCACAGAAAGACAAAAAGTGTTTGTTGCACTTGTCTCCGTCATCGAACCTCCTGTAGACATTTATTTCAAAAACTCTGCATACTGATAACATTCTCATCACATATTTACTGTATTATAAGGCTCCTCTGGAAGAATCAGTGACAGTTTTAAAACAATAGTAGAAAAAGTAGCCTTCACTGTACACAATTTAACTTGACTCTTACGCAGAAAAGAGTAAAGTATGCAGCCTCAAAGATGACTGAGTACCTCTTGAGAATTAAAGACGTTCGCATAAGTGAAAGTTTGAAAACGAATTAAAATCATTTCTACGTCATAATTCCTTTATTCTGTAGACGAATTTATGAACAAAGAATGTTTGTACGTTCTTATGTTACGTTTATCAACTTCCGTTGTGTATCAAAATTAGAGCAAAAGCTCTAAATATGTAAGTGGCCGGCATGTAGTCATTTTTACATATAGGAAATGTTAACCGGCTGACACGTTCTACATCATAATGAATTATCACAAATACGACCAACTGAACTCGTTAATAAATAATTAATACAAGATGTAAAACTAAAGTTACACCGTTCTGTGTCAAGTCAGCCGCCGTAAACAGGTTTGATTTGTAACAGGGAGAAAAAGAAAAAAGAAGGAGACTAAGCGGCGTGTCCTGCAAATGCGAGTAATATTTTTCTGATAGATTGCAAGCCACAGTATGGTATAGCGCGCTTTCGATACCAAGCTGCAGCAGTCCACATTTAGAAGCTGGCAGTAACTCATGTGACTGCACCGCTAATCTACGGCCGGCTACGAGACACACCGTCTTCAGCCAGCATGGCCAGCGCCGCCAAGGACGGCGAAAAGTCGCTTTTTAATACTGTGATACACAATCTCTTAATGGTATTTCGCATGGCAATTACGAAGATCTTTTTTATTATTTATTTATTTATTTTTGCTTGAGATAATACTGACCATACAGCCAGCAATATTTGCAGCGGTATGAAGTTAACACAGTTTACAAATTTCACAAAGGAACAATAAATTGAGTTTTGTGTACAAATAAAAGTTCTTTATTTAAAATAAATTCACAAAGTTACAACGCATTTTTCTTACCGGGCTGATTCCATATGAGTAGTTGGGCAACATCAGCTGATAGATCAAATTCCTATACCGGCATCATTTAAATATTTCGCTATGAGATTGTATTTATCTGCATAGAATCGGTAGAGTAAGGAGGTTACATTTGTAGGTAGGGAAAAACCCACTTACAGCAACTTTCCTGTGGAGTAATTCTTGTGCATCTTTCTATTTGGTACATGCCAGTGCTGTAGGATTTAATTTTGCCACGTCAGATTGATCCTCAACGGAAGGTTCAGGATCTGGAATTTTTAATCGGTGTAAATGTACGGGGTAACGTCTGTGTCCCAACCTATTTCCAATGATGGAAGTCAAATGTCATCTACTAAGCTTCACACAACTGAACCGTGGTCAAGGAGAGCTGTCTGGTTGTATGGCCACTAGGTGTCTGCCCTCAGGTACATGCCATGCACGGTTACAGTTACGCTAAGCAGCTCTCTTGATCGTAGATTTGGTGTCAGTATTAGGGAAAGGCTGGTGCAGTCTCGTATCCGTTACACGTGTGGCTGAATACCTCACAGAATGTACTCCACGCTTACAATACCCGTTCTGTAGCAGCCTGATTTACAAAGTCGTTGAATTAATGAATTACGATCCCCGTATCATTATTTCAACACAGACGGTAGGAGGTGGCTCGCATTATACAGCAACTGTTTACTGCGGCGTCCTGCTTGGTGACTATTATTCGAATTTCGACTGTGACGTTACCTTGTGACCAGTTTCAGCTTCCTCGTTGTCTTCAGTGACAGTAGACTAGCTATACAGGGTGGGGCATTTAAAACTGTATGTCGGAATATTTAGCGAAATACGCATCGGATTAAAAGAAAAGTGGTAATGAACGTTCTTCACTTCGAAAATGGACAATCATTAACATTTAACATAACGCTAGACCCCCCCCCCCCCCCCGTACCAACACCGGGAGCGAGAGGTGGGGAGGGGGGAGTGTAACTTTGAAATTTTACATAGAAACCCCTATTTTTTATTGTAGATTTGGATTCTCCGTGAAAAAATAAAACATTTCTTTCGTTTCATGACAGATGGCGCTGTAATCGGTAAACATGGAAATGAGGTGACAGTTGCTGCTGTCTCAAACAAATACACATTCGATTGAGACAATTGAAGTACTTCTTTTTTTTTTTGGTAATGTTATCATGTGACACCTCCCACAATCGAATGAAGCACAGACTGTGATCATACGCTCAGTCCTCGGTCAGACTGTGCATGTTACTTCAATGATTTTGACTCCTCGCAATTATTCCACGATATTAACGACTGCAACCAGCGTCGATACATGTTTATGCTTATTATATGTTATATAATTGCCGTGTACTTTTAGGCTCATAGAAATGTTGACGAAGCTCGTTGAAGGTATGCCACTCCGTTCCCCGATAGGAATGTTCCGTCTGCAACGAGGTTTCGTAGCATTGTCCTCCTGTTTACTGAAACAGGAAGTGATAAACCTAGAAAAAGAGTCCGGTGGCGGCTTGTGACTAACGAAAATAACACAGTGAATGTTTTAGCTGCGGTTGCTGCAAATACATTAGTTATTGGCAAATTGATTGAGGCTCAGGAATTTCTCAAAGAAGCGTTCTACGCATTCTGCATGCACACAAATGGCATCTATTTCATTTATCGCTGCATCAAGAACTGCATGGTGACGATTTTCACAATGGCCTGAATTCCTGCAACTAGATACAGGAACAACTGGCAGTCAAAGATAATTTCATTTCAGTTTTATGAATTATGATCAAGTGAATCGATATAATATGCATTATTTGTCAGTGGAGAATCCCCATTTGGTAAGGCAAGTCGAACATCAAGGCCCATGGAATAATGGCAACGTGTGGTGCGGAATTTTAGGTACGCAGGTAATTGGCCCATACTTCAAAGAATGTAATCTACCTGGTGAATTGTACAGCGACATTGTGGATAATGTTTTACCCAAGCCGGCCGCTGTGGCCGAGCGGTTCTAGGCGCTTCAGTCCGGAACCGCGCTGCTCTTACGATCTCAGGTTCGAATCCTGCCTCTGGCATGACTGTGTGTGATGTCCTTAGGTTAGTTAGGTTTAAGTAGTTCTAAGTTATAGGGGACTGATGACCTCAGCTGTTAAGTCCCATAGTACTTAGAGCCATATGAACCATTTTTGTTTTACTCATACTAATGCATGATGCTCCACTCCAAACGAGACTGGATATGTGGTATCAACACGATGGATGCGGAGCGCATTATTCACGACTAGCTCGAGTAATTTTGTATCGAAACTAAACAGGTCGATGGATTGGACTAGGTGGTCCTCAACCGTGGGTCACACGTTCACCCGATTTGACTTCTGCCGACTTTTTCCCGTGGGGATAGCTAAAAGAGAGAGTCTGTCTGGCGTCTGCCTTTCCGGCACCTGGTTTCATGTGGCCGTTCGATGTTAAATCACCCCCTTTACATTTTCCAAGCTATTAATGGATGTGATTGCTAACAGCGATTGTTCTGAAATAGTATAATCATATAATAATAGGTCTTTCCACCTATTTCTTTGTAATGCGTTAAATTTGCATACGTTGAGGATCAACTGCCAATCCCTACAAGAACTGCCAACCCTCTGCAAGTCTTCCTGGATTTCGCTACACTTTTCTAGCCTTGTGATATTTGTGTATAACAGAAACATCTGCGAAAAACTTCATGGGACTTCCGACCTTATCCTCTGGGTAGTTTAAATACACTGTAGAAGTAACGGTTCTATAATCCTACAATACTCCTTTGTATTACGCCTGAAGCTAATTTTACGTCCGATGATTTTTCTCCGTTAGGAACGGCATTCCGTGTTTTCTTTGGCAGAAAATATTAAAACCAATCACAAGGCTGCTCTGATATTCCGTACGCTCTCATCTTCTCATTAAGAGGCAATGCGGAACCGTGTCGAACGTCTTCCGTTAATGAAGGAACACGGTATCAACCTGGGCGCCGCCATCTACTGTCTTCCGGGCCTCGTGGAAGATCAGAGCAAGCTGGGTTTCACATTATTGTTGTTTGAAGAAATCGTTTTGATTTCAATAGAGAGGATTTTCGGTCTCCATAAATAATACTCAAGGTAAAACGTATTATAAAATTATGCAAGATACTAATTTCAGCTTAAAGGCCTGTTGTTGTGCGGGTCTGTCCGGCGTCCCTTCATGACAGCGGGAATGACCTGCATATTTTTCCAAAAGATGGCTATCTACCGTACACTGCTGCTAGAACAAGAGCAAATTCTTTCGTCTACCGTATGTGGAATCGGATAGTTATATCACTGGCTTCAACCTTCTTTCTTCTGTTGAGTGTTTTGCAAATATCTTGGGTTAATGGTAGTCACCTACTAAGCAGGAACAATCTGAGTACACGCACGTCTGCATTCGTTCTCCTAATAGCTGAAGACCTCCCTTGAAATTCGTCCATTTGGGCCTTCTGTAGGGGAATAATAACACGTGTGGTACAAACTGCTCATCCACTGCCATCAAGTTGATAATTTTTGACGGATAATGCCGTAGCGTAAGGACGCAATTCAACATTCGCACACTAATGCGCCATCACGACTACCGTAGGTCCTTAGTAATGCGCACAGAGTCATCTTTTGCGTCGAGATCGAACGAGATCGTTCATATTTTACGTCTTTAAGTCACCTGCCTCATTTAGACAAATCCAAGGGAGAACATAAAAGTAGTAATATCAGGCTTTAAACTGAACATTAATCACAGCCAACGTCTCAGTGAAACTCTATAACAAAAGATTTTTATTTTAGGATTAAAATGCGATATCGATAGCTGCACTACCATTCGGCAACAACTGCAGGCAACACAACAAGAACAGCAATGTTTCAGTGTTTGTATAACCGTCCACGCTTGTTTAAAATTTTAAGTCTCTTTTGACAATAGTTAGCACGAGACAGTAATGTTCCATAATGCTGGAGAACCAAAACTCGAAGAGCTTTTGTTTTGTGAGGGAAATTACAGAGCTTTCTCTCAGCCTTGTAAAAAGCGAGCGGGGAAACCGGTTCCTGAGTCTGCATCTTGACGCTCTCGTTTGCTAAGACGCTTCACAACACCCCGATGAATATTCAGTGTCCCTTTGACCGTTTTTATTCTTCACAGAAGAATGCTCCCAGGAAGAAATTCAAGATATCTCTGTGTGCCTCTTTTTACATTCCTTTTGAATTAGACAACATCGTCAGGGACAGAGAAGGGTGACTGCACACGCTGTCAATGTTCATTCACCGGACAGTTTCTAAATATCACTTCCTCTGTCTACATATGATATTACTGTGGGAATATCTCTTTCTTTTTCAGCTGTTTGCGTTATACTGAGCCTGGCGGTAGCACGCATGGTTTTCTCCAAGATAAGTTCAACGACGTTCGTGTTAATGTGCTACACCCCTTGTTCAGTTACACCATCTAAATTTTTGTTTAAGTAAATTTTTACCATGTTCCAAATTCGGTTGATCACAAGGGTCAACTTTTTGTAAGTCGGTTTGCACCCCTGAAACACAACTGCAAGAAAATGCTTACAGTGGTGTTCACAGGACAAAATGATTAACAACAAATTACAGTGCACAGTTCAACTCTCACCGCAGTAAAGTGTCTGTGTATGGTCTGTGAAGCTTCCATAGCGGAAACGCTAGTTTCTTGAGCTGAACGAGTGCAGCAGAGAGTCCCCCTTTAGGCTGTTATAGTATGTGTTACGAGTTATATGTGTACATTCTTTTGCTGTACGTAATTGTTTAATTTCCGGCTTTGAAGGTGAGCAGACGATCAACGTGGCGACAAAAAGAGCGATACTTAAAGGTAAACATAGTCATGGTTAAAAATTTATTCAAGAACCTGTAAAAATTTAAAGACATGCCACGAAGCACACTTTTTCTATCTTTAAACTTTTTGCTGTTTATAAATTTGGTGCATCACTTTGAAGGTAGTTTTTATGGCTGAAGCAAGTCTTTACCGTTATTTATTCAAAAGTTATATTTTAATTATTTTGGCCAGTAACCTCTGTTTCCAAGACCGAGTATAATTAAAAACCTAACGGGCTGAATTATACTTGTGAGTCTTGGTCAGAAGGTATAAACAAAATCAGTTTAAGATATGTTAAAAATCGTTGGATGAACAAAGCTCCTGTCCGCAGCTCGTGGTCGTGCGGTAGCGTTCTCGCTTCCCACGCTCGGGTTCCCGGGTTCGATTCCCGGCGGGGTCATGGATTTTCTCTGCCTCGTGATGACTGGGTGTTGTGTGATGTCCTTAGGTTAGTTAGGTTTAAGTAGTTCTAAGTTCTAGGGGACTGACGACCATAGATGTTAAGTCCCATAGCGCTCAGAGCCATTTTTGAACAAAGCTCCTCAACTTTGATATTTTCAAGTATCTGGATATTCATAGCATAGCACTTTGTGGCAGAACGCTGGTGAATATTGTGGAAAGAATTTGTTGTTTTTTGTTAGGTTATGCAACACCTACGATTTTTTGTTGTTAAGGCACCTGGTAGGATGTCTGTTTCAGATCTGATTAAATGGGACAACAACGAAACAAAAGTGAATAGACTGTTCGCAGCGGGCGTATAAGCGAAGTGTGAGACAAACGGAACAAGACTGACGCTCCAAATATTAAATAAATTCTTCTGAGGTTTTTGGCTTCAAATTAGCTCTCAGATCTGCACTAGTTTCTTCCACTTCTCAAAATATTTCTGTGTATTATCTTCCGTCAGGATTCGGTGTATTTGTCTCCCGGTGAAACCTAAATAAACTCAGTGGCGATGGGGACTTAGTGTAGTAAACTATGTTCCAGCTGCCACTAAGTTTACCAACTTTTTGAATGTTTTTAAATGATTTGCTAGCACTGTGATTTGCTAGCTATGATTTAATGGCAACTGAGTAAATCTTTCTATGGAAGTTACGAGGTAACACGTTTTAGTTATTCTGATTTTATCCCGTTCTTACTCCGCTGACGTATCCCTCTGTGCCGAGACCGCGACCGAAATTTTGAATAGATCAATAAATTGATGAGGAAGGGCTCGCATAATGTATTATTTAATCTGTACTATATCAGCATTTTGTGTTTTGCGTGTTTCTGTGAATTCAGTTTTAAATATAAAGAGGGATGTACCCAAGAACCAAATGCGTATAATGCTGTAACATGAGAACAAATTTAATTCTTTGAAGAAGTAGAAATAGTATCTTTGCAACCATTGGTTGATCACCTGTTAATTAAAAAAAAATCAGTAGACATTTATTTCGGAAGCTTGAGCTAAGCCTCGTTCTGATTGGTCTGCGCTTTCTCTGTCGCCACAGATTCCGGTTCCGTGATTGGTCGCGGTGAGCCACATCACGGCCTGCTGCCATTACTGGTTTTCGCGGTCCGCCGGCACTAACTCGATTACGTCCGGTCGGAAGCGGGTCGCGCAAAATCTCGAATTATTGACGAAATTGCGCTTCGCCATGCGCTATCGTGTCAGATGTCCATATCAAGCGGACGTGACAAGATTTTACGTAGTACAGGCTGTGACCTATGCAATCCATGTCTTTTCTAAACTTCCGAAAGAAGTAAAAAAGGCTCTAAATGTTGAATGGCAACACCCTTCAAACTTTGAGAATGCCTGAATTCTATACTGCTAATTAAAAAAAAAAAATCGGCTGTGTAACCTCTACGGAGAAATCTTACAATTATGACATTCTGCTTCTTATCCAAGCAACCGGATCACCCCCGCTACACCCGTTTCTCTTCCCATCTCTCCCTCACAACAGCAACAACAGAAAACTGTTTACCTGCTTCTATGAGACACAATGAAAATAAATTCAATTATAAAGTTAAACAACAGATGTATAAAAAGGAAAGCCATGAAAAGATACATTGGCATTTATGTTGCCGAACATTTACACTTTAATGAACGTGCCTGACTGACAATTAACAAAGCATCGAAGCTCATGCATAAACTTTCCAGACTGCACACTAGAAGATACACACTACCCCTTCTGATAATGAGGACATATGACACAGTTCTCTTTGAGTCAATACGTTGTTTTGCGGGTAGTACTAGGGCACATCGGTTATGCTCAGGTGCGCAAAAGCCATTGTAAGGCGCGGCCAGAGGAGTGTTCTACTCAGGATCTCGGGGGCTTCCGGCACGACCTCGATTGAAGCACTGTGCGTGATACTGGTAGTTTTCCCTATAGATATTACAATTCGCCACAGAGCAGCTGCCTCCTGGCTGAAGAGGGGAAGACGCGACAAAATAAGAGAAATAACTGGGCAAGACATAAGCGACAAACGGAAATTAAACATGTGGAGAATTGATATATGGCAGAGAGAATGGGACGCAACTAATAAGGGAAGACGAGTCTAGTCTTTCTTCCTCAGTATACAAGAGCTTATGAGTTTGAAGTACATAAATCCAACACGAGGCATCGTGGATTTTCTCACGGGCTATGGCCCGTATTCTGCGCATCTGCTCAGGCTTCGCCTAAAACAGACTTACTCTTGCGCCTGTGGTGAGAATGGCACACAGTGCTCATCTGCAATGCCCATGGACACATAATACCGAGTTTAAGAAACCAGGACATGGGTTAGTTAATACACAGACGACTGGGACTCTATAAACAGCATCGCAGACGAAGTATGGCGAACACTATATGCAGCATACAAACAGGAGAGACCATACGCTAGAATAAGACAGGCTCCACGTCAGGCAGATCAGCAGTTCATAGTAAACGACACAACAGACACAAGCACAGATACAGAATCGGATCCTACACACATCCAAAAAACTTTTGCATCACCCCGGTTCCCAGAACTCCTCAGGATAGACGTTGACTGTGGATATTGTATCACAGACACAGTCCCTTTGACTGTTCAGAGATGTTACTAACCCCGGGCCGGCCGGTGTGGCCGTGCGGTTCTAGGCGCTTCAGTCTGGAACCGCGTGACCGCTAAGGTCGCAGGTTCGAATCCTGCCTCGGGCATGGATGTGTGTGATGTCCTTAGGTTAGTTAGGTTTAATTAGTTCTAAGTTCTAGGCGACTGATGACCTCAGAAGTTAAGTCGCATAGTGCTCAGAGCCATTTGAACTAAACCCGGCCAAAGATGTAAACAACCGTGCAAGAGCAGCGCCTATTCGACGGAGGCGGAGAGGGTCCGACAGCCGATCAATTACAGTCACTCCACAAGGAAGGAGGTACACGGCTCGTGTTGTCTGTAGTTCAATTATGCCTATACGGTCTGTATCGCTGTTCGATTGCGTCGGCATTGTTACTTCGTGCCAGGAACAGCTCTCAACAAGGGAAGCGTCCAGGCGTCTAGGAGTGAATCAAAGCGATGTTGTTCGGACATGGAGGAGATACAGAGAGACAGGAACTGTTGACGACCTGCCTCGCTCAGGCCGCCCAAGGGCTACTACTACAGTGGATGACCGATACCTACGGATTATGGCTCGGAGGAAACCTGACAGCAATGCCACCATGTTGAATAATGGTTTACGTGCAGCCGCAGGACGTCGTGTTACGACTCAGACTGTGCGCAGTAGGCTGCATTATGCGCAACTTCACTCCCGACGTCCATGGCGAGGTCCATCTTTGCAACCACGACACCATGCAGCGCCGTACAGATGGGCCCAAAACATGCCGAATGGACCGCTCAGGTTTGGCATCACGTTCTCTTCACCGATGAGTGTTGCATATGCCTTCAACCAGACAATCTTCGGAGACGTGTTTGGAGGCAACCCGGTCAGGCTGAACGCCTTAGACACACTGTCTAGCGAGTGCAGCTAGGTGGAGGTTTCCTGTTGTTTTGGGAAGGCATTATGTGAGGCCGACGTACGTCGCTGGTGGTTATGGAAGGCACCGTAACGGCTGTACGATACGTGAATGCCATCCTCCGACCGATAGTGCAACCATATCAGTAGCATATTGGCGAGGCATTCGTCTTGATGGACGTCATTTCGCGCCTCCATCGTGCACATCTTGTGAATGACTTCCTTCACGATAAATAAATCGCTTGACTAGAGTGGCCAGCATGTTCTGCAGACGTGAACTCTATCGAACATTCTAGGGATAGACTGAAAAGGGCTGTTTATGGGGGATGTGACCCACCAACAACTCTTTGGGATCTACGCCGTATAGCCGTTGAGGAGTGGGAAAATCTGGACCAACAGTGCCTCGAACTTTTGGATAGTATACCACGACGAATACAGGCATGCATCAATGCAAGAGGACGTGGTATTGGGTATTAGAGGTACCGGTGTGTACAGCAATCTGGACAACCACCTCTGAAGGTCTCACTGTATGGATGTACAACGTGAATCTGTGGTTTTTATGAGCAACAAAAATGGCAGAAATGGTGTTTATGTTGATCTCTATTACAATTTTCTGTACAGGTTCCGGAGCTCTCGGAACTGAGGTGATGCAAAACATTTTTTGATGTGCGTATATCACACACAGAAAGTGAGACGAGATAAACATACAAACATAGCAAACGTAAGCGGAAGTTCTACAACACTAAATCGAATCACTTTGAAAATGTAATTCTCTGTGTAGCTGTTTGTTATACTATTTCATAGCACGTAACACTATCTGAAGATGTGACATTTCTTCTTATTTCTCTGCATCGTTCACTTACAGCTTCTGTTCGTTTCTATGAGCCTAATAACGTGTGGACAAACATAAACACAGTTCGTTGTCTTCGAGTTGTATATGGTAGAAGCAGAAAAAAATATTTTCAATATGTAACGGCAGATGGTCTACCTCTGTAGCTGAGAGGTCACACCGTTTGACTACTATGCGGAGGACCAGTCTTCAGTTCCTGCCAGTGGCGGACTCAGCCTCTTGACGCTAACTGAGGAACTCCTCAAATTAGGAGCAGCGGCTCCAAGGTCTCGAAAGGTGTACACGGCCGGGAGAGATGTGCGCTGACCCCTTCCCCACTGAACCACAGCCGAATGATACGTATGGTCAGCATCGCGTGCTCCTCAGGAACTCATCGCGAACTCAAATTCGAGATGCGATGAAGCAGGAAAGGATCACAAAATTTGCTCATTGGTGACCTGTTAACGAATAGTGTAGTTTACGAACTGCCGAAACATCTTTTGGCAGCCCGGTTAACTCGTACACATTCATAATGGCGTTTTTTTGCTAATATAATACCTATTTTCTAAAATACAGACAGAGAGCAGTTGTTTGGTTGGAAGTTCACGTATTTTTATCATCACAAGGAGAAATCAACTAATCAATACTCTGTACTTCACATTGGACAACTGGTATCTGTTCGGCATCTCAGTTTTCTCATATTGCAAAATCATTTCACCACACCAGTTTCTTGTCACTTTGGAAGAAAATGTGTAAATAGATAGTGTCTTACAACAAATGAAGGTGTTACAGGGTTACAGTAGTTCTATTAACGATGTATAACGATCGCTTAGTATCGGTTATTGACCGAATAAATTCTTGTGATTGCTACTTACGTGGAAAATTGTTTGCCTTTGCGACAACTTGACGTGTGGCGCCACGAAGATTTGTACAACAGTGGTGACAAAAACTGTATAAAATATATGATTTCACTGTCGCATTTTGCATAGCACAGGCGATGACGATGCAGTGATCACGTCGACCACACGTTTACTTACACGAGTGTATGGTGAAACGTAATGGCATCGATTTTTTGGTGAAAACTCTTAAAGCTTTTTAAATAAAACAAACGTTATTAAGATTCTAGTTCTGTGTAGGTCATATCTACATACACCGGTGTCCAAAATTAAAGCAACGAACGGAAATTTTGCAAAGGTGCGTTTATTTTGCCACAAAACAGTATAAACAGGTGACAGTAAAGTAGAAACAATGTAAAGAATACAGAGCGTAAACAACTTCAAAGTGCATAAAAGTAGACAAAAACGTTTTTCGTTTTCTTCCAACTTAACGGATTTGCAAACACTTTCTGGCTACTGATTACTGTGCTCAGCATGGGGTGTGACCACCTCTGGCAGCAATACAGGCCTGACAACGAAGAAGCATGCTGCGAATAATGCCATCAATATCATGTTGAGGCAATATCGCCCATTCTTCCTGTACAACTGCTCGCAGTCTTGAGGAGCGGTTGGTGGGTGCTGATGCAACCCGTCTCCGTAGTGATCCCAGACATGCTCAACGAGATTCAAATCAGAAGAGGGAGCAGGCTACTTCATGCGTGCAATATCTTCTGTTTCCAAGAAAACATCACCTAGCCGTGCTCTATGAGGTCGAGTATTATTGTCCTTCAATACGAAGTCGGGGCTCACAGCTCCTCGCAACAACCGCACGTGAGGTCTCAAGATATCGTCTCGATACCTGACAGCAGTTAAACCTTGCCTATTCGCCCGTACAGTTTCATGAAGAGCTGTTCGAATTGTCAACACAATCCCTGTCCACACCGTTAGGGATGTTCCTCGATATCGGTTTCTTTCCAAAATGTTTGTGTCCCGAAATCGTGTTCCGCATTCCCTCCAGATGCGAATCCGTTGAGGCTCACTCTCCAGACCAGTTCAGGACTCATCTGTGAGAAGAACATTGGCCCACTGTTCCAGCGTCCAGGTGGCATGGTTTACGACTTCACTCAAGACGTTACCTTCTGTGAAGACGCGTCAGAGGTACACATACAGCATGTCTCCGACAATAACGACCATTCTGCTGAAGCCTGCGGTACACCGTTTGCCTCGATACAACACTTCCAGTGCTATAAGCGAGGTCAGATGCCTGTTGCCGTGCAGTACTAAGGCGGTTCCGTTGTGCCCTTACAGCCAAATAACGGCGCTCTCTTGCGTGGTCGCCCCTACCCTGGGATACAGTTTCAGACACTATCAGCTGTCGCCACTTCCGAGAAACCACAGAACGATTAACTTTAAGCCATGGGGCCACTTCAATACCGCTTCCGTTATTACTATGGATCTTCACTGCAGAGTCTGGTAGAAGTCTTCTCTGTGTCATACTGCACCGACTACGACTGCGTACAATGCGAATGTAAATGTGGGGCTACACGACAAATATTACCCCGTTTGATGGGTGCCCTGACATAATCGCTGGCGTGGTTGTCCGTTGACCAGAGTGCCATCTTCGGAGCTGAACACGAACGTACGGACTTCTGTTGGCATTTTGTATGATTATATCGGTACTTAGACACTGGGCGGGGAAACAGCAGTTTGTTGCTTTAATTTTGGACACCAGTGTATTAGCAACCGTCTACCGCTTGAGGGCTCCGAATTGTAACGTGTAACATGGCGGTGTTTAATATATCTATGTTGCTGCGTGAGAAACAGCGTGGTGTAATCGAGTTTCGAATTCGAAGAATTCGTCCACACATGGATCACCCTCTCCTTCAGCATGATAATGCCAGACTACCCACGAGCGCTGCGACATCTGCAACAGTCCGACACCTTTGGTTCGCTAACATCGACATCATCCACAGTCACGACCTGGCCCCATGTGACTTTCATTTGTTCCCAAAACTTAAAGAACCACTTCGATAGTGATATTGTGGTGCACGCAGAGGTGAGGTTGTCGCTCGGTCAACTAAGTCAAACATTCTGCAGTGACGGTAGCAACAAACTGGTCTCTCGGTGGGAGAGATTTGTTCGTCGCCAGAATGACTATGTTGACAAATAGACAAGAAGAATAAAGACGTTGAACACTAATAACATTTGTTTTATTTAAAAAGCTTTACGACTTTTCACATAAAAAATTCGGGGGCACTACTTTCAGGCAATCCTTCGTGTGAACAGGTGGTTTGATGGGATGTGTCGAAACAGTGACGAACAATATTCGTATTAAAGAAAGTGTGTCATAGAAGTTAATAGTTTGACATGAATTACTTTATTATTTACTTTTTCTACTTCGCCAGTCACGTCATTTTTGCGTACAAGTGTTCGCATCACACACATGAAATTGCATTGTGAGTCCCGTGTTTCTCACAAAATCTGACCGCAAGACACGACTGTATCTCACAGTCATGAGAACCCTGGCCTGTTGCCGCCCCTCTACCACGACGCTCCACCTTCTTTACGTCCCCACAGAAACCATGTCGTTTTCCAGGATATTTTGAACCGTCTTCCGCCCCCAGAGCATGAGATCATACCTGATAGCTACTCATCCTATCAACTTTAGCGACCTTATCTGTTTCATTCCAAATGCAAGCTTGAACACAGTCTTCCCTAGCATAAATGAAACCATACCAGCCTCCTACCACATAAGTCCCCCCTCTGGACCCTTTCCTGTTCCGTTCCAAGTAAAGGATGCTAAAAAGCCTTCCCAGCATGACTGAAACCATACCAGTCTCCTACCACATACATCCCCCCTCTGGACCCTTTCCTGTTCCGTTCCAAGTAAAGGCTGCCAAAATGCCTTCCCAGCATGACTTAAACCGTACCAGCATCCTGACACCTCTTGGCCCTTCCCTGTCCCATTCCAAATAAAGGCAACTGCACAGCTTTCCCTAGTATAACTGAAACCCTACCAGGGTCCTAATAATACATCCCACCTCTTGGCCCTTCCCAATCCTTATACTGCATCCTACCTCCTTTTACTTCTCTTTCGTTCCCACCTGCATCCAGATTCCTTACCTGGAAAACGTTACACAAAGCCCATAGTACCATCATACTCATACATCATCAACACCTCATCAAGCTTCAGATAAAGGTTTTATATCTATCAATCTACATTTAAAATTTGTATTCAACGGCTGATTAGTGATAACATGACAGTGGCAGCCCGCCCCTACTGCGGGAATGGAAGTAACCTATAAATAAGAAAGGAGCAGGGAACTTGTTCTCCTTAATTAAATGGCAAACTATCTGTACTGCGTGGAGGAAACAGATTTACTCTAATGATATGTTGAACGTTGACGGCGTACACTTGTATTTAGTCGTAGTTGCTTCCAAGCAGTGGGACAGAAATTGCCCTGCACTCATTGACCTGCATCTCGGACATAGTCGAAGTATATTTCTTTTTTTTTTATCAGCTTAGAATCTCATGTTATTGAGATGAAAATGCAGGAAGGTATCTCTGCAGGTCGTTTCCTACTCACCAGATGTGACGGTGGTTGACTCTTCCTCGGTGGATCGCGTCGGCCGGAGTTTCGATGTATTGCCGTTGGCGCTGGTACCTGCAGCAAACAGAAACATCAGCGCAGTTAGTAAAATCACCAAACAGCTTTCCAGGCTATACACGACAAACTAAATTTTAACAGTGAGAGAGGAGGATTCTTCACAGTTGGGAGAAAAGGATTATCGCGGCTGTAAAGTTAGGGAAAACCTGTTCAGATACCGTCATGCAGAGCGCGCTTTTTCTTGAAAGGGGAGAGTGACCTCAGCTTTCACTAGAGACGGAGTTTCAGTAGGAGGCTGCATGGTGTGACTGGGGCACCGTGACGTAATTATTAGGATGTCAAGGGGGGGGGGGGGGGCAATTCATGGCTTGTGTGTGGAGGCTGATGGGCTCCCACTGTCCTTACGGCAGCTTGGCAGCTTCTCTTAATAGTTCACCATGCACGTAAGTGTTTGTCTATTTCGTTGTCCGATCCCCTCTGGAAAGATTGTTCAGCTACCGACCAGAGACAATGAGGTTATTTGGGATCCATGGCAGAAAGAGCCTTGAGGCCTTACAAGCCGATAGAATTAAGGCATGAATGGAGTAGCGGGATCCTGTGGCTGCTACAGAGGTCCAGGTTAGTTTTAAAATTGAATGGATGGAGTAAGAGATGTACCATAGATTACGTTGTTAAAAATTAATTTTATGGGATTTAAATCCTCACCTTCATTTTATTTGTGTTTACACTGATGATTCTAAACGGGGGGCTTAATCGGCTACTCAGTGATGTTTCTCGATCGTGTAGTAGCAATATTACTCATAGAGCAATTTTGTATGTACTAGGCAAAACTGTTTACTATCTTCAGGGCACTGGAAGAGATAAGTAACATCATGGTAAGAAATTCTTCATCTACTCCAGTTCCCAAAGCACTCTTCTTGCCAGCAGCCAATATCGTCCAGGGCATCCAAAATTAGGTGAAGGAGATAACTGTCTGTTAGTTACCAGCAATAGGAAATCCGGGGTAATGAACTTCCTGATGTGACAATCAAGGATGCCACCTCTCTCATACATTCACCTTCTTCAGTACCCCTGCGAGAGGCCTATGCTTTGATAAGAGGCTCAGTGGTTGCAAGTGAAGGGAAATATACTGCGGTCAATACGACTACCTCCATGACGAGCTGAAGAGGTACCCCTTACGTGGTTAAGATTGGGACTAAACTCCTTGGTACATGCTTTCAACCTGCGGGGGGAGGACTCTCCAGTGAGGGAAATCTAGGAAACAAAAGTGTCGAGTCACCATATTTGAATTGAAGTTGTTTAATTTTTTAACCTGAGGGCTGGTCGGCGTCTTACACATGACCTGCTTAGTATTTTAAATGACAATAAGACTCGTGTCGCACAGCTTTTACTGTTTTGTGCGTTGTCCGTGCCCCTTCCGCAATGAAATTCAGCGTTTATTAGCGTGAAGTTGAGCCATCCGTTATCAAGTGGTCACCCAGCTACAGTAAATCCCTTTAAGTATATTTCTCCTGCTGTTTTATAATGGTTTTTATCAATAGTTATTCTGAACCGTTTTTTTTTCTGTGCTTCGTATTGTTATGGAGCTCCATAATGTAATTCATATCCGTTCGACATATTCTTCAGTTTTACAATTTTATACAATTTTACTCAATATTAATCACACTCTTCTCTAATTACTTTGTATAGAGCTACTGATGACCACGCAATTTAAAGCCCTAAATCCATAATCGTCATCTTTTTATCCCTGAAGTCCTATTCACTTTCATCTGTGGCTACATATAACAATGGCTTCATATAACCCCTCAGAAATCCGTAAAAGTGAGATAGAATGATGACGCTCTATGGGACAGGACCTACCCTTACAATCGACCAGTGAAAGTATCTGTTGTTGAAGCGCTCACGGGCATAGATATCCGAGTAGAGTGGTGCATTGTCGTATTGAAACCACGTACTCTCACTGTCAACAAGACGTCTCCAAAAACTGGTGAGCACATCTTCAATTAATACCAAGTAACATGCACCATTCAAACGGGGTTGCAGGAAATAAGGTTCTATAGATGTTATACAAGGTGATTTTGCTAAATGCGGAGAAGCTTTTGGAAAGATCGCTGAGAGGATGAGGATTAAAACAGGTCAAATGCACATACGGCCGCAAATGTGGTCCAAGGGATGTACACCCACTGGAAGATGGAGAGAAAAGATCTTTGACAGCGACCCCTGCGTCAGTACCAGGTTGGTGGCCTGGTTGGGTAAGCCAGACAACTGTGTGGAACATTCTCTACGGTATCTGCTACTATCCGTAATACTCACAACTCGTGTAGGCCTTATTATCTACGGACTTGCCCGCGCAGCGAGGATTTTGTCGCTGGTTCGTCGCACAGGGCGCCACTGTGTACTGATTTCTGTCATCCATCCTATTTACAGGTAAAAATACTTTACGAGGGGCGGTATCGTCAATGTTCGAAATATCCACATGTGGGCTACGGAGAATCCCCATCGTATGGTGGCAGCGAATCATAAGCACCAGTTCAGCCTCAGAGTGTGGGCAGTGATTAATGGCGACTGTCTAGTGGTACATACTGGTTCTTCCACAACGGCCACGGTCGAGGCATATCTGCACTTCCTGCGGGTGGCCCTGCACCCAGTTGGCAGAAGTGCCTTCGGTAGTACGAAGGATAATGTGGTTCCTACATGATGGCGCTCCAGATCACTACCCTCTTGAGTATAGAGCTGAAACAGCAGTACAGACAGGACATTCCCACGTGGATGATGTGTTTTAATGAGCGCTTTCAATCACTGAAACTACATTGTTAAAGATTTCTTATCACCATCTTCAAGTTGGACCGCATTTCCGGCCGTATGTCCATACGACCTTCTTTCCTTATTATCCCTCAGGCGTCGTTTCCTGAAGTTTGTCCCAATTTAGCAAAATATAATTTCAGTCCACGCGTTGATATAGAACAGTTGTTGGTGAATTCAGTTGAGCATTGCGTATGGATTTTTATAGCCGCAGCATGGCTGCTGCTACAGTTTAAATACAAACACGATTGAAAGTGGCTTCATCCGTGAGCAACAAAAAATTGCACCGCATTCTTCGAAGTCTGTATCTGACGGATATGCACGTCACCGCTTCTTTATGATTAGTCTCTAACATTATCTCCTCAAATTCTTCTGTCCGAACAGTTCTTTGTCGAGAACCTTGGGCAGCTCTCTGCGGCTTGAACGATCCAGTTTGTTGTAAGTTTCTATCCACGAGGATAAATCATTCAGTTAAGATGTTGCTGAATTTTCTCTGCACAGCCATTCGGTATTCCCGGCACTGAATTTTGCTGCAATTAACATTAACTTTCTCAGTCTTGAGGTCATATTTTGTGAACGAAAAGTTTTTATTGATGGTCAGTGCATTATTCAGGGACAAAATAAGCTCAAACTGCGAAATTTAGTAAAAGATTTTTGTGATTCACCAAAATTTTAGTATATATACAAAGTCAATACTATTTACATTAGAAAATAACTATAATACCCGCAATACTCACAAAACACAAAAAAAAAAAATTATCGAAATTATGCCACTTGAATTAGACCGAGTGTTACATGAAAATCTATCGCTGTGTTGTTGTGATGGAATAAACTACCGCTTATTCGATAGTGCAGGGTATATTAGCATGTTAAAGCATATTCTATACACATTCTACTTCAGAATGACCAAAAACGAACGGTAATTACCATTATCTGTGATACTGTGATAAACAGCTTTCTCCAAGCAGATAATACCACCTGCTTGCAACATGCAGAAACGTAAACAAATTACACGTGCAAAGTACATGGTGTAAAGTATATGCTACTATCAACCACAAAGATTTTAACAGAATGAGATTTTCACTCTGCAATGGAGTGAGCGCTGATATGAAACTTCCTCCCGGGTTCGAGTCTCGGTCCGGCACACAGTTTTAATCTTCCAGGAAGTTTCACAAAGATTTTAGTTTATTTCCTGAACTAGAAAAAGAAGTTGGATGTAGGATACACGGAGGTGACGAAGGTCATGAGTTAGCGATATGCACATACGAGAGTTGCTCAGAAAGTAATGCACCGCATTTTTTTTCTCAGTCGAAAACAATGCTACGAATGCGAAACGTTACGTATGAAATATTTGAAGTCTCCTGAGTGAGCGCGCCAAGTTTCCGTCAGTTCCGACAGATAGCGTAGCTGTAGGACAGTTTTAAAATGGCGCCTGTAGGTTATGTACGTTAAAAGCAACGTGCCGTCATTGAATTTATTACTGCAGAGAAAAGAAGTGTGGTGAATATCCACAAACGCTTGTGCAAAGTCTATGGAGCATCTGATGTCGACAGAATTAAAGTTAGACGCTGGGCACGAAGGGTGAGGTCATCAGAAGGCGATTCGGTGGAGCTCCACGATTTGCAGCGGTCGGGAGACC
Organism: Schistocerca americana; assembly: GCF_021461395.2. Taxonomy (NCBI): domain Eukaryota; kingdom Metazoa; phylum Arthropoda; class Insecta; order Orthoptera; family Acrididae; genus Schistocerca; species Schistocerca americana. The sequence continues at coordinate 423,833,965 of NC_060130.1, read as the reverse complement.
ATCCACGGCTGTCACACCTGAAGCACCTGACCTAGCCCCCTCGGACTTCGACTTGCTAGGGCCATTAAAGTATGCCATTCGTAAAAGTCATTCTGAGGACGATAAGGAGGAGATTAACACAGTGAAGCACTGGCTCCGACACCAGGACAAGGATTGGTACTGAAAGGGCATAGACGCCCGTGTTTCGCGCTGGAAGAAGGCCATATAACGGGATTGAGATTGCTAGGAAAAATAGGGTTTGTAGATAAAACACCGTTCTTTCGTGTGTGTAATTCTCATTATTTTCATAAAGAATTGTTGAAGAAATAAAGTGCGGTGCATTATGTTCTGGGCAACCCTCGTATACAGATAGTGGTAGCTGTTGTGGATTGGCAAGACAGCCAACCCACTATGAGAGGAAGCCGAAAGGCACGCGTTTTAGCTCACGCAGGCTGGCGTGAAGTCTGGAACAGGTCAAGGAAATGAGACTAACAAAAAACGTACGTAGCTGCTGGAATACTTAACTTTAATCCATAATTGGTAAACATCGCCCTTGACGGTACATGTTTTACAGCATCAATAGTAACTGGTAATGGCGCCTTGCTAGGTCGTAGCAAATGACGTAGCTGAGGGCTATGCTAACTATCGTCTCGGCAAATGAGAGCGTAATTTGTCAGTGAACCATCGCTAGCAAAGTCGGCTGTACAACTGGGGCGAGTGCTAGGAAGACTCCCTAGACCTGCCGTGTGGCGGCGCTCGGTCTGCGATCACTGATAGTGGCGACACGCGGGTCCGACGTATACTAACGGACCGCGGCCGATTTAAAGGCTACCATCTAGCAAGTGTGGTGTCTGGCGGTGACACCACAGTAGCATTGCTTACACAATGTATGAAAGGGCAGTGCAGAGTCGGAGCTGTCATATGTTCTCAGGCGGTTCATGTGAAAAGGTGTCCTACGTGATTTATGCCAGCACGATGGGAATTAATAGACTTTGAACGCGGAATGGTACCTGGAGCTAGGCGCATGGGACATTCCATTTCGGTAATTGTTAGGAAGTTAAATACTTCGAGTTCCACAGTGACAAGAGTGTGCTGAGAACACCAAATTTGTGACATTAGCTTTCACCACGGACAACGCACTGGCCGACGGCTTTCACTTTACGGCGGAGAGCAGCGACGTTTGCGTAGAGTTGTCAGTGTTAACAGACAAGCAACGTTGCGTGAAATAACCGCAGAAATTAATGTGAGACATATAATGAACGATCCGTTAGAACAGCGCGACGAAATTTGGCATTCATGGGCTATGGCAGAAGACGACCGACGCGAGTGCCTTTGCTAACAGCACGACGTCTCCTGGGCTTGTGACCATATTGGTTGGACCGTAGATGACTGGAAAACCGTGGCCTGGTCATATGAGTCTCGAATTAAGATGGTAAGAACTGATGGTAGGTTTCGAGTGTGGCGCAGATCCCGCTATGCCATGGACCCAAGTTGTCAACAAGGCACTGTGCAAGGTGGTGGTGACTCAATAATTCTGTAGGCTGCGTTTACATGGAATGGACTGGGTCCTCTGGTGCAACTGAGTCGATAATTTTCTGGAAATGGTTATGTTCGGCTACCTGAAGACCATTTTCAGCCATTCATGGAATTTATGTTCCCAAACAAAGATGGAAGCTTTTTGGATGACAATAATCCATGTCACCGGGCCACAGTCGTTCGCGATTGTTTTGAGGAACATTCTGGACAATTCGAGCTAATGATTTGACCACCCAGATCGTCCGACATGAATCGCACCGAACATTTATGGCACGCAATAGAGACATTAATTCGTTCAAAAAAAATCCTGCACCGGAAACATTTTCTCAATTATGGACGTCGATAGGGGCAACGTGGCTCAATATTTTTGCAGGGGATTTCGAACGACCTGTCGACTCCATTCCACGTCGAGTTCCTAAACTATGATGGACAAAAGGAAGTCCGATACGATATTGGGAGTTACCCCATGACTTTTGTCACCTCTATGTATATGCCATGCAAGCACTGCTTGTTTAAAAGTTCTTGTAACGAGTAAGACCATCGTCGACATCCAGTCATGAGATTTAAATAGTCGTAACTCCACAATGGAGCCATCACAGACGATAGTCTGTTATTTTTAGAGATAGCACCACCAACGTAGTTATTTTTTATGGAAGGTAAGGAGTTTACAAAGACGTGTTTCACACACATTGCTTATTGTAGGCCTCCTACTGTCTCATTTATGCATTCCATACCACTGACGTATCTCAGAATACTTACTTTAGGATTGCATAACCTCTGCACAATTTTGGCGCTAACATTTTGGGACACCCTGTACATCACTAAGCGACGGCAGTTCGGCTGCATGTCGCTTTGGTGATCAGGTGGTAGTAAGTCGTGTTACTGTATCTCCCCTGTTTCGGTTTGGACAACGTTTTACACCAAAATTGAGCAATGGAAATATTGTGTCACTTAACAAAAGGCAGGTATGGATGAGAGAAATGTGTACGTTAATCATTTCCCAGATATGGTTGGTGGGACATGTACGGAACTTTTTGCTGTCTGTGCCGTCGCTAGCAGTAATTACGTGGCTTTCAGCGCGGCGCGCCTTCGTAGCAAATGCAGCTACCCCGACTGCAAGTACTTTTGAGTCCTCGTAATGCCAGCAAGGACCTTTTTAATTTAACAGCTTCACAGCGACCGCCACTACTGCACGTTCGTTCAGTAAACGGGTGGTGCACTCGACTGGACCTGTATCCAAATGGATTTTGCCTCTGACCATTAGCACTGCACAGGGCTTTACCCATTTGCAAGTAATGAATTTCAAAGGCAATTTCCAAACACGTGAATAATGCACGCATCATTTGTTTACGTGGCAGCTAATCGTCATGTCTTCGATTTAGAACATCGTTTATGGGAGACGAAGTCAGCATTGGCCATTACGACAGTCGGAAAATACATATGTTCCACATTTAGGTGGCCTCATCACACCATGCTTTTACTAATTACAGTTTATTTACTTATTATTTTTCTCGTTACGTTTCTGCCGAATTTGTGCACTCTATATTACTAAACGAGTAACCCGGTTCATGGCACCCAATTCCATTTACAGTTTGCCTATCTAAAACCTTCCAAAGGCATCAAAAATTTAATTTTCAATATTTTGCTTAATTATTGACAGAATTAAAACTTAAAATGCTGTCGTTATATACTCATTAAGAGGAATACCATTATGTTAAAAGTATAACGCAGTGAGACAACAATCAGAAACTATATTATTATGTTGAAAGTATAACGTAGTGAGACAACAGTTAGAAACTGTGTATAATTCTTGAGGCAGCGCAGCTCACAGCGCTTTAGGTACCCACACTGAATTCATGCAGTGTTTGAGAATGGAAGCACTTTGTCACTTGAATCAAACTTTACACAAAATTTGAAATCATTATATTACTTTTTCGCGCTGAGAGCCACAAAATGATGAAAGGGAAAACGATTATCGCTTACTACGCTTTCGCTGTTCATGTAGTAAACCTGTAGCGTCAGACATGACGTTTTGATTTATTACTTCTTTTATACCAACTCTATTCACAACACATTTTGCAGACAGTACCCACATAGACCACAGAATGTACCTGTAGAATAATATCATTTACGTCATATAATTCGGGAGAAATGACGTCATCAGCACTGAGATGGGTGAAAAATTTTACTTTGACTTGAAACGGAGCGCAAATTACCCAGACTATATTCAACCCGTGTTTGCTAATGGGAGCACTTAGCGACTTCCAATAAATTTAAACATAATTTCAAAATTGTTCTAGCATTTTTCCCGCTTGTAGGCTTAACGACAGCCGGCCGGAGTGGCCGTGCGGTTCTAGGCGCTACAGTCTGGAACCGCGTGACCGCTACGGTCGCAGGTTCGAATCCTGCCTCGGGCATGGATGTGTGTGTTGTCCTTAGGTTAGTTAGGTTTAAGTCGTTCTAAGTTCTAGGGGACTTATGACCTCAGCAGTTGAGCCCCATAGTGCTCAGAGCCATTTGAACCATTTGAGCTTAACGACAAATATTTAGCACATTGGCCCATTTGTGAATAAATCAGAAGTTTGAAGGTGATTTATATATGGAATTTCCATTCTTTGAAAAACTTTGGATTCACTGATGGTATACGAGGGATTGCTGAAAAGTAACGCCTTCGATTTTATGTGAAAACTTTCAAGGCTTTTTAAATAAAACAAATGTTATTAACATTCTACATCTTCATTCTTAATGTCTGTTGGTCAACATAGTGCCCTTGCGACGAACACATTTCTCCCAACGAGGGATCAGTTTGTTGATACCGTCATTGTAGAATGTTTGACTTTGTTGATGGAGCAACAACCTCACCTCTGCTTGCACCACTTTATCACTATCAAAGTGAAGTCCTCGAAGGTGCTCTTTAAGTTTTGGAAACAAATGAAAGTCGTATGGGGCCAGGTCGGCACCGTGTAGATGATGGTCGATGATAGTGAAACAAGGCGTCGGATTATTGCAGCGCTCGTGTGTGGTGTGGCATTGTCATCCTGAAGAAGAAGGTGTTCTATGTGTGGAGAAACTCTTCGAATTCGAAACACAATTACAGCACGCTGTTTCTCTCGCATCGACATAGTTACTGTCGTGTTACACACTACAATTCGAGCCCTCTAGCTGCAGAGGGCTGAAATATATAGACATGAATAATGATGTAGAACATTAATAACGTTTATTTTGTTTAAAAATTTAAAGAGTTTTTACATTAAAATAGCGGAGGAATTACTTTAGAGCATGCTCTCGTACTAACAGAAATGCATGGCAACAGTACAGAAGGAATTAAATATAGAGGACAAGTTCATTGTACCGACGAAGTGCGAAAAATAGTAGGGATAATGTTAGCAGGTTGGATGGAAGGGAAGGAAGATTGATTTTAACATCCCGTCATTAAGGTCATTAGAGACGGAGCACAAGCTCGGATTGTCCCAAGGATGGGAAGGGAAATCGGACGTGAAGCTACTGAAATACGTTTGACTAAATCGAACGTGATGTTTCGAAGGAAACATCCCGTCATTTGCAAGGAACGATGTAGGGAAATCACTGTAAACCTAAATCTGAATGCACGGAAGTGGATCTGAAGCGTCGTCTTCCCGAATGCGAGTCCAGTGTGCCAACCACTGCACCACGTCGCTCGGTTAGGATGGTAGAAAGAACAGAGAATATGGTTCAAATGGCTCTGAGCACTGTGGGACTTAACATCTACGGTTATCAGTCCCCTAGAACTTAGAACTACTTCAACCCGAGCACTGTGTACAGGCAAGCCAAGCTATAGAGTACACATCTGTTCCATCATTCATCATTGTAGGATTCAGTTCCCAGTGAAGCTAATGAAATAAGTTTGACGAACGATTCAGTTAATCATGATCGTGGTCTTAAGTTTGACAACATGGAGACCCAGCAACTGCCAACAGTTATCTCTCATAGACATAGGTACTGCCCCCTGTCTACGAGAATTTGTGGAAAAATTTCCTTCACAGAGGAGTCACGGTAGCACAGTGCTCTGTCGCTTTCACCATGAATTGCCGTCTGATCATACGGACTTGACTCGCCTTAACGGCATGCAAGGTGGGCGGAAAGGCTTTGCTGTTGCTCCGTCTGGCTCCCCCTGAAGACTGGTGAATGATTTACAGCTGAAATATTAGCATCAAAGTATTACTACTCCATTCTCATAATATTGTGGATAGTTTAATACGCCTTGAATACTTGAACAATCACATGAAGAATAGTGAAACAGATACGGGTTAGAAATTTATGGAGTCCATTGGACAGTTTGTTCCAGAGTCCTGTTACTGTAATACTGAAGAGGATGGAGAATGACTTAGTGCTATAGAGAGGACAAGCCGAGATGTTGAACCTGCCGGATATGGAATGATGACGCAATATTTAATATGTGTAGACAGATGTTGATGGCATCAGAGACTAAGAATTCATGTCAGCCGCCCTTACTCGTTGAAAACAGCGGTTGTCGTCACATCACAAAGTTAAGCAACGTCGGACGTGGTCAGTACGTGGATAGATAACCGCTCGAGTACGCCACGTGCTCTTCGCTTCTATCCCTTTGCCTTTGTGCAAAAGGGGGAAGGGGGTGGGGGTGCTGGGTTAAATTTTCTGATCAGGAAACTTTGCGCCAACGTCCTGGATTAAATTGTAAACCTCTCCGCAGTGTCTAATGAAGTTAGAGCTTGAGACACTTGATGGGCATCCGTCCGTCGGTTGGGGCTGCTGAGCTCGGCGAACCCCTTGGTGCTATTCGAGAGGAGCAAGCCATTTGATAGCACCAGGTTTCAACCTCTTCCATGTCTCATTATCCAACACGAACATGACAGCACTCTGCACACACCCTCTACAATCAACTGCAGTTATCGGATACACTTAAACACACAATTGTCACACTTTCAAAAGGAAAGATGCCATTGTGCGCGAAGGACAGAAAAAACTTTCCAATTAGGCCTCAGATCCTGCCTTTTGGGGACTCCCAGCCAACAGTGCCTTACGGCTTTAATTTTTTAGTAAGATACCGATGAAGAAAACAGAGTTGAGAAAATCGTATCACCTGTCTGGTCGGGAACGACTGACGTTATCAGACAACCAAATATTACACATATATATTACGCAAAAATTTATCAGCATCAGCCATTTGACATAACTGATAGATAAGTGTCTTCCCTTCATTTCTTTATGCATTGCTGTCTTCAGCAAACAGTGTTACTCTAGCACGTTTTCTAATGTCATGTAGCTATATTCCATTATGTGGTCTTGGCATCCATAAGAGGGCTTCCTTGATTGATCTACTGTCATTCACCTGGATACTCTCGTATCTTTATTGTCATCAATGGACGAGGACGCGACTACGGCAGTGGCTGTGAACGTCGTGGGTTTCGTGATACTACCGCCCCATGGGACCATCAGTCACGTAAGTCGGCCACTCGGGGAAGTAATAAAATGACAATGTAACCGTCCGCAGAGCAGACGGAAGCGAGTGCGATCATTCTGAGGCGAGACATGATGCACGCGCCCAGGAGTCGGACGATCGCTGTCCGGCAGAGTTCATTCCATCGACAGACCCCCTCGGTTGCCCCCTAATATGGCGACACAGCAGATGGAACCGGACTTAGGCTTATTGAATCGGACCCACCTAGCGGCAACAACGTGGAGGTACAACTACCTACCTGCGACCCCAAGTAGAAACACTCTGATGTAACCACCACAAGTGACGCATCAGGAGCCAGAAACGGAGATTGCATGAAACCGCCGAAGAAGAAGCAACCCAGACTAACAAAAGGCATCACCAGCAGCACCAGTGCTAGAAAATAACTCGTTCAACGTTCTACGAGACGAAGAACAAACAGAAAAAGATGCCAACACTGGACAACAACAACAAGAACGAGGCAGAAGATACCATCCATTGTGTTTCAGTACACAGAAAATTATAAGAAACTAAATACTTGGCTGGAAAATAACTCCACTTTACACTTCACAGACAAACAAGCCGGCGGCGATCGATTGAAACTTACGCACACAAATACAGCTTATGGCGTCAAAGGATGGAAATGGTTGTTCTACCGTGCTATACGATGCGGACAGTAAAGCCAAAATGGATCAGAGCAGTCATCAAAGGAGTCACATCAATACCCCACGAAGAGATGGAGATAAATTTGCTGCAACGGTCGTCGACTGGCTAAAAGTACCAGGCTCTCAGAAGAGCACGACAGTGCGATTAATTATCATCCCACATACAGGGAAGCACAGACAACTACTCAATATGGAACAATTTTACGACAAAGTTGTAACAGTCGAAACCCTACAAACTAGCAGAGGCCTCAGTCAATGCTAGGATTGTCAGGAACTATACCGCAGAGGAACATAATTGTACTATGCTGCTCAGACGTGTGAAATGCGGACAAGGACACGACAGTGGATAAGCCCACGTTGAAGAAAATCTATAATGGACCATCTAACCAGGTATATAGGCTGCATAAGATAGAAAAATTCAAGGTAACAACAGATGGGTCTCAAACCACACAACAGAAGGATAACAATAAGAAAGACACACAACAGGGTAATCCTTGCACCACCACGCCAGTAAAGCAGAAATCAAGAAATAAAGCCGCAAATAATGGAGCGACGCACTTCACGGACCGCACCCTACTTATTAGTCTGAGTCGTCGTCAGAGGGATACCTGCTACTCAAGCAAAACGGAAAACTGCCGCGAAGCGACCAAAGAGACAACGACAAACGCTAGCGCGGATCACAGCGAAACAATCTTAAGTTGCTGGACCACTAATCACACAGTTAAACTGTCGCTGATGTTAACGAAACCCACGCCAAACTATTTATTTCTTTAGATACACGTCTGTTCCGTAGGACCAAATTGAGGAACAAATCTCCAAGGTCATGGAACGTGTCAGAACATGAAATTACAACATAAAAGTAATAACAGATAAAAATAAAATGTTTATGAACCCGAAAACAGTCAAGCCATAAGTTTAAGTAAATGCAGTCAACAATATAACATAAGAATCAGCTTAATTTTTCAAGGAACTCCTCAACAGAATAGGAGGAGTGACAGATGACGAAACTTTCGATTTTAAAGCGTGTGTATTACTGCTAAGATTTTTCAATTCTTGTGGTAGCTTATTGAAAATGGATGCAGCAGTATACCGCACACCTTTCTGTACAAGTGTTAAGGAAGTCCGATCCCAATGCAAGTTGGATTTCTGCCGAGTATTAACGGAGTAGAAGCTGCACATTCTTGGTAATAAGCTGATATTGTTAACAAGAAACGACAGTAAAGAATATACGTATTGAGAGGCCAATGTCAGAGTACCCAGACTAGTGAACAGGTTTCGACAAGAGTTTGGCGAACTAAAACCACTTATTGCCCGAACCACCAGTTTCTGAGCCAAAAATATCTTTTAGAACGGTGAGAGTTACCCAAAAATATAACACCATACGACATAAACGAATGAAAGTAAGCAAAGTAGACTAATTTTCGTGTCGAACGATCACTTACTTCAGATACCGTTCGAATAGTAAAAATGGCAGCATGAAGTTTTTGAACAAGATCCTGAACGTGGACTTTCCACGACAGTTTACTATGTATCTGAACTACTACCAGTCATCGCCGCATCCGTACAAGAGGTCGTCAGAGGCTAGCTGAAGGCCACCAGCCAGCCCATACAGACCGGTTATGTTCAGAAATAGATAAATGGAAGACACCGATTTAGCAGTATGGAATGCCTACGACATACACAGTAGGTGGACAAGAATAAGGAAACGCTAAAAATACAACATATTACCCTGACTACTAAGGTGTATGAAACCCGTCGGCATTCAAAACAGCTCCCAGTCGTATCGGATTAGGTAAATAGAGGTCCTGCAAGGTTTTCAAGGCAATATTATACCGTTATTCCTGCAAAATAGTGGTAAGTTCAGGTAACAACGATGGAGGTGGATAGAGAATCACGCACAATGCTCTAAAATGTAGATCACAAAGGCTGAGAGTTATACTACGATCTGATGACTGGGGTGGCCAAAGGAGAAGGGATAATTCATCCTATTGCTCATAAAATTAGTGCTGGACGATGCGAGCGGCGTGAACAGGGACCCTCTCGTCTTGAAACACAGCATTCCCACCAGAGAACAAGCATTGTACCATGGATGGACCTGATCACCAAAAATGGTCATACAGTCCTTGGTAGTAGCACTACCTTGCAGGGTAAGCAGGAGATCCATGGAATGCCACAACAGGGCTGACCAAATCGTCATCGAATCACAATATTTCGCTCTTGAGACTTAAACTCGACCGGAAGTTGGAAATAGTGTGAAACAAGACTAATCCTACCTAATGACCTCCTTCCATTGCCCCGTAGCTCTAGGTTTTATGGGTCTGGCATCGAGTTTTGCTATTATGGATCTTTTCATCACTGATGAATAGCTTTGGAATTTCTGCTCAGTCTTCTGCAATTTCGTGCTTATGGAGCTCTCTGTGTGTTGATTTGGTGCTGGCAGGGTTCCCGAGTGCGACTTTCAGTTCTGCAGTGACTTTTTCAGTTTCTCTTCTCATATTTTTCGTCATTGTCCTCCTTAGTGACTATGACACGATCACACAACACACACTTTCGTTTGCGTTGTTATTTAGTGGATGGTGTTTTTCCGCTTTCCTTGTATGCGGTATAAATGTTAGATAACATGTCTCGTGAAACAGCAGTCACTTCGGCTTTCTTGGTTACAGAAGCATCCGCCTACAATTTGCTCACGTTCAATTTCACTGAGCTCCGATATAATGCACTCACAACTACATAGAACCCTGTTCTGACCATGCCAGACACTTGCAACGTACTGAGCACGTTACACAGGTGCCATTCGTGGTCACATGACGGAGGCACTACGTTCAGACTTGGTTAGCGTCTGCATTTATGTTCAAGAAAGCATTTCTCGCGGTGTTTCCACATCTTTGTCCAACCTCTGCGTCACCACCTGCAGGAATTCAAGCACTTCCTGCAGGATGAAAACGTAGACATTTTTCTCGTTTCCGGAACACACTTAAAACTGGCGTTTCGAACAAACATCTTAAGTTGTACATACCATTGCAACGACCGACCGACAGCTGGTGGTGGAACTGTTATGTACATCAGGAACTCGCTTTGCCATTACAAAACACCGAGGCCGTCATTAAAAGACATAAAATCCACGTCAATCGCAATGGAGACCATACAAGGCACAGTCATAGTCACTGAACTCTACATAACACCTATTGGAATAAGATTCAACTGACATACTCTAAACTGGAAAAAAGAGCATCATCGCCTTGGAGCATAATGTAAAGGATAATGTGGCAGTCCAGGACGATTACGCACAGGGTCTGTACCCTGCAAAAGGCAGTAGAACGAGTACGCATGCAAATCCGTGGACATAATCAACCAACGAGCTACACACTCGATATAAATACGCAAGACGTCCTCGATATCAGCATTGTTAACGGAATCCCTGGATCGACACTGCGGAAGTCATACACGTGCTCTCATCTTATCACTACCCTGTGGTGTTTTCATCAGCGTTTTAATTCCAATCACCAGGCACCTTAAAATCCTCAAAGAGTAATTGGGATGAATATCGGCGACAGATGAGACGAAAACTAGAATAATACAGTCGACCCCAGCACCACCGCAAGCAATGGAGCAGCGTTATCCTCCACTCGGAGGTACAGATCGCTAAGCGGAGGCAGTCCCACAGTTAATTCTCCAACTTCTCAACAGGCTCAATAATGAATGGTGCCTTAAGAAACAAAGAGCAATGAAGACCAGAGTGAATCTCTTACAGCAGTAGATAAACAAGGCCCTGACTGAGCATCGAAATAGTTGGTGACCTCCATTCAACTAAACGGCTCAGCATTAGATCTCGCTCCTTTCTTCATGAAGACACCGACCAGACTGCCACCATTAACAGAGCTCAATGGGCAGGCTTACACCTCGGCTGATAAGCCAATGCCATTGCTGATGTGTTTTGAAAATAACTTCGACCTCATGGCAGAACTAAGCAACGCCGACGAAATAGTACTGGTGGAGGAAGGACTGACCGAAAATCTCGCAGATGACTCAAAATACAAAGCCCAGAAGATCGGAGGAATCATCGAGAAGAGAATCCTGAGAAGTCTTAAACACCAGAAAAGCAAGAAAGCACACGGAAGAAACCAAATCAGCGCAAAGGCGCTCAAGGAGCTGCCTCAAGTAGCCGTTATATGTGTAAGCCGCACATCGTTACCCAGAAAAGCTATATCTCAGCTTGGAAGAGAGCCGTTATCAGAACTGTATCAAAGCCGGGGAGAAACTATGCGTATTCTTAAAGCTAGAGGCCTACCAGTGACTTCGCATCGGGAAATACAAGCAGACGATTCGGTATTCTTCTGCAAGCACGGACGACCAGATATTATAAGAATAAGACTTCAGCATGACTCCAGGGATACCTAAAGATGGACAACATACTGGCGGATTAAGTTAAATGTCACTAAAATTCACGTGATTGTCAAAAAAATGGTTCAAATGGCTCTGAGCACAATGGGACTCAACTGCTGTGGTCATAAGTCCCCTAGAACTTAGAACTACTTAAACCTAACTAACCTAAGGACAGCACACAACACCCAGCCATCACGAGGCAGAGAAAATCCCTGACCCCGCCGGGAATCGAACCCGGGAACCCGGGCGTGGGAAGCGAGAACGCTACCGCACGACCACGAGATGCGGGCCCACGTGATTGTCCTCACGAAGCAACGACCACAAGCTATTATAGATATAATTCTCTTCGAAGCCCCAGAACCATACAATCCGACTACAAAAATTTGATGCACAGCAGAATAGTAATTAAGTGCTGGAGTGAAATTTTGTTGGAACCTACTGCTAAGTAGAGCACGCCCGTCGAGTACGCAGTGGTGGTGCAAAAAGTGTGAGTGCTCGGAAGAAATGAAGTACAAGCAAGAAGTGAGCTCATAGCCGCAGGGTGTGCGATAGAGAACGTCAGGAACAACTCATGAAGCACTTAGGCGACAACGCAGAGCAGACACAACGCTCTTCTGTAACAGGGCTACGTATAGTAACTCCACAACTTCCCCACAGGGGTGACGCAACAACCTTTTTCAGGCTGCAAACTTTGCATAAAGGAACGCTCTGAAATTAAACGTTAGACTAACCAAGAGCGCTAGAAAACGGGAATATATTCGGTCACCAGTACGAGGGGAATCACGTCATTGACTGTTATAAATCCCTCGGTTTCCTGCCTCTCACTCTTTCGTTATGACTGATATTGATGGAAGGCCAGCCCTACCATAAGGGGCAGTCAAACGAAAACCGAACACCCGCCACAATGGGAGTCTTGAACGGTGCCGTTCAAATGTAATCATCACACACGTTAAAACATTTATCCCAGTGGGACATGTGACAATTAACTCCTGTTCTGTAGACAGCGGTCGCCCGCTGACAAATCCACAATCGCACCGTCTCTTGCACTTCCTCGTCCGACTGAAGACGAAGTCCTCACATGTCCTTCTTCAGGTCGCCAAAGCTGTCAAAATCACACAGTGAAAGATACCGGCTGAACGGAGGAATCACTGAAGCGGCGTCCTGGTCCGGTTGGCAATGTGGGTTGATGTTTAGTTTGTGGGGCGCTCAGCTGCGCGTTCATCAGCGCCCGTACAACGTCCCAGACTTTTCACATTCCAATGTTTTAAGCAGTCCAATCTAGCCACTATCACGAATGATGATGATGATGAGACGAGGACAACACAAACACCTAGTCCCCGTGCAATGTGGGGGCGGGCGTTAACGTGTGATAGAATGCTTCCGCCCGACAGTATTCCTCGTCATTTTGACGGTTGGAGCGTTGCATTTTCTGCTAAGTGTCTTCATAGCGCTGCGCATTGATTGCGCTTACACGCTCGAGGAACGAGCAGTGGCCCGTGAAGTTGAAGAAGAAGGTCATCGTGACCTTACCGGAACTTGTGCGAACAGCTTTAGATTTCTTTGGCGGGAGAGATGTGGGATGTTTCTACTGTTGACTTTGCCGTTTGTCCTTGGGTTGTTGGAGTGCTTTGGATGGAAGCTGTATTAGTGTTGGATGACTAGTAAAAACTTTAACTGTATAAGTTTTTATTTATTGCTGTACATATTCAATTAATTTTGATTACAGTCATAATTACGTATTCTACTCTAGTATGTTTCTGGATCTATTTCTTTTTTCCTCTTAGTAATTCCCAACTTTATTGCTTCATTACTTGCTGAGCAACCTTAAAGTATGTATTGTAGTGTATCGAACTGTGGACCTAGAAACGAGGGAGAGGCTTCGTCCCCGCCGTAGCCTCAGTGGTATACATCCCCACGACAGGCTACAGCAGTTCTCTCACCCCACCGCCGCCACACAACGAACCCAGATTGATTGTGCGGTTCGGCCCCCAGTGGACCCTCCGGGAACGTCTCACAGCAGTCGTGTGTAACCCCAATGTTTCCGAGGTAGAGCAAATTATGGTGTACTCGTACGTGAAGAAAGTTTTTGCGCAGCAATCGCCGACATAGTGTAACTGAGGCGGAATAAGGGAACTATTTTTTTTTTTTTTTTTTTTTTTTTTGTGTGTGAAATATTATAGGACCTAACTGGTAAGGTCATCAGTCCCTAAGCTTACACACTCTAACGTTCCCTGGCAGCACACAGCACACACACTATTAACAAACTGAAATGACATTTAATTGTACTATGTACGCCGCTATGAAGCAATTCGTACATACTGTAATTGTTTAACAAAAAATATTATTTAATTTTGTATAAAGGACGTTGGTTACTATTGTAATATTTTCTGTAATAATATTCTCGATGTATTTATGATTGTAATATTTCTATACTCATAATGTAATTACGAAATATGTTAATATCTGCGATGAAAAAATGTAAAATATAGCCACAGAGGAAAATAATGTTGTAAGATTACAAAGAGATATTCATAATCAGCAATCGTATAAATAGCACTACATAATGTGCATTCTTTGTCGTCTTCCTCGAGAGCTGAGAGAGAGAGGAACCTATGACGTAGCATTATATGAATGAGTAGACTTCTTTTCTCTGTATCTAACATTAGCCGCCATTAGAGGAGAAATTATAAAGGTGTGTAATTTTAATTATTGTTATGGTCTAAATACATTACAATTTATCAAAATTGTGTATTACTAATGTAAATTAGCTTGCCCATGTCATCTATAACATTTCTTTAAAGAATTTTCAGTACTTTTAGCGATTATCGTTGGTGTTGCTGGGCTGTGCCGCGGCCGAACGATTTGCAGCGGTGGCACATTTAAAAAATTGTTCCGCTATAAAATTAACCAAACCCGTAAATCGGGAGCAAGTAAAATTAGCAGTGAATTACGAAATATTTTTCGTTTACAGCGATCCTGAGACCGACTGAATTTCTTACTAAATATTTAAAAACCCACTGCACCTAGAAAATATGTGCCAAGGCCGAAATACGTAAAAAATTTAATTTAAATAATTTTCAAAGTCATAAATGTTATTAATCAGTTAGTTTGAATTTATCAGCATGAGAGGGTTGCTAAAGTTCATGTAATTTTAAATGTGCTTAATTCTGTCTAAATGAATTTTTATTACCACACGTAAAGAAAGGGGTTCTACAACAAAGTTCGTACTGAAAGGGTAAATAACAAAAATATTTAAAGCCATTTCTTCCCCATTTTCATCCATTCATTTTACATTATATATATATATATATATATATATATATATATATATATATATATATATATATTTTTTTTTTTTTTCATCAAAACACTACTTAACCTAAATTATCCTAAGGACAAACACACGCATCCATGCTCGAGGGAAGACTCGAACCTCCGTCGGGACCAGGCGCACAGTCGACGAGTGCAGCGCCTGAGACCGCTCGGCTAATCCCGCGCGGCGAATAAGGGAAACCAGCCCGCATTCGCCCAGGCAGATGGAAAACCGCCTTAAAATCCATGCACAGACTGTCCGGCACACCGCCTGGAAAGCAGCGCGTTAGACCGAACGGCTAACCGGGCGGGCATTCTTGAAGTTCGATTGGTTACCAGAATGAAAACAAGCGTCCTTGTCGCTATCCAAAATTGGTAATTCAAAATGTCTGCAAACTTTTCGTTTCAGTCAATCCGGAATCGTCGTTTAAGCATCATTTAGTCGACGCAAAATGACTCCAAGCTAAGTTTGCTCTCATATTTATTTCTTTTGGTGTGCATATAATCGTAGCCCGAAGTGCAAGAACTCAATGGCTTCTACGACGTAAATACTAATTTTCACAATTTTCTTTACGCCACTGCGATTATATACAAATTAAGTCTTATTACATGAGCATTATTATTTGTTAATACGACTTTAATCTTTGGGATATAGTGGGGCGAGGGGAGGATTGATATTATTAGTTGAGGAACTAATAATGCGTATTATTATAATGCGATCGTTAGGAATTTATTGCTGATACCTCTCGATGATTAGAACAATATCTTATGATTGATGTAAAACAAAACTCAGAACCATTAAAATAAACTAGATAACTTGAAGTAAAACATAAATCACATATCTGTGATATGAAGCCATCTTTCCAGAAAACACAGAATTCAACAGCAGAATACAGGTTCTTAAATAAAATGTCGGCGATTTAGTGACAGCTATAGAGGTTTTCATGCGAGTGGCGGTGGCAGGGCCATTTCGTGATTGCTGGAAGTGGGCGTGGCCACAGGGAAGCCCATATCAAGCGCATTACGCAGAGATGACGCAAGACGACGTGGTTGTGACAAAGGCAGGCTCATGAGATAAATATGTAGTGGAAGGTTGCTTAATCTGTCACCAGACAAAGACAATCCAGACCAGTTAAAAACTCATCAGAACAGATGTTATAATAGGTTACTCACATTGAGGAAAAACGTCGGCTGCATGTCATTTCATGACATGATGACAAAGGAAACCATCACAGAAAGAATTACTCACGTAGAAAGCTTCATTGCCTCTTGAAAACAATGAGTTTCAATGTATAGGTGAGACAGCATACCTTTCCGAGAAATTACTGATCACACTATAATAACATTAGCATAAACATAAAACTTGTATGTGCTTAAAACATTAAATATAATTTTATCACGTTTTTATATAACTGTACTGTAACTGCAATTATGATTTACAGTTCGACGATGCAATTTTAAAAGTAACGTATTGCAACTACACTCCTGGAAATGGAAAAAAGAACACATTGACACCGGTGTGTCAGACCCACCATACTTGCTCCGGACACTGCGAGAGGGCTGTACAAGCAATGATCACACGCACGGCACAGCGGACACACCAGGAACCGCGGTGTTGGCCGTCGAATGGCGCTAGCTGCGCAGCATTTGTGCACCGCCGCCGTCAGTGTCAGCCAGTTTGCCGTGGCATACGGAGCTCCATCGCAGTCTTTAACACTGGTAGCATGCCGCGACAGCGTGGACGTGAACAGTATGTGCAGTTGACGGACTTTGAGCGAGGGCGTATAGTGGGCATGCGGGAGGCCGGGTGTACGTACCGCCGAATTGCTCAACACGTGGGGCGTGAGGTCTCCACAGTACATCGATGTTGTCGCCTGTGGTCGGCGGAAGGTGCACGTGCCCGTCGACCTGGGACCGGACCGCAGCGACGCACGGATGCACGCCAAGACCGTAGGATCCTACGCAGTGCCGTAGGGGACCGCACCGCCACTTCCCAGCAAATTAGGGACACTGTTGCTCCTGGGGTATCGGCGAGGACCATTCGCAACCGTCTCCATGAAGCTGGGCTACGGTCCCGCACACTGTTAGGCCGTCTTCCGCTCACGCCCCAACATCGTGCAGCCCGCCTCCAGTGGTGTCGCGACAGGCGTGAATGGAGGGACGAATGGAGACGTGTCGTCTTCAGCGATGAGAGTCGCTTCTGCCTTGGTGCCAATGATGGTCGTATGCGTGTTTGGCGCCGTGCAGGTGAGCGCCACAATCAGGACTGCATACGACCGAGGCACACAGGGCCAACACCCGGCATCATGGTGTGGGGAGCGATCTCCTACACTGGCCGTACACCACTGGTGATCGTCGAGGGGACACTGAATAGTGCACGGTACATCCAAACCGTCATCGAACCCATCGTTCTACCATTCCTAGACCGGCAAGGGAACTTGCTGTTCCAACAGGACAATGCACGTCCGCATGTATCCCGTGCCACCCAACGTGCTCTAGAAGGTGTAAGTCAACTACCCTGGCCAGCAAGATCTCCGGATCTGTCCCCCATTGAGCATGTTTGGGACTGGATGAAGCGTCGTCTCACGCGGTCTGCACGTCCAGCACGAACGCTGGTCCAACTGAGGCGCCAGGTGGAAATGGCATGGCAAGCCGTTCCACAGGACTACATCCAGCATCTCTACGATCGTCTCCATGGGAGAATAGCAGCCTGCATTGCTGCGAAAGGTGGATATACACTGTACTAGTGCCGACATTGTGCATGCTCTGTTGCCTGTGCCTATGTGCCTGTGGTTCTGTCAGTGTGATCATGTGATGTATCTGACCCCAGGAATGTGTCAATAAAGTTTCCCCTTCCTGGGAAAATGAATTCACGGTGTTCTTATTTCAATTTCCAGGAGTGTATAAGAAGACATGTTTGTTACCCTAATGTATGATAACAAAATGAATGTATTAATGAAGCAAATTTTGACTGAATTTAATACGAATTCAATACTTTCTAAAATAAGAATTCTTAAATGATATTTTGTGTGTGTGTGTGTGTGTGTGTGTGTGTGTGTGTGTGTGTGTGTGTGTGTGTTTGTGCCTTAGGTGCGCTCAACGTCGAGGTTATCAGGGCGCATACAGTGCGCTCAGTCTCTCCCAATCTCACCCATAATCGCCCGCACCACCATACTAGCTCACATCTTGTAAGACAGCGATAAAATGGGGAGGTGTTAAATAATCTTTCTAACTAGTTGCTTTGTGCGTACACTACATACTAATGAAGGTATTTACAATATTTCATAACTTGGTTCTCTTAACATATCACGTTAAATACTGGGAGAAGCCCAAATATTGAGTCTGTCTTCAACCATTGGCCTTCGAAGCCTATTTTTGATCAACTTAAATTCTTAGAATGACCTTCTTCCACTGATGTCTGTCATCGTAAGTGATACATATATTTTTAGAGTGATTTCGATGTTAGGTAAACATGCTTGACGCTTAACGGGTGTCGACTTCGATGAAATGAAGTATGCAAAGAAAAGACCTTTCCTAAAGTCGCACTCATTTCAAACTGCTTAACTTCCGGTGACCATTCTCCTAAAAGTCTTCGCTGTTTCGTCAACTGAAGGGCTAAGCGTTTGACCCGTTTCCAGTGGTAATTTGGTGCTACGGAGCGCGTCGTATGATACGATAATGTTGACTTAATTCGTATCAGCTACCCAGTAAAAAATTCAGCCGAATAATTGCGTACAAAATAATTACGTTTATAAAATTTTTTGAAACATTTTTCCTTGTTTCTATTAGAAAGTCAGCGGTTATAACAAATTTTAATTTTTTTTAATGAAACAGGCCCAACCACACAAATATGTTTATTTATTTACTGGTAATCGGTTTCGACCACTGTTTTGTTCATCATCAGGCAGCTTACTCCATAGGAATCCGGCGAGGGGTAGGTGCCGCTCTAAGGGGCATGTAGCCACTGCAGAGCTGTTTTATTATAAAAAAATTAACTACGTTAATATCTTTCACGATGATAAGGGGACGTGCACCACAGAATTGTAACAAAGAGATTTTTTGTTTTAAATTTTTGGTGTGTGGACCTCGAGGCAGCCTCAATACCCTGCGCTTAGATGCGACCCTATCGGACCGAATGGGAGCGAGCGCGAATAGACGATTCGCCAGTGTTCACTACCATTCGCTTGTACTTGTGGACATGCATTAACGAAGGATGCTCAAAAGTAATACCTCCGAATTTTTATTTGAAGACTCTTGAAGGTTTTTAAATGAAAGGAACTTTATTAACAGTTTTCATCTTTATTCTTCACGTCTACATATTCGCAGCCCTCCGTTGCTGCAGAGCTCCGATCTGTAGCTTGTAACATGGCGGTATGTAGTGCCACTATGCCTGTGCGTGAGAAACGGTGTGCTGTAATCGAGTTTCGAATTCGAAGAGTTTTCCACACATGGAGCACCCACTGCTTCAGCATGACAATGCCAGACCACACACGAGCGCTACGACATCTGCAACAATCCGTCCCCTTTGGTTCACTGTCATAGATCACCTTGCATACGGTACCGATATGGCCCCATCCAATTTTCGTCTGTTCCCAAAACTTAAAGAACACTTTCGAGGATTTCGCTTAGGTAGAGATGAAGTACTGCAGACAGAGGTGAGATTGTGGCTACGTCAACAAAGTCAAACTTTCTACTGTGACGGTATCGAGAAATTGGTCTCTCGTTCGCAGAAATAAGTTCAAAAATAAAAATGTAGAATGTTAATAACGTCCGTTTCATTTAAAAAGATTGAAGAGTTTTCACATAAAAAAATTCGGAGGCATTACTTTTGAGCATGCCCTCGCACACTGGAGGATACGGAAGAGCATACCATGCAGACCCTGCGAACGTCGCGCGATCTTTTTTAAGTGTTAATAGTCGCTACGCAGCTTTCACTCGATGCAACAGTTGCTGCAGCCGCAATGAAAATATGTGATGTTTAGGTAGGGTTATTTTGTTTGGTCTGCGCGCTGTCTTTGAGGGAGTCAGCAAAATCACCTAGGAAAGGAAAAGTGTAGGTGTCTGAATTTACACGCAATTATGAAATGCGTGGAGAAAATTGATTCTGTTAAGAAATTTACAGTGACTGTAGTCTTATAAATATAAAAAGAATATTCCTGTACAGACCTTACAAGTACATTCCAACCGACTTCTTTTTTTAAAATAAACTGCAGGTTCTAAGTATAGCGACAATAAATTGAAGCCTTAAATAATACGGAGATTACCTGATTACACATCTACAACTTACCTCCAAATACACTGCCGGAAGAAAATTAGTACACCCTCTTAAAGATTTCCAGTTCACCAAGATTTGTTGTTGCAACAGTTCATATGGAGTACATGAACTGATTTCATATACAGATAAATAACGCAAGCGGTTCTGAGGTACCAGGTATCGACTGATGCTGAAACACCCATAATAGTACGTGAAGTAGCCTCCACGAGCGGCACTGCAGGCGCTGACTCTGGCAGCCAGTCTATCGTGCAGGGGACAAATACTGTCCTGGGATATACACTACTGGCCATTAAAGTTGCTACACCACGAAGACGACGTGCTACAGAAGCGAAATTTAACCAACAAGAAGAAGATGCTGTGATATACAAATGATTAGCTTTTCAGAGCATTCACACAAAGTTTGCGCCGGTGGTGACACCTACAACGTGCTGACATGAGGAAGGTTTCCCACCGATTTCTCATACACAAACAGCAGTTGACCGGCGTTGCCTGGTGAAACGTTGTTGTGATGCCTCGTGCAAGGAGGAGAAATGTTTCCATCATCTTTCCGACTTTGATAAAGGTCGGACTGTAGCCTATCGTGATTGCGGCTTATCGTATCGCGACATTTCTGCTCGCGTTCGTCGAGATCCAATGACTGTTAGCAGAATATGGAATCGGTGGCTTCAGGAGGGTAATACAGAACGCCGTGCTGGATCCCAACGGCCTCGTATGACTAGCAGTCGAGAAGACAGGCGTCTTATCCGCATGGCTGTAACGGATCGTGCAGCCACGTCTCGATCCCTGAGTCAACAGATGGGGACGTTTGCAAGACAACAACCATCTGCACGAACAGTTCGGCGACGTTTGTAGCAGCAAGGACTATCAGCTCGGAGACCATGGCTGCGGTTACCCTTTTACGCTGCATCACAGACAGGAGCGCCTGCGATGGTGTACTCAACGACGAACCTGGGTGCACCAATGGCAAAACGTCATTTTTTTCGGATGAATCCAGGTTATATTTACAGCATCATGATGGTCGCATCCGTATTTGGCGACATCGCGGTGAACGGACATTGGAAGCGTGTATTCGTCATCGCCATACTGGCGTATCACCCGGCGTGGTGGTATGGGGTGCCATTGGTTACACGTCTCGGTCACCTCTTGTTCGCAATGACGGCACTTTGAACAGTGGACGCTACATTTCAGATGTGTTACGACCCGGGGACTGATGACCACAGCAGTTTAGTCCCATAGTGCTCAGAGCCATTTGTTTCGACCCGTGGCTCTACCCTTCATTCGATCCCTGCGAAACCCTACATTTCAGCAGGATGATGCACGACCGCATGTTGCAGGTCCAGTACGGGGCTTCCTGGATACAGAAAATGTTCGACTGCTGCCCTGGCCAGCACATTCTCCAGATCTCTCACCAATTGAAAACGTCTGGTCAATGGTGGCCGAGCAACTGGCTCGTCACAATACGCAAGCCACTACTTTTGATGAACTGTGGTATCGTGTTGAAGCTGCATGGGCAGCTGTACCCGTACACGCCATTCAAGGTCTGTTTGACTCAATGCCCAGGCGTATCAAGGCCGTTACTACGGCCATAGGTGGTTGTTCTGGGTACTGATTTCTCAGGATCTATGCACCCAAATTGCATGAAAATCTAATCACATGTCGGTTCTAATATATTTGTCCAATGAATACCCGTTTATCATCTGCATTTCTTCTTGGTGTAGCAATTTTAATGGCCAGTAGTGTATTATATCACGCCTGCTCGATCTGTTCAGTTAGTTCTCTAAGAGTCGTTGTTTGACGAGTTGCAAGAGTCACTTTTCGTCCCATTGTATCCCACACGTGCTCGATTGGAGACAAACTCAGAGATCGTGCTGGCCAGGGAAGTTGCTGCACGTCTTGCAGAGCACGTTGAGTTTTACGGGCAATGTGCGGGCAAGTAATATCCTTTTTGATCAACACATCATCTCCCTGTGGCAAGAATGGGTCTAAAGACACTTTTGCACGTACCAAGCGCTGGTTAGCGTCCCCTCCAGGAACACCAGTCGTGAACGAGAGTTATAGCTAATTGTCCCCCAGACCATAAGGCCTGGGTGAGGTCAGTTTATCTTAGAAGAATGCACCCTACGAGACAGCGCTCACCAGGTGTACGTCGTATGCGTAAACGACCATTACTTGCGTGCAGGCAAAATCTGATTTCATCGCTGAAGACCACGGCGCACCATTTCAGCTTCCAAGTGAACCTGTGACGCACCAGTCGAGACGACCACTTTGATGGTGTGACGTGAGTGGTAGACAGGCCATAGGGGTGCGTGGCTGTAGTCCCACTGCTAATAACCGTTTCGCAACAGAACCTAATCTAACCTTACCTAACCTAACCTAACCTAACCTTACCTAACCTAACCTACCCTGTGGTGTGGTAGCTGTACGATCTGCCACCGCTGCCTTTATCAGCATCATTGCACAACTAACGCAAAACGCCGAACTTCTGTGGCAATTCCTCGAAAGGACTATCCCGCCACTTGGAGGACCCCTTTCTGATTCGCCCAGTTGACTGTGAGAAGCACGTGTGCGTCTCTGTAGCTTGGTTGCCTGCTTGCTTCACACGTTTGAACCACACTGAAACTTCTGGCTGTGCGCATTCCCTATTAAAGGTTTGGCACAGACGGCGCTCTGGTAGCTATGCCACTGTGCAATCTCACCAGTTGCGAAATAGTCGCGTATACGAAAAGTGATTCAACACTGTGAAATGTTTTTTATTTCCAGTCTTTGATTATAATATCAATTCTTTTGACGATGACCGGTTTCAGTCCGTAATGACCATCCTCAGATCTTTTCTACACCACGTCCTAAAGTGATAAGGCCATGGCGTAGAAAAGATCTGAGGATGGTCATTACGGACTGAAACCGGTCATCGTCAAAAAAATTGATATTGTGATCAAAGACTGGAATAAAAAACATTTGACTGTGCAATCTGTAGGCGGGCGATGATGGAACTATTATCAGCACATCTACTATCCCCATGTGGCATATGCTGACACTGGATCGAAAGCTACATCGTCTTCCCAGGCGCACAATTTTTTTCGGCAGTATATTTATAAGTTTGTCTTTACTGGTATTGGTATTTCGTTAATCATGACGTGTACAACTTTACACTTACGTATATTAAAAGATAGTTACTATTCTTTGCATCATGCTGACATTTTCTTAAGCTCTAACTGGATGATAGTATAAGCTTTCTAGGCTAAAGTTTTATTACAAATATTGTGTAATTTACGAATAGTCTGATATTGCAACTAATATCATCCGCAAAGTCGTAAATGAACAACAATGATATCTGTTGAACTTCACTTGTGACCTCTTGACTTTATTTCAGTATATGTGGATGACTCTTCATCCAGAATAAAGTACTAAGTCCTGCCTGTCAAAAAATTTTCACTTCAGTCACATACCTGTTAAATATGCAATAATCGATGTGTTAATTTTTGTAGAAATCGGTGCGATACTGATTAAAAATGCGTTCAACAAGTCTAGAAATGCATAATCCACCTACTGACCCACCCACGACAGCTAAGGTTTCGTGTAAGATGAGTTGCGTATCATATGAAGTTTCCAGAATCTGTCCTTGTTTCCATAAAGATTGTTATAGATAACTCACTGTGTGGATAACTCACTGTCTTCTAACTCAGGCCTCCCGCGGTGGTCGTGCGGTTCTAGGCGCTCCAGTCCGGAGCCGCGCTGCTGCTACGGTCGCAGGTTCGAATCCTGCCTCGGGCATTGATGTGTGTGATGTCCTTAGGTTAGTTAGGTTTTATTAGTTCTAAGTTCTAGGGGACTGATGACCACAGCAGTTGAGTCCCATAGTGCTCAGAGCCATTTTTTTTTTCTAACTCAGAATATGTTCTAGAAGTGTACTGCAAATAGGAGTGAGTGATACAGAACGGAAAGTGTATCGATCATGTCTACTGTATTTTTAGTAAATAGGTGTGACAGAGCCTCTTTCTTGATCGAAGGACACATGTTCATCCATAAGGGATCATCGGTAAGTTAGGGTAAATATTGGAGCTAACTCAATTGCAAATTCTGCATGAACTGTAACCGGATTTCCATAAGGAACGGTTGTTTTCAATTTCCCCCAAGTTGTTTACAGCAGATTCAAAATAAGATAAGTGTAGCTTGAAAATGTTGTTACTACATCAAGTTACTTAAACAGTTGCCAACGGACATTAGGAGTTATACCAACTCCAATTATTCCAGAACGAATATTCTCGTAGAACTTTTTTATGCGCCCTATTCTTTGTGCGAGGACCCTGATTCGATTTCCGGTACCCGTAATGCCAGGAATTTTTCGTCGGTGGTGGGACTAGTGCGGGGTGCACTCATCCTCGAGAGGCCAACTGAAAGCTACTGGACCGATTAGCAGAGGTTTCAAGGTCAACGAACCCGAAGACGTTCGGGAGATTGGTATGCTGACTACATGCTCCTCCACACCGCATCCGAAGACGCCATTGGCACAGAATGACACGGCGGTCAGCGGGGTCCGATTGGCACGTCTAGGGCCAGAAGACGGACTTTACCTTTTGACTTATTCTTTGTGCGTAAATAGAACCTTGAAGCGGAATGTCATTTCACTCGAATTTATCTACAGGAAGCATAGAAGGTAAACTACGGTTTTGACTGAACATATGTGTGTAGGATTTATACTATGTAATTTCCCATTCGAGTTATTTTATAAAGTTGTTCTCATCCAAATGATTTGTTGGAACACCGCAGAGCTTTGAGAGGAATGGTCCTAAATAGAGTCGGTATTCTCTTGGCTTCCTCCGATCTATGAAATGACGTAACAATCGAATTACAGGGGACCTGTCATAGAATAAGGTGCAGCTTGGGGTTTTTCACACGTACACATCATTGTCAGAGGTTAAAGAAGAACTGATATAGATTTTTGAACTTCCTTTTGTCGGGCAATTGCTATGATGAACATTTTTTTCCCACAGGAACTGGAATTGGAGACACTCAGGCTGAGAGCAGCCTTGTTATCAACCATTAGCAGGCGGATACTCTCCTGGGAGACCACTTCAGAATATGACGAAAAATATCGGCACAGTCTCGTGGGTGCAGTGGACTTTGCTTACAGCAGTGCGCTGATGATGTTGGAGGCGACGCCGGGTGGCTTGCGTGGGGGCAGTTCCGATGGCGAGCACAATATCGCGAGCTGGGATATCCGCACAATGGCCCGGCCCGGGGCAATGAGGGCAGATTAAATGAATCGCACTCCACCGAATCCATTACCCCGCGTCTCTAGTGCCCTGACTCTCAGATACCTTGCGTTCCAGAGCTGAATTTCGCTGCACAATGTCGACAACATTGAGTCTCCCCGGAGCTAGCGCCGAGTCTCTCGTTCTACAGCTTTCCAACGTTTCTTGTTGCAACTGCATCTGCGTCAATACTTCGTAAGCTGCCTTACAATGTTTGCCAGAGAGTACCTGAGCTACTGTCGTCCTGTTTCCCATTTCCTGTTCCATTCACGAATGGTGCGCTGAAAAATGACGTTCGGTAATCCTACGTATGTGCTCATATTTCTCAGATATAAGTTATATATGGGAGGAAGTAATATGTTTATTCAGTCTTCTTGGAAGATACGTTCTCGGAATTTTTACAGTAACCCTCACCGTGATGCGCAACAACTTCCTTGTAACTTCTGAATGTGGCGTTGAATAATTAACTCAGAGAAAATGTTGAAGCTTTCATAATGATGGAAGATTATGCAGAAATCAGCTGCTGAGACTTTCTAAAAGGAATGGAAATTCTATTTATTCCTTTTTCATTCATTTATTTATCAATTCAGCATAATTATTGTTTTCCAACTTATTTGTTTACTATTTCTGTGTCCGTTCGTGTATGAACAGGTACGGAAACACCCCAACTGGAACCTGGTGATATATGACTGAACAAGTAGTTTACTCATGGTCGAATAGTATACTTTGGCATACATCTCGATTTTCGCATTCGTATGCCCGCAGTTAGAGCCCAGTCGCTAATAAATTAGCTGCAATTAAACTGGGGGACAATCTATGAAACCGTATGGATAAAGAAATGAAAATAACGGAATGAATAATATTTAATACCCTCTCAGAAGCCCCGATACGCTTTCGCATTTGCGTATCAAATCCCTAACGAAACGTGCGCCCTTTTTCGGATCGATCTATAAATCCTATCAACTAAAAGGCCTGTACTGATGACGATTCCAAACATTTCTGACGAACAAGGCGTTTGTTTGTAAACGCCTTTGTATGAGAGTTGCATTGCTTTGGTAGTGTTACCATAAATCTCACACTCACGTCTACCTCTCCTAAAATTACAGTGTGGGCAAAATAAAACTGACCCGTAAAAATATCAGCATATGTGATGTACATGTACAGCCAAACAAATAATTACAATTTCAGAAAAATTGGATGATGCGGCTTGGCATTAATTTATAGAGTTGTTGAATGTCCTCCTGAGGGATATCGTGTCAAATTCTGTCCAGTTGCTGCGTTACAACGTCGAAATCCCGCGATTGTTGTAGAGTCCTGCCAACAATGTTCCAAACATTCTCAACTGGGGAGACATCAGGCGACCTTGCTGGCCGAGGTACGGTTTGGCAAGCACGGAGGCAAGCGGTAAAAGCTCTCACCGGGCATTATCTTGCTGAAATGTAAGCCCAGGATGGCTTGGAATTAAGGACATCAAAACGGGGCATGAAATATCGTCGATGTACCGCAGTGCAGTAAGGGTGCCAAAGGGGTCCTGCAATGAAAAAAATGGCACTCCAGATCATCACTCCTGGTTTCCGGTCCGTATGGCGCCCGACGGTCAGGTTGGTATCCCACAGTTGTCTGGGGCATGTCCAGACAAGTTTTCTGGCGGGGTATCACTGATTGGAACATAATTGTCTTCAATGATGTGTACCGCTTCGAACTGAGCTCCGATGCCCAGCGAAGACGTGTCTAGAGGTGCCCCAACATCATTGGTATGCCAACCCGACTGTCGCCCGCCAGACGGCCCGACTACCAGGAGTCATGGTCTGGGGTATCATTTCTTTTCGCAGCAGGACACCTTTGATTGTCAGCCGAGGCAAGTCGACGATATTCTACTTCCCGTGTTGTTGCCCTGCAAGGCAGCCCATCCTGGGCTTACATGGCAGCAAGATAAGGCCCTTCTGCACACAGCAAGAGTTTCTACTGCTTGTGTTCGTGCTTGTCATGCCGCACATTGGTCAGCAAGGTCGCCAGATCTCTCCTCAGTTGAAAACGTTTGGATCATTACAACCTGCTCGAAATTTTGACAATCTAACGATTAGAGCATAAAACAATTAAAGCCGTTGCGAAAATAAAAGTAAAAACTCACATTGAAAGGGTCATAAACATTAAAAGACATAAACAACATTCTAATGACGCAGTTAATTAACTGTACTCCAACTGTCAGTTAATTATGCACGAGATTCATATATCATCATGCAAACTACTATAGACCATTTTAGTACAAACCATAAGTAAAATTTAATGCTTGAGTAAATGTGACTGATATCAAAGTTCGTGTCCAAGTCTGGTGCAAAAATACCCCAGTTTATGAACTATAAATTGAATGGAATTTTAGCGAAGCTTGACTGAAAGTTGGTGATAGGACTTTTGATGTTAAATTAAAGTACTGCTCAATTCTATCAGACAAATGATTTATTCTGCGATTCGTGTTGTGAACACAAAGATACAAGTTTAATTAAATGGTTTACAGCGTACGAAGTTTCCTGTAAGAGCGCTCGATTGGACATCAAGAAATATATTCGGTGTTTAGATACTTTTTTGTTTCTAAAACACAGAAATTGTTGCAAAGAGGGAAGAAGACTACATAAAGCATCGTTATAGTGTGTGGGCAAGAAAATATACTGTTTCTAAATAGATTTTCTAATCTACAGTGAAGCTGTAGGCTGATGATCTTTTATTAACAGATTCGGGAACTGACGTAGAAGTACACCACAGTGCTATCTAGATGACTTTCCGCTCTAGCTTTAATCTTGAAAAATGCATTCTGAGAGTGAGTTAGTTACCTGTTTATTTCACGATAACGGCAAGGGTCGTTAATCTTCGAATAATTTACACTCCAACCAAGTTTAATGCCTTAGTGAAACAGTTTCATGAACTTACAGTGGGTAGCCTTGTAATAAAACGACGACTCCATAAAATTCACAGGCACGTAAATAGGCAATTATTTAATTTTGGCGGCTTTTGTTTGGTTGAAACGACGACCTCTTTCTGAAGAATATTTTCAACGCTTTAATTTTTAAGTGGCTGAAATGGATAATAATTTCTTCACCTATTCATTAGTAGTTGTTGGTCAAAAGGGTTTGAAATGCTAGATGTAGCATTCTGTGAAAGCTGCAGGAAAATAGGACACATGCATTTACTATGACTCCACTTTTAACTATTAAAATTATCGTCATGTTGCACACATTGGGTGTGTTTGAGAAAAATAATACTTCAATGTGAAAATTTTAATATCTGTCGAAGTCAAGAATACGTTTTCGAAACAGTGGCTTATCAGCATACAGTGTAAGAAGTGATACGCAATTTGCCGTAAAACAATGACATTTTGTGGTAGGCTGGAACCCACATCCACATAAAAATATTATTTTCCCACTGTAATAGGGCAGTTTTCCTGTAACGATATGAGAAACCAGTTTTGGAATGGAGTGTTTTTCAACGTACTGCGTCCATTTTGGAAATGTTTGTACTCACACATGTCAACATTTAGGGCGAAACAAAGATGTGACTACGAATTTCATTTCTTGTTTTCATTCGACTGCGTTAAATAACGTTATTTATCTTTCGTATTACGGTTTGTTTCAGATTATTTTCGTCTTTTTTATCATTCACAATATATGTTTGCATAGTTTTGAGATATAATTCGTTTAATATCTCAAAAGAACTTTAAATCGCAGAAATGCATGTTACATTTCCGTCCCTTCTAAGTATCAGTATAGGTTTTTCTGTGAGGCTAAGGCAACACCTCCCATTCTATCATTACTGCATTCGCTTTATGTTCTTTCTCATTCTTTGTGTGGTGTAATATTGTTCAGACTTTTTTTATAGATTATTAATGGCTGATTACAATAGCAAATAGTTTTACTGTCGTACTATACTAGCAACACATTACCTGTCAGTATTTTCGATTAAGATACGTTTTCTTCCAAGTGTTTCAGCCAGTTATCATTGAATACTATAAAAGTAAGTGTGTCTTTTTAACGACACGTTCTGTCTAGATAATAAATCAGTACTAGTGTCAGAATTTCGCTTATTTTGTTTGGCAAAACGTTTCAGCACTGTTTTCTCTTCTTTTGCAGCCAAGGTTCTCGTACGCATTTGTAGTATTCTGTAGTGGGAAATTTCATTTTCATCAGAACCCCCATTAACACTGTAATTTCAATCATCACTACGTTATTAATGTCTCGGAGCAGAGCACGGGAGGACCATATAAGGTACATATGTAGGTATATTTGGATCTCATCTTGTCGCTGGCACAACCTCACTAGTCTCATTTGAAGAACAGATTATTTGCTGCAGATATCCTAAAGAAAAATTTAAGATGTATATGACGGAAAAAAATCACAGTGCCAAAAAATTATTAATTTTGAGTAATGAAACTTCGGGAATACATTTGTCTAAGTAACATTGTTGTTGTTGTTGTTGTTGTGGTCTTCAGTCCGAAGACTGGTTTGATGCAACTCTCCATCTTACTCTAGCCTGTGTAAGCCTCTTTTTCTCCTAGTAACAACCTCTGAATCTGCTTACTGTATTTTTCTCTTGGTCTCCCTCTACGATTTTTATCCCCCAAGCTTCCCCCCCAGTACTAAAAAAGGCGGGAAGTAGTTCTAAATAGGGTGTGCGATCGCCGCGGATGGCAATACGTGCTCTACAACGTGCTCACATGGAGGCCACAATGTTAGGAAGGAGTTCGTATAACAGGTCGTTGTTACATGTGGACGGGTTGCAGCATGCCTCACCAACGCACCCCACACGTGCTCGATGGGCAGGACATTCCATTCGCGAAATATCCTCTCGTATTGAGCATCTCCACCAGCGCAATTCGATACCGTTGTGCATTTCATCCTTAAAAATGTAGCGAGGGGAGAATGGATCGCTAAAAAGATGTACATGGGAAAAAGTACAGTTTCGCAATAACGTTGGCCAGTTGGTGTACGCGTTCAACGATTTGGAGGTCATTACTCCCATGCGACATTATGCCTCCACACACCATAACACCTGAACCACCAAAACGTTCATGTTCGACAATGCTAGGCGTATCCTCATATTGCGTGAGGCGGGAAAACTGAATGTACCAAGGAACATTGTCGAACACGATCGTTTTGGTGGTCCAGGTGTTATAGTGATTCTGTACTCCCATGCCCCGCCTTTTTTAATGTGGCGGGGACTATCATAAATTGCGGTGACCTAAATGTAATTATTGTCTTTGAATAAATGTGTCACTTCTGTTCGTCTCATTGCATATTTTTTCAATACCTTCCGAATTATACTGTAGCAGTTCTTTCTATACTGTATATGATCCAAGTTCCATAGAGCTATGTTATTTGCACACCAGTGTTTTTTGTGCCATTACATGTAAAAGAAAGTTACTTGTAAGAATTCATCTTCCACTATTGTAACAATCGCTGTTTTCCATGTACGTATAGATACCAATATCAGATTAAAAGTAACATTTTGAAGTATCATGAACATAAACTAAGCAGTCAGGGTGTTCTTTCATTCAAAATGGAAAGAATAGTGAAGAGATAGTTGCATGCAGTGTCGAACGACAGCCCAGCACAGAAGAACGCTGCGTTGCGTACGCTGATGCCACGAGGTAACTAGAGAAACGATGCTCATAACCTTCAACATGAACTACGCGAACTCTGGACAGTATTCCGTGCGAATGAATACAATAGTAAGAACAACCAACGAGCCACGACGTACAGTGGAGACAAGGCAGAAAAGAAACAGGAGAACGCTTCTTATTGCTAGCTTATCTTACGTGAGAGACGTCAGAGACCGTGTAGGTAATGTGCTGCACCATGAAGGAATGAAGCAAATGTTTCAAGTCAGTAGCAAGATAAGAGGTCTATTGAGGTCTACGAGGGATTCTCTAGATGCTCTCCATGCTGAGAGCGTTTACGAACTTCGGTGTGAATGTTGCGACATCTAAGAAGGTGAAAGCGTGAGACCCACAAGCACGCGCACATCAGTGGACGAAAATTTCATGCTAATAGGGAAACCGCAAACCAGAAACAGCCCAACATCATCTGGACAGTGGCCAATTCAACAGTTTTCAAAAAGCCCCTGTGCATACTTGGTAGCCGACTACAAAGCAGCGGAAAACAAGAGATTCATCAAAATTGCACATATTTGTCACAGGAAGTTATCCGTGGTCCTTACTTATACAAAATGGGCTTATTTTATGTCTGTCGTTGTTTGCTGTTTTTACTTCAGAATGACCGGTTTCGGAAATGTCTCCCAACTTCAGATCCTGTCTCGTTGTTACAAAGTAACCAGTGCTAAAGAAATTGTCAGTTCACCATCAGCAGCTCTTCAAGTCCCAAATTCGACAGCACATACTGTTCCCTGTGAATCACCGGTTAGACCAGCACATGCAATCACCTAATCACAGACGTCTTGACTGTTCAAAGACAAGAGGCCCGTCCACTGATGAGAATAATGACGTCGGTTGTACGTGGCAACACAAATACGGTGTATAGGGAAGACGATGATCAGAACGCAGCAGTTTCGTTTGTCGGAAGAGGACTGCTCCTCAGATGGTTTTATCTTATAGTGTTACAAATAGTTTTGTTGAATACTAAATATAATTTCATTCAATTTGACTTGGAAGCCAACGTCCTTATAACGTGTTTATTTGTTTTATCTGTTCTAGATTTTTCTTCGGTATATGCAGTATCGTAAGTATCGCAGAGGGTTAATGTATATGTATCCTTGCGAAGTGTCACTTTAAAGGATGGCGTTTCATATATGTTAATTCCACTATTTGTATCTGTGACGTGTGGGTAACGTTGAAACATACTCACGGAGAAACGTTATTCATACGAGTGGCCCATACAAGCCGATCCTGTCGCCAGCCAATAATCGTTAACCGATTTAAGGTAGACGCATTCCGATTAGGGCGCGTGATGAGGCTGGTAACGCAGTTTTTCGCCATCGCCGCGTCGCCGCCAAATGGGCAATTAGAGGCCAGGCCAGCCGATACTCCATTATCGCTGCAGCGGCGCGGCGTGTCGGGCACGTTTCTTGCTGCTAAAACTCGGGCCGTTCCACTAATAGAGTTAGCAAGTAGCGGGTCGCCTAAGGAACGTATGTTGTTCACATCTCGCAACGAAGCCGAATGGGAACGTGGAATTTTCGCAGACTGCATTTGTTTAGTGTGGCAGTTGCTAACCACAACGACAGTGGATTGGCAACCGTGATAATATCGGGAAAGATTATATAACAAGATTTTCTGGACGACTAGATTATATCATCTTGAACTAAACTTGTTTTTTAACTTGTCTCACAGAATATTGATTTTATCTGTGGAACAAATATTCGTATTTTTGAAACTTCCTGGCAAATTAAAACTGTGTGCACGGACCGAAACTCGAACTCGGGACCTTTGACTTTCGCGGGCAAGTGCTCTACCAACTTTTTTTTGTGTATGAAAATAAAAGACGACATTCTTCATAAAATAACACAATATCCTTTGAAAACGTAAAACATAAAAGGTAGCTATATTGCCGCAACGGCCTTCTTTTTTTTTTTTTTTTAACAGAATTGATTATACAGTCTCCCCATCAGCAGCAACCCAAATTTTTTGTAATTTTTTTTTTGGAGGGGGGGGGGAGCACAGGAGAAAGAAAACAAATAGGCTGCAGATAGAGAGCTATGCGTGAAAAAGATAAATATGTGTAAGGAAAAAAAAACTTAGAAGAGGAGGAGAAAAGAGAAGTGAAATAAAATAGGAATACTTTCCGCGCCATGCTCCACTTTGACGCGCCATCAGAACAAAATGCATTCTATCATTGACCATTAAAGGGGAACGTGGGATCATCCAGTCTTGGCTGGCACAGTTCGTTGTGATTCCAGCTTTGAGGCGGGTTGGTGAAAATACTCTGTAAATAGTTCGCGAAAGTGGCCCGATAGTGTCGATGTCGGCGAAGGGTGTGGTGATGTACTTGGAGGCGTGTCCAAAAGTCCGCCGAATCGACGATGTCGTCCCGGAAGAGGTAGTTGACAGCCATCCCACTGATCCATGTGATGGCGTGCCACTTAGCCGATGGAAAGTAGGTCGTGTCGGGATATATCATCATGGTAGGAGAAACGTGATGTGGTGGTACTCGGAGGTAGAAAGCCACAATCTTCTGTGCGAGGGTCCAGACAGCTGCTGCTGGCTCACACTCAAAACGATGTAAATCTGTATCTTCGACATTGCACTTGAGGCACAGGGGTGAATCCACCAGTGCGATGCGATGCAGTCTCTGTCTTGTAGTATACTTGCCGTTGACGAGAAGATACCACATAGAGGTGGTGTCAGTGGGGTGATATGGTTGGTGGATCGCCTTCCAAACTTTAGGCCATGAAACCTGGGGGTGACGTGTTTCGACGGGGTTGCGGGGTGGAGACTTTCGGAGAAGGTAATAGATGTCGCGGGTGGACGTCTTCCTGGTCCTGGGGAGCTCGGTGCATATGTAGCTGTACTCCAAAAAGAAACGGCCGATATGTGACATCGGAGGTGGGATGTGTGCCAGAGACGTCGGTGGGCGTCTCGAAACAGGTGCAAGCTCTGTGGTCAACATTCCTATAAAACTAGCATTTAGGCTTTTCGATAACCGGAGCATAGTTTTGGTGTAAAGTGCCGTAGTCCTGGCTCGCACATTAACCAGATCGAGGCCACCGTCCCGCTTCGGTAAGGTGAGAGCTTCATACTGGTCTTTGAAGATGTGTCCAGAACAAATAAAATAGCCGAAAGCCGCCTGTAATTTGGCCGCCATTGTCGCAGTGATGGGCAGAATCTGCGCTATATGGGATATCCTTGGCTGCCAGATGGGTATTGACGAAGGTGACTCTCTGACACATATTCAGCGGGCGTAGTATGTGATTTTGTATGTTGGCCCGGATGCGTTGCAGTAGCGCCCGAAAATTGATCGCCGAGGTGCGGCGAATGTCTCGCGTGTACACCAATCCGAGACAACGAAGGGTGTCCACCAGTTGAAATGGGACTACGCTGTCTGCGGGAAGGCCGTGGCCGATCTTCATGGCGCATGATTTTGCCACGTTCATAGCGCTCCCTGCGCCTGCACTGTAACGGGTAATCCACTGCATCGCAGCTTGTACGTCGGCCGCTGAACGTACGACGAGGGCCAAGTCGTCCGCGTAAGCTCGGCAGCGGAACATATGATCCCGGAGTGGAATACCTGTCAAACGTCGCCGTAATCCGCAAATGAGTGGTTCCATCGCAATGGCATAAAGCACCGTCGACAAAGGGCAACCCTGCCGTACTGAGCGTACAATCCCTATGGGGTCTGTAAGTCTGCCGTTGACGAGAAGTATGGACGTTGCTCCACGAAGGAGTCGCATAATCACTTCCGTGAACATCGGGGGATTTGCCATTCGGTCCATCACTGCGTTGAGGAAAGCATGATTGACGCGGTCAAACGCTTGTTTGAAGTCGATGGAGATTAAAGCGCCTGGCAGTCGCGAGTGTGTTGCCACAGCGATCACATCTCGATATTCACTGAGGGCTGTCTGTATATTACGATCGCCGCCTAAGGATGTTTGTTCGTGGGAAACAATGTCTCGTAAGACATGTTTGAGTCGTACTACTAGAAGTCGTGTGAAAATCTTGAAGTCGGAATTGAGTAAAGTGATTGGCAGATAACTGTCGAGTCGTGTTCCTTCTGCGGGTTTCGGGGCTGGGTAGAAGTAAGCCTTCCATGAACTTTGGTGGCGGGTTCGCCGCGCCGGACAAAAGTTCCCAGTACATGTCCCTCCATCGTGACAAAATCAAATCTTGGAAGGTTCTGTAAAATTCGAGAGGTAAACCATCCGGGCCGGGAGATCGATTCAGAGACCCTTTGGCCACAGCGCCTTGGACGCCGTCGGTGGTCACTTCAGAAGTCAGGAGAATTGCAGCTGCTGCGTTTAGAGTACCAAGTGTCTCCTGGGCAACCTCAGCAATGTCTTCTACACCGGCAGGTACTTCTTGATAGAAAAGTCTATAGTGCGTTGTGAATGCATCCGCAATGCTAGCTTGCGAAGTCAGCCTGTCGTCCATCAGGTAAGTCTAAAGTTGACATTAAAGCCTGTCTGCGTCGACGAACGGTTTGAACAATATGATGCATGTAAGGTTCTTCACCGTTAATCCTATCTTGGCTGCGTGCTCGCACAACGGATCCCTCTAGACGGCATCTGGTCAAGGTTAAAATCTTTGCCTTGATGCGTTGAGCTTCTTTTAGACGATCCGGGGATGGAGGATGATCCATGATTTCACGAAGACCGCTGTGGTAGAATTCAGTTGTGTGGTGATTCCACCTGGCTTTGGCTCTGCCATAGTGTGTCAATGTGTGTCGGATGGCCGGTTTGGCGCACAGCAACCACCACTGCAGTGTGGTCTCGTAACGCATAATGCGTTGAACACAGGTGTGCCACGTGTTGGTGACCTGTTGTCGACATTCAGGAACCCGCAGTAGCGTGACATTGAGTTTCCAAGGTCCTGCACTGCGCCATATAGATTGTCGACGTAGGTTCATGTTACAGATGTACATGTCATGATCCGAAAAGGCAGACGGCCAACGTTCCGCGTCGAGGAGAACTGATTTTAGAGCGTCAGAGATGTATATTCTATCAAGTCGGCTGGCGGAGTGGCTCGTGATGTGCGTATACCCCGGGCGGTCGCCGAGTACCACTCGCCAAGTGTCGAGCAGACGAAGGCGGCGGACGAGGAAGCGAAGTTCCGGACATGTGGTGAAATGGGGGTATTGGTCTGTGCGCTCGAGAACACAGTTGAAATCGCCACCTACGATGAGATGATCGTATCGGCCGAGGAATAAAGGCGTGATATCTTCTGCGTAGAACTGGGAGCGATCCCTCCGTTTATCAGTGCCTGATGGGGCGTATAGATTGATGATTTTGAGTCCTTCAACTGTTATGGCCACCCCTCGCGCCGTTGGGAGGTATGCGACATCGGAAACTGCAATCCCTTCTCGTAGGAGGATGGCTGCGCCTTTGTGTTCCATAGCTGCAGGGGTGGCGTACGTCTCATATCCATAATACCCAGTCCAAGGTGCTGTCCTCAGTTCTTGTAACAGGGCGATGTTGATGTCCGCTGCTCTTAGCATGTCACGGAGCAGTTGAAGTTTAACGTGGGAGCCGATAGTATTAGTATTGATAGTAGCTATTCGGTACGCCTGATGGGAGATCCGTGCTGCCGATAGGTTCGTAGCTGGCGAAGATTGTCGTGGTGGATGCGTGAAGTCCATAGAAGTCGCAGGAGTCGCCGTAGAAACTTCCCCAATTTTAGTGTTGATCTAACGGAGGAACAGGTCTCATTTCCGCATCAGAGGGACGTGGGAAATCCGTGTCATCCGCCCATGAAAAATGTCCGACAGGTTCGACATCGGCGAGAGGTGGCAGCGCTGGCCGAGTCGGCTCAATTGCGTCGGTGACAACAGCCGTGCTATGTTCCATGGCTTCTGGGCGCGGGGATTGCGCACGATCTCTGTTGGACGGTTCACCGTCTTGTGGATGACGCGTCTCCATGACAGAGGAAAAAGTGTTATCGTGTTCTCCATCAGAGTGATGTGCCATCTCTTCGTCCTGCGGAGGGGGCTCAATGGTCGATTCCGATGTCTTGCGGCGTTTTTTCGTCGTTTGGGCGACTTCTGCTTTCGGCAATGAGTTTCGGTGTCTGAGGAAGGAAGAGATTCACGTCGTTCCGGTACAAAAGCCGCGGGTGCTATGATGCGGTCGTCATTCTCCAGAACACTCTCATTGGTATCCTTGTGATCTTCTAGCGTGGGTGTATCTGGCTGTTGGACATGTTCATGGGCGGCATCGCCGGTGTCAAGGTGCTGGGACGCCTCCGGGTGTATCGGACCAGAGAGACGCTCATGAACGGCGTCTTGTGAGGGCTGGACGTGCAGTGTAGCCGCATAGGTGACTGGAAGGGTGGTTGTGGTTCTGTCGGTGTTCGTATCGTCGTGCCTTAGTTGTGCGATGCGGCGTTGCAGGCATTCATTTCGGACGTGGCCTTCTTTGCCACAACCGGAACATGTTCGAGGTTGTCCGTCGTGAATGACCACCGCACGGCAGCCGCCGATAGAAATGTACGATGGAACGTGCCGTTTGAGATCGATGCGGACTTGTCCCACACCATTAAGCACCGGATACGTCGTAAACTGTGCCCATGTCTCGGCTACGTGGCTCTGGACTTTTCCGTACGGGCTTAGCGCCGCGATGACTTCATTTACCTCGAAAGGCAGTTCGAATACACGGATCGTCCGAAGGCCAAGTCCTGCATGGTCGACATCCACAGGCCCGACGGTTCCGTCAGAGTGCCGAAATTTTAGTCCATGTCGCGTCCATTGAATGATCACGTTGCAGGCAGCGTCGTAACTCATCTTAACGTAAACGACGCTGCTAATGATCGATAGGTGTATGCCGATGAGTTCGTCACGGGGGATCTTCACGTCTTCGCGTAGGAAGCGTTCGACGGCCAGTGCTTTGGGTCGTGCGTATTCATTTGAGAAGGCGAACTTAAGAGTGTTCTTCCTGTAAGAGTTGGCCATTAGAGCTTGTTCGACTGAGAAGCGCGGTGACGAGGAAGTAAACAAAACACTCCGCGCGCGCAGCGGCGTGGACGGCCGAGCGCGGTGCGCACTGCAGCCCTGCCGAACGCAGACTACCGCCAACTGAGCTACCCAAGCACGACTCACGCCCCGTCCTCACAGCTTTACTTCTGCCAGTACCTCGCCTCCTACCTTCCAAACTTTACAGAAGCTCTCCTGCGAACCTTGCAGAACTAGCACTCCTGAAAGAAAGGATATTGCGGAGACATGGCTTAGCCACAGCCTGGGGGATGATTTCAGAATGAGATTTTGATTTTGGAAGGTAGGAGGCGAGGTACTGGCAGAAGTAAAGCTGTGAGGACGTGGCGTGAGTCGTGCTTGGGTAGCTCAGTTGGCAGAGCACTTGCCCGCGAAAGGCAAAGGTCCCGATTTCGAGTCTCGGTCAGGCACACAGTTTTAATCTGCCAGGAAGTTTCATATCAGCGCACACTCCGCTGCAGAGTAATGTCATTCTGGATTCGTATTTTTGTTTACTAATGCAGAATGTGGATATAATTTCTACAAAATCCATCTGGAACATA
Source organism: Schistocerca americana (assembly GCF_021461395.2). Lineage (NCBI taxonomy): Eukaryota > Metazoa > Arthropoda > Insecta > Orthoptera > Acrididae > Schistocerca > Schistocerca americana. The sequence continues at coordinate 423,794,928 of NC_060130.1, read as the reverse complement.
TATTATATGATCAAAATATACAGAGAGTTATTAGTGGACATAAATATGGACCTCGTCCACCCTTAGCCTTCATGATGATTTCAACCCTGCCAGGGACATTGTGAATAAGGTGTCTGATTGTCTTGTGATGTTGGACGCTGCAGTCTGGAGCGAAGTGTTCCATTGTGTTGAGGACGTGGCTCAGGGCAGGGCAGTCCCTTTCAAAAATAATATTGTGCACGCAATTTCCTCACAGTCGCTGCTTTATGACAGGCTGCTTTGTCATGCAGAGACAATTATCGTCTCCGATTCGCTCCTCTACTACTAACTAACCCTCTCGCTGCTGTGGGCGTGTATATACGTCTTGCTACACTGTTCCCCAGGTGATGTGGACATGTATACGCGCGACGCTTGTATTTTGTTACAGTGCTATGGACGTCTGAATGCGTCCTGAGTCGCCTACCTCTCACTGCTGCGGATGAGCTACTTTCATATCTCGGTGAATAAAAAGTTTCTAGTATTTATTATTCAACGCATGTGCCGAACTGTGTGCTGTCATTTGCAGACAAACTCGTTTCGATATCTTGAATCGTTTGAGATATAACGATTGTTATGAGCATATGATTCGGGATGCGTAAGCACGTGAATGGCAACGTCGGCGCAACCGCCCTTCAGATACGAAACCCAATAACTAGAAAACGAAATCAGATATTCTTCTGCTCTTAATCTTAAATAAAATATCGATATCTTATCTAAATTTCATTCTCTGCAATGCATAAGCTAAAATCAACCGTACTCAAAATTTTTACGTAATGCCTCTGAAATATATTTAAAATTTCCCATCATGTTTTACTAAATTTGGTGTAACACAGTAACTATTGCACATAAATAAAAAAATTCCCACCTTTATGAAACGAAGATATCAGATTGTGTGATGTGAAAAAATCAAACTTTTGCACCTAATAGTTTTCTTAAAAACGGATGATATGCATTTCATAGCAGCCGCCATGTTCACATGGACGGAACATGGCTTATCACGCCCGACTGTCCTTCATAACTCGAACGAAATGAGATATCATTCCGCTCTCGGTTTTAAATAAAATTTAGATATTTTATGTACTTTTGATTCACCGAGTATATGAGCTAAAATCATCCATGCGCAAAGTTTACGCAATGTGTTTTTATGTCTGCGAACTCTTTAAAATTTCTCGACACGTTTTTCTTAGTTTGATGTAGTGCAGTACGAAAATAAATATAGTTATTTTTCGAGTGAAGATATCAGACAGTAAGATGTGCAAAAATCAATTTTTTTCGCCTAATGTTTTTCCTAAAATCAGATGATAGGTATTTCATATCGGCCGGAATGCCGTCTTTCAGCAGAAGCACCAGCATTTGGCGAGCAGTATAGCCACAACAAAAGCCGCCGCAGCACGGAATGCAGGGAGCGGATCTGTAGCAGAGAAATGGCTAACCACGAAAAACACCCCCCTATCCGAGCACAACTTACTCCGTGCTTCACATTTGGCATGTGACGTTCTCCACGTATTCGTCAAATTCAGACTCTTTAGTTGGATTGCCACGGGGTATGGCGCGATTCTTCACTTCAAATCACTCGTTTCTAGTCATCCACTGTCCCGTGGCATTGCTCTTCATACCACCTTAAGCATTGCGTAGCACTAACTTTTGTGGAGCTGCTCAACTATTATACCTCGTTCGTTTTAACTACCTACGCACATTCTTTGCCACAGGTGGACTGCTGGTTGCACTTGGCAGCTCACGAACGATTCCTTCCGCTGCTTTCACGTGATTTGTTACAGCCATCCTCCTCAATGCTCGTCAGTCGTTATTCGCCGATACGTGAGGTCTGTTTGGTGCAGGTGTAACTGCAGCTGTTCCTTCACGTTTCCACGTCAGAATCACATAATCAACAGTCGACTTGCACAGTTTTAGAATGGTTGCAATGTCCCTGATGAATTATTCGAGTTACATCGAATGACTAGTCCACGCTTGAAGTAACTGAGCTTTCCTGAGCGATCCATTCTGCTGTTATCACTTCTCTGCCTCCTTTTATACTGGCATGCAGTGGTCAGTTTCAGGTTACATGGTGTGCTGGTAATTTAGATCCGATATTGTAAATAGTGTTTCAGTTTATAGAAGCCGATTCGTGGCATCAAATTAGTGGAGTCCCATTTCTTTGCTGACTTCCAAGAGACGAGACAAGATCAAAATGATGACCTGACGGGAGCAGCGTGGGGGAAATTAGAAAATTTGAAGAGACAACATGATTGCGAAAAGCTGGACAGCGTAATACACGGAAAAGTCTAGATGAGGCCTTTATCTAGTAATTACTGGACTACATCGCAGAAAGATCATATTGATTTTCAAAATAAGATATTTAACCTAATAAACTGTATTATCTGAGGATCTTTAAGAAGGAAAGTGGGAAAGCAAGCACTGCTAAAGTTTTACAAAATTTGTCACTTCCAGTTCCAGTTAATGGAAGTGAAACTTGGGTAACAACAAAAATGAATACACGTGTGGAAACTAATTTTCTGTGATAAGCAGAAGACTGAAAAAGACAAGATCGGAAGACAAACAGACAGAGGAGCTGAATTTGGACGAATGGTCGTGTGTGCTTCATTTATGACTAACTCTTCCTTCGTGCCTCAAATGTCTCTTAGCTGCGACAGCGATCGAGAATGACAAATTTCGGCTTTCCTTGCTCCTCTGTAATTACTTAGGCGAGTATCGAAATAGTTCGCTCTTCTTCTCTTATCAGAATTAGTGCACCATCCACAATTACCTTATTCTCGACAAGCCAGTAAACCCTCAGCTTTCTCCATTCTTTCTTCATTCCTCTACCTGACTTACCGAGTGGAGACATTAAGTGTGGAGTAGGATTCAAATTTGTATCTAACTGTTCTATTCAAAGTTTTCGTAAATGAATTAAGTTGAATGTCATTATAGATCCATAAAGAGGTCAGAGGTAAGTTTAGGACAAGAAAGCAGCTGAGTCTAAAAGCCGCAGTGCGTCTGTATCAGAGGAGGCTGGATAGTGAAAAAGAACACAGCTCAATAGGCGTTGACAGCCATTAAGGTTGCAGAAGAGACGTCACACTTGTTGTTGATGCCCATATAAGCGGAAATGCACAATGTAACTTGGCCGTGCTGCATGCATAACAGAGCACGCACATGCTGTGGGAAATATTGTAAAACTAAGCATTATTCTCGATAGTTTTTAGAAGGAACTTCCCTTAGAAGGTGTGCGGTTTTAGGATGGGGTAGCTGGTCATTAATAAAGATCAATTACGGATGGTAGCAGATAATACGATCGACGGAAGTACAAGTTAGAGCTGGCCAGGCAAAGTAAGGGCGTATCCACAGGGAAATTTCGAAGAACAAGAGAGGAGACGACAGATTTTGTTATACTCTGTTGTGGCGCATAGTTCGTAAGACTCGCATTGTCATGCTATTTTACGTTAATGACAATTACTGTCCATGGAAGAATTTCACTAGAGTACACAATTTGCATTTGAAAAAAGTAAAAAGAGTAGGAAATCAACCAAGGCTGACTGTTATTGAAATATGTATGAGTACAACATTTTACACAATTTAATGGCTGACGATGTAATTTTTTACTACTAGAGAACAATGAGAAATTAATTGATTTCGCTATTTGACGCCATTGATTATGTGGCTTAATATGATACTGTAAATGCTTTTATGAACGTGATGATGGTCAGTGGACCGAAACTGGTTGTTTAGTAAAGATATTTTGTCAGAACCTCTTGGCGGTGAAATGTGGCGTTATTCAAGCCTTGTGGCAACACCTTCATAAAATAGAAACAAATTTGTTAGAGAAAGGACTTAAAAATAACATTAAAAAGAACAAATCGACAGATGCGAACTAGGGAAACCGTAGCAAAACCAATGCATACGGTAACACAACAAGGAAAAAACCATACCAAAGCCGTAAGTGCAGGGTTGATCAGAGAACTGATAGCAAAACAAGGTAAGAACTTCATAACACAAACAAGAAAGTGGTCAGAAGCAAACAGGGAGATAACAAAGAGGTAGTAACAGTTAAATCCATAAAGAAAAACTTGCAAGAAGTAGATAGGGGCAATCGTTATTACGCCAGACAAAAGTTACTTTGTAGTGCTCATTGATAGACAGAAAATTGCTGCACTTGTGGCGTTTACCGTTTAAATCTTGACATACGCCTAACTTATCGTATCTAGTCATGAACGTCGCACTGTACAACATACTCTGTAGTAATACATCCAGAAAAACTTGCTGAAACTGTTTTGCCAGTTTGTAGCGTATGTCAAGAACGTCAGTGTAGGATCTTCTTAATCAGTGATACCATTTAGGCGTTTAATTATGTTCTATGATACTGCTTTCATTACACACAAAATTTCATATGCACAATTTCTTCAATGACGACTCCATCCCTCTGAGTTAGTTGAATGCAGGCTGCATCCACTAAAGATGGAGGATCAGCGTTCTTCAGATCTTAAGAAGTGCTGCCAGGTGCAAATAATTGAGTGGCTGCAGCAGAGCGCCACATTGACACTCCAAAGACAGCAGATAGCGGCTTCTTTTCAGCAGGAAGAATCTGAGGAAAGAGTACGCCTTGAAGCGACGTGCAAGAATGGGAACTAAAGAAAAGAAACCACACAGATAACGCGGGCAGGAAAAAATCTTAATTCACCTACTAGACAGAACCAAGGAGAGAGCAAAGAAAGAAAAAGTGCCCCTCGTAAAGCTGTGGACCTTCTGGGGTCCCCATTAGGAGATAAAAAGTGAGAGCTCTGACAACTGACGGAGGGAGGGAGATGAGAGACTTCGAAATCAGTGCCATCTGGCGAGTCAAGAGTGAAAGATGTGCGGGCTAGTAGTGTGTCGTACATCAGCTTTAGAGGCCTTCTGAAGCCAACCTGCACTGTACTTTCCCTTTCTTTTATGTGCGGTCTATTTGCCTCCCTTAATATTATTTACACATTTTATTATGAACACATTTGAACGCTATTACCGCAATCTTCATTAAAAATGTTTAATGAAACTAATTAGCAAACATTTATTGCTGCTATACGTACTGGTCTGCTATGCGAATACAGATTTTTATAATAACTGTTAAACTATAGCCTTCTTGCTTATTTTTGAAGCACCTGTAAGACTGTGTTTTGAATTTATTAAAAAGTTTTCTCGTTCTAAAATGAAAAAGTGATCAAGAGTTTGAATGAGGAATTCATAGAAGTAAAAGGCAGACTTGGAAAACGATATATACCGGCCGAAACATAAATATAAGTAAATATAAACAGGGAAACAGCGAGTTTAGTGATTACGTAGTTTTTACCTTGTCGTTTATCTGTTGTAGTAGAGATGCCTGACGCTGTGATCACAACTGTGTGTATGTATGTATATATATATGTGTGTGTGTGTGTGTGTGTGTGTGTGTGTGTGTGTGTGTGTGTGTGTGTGCGTGTGTGCGTGTCTAGATGTGTTTTTATTAAGAAGTAGCTGACTGCAACCTCTTACAATCCACTGTATAGCCTTGAACGCCTGACAAATACAATATATCACATTATACATTGCTGACTAATACATCATAATATAACCACATCTTAACAAGTGCACGAACACACTTCGTCTCCCACGCTCACAATTGTTTACATTCATGAGACGTATACCCCATAATATGTTTTGTTATGTAGTTAATAACTATCGTAATTTACAGTATTATTAAGGCGCACGTCAGCTGAATTGAGAACAAAATTCAGTTAACTTAAGTCACTTAATTAAGACAAGTCTTCAGGTCCACAGTGTGTACGAATTATGTTACTTTCGGAGTATGCTGATGGAACAGTTCCAGTTTTAGCAATCGCACACAACTGTTCGCTATACGAAACAGCCGTACCCGAAGACTGTTCCATCAATACACATGAAAGGAAACAGAAGTAATCCACTGAATTATAGATATATATCACTGACATCGATTTGTAGTAGTATTTTGAAAACTATACTGTGTTCTAACATTCGAATTCTTATATTGTTTGCGGATGATGCTGTCATTTACCTTTTATTTAAGTCATCAGAAGATCAAATAGGGCGGGCAATCATTAAAACAAAGGAGTTTTTAGTTGCGGCGAGATCCTTTTAAGAATTTCCGATCACCAATTTTTTCTTCCGAGTGAGAAAATATTTTGTTGACACCAACCTATAAACGGAGAAATAATCGGTGTAATAAAAGAAGAGAAATCATAGCTGGAACGGGAAGATTTAGTTTTTAATTTCTTTTGCGTGATATTCGCGAATAGAACGGTCGAGAAATAGTCTGCCAAGCACTTATGACTGGATTGTAGATTTGTCATGTAGATAGATGTAGATAAGAGGTGACTCATAGCCTTTTTTTTCGGGCACTAGGAAGGAAGACTTACACAGGCCAATACAACAGAGATGCATTTGGCAGTGGTCATTACCAGTGTCACAATGCGACTGTCCCAACAGCAGTAGCAGGTTGTCTATCTAACGATTTGCAGGGGCCACAAAATTTTAATTTCAATATTTCGCGTAATTGTTGAGCGAATTTAAAAATTGTAAGTTCTGTCACAATCTGCTCATTAAGAAGAATACTTTATGTTAAAAGATTAATACAATAAGTGAAGTATTACAATTAGAAAGCGCGTGTATCACTTCAGGGGGTTGGGTTTGGAGGAAGAGACCAAACAGCGAGGTCGTCGGTCTCATCGGGTTAGGGAAGGATGGGGAAGGAAGTCGGCCGTGCCCTTTCAAAGGAACCATCCCGGCATTTGCCTGAAGCGATTTAGGGAATTCACGGAAAACCTAAACCAGGATGGCCAGACGCGGGATTGAACCGTCGTCCTCCCGAATGCGAGTCCAGTGTGCTAACCACTGCGCCACCTCGCTCGGTTATCACTTCAGGCAGCGTAAATGGTGGAGCACAAATACCCGGATTTATTCACCCAGTATTTGAGAATGACAGCATTTAGCGATTTCCAACAAACTTTGCACATAATTTCAAACCTTTGCGAAACATTTTCTCACTGACACTCTGCACAAGCTGTTCATGCAGCAAAACTTCAACATTAGACATGGCGTTCTGATTTATTACTATTTACTACCGACTCTATTCAGAACACAGTTTGTACACTGTACCCATATAGCCCACTGTATGTACCTGCTAGATTATATCATTGTACGACACACTGTCAATGACGTCAACAACATTGAGATGCATGAAAAACTAGCTTTTGCTTAACGTGGAGCGCAAGCTACCTACGCTATATTCAGACAGTGTTTCATAATCAGAACACTTAGAGACGTCCAAAAAACTTTAAGCATGATTTCACAATTTTCCCAAACTTCTTCTCGCTTACGTACTGAACACCAAATATTTAACGCATTAACTCAGTTGTAAAGTTATCAGATGTTGAAGATGTTTTATACAGGGAAATTCGGTTCTTTAAAAAAATAGGGTGTTTACTAGTTAAGATATTCCAAGCTCATCATCTGAAATAGTTGTGAGCACAGCTTATGGTCATAACAACGACGTGTCGACTGATAAAATATATAGCTGCGTACACTAGTCCTCAGGTCTTGTACGACACTTACCACACCTTGAGCTAGACCTCTATCTTTCGGATCACTGAATGCGAAGATCATTTGTAACTGGTATGAGCCTCTGTGGATTTCTTAAATGCCGACCGGGATGGCCGAGCGGTTCTAGGCGCTACAGTCTGGAACCGCACGACCGCTACGGTCGCAGGTGCGAATCCTGCCTCGGGCATGGATGTGTGTGATGTCCTTACGTTAGTTAGGATTAAGTAGTTTAAGTTCTACGGGACTGATGACCTCAGAAGTTAAGTCCCATAGTGCTCAGAGCCATTTGAACCATTTGAACTTCTTAAATCACGAACTGCATCTTCTGCCAATATATGTTTCCCCCAATTGCCTTGATTACCACAATGTGCTCTGAACAAATCATTCACACGTTCTTTTGTTCGTTGTGGAACTGGGTAAGTAGTTCCAATACATTCTAACGATTGTATGATTACTATGTAGCCTTCGTCAGTGCTGCAAGTGGCTTAAACCTCACTTGAGCTAGAGAGAACGATGACATACTCTGATTGTTGTGAGTAGTCCTTTGAAAGGGCAGTAAACTTCGTCGTCAAAATTGTGATATCAAATGGGAGATTAAATTTCTTGCAAGAGTCCAAAATAAGCAGCCGCGTTCCTCCTCTTTGAATCATCGCTGAGTAATGTTTGTATGCTACCTCAATTTTAAATGTACTCTACTAATGGATGAGATTTATCGAATATAATAAACAACACTGGTTCATATCCAGGTCTTGAGTCGATCTGCTATTGGTGATGTATGTGTTTGCTTTCATTACTTGGGAACGAAAGATAGTCTATTCTTCTTAATGCAAAAACTGAATGTTATTCACGTGCTTGTTAGATCTTGAACATTTTGCAAGAATTTGTCCTCTGAAAACAGAGCACTATTCAGTAAAACAGTCATGTTATTGTAATGACATCGTATTAACAGTGAGGATTAACCCGTTTATACCAAAGTAGCTTTCGTCAGGGTGGAGAACACGTCACTCAGATGGACTGGAAGTGCCTTGTATCGGTATGTGTCGAGACGACGATGAGAAGAATAGGATGCTGAGCCGTAGCTCAGGTATCCACAGTCGAATTGCGGCACGACTAATACTCGGTAGATGGTAGCCTAGTATACTGAACGCTGCCACAGCTGATCTCCGTCACTGCAAAATAAAACTGGCCCCGAAGCTACGCACCAAAAACCCATCTTATTCTCATGCAACGTATAAACGAGGATTTTCTTATACATGCTGGCACGACAATGATGAAAGGCTTTCCGATAATGTTCAGGGACGACAATCATTTTATTTCCAATTCCACAGATAAGCAACATTGCGGTTTTGTCGAATTTTTCAGCAGGCTAGTTTTCACGGGAGCAGTACCTTCTGGTTTCTCACTCGTTTCAGAGAACTCGAAAGAACTCGTTTATATTTATATTATATAGAAACGGACCGAGAAACACACTTTCTGTGACAGTTTTATTTAGGCACCCTGTACATCGACATTTGGTGCAACTGATCGGTAATACGGAATCTATGTATTTTGAACCCAGCTACTTTCACAGAGTTTGTTTAAAACACGAGTAAGCATACCGCGGTCCGATACTCTGCGAACAGAAAACTATTTAAGGTATTCTTCACAAGCAACAATAGCAATTCCAATCCAAATCCTGAGAACAAATAACATGCCAACATACAATGTGTGAGTAAAGATGTGCGCTGGTATTTGAGAAAAAAATATTAACCCAAACACAATAAAACAACAGTCACATTTGATTCTGTCCTATGGATCGCAGATACTGTGTAATTAAGACTTTTGCACACAGGCTATATAATTTAGCATCAACATCAACGAGAAAAATCTGCTGGTGAAAAGTGAACGTAACTATTTTTTATTAATTTTCGGAGAGCGTTGCATTGTAACTAGAAACCAAATATCCCTTACTCAGTAAGAGTAATCAGTCTGTCAGAAGTTAAATAGGGTGGCAGCTTCACAAACCGCCTCGGAGACTAGCCCATAAAAACCAATGGTCACAGCCTCCGAAGCGAAATAATAGAACATCAGTGAAATCTGCCTACAAGTGAGCACGAAGAAACAGACAGAGGCTGTGATGCTGAAACAATTGTTCAGTGGTCGTGAACGCTGGATTCGAGTGGTCCAGAATTCAGAACAACCCTCTGCGGAGCCCAAGTTACCTCTTCTTCTTCGCCAGTTCCCATACCATTCATGGTACTCAAATTGAAGAGATTTGTCTCATTCGTACCTAGACGGCACGTTTCTGCTGCTAACATACGCCCGCTACCCTTATGTCAGGGTATGGACGGCCCGTCCGCCCGGTTAGCCGTGCGCTTTAACGCACTGCTTCCCGGGTGGGAAGGCGTGCCGGTTCAAATGGTTCAAATGGCTCTGAGCACTATGGGACTAAACTTCTGAGGTCATCAGTCCCCTAGAACTTAGAACTACTTAAACCTAACTAATTAAGGACATCACACACACCCATGCCCGAGGCAGGATTTAAACCTGCGACCGTAGCGGTCACGCGGTTCCAGACTGTAGCACCTAGAACCGCTTGGCCACCCCAGCAGGCGAAGGCGTGCCGGTCCCCGGCACGAAGTAGTGCGTATTAGTGTTAAGGTCCGGTGTGCCGGCCAGTCTGTGGATGGTTTTTAAGGCGGTTTTCCATCTTCCTCGGCGAATGCGGCCTGGTTCCCCTTATTCCGTCTCAGTTACACTATGACGGCGATTGCTGCGCAAACACTTTCTCCACGTACGCGTACACCATAACTACTCCACCACGCAAACATTGGGGTTACACTCGTCTGGTGTGAGACGTTCCCGGGTTAGGGGTGGGGGGGGGGGGGGGGTCCGTTGGAGGCCGAACCGCACAATGACTCTGGGTTCGGTGTGGGGTGAGTGGACCGCTGTAGCCTGTTGTTGGGTTGTGTACCACTGCGGGCTATAGACGAAGCCTCTCCGTCGTGTCTAGGTCCCCAGTTCCATACAATACAATACAATACAATGGATGGCCCACTGACGACTACAGCGCTGAACACCGTACCGGCTACTCAAGGGCCGCTAATGGAACTCGGATGCTGGCAGATCTCGACGCCTCTAACAACTGCCCTTGTGTGCATGCCACGTTACGCGAGTCGGTACCCAAAAAGAACGGGAATAATTTTTTAAACGCTATATATTTTGAAATTGTTTACAAAACAACCTTATCCCCTTCAGAATACTCTCCATTATAACTGTACTCTCCATCACAACTAATATTCTCCATCACAATTAATGTATTTGTCCCACCGGTTCTTCCACTGATCGAAACAATTTTTGTAGTCTTCCTTAGAAACGGCTGACAGCTCTTCCCTCGTTTTTTTTCTTGACTTCTTCAGTGTCGTCAGATCGGTGTCCTTTCATGCCCCTTTCCATGCGTGGAATTAAGAAAAAGTTGCACAGAGCCAGGTCAGGTGAGTAAGGTGCGTGGGGAGGCGGAACCATGCAATTTTTAGCTAAAAACTGTCTAACAGAGATGGCTGTGTGCAGGTGCGTTCTTGTGATGGAAGAACCAGTCTCCTGTCTGCCACAAATCGGGACTTTTTTGACGAACACTGTTGCGCAATATCCTTAAAACGTCCAAATAAATGATTTGATTGATGGTCTGGTCTGGGGGAACAAACTCTGAGTGAACTGCGCCGTTGGCATCAAAAAAAGAAATCAGCATTGTATTGATCTTTGATTTGACTTGACGACATTACTTTGGACGGGGTGACGATGACGTCTTCCATTGACTGGAACTGTAGTTTGTTTCTGGGGCGTATCCATAGCACCCTGACTCATCGCCAGTAATTACGCCTTCCTGGAAATGTGGATCAGTTTCAAGCTGTTGTTTCAAACCGCGACGTGTTTCAAAAAAATGGTTCAAATGGCTCTGAGCACTATGGCACTTAACTTCTGAGGTCATCAGTCCCCTAGAACTTAGAACTACTTAAACCTAACTAACCTAAGGACATCACACACATCCATGCCCGAGGCAGGATTCGAACCTGCGACCGTAGTGGTCGCGCTGTTCCAGACTGTAGCGCCTAGAACCGCTCGGCCACTCTGACCGGCCGACGTGTTTCAACTCGACGTTCCTTTCGATATCAGTCAAAACCCGAGGAACAAACTTAGCAGAAATCTTCTCATTCCCAAATCTCTCGTTAAACTTCGGTGAGCCGAGCTCCAAGATAAGCAATCTTTGACAGTTGATCAATTGTCTGTCGACGGTCTGTGAATACAGGCTCTCGAATTTTTTCACGATTTTTGTCGATTCGGGCAGTTGATGGACGTCCAGAACGAGGTTTGTCTCAATCGAAATGTTGCCGTTTTTAAATCGAGTAAACCACTCGTACACTTGAGTTGTTCCCATAGCGTCATCTCGGTAAGCTTTTTTCAACAATAAAACATTTTCAGTAGCATCTTTACCGAGTAGAAAACAAAATTTCACAGCTGCACGTTGTTCATTTGAGCTCTCTATCATAAAAAACGAAACAAGAACAAAACAGTGCCAAAAAAGCAATCACTGCAGATGAAAAGAACAAGCCAAGTCGACAACACAGGCGGTACTGAACTGTCAATGAGTTGTGCTACGCACGTCTAGCGGTAGAAATGCGTACTACACAAGCCCCGCCCACGACAGTGGACAGTGTTATTCCGTTTTTTTTTTTTTTTTTTTTTTTTTTTTGTACCCCCTCGTATAAAAATTCCTCTTTTTTGTCGTCAGGCTTCTGACCGATTTGATGCTTCCCGCCATTTTCTCTTCTGTGCTAACCTCTTCATGTCACAGTAGCGCTTAAACGCCATGTGCTCAGTTATCTTTTTTACACATTCCAATCTCTGTTTGCTCCTACGGTTTTTGCACTTTTTAGCTCAATATACTACCATACAAACCATTCCCTGAGATCTAAACACGTCTACTGTCAACCTGGCCCATCATCTAATTCTTATTTTTCACGTAATTCTATTATTGTCGAGTCTACGGAGAACCACATTTTTATGTCCAATTCATTTTCAACATTGTTCTCTGATGACATATCCCAAACTCTTATAATCTCATCTTTTCCTGGTTTTCACACACTATGTGATTCCACACAATGCTGCGCTCCAGAAACCGTTCCTCAGAAATTTTTCTCTCTAAATAAGTCCTATGTTTGATGATAACAGACTCCTGTTGGTGATGTACACTCTCTTTGCCTGTGCTATTTTGCTTCTTATGACCTCCTTGCTTCTTATTCATCCGCTCTTTCATTACCAAGGTAGCAGAATCCTTCAACTTTATCTAACTTTCAGTTCACAGTTTTAATATTAAGTTTGTCACTAATCTCATTTCTGTTTTTCCTCAATACTTTCGTATTCTTCTGGTTTATTTTCAGTCCATACTCATGCAATCCATACTATCCAACGAATAATCATTCCATTCAACACGCCCTGTAATGTTTCGCCATTTTCATTCCTAATAGCAATGTAATCAGCAAGTCTTATCCTTCCATCCGGTATTTTCATTCCACTTCTTAACTTTTCTTTTATGTTTTTCATTACTTCTTCGGTAGATGTTAGTAATACTACTCAGTCGAGAACACCGTGCCGTGGGGAACGGACAGCGGAGCGCGCGCGACCGATGCAGTGCGCAGGAGTCGGTCGATCGCCGGACGACGGGGCTTGACCCGTCGGTGAGCCCATCAGCCGCTCCGCATACGATGACACTGACAGTGGTAGGAGGAACTTCCTGGAGGACGACTCTGGCTGCGACTGCGGTTTCTGTGAGGCCAAGCTATTGAACACACACCAGCAAATGTCACAACTGGCAAACAAGAGAGATCGCGGAATCCGACGAAGCCGCGGAAAATCGACAGCTTCACCCACAAAGTGAACCCATTAACCCCGTGCGACAACTTCTCTGATAAGGAACACGACGTGGAACAGGACTTGTTAACGTCGTTGGCGTACAGTGATAACACCGACTTGATGAGGGACCGGAGGCGACACCACCCTTATAGAGACAGGCGATTTCGTCCGTTCGGTACAAGAGGCAGCATCACCACCGCTCCCAGGAGAACACAATTCCGCAAAAGAAACGTGTGAACACACTGTAAAACTCCACAGATTCACGTCGCTATTAACATGTCCTGAATACAGTGAGGAACCGCAAAAGCAGCCGACTACGTAGGAAGAACAATAAAGGTGGAATCAGAGAAATTGCAACAGAAACAACTGCCACCTGATTATACCAAACAACATGTGGAATTCAGCAATGAACTGAAGGAACAGATCTCCGGCAGTCTGAAAGCCGTCTACCAAACTAACTGGGTAAAGTATCACTTAGTTAGACACATCAAAAAAAGTTTTACATCACCTCGGTTCCGAGAGTTTCGGAACCTGTACAGAAAGTTGGAATAGAGATCAACATAAACATCATTACCGCTCTTTTTTTTCCTCATGAAAACCACACATTGCACGTTGTACCACCATACAGCGAGACCTTCAGAGCTGGTGGTCCAGATTGCTGTACACACCGGTACCTCTAATACCAAGTAGCACATCCTCTTGCATTGATACATGCCTGTATTCGTCGTGACGTACTATCCAAAAGTTCATGAAGGCACTGTTGGTTCAGATTGTCCCATTTCTCAACGGCGATTCGGCGTAGATCCCTCAGAGTGGTTGATGGGTCACGTCGTCCATAAACAGCCCTTTTCAATCTATCCCAGGCATGTTCGATAGGTTTCATGACTGGAGAACGTGCTGGCCTCTCTAGTCGAGCGATGTTGTTATCCTGAAGGAAGTCATTCACAAGATGTGCACGATGGGGACACGAATTGTCGTCCATGAAGGCGAATGGGTCGCCAATATGGTTGCACTATGGGTCGGAGGATGGTATTCACGCACAGCAGTTACGACGCCTTCCATGACCACCAGCGGCGTACGTCGGCCCCACATAATGCCACCATCTAGAAGATCTGCCCCACTGCAGTCGCCAGAAACATCTGCTGTCGCCATCCTAACAGCAGCTAGCAAGATTACGCTCGTCTCTGGATACATCAGCACAAAGAAGACGCTTGTCGCAGGAGACTTGCACACTGTGTTCGATAGATTTGACAAAGTGTGATCGGGAGGAGATCCAAGCACACGTCTCGGAACAGTCGTCGAATCAACCCCAATGGACAACGGCTGTTTGACCTGATAAACGAGCTTCAAGTACCCATACGGGGACCTCTTGAACCATCTATACTGACATCTACATAGATACTCCGCAAGCAACCGTACGGTGCGTGGCGAAGCGTACCCTGTACCACTACTAGTCATTTCCTTTCCTGTTCCACTTGCAAATAGAGCGAGGGAAAAACGACTGTCTATATGCCTCCGTATGACCCCTAATTTGTCGTATCTTATCTTCGTGGCCCTTACGCGTAGTGTATGTTGGCGTCAGTAGAATCGTTCGGCAGTCAGCTTCAAATGTCGGTTCTATATTTTCTCAATAGCGCTTGTCGAAAAGAACGTCGCCTGCCTTCCAGGTTTTCCCATTTGAGTTTCCGAAGTATCTCCGTAACACTTGCGTGTTATTTGAGACTACCGGTAACAAATCTAAGGCAGCGCGGGGTAGCCGCGCAGTCTCTGGCCCCTTGCCTCGGTTCGCGCGGCTCCCCCCGTCGGAGGTTCGAGTCCTCCATCGGACAAGGGTGTGTGTGTTGTCCTTAGCGAAAGTTAGTTTAAGTTAAATCAAGTAGTGTGTAAGCTTTGCGACCGATGACCTCAGCAGTTTGGTCCCACAGGATCGTACCACAAATTAATAAATTTCCAAAAAAAATCTAGCAGCCCGTCACTGAATTGCTTCAATATCTTCCTTCAATCCAACGTGGTGCACAAGCGTCCTAAAGACGGTCTCATTTTCCTGTTGACCTACTCTTTCCTAAAATTCTCTCAATAAACAGAAGTCGTCCACTGGCCTTCCCCATCACAGTTCTCACATGCTCGTTCTATTTTGTATCTCTTTGCAACGTTACTCCCAGATATTTAAACGACTTCACTGTCTCAAGCACGACACAAGTAATACCGTATCCTAACAATACTTTTTTTTTCTTCGTACTCATCCGCTTTACCTTTATTTTTTCCACATTTGGAGTTAGCTGCCATCTATCACACGAACTAGAAATTTTGTGTAAGTCGTCTTGTATCCTCCTACAGTCACTCAATTACGACACCTGACCATACACCACAACATCGTCAGCAAACAACTGCAGATTGCTGCCCAAATCATTTATGTATACAGAGAACAACATCAGTCCTATTCCACTTCCCTGGCGCACTGCTGACGATAACCTTGTCTCTGATGAACAGTCGCCATCGAGGACAACATACTGGGTTATATTACTTAAGAAGTCTTTGAGCCACTCACATATCCGTGAAATTATTCTACATGCTCGTACCTTCATTAACAGCCTGCAATGGGCTACCGTGTCAAACGACTTCCGTAAATCTAGAAATACGGAACCTTCCTGTTGCCCTTCATCCATAGTTCGCATCATAGCATGTGAGAAAAATTCAAGTTGACTCTCGCACGAGCGATGCTTTCTAAAACTATGCTGATTCGTGGACTTGAGCTTCTCAATGTCACGAAAATCTATTATATTCGAACTGATAATATGTTCAAGGATTCTGCAGCAATCCAAAGTTAGGAATACTGGCCTGTAATTTTACGGGACCGTCCTTTTACCCTTCTTATATACACGTGTTCCTAACTTTACGCTCCAGCAATCGGACGTAATGGTCGACGCGATTATTAAAAACATTCATCCGTCTTTACAGCTTCGATGGATAAACCCCCTGACGTCCGACCACAAACCTGTTCTGGTCATCAAGGGATGGAAGGGGGAGGCTCCTCACCCCTCCAGCATGCTTCAGAGCCCTCGACTGGGGCCTGTTTGAAACTCACCTGTGCAGCAACGTACGTCCGGCGCAAGCTGTATCCACAACTCAGGAGGTCGATGGAGTGATCGGTAATCTAACGACCAAAATCTTAAGAGTGACTAAAAGACGACAGAGGTCTTTCTCCCAGACCATCGCTTCGAATCGTTTTGGAAGACATCAAAAACCAGGCACGCCCACAGGAAATGGTGGCTACGTTATAGCAACCCGGAGGAGAGTCGCCGGATGCACTGTCTCTCACAAGAGCTGCGTCAGAGAATGGAATAATGGCGACAGAGAATCTGCGGAGCGAAAATAGACACACTGTAGTTACCTGGAAAGAATGGCAACTTGTGAGGAACCTACGCCAACAAAGACTATAGAAGCGGGTGACACGAGCGCCCGATTTCCTTACATACGATACTCTCGGGCAGGATAAGCTGTACACGACTGTCTATGAACAGCAGATGTCGGTCACGCCCCCCCCTCCCCCCCTCCCCGCGCCTACAGAATGAGGTGGACGAATAAGAAGAGAGAAGAATCTGACGACTACTTGAATATTTTCGTCGGACGCCGTCAACAACAATTTTCGCTTCGAGCAAAGACAGCGTCACTAACTCTGAGTCGAAACACTTGCCACGAAAGGCCATTCTTCTGCTCACTAGGATCATCAACAACTGCCTCATCGACGAATGCTTCCCGTCCGTGTGGCAAACTATTAACATGGCTCCCATTCCCAAATGTGGGAAGGACCTGGCTTTACCAGAAATTTACAGGCAAATATGCCTGTTACATACACTTGGAAAAGTCCTGGAATGAGTCCTCCTCCAACGGGTAAAAGGTCAGCTGAAAGCCGACAGCTTCATTTCATCGGAGCAGTTCGGCTTTCACTGGAAACTCTCCGTAGGATTAAAGAGCCCGTACAGCTGAACCTTAATAGGAGAAAATCAACGATTTGTTTCTTTCTCGAAATAGAAAAAGCGTACGATCGCGTATTTATAGACAAACTGATGATCAAACTCAGCCAGCAGACCAACATACAAAACTGCTACGTCAAACTGGTAGACGACTCCCTGTGTGACAGGAGACTATTTGTCCAGATAGATGGGAATAAATCTGAACTGAACAGAATGATATTTGGCATCCCTCAAGGGTCAGTCATCTCGCTGCTCCTCTTCAGTATATAAGTCAGTGATACAACTATGGAGCCATACGTCTCTACCAGTCGCTACGCCGGCGACATGGCCGTCCTAGCCACTGGCAGAAACATCTACCAACTGATATCTATACCACACCAGTTGTACGTTACGGTTACGGAGGATTGGGCGAAGCAGTATAAAATTCAACTGAACCCGACCAAGGCGGTGACGATCTTATTCACTAAGAAGAGACCACAGCTTCGTAATCGACTCAACATCGCCAGCCAGAAAGTACCGTAGTACCCAACAGCTAAATACCTGGGGATCAACTTAGATAAAGGGATGACATATGCCCCCCTGCCCCTGCAGAAGAAGAAGGTCACAATCATGAAGATGATTAACGCTCTTAGGCCATTTTTCACCAGCAGGGACCTTAACCTACAGACGAAGTTGAAATTATAGAAAGCGACAGTTCAATCGTCATCACTCTGCTTTTAAACGTCATGGGAAACCACATGTATCACAAACTTTTCCAAACTCCAACGGCTGCAGGGGAAGTGCATAAAATGGAGCAGTGGGGTCCCGAGACGGGCCAGCACAAGAGCGATCAAGCAGGAACTACGTGAACAACTCCTCAGCGAGAAGATCAAAGAACGCACTAGGAAACTGTTTTAATATCTGGATGAGAACCGAGTTCACATCCGATAGCTTGCTGCCGTTGGTCAAGTCCTTCCCCAACGGTGACGTAAATACAAAGTGCCAGGAGCCATCATCGAACTCCAACCTGACAAAGCACAATAGGAGGACGCAGAGCAAACCTACCACACTAATTCGCTACATGAAACTTAATCCGCAACAATGTAGCGATATCTACTATCCTACTGACATTTACCAATATTGAATGCTGAAGGACCCATTTGTGTGCCATCCGGAGTGGCCGAACAGTTCTAGGCGCTACAGTCTGGAACCACGGGACCACTACGGTCGCAGGTTCGAATCCTGCCTCGGGCATGGATGTGTGTGATGTCCTTAGGTTAGTTAGGTTTAAGTAGTTCTAAGTTCTAGGGGACTGAAGACCTAAGAAGTTAGGTCCCATAGTGCTCAGAGCCATTTTGAACCCATTTGTGTGCCCAACCACCCAACCGCCACTGAACATGTTGAATAAATGAACCTGTTATCCCGGAAGAATAAATCGCCAAAGACGATCACTCTTCGGCGCGCGGGCGCGCACACACACGCACACACAGATATATATATATATATATATATATATATATATATATATATATATATATATATATATATATATATATGGTGAGGCAGCTAAGTCATAACACCTCTTGTGTCTCCCCAACCGTAATAGACACAAAGATGCCGTTCCGACAGTGCATTGAAGGGACAGGGGCTACTTGAATACACCATATTTGATGTTTGTGCTGTTTTTTATTACAGAGATATGAGGTCATCTTTGGTTTTTTAAGTGGAACCTTCGTTAAATTTTAGCGTAACATGGTGGGCTTAAAAAGACCGTTTCCAATATATGTATATCATAATATTTAGGCGAATAGTTTTGAGACACAGCATTCGGCACCTGGCCCAAGAAGCTCGCCCGGCGAGAACTCGCTGTCCAAAGTTTTTTTTCTTTATTGTTATTCCTTTTCCCCACAACGGGAGCGGGATGCGGGCTGAGAAGAACCGCAAATCAACCAAAGGTTACAGAAACTTTGTTTAAAATGGTAAAATGGTTAAAACATATAAAAGGTGACAATAACAGATGAGTTTGTAAAAATAGATAGATGGACGATAGCTACGATTTTTACGTAAAAACAAGTGACAATAAACGAGGGTCTGTAAAACACACATAGATGGTGATGTTTGGTTTGTGGGTTGCTCAACTGCGCGGTCATCAGCGGCAGTACGAAGTCCCAATTTTCATACAGTCCCGTTTTTTACACAGTCCAATGTAGCCACTGTCACGAATGATGATGTTGAGGATGAAATGATGAGGACAACACAAATACCCAGTCCCCGGGCAGAGAAAACCCCCAGCCCGGTCGGGAATCGAACCCGGGAGCACACACAGATGAAAATACTGATGGTTTTCAAAAAAACTTTTGATGATTTTATATTACAGTTAAAATACAGTCACTCAGCACAGTGTGTGAAGGGGGAAGGAGAATATTGGAAGATGGTGTGAGTTGGAGCGTTGTGATTATGGTTGGAAAGATGGGTATATATCGGGGCGGATTCAATCGTTGGGGAGTGGGAGTTTTTGTTAAAATTCAGGCGGGAGACCATGGATAAGTCATTGAGGTGTATGGAAGATGGAATATGGCTGTATTGTCGCAGCAGGGTACCTGGATCGGTGATTAGTGGGCGGGAAATTAAGTGCTGGGACTGGGTTTTGCGATTAATGTATCGGATCTGAAGATGCTCTAGGAAGAGAATAAGGTGTGGGAAGTGGATGAGCTGGTACACGTTGTGAGCTGGGGAAGGTACGCGGATGCAGAACGCTAGGCGGAGTGTGTGTCTTTCCAGGGTTTCAAGGAACTTCCAGAATTTAGGTGAGGCAGGGATCCAACCAACATTAGCGTAGGTCAGGATGTGCGGTGGGTGAGATACTTATAGATGAGGATAATGGAAGAAGAATTTAGACCCCAGGTGCAGCCTGTTAGTAGTTTTAGTCAGTTTCGGGCTTTCTGTTAGATGTTAAGGAGATGTGCGTGCCGTGTTAGTTTCCTGTCGAGAGTTAGTTCCAAATACTTGACTGTGTCAGTCAGAGGAACGGGTTGTTTGTAGAAGGAGAGATGGAAATCTACACGACGGAAACGCCGAGTGGTTCAGGCCGACTTGAAGTTTCCAGGTATTACACCACTTGCCTAGGATATTCAGGTGGCTTTGAAGGGAAACATCGGAGAGTTGAAGAGTGGCTCGGTAGGCGATGTCGTCAGCATATTGCAGGAGTTTTGTTGGGATTGGTGGTTTGGGAATGTCTGCAGTGTACAAGATGTAAAGAAAGGGTGAGAGGAGAGATCCTTGAGGCCCAGAGTTATAGATGTGGGAGCGGGCATGGTTGATTGTCACTTATGTAGGACGATGTTGAAGGAAGGATGCTATAAGGCAGGTATAGTTAACTGGGAATGCATAGGTTTATAGTTTGAAGAGCAGTCCAGAATACCATACCCGGTCGAAGTCTTTTTGGATATCTAGGGAGACAAATACGGCAGACTTTCGTTTATTCAGTTCATAGGAGATTAGGTGGGTAAAGTAAGGAGGTTGGTCGTCGATGGAACAGTTGGGACGAAAGCCACATTGTGCATTAGGAATGAGTACATGAGTTACAACGAACTGATTGATTCGTTGGGTAGGAATAGTTTCAAAGATTTTACTGAAAACTAACTTGAGGGTGGTTTATCAGGTTTCAGCAAAAGGACGACTTTGGACGTTTTCCAAATGGTTCAAATGGCTCTGAGCACAATGCAACTTAACTTCTGAGGTCATCAGTCGCCTAGAACTTAGAACTAATTAAACCTAACTAACCTAAGGACATCACACACATCCATGCCCGAGGCAGGATTCGAACCCGCGACCGTTGCGGTCGCTCGGTTTCAGACTGTAGCGCCCAGTACCGCACGGCCACTCCGGCCGGCGACGTTTTTCACTGCTCTGGTTAATAACGTTTCTTGAGGTAGTGCTAGGTAATTGTATAGCGACTGGGTGTAGTGTTCCGCTTTTTAGCGAGTGTTTGTGCAATGTTGTCAGCTATTATTGGCGTCTTTAGTTCTGTTCGTGGAGTGCTGTGTAAGTGCTGGAAGTTTGGTGCGAGGGTTGAGATAGTTGTGTTGGTACGTTCATACAAAGGTGGGAACATGTGGGATGGTATGCCCAGGGCCCGTGCGCCGCCTAAATACTGCCAAGATATGTTCAGTCTTGCTTCCTGTTACGTGGCTAGCGTAAGAAAGAGGTCCGTGGCGCTAGCGGCCTCTATTGGTGCTTTGGTCGTCGTCTGGTGGTCGAGTGTACCGCTGCAGACAGACACCAGACTGCCTGCCGAGCTGAAATGTCGTTTGGGTTGCAGGCTGGTTAGGCGCAAGGCCTAAGCACACACCACCGGCAGCTATGAAGATAACTGAGCTGCAGTTTTCTGTGACGAGCGGAACGGTCACCGGATTGCGTTAGTTTTGTTCGCGCTGAGTTTTGTTACTAGACCTGGTAGCGTATATAAGTGGCGTGAACTGCGTCAGATGTTGAGTGATCACTGTGAAGGACAGGAAGATGCCACGTACTTGAGTGAGGAAGCGTTCTCAGCACTAGACAGAGTTTTAAAGAGGCTTCACTGTGTGTCTCGATTTTGTTGGCTGACCGAATCGTCCAATTTCCAGATTCTTCGGCCATTCAGATGTGTCAGTGGACCGATGTTGGACTAATTGGAAACATGAGGGTAGGCATACTCATCGTGAAGCTTCCCGTAGACCACGTCTGACTATCACAAGGGAGCACCGCCGTATTGCAGACCAAGCACATCGTATCTCCTTCACATCTGCAGTTGCCTTTCGTGAACAGGTAAGGTATTCCGTGCAGCATAATGTGTCGTCAGAGGTTAGCAGCAGCAGGATTAAAGAACGTAAAGAACTACCATCCTATACGTAGGCTGTCGTTAACGCAGAAGAAAGGCTGCGTTTAGAGTGGTGCTTTGAGTTGGAAGCATGGAGAGCTGCTGAATGGCGTCGCATTGTGTTCAGAGGTTAACCGCGGTTCTGCACTACCACCGATGATCATCGTTAGCGAGTGTGGCGGCGATCTAGAGAGGTTTTCTATTCTTCCAATGTTTTGGAGAGGCACAACAATGTTACTCATGCCGTCTTGGTGTGAGAAACCATTCGGCATTACTTCAGGTCACGGCTCATAGTGAATGGGGAAACATCTTTGACACAACGGTATGTCGTGGACATATTGGAACATCATGTGTTACCTCTGATACGATAGTACCGTAGTGCCATTTTCTGACATGACAATGAACGTCGAAAGCGTCTCACTGAAATATCTGCGTCATGTTGAGGTACTCCAAAGGGTACCAAGAGCCTCAGACCAGTCGTCGATAGAACATTTGAGGGATCACTCCGCCCAATTGCTAGTATGCAGAATATCAAGGTATAGTTACAACAGCTGCGGGCCAGCTTGGCGCATGAGGTGAAAGAACGGCTTTAAGGCGCTCTTCCCAACCAATCAATGCATACATCCAGACCGTAGGAAGTGCAGCGTAATACTGATAAGTGAACTCATACTGCAAAGTTCTTTTTAAATTTGATTCGTTTTTGTATCGCTGAAATTATATCACATACCCTCTCAACACACGAAGTTTCATTTGTTTCCTACTCCTCTTCCGGACGCTTCATTTCTTTCGTTGAGTCTTGTATTTATTCAACGTGACTAAGTCAATTAGCATACAATTAATAGCGTATCTGAACATTACAGGAACGTTTATCCTGTTTATCCACATTAGCTTACATTTATCAAAGTTTAAACAAGCCACAGTTCGTCGCATCAAACAGAAAGTCTGTTGCCTCTACGTTGGACTTTGTCCTGTCTTCTTTACATCGTGGTGACAGCAAATTGAAGTTGAGGCTGCGAAGCACGTATGAGCTAGGTCAGAATGTGACAGTTGAGGGAGGGCTGTGGGAAGTGTGTGGGCGGCGACCGCAGCCGCCACCGCCGCACTGCAGCGCAGGCAGGAATATTCCCGCCCCTGGCAACTCGCCAGACCACCCCGTGTTAGCCGTCCTGCCGTCTCTTTCATCGCTTCCACCCATAACGTGAAAAAAGCTTACATTCGATTAGGCCCTGTCCAACGAAATGGCCTGCATGAAAGCGCTTTTGCCGTATTAGTTAACACATTAGCCTACCCTGGCTCACTCATACAAGGAAATCAATTGCCAAGCACCGGTTTAACGTGATGCTACTAAAGTGTGATTTACAGTCTTCGGTAGTCCGCTTGAAGTACGCGTAATCCAGCCAATACTAACCGAACCCCATTCCATTAATATTTCGGCTGTGAACCTAATGAGCCATCTTCAGAAGGAATTAGACTTCACTGTAGATGCCATGGACATTTCTTCGCTATTAGACATTACGCTTAAAAAACCAGTTAACAATCATCTTTCACACTCCTTTCAAGACTATTTATCTGTTTTTTTCTCCGAAAAAACAATTAGTTTTTATACTGCAAAATAGAACTGACCTGGAAAATATTTCCAATACGACTGACGCGGAATGGGCCCATGTTACGAAACATCACAGAAGATGCTGGAAATGGCCACCGTTAACTTCGATGCAGCGTTATGCCCGATTTATCAGACTTTGAGACAAGCATAGCAGCTTTGCCTGAGGGATGGCAGCAACAGCGTTTTCAATGTTCTATTGTAGCTTTTCCAGTTTATAATGATTATTAAGGTATAACTGACCCGTTAGTTTGCCCCATAATTGAAAAATCACAGGGAGACACGTCATGTGATCAAGGTAGCAGGGAGATTACACTAGTACCCGGGTTCGATTCCCGGCGGGGTCAGGGATTTTCTCTGCCTCGTGATGGCTGGGTGTTGTGTGCTGTCCTTAGATTAGTTAGGTTTAAGTTGTTCTAAGTTCTAGGGGATTGATGACCATAGATGTTAAGTCCCATAGTGCTCAGAGCCATTAAAGATTGCACTACCTCTGCTGACTGTCCTCTCCTTGCCAAACAACTCATGCTCTCGTAACAAGGTTGTCAAGGTCTGTATTTGCTGTTTCTCCGTTTTGCTGAAAATATCCTTTGAGCCGTTTACCTTCTGTGAATATAAACAGTTTCTGGATATATCAGTGAGCATTAACTGTTTGGTGAAAACATAGTGTTACGATGCAGGCACTAGACACTGCGCAGCAGACACCAATCTTGTGATTATGCATCGACTTCTCAAAGTACTGACTGGAGTTTTCTGATACATAACGGCACATTTGCTGTGAGTTCATAGTCTCAGACATGCTAAACCAAGTGTCGTCTGAATAAATGAAAGACTGAGGAACCGGAAGTCCTGATGCCACTTCACTCAGAAACCGTCAGTGGAACTCAAAATGCGGAAGTTCGCATGAACGCTTTAAGCCGTGCACAACAGTAAATTCACGAAAATACCGATGCAAGTCATTTTCGATAAATCGACCATCTCTTAATTCCCATTTGCACATATAACTTACCAGTCAGAACATAACGACCACCTACCTAACAGCCGGTATGTACATATCTGACACAGATAACAGTGGCGATGCGTCGTGCCATGGAAGTAATGAGGCCTTGGTAGGCCGCTGGAGGGAGATGGCACATCATCTGCACCACAGGTCACCTGATTCCCGTACATTCCGGGAAGGGGGGCGATGAGTTCTGACGCTATGTTCAATCACATCCCACAAGTGTTGGATCCGGTTCAGATCTGGCGAATTGGAGGGCCAGCACGTCAACTGGAACTCGCCTCTGTGTTCCTCCAACCACTCCACCATATTCCTGGCCTTTCGACATGGAACATTGCCTTGT
Source organism: Schistocerca americana (assembly GCF_021461395.2). NCBI lineage: Eukaryota > Metazoa > Arthropoda > Insecta > Orthoptera > Acrididae > Schistocerca > Schistocerca americana. The sequence continues at coordinate 423,769,683 of NC_060130.1, read as the reverse complement.
TGAAAAATGCCACTGCCGTCGGGAAACATAATCGTCATGAAGGGTTGTACGTGGTCTGTAACCAATGTAACATACCCCTTAGCCGCCATGTTGTCTTGCACGAGCTCCACTGGACCCATGGATGCCCACGTGAATGTTCTCCAGAGCATAACATAGCCGCTGCTAGCTTGTCCCCGTCCCACAGTACAGGCGTCAAGGAGCTGTTCTCTCAGCATGATGAACAGGTTATCGGGCTTCATTAGACCATGAAACGCTCTACTACTGCGCCAACGTCCAGTACGTCACGTACCCATTTGACTCGCGGTTGCCGATGTCGTGACATGCATGCATGGGTCGTCATCTACGGTGGCCCATCGTGAGGAGTGTTGGGTGCACTGTGTGGTCAGACACACTTGTACCCAGCATTAACGTCCGCTGTTAGTTCCTCAACAGTTAGCCGCCTGTCCTTTTTTACGAGTCCACCCAACCCTACGACGTCTGGATGTGGTTTCACCTTCGTTTGGCCATTTGTTAAAGACAATAACCACAGCACTCCTCGAACACACAAGTCATGCAGTTTCCGAAATGTTCGTGCCGAGCCTCCGGGCCATCACAATCTGCCCTCGGTCAAACTGAGGTAGATCGCGCGCCTTCTCCATTTTACATGTGGACAGCACGCTCACTGATACAACATACACTGTGCGTGTGTCTGACAGCCAGCTGACGCTGCTATCACCTCGACGGGTTGATATCGATAGTAGGTCGGTAGTCATAATGTTCTGGTTGATAAGTGTATATGTTGTTGAGATCTGATAGGACTTTATTCCAGGCTTTCTTTCATTTCAGCAATATTTTCTAGTTTTTGAACTCTTTTCGAATATGTACAGTTTTTATTCGCTACCGAGCCAGTTTGTTCCATTTTGCCACTAAGTCCTGTTATGCAGACTTTCCTGGAAGTTATACCTCAACACTTTCAGGCCAGCTTAAACTCTTTCACAAACAGTTTCGCCCACATTTTCAGCATGTCGTGCATGATATAACCTTCGTCAATGAATACGCGCCACTGCTGAGGTCATCGGTCCCTAGGCTTACACACAACTTAATCTACCTTAAATTAACTTACGCTAAGGACAACACATACACCCATGCCCGAGGGAGGGCTCGAACCTCCGATCGGAGCAAGCCGCGCGGATCGTGACAAGGCGCCTCGGGCTGCCGGGCTACCCCGTGTGGCTGGTACAGTAACTGGAATAGGTTTACGTGACCTGTACTCACAGCACAGCACTCACAGCATGATGCACTGCTAAATACTGAACTCACACTTGAGAAACAGGGATTCAGTTCTCCGTTATCGAGACTCAGACTTAGGTTCTGTTAAATCACTTAATTCCTTTGAGAAGTACAAGCCACTTTCTTTACACCCTTCCCATTCCAAGTTCGGGAAACTACTCCAACGATCCGGCCGGTGTGGCCGAGCGGTTCTAGGCGCTTCAGTCTGGAACCGCGCGACCGCTACGGTCGAAGGTTCGAATCCTGCCTCGGGCATGGATGTGTGTGATGTCCTTAGGTTAGTTAGGTTTAAGTAGTTCTAAGTTCTAGGGGACTGAAGACCTCAAATGTTAAGTCCCATAGTGCTCAGAGCCATTTTTTGAACTCCAACGACAGTCGCCTTCGTCAAAGTTTTTCCATCCTTCTCAATTTCGATGACTGTCACCCCGGTGGATCGCGGTCATTACTCGTTAGCACAGATCGTGAAATGATCTAGTTACTTCGCAGCAGTCGCCTTTTTGCCTGCATAGGACGCAACAAGACACAGGCCAGGCTGTGAATGAAATTGCAACAAAACTTGCAGTAGGACACAGTTCAGCGTACAAAATTATTCAAAACTTGGATTATACTACGTTTTTCCCAGTGAGGTGTAATATCTATTGACGGAATACCTCAATGTTCAGACAAGAACCATCAGCCGAAGCCTTCTTCAGAGATTTCAAATTAAAGGAGACAATTTTCTGATGTGTATTGTTACAGTCGATTAAAGCTCATTTCATCGTTTTTAGCCTGAAACGCCAATGCATGGAATTCCATTATTTTGATTTAACGCCAAGAAAGAAGCTAGGGCAGTGTGATCTGCTGGGAAAGAAGCATAGTGTCTTGTGGTATTAAGACCGTTGGGATCTGATCGATTTTCTTGAACCACAACAGATCATAAATGCTGTCAGCCACCTCGAGGTAGTTTGGTGCTCCAGCCATTCTGGATCTTGCAACCTCCAACTACCAACTCTTCGGTTATAAGAAAGAGTAGCTGCGAGGACAATGCTGGAAGACATCCACAAAGAGCTCCGCTATCTTAGAGGGAATTTTCACACTTATAGAACCGTGAAAAAATATTTCCATAGAAATGGAACCACACCGAAAAACGACGGTAAAGTCTGTAAACTAAGATGATGCACATTGTTTGCGTAACATTTAAAAATCTTCAGAAAAATAGGTTATTCAAAACTTTCTGGATGACCCTCGCATCCCACAAATGGGATGAATCTTGACGAATCGCAAAATCTCGGAGACGAGATCAGGTGATGATGGATAGAACGGGGAAAGTATTGTCAATTTTGATGATAAGAAATATGTACGCCGTCAGTTCAAAAAATTCGAGGCTGGATTGATAACAAATAGAGAAAAGTTGATCTGGTGATATTAATGCATCCAGTGTTCTACAAAGTCTCACCCAAACTGAACGCAGCCATGTGAACTGTGAGAAAAGTCCGTCCTTGGGATGGTACTCAACTTGCACATCACAACCACACCTTCTTCGCTCTTGGAGAACCACCAGAGACTCATTCTGCACATTGTCGTTTCGTGGTAGGTTAGTTTTCATTACATCAAGTCTCGACATCCATAACGATTTTTTCCAGAATAGTATTATCCGCGTTTTTCATTTCAATAAAGTCGCGGCAGGCGTTCACACGTTGTTATTTCCTGTTCTGGAATCAACATGTGCGGGACAAACTTTGCACACGTTTTTCCCGTCTTCAAAACATTCTGGAGAACGTCTTGAACATTTGATTTAGAGATGTTCAGTTCCTTGCTCCACTGTGATTTGTGATGCAATAACGCTGATACACTACCGTCGCACGTCCACTACTTATCATTGCCTGCTCACAACTGACTGGTCGAATGCGCATCTGCTGTTTAGAGTTGTTAGTTTATGCTGCAACTGCAGTTATTGCGCTGACGTCACTTATACGCCAGGAATAAAATTTGTTTCAGAACTTTTTGGGAGGACGGTGTGTGATACTTTGACGAAAGATGTTCGTGTCCGAATGAGCCTCCAATGTTTCTTTAGTTAGTACTGACGAGGCGACGAACGCTCCCCTGAGACCGCTTATCCTAGCGGGGAGCTGCAGCGGGCATCCGCTGCCCAGTGATTGGACAGCCGTGACAGCGTCAACGTTAACACGTGGCGCGCTCAATCACGCCTAACGATCTCCTGCATTTGTCGCACCTCGCTCCGCAGCGGCCGTATCGATTCTCAAAACAATGGGCCGCGCCGAACAAGCAGCCGCGCCGACCAGCACACACTAGCATTGTCCACACCACTGTTATCGCTCTTGACTAGCTCGCAATGTGCTCACGAATCTGAAACGTCTGTGCAAAAGCTGCGAACAGAATAATCACGCCGTAGTATCAACGATAACACCGTAACTATCGTGGGGCATTTCGCCTCCATTCTTCCTGATGGATTAAACGAACTGTAACGTACTGGATATTCTAAATGTGTTGGCCTGATGGCAAAGTGTTAGACTGAAAAGGCTACACCACACCTTCGAGTAATATTTCTGGTACTTGATGTTACTTTCACGTCTAGTCTAGCTTTGTGGTCGTGAGAGTTCAAAATATGACCGTGGTTCCAACTGCTCGTTGATTTATATGTTCCTATAGCTGTCTGGATGGGATACACCTCAAGGCGGAGTATGGCCTTGCCATATTGGCCTTGCCTAAAAAAGGCAATGTGGCACTCAAAACGCTACTGTGTGCATGAACACTATGTATTCTCACACTAATCGCCTTTAACTCCACCACTGTCCACAAGTCTTCTTGCATCGATCATGAGTCTTAAGGTTGATTTCACGCACTTCTCCATTCCGACCCTTGCCAACTATTCTCTTTACGTTGAAAGACATCGTCTTTCAGCGTAAAGAGGCTGTATTTTAATCATGTGGGCCTACTTTGTTAAGCACTACTAGTTTCGAGCATTTTGTAGGGCATAACAGAAAATTGCTTGCCATCAGTGCACATTTCTGTTTGACGTGGACGGCGCATCCATATCTGTTATGCACTTGAGAACGAGCCACGCTCGAAGTTATTAGCGCTTATTGAGGTATGCTTTTAAGATAGTGTCTGGCGGAACGATTTCTTTCCTCAAATATATGGAGGCAGTGAGGCTTACACGGAAGAAGTAATTTTCTTTGTTTCAGTATTACTGATGCGTGCCACATCATGAACAAATCCTTCTTGTATTCTCATGTATAAGTCTTCCAGTAAAATGCTTCGCTTCTACCATCCCGTCAGTTACGGTTTGCAGCAATCACTCTATCTCTTCGATCCGTGCCGGCCGGAGTGGCCGTGCGGTTCTAGGCGCTACAGTCTGGAGCCGAGCGACCGCTACGGTCGCAGGTTCGAATCCTGCCTCGGGCATGGATGTGTGTGATGTCCTTAGGTTAGTTAGGTTTAATTAGTTCTAAGTTCTAGGCGACTGATGACCTCAGAAGTTAAGTCGCATAGTGCTCAGAGCCATTTGAACCATCTTCGATCCATTTTTTTTCATTCATTAGACGTCTTTCCTCGTTGTCTCGGTGCATTACTTACTCGATCAATACATCTAAAATTCAGCATTTTTCTCTAACGCTGTCTTCTAAAGATGTGGCCACTGCATACAATGCCATTCGCAAGGTTCGTTCGGTAGCGTAAACGTTTTACAGATGTGTTGCGGTGATGTCATTTGCAGCTGGTGGCGCGACAACGCAAACATATAATACACGACGAGTTTTACGTCCACAGAAGCATGTTTCTCATGATTTGTGACTTGCAACGATAACTCTCAGGAGGATTCATGACATCACGAACACACTAACCAGTCTCGCAAATGAAAAATTTTTCATCATGTCAGCTTCTTGATGGTTAATAAGGATATCCTTCAAATATTTAGAAGTTATGTAAAACTTATTATAGAAAGTAATTTGGAACCTGTAGTTTATTGTAGCTAGTTTAGGACATAATTTATTCAACCATTTATTATGACCGAGGAAAAATGGGAGCACAACAGAATATACGAGGGTGGAGTAATGGATTGAAGGGGATTTGAATCCAGGCATCCTGTTCCTCTAAATACCGAGCCTCATAACGCAGTGTTATGTTACTCGCTTTTCGTTATATTCACCTTGACATTACATCATACTCGAATTTATAAATTATAATTATTAATTCTCTCCTTTAACATCGTAAATAAGTTAATCTTATGTGACTGCAGTATTTCTAGTTTTTGAGGGTCAACGGAAATGAAAGAGGTCTTAAAATTATTATCGCTGATGTAATATAAGCGTTTCTATTCTGTTTTTTCATCTCGCTATGCATGAAAGGTCAGAGAATTGTGTGGAAACTGCGCCATAGCAAAGGCATTGTGATGTAGGAATTTCCATTTTAGAATTTGGCTTAAACTACTCCAAGCGAATTCCGATGTACTTTCGTAAAGCGGGCCACTCCTCATTTATTCGAAGCACAAATCTAAGCAAATTTTCCATCTTAACTTATCTAATTATCGATACAACTGCCAGTTCAAGCAAACACAATTGAGAGTTGTGTGTTTTTGCACTATACCTACTGAAAAAGCAATACAATCCACGCCCTACAATTCTCTCCATCGATTTTGTGTGCGTCCGTCATCAGGCTGTGGCACAACGCTAGGAGCTTGTTCTAGTATTTACAATAGTTAGATGACACTAATCATTCTGCCAGCTTGATTTTAGTGGGGACAGCATGCACTAAGGGTTGTATGTTTAAGATGAGTGCTCAGCTGTACCATCAAGTTAGCAAATCGTATAAGTAAACTCTACTTCAGAGTTTCTGTAAGTTAAGGAAAAGTATTTATACAACCTAGAAAGGCTAAGACAATTATTATGAGAGAAATAAAAACATATTGTTAAGCAGAATCATTCATAGGCGAAATGGCACGACCTACTCAGATTAATGTGGTCACCTGTAAAAAGTGCGAATAACCACCTTTTACAGCGCAGACATGCAGGAAGAGAGTCAGTGAGATTAGGGAAGGTACCACCAGGGATGTGGTGCCATGCCGCCTGCAGTTCCGCCGCGAGTTCCGCTAGGTTTCACGGCTGAAGGTCCATGGCACAAACAGCCCAATCGAAATGGTTCCATAGACTCTCGGTTGGGTGTAAGGCGGTGGGTTTGATGGCCAGATGAATAAGCGAACTCATCCTCGCGCTCTTAGAACCACGAATGTACATTGCGAGCTGTACGGCGTGTTACGTTGTCCTGCTGGTAGATGCCAACTTGCTAAGGGAAAACTAACCGCATGTAGGGGGGACGTTGTTCCCAAGGATAGATAAATACTTATGTTGATCCACTGTGCATTCCAGAATGATGAGATCACCCAGGGAATGCCACGAAACTATTCTCCAAACCATAATGTTCCGTCCTCCGCCCTGGACCGTTCCGACGATTGCTGCAAGGTGTTTGCTTTCCGATGTTTCACGTTATACAGAACAACGGTAATCCGTCCGATAGGGCATAAAACGTATTGATCCGGAAAGGCCATCTGTCACCACTCAGCGAATGTCCAGTTGTGATACTGGGATGGAAATCCCAGCCTACGTCGCCGATAAACAACAGGCATCATGGGTGTGTGTGAACCAGGTGCATGCTGCGAAGGCCCATACACAGCAACGTTCGCTGAACGGTCGTTGAGGAACCACTGTTGGCAACCCTTGATTTATCTGGGCGGTCATTTGCTGAACAGTTGCACGTCTATTAGCCCGTCCACATCTCTACTGCCGACGTTCACCCCTGTCTCCTACGGTCCATGTCGCACAAAACCCTCCTCGGCGCCGGTTTGGAGAGTTCCGTTTTGCCATGCACGGTGTAGTCTAACCACAGCGGCGCGCGAGCAGTTTACAAACTTAGCTGTTTCGGAAAAGCTTCCAACATTGTTCCGAAAGTCAGTGATGACGTCCTTTCGGACGTCAGATAAATCGCTCCCTTTCTGCATACGACAACAACTGCAGTGACTGCCATGTTCTCCCGACACACTTTATATATCTTCACTGCGAGTGCTGCCACCTACCTTGTGTGGTTGGTGATTGCACGGTTACGTCGAACATAGCGGTAGCGACAATGTGACTGAACCGTGCATAAGAGAAGAACCAGGAGTCCCTTAAAAATTAAGACTGCTAGGAGCTCGTATGGTATACAGAATACTTTCATTACAGTTACGTGTCTGCTAGGTTGGAGATATCGACGTCAAATACTTTCTGAATACCTTTTAGCACTACGTTATCCCAGATTAAATTCTATACATTTATTGAATGACTTGGAGAGTGACACCTTAAGGAAATTTTTTTTCTCTTTTCTACTCTTAGATAAAACTGAAATTTCAGTTAATTAAATTGACGGAAGGTGCGAATTTGAAATAAAGATACAAGATTTGCAGTAACTTTATAATTATTATTGTACTTCAAAATTTACAAAAGCTTTAGACAGTTCAACTAATTATCTTAAAAACACCTGATGCTCTCAGCAGAGTCATACAAAGATCGATTCCTTAAAACACGTTTGAAAATGGTATGCTAATTGCAATTGGTAAAGGAAGTACCTACTTACTAGACCCGATAACGAGTTAAATTCACTTCATGAATAGAGCAGGAACCACCAGACACTGGTCGTAGCGGTTAGTGCCAGTCTGCTACATGTTCCACGAGAAGATCAAGCATCCACGCTCCTCTAGAGTAGCACGCCATGTTGTAAAGAAAAAATACGCATTATGCTGTGTTACTGAGCAGACAAACAGAGAGGAGTGGTATATGTTTGTCGTTCTCAAGTCCTCAAGATGAACTTATTATTGCACTCATGCATAACTCTCTCTCTCTCTCTCTCTCTCTCTCTCTCTCTCTCTTCCTCCTTCCCTCCCTCCCTTTCAGTGGATCTTATTTTACCACTTCATACCAATGTCACGCCTTGTATCTACTGCAGTGACAAAAGGGAATACATCAAACAGTTGTTTGACCAACACATAAAACTTCTAGCGACCATTTCCTGGCCAGCATTGTCTGACTGTTTGCAGCCACCACAAGAAACGCACTCTAACTGACTACTGTATTCCTACTGCCACTTTCTCGTTTCAAAAACTAGCTTGTCCTAATACTCAACTTGCAGCGCACTCGAAACAACTTCCGCAACTTGTGAGCAGGCATTATCCTATACCAGAATTACGTCGTCCAGCAACATTCCTGGGCGTTTTGACTTGATGACGCGGTTCAATTTTCGCAAAGTGTCGACGTAGGCATCATTTTGTCGCAGGATAATGCCCGCCAACATTTTTCCAACACAGGGATTTGACAAAAATATGGAAACACCGTGAGAAAGGCATGCTTTAACATAAATGTAGATTGTAACCAGTACTGCAGGTTTCGCTTTTGTATTTGACCACAGACGGAACCTGTGTAATGTCGTCAATATGTTGCAACTGCCAGTCGTGGTCAGGACAGTGTTCTCTGAAGTTACGAGTGCATTATTCGAAGCCACGTGAATTCGAATGTGGGGACAGTGTTGATGTTCGTACGGTGGGCGTACCCGTAACCAAGGGAGTCCAAGTATTACGTGTTTCAACAGGCACAGTATCATACATTTATAATGTATACAGTCAACGCGGAAAATATCATCTGCTATGTTGCATACGGACGAAAGGGTGTGTTGATTGTTCGTGATTGAAGGTAACTAAAGAGGAATGTGGCGAAAAAGAAGGGAACGAAAGCTGCAAAAGTCACTGTAGAACTGAATGTCGCTGTCATGAACCCTGTCAGCACCAAAACAACACGAAGGGAGCACCATAAGGTGGGAATTGCAGGGCGACCTAGAATACCAAAACCACTAACCAGTGATGCAAATGCGCATTTAAAGGGAAACGTGGTTTCAAAGCCATAAAACCTGTACTATGGTGCAATGGAAGAAAGTCATTTGGTCGGGTGAGTGTGACACTGTTTCAAACTTCTGGTCGAGTTTACTTCCCACGAGTGGAACATGGCGGGGTTTCGGTGATGATTTGACCAACAATATCGTGGTATTCCATTGGCTCCGTGGTTACACTGTAAGATCGCACTACTGTCAAGTATTGTGTGTCCATTTTCACTTATCAGGATCATCCCATGGTACAATGCCTGTTCCCCAGTGGCGACGCTATGTTCTAAGACGACAGAATCCGGTCCGCACAGCTCACATCGTCCAGGACTGGTTTTTTGAGCTTGAGGATGAATTGTCACATCACATCTGGACATCACATCCTCAAAATCTCTGTATTATTGAGACTTTGTACAAGTTTTAGTTTGGAGAGAGCGATGAGTGATCGCTATCCACCTCCATCATAGTTACCTAAGATTGCCACTATTTGTATGAAGAATGGGATAAGATTTCCTTGAAAACTATACTTCGCCAGTATGTATCCATTCCGAGACACTGGAAGCTGTTTTGAGTTCCAACAGTTTTCCTACACCTTATTAAGCGCGGTAATGAGCCGTTCTTTGGTTTGTCCCACCCTCTGTACAATGTGTCTGAAAAATAGCTGAGCAATTGTACACAGTCAACCCATATCTCCAGTTCAACTACATAACTACGTTTAACGATACTGCTTGAGGAGACACAGATGACTTCTGCTTATCACATCAACATTTCTCATTTATGCTAATTGAATAGATTCTTAGTTAACTTAATAACCAGTAGGACAAGTATTTACATAAAAAGGACAAGAGAAACACTTATCAGTGCTCACAGGAAGAAAACTTTAGTGACTTCATCGAGCGATTTCAACAATGTTGTTGAAACACTCTGGCTCATAGTGATACAGGGCCATAAAGAGTTAATCAAATAACGCTTTGCGCCGTTGCCGAATTGTCTCTCAAATCGGGAAGGTTTTCGACACGATGGATAAATCTGGGAAACAATGAAATCACGAATACTAATTCTAGTAATCTTCGCTGAAATTGCATTTTCACGGAAACATGGATTCGGTGAATTAGTAAATGCAGTAACACGTTAATTTATTCAGAAATTGATTAGTTAAAAGTTGCAAAGCATCGGCAGTAAACCATATTTGTATTGGCCTCAGCACTGTGATTGGAACGACTGCTGTACATGAATGGTAGATTATGTGATTATTTTTCCACATCGTGCTGTACACCGGCTACTGATGGCTGCACGATGTGCATGACGAGTACCGAGTCACTCGATTGTTTATTTGAAACGAATTTGAAATTGGATACCACGAACTGCAGACAGCCACGAACACGCTGAAAGTATCCGAAAGGACAGCAGCATAAGCTAAACAGTCACGGGCTGCAGACTGAATCTTTCAATCTGCTGCAGAGTATCCACTGTTGTGAAACATCCTGACAGCTTAAAACCGCGACGGGAACATGGGCGCTCATCTTCTACGAGATGGGGGTCAAAGTAAAGTCTTATTCTGTCATAAAATCTGTTAGTAGCTTACATTCACAAGTGCCTCTGACATTTCAAAGCTCAAAATGCAGACACTCGGGGAAAGAATTCAGAGTGGCTCCTTTGGAAACTATCCCTCTGCCAAATCTATAGACATACAACTTTTCAGTCCACTTACTTTTATTTTTCATCAGACTCCACACCAGTATAAAAGACAATCGCGTTGTGACGTTAACCATTGCTGCAGTGTTATAAGAACATTAGACTTAAATAATTCTGTGGAGCTGTCAAATCTGAATGAAATATCTGAACGCTATGTACCTGCTCATGGTTCACTATCCCAATTGCAGGTTAGCTATCTAACGGCTGTCAGGGGCAACAAAAATTTGATTTTCAGTATTTCGCGTGATTATTAACCGAATTTAAAAATTAAAAATGCTGTCATAACCTGCTCATCAAGAAGTGTACTCATATGTTAATGGTTTAACACAACAAGTCAAATGTTACAGTTAGGAACAGTGCACACGTCTTGTGACGGCGCAACTCACCGCAAACAAATATCTTGACTTCATTTCTTCAATATTTGAGCATTAGAGCACTTAATGACTTGCAACAAAATTTACACTTAATTTCAAATCTTTACTTAACTTTTTAGAAAATGATGAAAGAAAACATATTTATCGCTTACTACATTTTCACTGTTCGTACAGTAAAACTGCAGCCTCAAGCATGATGATTTATTTTATTACTTCTTAGTTAGTAACTCTATACGCTACACGTTTTAAAGACAGTATATACGTATACTACTGAATGAACCATCAAAATTATTAGGGCCATCGAAAAAGAAACAAGCCGGAGACTATAAAATGAAAACCACTGAAATGTTTAAAATGCCGTACCTACGAAAAAAGGTGTGGTCTCTACAAGAGCGCTGAGGCCCCGGACTAGCAACTACGGGGACATGGCCACACATACACGTGACGGGAAAGTGAAATTATTATGTGCAGGTACGTATAAAGGCATGGTGACATTGTAATTACAGTAGGAGATTTAAATAGCTTCAAGTGAATAAGTACAAAATTAATCTAAATGTAAATAAAAAGATGACTTAGAATACGTGTACGTCCATATGGTAAACCACAGAAGCACAACGTGATCTAGGGATACCCGACAAATGCTTCAGAAGGAGTTAGCTGCACCAATTAATTCAACGCCATAGCGACTGAGGCCGTAAATATCAAGTCATAAAGAGAAGATGACAGTATCAAGCAAACGATAACAGGAAGATGTAGAGAAATTCCGCCCAATGCAAATCGCAGTCTGCATATTTTTGCTTCAGATATACAAATTTCAACACTTCCTGTGGTATCTTCTATGGAGTTTTGTATATTATTCTGTCTGAAAATTACCAGGCTAGGTTAACAATTCTGTCTCTAGATTATCAGGACAGGTTAACTAACAAAATCCCGTTGAACCTAGCATAATAAGTGTTGAAACATGTATGGGTAAAGCAAAAATAAACGAATAGTCTTTCATATGGAGGAATTACTCTTCAGTTATTGCTTGCATCCACGGGAATGTAAGATGAGCTACATCATCCAAATATGGTTGAAAGGAACATGAGTGGGTATGGTGAATTAAATAAAACTGTTCGTAAATGTCTTTGGGAAGTTGTCGGAAGGTATAAAAACATTTGGCAAGATAAACAATTCAGAACAATAACAGTACCAAAAATAAAACGATAAAAGTATTATGAGGCTATGCATCCCAGGTGCCAACAGGGAACGATTCAAGCTGGTGGTCTTTGTGTGCATGTTGTGTGCGTGTAAGGGGAGGGGGCGGGGGGGTATGGAGGGGGGGAGTGAGTGTCTGGGAAGGGAGTTGATTACATGGGATGAATTTGACATATCTGTCATCACCCAATCACTTCTGAATTTTGGTCAGAGTGGTGTGAAGATCACATGAGCAGGTGGTTTGGTTCCAGGTTTCTTGACTCATTACTACGGACCACGTCTGCGACGCCATCGAGTGGAATGTGCGCAACTAGGGGCCAGCTCAGACCGTTCTCCGTGACGTCCATGCGACAGTTGGACACTCAGTTCTTTTCTTGTCCGACCTATATAGCAACCTCGAGCCCATCGGGTTGAAAGCGAGAGATTATACATCGAATAGCAAAGTAACAGTTTTCACACTAAGTGAATCTCTTAAAGTAGGGATCGAGTGGCATGTGCGCAACTTGGAACCAGCTCGGACCGTTCTCCGTGACGTCCATGCGACAGTTGGACTCTCAGTTCTTTTTCGTCCGACCTATATCGCAACCTCGAGCCCATCGGGTTGAAAGCGAGGGATTATACATCGAATAGCAAAGTAACAGTTTTCACACTAAGTGAATCTCTTAAGGTAGGCATCGAGTGGCATGTGCGCAACTTGGAGCCAGCTCGGACCGTTCTCCATGACGTCCATGCGACAGTTGGACTATCAGTTCTTTTTTTGTCCGATCTATATCGCAACCTCGAGCCAATCGGGTTGAAAGCGGGAGATTATACATCGAATAGCAAAGTAAAAGTTTTCACACTAAGTGAATCTCTTAAAGTAGGCAGTTCAAGCTCTAGAGCCCGCCCACGGGCATCCGTTGCGCCTGCGGGCAGCGGTTGGCGGAGAGCTGCGGCGCGGGCTGTAGCGTGCGTGGCCTCCCGCCCGCGGGCATGCGCAGAACGTGTGCAACAAAGTTACCTGGCGGATAGCCTATAGTAGCAGCGCTTGTCCTCGAGCGAATTGACGGGCGCTCCTAAGCGCCCGTTTCTCCATGGGACAGCGATGGAGCAATTTGTGTACCGTGCTACATTTACGAAGGAAGTACGTATCGTATGTGGTGTGGGCGAAGGCAATTGAAATATACCGTTTGGAGAATACCGCTTCAGAGAATGTTTTGGAAGCTACCAATCGCCCCACGATTCATTAAAGGAGCGAGCTACCATGCATAAAACAGCTTCAAATTTCTGATTATTTTACAACTGAGTGAATGTATTAAATATCTTAAGTTAAGAATGTAAGCGTGAAAGAATTTATCAAAGGTCTGAAGCTATTTTTACAATTTGTTGCAAGTCGCGAAGTGCTCTAATTATCAAACAATTGATTAATATAGTCCGGGTAGTTTGTGTTCCGTTTTAAGTAAAAGTTAGTTTTTGGTATGGTTGTCATTGTTTATAATGTCGTATCCCATGAGCTATATGTCGTACAATTACATGCTAGGATCATTTCAAGAAGAAACGAGCTGGAGGCTGTAAAATGGAAACCGCTGAAGGGATCGTAATGACATGGCCTATGGAAGAAGTTGTGGTCTCTGTAAAAGCGCTGAGCATAAACTCGCCTCTAGAGGGTCATGAGCGCACACACACGTCACGACGGAGCGAACACGTGCTCGCGTCGACCATCCACTGCACTCACACATGTTGAATACAGAAAAATTGAGACTTCGAAGAAAAGCAAAGAGCTATAGTGCGTTCCATGACAGCGGAAAGATGTGTGTACCCAGTTTTTGCATCTGTATTGCTTTTTTTTGTACTGTTATAGTTTTGAATAGTTTCTCTTGCCCAGTGTTTCTGTACCTTCTGACAACTTCCCAAAGACATTTACGAACAGTTTTATTTAATTCAACATACCCACTCATGTTGCTCTTAACCATATTTTGGATGATGTAGCTCATCTTACATTCCATGCATGCAAACAATAACTGAAGAATAATCGCTCCATATGAAAGACTGTTCGTTTATTTTTGCTTTATCAGTACATGTTTCAACACTTCTTACGCTAGGTTCAATGGGATTTTGTTAGTTAATGTGTTTTGATAATCTTCAGGGAGATTCTGATAATCTGGCCTAGCAATATTCAGACAGAATAATATACAAAATCCCACAGAAAGTGTTGAAGAACGTATGGCTAAAGCAAAAATATACAGACTGCGATTTACATCGGGCGGAATTTATCTACATGTTCCTGTTATCATTTGCTAGATACTGCCATCTCCTCTTTATGCCTTGTTATTTTTTTGGCTCCAGTTGCTATGGGCTTGAAATAATTGGTGCAGCTAACTTCTTCTGAAGCATTTGTCAGGTATCCCCAGATCACGTTGTGTTTCTGTGTTTGGTATGTGGACGTACACGCATTCTAAGTGATATTTTTATTTACATTGAGACTAATTTTGCACTTATTCGCTAGAAGTTACTTACGTCTCCAATTGTAATTATAATATCACCAAGCCTTTACACATATCTACAAATAATCATTTCGTTTTCCCACTAAATCTCTTTCAGTTACGTAACAGTAGCTGTGGCTGACATCTAGGACTAGTGGTATCCTACGCCTGTTATTAACAGTAATGTCGGTGCATTTGTTGGGAACATTTGTATTTAAGAGGATTCCGGTTATACAATAGGCTTTCTGCCAACACCATGAATTCACTCACGGACCACAAGTAATTGAGGAAACAAACGGCGTTTCCTAACTACCCTGTGCTAATAAACTTGTTAATAAGAAAATTTAGCATTCGAAAAATCTGCTTAAATGTAAGTAATGCATTTATGCCACGATCTTCCCACCATGAACTACGGACCTGGCTAAGGTAGGGTGCTTGTGTGCCTCAACGACACAGATAGCTGTGACGCGGGTGCAACCATAGTGGAGGGGCAACTCTGTGGAGAGACCAGACAAATATGTGGTTCCTATCCTGAATAAGGGCAGCAGAATTTTCAGTATTTTTGGTGGCAACAGGCAAGATTGTTGATTGATATGGCCTTGAAATATCAACCAGCATAGCCTTGCTGTGCTCGTACTGCGAACGGCTGAATGCAAGGGGAAACTATAACTGTTACTTTTCCCGAGGTCATGCAGCTCTACTGTGTGGTTAAGTGATGATGGCATCCTTTTGGGTAAAATGTTTCAGAGATAAAATAGTAACCTGTTTGGATCTCCGGGTGGGGACTGGTCAGGAGGATGTCGTCATCAGGAAAAACAAAACTCGAACTCCACACTACAGTGAGTGGAAAGTTGTATGCTGTAATTGAGTAGGTAGGTTAGAAAACTTAAAAAGGGAAACTGATAGAGTCAAGTTAGACATACTGAGAATTAGTGAAGTTATGTAAAGAAATTACAAAAAGATAGGAAGGTGGAATCTGGATAAGGTCAAACAACTAGAGGTTGTTGGGTGTTTCAGAGGGAGGTTTAGGCAACAATTGACTGAAACAGGGGAAAAGAACGCAACAGAAGACGAATAGGTAGCAGTGAGAGATGGAATAATGAAGGCAACAGAGACTCAAACAGATAAAAATCGAAAGGAAGGAAGAGTGGTGTTTAACGTCCCGTCGTCGGCCTGAGCATTAGAGCGATCATGGAGCACAATCTCGAGTAAGAATGGGTAGGGAAAGAAACTGACTGTGCCCTTTTTCAAAGGAACTACCACGGGATTTGGACGGAGCGATTTAGGGAATTCACAGAAAACCTAAATATGTATAGCCGGACGCAGATTTGAACCTTCGTCCATCTGGATGCGAATCCAGTGTAATAACGACTGCCTATTAGAAATCCTTGGATGTCATAGCAGATACGCAATTCAATTGATGAATAGAGAAGATATAAAAATGCAGCAGGCGAAAGGGAATAACGAAAACTAAAAGTCAGAAGACAGTATCAAATGGATGAGCGGTAATGGCTACAGGACAAATGCAAAGGCTAAAGACGCCAATATAACTAGGGGAAAGGCAGATACCACGCATAACAAAATTGGCGAGGCCGTTGGAGTAAAGAGAGGCAGCCGTATAAATACCAAGATATAAAGGGGGGACCAGTACTAAGAAAAGAAGGGAAAGCTGAAAGGTGTAAGAAATATATAGAAGTGCTATTCGAGGGAAATGAGCCAATATTACAGAAAGGGAAGATAAAGTATATAAAGATGAAATAGGAGATGGGATAATGGGAGAAGAACTTGACAGGGCGCTGAAAGAACTAAGTAGAAACAAGGCCCCTGTAGTAGACGACATTCCCTCAGAACTACTGATATATTTGGTAGAGCCAGCCTCAAAATAACTATTCCATCTGGTGTGAAAGATGTATAAGACAGGCACAATAACCTTGGCTTTCAAGAAAACTGTAATAATTCCAGTTCTAAAGAAAGCAGGTAATGAGAGGTCTGAACATTACCCAAGTATGTGTTTAATAAGTCATGGGTGCAGAATACTGACACGGCTTATTTACAGGAGAATGAGAAACCTAGCAGAAGCCGATCTCGGAAAGGTCGGTTGTGGTTTAGGATTAATGTAGAAACACGCGGGGTAATACTGACCGACGTACGTAACTTAAAAAATAGGTTGAAAAAAGGCTATCTTACGTTTATCACATTTGTATACTCAAGGAAATCTTTTGACAATGTTAACTGGAACACATTCTTTGAAATTCTGAATTTAGCGGGTGTGAAATACAGGGAGCAAAAGGTAATTTACAATTTGTACAGAAACCATACAATTATAAGATCCGAATGGCAAGAAAGGGAAGCAGTAGCTGGAAAGGGAGTGAGACAGGGTGGTAGCCTATCCCTGATGTTATTCAATCTGAAAGTTTACGAAACAGTAAAGGAAAACAAAGAAACATTTGGAGCAGGAATTAAAGTTCAGGAATCAGAATATAAACTTTGAGTTTTGCCGATGACATTGTAATTCTGTGGCCGGTCATGGTGGCCGAGCGGTTCTAGGCGCTTCAGTCCGGAACCGCGTGACTCCTACGGTCGCAGGTTCGAATCCTACCTCGGGCATGGATGTGTGTGATGTCCTTAGGTTAGTTAGGTTTAAGTAGTTCTACGTTCTAGGGGACTGATGACCGCAGATGTTAAGTCCCATAGTACTCAGAGCCATTTGAACCATTTTGTAATTCTGTGAGAGATAGTAAAGGACTGGGAAGAGCAATTGAACGGAATAAGCAGTGTCCTGAAAGAAGTATATAATGTGAACATCAACAAATGTAAGTAAAATGTGGTCGAATTAAAATATGTGATGCTAATGGAATTGGCATAGGAAATAAGACACTAAAAGTAATAGAAAAGGTTTGCTATCTTGGCAGCAAAATAGCTGATGATGGCTAAAGTAGGGAGGATGCAGACTAGCAGTATCTAGGAAAGCACTTCTGAAGAAGAGAAATTTGATAACATCGTCATAAATGTAAGTGTTAGGAAGTCTTTCCTGAAGGCATATTTCTGGGGTGCAGTCTTTTACGGTAGCGAATGGATGATAAGTAGTTCAGACAAGAAGCTCAAAAAATGGTTCAAATGGCTCTGAACACTATAGGACTTAACATCTGAGGTCATCAGTCCACTAGGACTTAGAACTACTTAAACCGAACTAACCGAAGGAGATCACACACATCCATGCCCGAGGTAGGATTCGAACCCGCGACCGTAGCGGTCGCGCGGCTCCAGACTGAAGCGCCTAGAACCGCACGGCCACACCGGCCGGCGACAAGAAGCGAAAGTAAGTATTTGAAACGCGATGCTACAGAAGAATGCTGAAAATTAAATTGGTAGATCTAATAACTAATGAGGAGGTCCTGAATCGGACTGGTGAGAACAGAATCTTGTTGCACAGCTGGACTAAAGGTAGGATGAGATGTTCGGGCACAGTCTGAGACATCAAGGAATCATCAGTTTAGTATTGGAGGGAAATGTGGGGATAAAAGTTGTAGAGTGAAACCAACAGATAAATGTAGGAAGCAAATTAAAATGAGTGTTGGTTGCAGAAGTTTTTAGGCGACGAATAGGCATGCATAGGATAGAGCTGAGTGGAGAACAGCATCAAACCATTCATTGGACTGAAGATCACAACAAAACGATATTTAATGACAGATCTTCATTTTGCGGAAGAAAGATGTAGTTCTCGCATCCCAGCCAGCCGAAACCCGAAAGACGAGTGAAATGTGCCCCGATCTTACATGTTGGCTTCTCAGCTCTCCGAATGGGTCTCGACATCTGGTATATGAAACTCGCACTGTACGAACAAAGGGGAGCATTGTTGTCAAGAATCAAATTCCAAAACGTGTCCAAAAAAAATGATTCAAATGGCTCTGAGCACTATGGGACTTAACTGCTGAGGTCATCAGTCCACTAGAACTTAGAACTACTTAAACCTAGCTAACCTAAGGACATCACACACATCCATGCCCGAGGCAGGATTCGAACCTGCGACTGTAGCGGTCGCGCGGTTCCAGACTGTAGCGCCTAGAACCGCTCGGCCACTCCGGCCGGCAAAACGGGTCCAGATATATGTTACTTTCTCGAACAAACCTCTCGCGTAGTGACCATGGCGGTATATTTAACAAAATTCCAGTGTATACAGAATGGTGTCGATAGTACCTCTGCCCCTTATCTTCCACAAATGGAATAATGATGGGGATGAGATTATTTTAAAACGCTATGTACCCTCCGCCCGGTAAATGACGTAGCTGTAAACGTAGAAAACGCTTGGTGATTAAATATCAGGTCAGCTAAAGTCAAGATAATGACTGACATGTTAAATAAAGAGCGTAAGTTTCAAGTTTAAAGTCCCTTGGTCGAGGAGCTCGTTATGGTAGGAGTATTAGCTCAGATGGTGCAAATACAAAACGATAGCCGATGTGGTACTGGTGCAACAGCTTAAGCCAATCATAAGCCTCCCGTTGCCGGACAATGCTCACTAATTTTATGGGTGCTGATGAGCCAAAACGTTATGACCACCTGTTTAATTGCGTGTTTGGAAGGCTGTGCAACAGCGATTTGGCTTTCCATGGTTTTGGTAAGTCCTTGGTCGGTTTCTGGTGGTATGTCACATGCGATGTCTATAAACATGTCACACAATTCCTGTAAATCACAGGACGGTGGTTTGTGGACGCTTAACTGGCTCCCGATTGCGTTCGATGTATGGTCAATCGGGTTCAGTTCAGGCAAATATGATGGGCAAGATATCAACGTCTGTTCATAATCTTGTTCCCCAAAACACTATAATAGGAATCTAGTCTTGTGACACGGACGTTTATCCTTTTGAAGGGTTCCATGGCCGTCGGAAAAGACATAAAGCGTGAGGAGATGCAGGTAAATGTCCACGTAGTCCACAACTGTTATGATTCCTTGGAATACTACCAGAGGTCCCATGGAGGCCCAGGAGAACGCCCGCCATAGCGTTATGCTTGACGCGGCGCATGGTTCGAGTAACCGTTCGCCTGAACGGCGGTGTAGGAAGTCACCACCTGCGACCTGATGTAACAAGAAATATGCTTCACTCAACTAAGCGATACATTTTCAATGACACACGATCCAACCCTGATGATCCTGTGCCCCATTCAATCGTAACTGACTCTGTCGTTGGGTCAACGTCGGAACATGTAGTGGTCGTGTTCTGCAGTGGCCCACGTTAAACAATGTCCGCTGAACGGTGTGCTCCGAAACACTTGTGCCTAGTTTGCCGTTAGATTTGCCGCAGTTTGCCACCTATCTTACTCTACCGAGGGGCAAGCCTCCAACCTCTGCCTTGTGTAACAAGACGTGGACGTCCATTACTCTGTCACCTACTCATGGTGGTATCTTCAACCACTTTCCATAGATACCCACAAAATAGTACACGAACAGCCGACCAGTATCACCGTTTGCGAGATACTCGTTTCAACGCGATAAATCATAACAATCTTCCTTTTGTCAAAGCCGCTTTGTCAGAGGATTTTCCCACTTGAGGCCCATGTCGACGCTTGGGTGATTCCGCAATTGTCCCAGTACCGGTTACGTGCTTTCCTTATTGTGTCGCATGCCTGTAATGTTAACAGCCCTCCCCCCCCCCCCCCCCCCCTCTCATTCAGTGTTGTCGTAGGCGGTGGTCATGTGACTCATCGGTGTGTTTGCTACAATTTTGACCATATCTGGGCTGCCTGATACCGCAGTCAAAATGAGTTAGCTGCTTAAACTATGCGTGGATTACTTTCACCATATTTGACGATATGATGTAGAACGTTCAGGTTATAGTCTATGTAGATTTATGTATGAGTGTAACAACGTGCTGGCCATTAATTTAGGAAAACCTAGTAAGCTCTTGATAAGAATGGACGAGTAATGACTTGAAATGTCCTCTTTCATGTGAGAGTCATACCTTTACGTCTCTAGATCAAAATAAGACGCCCAGATACTTTACGCCCCTAGCTTTTCTCCCTTTAATGACAAAATCGTAATTATACCAACTTAATCTTCAGCATTCTTCAGTAGCATCACGTTTCAAATACTTACTTTCGCTTCTTGTCGCCGGCCGTTGTGGTCGAGCGGTTCTAGGCGATTCACTCTGGAACCGCGCGAGTGCTACAGTGGCAGGTTCGAATCCTGCCTCGGGCATGGATGTGTGTGATGTCCTTAGGTTAATTAGGTTTAAGTAGTTCTAAGTTCTAGGGGACTGTTGACCTCAGATGTTAAGTCCCATAGTGCTCAGAGCCATTTGAGACATTTTTGAGACCTATTAATGGATATTTATATAGGCTGTGTCCACCCTTTGCCATTATGAAGGCTTAAACTCTGCTGGCGATACTGTCAAAGTTGTGTCTGAATGTCTGCGGAGCAACGTCAGCCCACTGTCCCTCAAGAACGGACACCAGAGAAGGTAGTGATGTTGGACGCTGGAATCTGGAGAGCATTTGACGTCTAACTCTTCCCAAATATTTTTGTTCAAGTCGGGACGTTGATCAGGTCAGTCCGTTGCAGGAATGTTATTGTCCACAAACAATTACATCATAGATGCTGCTTTATGACACGGTGCATTGTCATGCCGATACAATCAATCAACTTGTCCGAGCTGTTTCTCTACCGTACACGGTACACAATGCTGTAAAATACGAAGATATCTTTCCGCATTTACCGTTTCATTAAGCGCAAAAAGGGTACCACACCCTAATCACGAAAAACACCCCCATACTCTAACACCAGCTTCTTCCCACTCCACTGTTGTAATTACACATGGTGGCAGGTAACGTTTTCCAGACATTCGCCAACCCCAAACATTTCCATTGTATTGCCACAGGGTAAAGCGTGATTCGTCACTCCTAATCACCCGTTTCCAGACAATCACTATCTTGTGGTGTCGCTGCCCACACAGCCTCAAGCGTCGTTTAACACTGACAAAAGAAATGTGTGGTTCCGCAGTGCTCGACGCTCCTTTTACGTCAGTACGTGAGGTCATCTTGGTCTTGGTTTAGCTGTGGTTGTCCTTCCGCGTTTCCAGTCCACAATCATATCACCAATAGTCGATTTGGACAGCTTTAGAAGGGCTGAAATGTTCCTGAGGGATTTGTTACTCAGGTGACATCCAATGATTGGTCCACATTCGAAGTCACTGAGCTCTCCTGATCGACCCATTCTGTTATTACTGCCGGCCGCTGTGGCCGAGCGGCTCTAGGCACTTCAGTCAACCGCGCTGCTACTACGGTCGCAGGTTCGAATCCTGCCTCGGGCATGGATGTATGTGATGTCCTTACGTTAGTTAGGTTTAAGTGGTTCTAAGTCTAGAGGACTGATGACCTTAGATGTCAAGTCCCACGGTGTTTAGAGCCATTGGAACCATTTGAATCTGATATTGCTGCGTCTCTACTGAGAACGCAAAACTCCCCGCCTCCTTTTATGCTGATGAGTGAGGCTTTCAGGACATCTAGTTGTCAATTCTGTATTTCATCAGGGTATTTGGATGCTTTTGATGAGGTAGTGTACTTTGTCGGGCTGGACTGAAAAACTGACCGTAGGCATATACGAACGTGTAGTAGACTGAATGCCAATTTGTTTTTTTGTTACATATCGTCTTCATAATGTTTCACTTTCGATGACCTATAGTGTATATGTTGTTCTGTCCGATTTCTTCAAACTGCCTCTCTATACCTGCTTCTGCTCAGGCACATGCAAACGCGCTTCCTCATCACGCAATTACAGCAACTGATGGCCATCCTTCCTTAGACGCTCCGAAGGAAGTATAGTGTTTGTAATTTACAATCAATAACTTGTTCTGAATGCTGGTTCTTCATTCACTGATCGGGCATAGAACAAAGTTTTGACCGTTTCGTGGTGTGCTGGCCGCATGTTGTTTATTGAGATGCATAGCCAGCTCGTAAATTTTCGTATTAGTCATCCTTAATGCATAGGTAAGTGTTCTGACAGCTCTTAAATTCTTAGCTAGTGCATCACGCAGTACTGCAAATGTTCTACGCTACTGTGCTGCGCCTCGGATGATTTATCTGTTGTGAGGGAATTACACTCTGACGAGAAAAGGACTGGCGGTAAGACAAGGCCATTGTAAAGTCAATGAAAGCAGCGCTCCCGATTTCCGACGTGTAATTTTGGGGGGCGGCACCACAGGCTTTTATTTGGGGCCGGCAGAGCGCCCTTTTGTTCAGGGCCAGCACCTCGACTCCTTTATTCGGCGCTTATCATTTCCTCGACCTACACCCTGGCGGATCGCCCAGTTGAGCAACTATACGCTCAATAACGTCCTTTGTCTGCACGAGAAAATTCGTATCAGAAAAGCGAACGTCGACCTTTCTGAATACAGCAAGGATTTTAGCTCCCGTTGAGTGCCTCACTAGAGAAATAAGCATTTATGCCACTTGCGAAATTTTCTCGATAATTCCGCATCTGAATTTCACGCAACTATTCTTCTGTCGACACACTATTTCCTAAAACATGGAAAGATGCAGTTAAAAAGCAGACAGCTGCACTGGAATTTTTCACGACTTGGAAGTACTACCGCCTAAATTAAGAATAAGCTCGTATGCGTAATGTGGTCGTGCGTCATGTTGGCGACACTGACCTGTGTTGTATTCATGGTGGCAAATGCAGCCAGGCTACAAGCCCGCCGTAAATTCCGTACCGCATACGATCTGTTAACCTGCTCTGCTTCGCAGAATGGCCGTTCCACATTAACAGGCTTCCTCCTCGCTCCATTCCACGGATAACTTCGCGTATTATTGACGTAGCTGGAGCTTCATAATGCAAGAACGAGCCGCAGACGAGCCTGGTGCTATGGCTGGTGACAGCGACATGCCTAGGCAACCTAAATAAATAAGGGCTTAATGTAATACCACAGTAGGTATTCGCACAACTGAAGATTTTAATTTATTAGCCATTTGCTGAAAGTGGGTTGTGTAAATTAGATAATGTCCCATGAGTCAATAAATGACGCAACAGTATTGATTGTGGTATAGCTGTCATGCAGAAAACATAACTGTCGCTGACGACGGTTCAATCTCGCGTCCGGCCATCCTGATTTGGGTTTCCGTGATCTGCTTGAGCGTAATCAGGTTATTCATGAAGGAATACTCTTAACTAAAGCATTGCTGAACACGAAGGTGCCTTTGCAATCACAGTGCCCTGAGACACATGGTCTTTTTGGAGGTAAAAAGAACGCCCTTGCTTTGCGGTGACCTTTTACTTGGCTGTCACAACCATGTACAGATCAGTGTGAGAAGCAAACGAAGAGATAATTGAGTTGCATTTTGAAATTCAACGTTTAATCACTGAGCCGCTCATTATTTTCTTAATCGAAGCCAGCTAGAGCTCAAGTCATTTTCTGTATTATTTACAGGTTAATCAAAAGGGAGGAAAGGGAAAGAGGTTAACAATTCTTACACATTGAGACAATAGGAGATGGAGAATTAGATAGGCGAGGAAGAGAAAAATAACAAAATTTAGTTAAATAAATGGAATTAAAATGTAACTAGCCGTTGCAGTTCTTAAACAAAGTTACAGACATTTGAGAAGCGCAGAACTACATTCCTCTTAAAAGTAAACTGCAATTGCTACCTATTTTCGTTCTGAGCTGGATTAGTACCCAAGCGATGGCGGGTTAAATCCCCCTTCGGCCATCCACATTTAAGTTTCCGTTATTTCCCCAAACCGCTTAAGGTGAAAGCCTGGATGGTTTATTTGAAAGGGCACGGAAGTTATGCTCGTCACTAATGACATCGTCATCGACAGAATGCTAAACGACACTTCGCCTTACCTCCTTTCTCGTTTCTCACATTCCCTTACCTGATCACCCCCTCCCTCACCTCATCCGAGTTGTACAATTTTCTTCGATATATGATTTTCTTAAAATGTTCTCTTCTAGTCTCTTCATGCGACAATGATTGCATGGGTGATAAGTGGCTTTGCCAAGATAAATTCGACGACAAATAATCAAAAGCTTTTAAGAGATCTTGCTACATTCATTGTTGGTTGTTGCGTAAGTTTAATTCCGTTCCTCCATTCACAAATCATGAGAAAAACATTTGTATTTTTGCAAAGCTGACGCGTTTCATGAACAGCGTCCCAACATCCTTCGTTGATACTTAAGGAGATATAAATGTAAATTAGATTTGCCTATTTTAATGACTTCAAAACAGACATCTCGTTAAAAACTCTATAAAGTTTATCATTTCCTGTTCATTTGCCACCAGTAAGTTTCCAGAAGAAAAATATCTCTTTGTAGCATAGTGCGCATAGAAATCGAAGTTCCTTACAGATTTTATTTTAACTGTTTGTCAGATCCGTCTTTTACTTGGGCGTTGTACGCTGCAGGGCAAAATCCGGGTTGTTTGCGTCATAATATCACAGTACTCACATTCAGTGCATTCAGGAAGAAAGGTCATACTATTATAGAACCAAGCAGTAATTTATTAGTTTCACTGGGACCCATTTTTTCACCCATTTCAGTATTATGACATTCAGAAATTTGTGATAAGCACTATTGAATATATGGGGGATTGCTGTTATTTTTAACAAAGTATGTTTTTTTGTAATGAACGCTCTACTTACGATAGAAAAATTATATAACTTGGCGAATGCAGTTCATTTTCCTTTGTAATTATGAATCTGTCTTCATTAACAATATTTGTATAACGTCTTATATATTATTTAAATTTCTACTTGAAAAGTTTGTGTGTTACATTTCTGCCCAGATGTGGGTTAGTTGTAACACAGGTCGGGGCAACTGCAACATATCCATTTGATGAATATAATAGTGGTATTACAGTTGTATCTTCTTCAAAATACATTATAACTAAGATTATTCATAAAACAAGTCCACTAATGATTAATTGATATTCATTATAATTTTTAAGACGTCATAATGAAAGACAATTCTGAATTGCAGTGTAACATTTATTTACAAAGCTAAAAGCAATCATGCGAATGTTATAAATAACATTAGGGTTTAAAACATATTATTATAACATTTCTAGTTATGTAATGTATTGCGAATACATAGAAAGAAGGATCCTTTATTGTATGATTATATGATAGCGGAACAAACACTGGTAGCAGTTACTTCTGTAAAATATCTGAGAGTATGCTTACGGAACGATAAATGATCATATAAAATTAATTGTTGGTAAGGCGGGTACCAGGTTGAGATTCATTGGGAGAGTGCTTAGAAAATGTAGTCCGTCAACAAAGGAGGTGGCTTACAAAACACTCGTTCGACCTATACTTGAGTATTGCTCATCAGTGTGGGATCCGTACCAGGTCGGGTTGACGGAGGAGATAGAAAAGATCCAAAGAAGAGCGGCGCGTTTCGTCACCGGGTTATTTGGTAACCGTGATAGCGTTACGGAGATGTTTAATAAACTCAAGTGGCAGACTCTGCAAGAGAGGCGCTCTGCATCGCGGTGTAGCTTGCTGTCCAGGTTTCGAGAGGGTGCGTTTCTGGATGAGGTATCGAATATATTGCTTCCCCCTACTTATACCTCCCGAGGAGATCACGAATGTAAAATTAGAGAGATTAGAGCGCGCACGGAGGCTTTCAGACAGTCGTTCTTCCCGCGAACCATACGCGACTGGAACAGGAAAGGGAGGTAATGACAGTGGCACGTAAAGTGCCCTCCGCCACACACCGTTGGGTGGCTTGCGGAGTATCAATGTAGATGTAGATGTAGAAAGGCTAGTGGTAAACACAAATTCTTATCTTAAAAACATTCGTAACGTTTATATTCCTTTGTAGACTGCGAAGATTTTAAGCAATGCATCCTATTTCTTTCCCCAACTGCTCTTTTTACAATTATCAATGGAGACGAAACAGAAGCATTGAACACCATATTCATCACTCTCTCAATTCTCTTTCAGAAAGACATTCAGCCAATCTACTCCCTCCATTTCCTTTACACGTCATATCTCTGTGCACTGATCGTCTCACTTTCTAACACCTCTAATAGGCAACCCATAATACAGACTGGCAGCTGGCTGCGTGGCCTTCACGCAAACAAGTTTCTTCCCGTCCTCCACACTGAATGCACAGTTTTGTGGATAATAGCCTACTTTTGGAATCTCGACGTTAATATAGACCACTCAGTAAACATATCTTGTAGATGCCATTCAAATAAGCAAAATTGTGTAGAAGTGAACATCAAAACGATTCTTTTTCTCTGCAGATCAGTTGTAACTCATTCGTGGGACACTGATACGCCGTTAAAACTCCCATCTCGCCATGTTAAGATTCAGCCTGAGCAGCTCCGGCCATACGAAAAAATATAAATTGAACCCTACACGAAATTAACGTATAATAAACAACATAGATTTTAGCATATTAATTACAATAAATTCCTTTGTCTACAAATCAGCAGAAGAATATATTTCACAAAATTTGTGTTTCAACACACTGAAAACCAATTTCGCTCTCTCATGCAACTAGTTCACAAGTAAGCGTCTTACCTGCTGTGCATTCTTCGTTATGGAAGACAGCTGAAGTGGACTACAATCACTGGATAATCCTACGAACATCATTTGCTGTTAAAATTGAAATGCTGTAATTGACGCAGGCTACTTTTGACCTCAGGCTCCCCTTTCTCGGCTAACCTAATCGTTGAACAGTGATAAGTGGCTCAAGGAAAAAAAAAACAACAAAGCATTCTCGTAACATCATAAAAAGTCGTGTACAGGCGTCAACTTAGTTTTTCTTCTAAATGGGGCTATGCTGTTTTTTGTTACCAGAATGGGAGATCTCGGCGAGACAAATTCAGTGATATAACTCTTCTGTAAATCTAACAAGAAATCACAAAGTAGAAGTACATTGATTATAGGAATTGATCTGCTGATGTTTCTGTCTTTGAATGAATCGCCACACTAAGGTTTACGCCATTTACGTCGCCGAGCATTAGGTACGTGACGTTTACGCTACTCTCGAAGCAAACCCGTTTCGTCGAGACACAGGGTACGTCGTCATTTACATGTTGTCCTTCGGAGGAGTTAACTTAAGTGTAGTGGACCTACTGTCTATGTAGATTACGTTTTTATATGAGGAATGCCCCAATTCATTTACAGAATGTTGCTTGTAAAACATCCTGATAGTCGAATAGTTAGTAGTGCATATATAATTTTCAACAATATAACGCCATTCACTAAAGTGGAGTTGGTCGACATGTTCTTAATTTATGGTGCATGTCATCGCCAGTCGATGTGGCCGAGCGGTTCTAGATGCTTCTGTCTGGAACCACGCGACTGCTACGGTCGCAGGTTCCAATCCTGCCTCGGGCATGGCTATGTGTCATGTCTTTACGTTAGTTAGGTTTAAGTAGTTCTAAGTTCTAGGGGACTGATGACCTCAGATGTTAAGTCCCATAGTACTCAGAGCCATTTGAACCATTCTTTTTTCCATGTCATCAAAATGCACCAATAGCAGCAGAACTGTGTACATAATGGTTCACAGGTTGTCGCTGTCTACCTTTGTTAAAACCATCAAAAGGCTTCGCGGGACTGGGAGTTTGTCCCATGAAAACGTATACCACGGAAGACTGCTATCAATGAAGCTGCTTAAGTGGCTGCTGCAAAAATTCTAATTAGTTCTCGCCAAATGCAAAGGAAGGTTGGCATTAGTGAAAGAAGCGTTCTGTGTATTCTTCATAGACATACATTTGTATATCATGGGAATACAAATTTGAGAAACATGCACCAATGGTCAACGAGAAACCCATACTGACTTCATCAGGCGTTCGACCAACGACAGTGGAATGTAAATGTGTGGTTTGTCATAACCGGACATCCGTGATAGGCCATTATTTCGTTGAAAGTACTTTGAACGGAGAAATGTACACAAATTTGGTAATAAATACATTACCCCTATATTAGAAAAAATTTGCTCTTGCAAACCCATCAGATGGCATGGTTCCAACATGGATGATGCCTTGCCCGTAATTCCTCAATTCCAAGAGATGCATTAAACCGCTTATTGCCAAACCGGTGGTTGGGAAGAGGCTCTTCTATTCACAGATATCAAGAAAGATCGCCTGACCCTGTACCGTAAGACTTCTTCCTATGAAGTCATGTAAGGCAAGTGTTATGGAAGGATGACTCGACTGTGGAGTACATGAAAGGGCGAATTACTGCTGCGTATAAAGCGATGACTCCAAATATGTTAACAGCAGCGTAGTCATCATTGTGTACGAAAGTGTAATCATGCAAATGACTCTCACTTTGAACACAATCTTTAAAAAAATGCATAAGCAGAAATGTAATAGCATATAATAATGTCATCATTGCTTTTTGGTTCACAACCTTTGGTTTAATTTTTCATGCATGGATACCTGACATTTTGTTGAACATCGTGGAAGGTAAGAACAGTTAATTGTCTCATCTTAATACAGGCCGAATAACTTTCCAGCGATGTAACATTTTAATTGGTACGTAAGGTGTTTAAACCTAGTGCTCAAGCATTACATTCCGTTTAAACCAGTTTCATCAGAGTGGCATGAACTTCCGGGTGGTGGGCCATTTATCTGCTGCAACAACAGTTCAGAAATACTTCTGTTCAATGTATTTTTACTCTATGATTTCTTGTTAGAACAACTGTCAAAAGTTTTCCGAGTGGGGCAATGCTAACCCTGTTCGTGAGGAACAGATGTAACCTGTTTAAGAGGTTTTCAGTAACACTGGAATCAATTACCAGGATATAGTTGGGGCAACAAAGCTCATCACGTTGTAAAGAGCTATCAGAACGAATAACAACACACCAACTTTAGCAGTACCTCAAAGAGGAGTTAGGAACGTATAAGTCTGACAAGGTATACTCAGAACGCAGAAGAATATCTCACAAAAGTTAAGACAAGCATAGAGGAGAACTGAAGAAGTGCAAAGACTCTCCGTGGTAAACCAGTAATGTTAAGAGCTTGAAAGGGTACAGCAGCTGACACGAATTAAGCTCAGATAAAAGCATGAAAGTGCAGCAAGGATATTTAAATTCCCTTTCCCCCAAAAAAGGTCTCGTCCAATATATCTTTGCTGTATAAAATTGCTGTTAGAAGAAGTCTCCTAGAACCCTAGAAAATTTGATGTATTAAGCAATAGTTTATTTGTTGAATATTGAGAAAAAATAATCTCTGCACTAAAGTAAAGAATACTGATTGAATGGATTTAAATACTTCATTTCTGGCAACGGTGTTGGTGGTCTCTGTAAAGTTTCTTAAGGTATTTCAAAGCCGACTCAACAGCTACCTACCCGTTCACACCACTCACATGAGTGAATAAATACCTATGACCATAAATAAGACGACGTAGTACACATACGACAGAGAACAGATCAGAATAACGGTTTCATATAAAGTGAAAACCAAATGTAACACAAATATGTGAATTTAGAGGAACGTGAATAAACATTTATGTACAATGAAGATGAGATATGCAGTCGTATTTTACGTCGGAAAGTACAGTGCCGCAAGTCAAAGTATCAGTGCCAGCCGCAGGAATATCTGGCAAATGTGCATGCAGACGACACTTTCCCACGTAATCAGAACCAAATCAAAATTGTAAATGTGTTTTATTTCCAGACCACTGGCGATGTTTTAAAATTTTAAACGATGGTAGATTAAATAATTCTAGAATAAATAAGCATTTTTGTCAGTGCCATAGACGGATTTAAAATACCTTAAGTGAGAGGGTTTAGTAAAATTAAGCATGAATTTAAAAATGGGGAATTTACAAATTATTCAAGGAAGAGCAGCATAGATTTTCTTCCACATCATAGCACATAGCGTTGAAGATAGATTGATAAATCTACAGGTGATGCCTTCTACGTGAAAAATGATTACAGCCGTCATTTTGTGAAACTGCCATTCATAGAATGTTAATTTATCTTTAGTGAGGAATGTAGGAACACGTAATCTGACAAGACGAACGATACTGCTCCCATTGCTAGGAAACTAACTGTCGTTTTTTGTTAGGGGGTTCCTTTGTAATGCGAGCATTCACGTCCTTTTTTGGTAAACGTCAATCTGGAGTTCTCACGGAACTACTGGATAAAACTGTATATTAATTTTATGTCAGGCAGACACACACACACACACACACACACACACACATACACACACACACACACACACACACACACACACACATACAGTCCTTTTCTCGTGCTTCTCCAGGGAATACGTCTCGCAAGTCATTCGATGGCGTAACGGGCCATCACACATATTTCACTTCACTGAATTGGTTCTCTGTCAACTCAGTGATTACGCGTCGCAGTTGTTGTGGTATGACGCAGCACAAGCAGTAATCTAGAGGAAATATAGTAAATGGAGTTATTGTTCTCAAACTGCCTCAAAAATCAAATGCAGGCGCAAAGTTATAACGGCCATGACTGTTCGTGCATATCGAATGGAAGTAAGATATGCCGACGTCCAATAATCTATTATGCTGATGGAAACGGATGTGAACAGAGCTTTCTACGCCTTCCACTGACCTGTTTATACTTGCTTACATGATGTTTCTGTACCAGGGCGCTATTTATGGTCGCAAAGCTGATTAGCCAACACAAACGTTTCAGCGTTCAAACATATACAATATTAACATGCATTTCAAGGTGGCGCATCAGTAGAAAATTTTGTATCGATAACAGTCGCCCAACATTGGTGAGGAGATGAAGAATGTAAAAATGAACCAATCAGTAACGCCGGTTTTACGATGATAATTCTGCCAGCGTCATAGCTCTCCTAGTAATACTTCAACAGAAGAAAAAAACTTTCGAGTGTATGTTTACTTAAAAGTTTCAGCACATGAGAAGTACGTCTTCTTATCTTCGTTCCACATCTGCACAATGGAAAATGGTAGGAATGTTACACCGGCGACATGATTACAGCCTGAGCACAAGCTATTTCGAACAAGGTTGTGATAAAGAATGTTCTAGGACTCGTGACGCTTGGTTTTGTTTTAAGTTTTTGGCCTGGATCTCAATGGCGCGACGGAGGTGTGAAATCGGACGCAAGCTCACTTCTCCTCACTCGACATTTGCACAAAATACGGGAAAGTACTTAATGTTACACAGCACATTCAGTTATTATCGGTATAAAAGTAACTACAGATTCACGGGAAGAGAGGTCGTAATGTGTATCAATAAGTCCTCCATCACCAACGAATATAATTACACACATCGATTTGGGGAGGAAAGTAGTTTGTGCCATTGCTATACAATGTATCTATTGGTTTTCGCTGGTTTTACATTTTTTCTTGCAGCCATGTTTACAATTATAGCCTCTTATAATTATGAGCACGTTAAATTCATGCTAGGCAAATGAATGCTACAGAAATGAAATCGTTAGCTTCGTAGGACAAAGTGTGCTTAAATGTGATCTTTCACACTCCCAAAATGTAAATTGGTTGCCCTGTCTTTTATGCCCATTTATAACTCTGATTTGAACGAAACATGACAAATGATTTTTTTCAACTTTGACGATATCTTGAGATCGATGATCACCATAATTTATAATAGTTATATCTGGATTATCAAAGTTATTTTTAGTTATTATGACTGGTTTTGGTTCTCTTCGAAAACTACTAGCAGAGCTACCATAGAAAAAAATGTAATGAACATCCAGAGGATTATGCATAACTCAAACGTGTCATAAAGCGGTATATACATTAATATATGTCTTATACTTATAATGTTTAATGATCTAACGTACCTTGTGGTCTTTGCGCATAGTCAAACTAACGTACTTAATTTTTGCGATCAATAGAGGATAACTTCATGTCACTGGTGGTGCTACCAAGTTCTCCTGCACTCAATACACGAAACAGAACAATAAATTTAAAAGAGAACATGATATCTTGTTTTAGTTTATGTAGAAAATACATTACTTTAGGTTTTATTATCTCACTTAATGCTTACAAATTTACAAGTTAAATGTGTGGCAATGCTTCAAAATGCCTGATATATACAGTATAAATATTTACATACATATAAAAGTGGGTCTTTGACAGAAAACCTGGTCCGAATTGTTCACTTGAGGCAGCAGTAAAGTAGGCCACTTCTCAGAAGCTTAAGTTCAATATCTGCACGAACTGGCAGGCTGAAGGATACGGAATCGACTGAAGAAAGTATTGTCTTCCGCTCGAGGTATACTGGTACTGTATGCGCTCGTGGTGTAGCGGTCAACACGGCGCTATACAAAAGAGAAGTCGAGAGTTAGATCACTTCTTTGACACTTTTTACCAACATTCCGCCTTTGTGCTAAAAGTGTCAATCTACTGGATGTGCAAAGATAATGTATTTCACTTTCTGATGCACCGGTCAAAAGAAAAACCTTCCAAAAAGCATTACTGCGAAAGGGTACTTGAGTTCCTGGCCGGCTGAGAACAACCGGTGCCTATCACTAAAAGCCATTGCCGGCATGCGGAGTGCTTCCAGGTTATCGCGAGGCATCGCACTCTTCGACTATGATCTACAGCTCATATTGCTGCATTCGCATTGGCAAGCATAAAATTATTTATTGTTAGTTTATGCGTGAAATATCTTCGATAAACTGCCTGAACATCAGCAGTCTAGCCTTAGCTTATGAAGAATACGACGTGAGGAATATTGAAGCACTTAATCTATCATCACGGTTAAAACTTGTCTGAAAATATTAAGCTGGTTCGTAAGTTCGTAGCGATTTCGTCTGGCTTGTTGGTGCACCGGCTGCTATGAGTTTATCTACCAGTTATCCTTTTCATTTGAAGTGCTACTATTTT
Organism: Schistocerca americana; assembly: GCF_021461395.2. Classification (NCBI taxonomy): domain Eukaryota; kingdom Metazoa; phylum Arthropoda; class Insecta; order Orthoptera; family Acrididae; genus Schistocerca; species Schistocerca americana. The sequence continues at coordinate 423,735,986 of NC_060130.1, read as the reverse complement.
CCTTGCACCTAGTTATTGGATTTTGCATATTTGAATGTTACGAGTGTTGCTTAAGCGTTGAAAAATGAAGTGTCAAATTGAAAAAGTCTAATCTTCCAGATGGACTGTTAGCTCTGGTTTCAATAGAGTCGTGAAGGCAATTAAAGCTGCTCGAAACATTTGTGCTGTGTGGGTGGAGTTCATTGCAGAAATCACGTCACAAAACGTTTTTCGCTCATTAGCGGGATAGTACTGACGTGAATCATTCTCCACATTCAGGAAGGCCCATGGGCTTTGACGAAAAACTTTTATACGGTGTACTTTGTGAGGGTTCACATCAGTGCACTCGATAATTGGCAAATGTGATAAACAGCATCCACTGAAAATTCGTGTGACATTTCCATTCAGTGGGCGAGGTTTAACAGTCGTGGGTGGGGGTACGGCAGTACGGCTTGCTCTAATTCAAAGCAGCTAAAATCAACGGATGGCCGTATCTGCAATCTTACTCACACATTATTAGATGGATCTTTGAGCATTTGCGTGGTTGAATACTATTAGTTACAATTTCAGAAATTTAATTATAATTAGGAAAAATACAATTTTTTAAGGACACTCAGCTGTCAGACATAGGCAATACCGTAACAAAAAATTCACTCCGGGTGTCTGAGTTAGCGTATTATTTTCTCTCAGAAAGCTGCAAGATTTAGGGCTCTTAGAGCCATACCTGTATTCCCACATATCACATCTCATTTGAAATAAAACACAGTAGGTAGCTGATGCATTACCTCAGAAAGTGCAGTTAGGTAGTAACGACAGATGCTGCGGAATTTTCCTAACTGGATCGGCTTGTGTTTTGACTGGTTACTGTGCTCAAAGACGGAGGGATTGTCTCCTTACCAGCGTGATAAACTATTGTTTCGTTGATTAAATACTGTTAAATCAACATTCAGATTTTGTATATAATAATACGGAAGAGCCCCTTAATACTGCGCTATCACTGCGTAGCCAACACATCATTTTTATTATAAAATTCTTGAGAACATTCAAGTGCCTAGGAAGAGGCGAATGAATACATGTGTCATTGACGTCGCCCCGAATGACCGACTAGCGAAGTTATTCGCACCAAGTTGTTTAGTCGTTAGCGGAGAAAAAAATGGCTCTGAGCACTATGGGACTTAACTGCTGAGGTCATCAGTCCCCTAGAACTTAGAACTACTTAAACCTAACTAACCTAAGGACATCACACACATCCATGCCCGAGGCAGGATTCGAACCTGCGACCGCAGCGGCCGCGCGGTTCCAAACTGTAGCGCCTAGAACTGCTCGGCCACTCCGGCCGGCCGTTAACGGAGAGGCCGAGCAGCTAGGAGGAAGGATTACAGTGCACGTAGAAGATCGGGACTTTGCGAGCAATGCAGAGTGTAATTGAGTTTATGTGTGTGTAACTTGTTCTGTGAAATTTTAAGAATATTTGCTACTTTGTTCGAAAATGAGGAAACGTTGCATTTGACCGATCAGAATGTCTTTAACCTGAGATGTAATTTCTGTAAGCGTACGCCTACTACATTACATCACTTTGTACTTAACAATTTTATTTGGGAAAGTGTGCATAATAAAAGAACTGCTGGCATCCCTTTAAACTACGATCATAATTATTTTAGTAAGAAAAAGCTTTAGCCTCTTTACTGGTAGGAGGACATGCATCCGAATATTTTATGTGGAAACTCTTAAAGATTTTTAAAATAAAACAAAAGTTGTTTACAATATCCAGCTTTATTCTTAATGTCTATTTTTCAACATAGTCCCCTTCGTGACGAACACATTTCTCCCAGTGAGAGACCATTTTGTTGATAGTGTCACTGTAGAAAGCTTGAGTGTGCTGATAGAGCCACGATCTACTTGAACCGCTATAGCATTATCAAAGAGAAATCCTCGAAAGTGTCCTTTAAGTTTTAGAAACAGATGAAAGTCGGATGGGACTAAGTTGTGTCGGTGTGGAGAATGATCGATGACAGTAAGCCCAAGGTGTCGGATTGTTGCAGATGTCACAGCGCTCGTGTGTGGTCTGGCACTGTTATACTGAAGGAGAGGTTGCTACATGTCGTGGACGAGCTCCTCTAAATCTAACATCTCACTGTTCCTCACGCACCGACATAGTTACGTTACACACCGCCATGTTACGCGCTACAATTCGGAGCCCTCTAGCGGCAGAGGGTGCAAATATGCAGACATGGAGAATAATAATGTATAATATTAACAACGTTTGTTTTATTAAAAATGCTTTAAGAGTTTTTACATACAAAATTCGGACGCATTACTTTTCATCAAAAATGGTTCAAATGGCTCTGAGCACTATGGGACTCAACTGCTGTGGTCATAAGTCCCCTAGAACTTAGAACTACTTAAACCTAACTAACCTAAGGACATCACACACAGCCATGCCCGAGGCAGGATTCGAACCTGCGACCGTAGCGGTCACGCGGTTCCAGACTGAAGCGCCTAGAACCGCACGGTCACACCGGCTGGCCCTTTATGTACTCCGAGTCGATCTATATCCACACATTTCTAGATTATAATTTTCTACAGAGGGCCTCAGCATTCTCATTTGAAAATTTTCACTTAATACCAGTAATAGCATTGCTAAAATCTGCAACCAACAATGGCATTACTAAAATCTAATTCATTCATCAACATACCGTAGCGGTCGTGCGGTTCCAGACTGTAGCGCCTTTAACCGCTCGGCCACTCCGGCCGGCTACTTTTCATCATGCCCTCGTAGTCGCTTGAAAGCCTTACAGCAAAACCAGAGAACTCATGATCTACGCGCTACCTCTGTGCTGGGACGACAAAAACAGCACGTGAAGACACTAGATCGGTGGAAAATTTGTGTATTGCTCTGACGCAGCAAGAGACAAGTGGTCCCTTTACATGACCTGCTACTGCAATACAGTTGGAGACAGTTACGCGCCGTCTCAGGCAATACAGAGAAGGTAAATGCTATCACACTCCGAGTGATGACTGACTCCCTTAGGTCATATTCAGTTGCGATGGATACTGTATTATGCAAGGAACGCCGTAAAGCAAGCGTGGCTATAACTCACCTTGCATCTGATTAAGTGGGTAGCACTGAGAAAGGGCTTATGTATAACAGTCGGTTGTTTGATATAGCTCAAGCCAGTGCTTGTGAGTTGAGCTCGAAACAAGTGCTTTTAAAAATTAGTTTTGAGTAACAGAGGTGAACCACTCTTGCTGTGACAAAGCCACCTGGATTTCCGCCCCAACAAACTTCTATTACTCCTTCTGAATCCTCGAACTTCTGCCCGCACTCATTCGAATCCTGAATCCTTTTATTTTCTAAGACTCCTTTCCCAAACTGAACACCTCTCTGCACACTTCACACCAACCACCCAAGCCGTTCCCAACTGATAACCAACCGTCGTCCTCTGCAGCGTTGTCATCCCTCTACCTGACCATACAATCCGCCACGATATCCAGCTTTACAGAACAATCCTCTCCCTGACCATGCCTCTCTCTCCCTCCCAACAACTTGGTTCAGAGTTCTCTTCCCATCATTTTCCTTCTGCTTACCATCCTACGAAAATCCATTCCACCTACTGCTCAGTACATCCCCGAAATCCCCAACTCCCACTTATCATCCGTACTTACTCCCTAACAATCCGAAATTGTGTACTACCAGAACCAATAACAATACCCAATACCAGGGAAAGATACTTTTTATCTATGTAATCATCAAGAAAATCGGCCTTATATATATATATAAATAAAACTCAAGGGAAGTTATCGTTATTTTTTCTTGTAAATCATATATTTGCGACGGTTTCAATGTCTTTAAATTATATGTTTCAAAACCATCTGGCTCAAGATAGAAAGGAAGTATCTACCGGTGAGGCCCAACCTCATTCTGTTTCCGGCAAAAGGAATATAGTAACAGCAAAAGGAAAACTGAGCTAATCACGTAACAATTTCTCATCATAGTCTGTCGATACTCTCTTAGGGTTCCATATATTTAATCTAAATTACGCCAACGGAAAGCCAATCGGGTCTATTATGTTATGCCACAGAATATACCTTCCTATACGTAAATTCTGAGAATTTGAACCATCACGTAGTAACAATTAATGAAGCTCATGTTCGAACTTTGAGGATAGAACTGCAGTTTTCATCACGCTTATAAAAACGAGTAGTTTGTCTTTCGACATAGAATACTTTCATTTAATTAGATGGTGCGGTAATGACAGTAAGAATATGCGTTACGGATACCTTAATTCAAGCAACTGCTTTAAATCACAACGGCTGCATTCAGCGCTTGTTTTAAAATTACAGTTCTTTGGAAACTGTCACGAACGATCAGGAGTCGTATAATTGAGTGATAACGTATACATTGGTTTGTTAATTCCTCACGTCATATTTTTTTAACTTCAGCGCGCACTAACTTGCAAGTGCACGTTATTAGATGCACCACGCCCTTTTTATAAACTGCAGGTACGCATGATTTTAACAATTGAGAAATGGAAAAGAAGCAATGTAAGGTACAAAGTGGCTCATTGTACACGAAATTGTTACGTCTGTGTTACAGCATTAATAAGTGACTGTATTCTACCATTACTGCATACTATTACTACCTAACGTAGAGTTGAGGGACTTTACCGATGTATTATGCTTCAAATAAGCAAATTAGATGTAGAACATATTGAAAAACGTCCGCTTGCTTAGCTGGGTGGTAATGTGCTCGCCTCCCACGCAAAGGGGCCCGGGTTCGATTCCCGGCGGGTTTGGAGATTTTCTCCGCTCAGGGACTGGGTGTTGTGTTGTCCTCATTATCTTTTCATCCTCATCACCGGCGCGCAGCTCGCTCAATGTGGCGTCGACTGAAATAAGACTTGCACTTGGCGGCCGAACTTCCCCGGATGGGGCCTCCCGGCCAACGATGCCATTACAGAGAGAGATATATATGCGCAATAGTTAGATATTCTCATTTCTTACCGCTAACCGTAGACTGTTAGACTTGTTCATGGCATCTTTGTAACTCCTTCACGTCAGAACTGCAAACATAACTCACCCATTTGTACAAAATTACTGGGTAACCTGTGAAACGAGTCAAATAAATGAAAGTATTAGGACATTGTATTGAATGTTATTTCGCTTGAGGTATCTCAATTTGGAGAGTGCGGAATAATTTACAGCTATCAACTGTGCTGGGAGGAAAATAATTCCGGCGCCCTGAAAAAAAATGGAGGGAGGGTTGGGATTTGAGGCTACATGTCATTAACAGTGATACACAGAGTTTCCGAAAAATATAAATGTGAAAAGATTATTCCGTAATTTACTGGTGGTGGTGGTGGTTAGTGTTTAACGTCCCGTCGACAACGAGGTCATTAGAGACGGAGCGCAAGCTCGGGTTAGGGAAGGATTGGGAAGGAAATCGGCCGTGCCCTTTCAACGGAACCATCCCAGCATTTGCCTGAAACGATTTAGGGAAATCACGGAAAACCTAAATCAGGATGGCCGGAGACGGGATTGAACCGTCGTCCTCCCGAATGCGAGTCCAGTGTGCTAACCACTGCGCCACCTCGCTCGGTTGTAATTTACTGTAGGCTGAAATATGTTACATGTATGTCAGATCGACGACCTACGTTCACAGTACGAGTCCATTAGTACTGTGGCCTGGAGTGCGCTGACCTATCGATTGCCGTGCAACCTTGCGGCATAGGTGGCCAGCAGGTGACACGACGGGCAAACGAGCAGTCGAAGGCAGAAACTTCTTTTGACGTGCTACGCAGCAATGTTTTCTTCAGCGTACGCTTGTACTGCGTCTTACTGAAATAAATGGAAAGTCACAAGGAACGGCAGAGTTCAATGTCTCGGCTACGTCGTGGCAATTACAAAAGGAGCAGTTTCTGTATGGAGGAAAGATTCGCAGTGGAGTCGTTCGCGGCTTTATCGAAAGAATGATCTTAGCACTGGCATGAAATGATTTAGGGAAACTACCGGAAACATACATATGGTTGGACCAACGAGGTTTTGAAACTCGCCCCTCCCTTGTAAGAATATGTTACAGTAATCTCTGTACCACCTCACTTGATTGTCGGAAAGCAGTACCAGTGGCTTTGTGGAAAAGGGTACAACTTTTTCCCCTATGGCGTTACTGCGTTAGTGGTAGCTCCTCATAGTATCTGTAATTAATTGCAGTCATTGTAACTGGCATTAATCCATGCAACCTTATAGAATAATGAGTGATGTTTCCGTAGCACCACTTTGCTTAAGATGAATGTCCGGTATGATCTTGAATGCTTACTCGAAATGTTTGAATGGCCATATGAATACAACCAGTGGTTTATATACCACCAGTAGAGTGTTTCAGAAGTGATGGCCAATGTTCAGGGATATGACAGAAATGATCGTCCGAAACAAAAAAGTCAAGTAAACATGGGATCTAAAACGCAAAGCTTAAGAGCTATGAGCAATTCTTGATCTTCGATACTGCAAGTTCTTTGCTCTCCATATTTTGGGACGTGGCGGTATGGACCAAAACAAAAAAAATTTCCAGTAAATATGTGCTCAAAATGCATACCTCAAGAGCTATGAGCACTTGTTCATCTTCGCTAATTTTTAACACAACTCTTCTAATGAACAACTACTCATAACCTTTAAGGTATGCATTTTAGAGCACATATTTTCTGGACATTTTTCTTGTTTTGGCCCATACTACCACTTCCCAAAATATGGGGAGCAAAGAACTTGCAGTATCGAAGATCAAGAACTGCTCATAGCTCTTAAGGTATGCGTTCTAGAGCCCATGTTTACTTGACTTTCTTGTTTCGAATGATCATTCCTGTCATATCCCTGAACATTGACCATCACTTCTGAAACATCCTGTTATATCGCTTTTATTAAGTTACAGTGTTGGTCCATCCACGTCAGACGATTGCCGTGTTCCTGAGCTACTGGTTAGTGTGATGGCGCTGTGTACGTATATTCCATCATAAAGAGAATTCATTATAAACAGTGATTGAGGCCAGCATCAAAAGCCGCTTCAGAAGAACGTGAATCTGATGGAAGCAACTCCCCATCATATACTGTACTTCCTTGCCATTCTACATCGCTGTCCGCAATGTGTTACCAATGGCTTGGCCTGGCCTGAGTATTGTCACCACTCACAGCTATGACAAGGTTACCAAGAAATGTGCCGTCTAAAAATCCGTAACAGTGAATGGTAGGCAACTACTCGGGAGCTACCCCAGAAATACGTCACACTTCTCGTTGCTTCTCGAAACAGTTTCGTAAGACAACGGTTTCTTGAAATTAATGCACAAAAACTGTACTTAAGACTAAGCTATTTGTTATCATAATTGATTTATGACTTAAATTAAATGCGCCCCTAACGAACTGTTCATGGCATTTGTTTGTTGAGGCTGTTGAGATGAAACGCAGAAGAGCACTTACTTTCACCATCTTTTCTGTGTTTGTTAATGGTTTCTCTTCCGACAGTTGCCGTGTTGGAGAGAAGGTTCTCCTTGTCGTCGCGCGTCGCGCGCAAGCTGTACATGGTACGAGGATGCGCTGAAAAGTAATGTCTCCGGATTTTATTTTCTGGTGTCAGTATTGGTTGAGGTATCACATGTCATGCATATTACTCGGTCGGCTTTCCCGCTCTGCTGACAAAAGATGCAACCCTCTGCCACTAAAGTGCTCCGAATTTCACCGTGTAACATGGCAGTGTGTAGCGTAACAACGTTGGTGCGTGAGAAACAGCGTGCTGTAATCCAGTTTCTAACCGCATAAAACGTGCCTCCTATTGATATCCACAGAAAAATGAAAGTTGCGCAGGGTGATGATTGTATCGACATCAGTAATGTGCGAGGTTGGGTTGTTCGTGCTCGTAATGAAAAAAAACTTTGGTGCTAACCTCAACGTGTGTGGCAGAGTTCCGACTGGACGACGGCGTACGGCAACTGACGAAACTTGACTGATGAACTCATCGAAAAAAAAAAATCGTCGGATAACACAAACACGGCTCTCAGGTAAGAGTGGCATATCACAAGAGCGTGTACAGGCTATCACTAGAGAAATGCGGTGCAGAAAACTGTGTTCAAGGTGGGTGTCTCGAATGCCCACTCCTGAAGTGAAATAGAAAAGATTCAACATCCGCCAACAACTTCTTTTCCGTTTAGAGCGTGCGTGTAATGACTTCCATAACAACATTGTGACAGATGATGAAAGCGGGGTTCACCATTTTGACTCCGAAAACAAGAGAGCATCAATGGAACCCTACCACAAAGGACCACCAAAGCCAAAACAGTTTAAGACAATACCGTCAGTATGCAAGGTCATGCTCAGAGCATTCTGCGAAGTTGAAAGTGTGTTGCATTTGGAATTCATGTCTAAAGGCACCACCATAAGCTTTGTAAAGTACTGCGATACCCCCCAAAAAACTGAAATCAGGAATTCGAAAAGTATTCCAGAACATACACGGGCAGTGCAACATGTGCAACAATCCGACGCCTTGGATTTACTGTCATAGATCATCCTCGGCCCCATTCGATTTTCATTAATTTTCAAAACTTAAAGAACGTCTTCGAGGACTTCACTTCGATAGTGATGAAGCACTGTGAAAGAGGAGAGGTTGTGGCTGCGTCATCCAACTCAGACATTATACAGCAACGATATCACCAAAATGGTCTCTTGTTGGAAGAAATGTGTTCCTCGGCAGGGTGACTATGGTAATAAATAAATACGAGGGTTGGAACTTTAATAGTGGCAACTATTTATTTACAGCTCGTACAAAATAGATACGTGTTTCAAAGTTTTACTGTCCTTGTGTTTCGAGTCCTGGTCGGCACCAATTTTCATTTGTTGACATTGAATTTAGTTCAGCACCCAACTGCTGACGACATCAAAACTTCCAATCAGACAATTAAATCTGTGCCAAACGCTGTATATCGACAGACTGTCAACCAAAACTCCGCTGTAGTTTGTGCTATGTGCTGTTTCAGGAGAACGTGCAGGTAAGTAATAAGTAACACCTGATCTACGGCGCACAGGAACAGCGTATCTGTGAATATATATCGAATAGAGCTCGCGGGGGAAGTCGGTAGAACGTTAATTTGTCCTACTAAGGATCGTGGGTTCGAGCCCTAGTCAGGCCAGTTTTTGTACTATAGTACGTGAGAAACTGTCATATGGTACAACAAATTCTGACATTTAAAGGACTGTTCGAAGTTTATAGCAATTTTCTCTTGGGGGTCCTGCTTCGCTTCGTTTATTTTAAGGTAACAAACCTATATAGGACCTTTGTAGTTGCACAGAATAAACGTAAACAATCGGTACAGAAGAATAAAGAAACAGTTGCATCATACGTGCTGAAGTATTGATAGCAATAATATTAATTATTCTTATTACATTTATTGTTATTTTTAGCCGGCCGGTGTGGCCGAGTGGTTCTAGGGGCTTCAGTTTGGAACTGCGCGACCGCTGCGGTCGCAGGTTCGAATCCTGCCTCGGGCATGGATGTGTGTGATGTGCTTAGGTTAGTTAGGTTTAAGTACTTCTAAGTTCTAGGGGACTGATGACCTCAGATGTTAAGTACCGTAATGCTCAGAGCCATTTGTTATTTTTATTATTATTACTGTCATCACTGTGACTATACTTCTTCTTATTATTATTGTTATTACTGTTACTATTACTATTCACACTTCTGCGGGTGTGGTGCAATTGTTCCTTTTTCTTCTGTTCCGATTGCTTATGTTTGCCGATAGAACACTGATATCAACACCGAACGTCCTTTTACATGTCAGGAACATATTTTCTCATGCAACAGTCTAACAAAAACAAAAAAAAAGTATTCAGCTATTTCTCTGCAGAGGGCAGCCAGCCCTCCGTCCGACCACGCTGAATTACAGCGCGGGCGCCCCACGGGAGCTCTACTCAACAGAAGCTCCCAGTTATGCTTTTCCTGTGCTCCATATGTCAGATGTTACACCTTTTACGCATGTTATTAACGTTTAGTACCGATCTGACTGTCTGACATGTGCGAGTCCGGGTGTGACATCTCTATTTCTCTTAAATCATTCGTACTGAGTGTATTTGGCAAAGGAGTGTTCGCCTGGTACCCACCTCCGATCTGTCACGCAAGCGGAATAGGATGACTCCCAATGCATTTCTGTACCTTGTAGTTTCGTAACTCATGATATTTCTGGAGATAGAAAATCTCCTCTCTAAGAATTAACAACGGTTCCGATAACAACGATCGCGTGAAACCTAACTCGCTCTGTTCACAGTCTGGTTTACGCCGCTTCCTTTGATTTTCAGTTGGCGTTCAACACAGTTGCACACTGCCACCCAGTGAACAAAATATAAGCGTACGGAATATCAGACCGTCTGTGTGTTTGGACTGAAGCATTTCTAGCAAACAGAACACAGCATATTATTTTTAATGGAGAGATATCTTCAGACGCAAAAGCAACTTCGGGCGTACCTCAAGGGATTGTTATTCGTCCACTACTTTTCACGATATGTGTGAATGACCTAGTGGATAACGATGGAAGTTCCATGAGGCGTTTCACGGATGATTCTTTTGTACACAGAGAAACGGCAACGCTAGGAAATCGTAGCGAAATACGGGAAGACCTACAGAGGACTGACAATTGCTGCAGGTTCAAATGGCTCTGAGCACTATGGGACTTAACATCTGTAGTCATCAGTCCCCTAGAACTTAGAACTACTTAAACCTAACTATCCTAAGGACATCACACACATCCATGCCCGAGGCAAGATTCGATCCTGCGACCGTAGCGGTCACGCGGTTCCAGACTGAAGCGCCTAGAACCGCACGGCCACACCGGCCGACAATTGCTGCAGGGATTGACAGTTGAACCTCAGCCTACATAAATGTAGTATGCTGCTCGTAATAAGCAGGAAGTCCAATTATTTTGTGAGTACACTATTTCAGAACAATCGCTGAAGACAGTCACATCGTAAAATATCTAGGAGAACGCGTCAGTCTGGGATCCGAGCCAGGTAGGATTGACAGAGGAAACAGAGAAGATCCAAAGAAGAGCAGCGCCTTTCGTTGCAGGTTCATGCAGCAAGCGGGAAAGCATTACGGAGATGCTCAGCAAATCTAGTGGCAGACGCTGCAAGAGAGGCATCTTGCATCACAGTGTGGTTTGCTGCTGAAATTCCGGCAGCGTACATTCCCAGAAGACTCAGTCAGTATATTGATTCCTCTTATGTATATCTTGAGAACAGATCATGTACGTAAAATCAGAGAGAGATTCGAGCTCACGCAAGGCACGCGTGTCAATTTCATTTGCTCGTGAGTGTACGTTTGCTTGTCTGCGGGAAGCAAAACAACAGATTTTGTTGCAATACCTACACGTAAGTAATAGATAACCTACCGTCACAACTGTCGTCTTCACCTTTAAAGAGATGTACCGTATATGTAACTCTGATAGACAGGACTGACTTTGACTAATAAGTGGTAGGTTACACGAATGTTGAGAAACTGACGTTGTAAGCTGTAAGCACGGTAAAAAAGCGAATAATTAGAATTTCCACTTATGCAGTTCTATGATTTGCTTAAGGCACTGAATGAATAGCTTTGGGAACGTGTACATATGTCTGCAGATGTTCCCTTTCCTTGCTGATGTTGAAGAAGACTCGAAATGCGTTGGATAAATCTACTATCTGTGCTGGAATGGAAGAGGCGTCACAATAGTTTCTCTTCTTACGATAGCGCACGATTTATTCCCACCATTCTCATCAGATGCTGTCTTAGGTCATTCATACCAAACATTCCGACTAAGAATGATAGGCTGAGATGAAACCACTATTAGGCTTCACTGATAGTCGGAATTAAGATCGCGAAATGTTTTCCCTGTGGAACTACTTCGAGGATCTAATTTACGTTGCCGCGACACTGACGAGAAAGCTGAGCTCACATGAATTCAGTGCGGTATTTCAGCAGAAGCTACAGATAAATACACTTGATCCTTACTTGACATTATTAAACTCTGCGTACTTCACAACGCAATCATTAAGGTTTTAGTTTAACCTTTATTTTCTACGTTTTTGTTATTGCAATTGTCTCATTCTCACAGTCGCTGCAGGTATTCTTTAACTTCATTCAGCCGTCTCCTCCTAGTTCCGCCAACAGACCATCTCTCTCATTCTTCTTAATGGTAAGTTCATTCCAGTCTTGATCAGCCATACAACGTTTGGTTCGCTGTGTAGCTGCTGCAGGCCATTGTTATGCCGTCGTCTCCTACCACCAGTGGCTGATTTCTCGACTGAATCATTGATTTTTCTCAGAATTTTCCTTTTAGTAACTAATATGTGGTTGAGATCCTCTTTTCGAGTTCTCTACATTTGTCAGTCATAGAGTACGAGGGTTTATCGGAAAGTAAGGTCCGACAGAGCGCTAAATGGAAACTACAGTGAAACTCCGTGTAGCTTTGCACAAATGTGTTAGGCAGTGTCTCTAGTACACCAGTCGATCGCGTCACGTCTCTCTATTCAGTCCTGAGCGCACTGTGAGCACGTAAAGATCCCTAGAAAATAATGTCTCCCACGAAGTATGAGGCCCTGGTGAAACATTTCACCCGCTGTCATGCAGCCCACATAACACTGTCATGCGTTTCCTTCTTCCTGACAATTCTCAGCTACATTCTGGAGGGGTAATGGAGATGCTCTTGCAGCGTTTTCGATGGAAGTATTTGTTTACCCACAATGTAGCCCGTTATTGGCTCCCCTTGTGTTTCACCTCTGCTCACATGAACCGCAGGCTATGAACAAAATATTTTGGCACAGGCAACGAACTGCAGACCAGCGTAGAGAACTGGCAGAAAGCATAGGCAGTTGTCTTCTGTGGGAAGAGTATTGGAAAGTTGTCACAACGCTGCATTAGATGTGTAACTCGGAACGGCGACTATGTAGAGACGTAGCTGGAAGGTATAGGTAACTGTTTCAAATAAAACATTTTTGTTTTTCACAGCGGTTTCCATTTTGTGACCGGTCGGACCTTACTTTCCGAATAGCCCTCTTACTATCGGCATTATTACCGTTTTCCATAAATTAGGTTTCAGCTCGCATTATATGTCTCAGGTTTTTAATAAATCACTAGCGGAGAATCCCGGCGTTGCCAACGTATTTATTCATAGCTGTGCGTCCACGCCCGTACCAAACAGCGCCTGACATTGTGCTTAATGTTAATGAGGTCGTATCTCCTGAACTGTGTGTCGTACAACAGTATAACATGGCAGGTACATTCCGCGACATGTATAAATACTGTCTGCCAAATTGATTGCGAATAGAGTTTGTACCAAAGAAATATTAAACGTCATACATGATGCGGCATTTTTCCACGCATCGTATTGTTTATGACGACATACCTCCTAAGCTATTTGTCCTACAATGATATAATTTTGCATTTAAATTGAGTGATATATATGAATTATATCTGTAAAGTGTATCACGAATAAAGTTTGGTAGTAGTAGTAGTAAAGAAGTAATAAATTATAACGTTATGTCTTAGGGTGTACTTTTACTGCATGAACAGCGGAAAAGTAGCAGGTGATAAAATTTTTCCTTTCATCATGTTGTAGGGGTTGTTAGCGAGAAAAAGGTGTCGTAAAGATTTGAAATTATGTGTTAAGTATGTTGTAAGTCACTAAGTGCTCTCATTGTCAAATACTAAATTAATAAAGTCTGAGAATTCACGCGTCGCAAGCTACGCTTCTTTTTCACCACCACCAACCCTTTCATAGGTATGTGATTCTCACCCCTACAGCAATTGTTACTGGCAGTAAGGTATAAGTATATCGAGTTTGGCTGAAATCCTTCAAGTGGTTTAGGAGGAAATGTGAAACACACACACTATTCGGTACAGAGTGACATTTATTAAAACGTTAATATTACATTTATCCAGTATGTTACCAAAATCCTCATAACAAACTCTTCATAGAAAAAATACGATTAGGTTCCGGAACAGGAACAGTTTATGATCAATAAGCCGTTAATGAAAGACGACGTTCATGATGCTTCAACGGCACTTAAATTCGAAAGCAACATCACACAGTTTTCCTAACACTTATTTCCAGACATATAAGTTATCACACATTTCACAATCATAATAACAACTCCATAATACTAATAGGACATATATAGCTCCAAAATAAGCCTAGCTCAGAACTATTCCAACACAGATTTTGGTGTGAACCTTCATGTATTGCAAATCGTTGAAATGGCTCTGAGCACTATGGGACTTAACATCTGTGGTCATCAGTCCCCTAGAACTTAGAACTACTTAAACCTAACTAACCTAAGGACATCACACACAGCCATGCCCGAGGCAGGATTCGAACCTGCGACCGTAGCGGTCACGCGGTTCCAGACTGAAGCGCCTAGAACCGCACGGCCACACCGGCTGGCCCTTTATGTACTCCGAGTCGATCTATATCCACACATTTCTAGATTATAATTTTCTACAGAGGGCCTCAGCATTCTTATTTGAAAATTTTCACTTAATACCTGTAATAGCATTGCTAAAATCTGCAACCAACAATGGCATTACTAAAATCTAATTCATTCATCAACATATTTAAAAGTACATTAATATAAGACGTAAGGCTCATCAAGATAGAATACAGTTACCTTGTGAACAAGTAACTTGTGAACATCGACGAAGTCGCTCATGCAGTTCCATCTTTTGTCACTAGCGTGGTACAAAACACACACATACGTATACACAGATACATCCATTTTTCACTACATATGGATTTTGAAGATGGTAGCATTTGTATCTCCTGAGTACGTACAGTGGGATAAGTTTCTACGGGACCCTAATCCCCCTCAAGGTCACAGCACACGTACTTCATGTGATTAACAAAAGATTCAGTGAAGATACGTAGCACACGTACGTGTCTGTCGTCTCTTTCTATATTTAGAGGGCCAATAACTTCCTAGATATGGTCTGTGTAAGAACTTATTTGCTCTGTACGGCTTATATATACGTGATGAAATCTAAATTTTTAAATATTATTCAGTATCAAAATTGTTCCCTCCCTTGAGGATTACCGCTTCCACATAAATAACACATTATCGGTAGTATTTTACCTTACACGAGATCCTCTTAGGTACAGCTGCTGTCGAAATAGTTTTAAGGCCCGATAATTTGCTGCCCTCACAGCCTGCCGGAGGGAGTGGCATTAAGGCTCTTACGTGATGACAGGCGTTACAAGGGAAGAGCAGCCGCTCTCACCAGCCACTCTCCATTATCGGTTTTCTGACGAAAATTGCATTTACTTTGCCTGCAGACGCTTAGATTATTGGTCAATTAAACGACACTTTCACAAATTATAGTTTCCGCTATGTTTGTAAATCATTCATTACACACATTTATTCGTCGCTTAAATCTTAGGTCCGTTGCCTGAGTCACACAAAATGTATTCAAACGACTTCTGTAAGAGTTCAGTTTTTCCTGTATGCTATAAGGTGTTTAAACGTAGTAATTTCTGAAGTATGGCTTTCATAATCACGTTTTTCACTACGTAACGTTTACCATCTAAAAGTGAGAACGATGTCTACATCCAAACGCATTTGATAATCAATCTACAAATGTTAGTAATAAAATTTCTGCACACTTAGTATGCTATCGCCATTAACAGCATAAAGTAATATGTAATCACATAGTGAATCGCTTTTTGTTCGACTAAGATTCATAAATACATGAAAAGATGTACTCTAAAGTTCCGACAGATCCTTACTGACTACAGCGATAACGTAGCTCCTCAGCCAGGTACGTATGTTAAACAAGAAACTTGTTTTGTCGAATTTCATTACACCCACAAACTTAAACTTGGAGGTACGAATTCACATTTACTGCACAACTCACATCGAGGAGTAGCTACAACTTGGAAGTTGTATTTTTTGAGTAAAGGACACATCTTCGATTTTAACATTCTAGCGAAACGTATACAACATATTTAACATACAAATAAAAGACATTAAATTTAATGGAGAACTTTTTGCTCTGAAAATAAATTATCAAATGCGAAAGTTCCCAAAGAATTTCATTGCCTCGTCGACGACATCATTTCAAACGGAAGACTAATTCCTTATGACAACGACGATGAAACAATCCAAGTATTCCTTAAAGTGACTAAAGAAGATTCTGAGAAGTCTGAATCTGGATGCCTTGGTAGGGTTTGGAATTCTGTTTCCGCAATTCGTGAATCCGTTACCGCATCTATTGTACAGCTTCGCCGAGTAAAAGTAGTATGAGTAGCAGTAGTAGAGTAGTAATAGTAGTATTTTTAGCTATCAATAGATCTCTTTTACAAGGATATTGGACATGTCACGGTATTACCATTTAAGAAAAATAAAAATAAAGTAATTCACATACACAGACTTTTACAGACTTACATATCTAGAATGACAACGATGGGTAAGCTTGCAGTTTTGGATATTTTTCCATAACCGATTTTACTGTAACTATTTGGCAGCAATGGTCTGGTAGTCCAGGATTTTTTAGAGCTACATCAAACTTTTCCTTCTATGTCGCCACTGCTCAGTCATTGATGCAGTCATTGTAGTAACCTCGTTGCTTAATTGACCAACAGTGACATGCCAAAATTCTGAAGGATATTATATTTATAATGATGCTTCTAGCTTCATTTATGATATTTGTGTTTATGTTTGAGTCTCCATACAAGTTTATGTTGACTTTCGTGCTTGAAATTTTATCTAGAGATCCTGCTGATTTATTGAAGAAAGTGTCCAAACAACCACTGGGAGATCGATACACACACAAAATGATTAATTTATTAGAGTTATCAAGCCCTGTTACTTTAATAGCTGATATTTGAAAGTGTATTAAGGTTATTTTTTTATTATAGCATGTTTTGACGAAGGATTGTTAAGTCTGTGACATGTCCCATGTTACTTGTACGAATGTTTTTTTTTTCTTTCAGACATATGGTATGAGTGTGATTTGTGTGTCAGAATCGATATTGTGAATGATTGTTTCATAGTTTTTGAAACTGCTGGAGATACTCTTTAGGAAGTGGAAGTTGTTGTCTATATTTATCCTAAAGAGATCTACTTCTCCTGCCCGTGACAACAGGTATTTGGCCATGCGTGGTTCCATATCCACCGACTATACTTTCACGAACCAACTGCACCAGTCTTCCCTTCCCAGTCCTGCTTAGATGTAGTCATTCGTAGTGAAACCACGTCTATTGATAGTCCCGACAGGTACCAGCGCAACATGCACGATGTCGGCTAGCATCACTGGCGTCTCTAACCCCACATTGATACGCCTCAGAGCTCAATTAAGATGTGGCCGATCGTGGAGCTGGAACAGCCCAACGAAGTGGGCATTAGTGCCTCGAGTTAGAGAAACTGTCTTCCTTATACGCCCCATTCCTATCAAATTATTTCCTGCCCCACCCACTATAGCTACATGGTCCTCTTTTGAAAAATCCGTACGTAAAGACCTAAATTCCCCTATCACTTCACTTAGCCCTGAATTTGCCTTGAAAACTCTGGTGTCCTGGTTCGTTACCCCTAAACTTTTCTGTAACTGAAGGCCTACACTTCGTCCATTGCTGCTGCATAGCAGCAGCACTTTCTTCTTCCTGACACTTTGGGCATTCCTGGGCTTCTTGGCGTCGGTTATAGAGTTCCACACATTTCCTGCTAGTAATCTTGCTTGAGGCATTTCTCCACTTGTCTCTGAAAGTGAGAGGTACCTGCTTTTACAGTTATAGTAAAACTATCAGGTCCCATTCTCTTTCGCGATGTCTTCCTCCCACCAGGTAGTTCTCAACCACCCTCCTCCACTCTGTCCACCTCGATCCTGATAAGTTCCTTCCTTGCTTACTCCATACGTGTCTGAAGGGGACAGATTTGCCCTTCGTGTTCCTCAGTCAAAATGCACCTATTATGAACAGTGCAGTTTGTTTTCCCAATGTTCCCCCCACTGTCCCCCCCCCTCACCCATTAGTGAAAATATTTCCTACAAGACTGACAACAATCCCCATCTTCACGATCCTATAACAGCTCCCACATTTCCCACTCAAAGTCAATTCCGAAAGAAGAATCTAGTTTATCTTTAAAGATTTATCAGGTTTGTCAAGGACGCGAGATTTGCTGTATGTAAAAACAAACGACACTCAAACTTTTTTGAGTGTTGCCGCTATTTTTGTACGGGTTTAGAGATAAAATGAGCGAATAATGGATTCGTAGCTTCCTTGCTTTTAGAGCAAAACTGTAGGTCATATACCTTGACCATTAAACTCGTCGTGGTACTACGGAGACAATAATATGCTTATAACAAAAATTCGTTCTTTTTCTCGTACTGGGCGTCCTGAATTTCTCTCGTTTCCATGGCCTGATATCATGCATTACTTACAAAACGTGACTTCATCGCAGCAGATATCTTTGGTGTTGTGTTTGTCATCGTCATCAGTCCGAAGGATGGTCCACACTAGTCCGTCCATCGCAAGGCCGTTTTTCTCTGCAAAACAGCTGCAACCTATATCCATTTGAATCTGTTTACTGTATGCGAGCTCTGGTCCTCCAACACAGTTTTTACCTCCCACACTTTCCTCCATGATCAAATCGGCGACTTCTTAATGTCACAAGATGTATCCTATCAACCGACCGATTACATTATTCAAGCTGTGCCATAAATTCCTTTTCTACCCTATTCGATTTTGTATGTCTTCGTTAATTATCCGATCTACTCATATAATCTTCAGCATTCTTTTGGACCTCCACGTTTCAGAAGGTCCTATTCTCATCTTGTCTGTGCTGCTAATGTCAACATTTCACTTCTGTTCTAGGCTAAAAGTTTATATGCCTCCTCACTCCGCAGGTGATGAAGACATTGCTAGCGAAAGGAAGGGAAGGAAAAATAATAGGAGGACATAGACTGGGACAAGGGACTGACAGTGGAGGCCGCATGGTACAAATATACACACATTACAATTTAACCATTGCAGATGCTTTGTTTAAAAATAATTAAATACGACTGTGTAAGTGGTATGGACCTGGAGACACGAGTACTTTTCAGATAGATAATATAATAGTAAAACAGAAATTTCTAAACCAGATTCTAAACTGAAAAACATTTCCAGGGGCAGACGTGCACTCTGGACATAGTTTTGAGTTTAGGAACTGCAGATGAAAACTGAACGTATTGGAGTAGGAAAGTAAGAAAATGGCGTCTGGGTAAATTGAAAGAACCAGATGATATCTAGAGTGTCAAATGGAGCATTAGATAGCAACTGACTGCCACAGGGGAAAGGAATACTAAAGAAGACGAACGAGTAGCTTTGGGAGATGGAATAGTGAAGGCAACAGAGGATCAAACAGGCACAAAACCCAAGGCATAGTAGAAATACTTGGACGACACATGAGATGTTGCATTTATTGACGAAAGGAGAAAATGTGAAGATGCACTGAGTGAAGCAGACGAAAGGAAATACAGGCGTATGAAAAATGAGATTGACAAACAGCTCTGAACAACGAAGGAGGAATGACTGAAGGAGAAATTTATAACTGTAGAAGCGTGCATGACTAGGGGAAAGACAGGTACCAAACTAAAGAGACCTTTGGAGAAAAGAGAAGCATCTGTATGAAAATTAAGTTCTAAGATGACAAACTAGTGCTAAGCAACGAAGGGAAGGCTGAAAGAAAGCAGGGCATAGACAAGAGACATACCAAAGTTACTGGGCGACATTTATTGAACTATATTTAAAAAAAACCTAAATTAGTTACAAACTACGACCTGCACACAATTTATTCAACATGTAAACGTCACTACAGATACTCGGATCTAAGTTATAACATGTTCGATATCCCTGCCATCATTGGCGATAATGTGGTGCAGACGAATAGCGAAATTCTGCATAAATTGCTGAAGCGTCGGAACATCGATGCGGTCGATGATCTCCTAAATGGTTGTTTTCAGCTCAGAAATGGTTTTGGGGTTATTGTTCTACACCTTGTCTTTAATATAGCCTCACAAAAAGGAGCCGCATGTGTTCAGATTCGGAGAATATGGTGGCCAATCGAAGCCGATGACAGTGGTGTCTGGGTACCCTAGAGTCAGAATGCGGTCCACAGAGTGCTCCACCTGAACATCAAACACTCTCCTGCTTCGATGGGGTCGAGCTCCGCCTTGCACGAACTGCATCTTGTCGAAATCAGGGTCACTTTGGATAATTGGGATGAAATCGTCATCCAAAACCTTCACGCACCGTTCGGCGGTCACCGTGCTGTCAAGGAATATCGCGCCGATTATTCCGTGACTGGATATTGCACACCACAGTCACCAGTTCAGGGTGCAGAGATATCGCGATCGCGAAATACCGATTCTCAGTTTCCCAAAAACACGTGCCGTGCCCTGAGGGTTCCGATCCAAATACTGACCGCGCCCGACGTTGCTTAATGTCGGTGATCTGCCTAAAACCGGTGTATTCAACGAGGCTACGTTGTTGGATTGTATGAAATTGAAACGTTGACGATAAGCTGTTCAGGAAACTTTTCAAATGTGGTGCTACAGGAGAGTGCTGAAGGGTAAATAGGGTGATCGACAACTAGTAAAGAGGTGTCGTGCCGATTTGACGAGCAAAGAAATGTATGGTACAATATGAGTAAGAGAAGGAGTCTGTTGATAGGACTCACCCTGGTGTATCGAGGAATAGTCAGTTTGGTAATGGATGGAAGCATGGGGGCTAAAAATTGTAGTGGGAGTCCAAGGCTCGAATGCAGTAAGCAGATTCAAATGGTTGTAGGCTGCTGTTGTTACACACAGATCAAACGGCTTCCACGGGATAGACTAACACGTAGAGCTGCACTAAATAATCTTCAGACTGAAGACCACAACAACAACAGAAACAACGTCAATGCTCCAGAAAAATTCTTCCACAAACGACTTTTCAACACAAACATGCATTACATGTTAAAATAAGTGTTAGACGATGAAATCCTCTGAAAATATGTCTTATTGCCTAAAACCCAGATTGCAACATACGAAAATGTTATGTAATGTGACGGCGTGAGATTGTTTCCTTCAATAAAGAAAGATATTGGTAACAGTTCCAGTGTCTAAGATGGTCATCGGCATGTTAGAAGTGTCGTAATTTCTACTTTCTCGTGTAATAACTCAGGAGCGGAAGTGAAGAAAACGCTGAAATATTTACACGAGCGATGTCGTGCTAGTTAACCATTAGTGGTGAAGAGGCGAAATATAATGGGTTTAGCTTAAAAATGTTGCTAGCCAGTTATGGGCTCAATAACGGCATCACGGCATCTTCAGTTGTTAACCTATAAACAACAGTTGAACATTTAGTGATGATTAGCGAGTACTACACATTTACATTTCCGTTATTGCGGCAACTACTGCATTAATGTCTGTACTTAAGTGGTATTTATTAAGTCTACGCTGATGCTGATTATTTGTTTCTTTTTAATATACAGATGACACTATGCTGGGAAATTATCGCATCCACAATTTATTCCGAGCTACGCAAGCCTCTCTATCTGGTCTAATTGCCACCGGCGACTTAAATTAAAAAAAAAAAAAAAAAAAAAAAAAACGCCGTTCAAGGAGATGCTGTAATTCTTAACATACCTTGGCGAAAATGGAGAGAACTGCTAGTCTGAAGCCTTCGTTTTGTGATCGTTCGTTGGTGTTTCCGGGGCTTCTTGGCATAGAGCGCACGTGTACCACAGTAAACGGCTGTGAATATTTCGGTCACGTTGAAGGCGCGTGACCTGAATACACAAAATATCGCCGGCGCGAACTTCCGACGCTGTACGCAAACAATACGTATCTCATGTATCGCCAAATCCAAGGATAAAATTATTCGCGATGACCATAAACGGAGAAATGCCAAAAGACATTGCGTAGATGTGCTTACTGACTTGAAATGAAACACCGCAGATAAGACTTGTTTCAGGTACAATCTCACGCTTGTGTGGGAATGTCATTTTACACATTACATGGTGAGGTGAGAGAGAGGGTGAGAGACAGAGAGAGACAAAATACAGTAGTTCAGGAAGCTTTGATAGGTATCTAGAATCTTTAAGATCTGTTGTATTTCTTCTTGAAGTGAATAAAATAGTACATTTTACACATTACATGGTGAGGTGAGAGAGAGGGTGAGAGACAGAGAGAGACAAAATACAGTAGTTCAGGAAGCTTTGATAGGGATCTAGAATCTTCAAGATCTGTTGTATTTCATCTTGAAGTGAATAAAATAGCCATTACCTCTTAATTAACCGTCTGAAGAGAGTAACATCATAAAATAGATGACTGGCCCCAACAAAGTTTGAGCTATTGTATTTTAATAAAAATCATATAATCTATCGCCCACCATCATAGCTGAGTGGTCTGCGTAGATGGCTGCCATGCGAAGGACCCAGATTCGATTCCCGGTACTGCCAAGGATTTTTCCTTGGTGAGAGGACTGGTTCGGGGTGCATTCAGCCTCGTGATGCTAAATGAGGAGCTGGAGATGCAAATGTAGATGTACTTGGTGGAGTGGTAGCGCATCCACATTCTGGAAAGACAGAAAAACGGCAGGGAGAGCGGTGTGCTGACCACATGCCCCTGCATACGTCATCCGCACGCCGCCGCAAGGCTGATGATCCCACAACGGCCGGTAGATATCACTTGGCCCATTACTGTCTGGACGAGGAACACTACTCATATAATCTATCGACCATATCTATATAGACATTTACAAGAAGCAAATAACTGAAGAATTCGTTGGAAAACTTGTGCCGAGATATTACCAAGACATCCGGAAAATCGCATTCTCACGAATAATTAACAAACAAAAACCCAAGTACAGTGGAAAACGTTGAGAAAATGGTTGGTAATTATGCTACAGTTCATTGTAAAAGAAAAGAAGGGAGATTAGAGTTTAACGTCCTTTTGACAGGGTCATTAGAGACGGAGCACAAGCTCGGACTACGAAAGGATCGGTAAGGCCGAATGCGAGTCCAGTGTAGTTCATCGGTAGTTCATTGTAGAACATGATTACAGATAACAAAAAATAAAATAAAATTTCTTCTGTATTGATGGCTGCGCCTAATCGTCGATAGCATTTATGACGAAATGCAAAGCACATTGTCTCGTTTTTTCCGATTCTAAGGACCAACCCTACCCCATTGATCCTGTATTAATGACACAACAGACCAAAAATAGGTACAAGCTATGGAAACCACACGAAATTAAAATTCATAGGACTCTTCTCCCCCTTTTCTTTCAATAATTAGTGAGGATTTTCGAATGTGAATAAGGATTTTAATAAACATTACTATCAATAGATTTTGTTTATTACCGTTGTTCTTAGACTACAGATATTTGGTTGCCCATAAGAGTAACATCAGGTACTTAACTAACACAGAAGTGTATCTCACATAAATACTAGTGGTGACATTTGAAGAACTGCTGGTAACAATACAACACAAATTACAATACTTTTGACAGAAAATAATTCCATATATAGTGAAAAACCAGTCACATGTACACCATATGAAATAACTTTCAAACAGTTTATCGCTAGATCATATCAACCAACAGAAACTACTGCGTTCATTATATAACACACTATCAGAATCTATCGCGGGTGGCTACAAGGCAAGATGAACTACATGGAGATCTCTGAACCAATCTGGGACTGGTGTCGCTAGCTGCAACAAAAATTTGTGCATCTGGGATATCGTTGACGTTCCAAGAACTAACGAATAGCCGGCCGTGTGGCCGAGCGGTTCTAGGCGCTTCAGTCTGGAACCACGCGACCGCTACGGTCGCAGGTTCGAATCCTGCCTCGGGCATGGATGTGTGCGATGTCCTTAGGTTAGTTAGGTTTAAGTAGCTCTAAGTTCTAGGTGACTGATGACCTTAGATGTTAAGTCCCATAGTGCTCTCAGAGCCATTTTTTGAGCCTAACGAATGTTGTGGTTCACGGAGAGCTACACATCTGTCCTTACATAGATGTCCTGTGCAGTGTTCCTGTAAAGAGTTTTAACACCACAGCGAACTGGAGTGAGCATGGTTCGTTTATGAACTTCAACTGTGAAGTATTTCAACTCGTGCTCATTTAAATCATTTTTAATTTATTGTTGTTATAATTTGTTAATAACATTTTGTGTTAACTATCAGTTATGCACTGAATATGTGGTTCCGTCAGTTCAGGCACAACAATTTACATCGGGAGTTTTTCATTGGGTATTTCACTTATTTGTACCATAAAACGATAACCATATATAGAAACAGTTTATACATTACCAAATTGGGCTTAAAACAGCTCCATATTATCCCTTTCATTATAAAACACATTTGGCATCCGAAAAGGGGGACCGAGGGCACATATATGTGCAAGTTTTGTTAACTCCAGAGTGTATATTTTCACCATTTAAATTTATTTAAAAATATTAGAAATAATGGGAATAGTAAGTAGAAAATTATTACATCATATCAATGCAAAAATTGGATTGAACTGGATGTTGAATATTCGACGAATAACAGATTTTGGCCATGCTGCGAATGAAATAATCTCCGGTGTGAGCATTTGCAACGATTAAATGTAGCGTGCAGTAATCCTGGACGTATTAAAGCTGACATGATGTGCTTCGCATATTGCGAAAGCTGGGCCTGCGTGTAATATCCCACATTCTGCAGCTATCGTAGTTCACCTACCCCCATATTTCTAATTAACTCTCGTAGCTGTACTAAACGATGACTCGACAAATAAGAGACTATGTCAGACATAGAATACTGAAAAATTTGGACATTCTGTATTCGGAAACTTCTTGCCTGTAACATATTATTCACGAGTATATCTGAATGTGCACTGCAGCGTAAGAAGCCTGCGCTAAGCTCTTTCCAGTAGTTATAAAACTGTTCAAGCTGATAGTAGCAGAGAAGAGAACAGCAACCAGCCACTTTTAGTAATGCTATTTGCTCACATAAGTAGTTCCATTGCGATGTCGTCAGTCATACGACCACACCGCCGCCTGAGAGATCGATCCACCGGATGCGATTCTCTCGATAAACGGAACAGAAGAACGGCTGTGTTAGCCAAAGAGTACACAAACAGTCGCAGTACTTATGATCGCCGCTAGGTGCCGCTACGCCACTTCACGTACAGCAGAAGCGTAGTGCAGTTGTGCCAGTCTACAGTTCGCAGCCGCGCTCAGTGGTCAGCCAGCGCCGACGTTAGTCATCGTCTGCAGCTCAGTCATTGCTGCCATCAAGTCTTTGTAGCTCCGTTAGTCTTCAAATTCACCGGATTCGACATTCAAGATTACGAGAGAGTAATTCGTCACTACAAGATTTGTGACTTGTAAATTATCTCATTCTACAGATGCTTATTCTAGTCGCGTCTTCTATAATTGTCAACCAACTGATCATGGACCACAGCAAAGTTAAGTAATAAATACATTCTTATTTTGTACTCCTGATAGTTAATTGTTTTTTCCTGTTGTAGCTACCAGGCAGTCTTGGCGTAGTATAAACCACGTTTCCACCTCCTTGGCTACCTCATATTGGCCACCTAATGTTGATGGACTCAATTATGGTGGAAGATCGAGAGCCATCAGCCATTACTGGTTTCCAACCGACAGGTTCGTCATCAAATGGCTGTTCACGTTAAGATACACCTTGTTTGTTCTTTAGACTAGTTTTCAATTTCCCCTTGGGGTGAAAATGCCTTTGGATGGTGGTGCCGTACAATCAAAACACGATGTGAGAAACCGCTTGTTCAGCTGTAACTGTATCTAATGACGATTAAAGACCATGTAAACTAATCATGAAAGTGAAACTGATTTAGTTATCTAATCAGTTAAATTTAAATGAGTATCGAACATTAAAGAGTGCACGCGCCTAATTATTAAGTCGTCCACATTTTTCAAATAATTATTCTTGAATAACTTTAACGCAACTTTCACGCATCTTCCTCGTTACTATCAATATCTTTACTGCTATACTACCTGTTTCCTGGTTGCGGGAAATAAACTTACACACGTGTAATTTTATTGCCGATATGCAGAAAACTTGTAGCTGACTAGAACAATAAAGCAAGTGTTTTTGAATATTTCTTCAACTCAGCTGACCTTCTTTGCAGAGAAGTGGTAAGACAGAACAAATTTGCGCCAGATAGATCATCACAACAAATTTTTAGAATATTTGTGGTAAGATGTATGGGACCAAACTGCTGAGGTCACCGGTTTCTAGGCTTACGCACTACTTAAACTAACTTACACTAAGGACAACACACACATCCATGCCCAAGGGAGGACGCTGATTACTATTGGTGTATTCCATCATGTCACAAATGAGCTGCCGACTTGACAATGTGCGTCTGTAACTTTCTGTAAATGGACAGCTACCTAGATGACAACGTCTGGTAAAAATCCATGCAAGTGCATGGAAGTGGAGAGGATTGTCGAACGCACAATGCTAAAATAGAATGGTCTTCTGTACCCAGTTGAAAGTAGTGTGAAGTTTCTTCTCATGGTACTAAGGAGGAACAAATAAACATCGAATCTAGCCAACGAACGATGGAATGGTGCGAAAATCCTAAAGTCTGAAAAGGAAAGGAATGAAGGAAGATTAGGGATTAACGTCCCATGGACAGTACAGTAATTAGAGATTGAGCACAAGCACGGATTACAAAAGAATGGGGAAGGAAATCGGTCTTGCCCTTTTCAAAGGAACCATCCCGTCATTTACCTGGTGGCATTCAAGAAAATCACGGAAACCTAAATCTGGAGGGCCGGATGGGAATTTGAATCGTCGTCGTTCCGAATGAAGGTAAAGTGTGCTAACCAATGCACCACCTCGCTCGGTGACACAAAAGGATTCGTTTCACAAGTGCAGTATCAATATAATGTTAAGCATATTTTACGGCATCAAAGTCCAGTGAGTACAAAATTTCGATCTCCAACTTCCGGTGATGATGGTTATTGGACGAAATGGATCACGCATAACAAGTTAGGAGGTAAAGTTTTTGTATATCCACCTCGAAAGAATTCTTCAAGTCTGACTTTGATTAAGATTTTGTCACTGCCATATATCTGCGCCCACCGTCTGAAAGGCATTGCGGACCGTAATTTCCTCCGATTTAGACGACCTTCTATTCTTGATAAGGATTTTAAATACCATAAATTACTGTACTTAATTGTTAACATTGATGTATACTTTGATTTCCTAAATGTAGTCTCATATCTGGTTTGCAGTATTTTTGTTATTATGGATACCTTTGTTCTCAAATAGGTATACAGAGTGTGCCAAATCACTGAGGTCAAATTTATATGATTAATAGAAGTTTCCCAATCGAGTACATTGAGACAACGAAATAATGTTTGAAAATTTATATTTTGTTTTGCTGCTCAAAATGATGTAAGCGAGTTTCAGTACGTGAATTACGACCATGAAAACCTTTTGCCGCAATCTCTCAAGTATCCATTTTGTCAGTTGCATGAAGAGACAGGCAGTTAGGGCAACCTTTGACACTGCTGATACTCCTGGAGAATTTAACTCTTCTCTAAGGACATTTAAGGGCCGATCACACCCGTTTGGTGCGCACCACGACCGCTCTTTTTGCTCTCACATGCAGGCTGGAACCACCAGCGACCGTTCAGCACCATTCGACGAAGGCTGAATGTGATTCAGAGCAGCTAAGGGTGATTATCTTTCGGACAGATATTCTCTAATGGTTCTACCACCAAGAAGTGGATTTGAACGATTGGTTGTTTACAGAGATTTGGTGACTATGTTGTAAAACAGTGTCACTTATCTGCGTCAGTTCGAAATGTAATGCAAAATTAAATAAAAGATACTTGGCCGGCCATAATAATGTGTAACTTACTTTTTAAAGTCAGCTCGTAGCATATAAAGAAAAAGTGGCATCTGAAGGACAAGGAGAGGGAAAGACGTAGCATATCGCATCCAAAAGGACGGCCTCGGAGTACCATCACTCCAGCGCCAGATTTTTACTTACATGCCTCGTAGTACTTCCGTTACTGCTGACCCACAGGCCTGTCCCAGGCGCTGAAACCGCCTATAGAGAATGCTAAAAGGAACACATTTGACAAACATCCCGGACATACATATATGTATGATATCGTTTTTCCTTCTTTAATAGTTGCCATCAATGTAAGTATTGTATTGTGAGAGCTTGAAATTACTGAGAGGGAGAATAAAGGAATATTTCTCACATTCTCTGCTTTTTCGTTGACGATAACATTCACCAACATTTTTAGATACATCTTCTATGGTCAATGGAACATCAAATGGTTCAAATGGCTCTAAGCACTATGGGACTTAACATCTGAGGTCATCAGTCTCCTAGACTTAGAACTACTTAAACCTAACTAACCTAAGGACATCACACAAATCCACGCCCGAGGCAGGATTCGAATCTGGGACCGTAGCAGCAGCTCGGTTCCGGATTGAAGCACCTAGAACCGCTCGGCCACAGCGGCCGGCAATGGAGCATCGTAGAAAGAATTTACACCTATTTTTTCATAGATGCTTTGCGACTTGGACTTCAGTAATAAATTTAGGTATTAATTTCTGCGTCGAAGTATTTTAAAGCAGAGAGGAGTATTATGAAATCATAGACGTGTAACCGCTATAGTGGTCTATTAAGTTTGAGTACACCTTACAGACAAACATGGTTCCCCTAATGGGTATTTACTGTCTGTATGTTGTTTATAATATTAATGGCGAGCACCTGGAGCACATCATATCGTTTAAGTATTTTGGGGTAATACTATCAAGCAATATAATAGGTCTCAGAGATGTGAAATCAGTAGCATGGAAAGAAAATGGAATATTTTTGTGTCTTATGACAATTCTAGAGAATCGTGGTACATCTTTAATGGCTATCTCGTACAGTAAACCAGCGAGAGCAATTGCAGAGTACTGCCTAAGTGTTTGGAGTTTTTATCAAAAAGATACAAGACGAAACATCTAATCAATTCAGAGACACGTGAACACAATCGAAACAAGTTTTTATAGATGTAAGCCTATGACAGCTTTAAGCGGAAAACAGGCGCTCTGAGACATTAATCGGGAATCTCTGTGTGAATTTGGAGAACTTATGTTCAAGGATGGTGTCCGACGACTCGGTTACCACCATCATAAGATGAAGAGGGATTAAGGGTTTGTGCAGAGGAATATAGACATCCAGTGTCCCCGGCTCAGTACGTTAATGGAAGAAGATATAAAATCGCTAACATTGGCATGAAGTACCCTCCGCCAAGCACTGAGCACCTGCGTGTGGAGTATATATATTTACGCGTATGTGAAGCCCGTCTCATCTACTCGAGATGCAAAAGGTTCGAAGGGTAATGACTGTCTGCAACCCTCTGCACAGGACTGCAGGACTAAACTTCTTTAATATTATCGTCCTGTCACCTTCTGCCAATGGCGTCATCGGATGCGGTATACAGGGGCGTGGGTTCAGCACACTACTCCCACTGTCGTTACTGGGGTTCTTGGCCTTGTAACAGCTCCTAATCGGTCAAGTAGCTCCACAGATGGCCTTGCAAAGCTAAATGCACACCGTTACAGCAAAAATCCCTGTCAGTACCGGGAACTGAACCCGTGTCCTCTGCATGGCAGTCATCCGCACTGCCACTCAGCTACGGAGGCTGGGTAAAGGCGACTATTACCTAACTACCTTCGGGGGTTTTGAATTTCAAGCAAGACGATTTCTTTACGTGGTGCAAGAAGTTTTTGATCGAACGTGTCCAACTGTGTTTTCAAAATACATCTACAACTTCACTCTGCTAGCCTCTTTACGGTTTGCTGGGGAAGCTGTTCCGTGTGTCACTATCTTTTCGCCCCTCTCCCCATTCAAGAATAGTGAGCGAGAAGGAAAACTGTCGATTAACTCTAAATTCGCTGATTTTACAGTCACGATCGTTTCATTTCATTTCGTGAGATGTAATTTCACCGTATTAACATTAATCGCTCTCATAAAAGAGCACATTCGTCGCTTGGCGCGCTGTAGGTCGTGTAGAATTGGTACTGGGCGGTCACGTGACTCTTGGCTGGTGAGGTACGTCATGGCAGTGATGTGTGGCGTAAGTGCCACTCATCTGTATAGAATTACCGCAGTTAGGTGGGTTCATGTGGACACGTGACAGTATGTCAGAAGTGAGGTATCTTGTTTTGAGGTACCGGTGACCACACTCTGTAGGAAGTTGCCCAATTTGTTGGTGTATCAACGCAAACTGTCCAGCGTGTCTCAGAGGAGTAGGATACCTCTCACATCAACGTTACACGACTTTAGAACAATGTTTGTAAAAAGATCCTGACTGAAAGAGCCCGGAGACGAGTTTCAGGCCAGGTCAATTAAATTCGATTTCAAACCCGAGAAAAATTGTTACCGTCAGTAAAGACAGGTCCATTTTAACCAGTTTCCAAGTAAACTTTGTGATGGGAACTGCATGCAATGGATACATGGAGTCCAGTGCCTCGCAAATGGCTATAGTTCACAGTAGCGCATGAAGCTACACATCTTCAGTAGGTGAAACAATACGGAAACTGAACAGTATCTCACTGAAGGCGTGTAGTGTGACCCGCTGAGTAGCGATTTTTCCTCTTTTCAGAGATGCTATGTGTCGAGTCCACCGTCGACGCAATGAGGAGTTCAATCTGTAGTGTGTGGAGAGTGTAGAACAAACCAGAGGCGTTCCCATGATGTATTGAGGATGTTTTTGTACCATGACTTGGTCCCACCCAGGAATAATTTCCCGACAAAATCATTTTGATCACAGGTTATTAATACTATAACGAGTCAAAATAAGAAAAAACGACTTTTTGAAGCCTCGAGATTGGAAAACTCACGTAAGGACCAACTGCCCGTCAGTGCACTGATCGTGGATGCTCTGCAGGTCTTCATGCGTTTCATCTTACCTTAGTTTCTTGGCATTGCAGCAGCAGTATACACAGAAACGTTTTTCAACTTTATTAAACAGGTTATAAGTTATATATTATGAATTGTAACAATTTTTAATGTGTGAAGCTCTTGTCGAGGTACTTTAAATTTATGTGTCCGATCCAAGTTTAATCGCCATGAATACTTAATTATTTGATCGTTGTGTTCGACTCGATCGATCTACAGCCGTATCTTTAAAGTCAGTCATTTTGGAAAGCTACCGGACACAACAAATCAGATCTCAGGAGATGCATTTTAACATTGAATCTTCCGATTACAAGCAGTAGTAACGAAATTTTTTTTAAAGCTACATAGTTTAGGGCATAGTTTCATAACACAACAGAAAAACTAGGAATCCATTAACAGTTTACCCTTTTTTCAAAGATTGCAGCTTCATTTAAGATGAAACTAATATGGTTACCCTGTGATGTTCTCAAGCGCAACGAGTTTCATACGACACTCTATTGTCGGAGGACTAACTTTTGGACACCCTGCATACATCTTACTTTGATCAGTGGGGCAATATCGCTCCATCGTGGAATTCCAGCCAGTGCAGATAATTTCTTTAGCTTTGGGCTATAGATACCTGGTGATGACTGGAGCATCTATAGATTAGCATCCTGTCGACGATGATATCAACATATCCAGACTACAAGCTCGAATAGTGGAAAGATAAGGAAGGAAATTTTCTATGTCCTTTCTAAAGGAATCATCCACACGTTTACCTTAAGCGACTTAGGAAATCCACGGACAGGCTAAAGCTGGATGACCGAAGGGCTATTTGAACATGATGAGATCCACTGTTTTTACTACCGCACCACTTCATCGGCATCTTACTTTTCAGGATAATTTGGAAGGCGGAGCGATAGGACAAATTTTTAATTACGAACTTCCAGCACTCTGGGATAAATTTGTAACTTTGCCTGTTTTCCGTTGTATTGTATTTTTAAATTATTCGTCTACGATATCAGTTGGGTTTAGACTAAAGTCTCTGCAAACGTTGCGAAAAGGGAATTCTTCTCTGAGTTACGTCGTAAATGTTGTTTCATGCAATGAACGCGACATTACGTCACTTCACCCTTCGTAAAATGTTCAAACGAATTCTGACGCCACGAAATGTCCACAAATTATGCAAATTCCGCTGCTACAGCTGTCCAGCAGCTATTCGCTTACCACTTTGCTAGCAAGGAACAATGACGTAGGTTGCTGGGCAACTGTGACGTCAGTGCGGAAGGCTAAAGCTGACGGCACCTTTGCTATTTCAGTCCATTTTCTCCCACTGCTAATCGCCTCTGCGAACTCGATAAACATTCATGAAAAGGTGCCCGGGAATAAAAATGCATTTCATACACGAATTATGACTGCAGTTCAGAGCCTATAGCTTTATGAGATTTGGAGAGGCCGTGGATGAATGACGTAATAAAGCTTAAAATTCTTGAATGGTGGCTGTGATGGTGCATCTGGTATTTGACGTCTGATGAGTATTGCTGTCATCAGACGAGCGGCCTTTGTCTTTTGACGAGGCAATTTTCGGCAGATTATTCTTCACAGAAGTGTTATATAGGCCACGTGCAAGTCTCCTCGGAGCCCACATTAACACTGTTAGAAAATCTTTGAAATGAAGGTTTACATGAAATTTAATTTGACTGTTTCCTTTTTATTATTTGACTTTCCCAGGTTATCAGGTATACTCGTACAGTTCTCTTTTCGTTTTTCACATCAAAGCTCACATGCCACTGCAGGATGAAACAACTGTCTTACACATAAAAATATAGAAAAAAAGTGAATTTATCACTATACAAATTAGGTAATTAATCAATACTACTATATAAAGATAAGTCGTTGTTTAACGTTGTTACCAAATATCTCTAAAAGGTAGTGACCGATTTGCTTCTAATTTTCACACGATACTGCAACGAAAATTCTGACAGACATAGAACATATATTTCTTTAGAGTATAGTATATAATACATAAATACATATATGTAACATATAAAGGGGAAACGATTTCACCAAAAGTTCTGAAAATTTCTTGACAGATTTTCTTCAAATTTACACACGATACACTACTTTGTAAACAAAAATATACAGGTTTTCTGTTAAAAGCGACTTCGAGAAAGAAAAAGCTGTGCTTTGAAAACGTGCGGTTTAGTTTTACTTTTTGCAGTCAGTTTTTCCTGCGGTTGCAAAGCATGTAAACCATTACACAGACAGTTTCTCACATATAGGTTCCTTCTGATTATGTATAATTTGAAACAAAAATTGTACACACGACAATGTGCTGTTTTTTTTTTCCTTTCTTGTCGTCGGTTTTGCAGAAAACGGGAAAGGTATATTAATCGCTTATCGACTTATGATTAGAACACTGCTACGGAATCTGAATAGTCCGAAACTTTGTAATCCTACCCACTTGCAGATTAAAACTATGTAAAATACTCTCACTGAAGTTACGATCCTCACACATCCAGCAGAAGACGTGCGCCAACGATACCACCCGATCTACCCCTTCATTTTAAGCGGCCTCTATTTCCAATGAAGGTTTCGCTGGCAATAACAATAAACAAGACTCAGTCTCAGAGAGAATCGTAAAAAGACAGAGAGGAGGGGGGGGGGGGGGGGGGACATAGACATGGGGAGCGAGGAGATGGACAGAGAGAGAGGGGAAGAAGGTGATGCACAGGGAGAGGAAGGGGAGAAGGAGGAAATGGGCAGATGGAAGGGGATTTGCAGAAGGAGTTCATGACGTACATCTAATTCACACACACATTTAGCAATTGCTGTGGTGTGCCGCGTTCGCTAGTATGCGTGCCATTAGAGGTTTTTTACCTCCGGAGTCAGCTCCTTATGAAAGTAAATGTTGCTTGTGGCATTTAAATACCTTATGAACAATTTTGAAGCTTATTATTGTGGTGAACTAAGCAAATGTTTTCAGAACATTACATTTTGCTAGGATGTGCTACATTTTAAAAGTGTGTGCACTTGGCACTGTTTCAAATTAGGTTACTCATTTAATTTCATAAAACTGAGTTTGCAAAACCTAACAATAGTTCTGTCTTTCTCCTTATTATATCAATAATTCTTGGTGAACATGCTGAGAAACGTTTTATCGTGGAATCATAGCATATACTACAAACATTGCACGTTTAAAGTTGCACAAGACAAGATCGAAATTTCGAAGTGCCCAAAGGTACACCTTGTATGCTGCAGCTACGGTCGGAACGCTACCAGCTGCATGGTAATAGCTACCGGGCTGTACCATTATTTATCCATGCAACGGCAGTGTGGGTGCACCCCGGATACCAGGATCGTGGCTACGATTACCCCGACGAAGTAGTAAAACCACTTCCATTAGCAAATGAAATAGCAAAATTCTTTTGGGAATTCTTAAGAAACTTCTAACACAACTATGGAGTGGTGGTGGGGTATATAGTCGCCTTGAAGGTACAGGTGACGTGGGCGAACAAATGTACACACATTATATGATGGTATTGCCAGAAGCCTTGTGTGCTATGAACACGACCTCTTGCTAGTCAGGTGCTCCGTAGGTATGCAGATTAGACTACTGAATCTATCACTCCAGATCATATAAAATGATAGATTACTCCCATGAAGCTAATGGGCTACTTTGAAAATCAACTGCCGCGCACATCGGCAAACGTTATTTGATAAGTTCCTGAACTCGTCAGGGACCTCGCCTATTGCTTGTGGTAGGAAGACGCGGGAATTTCAGTTGAATAATTTACTTTAATGGTTGCTGAATGATCGTATTTGGTCTGGTAAAATGATATTTATTCAAACAATGTGTAAAAATCACTCATGACAAATAACCTTCGAGGCTATAAAACAGCTTGAGAATGAATTTACGTAATTAAAATAGAACAACGATGACATAATTAATGATTGTTAGGATACTGGGCAGTTATGGTTGATATGATGCTCGACGCATAGATAACACGAATTACGCTTTAAACCGCGATTGCAAAACTGTAAAATTACGCAAAAAGGTATCAACTCGAATAGAACGTACAACAGATCAATGAATAAAGGAAGAATCAGAAAGAAACATCAGTAGGCGGGTGAGCTCAAATGAGTTAAATCGACAGCGAAACGAACTTGAGTGGTGACGAGAAAAATCCACTTTGAAGCAAGAATTAGATTGCAGAAAAACTTGCAAACGAGTGGGTAAGGCACATAGAACAAGTTAGGAAGACATAAATATAAAAACCAGAAATGAACTCCTCTTCCCTCAATATATCGCGATTCCCGAAGTCAGAACGGCAGTCTTACCGTGGCTACCATTGAGATGGTTACCGTCAAGTTGCGGTGCGCCGAACTGCGGCCGCTGCTAGCTGTTGCTGGACTGAGCCCATGAGATGTGACTGCGAATCACAGATCTCATCATACTCCTGATTACTCGTCACGGGTGCGCGAAAGTTCAAAGTGAAACTTGGAAGACTTGGCAGAGGACCGAAGTCAAGAAAACATGTACTAGCGCAGAGTTCAGACTAACATCACCAAATGGAAGTTCGAATTAGAATACCCATACGAATCCCAATATGACTACCGAGAGCCTTTCTCAATTTTTGATAGCCTTCCTTCAGACCTCGGAAAGGCACCCCACGAAATCTTTTATAGCCAATCCCAGAAAGGGCTGTTCCTGTCAGGGATCTGGAAGTCCGTTCCCTAGCTACCACCATGAAATTAAAATATATCCGCCATTGAGATACGTGTAGATGTAAATGGTAGACGAGTGTCGCCCCGATACCATGTCCAAACTTGTTTGTCGGAAATTCTGGAAATATTGTTCCGCTTCGCACACCATTTCCACGGGTAGGGCAAAGTTTGGAAATTTGCAGACACACGCGCAGCAATATATTTTGCTTGAGGAAACGTGTCTGGAGACCACACAAAGCAGCCTAAAAGCAAAATGACAGCTGAGGGCTCCACCCGATGTTTACTAACAAAGGTAAGTTCTCATCCCTTCTACCAATGGTTTCTCGTTCAGATAATGAGGATATCAGTCTTCCGTTCGGTCACTCACTGTCAGTGGAAGATGAGGCAGAGGAACATCCCTGCAAAGGTTCGTGCGGCTGTCCATGCGCCTCACTAACGTGAGAACCTGTAATCTAAATGGCCGGCAACTCTTCCAGAACCTGCGAAAGTTTCTCCTGTTCACGCCCCAGCAAAAAGCAGTTCCCCTTGTCAGGACCAGATGCATTTAGTGGAAAAAAAAAACTACTACAAGAATGAAATGTTAGATGGGTGGATTACCTACATCGCTACACGATAACCCATAGCCAGTCATGTAAACAACACGTAATACAGGTGGAAAGTCTACAAATAAAACTGAATCGGAAAGTAAATAAAGGAAGAGAGTCTCGTATGCCCCACTATGAAGTGCAGCAAGTGGAAGTGCACGTTTGGTGCGTTGTCTTCTATTCCATACACTGGTGAGGTGGTTTGTTGTCTCACACTAAACTGACGTGTGATTTGCTGCTCTTAGTTCCGTCCGCTGTTAAGATTCCCGATAGCCGGCAGCTGTCCCTGTCATCAAAGTATTGTGGTCCTCGGCTGGTGGTGGCCTTTTATATTTAGGTACTCACGATATGGAGCAGAGTTCCTGTTGAAGAACTGAGAGATCAGCACCTGCCGCTCACAGTTTGTACAAAGACTGTATAGGTCATTCAGTTTAGTGGTATTCTTACGACATTCTGAGTAGACGTTAACAAGAGCTGTTTATTTACCTCTTTTTAGCATTAATATTTATTTAGTTGTAAAAGTTTGCGTATTTCTTATCATTAGTGTAGAGCGCGTAGACTTCGTAGTGTAGTTTTCAGCCGCTGTGAGCGCTTGTCTCACTTTATTGGTTAGTAAATTCATTCGTGATTTTGTATAGTTTATACGTCGTGGTAAATGAGTAAGTGCTGTGCTGTTGTGTGAGAACATAAGACGAATTGGCCGCTGCTCGGAAACAGCTACACCTGCGTTGGACACGATCGAAAAGACCAGGCAGCTGCCACAAGCTTCGACAATGTTGGGGCACCAGTTGCGGAAGCTGTGTCACTTCTGGTGCCGCTAGAATCCCATAGCAACCTCAATGACAATGCATCTGAACAGTCGTCCTCACTTTAGGGTGAGTGGCGGACTGTGATGGGTTCACGTATCTCTAGGTGGAAGGTGAAAATGGCAGCTGACCTTCGGTTGCCCTCTTACGCCTTAATAACGTGTACGAGGTGATGTCCTATGTTGATAACACATCTGAGTCACCACGGGATGCCCCGTCTGTTGATCCACTGGCCATTTCACCTGCAAAGTCTGGACAATTAGAGAGAAGGAGATTTTTGGTCATGGGAAGGGGGAAAACTACGCTGGTAATGGAGTCCTTCATTGAAATAGCAGGTGTGTTGGGAAAGAATGCTAGTGTGCACTCGGTACGATTGCCGGGATACATCGTCCGAGATATGGAGGAAGTTCTAGCTAAGGCTATTGAACATACTGGATGCAACCGCCTGTATACAGTGGGTCCAATCGGCAGAAATGACGCTTGCCGCCTAGGTTGTTTTAGGCGGTTGGCAGGATTGGTAAAGACTGTTAGCATCGTGCGCGGAATGCGAGTACGGCTCACAATATGCAGCACCGTACACAGAGTCGATCTCAGTCCTCTGGGTTTGAGCCGAGTAGAAGGTACAAACCAGGGGCGCAGACGGCTCTGAGATGATCTCGGTTGCCAATTTCTTGTTTTCCGCTATCGGGTGGTGACGTGCAAGGTCCCTTCAACAGGTCAAGAATGCACTACAAAAAGGATGAAGCTACTCGGGTGGTAGAGAGTGGAATCCCTCCTTAAGGTCAATGATGGAATGTCAACCAAAATGAGAGGCCGATCAGCTACATTTCTCCCGGAGGAGAACTTCCGGCCTTACAAATCGGAAAAAGAAAGTGCTGATAAATTGTTAATAAACTGCTTGATCACCCACGGTAAGGTCCTTGAATTAGTCTTACTTATAAAAGGTAATAACGTCACGTAGTATTAGAAACAGAAAGTCGGGCGAAACTGAAAGTGTTTAGCAGAGAAAAAATTAATTGCAGACTGGAATGTATATGCCAAGAACAAGACAGGCACCAGAGGTGGTGGCGCATTTATTGCCGTAAGAAACTCGATAATATCTAGTTACGTTATTACATATGCCGAATATGAAATAGTCTGGGTGAAAACAAGCATCGAAGATTGGTCAAATGTGGTACTCGGATGCCTTTATATATCACCTGCGTCAGGAGCTGTGGTAGCAGAGTACTTCAGAGACACGTTGAAGGATATAAGTAAATTTCCTCATCATGCTATTGTAATGGGAGGAGACTCTGCAGCTGTAGAGTGAGAGTGTCATGCAACTGAAACTGTTGCCCGGGAAAAGGATTTTTGTGAGACCATTCATACCGTATGGTCTGAAAATTCCTTCGAGTAGAGAGGTAAAGGAGTCGACGCGCGACTAAGTATCTTAGACCGTGTAGTAATTGACGTACTCGAACATTTTGAATCACTTAACACCGAGGAACGAATCAGTGATCATAAGGCAGTGATAGCATCAATGGCTACATGTATTATAAGCAATGTTAAAAATGCATGAAAATATTTTTGGTTAGGAAGAGTGACAGGATACAAATCGCAGTGTATCTAAGTGGACGACAGATCATAAGGTAAAGATGTGGAACAAAAAAGGGTAAAACTCAAAAATTTTGTGCAATGAGCTGTGGAAAAGTATGTGTCCAAAAAGGTTTTGAGAGTGTAGAACACTCATTGAGGTTCAGTAATCGTATTAGAAAGTTGCTGCTAAAGAAGAGAGACGAATCTCCCATTTAAGTAAAGTCAAAGTGTAGATGAAAAAAAAAATAGCGGATAAAACTGAACGTGAGGAGAGCGATGCGAGAAGTATTCAATGAATTTCAAAGTAAAATAGTGCCAAATAATCACACAAAACATCCTAAGAAGTTGTGGTCTTATATAAAGTCAGTAAGTGAATCGAAAACATTTATTCAGTCCTTCAGTGGCCAAACTGGCACCGATACACAAGAGGACGGAGAGAATGATAAAATATTGAATTCGATCTTCCAGAATTATTTGACCACGGAAGATGGCTATACGGTTCATCACCTCCATCTTTGCACGAATCCTGAAATGGCAAATACTGAGATAAGCAATCGCGAAACAGAAAATCAACTGGAATTGCTCAAAAGTGGAAAGGCAGATGGGGCGGATGAGCTACGTGTGACTTCCTACAGAGAATACGCGAAATAGCTCTCTTCCCTTGTAGCGGTAGTTTACGATAGATCAATGGAGCAACGAAGAGTAGGTAGCGATTGGAAAGATGCGCATGTCATTTCTGCCTACAAGTAGGGTCGTCGAACAGACGCGCATAATTATAGGTCTGTACTACTGACGTCAATCTGTGGCTCAATTACAAAACATGATTTACGCTCAAGCATTATGAAGTTTTCGGAGAACGAAAATTTTCACTATAAAAATAACCATGGCTTCCGCAAACAGAGATCTTGCGGAACTCATCCCACGCTGTTCGTCCATGAGATGCTCAGACTGATGTGTTCGTTGGCTTCCGGAAGACATTCTGTACAGTTCCACTTCCTCGTTTGGTGAACAATGTATGTCCTCACAAGTATCGGATCAGACTTATGATTGGATGCAGGAAATCCTCTCCTGCCCAGAGTCCCGACGTGAACTATTGAAACACTTTGGGATGATTTAGAATGGAGACTACGCTCCAAATCCTAGCGACAAGTGTCACTAACGTCTCCGGCTTTGACTCTTGAGGAAGAATGGGTTGCCATTCCTCCACAGCCATTGAGACACCTCACTGAAGGTGTGGTGTACTGAGATACCACACAAGCAGAAGTTGTCAGTTGCAAGTCGGAAGTCAGTCCGAGTCTTGCTAGGGAGTTTATGCAGAACGTTCGTTATGTCCTCAAGTCTGCGAGTGAGACAGAAACAGTGGCCGATAAATAGACAGCGGTTAGTCTTCAGCGGAAACAAAACAGTGAATAGAATTATCGTGTATGGAGAAAGACCACCTGCCTAGAGATTTAATTGAGTATTGTTTGTCTGAAACTGTTCTTCTAATAGTGCAAGACAGAAGATTCGTTTTCTTATAACTTTAGTTCAGAGAAGATTATTTAATTTGTGTTCATGGAACAGTAGTCAACAGAGGGCAGATGGGCTACACTCCATTCTGCAATACTATAACCAGCTTTACCAAAGTAGAATAATATATTTTCCTATTCACTATTCTGTGTTACTTTCATTGTCTGTACTGCCCTAGAATCCATGCATTCGTCCACACCAGGACACCTGTATTACTCCTTCTCAGCGGCAGCGAATTTATCATCAAAGTGGAAGTCCCCAGTCCACAACACGAAGCGTCCTCAGCAGACTTCAAGTTGTCATAAAGACGAAGGGTAGACACACTCCAAATCAATGACCGCTAACAGGTGTCCAGATACTTCTGATCAGATAGTGTATGGCTCTCGGATCTGCCACCCTAACACGTTTTGTGTATCCAAGAATACTACCTTTAGGAAACTACTCGACATCGTTAGGTGATGGCTTTTACTTGCTGCTGACAAGAAGCAGCTTCAGTAGTTTCGTATTAACAGTAACTTTTTCAGCGTGATAGGTTCGAATAATCATTACTTATTACTGAA
Source organism: Schistocerca americana (assembly GCF_021461395.2). Classification (NCBI taxonomy): domain Eukaryota; kingdom Metazoa; phylum Arthropoda; class Insecta; order Orthoptera; family Acrididae; genus Schistocerca; species Schistocerca americana. Next base: position 423,695,310 of record NC_060130.1, on the reverse strand, counting down.
TAAATGTTAGAAAAAAGCAGTAGTTACTATACTTTGACTTTATTATTTGCGGAAAACTTTGGTGGCCGTAATGGTCTGGTGGGTGGAGCATTAGACACAGACCAAGAAGGTCGTAGGTTCTATTTTGGATGTGGATGGAGATTTTTCCTCGTTCTAGTCCATCCAGTGCGGCCCTAGGTCCACTCAGTCTGCTGTCAAAATCACTGCCGTTAATATTTTCTATGGGCAGGGGGGGGGCAAACGGCTGGGGAGAGGGGCCCACCAACTCTTCTAGTGCCGCGGCGAACAGAACGGTAGCATTCTACCTGCAGTCAGGCCGATATTTCGGACACGGACTTGCGCCACAGGCTTTCCCTGAACCTTTACGTTTATCATGCACTCTGAAATTAACTGAAACGATATAATTCAAAGTTCAAATGGTTCAAATGACTCTGAGCACTATGGGACTTATCATCTCAGGTCATCAGTCCCCTAGAACTTAGAACTACTTAAACCTAACTAACCTAAGGACATCACACACATCCATGCCCGAGGCAGGATTCGAACCTGCGACCGTATCGGTCGTGCGGTTCCATACTGAAGCACCTAGAACCGCTCGGCCACCAGCGGCCGGCGATATAATTCCAGCAGTACCAGGCAGTAAAATTACAACCAGAAGAACAACCTTGGCAGACTAGGTGAAGATCCAGCTGCTGCAATAAATTTCAGTTATTTGGTATTTAATGTAACATATCATTAATTTACTTCTTTTGTATCAGTGGCCAATAAAAGTTACCGATACAGACATCACTGCTCATGTAAGGATTAAGTATTTCCCTCCTTTATATTTTTTGAATTTCTTGTACTCAAACAGGGAGCGCATTTGAACTTATCAAGCATTTCTCTTCTTATCATTAGCCCTTTATAATTTCGCTAAGAGGCATCTTCCATTCTACCGTCCGTTCTGTACCTTGTCGAGAGGGCATCTCGGGAAATTCATGATTCTGTATTATGGTTCGAATTTACGTGTTATTTTCAAAGTTTTCTTGAAATGTGTCAGTTTCTCTTAGGATTTCATGCATTTCTGTTCTGCAGTTATTTCAGTTCTTCGCCGAGAAATTTAAATTCAGAATTTTCCTTGTGAGCCTGCTGTTATTCTTTCATCGTAAAAGATAATAAAACTGAAATCTCTGTATCCTGACTGTATCTGTCATTTTGTCTGTAGCGTGATATTGTTCCTTTATTTTCTTCTTCATCCAAGTTCTGTATTCATACACTCCTGGAAATGGAAAAAAGAACACATTGACACCGGTGTGTCAGACCCACCATACTTGCTCCGGACACTGCGAGAGGGCTGTACAACCAATGATCACACGCACGGCACAGCGGACACACCAGGAACCGCGGTGTTGGCCGTCGAATGGCGCTAGCTGCTCAGCATTTGTGCACCGCCGCCGTCAGTGTCAGCCAGTTTGCCGTGGCATACGGAGCTCCATCGCAGTCTTTAACACTGGTAGCATGCCGCGACAGCGTGGACGTGAACCGTATGTGCAGTTGACGGACTTTGAGCGAGGGCGTATAGTGGGCATGCGGGAGGCCGGGTGGACGTACCGCCGAATTGCTCAACACGTGGGGCGTGAGGTCTCCACAGTACATCGATGTTGTCGCCAGTGGTCGGCGGAAGGTGCACGTGCCCGTCGACCTGGGACCGGACCGCAGCGACGCACGGATGCACGCCAAGACCGTAGGATCCTACGCAGTGCCGTAGGGGACCGCACCGCCACTTCCCAGCAAATTAGGGACACTGTTGCTCCTGGGGTATCGGCGAGGACCATTCGCAACCGTCTCCATGAAGCTGGGCTACGGTCCCGCACACCGTTAGGCCGTCTTCCGCTCACGCCTCAACATCGTGCAGCCCGCCTCCAGTGGTGTCGCGACAGGCGTGAATGGAGGGACGAATGGAGACGTGTCGTCTTCAGCGATGAGAGTCGCTTCTGCCTTGGTGCCAATGATGGTCGTATGCGTGTTTGGCGCCGTGCAGGTGAGCGCCACAATCAGGACTGCATACGACCGAGGCACACAGGGCCAACACCCGGCATCATGGTGTGGGGAGCGATCTCCTACACTGCCCGTACACCACTGGTGATCGTCGAGGGGACACTGAATAGTGCACGGTACATCCAAACCGTCATCGAACCCATCGTTCTACCATTCCTAGACCGGCAAGGGAACTTGCTGTTCCAACAGGACAATGCACGTCCGCATGTATCCCGTGCCAGCCAACGTGCTCTAGAAGGTGTAAGTCAACTACCCTGGCCAGCAAGATCTCCGGATCTGTCCCCCATTGAGCATGTTTGGGACTGGATGAAGCGTCGTCTCACGCGGTCTGCACGTCCAGCACGAACGCTGGTCCAACTGAGGCGCCAGGTGGAAATGGCATGGCAAGCCGTTCCACAGGACTACATCCAGCATCTCTACGATCGTCTCCATGGGAGAATAGCAGCCTGCATTGCTGCGAAAGGTGGATATACACTGTACTAGTGCCGACATTGTGCATGCTCTGTTGCCTGTGTCTATGTGCCTGTGGTTCTGTCAGTGTGATCATGTGATGTATCTGACCCCAGGAATGTGTCAATAAAGTTTCCCCTTCCTGGGACAATGAATTCACGGTGTTCTTATTTCAATTTCCAGGAGTGTATTTGGTCCAAGGTTTTGCCTGAAAACTTCTCTTTATTGTTTTTCGATGTTTATTATTTGAGATTTGTCACCAGTTGTAGCAGTTTAAGTTACGTGGAGTACTCCTGCTCACAAACAGTATGAGAATATTATAGCTTGATGGAGATGTTTTATTACATTTCTCTGAAGTGAGATTTTTATCCTTTTTGTAGTTTTGCAATGTTTCTTTGTTAGCTTCCGACTTGGCCCTGCCGGTTGAATAATCTTACCAAAACTATTGAGTTTGTCCACTTGAATGATTTTCGAGAGCTTTGGTAAAGAAATAAAACTACTGTTTGCCCTAGGCCAAGCTGCAATGGTTAAACTCACTTAAATGTGACAAAACAACGAAGATGTTCCATGTGTTCCTGTAGGGCTGCGAGACATGGTCTGTGAAAGGTAGTGTTAAGAACTGAACTGATTCTTCTAAATGTGGTGTTCGAAGAAGATTTTACAGGTACCATGGACAGAATGAAGAACATATTCTTACATTATAGAAGATGTTAGCATCACATAAAGTTTATTTTCCCATATCAGTGAAAGCTATTGTCAGCTCCTTGGACACGTTTTGAAAGGGGAAGGGAATAATTTAGAAAAGACCAACTTCCAAGGCAAAATCGAAGGCATAAATTCACGAGGAAGAGCAGTAATTAGATGGTTCAATCAGGAGAAGATTACCGGCCTAATCTTACAATTTAAATTAAGGAGAGCTGAAGTTCACTGTGGATGGAGGCGTCTAGTCGAAGATCCAGTTACTTCAGAAGTGAACGAAGAAAAGAGATCACGGCAAGCAGCAATGAGCAAATCGACTAATGATGATGATGATGATGATGGGCGAATGAAGATTGATTATTGAATTCGTCTCGCTCCTTCCGTATACTTCTCCATCTCCATGTAATATGGAGTCCGTTGCTGTTATTATTTAACATATTTTCTCTGCCGATTGAATTGCTTCAGTGAAGATGAATATTGGTGTGTGAACATCTAGCAAAAATTATACACTTGCATACGTTTTTCCCATTTATTGATCACTTTTCCCATAACTTACTTTGAACAGTAGTGAGGACGTGTCACATTCCGTATCTAACCCGTGTCCTGATGGCGAATAGAGCACAGCGTGAGATGGCACATTGGTTGGACGCTGGACTCGTATTCTGAAGGACGACGTTTCAAATCTGATTCAGGCCATCCAGATTTAGGTTTTCCGAGGGTTTCCTAAGTGCCGGGATGGTTCGTTTCAAAGGGCACGGCGATTTCCTTCCTAATCCGAGTTTGTGATCCGACTCTAATGAGCTCGTTGTCGACGGGATGTTAAACTCTAATCTCCCTTCCTTCTTCGAACTGTGCAGAAACTTTTCCCAAAAGAATTAACTTTCAATATCCCCGTTTTATTATAAAAGCGTTTAGAACGGTAGCTAAGTGTTCTAAACCCGACGATGCCCTAAAACGAGTTTCAATAAGGACATTCTCAAGCACTAATGTGCAAATTAGATCATTAATTATCAAACAGAAGATAAAGCGTAGTCATATCTAGTTTCTGAAGTCTCATAATACCAGACATTTAAAGGTTATTTTCTGAAGTACATCACGTGCATATTTTGAGAATTGTAGTAAACCATTGTTTCTGAATTTTACGCAATACTGCTACAGTTTCACCTCAGTAGAAACGAAGCCTGGCTAGAAAGCGAAATTGTCAGCCGAACGTCTTCTCTGCCAGTTATCATCTCTCCCCCTGTGTTCCAGACTTGTTGACGCTGCAGTTTTCCCCGCGAGGAACAAAAACAAGGTCGGCTGCGTCATTGATCGGCCCCAGTGACAAGGAGCGGACGATCCGTTTATTCTGGTCAGCTACATCTCACAAACACTCTTCCCAGATCTGCAGTATTTTTGTGAGTCACTTTAGCTCATTGATGTAGCTCAGATTCATTTACAAATAGTAAAACTTACGTGAAAAGCCCTCAAGATTGTCATTTGGTGGTCCTTCAACATTTGTCGTCACCGACGCGAGACGGGAACGAAGTCGTTGTAAATACGTATCGCTCACGAGATTTTACCAAACACTTGTTGTTTTGTGTGCAATCTTTGACTACAATATCACCACAAGTTGCAATGATGAGGTTGTGCATAGAGTGAGAGGCAATTCGTTTCGTATACCTGTAGATATTTATCCCGCATGCCACGCTACTTCGCAGACCAGTATTAGTGATTTTCTATCCTATCCAAACAGCGTATTGAGCAAAAAAAGAAATGAATATTTATATGCATCTACACGTCCCGTAACCCTCTCATGCGTACGCGTATACGCATGCGTTTGCGAGATATGTGATGGTGGCACAACCTTCCTCGAGTATCGGTTCTCAAAAGTTACTCAATAATAATAAGAACAACTCATCAGAAGAAGCAGCATTCTCCTGAATATGGCGTACAGATGGATCGCCGAAATATCGACTCGAGTTGATTTCAGGATCGGGCAGCAAACCCTAAGAGAATTTCATGAACTACACTTGTTCCCTCCTATACAAGGGGTAACGGGTATAACTGCAGGTATTTCTATTGATGACCGAGGACAGTGTACTGAACAACATTGCATCAATATTTACTTCACTTGCAGACTAATAATTATAGCCATTACAAGTCGTACATTTGTAGGCTGGTTGATATCACCGGCTACATGTGGCAAGAGCAAGGCGTTAATGCTTATTTTCCCCTGAACAGCAGATCAGGTGTTGAAGTCTGGACACGTGGACACAAAACGGTTAGTCTATACAGACAGGTGTAGTCCGCTTAGTGGTGCAGTACAACCGTGCAGAAAACATCAGGTTGTAAAATTTGTGATGTGTTTATGGAAAGACTGTTCGATGCACAGAAAAAATAGTCAACGTACTGATGTGTCCACATATTAACCTACCACGTATAAAAATGTCTGTGCGTTTACCCATTATACCTTGTATAGTGTTAACGAGATCTCCCACATAAATAAAAAGAAAATAATGTTAGGATTTAACTTTTTGGAAACGATGAGGCCATTACAGATGGAGCACAGGCTCGGACTTGAAAGGAATAGGGAGGGAAAGGGGCCCTGACCTTTCAAAGGAACTGACCAGACATTCATTTTAGGCCATTGAAAGTGCTGTAATTGTCAAATTAACTTGTTACCCAACATCGGGACCGATGACCTCAGCTGTTTGATACCATTGAAACTTACCACCACCATCCAACATAAAGGTAGCACGAAGCGAAACCCCTGTCACAGAATCGAGGTGGCGTGGATGCACGCTGGAAAGGTCCTGTCACAGGGCACAGTCAGACCGAACACAAATAAAGTTGCCAATGTCGTAACAAACAGTTTACAATCATTTATCAAAATACTGTACATAATAAATACTCAACTTTAGTTTGATGAAGTAAAATTCCTAAACACTGCTGTAACCTAATTCAGTGAACGTTGACTAACTAAGCTATTAGTTCACCCTGAACTACTGTCGGTGACAGTGTCTTACAATATAAGGTGCAGTTAAATCAAAATGAGACAGATGGAAAAAAGTAAGAAACTGCTTATTATTTGAAAAAGTAATCGCCATAGCTGTTAATAAATTTACCCCACTGTGGGACAAGACAGTCTATGCCATGATCAAAAACATGTTTGCTGTTGCCTACGGAATCACGATTGTGCCTCTTAGTCCCAAGAAATCGACGGCTACGGATGTTTTTCAACAGGTATCCAAACATATTGAAATTGCTTGGGGACGGATCGACACTGCATGAAGGATGTGTTTCTGCAGAGTATTAGAAACAAACTTGGCAACGTGTGGACAGGCATAGCATTTCTCGAGCCATGAAGAAAGACGTTCGTGACCACTGATTTGCTTCGAATCAGTAGGTGCACGCTTGGGTACAATCATGGTTCCGTACTTAATTAGAAACATGTTTCCATGAAGGCGCTGACGGTCTTGTCTCGCAGTGGGATAAATTTATTAACAGTTATGGCGGTTACTTTTGAAATAATAAAGTTTACTAATTTTTTTTTAACTTTTTGAACTGCCTCTTTTTCGTTTGACTGCCTCATGTGTAGTGTGGGGGAAATAAAAGTGGCCCAGAAAACAGTATATTTTGGTCATCAGTCTACTGACTGGTTTGATGCGGCCCGCCACGAATTCCTTTCCTGTGCTAATCTCTTCATCTCAGAGTAGCACTTGCAACCTACGTCCTCAATTATTTGCTTGACGTATTCCAATCTCTGTCTTCCTCTACAGTTTTTGCCCTCTACAGCTCCCTCTAGTACCATGGAAGTCATTCCCTCATGTCTTAGCAGATGTCCTATCACCCTGTCCCTTCTCCTTATCAGTGTTTTCCACATATTCCTTTCCTCTCCGATTCTGCGTAGAACCTCCTCATTCCTTACCTTATCAGTCCACCTAATTTTCAACATTCGTCTATAGCACCACATCTCAAATGCTTCGATTCTCTTGTGTTCCGGTTTTCCCACAGTCCATGTTTCACTACCATACAATGTTGTACTCCAGACATACATCCTCAGAAATTTCTTCCTCAAATTAAGGCCGGTATTTGATATTAGTAGACTTCTCTTGGCCAGAAATGCCTTTTCTGCCATAGCGAGTCTGCTTTTGATGTCCTCCTTGCTCCGTCCGTCACTGGTTATTTTACTGACTAGGTAGCAGAAATCCTTAACTTCATTGACTCCGTGACCATCCATCCTGATGTTACGTTTCTCGCTGTTCTCATTTCTACTACTTCTCAATACCTTCGTCTTTCTCCGATTTACTCTCAAACCATACTGTGTACTCATTAGACTGTTCATTCCGTTCAGCAGATCATTTAATTCTTCTTCACTTTCACTCAGGATAGCAATGTCATCAGCGAATCGTATCATTGATATCCTTTCACCTTGTATTTTAATTCCACTCCTGAAGCTTTCTTTTATTTCCATCATTGCTCCCTCGATGTACAAATTGAAGAGTAGGGGCGAAAGGCTACAGCCTTGTCTTACACCCTTCTTAATACGAGCACTTCGTTCTTGATCGTCCACTCTTATTATTCCCTCTTGGTTGTTGTACATATTGTATATGACCCGTCTCTCCCTATAGCTTACCCCTACTTTTTTCACAATCTCGAACAGCTTGCACCGTTTTATATTGGCGAACGCTTTTTCCAGGTCGACAAATCCTATGAAAGTGTCTTGATTTTTCTTTAGCCTTGCTTCCATTATTAGCCGTAACGTCAGAATTGCCTCTCTCGTCCCTTTACTTTTCCTAAAGCCAAACTGATCGTCACTTAGCGCATTCTCAATTTTCTTTTCCATCCTTCTGTATATTATTCTTGTAAGCAGCTTCGATGCATGAGCTGTTAAGCTGATTGTGCTATAATTCTCGCACTTGTCAGCCCTTGCCGTCTTCGGAATTGTGTGGATGATGCTTTTCCGAAAGTCAGATGGTATATCGCCAGACTCATATATTCTACACACCAACGTGAATAGTCGTTTTGTTGCTACTTCCCCCAATGATTTTAGAAATTCTGATGGAATGTTGTCTATCGCTTCTGCCTTATTTGACCGTAAGTCCTCCAAAGCTCTTTTAAATTCCGATTCTAATACTGGATCCCCTATCTCTTCTAAATCGACTCCAGGTTAAAAAGAAACAGTGGAGAGTAAAGGAAATGCGGTTCTAACCTGGCTATAGTCGATGTTGAAAGTGCCTACGATTCATCTCTTGGCACTTTTGGGCCCTGGTCAGCAAGTTGCTGAGGGCGGATTGAAGCTAGACTGCTGGAATTGCTGCAGTCTTGTCCGAAATGTTCTGCTTCTGTCCGTGAAGACTATGAGGGTTGTTGCGATATACCTTAGACTTGAGGGCTCCGCACACAGAATAAACGCACAGTGACGGATCAGGTCACTTTGGTGGCCAGCTAGGGCCGCGACTAGACTGACCTCAGGGGTGAACATTGTGCAAATGTGCCCGAAGGTTTGGCCACCTGTGTGGGCAGTTGCTTCACTCTGTTGGAATTAACTATGGGTCTTTTCCTCCTCCGTTAATGCTGCCACAGATTCACGTCAGATCGTATCCACTCACCCGGGCCACTTTTATTTGCGTCACCCTCTACATGGGTACCTCGTCTACTCATCATCGCCAGTTTTTACCGAATTTACCGAATATATAATATATGCAGGGCATGACCAGTAATGAGAGTGACTGAAGTGGGAGCTTCATATGGACAAGCGTTTAGAAAAAATCGCATATTTAGCGTGGGTCGTGCTAGGCATGAACTGTTCATGTTAGTCTAGTTTCCAGGCAACAGTTGTGCGCAACAACTTCAGAAAGGTACTCTGAGGGTCATGGGATTGAGTCAATATGCGGAAAACTCTTCCCTTTTTTGTACCCAAAATAATGCTCAATATGTTGCACTTATTAATATCTTCACAAAAGGCACGAAAAGGAAATGGAAAAGAAAATTTGGAACTGCAAATAATTTCCAAAAAACGGTTGTATTTACTGCGTCCATAAGAACTCTGCAAATAATCTTCTAAGAAGCGATAGTAGTTAAAGGTTATAGGGCTACGTATTCCGTTAGTTTCTATTTGATCTTCGAGCAGACCTCGGCAGTTGCACGTGATTGTTAGGTTCCCGTGTTTTTACAGTGAACATCACCTCAGCACATGTAAATCCTCAACTGTAAAATAATAAAGTTATCTAAGTTTATATACGAAATTCTCGTGTACGCCTTACAATCCTTTCCTGGTAATTTATTTGCAATTTCCAAGTTTCCTTTGCCTTTGCTTTTCAATGTTCAAATGTGTGTGAAATGTTGTGGGACTTAACTGCTAAGGTCATCAGTCCCAAAGCTTACACACTACTTAACCTAAATTATCCTAAGGACAAACACACACACCCATACCCGAGGGAGGAATCGAACCTCCGCCGGGACCAGCCTCACAGTCCATGACTGCTTTGCTTTTCATGCCTTTCATAAAATATTACTAAAAACAGTATACTGAACATCATTTCGGTTTATTTCCAGTATAAATAACGTATCAATAGAAAACAAGAAACGTTTCCACATAGGTACTCGACCCATGACCCCTCACACTGCCGTTCTGAAGTCTTTCTGCTACGGCAACCTCAGCCTGGAATCAAAATGGGTCATGCCTAGCTCTACCCACGCTTGATGCCCAATTCTTTCTAAACGCTTGACCATGAGGAGCTCTCCCGTCTGTCACTTTCATGTCTGGCGAAGCCCCGCATATGCCATAAATGTGGATGACGAGTAGGCACGGTCCCCTTGTTAGCTCAGCCTCAGTGAACATTAAAGATTGCGATACCCGGCAATGACTGCAACAATGGACAACATTTATTGATAACTGCTGGTGGCTCGTGATAATTGCAACTGGAACTGGAGCTATGACAACTGGCCGAGTGACGGTTTGTGACCGCTTAAATGTAGGTTCGGCAGAAAAAGGTTGGTTTAAAAACTAGTTTGAAGGGGAAGAAAATAGTTCCTGGTAACAGTGCCCTCTGTGGTATCAGATTTAACTATCGGCGGATGATCTGGACTATTTGTAACTCGTGGTGGAAATACGATGTAGTTACCGCCATGTGCGCCATCTTCTTGGAGACTGATGGTATCTAGTTGGTGCTACGATGGAGACTGCCTGGCGTGTGGCGTCTTTTAACGGCAGAGACAGCAGGAGGGAAAACTCATGGCAAACATAAAGTTGAAGGCCGGACGGGGATTTCACCCGCCACCTTGCCAAATACGACTCCACTGTCGTACCATTTGCCGGCCGGAGAGGCCGAGCGGTTCTAGGCGCTACAGTCTGGAACCGCGCGACCGCTACGGTTGTAGGTCCGAATCCTGCCTCAGGCATGGATGTGTGTGATGTCCTTAGGTTAGTTAGGTTTAAGTAGTTCTAAGTTATAGGGAACTGATGACCTCAGAAGTTAAGTCCCATAGTACTCAGAGCCATTTTTTTGTTGTACCATCTGGTCAATTTGCTCGGTCTGATGTGTCGACAGAAGTGCCGACACAGTGTTATTTTGATTATCTAAACTTTAGAGGAAATTAGCTGGCAGACGTTTATTCGTGGGGCTTAACATCTGAGGTCATCAGTCCCCTAGAACTTAGAACTACGTAAACCTAACTAACCTAAGGACATCACACACATCCATACCCGAGGCAGGATTCGAACCTGCGACTGTAGCAGCAGCGTGGTTCCGGACTGAAGCGCCTAGAACCGCTCGTCCACAGCGGCCGGTGGGTATTTTCATTGCTCCGCATGAAATAACCGTAAATCTTTTCGTTAGTTCCCCGAAACAAAAAAGTTGCAGCATATTGTTCACTCAGCTATCAGCAGTTAGGATTTGTTGGGAATGCACTATCGGCGTTCGACAATTTTATGTTTACATCATGTAGACTCTTGATGTAACTGATGAGGATTTTCAGAACTCCAGCGTTGACTGTTCTGCGATTTCATATACCTTGATAAATGCATCAATCGCATTTTAACTGGTTTTGATTTGAGCTTCAGTCTATTCTGTCGGAATGCTACAGAAATATGAAGTCACAGAGTCATGAGAAAGGATAAACTGAGGTTATTCAGGTTATAAATCAACACTTTCATTGGTATACGAAGATTTTATTTCCGATATTTATCTGATTACTAAAATGTGTTTGGTAGGACGACGATCTGCCTCCTATCACTTTTAATCTAGTTTTGTACAGAGTCAAAGGAGAGTGGGGATGGAACTTAAAACACAAAACTGTTGGAAACCCATGCGACCTGGGCGACCTAAAAATGACGTCCAAATTTCTTGCCTAGTTTTCGCAGATGGTCTGGCAGTAGTAGCAGGAGAAGAGGCGATAGCAATTAAACATAGAAACTTTCAAGCAATGCGCTGAAACAGCTGACCTCCAAATATCCTTCAAGAAAACCAAGAACATCTGCTCAAAATGTCTTACTCAAAAACTGATCAAAAGTATGGACAAATCGAGAGAGATTCATACGTCAAGTATTTACGTGAAATCCTTGAAATTACAGGGAGAGAGAAAATGGCACAGATATTTCTCATGCAGAAACTTAGGAGAGCTTACGGTAAAATCTGTAACTTGTACAATGAAAAATATATATCCACACATAGACAGAAATCAGCCATTATAACATAATTATCAAACCTGAACTCTTGAAAGCCAGCGAAACGCTTACACTTCACAGAAAAGGCAATCTACATCTACAGCTACACTTACATGGATACTCTGCAAATCACATTTAAGTGCCTGGCATAGGGTTCATCGAACCACCTTCACAATTCACTATTATTCCAATCTCGTATAGCGCGCGGAAAGAACGAACACTTATATATTTTCGTACGAGTTCTGATTTCCCTTATTTTATCGTGGTGATCGTTTCTCCCTATGCAGGTCGGTGTCAACAAAATATTTTCGCTTTCGGAGGAGAAAGTTAGTGATTGGAATTTCTGAGGAGATTCCGTCTTAACGAAAAACGCCTTTCTTTTAATGATGTCCAGCCCAAATCCTCTATCATTTCAGTGACACTCTCTCCTATATTTCTCAATAATACAAAACGTGCCTCCCTTCTTTGACCTTTTCTGATGTACTACGTCAGCTCTATCTGGTAAGGATCCCACACCACGTAGCAGTATTCTGAGAGGACGGACAAGCGTAGTGTAGACACACTCCTTAGAAGATCTGTTACATTTTCTGAGTGTCCCGCCAATAAAACACAGTCTTTGGTTAGCCTTCCCCACAACATTTTCTATGTGTGCCTTCCGATTTAAGTTGTTCGTAATTGCAATTCCTACGTATTTAGTTGAATTTACGGCCTTTATATTTGACTGATTAATCGTGTAACCGAAGTTTAACGGATTCCTTTTGGCACACATGTGGATGACCTCACACTTTCCGCTATTTAGGGTTAACTGCCAATTTTTGCACCGTTCAGATATCTTTTCTAAATCGTTTTGCAATTTGTTTTGATCTTCTGATGACTTTATTAGTCGATAAACGACAGCGTCATCTGCAAACATCCTAAGACGGCTGCTCATATTGTCTCCCCAATCGTTTATATAGGTAAGGAACAGCAAAGGGCTTATAACACTACCTTGAGGAACGCTAGAAATCAGTTCGGTTTTATCCGATGACTTGCCGTCGTTACTACGAACTGTGATCTTTCTGACTGGACACATCCTAAAAGAAGATCGCAACATTCTGAGAAAGATACTCGACTCCAAAAATACAGTAGATGGATTCATACTGAATTTCCAAAAATCAACCGAAAACATATCTAATATCGTGGCAGACATAAGAAAAAGAAGACTGAAATTTTATGGGCATATCCACAGACTCCCAACAACTAGACTCTCAAATTTGTGACGTACATACAAAAACTCAAAACCATACACTGCTTCGGGCAGGTCAGAAAGGATTTAGAAAAGGTCCATGTAAGTACAACAGACATTTTCAACAGAAACAGACAAAACAATTAAGAAATGGCAAGTACTATCAGAGAATGGAGTCTCCACCAGACCTGGGAGAAAGTGAACTGGAGAAAGAAAAAGCACCCATGGAGAAAAAATGAGAGCTCCTTCTAATAATTTCCGGGTATGCAGCCGGATCCCGTCGACATTCTGCCACGATATTTCGGCCCAGAGACGTCCGGCCATCATCAGGTGAGTACACAACTACTGAAGAGCCCAGGTGCAGTCGTGGCAGAATGTCGACGGGATCCGGCTGCATACCCGGAAATTATTAGAAGAAGAAATACGCCGGGAAAATTTCAGAAGTCACATAAAATGAGAGCTCCTTGGAAACTCTGAAGTTTTAAATATAATAGCTTTCCGTGTCGGATGGAGTCCAATCACACATCGTAACAATAATCACAATAAAGTCTAAAATAGAAATCCTCACACAAAATGAACTCTGAAACGCCTACGGCGTTGGTGCGCTAGCGACGTTAGTCGAGAAGTTGGATTTAGGCATGTGTTAGCGTAAAACGTCACTGTGAGGCTAGGATGGACAAATGTTTCAGATGGTCATACTGCTAAATGTTACTCTCTCTAAGAGCTTCAGCCAGTAATGCGGGTTTTCCGTTATACAGAAACGTCAAATGAAATCTAGAGTGCCCGACAATCACTACAGTAAGTAATTAATACGTAATAATAGACAAGGGACACGTGAAATCACTTCAAAGAAGAACTATTGTAGCACTTCTGATGGAAAGAATGTGTACTTTACAATCGGAACATACGTTCGTTGGATGCGGTTGTTGGCCTGACAATATTGTTGTACACGCAAATCAGATATTTACTGAACGGTGATGGAACATTTTTGAGTTTTTCCGCCTTGTTTACGACTAAATCATTGGAGACCGCTAGGAAAAGCATAGGAAAGAAAATCGCCATTTTCTTTTGAACGGAAATATTTTGGTATTCGGCTGAGGCGATAAAGAAATTCACAGAAATCTCGAAAATGGATTGCTGAATGGAGATTTGAACCCCACTCCTCCCGAATGCAGGACTGATGTCTTAACCACTATGGTACCACACTTTTTACGTTAGCCTAAGGATCTCCAGCAGCCGATAGGGTTTTGGATGGCAGCAACATGCACAGACGGACAGCGACCGAGAACGAATCAACGCAATGGGAAGGACATGCAACCATCTTTACTACAGTAACATTTCACACTTCTTTTTGCACAGAGAAGATTAAAGGGATCTCTTCCTCTCTGCGCTTTCTACCCAGACTCATCGCCCCCCCCCCCACCCTCCTCTCTCTCTCTCTCTCCCACTCTCTCTCTGTCTCTCTCTCTCTCTCTTTCTCTCTCTCTCTGTCTCTCTCTCTCACTTCGTGTCACTTCCTGTCTGTACCGTGCTTCAAAGTTAAGTTAGTATCCCTAATATAATATTCTCTGCTAGTCACGGCATACAAGCATCTCTTAACTTTTTTAAAACGTAGTATTTGCAAAACAGCTGGAGCTAAAATAAATCATCCTTGAAAGATGAAGTTCACTCTTATATAACAAGCCTAGTACAATAAAGTGAAACAAAACAACAATGCTGGAATTACGTAGAAGCACAGTCAACATTACAACACAGAGTTGTCAATCGGTGGCATCTAACAACTACCGTTTTCTCTGGCACAAGAATAGTCTGTGATCAACTTGTATACTTGCGTTTTCTCAATTTCGTTTAATGTTTCCGGTCCTAGAACATCGTTCAGGCCTGTTAATACCGTGAGTTAGGAAATAATTATGGAATCCCTGGAGAAACTATCAGTACCGAGACTACGATGGTAGAACATAAATGGTCTTTGTGTTATCTTTCGTTCCAAGGGTATATTGTAAAGTACGTCTTTTAGAAAGTAAATCCTTTGTAAATATTTTTCATACTGACATGGAATAAACAATAACATCTTTATAATCTGTGTTACATCAAACAAATAATTTTAGTGAAAGGAGCTGTGTTGTTGTTATGTGGTTTTCATTTAAACCACACCATACTATGCCGCCATTCCTTCGTTTATATCTATTGGGAAACGTCACGTGCCTTTCATATAAGTGGACCTGGAGATCTGATAAAATCACAGCTGTTTTCACAATAGAAGTCCATTTGATTAGGGAGGTATATACGTATTTCAAATTGTCTTCCTAAACTCATTCTGGAGGAAAGGAAAACAGGGTTTAAATCTTGGGGACGAGGAAGAAAATCGGATGTGTCTTTTCTCAAAGGAACCATCCTAGCATTTCCTTTAAGCTGCTTTGGTAAGCCATGGGAAACCTAAATCTGTATGAACGGAAAGATATTTGAGCCGTCGTCTTCCCGCAAGTGAGTTGGTGGTCTTACCAATGCACCGCCACGACAACTAATTTCACTCTGATGCAGTCAATATCAGCATAGAGTCTTAGAAAATCCCAAGTGCACCTTGCAGGGAAAATCGACGATCGTGAAAAAGTAAGAGAAATCAGAACTCCCATAAAGATATTTGGAAGTTCATTCATCACGCGTCCTGTTCGAGAGGAGAACGGCCCAGAAATAGTCTGAAAGCGGTGCTATGAACCCTCTGTCGATCGCTTAAGTGTGAACTGCGCAGGTGTAGATGAACAGAAGGTGGGCAAAAACATGGAAACACCAGAAACACAACACGTTATCACGACTACTATGGTGCAGGAAAACGGTTCACATTGGTAACAGCTTCCAGTCTTCTCGGAATGAATAAAAAAAGGTTCTGTGCGATTTTCAATGGAATCTTACACCATTCTTGCTGTTAAACAGTGAGAAATTCAGGTAACGATGATTGAGGTGAATAGTGAGCAAGTACCATTCTTTCCAAAGTAGACCACAAAGGCTTAATGATACTGAGCTCTGGTTATTGTGATGGTCAGGAGAGATGCAATAATTCATCCTCGCGCTCACAAAACAAGTCCTGGACGATGCGACGTGTGTGAACAGGGGCCCTGTCGTCTTGGAACACAGCGTCACCATCGGGGAACTAAACTCATTCTGGAGGAAAGGAGAACAGGGTTTAAATCTTGCGGACGAGGAAGAAAATCGGACGTGTCTTTTTCGAAAGGAACCATCCTGGTATTACCCTTAAGTTGCTTTGGGAAGCCATGGGAAACCTAAATCTGTATTAATGGAAAGATATTTGAGTCGTCGTCCTCCCGAAAGCGAGTTGGTTGTCTTATCAATGCACCACCGGGATAACTAATTTCACTCTGATGATTGTTCCATGAAATGGACCTGATCTGCCAAAATGGTCACATAATCCTTAGCAGTAATACAACCTCGCAGAGTAACCATGGGACACATGGAAAACCACGATATGGCTGTCCATATCATCACCGACACCCGCCGTATTTAACTCATGGTAGCAAGCAGCCTGGATCGTCGGCTTGTGGTGGCGTACGCCATGGATAAACACAGACAGAATTTGGAAAGAGTTTGAAACAAGGCTCATCCGACCAAATGACTTCTTTCCATTGCTACACTTTCTAGGTTTTAAGGCTTCGGCGCCACGTTTTCCTGTTACAGGAATGTGCGTTGCTAATGAGTGTTTTTGGTGCTGACAAGGACCGGGAATGCAACCTTCAGTTCTGCGGCGACTTTTACAGCTGTCGTTCTCTTATTTTCCGTCATAATCCTCCTCAATGAGCGTCTGTCACTATCACTCAACACACATTTTCGGCCGTGTTGTGATTTAGCGCACGGTTTTTTCCGCTTTCCCTGTATGCGGTATAAATTTTCGATATAGTGCCTCTTCAGGCACCAAACACTGCGGCTAATATTGTTACGGCAGGAGCCACCATATGAACATCAGTAATTTGCCCACGTTCGAATTCACTCACCTGCGACATAATGCACTCACATGTGCACGGAACACCGTTCTGATCATGACTGATACTTGCAAGGTATCGAGGGCATTGCAGAGGTTCCATTCGTGGTCAAATGCAATAGCCCGCCTGGAGGCTTAGCTAGCTTCTGCATTTATGTTGAAGCATGCGTTTCTCGCAATGTTTCCATAGCTTTGTCCAACAACTGTAGATGTGAACTTCTTAGTAATAAAAGACAGACCAGAGGTTGAATACATTGTATGTCTGTAGCCCTACCATATAACAACATTAAATATGCAAACCGCGTCGTCATTTCTTTGAAGATTATAATGATAAAAGGAATATTGTGTCTGACGCGGATCACCCTGTGTATCGACCTAGCTGAAAGGGGAGTACTACTGCCAACGTCCAGAAAACGCGCAGAGCTTCTGTAAAGTTTGGAAGGTAGGAGACGAGATACTGGCAGAATTAAAGCTGTGAGGACGGGGCGTGAGTCGTGCTTGGGTGGCTCAGATGGTAGAGCACTTGCCCGCGAAAGGCAAAGGTCCCGAGTTTGATTCTCGGTCCGGCACACAGTTTTAAACTGTCAGGATGTTTCGACTTTATAGTTTCTCCTCCATTTAATTTATTTTTAATATGCGTTCACTCGATATCGGCAACAGAGAAAGCAAGTACAGGTTTTGTTTGTCAACGTCGGGGAAGTTTGGAGGCAGGTGTCGGTGTCAGCTATGGCCTTTTTTTCACAAATAAACCATCCCCGAATTTTTCTAAATAATTTGCAAAGCCGTTTATCCTAAGTATTTATGTTCATTTATGTAGAAGTAATAGTCGTGTGAAATGGTGATCAGAAAAACCAGTGGGATGGACGAGCAATCTAATGGTGCCTCTGATCGGGAGTCGACATGTACACTGATTTCATGGGAAAGGCTATCACTTAGCTGTACTCGTAGTATTCTTTCGTGCGACAAACTGGTCTTCGATGTCGTGATATTTGAACTATTTGAACTAAGACGCTGTTGAAAATCCGAACTGGTTGCGCACATGTTTTGACGTGGACTCTTATTGTTCTCCCTTCGTTCTTGTACAAAAGGTGTATTACCTATGTTTCCCTATAGCTTAACCCTATTTTTCTAAGGATTTCAAATATCTTGCACCATTTGCCATTGTCGAACACTTTTTCCAGGTCAACAGATCCTATGAAAGTTCAAATGGTTCAAATGGCTCTGAGCACTATGGGACTTAACATCTGTGGCCATCAGTCCCCTAGAACTTAAAACTACTTAAACCTAACTAACCTAAGGACATCACACACATCCATGCCCGAGGCAGGATTCGAACCTGCGACCGTAGCGGTCACGCGGTTCCAGACTGAAGCGCTTAGAACCGCACGGCCACACCGGCCGGCTCCTATGAAAGTGTCCTGATGTTTCTTCAGTCTTGCTTTCATTATCAACCGCAACGTCATAGCTGCCTGTCTGATGCCTTTACCTTTCCTAAAGCCAATCTGATCATCGTCTAACAGATCATCAATTTACTTGTCCATTCTTCTGTATCCTATTCTTGTCACGAGTAACTTAGACCATCATCTATTACAAAATATTCAATAAGAGGAACAGCACATGACAAAGTGATAGTTCTACATCTACATCTACATCTACATCCATACTCCGCAGGCCACC
Source organism: Schistocerca americana (assembly GCF_021461395.2). Lineage (NCBI taxonomy): Eukaryota > Metazoa > Arthropoda > Insecta > Orthoptera > Acrididae > Schistocerca > Schistocerca americana. The sequence continues at coordinate 423,676,581 of NC_060130.1, read as the reverse complement.
TGACGGTGTGTGGCGGAGGGTACCTTGAGTACCTCTATCGGTTCTCCCTTCTATTCCAGTCTCGTACTGTTCGTGGAAAGAAGGACTGTCGGTATGCTTCTGTGTGGGCTCTAATCTCTCTGATTTTATCCTCATGGTCTCTTCGCGATATATACGTAGGAGGGAGCAATATACTGCTTGACTCTTCGGTGAAGGTATGTTCTCGAAACTTTAACAAAAGCCCGTACCGAGCTACTGAGCTTCTCTCCTGCAGAGTATTCCACTGGAGTTTATCTATCATCTCCGTAACGCTTTCGCGATTACTAAATGATCCTGTAACGAAGCGCGCTGAGTTAACTCACTCACATACTGTAGACGAGTAGAAATGTTAATGTGAAGTCCGTATAATGAAACATTTCTAGGAAAATTTGTGGCAAAGTCTATGGAGAAGGGAAGAAGATAGTCTGGTAACTAACTCATGAGTTCAGTCAAGTAAATTAAGTTTACGGTTCCCCATTGTACATGATCATTGCGTCGTTCTGGTGAGGTTAGGGAAACAAACTCAGAAACCCAAATAGCTGAGTCATGGTTAACCCATCAATTGCCAGAGCATGATTTAAAGCGAGATAATTCCGTGCTTTAACTGAAAACGCACCTGCTACTATCTCATCACTTGCGTCTCTCCTCGCTTTACTGCCAGAATTACCAACTGTAGAAGAGGAATAGAGGTCACGACCTCAGAAACTGCAGATGGCATCTGCTTTGCAAATGCTGACACGGACCACACGGAAGATGAATTTCTCCCCTCGACACCTGTCCAGCCACAGAGAACTCTAACGGCTCCGTCCCGACCACGATTATCGTTCTGATTCATGTCCTAACTAAGAATACTGTTCAGCTTCGTGTGCCGACCGAGAATACCTTAAAAATGACGCTCCTCTGAGTTCCCTGCACAAAAATCATCACAAGTTACTGATAGCCCAATCAAACAGAATGTTTAGAATGCTATCAATGAGATGCGACGTAGCAAATATCTCCCTCTCTCTTCCTAAAAGTTTGTTATTACTTAAGCCAGTTTCGTAATTTTCCAGTTTAAACAAATTTACAACAATGTGGTGTGAGATGCCCACCTGAGAAAATTGTGGAAGCCTTGGCCAATACAAAAGAATCCGCCCTTCTGCCTCTACGAAAGACAACGTCAGTTCTCCCACTCCGACTAATTAGCGAAATGGGAGACCAGACCACCCACGCCACCGTAACTCGTTTATCGGAGGGGCCAGGTATGCCACCAAGCCCCCACATTTTGCACACCAGGACCACATAGCGTAGCAAAACCTGCATTGATCTAACATAAAAATGAAAAACGACCTATCTTTCGATTGAGTAACTACTACTATTAATAAGAATAGAACCAGCAGGCGGGCTGTAGCATGATATGTTTCAGTGTATCTGGAGTCTTAATACTGTGCCACCATACTTGGTCGAGTCTTAGAAGAGACTTCCGGTATACTGACTGTGTCGGAATGGGTTCTGTAATGGACAACGCAATCAGTCTAGCTATAGCCCAAACATACATATTATATGTAAATAAATCAGTTACAGTGCACCCGATTTACGTTTCTACAGCTGCCACTCCTTATCTTTTAGCGGCTATTGACTGAAAATGTCGCGTGCAAGTGCCACTTTTATTTCATAATTCATAAAAGTTATCAATTTATTTATTTATTTATTTATTAGTTTCCCTGCAATGTGCTTTAAAATTGCAAATTACTTACGTTAAGGAAAAAGCAAATCTGTTATGGACCTGGAAGTGGTTTGAACATTGCAGTTCTGAATTTTTTATTCTATCATGTGGGGCGGCATTTAGTTCTATAAGTTGAAATGTTTTGTAGTCTTGTGCGAGTTTTTGATACCCAAAGGATTGAGGAACCATGACGATAAACAAAAGGCTACTGTCGTTTAACTGAGCAGTATATTCTGACAGAAGTTCTCTCGCTCAAGTACTGATTTTTAAAATCATTAATCTTTGCTCTATCGTATTTAGCACTCGACACATTTGAGATGATTTCTATTCTTTATTACTAATTACGTTAAGTTAGTTGCTCGCTTTAAAAGTGAAGAACAACCTTAGATACTCGCCACATGGTTTTCTATAATACAGCGGGTGACACATGAAATAGTGAAAACGAAACATAGGCTTACCAGTAATCACTAACCCAGTTAGGTTCACTTTGACACATTTGCTCTAGATAAGGGCGATCTCTCATTCGATCGAAATGCAGTTATGTTAGTCCTCATTAATGCCATTTGAGGAATTAAGCGGACACGGACATGGACAGAATCACGACAAATTCTATAGCGAAGCGTAACACATTCTGTATGACTGACGATGATCGAGTAACTTCTCAAGTGCAGATACATCGATCTTACTATACTTGCGCTGGGACGGCAAAGAAAACACTCGCTCCAAAATTGCTTCCAGTGTCGTCAGCAGCTCTCATCCCACACCCTTTTCGTCTATAAAATTAGCCATATGTAAATATCTGAAGAACTATAATGATTGCAATTTTTCTCAGGGTAAATCTATACTCTGTTTATATTGTATAAATTTCACAGCCGGTAAATTTTCAACTTTAGGCTTCTGTATTTTTCAGATGGAACCGAGGGTAGATAGTAGTATCTGAACTGTCTCTTTCTAAATTCTCTACCTTTGCCGAATATCATAGTGAAAGTTGGTACAGTTTCATTATTACTTATGTCAAATACAATGTTTTGTATCTTGTTTACTAGGGTAAGTTTTTGGCACGAAACTTGGTTTTCACTTAATAATTCAGGAAGTAAGAGAGGTAGCTCCATGAAAACTGATACCATATATTTTTATGAGAAACTGAACCAAATTACAAACGTAGAACTCCATAACTTAAATACGATGCGCTTTTGAGATTTCGAAAAAAAATGGAATAAATCGTAAAGTGAAAGAGTTAGCTTCATGAAAAGCTCTGTATAATGTTTTTATAGCCAACTGAACCTGATTCCAAAAGTACAACTTTCTAAGTTTAATATTATGCAGCTTTAAAATTTCGTAAGAACTGGATTTTTGAAGAGAGTAATCATCGGATCACGCTGAGACTCGAAACATTTGACACTGGCTTAGTTTTACATAATCTGGATACGTTAAGCAGCAATATTTAAACATTTGATTTTACATAAGATTATTTCGCAATCTCTTTTTTCACTTTATTCACGACATGCGCCAGCTGATGCCCTCTTGATCTTGGCTGGACGATGGAGAAAAATCAATAACTCACTCGCTACTGGATACATCGATAAGTGCTTGCTTCCCAACAAATCGGCTTTCTGATGCTTTTTGAAATCCTTAGGGTGAATAAGATCACTGTTTGTTTTTCAAAGTCGCTCTCATCATAAACATAGACTATAGTAAACTCATTTCGTTCTGGAAGAGCTTTCATTTTGCTGAATGTAATTTTGTGCGACCTTAACCTGTCTTCATTACCGTAACCACAAGCCCACTGTTTCGTGAGCGCTATAACACTGGTGTGAGTTCCGTCGATAAACGTCGTCATTCTCTCGCTACACCATATTGCATATTGAACCATCGGAATCCACAACTCAATCATAAATGGAGAACACAACCTAAACATAAATAGAGGACACAACTTAAATTTACTGTTGAAGACGCGTTTTGGTCGCTCTAATTTCAGTGCAAACAGTGAATGTGAAAGCTGAAATGCAGAGCTCTTGAGTAAAGTACACAAAGGAGAGGTACAGAACTGCAGACATTTCGACATCTGTGGTTTTCCCGGAAACAATTCAGTTGAGCTAAACACCGGAACTGCCACCTATGGAGGAATAAAATCTCTGAAAGGCGTCGTAAATAAAATCGTAAGGTTTACTGACTGTTAACGATATATATTTAACAGACATTCATGGGAAGGACTAAAGCGTAACCATAAATTATGTGGGATACAAGTGAGCGCCCGTGCTACCCACTCCGGATAGACGATCACGTACTGTGATGTGACTGAGACGGACGAACACCGCCATAGCTGCGGAGAGGCTGTTGCGGTCTGGCATTTCGTCACACAAGTGTTGGATTTTCTATTGCGGGTAACATCGACACATGTCATCACTCAATATCTTCTTCTTCCGGACGAGACGTACTATCCGAGGACCAAGACCAATGCCAGCACATGGATTACAGGGCATACCGTCAGTTACTTATTCAGTGACAGACGAAAGTATGTACTTGATTTTTGGAACTACATGCAGGAACGGCATTGCACGATAGTTAGGAACCACAAATATAGACAATATTTTTCGAACTACGTCTGGAGTGCACTACACAGCCCGTCGCGCAGCTGGGTCATCCACGGCCAGAGACGACGAACATGTTGAACGCAGATGACTGTAGAACGAACAATGGTGGCCCAAAAAAGGATACGATAAGATATGCAAGGATGATATGACAATTTTAGGACACTAGTTGCAACTAACATGGCAATTAATGTTTATTTTCTTTCAATCGGAGTGCAGGCTCCCTTTTGTTTCCCTTTTTCATGTAACGACGTTACGTCGTATTTATCGACTGAAAGAAATTGTTTCTGGATAGCGCCAAGTTTGTTCTTTTCCATCTCGAACCTCCGTTCCTGTCCTTCTTCCCTTTTGTGCGAAGACCTCGAAAGACGAACCGTGTTTTCTCTGCCCCCCCCCCCCCCCCCCCCTCAATGCATTTCTTAATATAAAAATTTCATCGTACTAAAAAAAAAAAAATTCTTTAAAGCGTCACATCCGGGATTTGGAGAGATGAACCTCGTCGCGGATTACCAACGAGGATTGGTGATCGGGACAGCGTGGAATTGGTTTTTATGCGGTTTCCAACATTCATCTAGGCAGATAGAGCTGGTACCTACGTCCAATCTCAGATACACGATAACTAGACATTTCGAAAAATGTTCTTCACTTGAACGTAGTCTGCCCACGGTAGCTGAGTGGCCAGCGCGACAGAATGTGAATCCTAAGGGCCTGGGTTCGATTCCCGGCTGGATCGGAGATTTTCTCCGCTCAGGGGCTGGCTGTTGTGTTGTCCTAATCATCATCATCTCACCCGCATCGACGCGCATGTCGCGGAAGTGGCATCAAATCGAAAGACTTGCACCCGGCGGACGGTCTACCAGACGGGAGGCCCTAGTCACACGACATTTACATTTTTTACTCGAACGTAAAATTTACTCTAGACGCAGACGAATGGGATATACAGATTCTGTCCCGGTAGTGTCAGGAGGGGTATCCGGCCACCAACTGTCAACAACATTGCCAAACCCTATATACACTCCTGGAAATGGAAAAAAGAACACATTGAAACCGGTGTGTCAGACCCACCATACTTGCTCCGGACACTGCGAGAGGGCTGTACAAGCAATGATCACACGCACGGCACAGCGGACACACCAGGAACCGCGGTGTTGGCCGTCGAATGGCGCTAGCTGCGCAGCATTTGTGCACCGCCGCCGTCAGTGTCAGCCAGTTTGCCGTGGCATACGGAGCTCCACCGCAGTCTTTAACACTGGTAGCATGCCGCGACAGCGTGGACGTGAACCGTATGTGCAGTTGACGGACTCTGAGCGAGGGCGTATAGTGGGCATGCGGGAGGCCGGGTGAACGTACCGCCGAATTGCTCAACACGTGGGGCGTGAGGTCTCCACAGTACATCGATGTTGTCGCCAGTGGTCGGCGGAAGGTGCACGTGCCCGTCGACCTGGGACCGGACCGCAGCGACGCACGGATGCACGCCAAGACCGTAAGATCCTACGCAGTGCCGTAGGGGACCGCACCGCCACTTCCCAGCAAATTAGGGACACTGTTGCTCCTGGGGTATCGGCGAGGACCATTCGCAACCGTCTCCATGAAGCTGGGCTACGGTCCCGCACACCGTTAGGCCGTCTTCCGCTCACGCCCCAACATCGTGCAGCCCGCCTCCAGTGGCGTCGCGACAGGCGTGAATGGAGGGACGAATGGAGACGTGTCGTCTTCAGCGATGAGAGTCGCTTCTGCCTTGGTGCCAATGATGGTCGTATGCGTGTTTGGCGCCGTGCAGGTGAGCGCCACAATCAGGACTGCATACGACCGAGGCACACAGGGCCAACACCCGGCATCATGGTGTGGGGAGCGATCTCCTACACTGGCCGTACACCACTGGTGATCGTCGAGGGGACACTGAATAGTGCACGGTACATCCAAACCGTCATCGAACCCATCGTTCTACCATTCCTAGACCGGCAAGGGAACTTGCTGTTCCAACAGGACAATGCACGTCCGCATGTATCCCGTGCCACCCAACGTGCTCTAGAAGGTGTAAGTCAACTACCCTGGCCAGCAAGATCTCCGGATCTGTCCCCCATTGAGCATGTTTGGGACTGGATGAAGCGTCGTCTCACGCGGTCTGCACGTCCAGCACGAACGCTGGTCCAACTGAGGCGCCAGGTGAAAATGGCATGGCAAGCCGTTCCACAGGACTACATCCAGCATCTCTACGATCGTCTCCATGGGAGAATAGCAGCCTGCATTGCTGCGAAAGGTGGATATACACTGTACTAGTGCCGACATTGTGCATGCTCTGTTGCCTGTGTCTATGTGCCTGTGGTTCTGTCAGTGTGATCATGTGATGTATCTGACCCCAGGAATGTGTCAATAAAGTTTCCCCTTCCTGGGACAATGAATTCACGGTGTTCTTATTTCAATTTCCAGGAGTGTAGTAATGCTGACCCATTGGCAACGGAAAAGGGCAAAGAGGAAGAGGAAAAAGAAGAAGAAGTGCACGTGTCAGTGGCCTACCGTTGGCGGCTGGCGGGCTGGTCTGCGACTGCGGAGGCCGGCGCACCACCTCCTGGCGCGGCCCCGTGTACTCGTGCCACTTGTACGTGCTCCGGTACTCCGAGTGCAGCTGCAACACCATAACAACTGCTTAACACCACATATACAGGCTGCTAGGAAAAAACTGATAGCAAGCGCGCAGCAGGCTAGCGCACGTGCAATCGAGCAAAATTCGTCAGATAGCTATATGGCAACAGCGATTCGTTGAAGAACTACAGCTACGTAATCAGCACAGACGCACTACTCCAGCTATTGCGAGCGGATGGCAGCCGATAGGCTTCAACTCAGCGGAACCTGCTGTGACTTTGCACCTCTGCCATACCAAAGCGAAACCAAACAAGAAAAAATATCAGCTACATCGTGTACTACTGTCCCGCTCTACGAGCTATATGTTTACTACATTTTTTTGTGAACGCGGAGAGAAATTTTGCATGTAGTCATGCTTCCCTCGCTCCATAAACGGGTGGGACAGAAAAGGGAATGACTAGCCGTGGTACAAAGCACTATCTGTCACGCACTGTACAGTGTGTTGAGCTTTACGTAAGCTCACCGGACAAATAAGAGGCAGCCCATTGAAAGATCACACTGGTCGGTTTGGAGCGTTGTAAATTGTAAACAGCTATTACCAGGTGCTACAGCGGTCCTCACATGGATGTGACGCTGCGTAATAGCAGTGGTCGTAAAAGGGTCATAACTGCTGTGTTCACCAGATACGGGACACAGCCATACACAAAGAGGGTGCCACAAGTTGAGGCCCACCTTCTGAAAGGTGCAACGTACACTGACGGAAAAATATCGCAACACTAAAAATTATTAATTTAGAGTAATAAAATTTCGGGAATACATTTGTCTATGTAACATATCTAAGTCATTAATATTGCAGGATTATAGCACGAGATAATTCATTGCAAATGTAAAATGCTGATACACTAATAACCTATATAACCGCCAGACTGTTGAATGTAAACACGCTAACGTGCATGCACTGTGTTGTACAACTGTCGGATGTCGGTTTGTGCCATGGAGTTCCATGCCTGTTACACCTAGTCGGTCAATAAAGGCACGGTTATTGCTGGTTGTCGGTGACGCTGGAGTTGTCATCCGATTATGTACAATAAGTGCTCGATTGGAGACAGATCTGGTGATCAAGCGGGCCAGGGCAAAATGTCGACACTCTTTAGAGCATGATGGGTTACAACAGCGGTATGTGGGCGAGCGTTATCCTGTTGGAAAACACCCCCCGGAATGGCAGCATGACAGGTCGAGTCACCAGACTGTAGTAATTAGGGTGCGTGGGATAACAACGAGAGTGCCCCTGATGTCATCCGAAATCGCACCCCAGAACACAATTCCAGGTACATGTTCAGTGTGTCTAGGACACAACATAACTCCACCCTACCCTCCAATGAGCTCTCTCACAATAGCATTGAAGTGAAACTTCCTGGCAGCTTACAACTGTGTGCCGGACCGAGACTCGAACTCGGGACCTTGCAAGTGCTCTACCAACTGAGCTACCCAAGAATGACTCACGAAAGTACTACGAGGCATGTAAGTAAGAATATGGCGGTGGAGTGATGGTACTCCGAGCCCGTCCTTCTGGTGGATGCGATAGGCTACCTCTTCCCCTCTCCTAGTCCTTCAAGCACTATGGGACTTAACATCTGAGGTCATCAGTCCCCTAGACTTAGAACTACTTAAACCTAACTAACCTAAGGACATCAAAGACATCCATGCCCGAGGCAGGATTCGAACCTGCGGCCGTAGCGGTCGTGCGGTTCCAGACTGTAGCGCCTAGAACCGCTCGGCCACACCGCCCGGTCAGGGGAGAAGGATAGAATTGTCAGTTAGCATAAGCGATGGGTACTATGTATTTGCTACGAAACGACATTACAATATCATGAGGAAAGAAATTAAAAATTTATTTGACAGTGAAAAAGAGCAAAAATTACAACGATCGACAGACAGGATTCATTATTCTGCACATTTTGCTAAATTTGCGGGTCTGGAGTATGTGAAGAAATTGGTCGTTCGAACAGTAAAATTTCTGAGGTCACACGCATTATTCCATTGTTAGTTGCAACCGTTGTCAGTGGAACTGAACGAAGAGTATGGAGACATCATATATTGCTGCAAAGTTCGTTGGTTAAGTCAAGGGGCATGCCTGGAACGATTTTTCGATTTAAAACTCGGTACTGTAGAATTTGTGAAACAAAAAGGAATAAAATAACGAAAATTAGAATTACAGCCTTCGCATTTTAAGTGGACTTGACTGCACACGGCCGATCGTAATACACTGCAAGGTAACTTCTTTCTGATTTGATGTGGATGTAATTAAAAGAAAATCCTGTTGTAGAAATGACACATTCCGACAATGACAGTCAACAACCAAAGAACACTGCCGTTAAAGAAAGGCGAGGTTTGAAGAATTCGTTGTGGCATTACAAGGATAGTTCTACAGAGATTCTGAGAACAGTGTCAACCTTATATTTGTTGCCGTGCTTTTTTGGGACCGTTTGGTGTTTCAGTTGAAAGCGCCCTTGTTTATATACAACTGTAACTGATAGATCTACAAGATAATTTCAATTTCAGTGACAAATCTTTTTACTTTAAGACTGTCCATGTTTTCTGCAGTGTTTTCCTCAGGTAGACTCGCCAAGTCTCCATAATAAAATTGCAAAAATACTACATTATTTTGATTGACATACTTGTGCAAGAAACCTTTTTTTCGATTATGAAAGTAAATAAGTCACCACTACAGAGCAACTTGGGAGCGAAACTTTTTGAAACTGCGTGTGTCTGTCTGTATGCTGACGGTTTGTACTAGATAATAATTATAGGATTATTATGTCTTCAACGAAAAATAATTAAATAATAATGAAAATGTGTTTTATTTGTGACCTACGTTGTTGTGAAATGTGAAATATAAAACCAAGTATCATGCAGTGCGACAGCACTGCCATTTTTAAATGCGGCGCGTTCGCAGTTTTTCCCCTCCTCCTCTTTCCGCTCATACAGAATGGCGTGGCAGTGGGGAAAATGTGAAGCGAGGCTGAGCGCTTTGACACTCGGGCCCGTCCATGGCCTGTGAGCCGAAATCTTGGCTGCCCCTTTTCAAAGATCTGAAAGGGCGCTTGTCCAAAGTCCGCTAAGGTTCTGGAGATAATGATTACAAAATTCGAAAAGATGGATGCTTTTGAAGAGGAATGTGGCAGAGGGAGGAAAGCGGTCGATCCGATGTCTCTCAAATGCGTGGCCACAGCACTGCAGGAGCGGTTGAGCTGTTGTCTGCAAGCAAGTAATTGCCCGAACGTTAGACATGCCTGTGAGCATGGCGCATAAAATCTTACGAAACATTTTGCATTGCTATCCATTCAAAATCATCCACGTTAAGGAGTTGCTTCCTGTTAACCTGCCAGTGAGACAAATGTTCACTCTGGAATTTACTGATCTCGTGAAAGTGGACAGTAAATGGCCATAGAACATTCTGTGGACAGACGAAGTTCATTTACATCTCCAAGGACATGTCAATACGCAGAACTGCAGAATATCAACAATGTAAAATCCGAAAATAATCAACCGGTACCACTTCATTCTGCAAAGGTGACTCTGTGGTGCAGATTGACGGCATCCTTTATCGTAGGATCGTATTTATTCGAGGAGATGAGTCCTAAAGGTTATATTATCCATAATGTCACTGGTAAATGCAACAAGAGACTTTTGCGCACCAGCTTCATTCCAACCCTTCAACAGCGTGATTGTTTGGGTAGCATTATTTTTATGCAAGATGGCACTCCTCGGCACACAGCACAGTCAATGAAGCGGCTGTTACAAAGGCATTTCGGCAACTGACATTTCCCTGCAGACTGTCCAGATCACCTAATCTTAATCCGTGTTTGCTTTTGGCCCTCAGGACAAATAAAGCCAATTTTTCCTATCCGATGTGGTACGACCTTGCCGTGGTGGATGAGCTTGCATGACGAAGATTCTCACAGCTGTTGGCTGCCGAACTTGTGCAGTCATGTACTGCTGTGTTGGCAGAAAAGCCAACCCCGTGTTGCTAGAGGAGGCCGAAATGCACGCGCTTAAGCTCACGCAGGCTGGCGCGAGGTCTGGAACAGTTAAAGGATTTGAGTCTACCAAATAAAGTACGTAGCTGTTGGAATAATTAACTTTAATCCATAATTGGTGTACATCGCTCTTGTTGATATATCAATAATAATCTCAATATAAACTGGTAATGGCGCCTTGCTAGGTCGTAGCAAATGACGTAGCTGAAGGCTATGCTAACTATCGTCTCGGCAAATGAGAGCGTATTTGTCAGTGTAGCATCGCTAGCAAAGTCGGCTGTACAACTGGGACGAGTGCTAGGAAGTCTCTCTAGACCTGCCGTGCGGTGGCGCTCGGTCTGCAATCACTGACAGTGGCGACACGCGGGTCCGACGTATACTAACGGACCGCGGCCGATTTAAAGGCTACCACTTAGCAAGTGTGGTGTCTGGCGGTGACACCACATGCACACTGAACAATACGAATGGAGCAATGTGCAACTCAACCCACAGCATTTGTATTGCGGTTTATCTGTCATTTTCAGCCTACTCCATTTACACTATGCGATCAAAAGTATACGTTTTTCATATTTGGTGCATTGTGCTGCCACCTACTGCCTGGTACTCCACATCAGCGACCTCAGTAGTCGTTAGACATCGTGAGAGAGCAGAATGGGGCCCTCCGCGGACTTCGAACGTGTTCAGGTGATTGGGTACGCGAGATTTCCACTCTCCTAAATATCCCTACGTCCACTGTTTCTGATGTGATAGTGAAGTGGATACGTGAAGGGACAGGTACAGCACAAAAGCAAACAGGCCAACCTCGTCTGTTGACTGACAGGGACCGCCGACAGTTGAAGAGTGTCGTAATGTGTAATAGGCAGACATCTATCCCGACCATGACACAGGAATTACAAACTCCATCAGGATTCACTGCAAGTACTATTGCAGTTAGGCGGGAGGTGAGAAAACTTAGATTTTATAGTCGAGCGGCTGCTCATAAGCCACACATCTAGGCGGTAAATGCGAAACGACGCCTCGCTTGTTGTAAGGAGCGTACAAATTGGACGATTGAACAATGGAAAAACGTAGTGTGGAGTGATGAATTACGTTACACAATGAGACGATCCGACGACAGGGTGTGCGTATGGCGAATGCCCGGTGAACATCATCTGACAGCGTGTGTAGTGGCAACAGTAAAATTCGGAGGCGGCGGTGTTATGGTATGGTCGTGCTTTGCATCAAGGGGGCTTGCACCCCTTGTTGCTTTGCGTGGCACTATCACAGTGCAGGCCTACATTGAGGTTTTAAGCATCTTCTTGCTTCCCACTGTTGAAGAGAAATTCGGGAATGGTGATTGCATCTTTCAACACGATTGAGCACCTGTTTATAATGCACGGCCTGTGGAGGAGTGGTTAGACGACAACAACATCCCTGTAATGGACCAGCTTGCACAGAGTCCTGACCTGAATCGTATAGAACACCTTTGGGATGTTTTGGAACCCCGACTTCGTGCGTGGCCTCCCCTATCGACATCGATACCTCTCCTCAGTGCAGCACTCCGTGACGAATGGGCTGTGATTCCCCAAGAAACCTTGTAGCACTTGATGGAACGTATGCTTGCCAGAGTGGAAGCTGTCATCAAGGCTAAGGGTGAGCCAACACCATACCGAATTCCGTCATTGCCGATGGAGGTCGCCACGAACTTGTAAGTCATTTTCAGCCAGGTGTCCGGATAGTTTCTATCACATAGTGTATGTTAAGACTCTTGCAGCGCCAGCCATCGGTAAAATTTTCGTTATTTTCGAAATGTCAATAATATGATGTTCAAATTTGATGTCACTCTGAGCAGTGTTTCTCATTCTGCAGCATTTTGAAACTCGAACTGTAATTGTGGACGCCAAGACATTTGTCGATCGCGGCATATAGGATCCTTGTGCAGAGCAAGTGAATACGGCACGCGGGAACAGAGCTATACTCCTTAACGAAAGCCTTTGTCTAAATTCATCATTTAGTGTCTCGTCAACGATGAGGTCATTAGAGACAGTGTATAAGGCTTGAGTGGATCACATGGAGAAGAAAAATGGCCGTTATGCAATGAAAGTAATCATCTGGCTATCGCATCAAGTGATTTACGAAAACTACAACAAGTTTAAATAAGCACGGCTGGACGTCGACTTCAACCCAAGTTTTACAGACAGTGAGTCAAGTGTTTTAACACTTCTACCAGGGTGCTCAAATTTGTCAGTAAATATTACGTGAGAATGACTTATTTTGCCTCAAGGTGTATATTACAATCAAAATATGACTATCGTGTTAACAAAAGCTGTCGTGGCGTCCAATAAATTGGCACGTTTATCACGATTAATATCGGTAAGAAACATTCTCCTATATTGTTCTGCTGGGTTAGCGTTTCATTTTTTTCATTGCGTTTTTTCCTTGTAATGGCTTTTGCCGTTTGTCATATGTACTCAGTAAAGCTAATATCGTTTGGTACGCCGATTGTCTCACTGCGACAAATGCCGACTCGCAGATTTCTTTTTGTGAGCGGTGTCTGCAGTGAAATTTTTCTCCGCTCTTTCAGTTTTCAGTCATTCCAGTTCACTGATAGAGAGATATTTCTTTTAACACTGACAAGCTCGTTCCATCAGAAATGTCGGGAGAAGAATTCGCGAAGCGGAAAACAGAAATGTTTGAATTAACTCAGATTTTGGCGCAGACATAAAAATGTTTCCATGCAAAACTACGCAATTTATCCACCTGAATTACTTGTCGAATATTTCATAACGATTTTATTAAAGCTGTTTGTAACATCAGAAGAAATTAAACTTTCTGCAACTAAAAAATGTTCAAATGTGTGTGAATTCCTAAGTGACCAAATTGCTGAGGTCATCTGTCACTGGACTAACACACTACTGAAACTAACTTACGCTATGTACAGCACACACCCATGCCCGAGGGAGGACTCGAACCTCCGGCGGGAGGAGCCGCGCAATCCGTGACATAGCGCCTCTAACCGCGCGGCCAATTGGCGCTGCTGCAACTAAGCAAATCCTCTTCATACTTCAGTGTGTTTCATTAGGTTACTGCTTATATCCCATATTCCACTGGTTCATTAAGTAAGCACACCACAGGGATAGAAAAGTAAAGGAGGAATTTTTCGTGGTCAGAATACAACTGAACATCCGTATACGAGGGAGTATATGATAAGAAGTATCTATGGTCTGTTATTAACACTAAATATATGTTACACACGGAGAAGGGGTGTAAGAAGCTGATAAGTTTCGAAATTCGACTAAGATTTTATCAAGCCATCTTCACCGAATACACGTACGAAATAATTCTTCCTGTGAATGTGGTAGAATAAAAGATATAAATCACATTTTATTCGCACGTAGACTGTATACGAAACAGGAATCCGATTTCTTGTAACAGTTAATTAGGTGTCATGAACCATTAACAACTAATACAGCAATTTTCCTTCATCAAAATATTAATTTTGATTTTAAGAACAACTACAAACTTTAATAAATCTAACATTACCCTGCAAAACCGCGACAAAAATATTTAAAAACACTGTGAGATGGGTTTGTGGCTCGCAGATTATAAGCCAAAAGCAAAAAATTAAAAAGAAACCACATTGACCTTCACGTGAGACAAAAAGCTATATCTGATTACAGCAAAACAGGTCACCCAATTAAAACGAAAAATACCTGAACTATTACTCTTGTTGCACAGAATCTAACGTTGCTGGTAGCCTTGTCGAATAGCGCAGGGAAAGGCGAGAAATTATCGCTACTACGCAACATTAAATTTTCATAATTGCTATCAAACATAGCGTTGCTTAATTTATCTGACATTCTACGGCATAGCATCACTTTTTTGAGTTATCAACACTCAGAATTTAGTTACGTGTTGGTACTGGTCACTATCCATTTCGGGGATAGCTGTATAAATAATCGAACGTTCGAACTGTTCAGAAATACCTGTATACGCAGTTCACTAACTTAGATTTTCGTTTGCTTTATTTTCCGTGGTTTCTTTCTGCAAGAGCGCAATTCAGTTTTCTTATCATGGGAACCGTACAGTTTTAAGTCTTACAACAGGTTCGGTACTGCAAAACCTTGCGGTTGTCTCTGCACTTAACTATATTTGTCATTTGTGTACATAGATGTCGCTTTACCGTTGTTCTGGTGACGAATTGGTTGATATGCACCGAAAGCAATGGGAGAGAGCGGAACGACGCTCCGCTGAGCCATTTCTGAGCGATAGCAGCCACATCACAGTACTCGTGCATCGTCTGAAGATTGTTGCATTATTCTGCGTTGTTGAGTCTCGTGTTTTGGTGGTAGAGCGCGCGCTTGCAAATGGGAAAGTCGAATACCGGGCGAGCCACGGAGTTTTCAATCTGTCTTTGGCCTAGTCTTCACCTCTGAGTGCTGTGAATATTCACCAGGAACGACACGTGGTTTGTATTCCACTACGTTATAGGTCTCTGTTACCCATATGATTATTAGGGTTGGACAGGAACATACAGTTCGCTAAAGTGACGTCCAATTGAGAGACTTGCACCAGCAGGCTATTGAGTCACACGGAATTATATGCTAGTGTGGTTCGTGGCTCTGAGCACTATGGGACTCAACTGCTGAGGTCATTAGTCTCCTAGAACTTAGAACTAGTTAAACCTAACTAACCTAAGGACATCACAAACATCCATGCCCGAGGCAGGATTCGAACCTGCGACCGTAGCGGTCCTGCGGTTCCAGACTGCAGCGCCTTTAACCGCGCGGCCACTTCGGCCGGCCGTGTGGTTCGTGTTATACGTTTTGGAGATAGCATATTACACGGCTTTTTCACTTTTGAAGTTCGGATTCACCCTGCATTTGTTCGGTTTTCCAGATACTAAATCCTGCTGCGCAGTACATTACACGAGTGTATGGAAATTCTTGTAACGAGCTTTGAGCATCTTCGACAACCAGCCACGAACCGTAAACATTTGTAAAACGTGGACATATTTGAGATGTCTGGGTCAGATTTCTTTGTCGGGCACCCAGTCGTTGTGTCTTGGTATTAGCCGAGGCTAGTCGGTGTGTAAAGTGGACTATTGTTGTGGGCCAGCAGGACGTACTAACAGGCCACGTTATCGGCGTGCTCAGTTGCCGGCTGGAGGCGCTATCGATGCCGTCACCCAGCGGCATGCTCGCTTATCTGGGCACCGTTCTGGAAGACGGGCCGCCTTATCGTTGCACGCCTTCACAACTACACTACGCACAGCCTTGCAGAAGCTACGGTTTTGTTTGGTCACGAGAACGATAAGACGTGATTTATGACGCCAAAATAAGAAAACCGCTTGCTCCTAAAATTAGATCGTGACTTCCAATGGCGAAAGTACTCCATCTTTCTGTCTTCAGACCTTGGTATGCAATAAAATTTGTCAGAGAATGATCGACACAGATATTACCGCCTCTTGACAAATGTATTACCTTTGTATTAGAAGTACCAACCGCAAAAAATTGAAAGAGGAAGGTGAATCTAAGCTCAAAATAAAAAACAAAAGCTCAATTATATTATTGTACTGTGCTGTATTTAAGTAAACATAGAAATTAAACACATTTTCCAAGGTAGGATACTCCACGATCCTACAATATGGAAATGCCAATATCGAAAGTAAGATAAGGAACGAAACTGATCGAATTGCTAAAGACGTATGTTTCCCACGTTTCGCGGTGTATGAGGGTGCGCCCTTTCTCCATTTTCAAGCTGGTGCTTGCGCTGTGGCAATGATGAGCAGCGCCAGCGGTCGACTACTTCTCTACAGCCGTGTTCCTGCACTCTGTCGGAAAGTAAAATCAGCGGAGCTTCTACGTAGCCAACGACATGCAACAATGTTTCGAGCAGAGGAACGAACCAATGTAGATCACCACTGATTGAAAATATTTGGTTAAGTACACAAACCTGAGCTATCAGTATCGTTACTTTTTTGTCAGGCCTCGTTTATGTTCCGTTTTTTTCAGCAGAGCATATCTGTATACTCTGCTCATTGTATTCATTGTAGGTTTAACGCGAAAGTGGGCAACGCGCTACGTATTCTTCCGCCTTTGTTTATCACGCAGGATGTATCTTCCAGCAGAACCTAAATTACGCCGTGCGGGTACAGTCGCGTACTATTATTACGGTATGTTTACGCCACACATTATTTCTCGAATCTGCCGAATCTGTACATCTGCATCTACATGTATACTCCGCTAAGCACCTTACAGTGTGTGGCTGAGGGACTCTGTGTACCAGTGTCACTTCCCCATTTCTCTGTTCCAGTAGCGTACGGTTCGTGGGAATAACGATTGAAGCTAAGCCTCCGTAAGGGCTCGAACAACTCTAGTTTTTTCTTTATCGTCGAATGATTCTAGTTTTTTCTTTATCGTCTTTTCGCGGTAGATACGTAGGAGGAAGCAATATTTTGTTTGACTATTCTATGAAAATACACTCTCTGAATTTTAATAGTAGACCATACAGTCACGCGCACGCCTCCCGCGACTTGATAGAAATGCAAAACGTGGACAATTTTTTCTCTAAAGAAATCATCAGGGGTGACGAGATTTACTATCAACACGACCGTTCCACAAACACCACAGTGCAAAAATTAACATGAAGGATCAACGCTCTGTCGACACATTCAACATTGAAGCCAATGCGAATTGAGCAACGTCTCATAGACGGACTTCTCTGGCAGTTACACATGTTTGGTTGTATGAGCCATCTGCGTGTCGTACTCAATTGGGGGATGGGGGACTATATAGAACACCTGAAGCATTGAAACTTAAATCACAACGTTTCTGTTTCTTTTTTTCCGAATCCAGTCTCGAGTCTTTTTGGCCTAACGTGGTATAACTAATGAGTCAGGCCTGCTCTCCCATTGTGCTGGACGTAGGGTGTGTGTGTGTGTGAGAGACAGAGAGAGAGAGAGAGAGAGAGAGAGAGAGAGAGAGAGACGGTGCGAACGTTGAGGAACAGCGAACCAACAAACCAGGAGTAGTGCTATTTTCAAAGGACAAAAGCAACATACAAACTTGAAAGTGTCTGATATACAGGATACATGAAAATAAATGATACGCATTAAGTAACAATGTTTCAGATGGGGTGGGAAATATTCCAAGCGCGGTTCTGGCGCTGCAGTCTGGAACCGCGAGACCGCTACGGTCGCAGGTTCGAATCCTGCATCGGGCATGGATGTGTGTGATGTCCTTAGGTTAGTTAGATTTAACTAGTTCTAAGTTCTAGGGGACTAATGACCTCAGCAGTTGAGTCCCATAGTGCTCAGAGCCATTTGAACCATTTTTTGAAATATTCCAAACTATGTTTCACCATGTACAGTTTCGAGTTTTAAAATTTCACAAATTACGTGTTTCCAGTTTTCACTGCCTGTTTAAATACGGGTTCCAGAGGGATTGGTCACAAACGTCTATGGTTCCTCGTACACCGTTAGCACTGTTAGTATATTTTCTCCGCAAAGTGATTCTGTCCGTTGTCCAGATTTGACAATAGTCGTGGGATAGCGGTATGCAAGTACACAGATGGCCACAGTACCGCATACACAAGGTATGAAAGGGCAGTGCATTGGCGGAGCTACTACTTGTACCCAGGTGAGTCATGTGAAAAGGTTTCCCACGTGATTATGGCAGCACGACAGGTACCGTGACCTAGTCAGATGACTCCCGATTTCAGCTGGTAAAAGCTGATGGTAGGGTTCCAGTGTGACGCAGACCTATTAAAGCCATGAGCACAAGCTGTCAACAAGGCACAGTGCAAGGTGGTGACGGAGGCTCCATAACGGTGTGGGCTGTGTTTAAAAGGAATGGACTAGAACCTCTGATCCAACTGAACCGATTGCTGACTGTAAATGGTTACGTTCGGCTACATGGAGACCACTTGTTACGATTCATGGACTTCACGTTCCCAAACAATGATGGAATTTATATGGATGGTAATGCGCCATGTGACTGGACAAGTGTTCGTGACTGGTTTGAGGAACGTTGTGAACAATTCGATCGAATGATTTGGTCACCCCGATCGCCTGACATAAATCCCATCGAACATTTATGCACATAATCGACAAGTCCGTTCGTGCACAAAATCCTGCACCAACAGCATTTTCGCAAATATGGGCTGTTATAGAGACAGCGTGGCTCAATATTTCTGCAGAGTACTTCCAACGGCTTGTTGAGTCAATGCCACGTCGTTGCTGCACTACGCTGGGCAAAAGGAGATCCGACCTGATATTAGGAGGTATCCCAAAACTTTCCGTATTGTGATGGATACAAGGAGACTATACAAGTAAGTCAAAGTCAGTACCATACTCTGGAAATAGATGTATTGGAGAAGATCTTAGTTTAGGCGGTTTGCTCTTGCCTATTTCCGACCTGTTGTGAGGTATCAAGTTTTTCTGGACGGTTGTGACGCATACAGAGTTGTGTCACGTTCGTGTTGATGAAAAAGGGCGGGGGGCCGGCACACAAGCTACTTCTCTGGAATAGCACCCAGGGGGCTGGCGAGCATTACGTCCCCACCTGACGGATGGCTCACCTGAGCTGGACATATCTTACATCTGACACCGGCCAATCTTTTATGTGCCGACCCCTCGTATGCGACCAATGTAATCTTGCCTACTCAGCCGGTCTTAAAATCATTTCAGTTGTTTTTCAGAAGCACCCACACATCTCACGTAACGCAATCACGCCGTTGAAATTAGAGAAATTCGGTCTCATGCAGAGGCATAGCATATTTCGTGCGCACAAAGTGTATCCCCTCCTCGCAAAGCACTGGTGTCACTGGTGTCGATACAGATCAGCAAGTTCCGAATTTTAAAATTTCATAAATTACGTATTTCCAATTTACATTGGCTCTATAAATACTGGTTAGCAAAGAGATAAACTCTCTCAACATTTTAAGCTGGGAGGTTACGATTGGCCAATGAAATCACTGACCTTTTGAAGGATCTATTCAGTTCCTCTACTCTACAGATACTTTTCTTTCACCCGATGTGCTTAAATTCTCATGCTCATGTACTTGTTTCTTTTTATTCTTTTTATTTGTGTTATCATTGTCGTCAGTTAAGAAGCGAACTATGTAATATCCGAATGGTTGCCTTTCTCCAATATTACGCGCTTACAGTAACATACCTCTCTCCGGTTTATGATAAGCAAGGTTCCTCACTGCCCATAAAATTAGTATATTCCATAACGCATATGGTCTTATTCACTGTGGGGGCGATACGGTGTAAATAATTACTCCCTATCTAAATGGTAAAGAGGAATGAACGTTCCCTGTAATCACGAAGTGCCGCAGTATATTACGTATCTGTGCCTCACACGCCATATTAGAGCTTCCATAAATTTCAGGCCTCATTCCGCTCTGGTTACTGGAACAACATTGCCATTCATGCGTTCAAGATTAATATTTCTTTCGTGTGCGCTGCTAGCTCTCCGATAAGGTGCAACATCACGCCTCGGTGGCTGCGTTTAGAGACTCAGAAGACTGGAGCTGTGTTAGCATGTCCGAGTAATACTTCCTGCTGCTTCCCTTCATGCATTTTCTATGTCCCTTTAGAAAGAAAACCAAATAAATATTGTCGGTAAGGATCTGTACGAGGCAGTTTCAAACATGTATTAATAGAATGAGACAAGTTAGCATGGTGTGAGGACTAAATAAACTTGCTCTACACTTATGTAACTAAGTAAGTGCTTCTAAACATCACAGAACACTATACCGAACAACCACTGAAGATTAAATTTTAAGTCAGATGATGTTTTAAAAGGTAAATCCTAAAACTGTTCTTTCCATTTTAAAATTTCATAAATTGTTTCCAATTTGCACTGTATATATAGATACAGGTGAGTAAAAAGATAAAATCTCTCAACATTTTAAGCTGGGAGGTTACGAAGCGCTACACTCGTTTAACAGCAGTGAAATACAGAAGCAAAGATCGTTAACAGTGAAAACTGACACAGGTGAAAGTGTACGATACTAGAAGCAAAAATTTGGACATGCAAACGAGAAGTTGCAAAGTAATTGCGAGTGCGTGGCTACGAACCACCACTGTATTTAGCACGAAATATTGCCTTAGTTAGAAGAAATATTATTGAAATGTAAACCTTTCGATTAACCCGCGAGTACTAGCGTTATGAACATTTTGCTCACAGAAATTTTAAGTCACTCGGTATTTTGTCAGTAACGCCTACAGGGTTCTCGTTCGCTCAGCAGTCGCGTTTTATGCGTTCTCCGACCCGCACAAACTGTTGTTTCAGTGTGCGGGTGTCGCTCGCAGAGGTCAGATGGTTGGGCCGATCATCGACGTGCGGCATTTAGCTCACCGCGCGAGTGTCGACGTAAGTATATAATTCGCTTTTCATGTTTTTTAAAACGTCATTTTATGTGTATTTCTCTTGGTTTATTGTATTTTTTATTACTTGCGATGTCTAAGTATATACGAAATTAGTAAACTAACATTATTTTGTATTTTTATAGATGGGCAGACAAGCAGAAAGAATTTTGTGTGGCTGGACGAAGATGTGCATACGAGTACAATCTAAAATGTGTCCATACTCTACAGAAAGTTATAAAACGATTTACCAATGAAACTGAAGTTTCAACGCTGAAAATCCCAGTGCTATAAGTCAAGTCTGTCCAAGACGAAAGAAATCGGAAGACAAAAAATGCATGTATTCATTATCAAAAATTTTTGTGTACTGAATACGTTGTAACATGATATAATATGTGCGAAGCTCAGATATAAGACGAAGATTAAGTCACAAAAGTTAACTAATAAGAAATACTTGTTTAATTTTTTCAGTTTTTTATTATTCGTTAATGTCCTAAGATTGTTACTAACAGTATACGTATGTTGATTGTTCTGTACTGTAAACAAAATTATCGTTCGGGCTGATGCCACTCGTGCTCTATCGGGGACGCATGTGGAGATTTTTATTGTCACGTGAGTACCTCAAAATCACGAAGACAGTTCACTGAGGCATTTGCTGTTTGTGACGAGCATTACTCTGTTGAAAAATGTCAACACGATGCCGTCACATGAGAGGTAGCACATGGGGACCAACACGTGGCGTAAAAGTTCCCTCAGTCACTACCAGCTGTGACCGGAACTCATACTCGATGATTCCGCGCACCATGATGCCAGATTTAACACCGATGATCGTCTCCAAGAGAGTTGAAGTGTGGGTCTACTTCTCAGGTTGTCGCCATACGCGCCGACTACGTTTTTCGTGATAATGCAGAACTGAGATTCATCGCTGAACAGTTTTGGAAATTTGTGGTAAGGTCTTATGGGACCAAACTGCTGAGGTCATCGGTCCCTGAGCTTACGCACTACGTAATCTAACTTAAACTAACTTACGCTAAGGACGGCACACACACACCCACGCCCGAGGGAGGAGTCGAACTTCCGACGGGGGAGCCGCGCGGACCGTGACAAGACGCTTCATCACTGAACACAGTGCGATGCCATTCATCAGCAGTGCATGCTTCAGGGTCACGATACCACTACAAACGCCGCGATTTGTGTTTTGCCTACGCATAGGACGGTAAATACCTAGTTTGGGAGCTGCTGGTGCGGGATGATGAAGTTGGTTGCAGGGAGTGTACTACTTGTTTTCGGGTGACAGGCGAAGATCTGAAGGAGTTTCGATGAGCTTGTTGCGTCAAACGTGGTCAACCGAAACCTTAACGACGAGTAAGCTTTCTGTCACGTTCCCATGTAGTCCTAAATCGAGCATCAGTCACATCCGAATGTCACACAAATCTGAATATTGTACGATTCGACCGACTGGTCACATGGAGACTGACATGAGGCCTCTATCAAACTTCTGTCAGTTGCTGATAACGTTACTCACACGGCTAGGCAGAATCTCCATATCCTTTGCAGTAATCACTCACCATCTGGTACTGTTCACAGACCAGACACGCCCTACTAGAAGTGGTAAAGACTCTAAACACGAACAACGCTAATGTACTCTTGTGGCCGTTCTACCTCTCACGCAGAATTCCAACTCTCATCATTTACGCGTCCGCCAAAGACGTGTATGTGTACAAAATTACATTGATATCCGACCATATCTTCTGAGAGTTTCACGTTTTTGTTAGGCAGTGTATATGTTCTGCCGTGCGACTTTCTCAGAATTTGCGAATAACCTGTTATAAAAATTTAACTTTGTCTTCATTACTTTTAGATAGGGGGATCACATGTTATGATAGCGCACAGCTGTCGGCAGTAGTGTATGAATCTGAATTATCATATGACTTCGATAATTTCACTCATTATGGTCGACACGTATTTCACCCACTCAGGAGATATGTATGAAGGTGAACTGGCTCTAACTTCGCAACAGTATATATGAACAGGAAAACTTTGCCGGCGGCTGCAGGCAGTGCGACCTAAAGGTGGCTGGCAGATCGCCAAGCTGCAGCCAAAGGTTGGCTGCTCCACTGCGACAGCGACAATGCCCGTCTGCCCGTCTGCCGGAAATTACTTCCAGTATTAATTCACTAGCAACGAGTCCATGACAATACGCAGAGCCAAGATTATCCTCTCTCGTCTCTTCCGTCTTTCCTCCCTCCACAGAGCTCCTAGTTACGTTCAAACTAATGCCACTGATCCAGGGAGTAGTGATGAGGGGTTAAAACTACAACTGCGCGACACAAACGTAGCTGATAAAATTTCACAATGTAGGTTGATCATTTCAGTTACCGTATCAAAAGATATATTATTTTCGGTTTTGCAATGTAGTTACAGGAGTAACCCAAGATTATACATCAAATTTGATTTTCATTCGCAGTTTGTATTTGTCTGTCGATAAATTTTCTTCAACGTTTCTTCTAAGTGACGCCAGTTCCTTGTGTCCACGTATCAGGTGGGCTTCCTGTTCTGTTCCTTCCTGATGGTTCCCTTCCGTGATCCGTCGTGGCAATCCCTCTTCTCTGATATCTTTTTCGTATGACCTTCTCATATGAGCTGTATTTATTCTACAAAATCAATAATCGAACTCGTGAAATCCTATTTTCCTCCTGATGGCTTCATTTCTGACCTTTTCTCTCCATGATGTACCTGCAGACCGTCTCAAAAAGTCCATCGTAGTTGCCATAATTTTTTTTTTTTTTACGGGTCCTAATCTCTGTTATTTTCATTATTCCCACTCGAGATACACGATGGAGACAATTAAGTTGTTGCACTGTCTTCCTCGAATATGGATTGTCTAAATATTTACTAACAGAGCATCGCGTTAAAAAGCGTCACCTTTCCTCTTAAGATTCTCATTTAAGTTTTATGATCACTACTTTTACACTGTCTCATTGTGTATACAGACCTGATCCTCGTAACATGTCTTTGATTTCGTTCGATTTCTTTTCACGCCTGGACCATTATTGCAGTACTGGTCGCCCCAGTTTCTTATATGCGGCTGCCTTAAAAAGAGGGATGAAAAAAAATCTAAATTTTCCAATCAGTTTCCCTGATTCTGAATTTACGTGTTCAGCCCGTTTCATATCGCTTATTGGTACGAGCCTTAAGTATTTTATCGATGCCCGCATCTCGTGGTCGTGCGGTAGCGTTCTCGCTTCCCACGCCCGGGTTCCCGGGTTCGATTCCCGGCGGGGTCAGGGATTTTCTCTGCCTCGTGATGGCTGGGTGTTGTGAGCTGTCCTTAGGTTAGTTAGGTTTAAGTAGTTCTAAGTTCTAGGGGACTGATGACCATAGATGTTAAGTCCCATAGTGCTCAGAGCCATTTGAACCATTTTTTATTTTATCGATGCGAAATGCACCAGAAGTTTACTACTCATCTTTTTATCAAGTGTTATCGAGTTCTTCCTCTTTATTACAGCCATTATTTTGCATTTATCAAAAATTAATTAAACTGAGCTGCCATTCAGAGCACAAAGTCGTGATACTGTCTCAGTAGTGGTCCTTGGTCAATGTTAGACTGCTGCTGAACCTACCTGATAAATCGCTTATGTATACCGCTGACAATAGGAGCCCCATTAAGCTGTCTTTGGACACTCCCAATGCCATTTCATTTTTGCTGTAGTTCGCCGTCCAGTGTAATCTACTGGTTTCTATTAGTCAAAACTTTTTCGAGCCACATAACATATAAAAAGATATATGGGATATAGATTTGAGTTTTCACTTCAAGTAACTTTTGACTCGGGAAGAATATTTTTACTCACTTTCTTACCTAGACGACTAGTGAAGAGGGGTTCAGGAAACAAAGATGAAGTCCCTTTCGTAATTTCGTTAATTACCTAGCTACAGGCATTAATTATTTAATCTAACTGTGGTTTGTTTAATGTCGAATATCTTAACTCTAAGAGACAAATTCACGTATATAATGGCGCGCAATCATACGACCGCAACAACGACAAAGAAATCGCTGCAACAGCTACGTTTTATTAATAATGTCACAATGGTCCTCAGCAACCTAACCGAGCCCAAAAGCAATAAGACTTACTCATTGACACAGACCGTGTTTCAGTTAACAAAATGCAAGTCCTTGAAAATAGTGTCAAATGTATATGACTCCCTAATCCCAACGTTTAACCCATTGAAAGAAGCGTTTTTAAAAAAAAATTTCGGAGTTTTGGCACATACTAACGCCGGTAGTTCAACATCTTAACAGATAGGGAGGCTACTTTCAAAATAATCAATTAATCATTGGTACCAGTACTTAGTGTTTACTCCTTTCCATTTGAATGCAACACACAGTTAAGAGATAACTATCTCTAGTAATTTGCGTACCAATCAGTGTTCAATGAAAGTAAGCAGTGTCTTCTACAATACAGATGTGCGCAGTGTTAGAGTAACAAACCACTTTTTGCCTCTGTAAACTATTTTACTATGAAGGAAGAAAGGGAAGTTAACATCTAACACCTCATTTACTACAATACATCATAGATAAAAACTAACTAAGATAGATGAGTGTGGGGAAGTAAATCTACAGTGGCTTATCGGAATAAACCTCCCAGAATTTGCATAATGTGATTTAAGAAAACAACGGGCAACCTACATAAAATATCTGAAGTTTCCTCGGTGTTTCGGTGTGTGGTATGTTTCTGGATCTAGTCACGTTTACGACTCCGTTTTTGTGGATGACTCAGAAGAAACATGTCTCCGCAATATCCTTCCTTCCAGGAGTACTAGTCCTGCGAGTATCGTAGGAAATCTGCCGTGAAGTTGGGTGGGTAGGAGCTGAGGTACTGGCGGAAGTAAAGCTGTGAGGATGGGTTGTAAGTAGTGTTCGGGTAGCTCAGTTGGTAGAGCTCTTACTCGCAAAAGACAAAGGTCCCAGTTCAAGTCCTGGTTCAGAACACAGTTTTAATCTGTCAGGAAGTGTCAGTCAGACGATGTTTGCCTGTTTGAAGTAGGCCTAGGTTAAGATTACAGTCGACGACGCAGGTTCTCCTGAAATCAACAAGAATAGCTGTTTTCGTTACTGTGTCTGCGACAAGACAGGTCGCAACAATCATGGCGGCTCTGAAACCAAAGACATCAGCCATAACGAACATTAAACACTGCAATATATTTAACATCTGACAATTTCCACTTGCAGTCTGTCCATACGGTTCTACTTTGCCGTTCAGTGAACGAAGGACGACGTTATATATCAGGCTAGATTTGAGATTGGATTCAGGAATTCCTTCTTGCCAGAACTCAACACGAGATCAGTAAATGTAATTTCGAGGATATCACAAGGTAGTGTTACAGGGCCGTTAATGCTTGGGCCTACTGATGAGTCAAAAATTATGACCACCTGTTAATAATGCGGTGGTGATCCATGTTTGGAACTGAGTCCAGCAGCGATTCTGCGTGATGTATATTCGACAAGTCCTTGGCAAGTTTCTAGAGCTAAGTGGCTCCATATGTCTACAGAAAAATCACGTAGTTCACGTAAATCATGGACCGGTGGTTCAGGGGCGCAGAGCTGACCCTCCATAACGTCCCAGTCGTATATCATCGGGTTCAGATCAGGTGAATTTGGTGGACAAAACATCTACGTGGGTTCAGTATCATCATTCTCCTCAAAACACTTTTGCACAATTCTGGCCTTGTGACACTCACAGTTATCCGCCTGGAAGACATAATTATCGACGAGGAATATTTAAAGCACGAACGGCTACCAGTGGCCCGTAATAACGTTCACGTACTCTCCAGCTGTCATGGTACCTTCAATTACTACCACAAGTCCCATGGAAGCCCAGGTGAATGTCCCACAAAGCATAATGATGCCCCCACCGGCCTGCGACCTTGGCGTGGTGCATGTTTCAGGCAGCCGTTCGTATCTGATCATGACCATCGACGTGATGAAACAAGAACCGTGATTCAGCCGACCGGATGACTCGTTTCCATCTATCCACCGCCCAGCCTCGATGATACAGTGTCAATGGGTCAACACGGGGAAACTTAGGAGTCCTCTACTCCGGAGACTCACGTTCAACAACATGCGCTGGACGGTGTACTTCGAAACTCCTGTGCCTGCACCAGCAATGTGCTCTGTCAGGTGTGCCACATATCTTCGCCTATCCTGCTTTGCAGATTGAGGAAGCCTTTGACCTTCACGACAAGTGGTGGTGTGTTGACGTCCAACATCTTGTCTCCCACTCGTGATTTCACTGTTCTTCATCCAGTTTCCTTAGATGCTCAAGACGGTAGTACGCTAACAGCCTTTCAGCTTCGACGTTTCCCAGGTGATCGTTCCCACTCATTGGTGTATAAGAATCTGACATTAATCAAAGTCGCTTATGTCAGAGGATGTTTTCATTTGCTGGCTATATCAGGACTAGAATGATTCCTCATTTGTCTCTTCTCCGCTTAAATACTTTCCTCAGTGCGTCGCGTCCCGCAATGCGTTCAGGCGGCATTCAGTGTCATGATGGGCAGTGGTCGTAATGTTTTTCCTGATCAACGTATACTGGCTTGTGCAGTATAGATATAGTAAAACCGTAATGTGTATACATTCTCACCCTTTAGGTAGCACACTTTAACACTGGAAGGACAGAGTATGCTCTATGTTTCTCTTGAGTTTTGTTATTGCATACTTGATCATATTATCTTGTCCAATTAATTTTCTCCTTTATACTAAATAGCGCACTTGCTATTGCGTTAGTGGTTTTCGTCAGAAATTTCAGTCCTATAACCGCTATTAGATGCTGTATCCGCCACGTTTCGCGACTATTTCCCCTCTGAAAGCGAGATAAAGTGTCCGCCACGGGAGAGCTAAAATTGCGCGCCGTTCCTCAGCATTAGTGGTAGCGGTGGCGTGTAGCCTTCCATCTATGTCCCACCCAACAGCTAACGAATAGCCGGTGGAACACACCACTGCTCCCTCTGGCTCTGCGTTGTGTACGGTGGGCGAACCCCTTTCACAACTGATATTTGCGACCAAAAAGAAAAACTGTCTTCTTGTGAACTTTTAAAGGCAACCGAAAGAGCAGAAATCAACAGGATTCTTCTATGGCTAAAATTCTAAATGTAAGAGATCTGCAGCGAACCATTTTACTTATATTAAAGATCGAGACGATTATTGTAGAATCATTTTTACCCTCTTAGTGGGAATAGCTATACACTTTTCAGTGCCAACACGGATGGCTTGTAGTTATTCTACTTGCACTTCAATTTGGAACATATTGTCAAGTTGGTTTAAGTGCGGTGCAATAGACTGCCATAGTCGCTGAAACAGGTTCGAGCCTTAGTGTTTTTTTCGCACCGTTTGGTAACTGGTATTATTCCTTTGTCGGCAGCCTCTGGAGGTGGGGGAATTTTCCGCAAATCCCTCTGGAAAACTTTCGTTGCACCTGTGTCCGGAGAGTTACCTGTGACGCAATGTAAATTTTTTGATCATGAGGTTTGAGAAATTCGGTTACCAGTGGTTCTGCGAGGCGATAGCATCTAGAGAGTGATCATTAGGGGTAAATGGGGTTAAACCAATGAGGATGCCCGGGGACGAGAAATAAGGAAATCGTCCTCCAACAACAGCGCTGATTTCCTAAGAGGCTTAAATGTTTAACATATTTGGAGAGTTTCTGGAAATTCACAAAGTCGATGAGTCTGTCACAGACAGTGGAGAGAACAGTGTCGGTGCGTTTCCCACGAAATGCAGCGTCATTTGCTTTATCAGGAACTCAACCAATGCGATACTTCAAATTCAGAAACCAGAAATGTAATTATGTTCAGACATTTCTAAAGCATGACTGATCCTGACTACGACTTCTCGGTCGAGATGTCAACGGCTGTTATATTTTTATGTTTTACGGATAGTCTAAACCACGCATTTGCCGTTAAGCTCAACTTTTTAGGTACAGGGTACGACCCATCTTCACAGATTCAAATACAACAGAACCTACACCGAAAGTATGAAGGTTGGTTCCAGAATAAACATTTCACTCTGCAACGGAATGCGCACAGTTTGGGATTTGCTGACGAATTAAAACTGTGTGCTGGACTGCGCCACCAACCTGAGCTATTGCCTTTTACTGGTAATGTTCTTTTTTTCCTTGGGAAATGCTAGTCCAGTAAGAATAAGGTATGCAGGAAAGCTTCTGTACAGTTTCGAAAGTGGGAGAGAGGTGCTGATAGAAGTACAACTGTGAAGAGGAGTCCTCAGTTTACCTGAATAACTAATGTGATAAGAGCAATGACTGCCAAAGGCGATGGTGTGATATCCAGTCCGGCACTCAGTTTTAATTCGTCAGGTAGTTCAACAAAACGTACGCTCAGTTGCAGAGTGAATGTCAGTCTGCATAACTTCACATTTTGCAACACTTACAGCTACTTCGTAATCGTTCGCCATGAGTGTTTCTTCTCAAGTGCTTGTCGGATGTTACTAAACTATCTTCGTATAACATTTATCCACAGATAACAAAGGGATTGTAGATAAGATTATCTATTAATTCATCAATATGCAACACAGAGAGCAGCGGCCTCTGAAATACTTCCCTACGATGTAATCGTATCTGACATTTCTTGTGGGTCTCTGCTCGATTCTCTGTCTTGAATAATGTATTGTCTTTTTTTTCGTTTTAGAGTGACTTTATCCTAGTCATGAATTTGGCTAGATACCCCAAACGAACTTAAGTTGTTTAGCAGGATATTCTTCGTTGTTGTGTCAAAAGCTATTATTCGTCAACACACTAGAAGGCTCGGGCTGTGTCACGCGTGAAGAGCGCGAGTTAAGTTTTTCTTAGTCAATATTTCCAGAATGAAGAATTGCTGCTATGGAGGAGACCGTTTTGTTCCATTCCGAATTCAGAACGTGCCCCAAAATTGTGCTAGAGTGGATATGAGTGTAGTTTAAAGGGTCATCTATGCTTCTTTCTTTGCAAGTGTCACAGAAAAAGGTATAGTGAGACATAAAACCAATTCTGACGGCCAAGTATGTCCAAATCATAATTCCAAGATATCTGTTTTTTATTGTTATTTGCTTATTTCTTTGTGCTCATTGTATTTATATCTGTAATTTTATGTTATCGCTTAACATTTAAAAATTATTGAATTTAAAGTACCGGCATATACAGCTTGCATGTTCTGTTTGGCCTGGTTTGTATTATTACATCATTAAACTATAAAACAAAACATGGACTGTGCGGCTGGTCCCGGCGAAGATTCGAGTCCTCCCTCGGGCATGGGTGTGTGTGTTTGTCCTTAGGATAATTTAGGTTAAGTAGTGTGTAAGCTTAGGGACTGATGACCTTAGCAGTTACGTCCCGTAACATTTCACACACATTTGAACATTTTTTTTAAAGAAAACTCCACCCGAACAGGCCATGAAGGCCTACCGACCGGCCGCCGTATCATCCTCAACTCTCAGGTGTCACTGGACGCGCATATGGATTGGCATGTGGTCAGCACACTGCTCTCCCGGCCGTATGTAAATTTACGAGACTGATTATTACATTACAGAGAAAATTAAAGAGAGTCTAGTTTTCTTATATCGTTGTGGCAGATTCTACTTGTATGTAGCTCGACGTTATGTGGATATACACGTGAGTTTTCATGTGAAGAGTGAGGCTTTTCAGCTTCAGTACAATTAACTGACTTACAGTCACTGACATGAAATAAGTGAAATAAATGATCAACTCAGAGACCCATTGTGGAGAGAAGAAATTAAATTGTGACAAATGGTTACTATTTAACGAACGCAGCAGTTGGATAAATACCGCCGCGTCCATGGTATTCGACAAGCTACAGGCGCCTCCCAGGTGCCATGCTACAGTGACTACTGTGCTGCCTGGCGGTGGAACGTCATGTGTCACAAGGAGCAGGGATCTTGGCTAACTGCCTTGATGACGAGAACGTACAACCGTCATTTTTTTTTTAAGGAGGGCCACGTCCGGTGACTTTACAAGGCAGTTTATGTGGTCTATTCGTTAGTGGAAAACCTACAGAACAATTCAGTTTAGTTGGATATCGCCTCGGGATTTCTCATCCAGGAACGCTTTATTAATGTTTCTTCCACTTACAAGATGGAACCATCTTACGAATATTATATGAGGGGTAGCCACATGAAAACGAGACAATATAAAAAAAGTTTGTTATTTCAAAAATAAGCTTCACAGTCGTTAATACATGTATCTCACTGCGAGAAAATACGGTGAATGCCATCATGGAAAAATGTTTACTGTTGCCTATGAAAGCTGTTTACTGTCCTTGCTAGTTGCACGTTGAACTTGCGCTGCAGCGCCACACATTCATACATCGGCGGCCAAAGTTTACAGTTTTGTATTTTCCGTCGATACCTGTATGACCAGTTTGCGTAACTCCTTCATGGTGCGTCTCTTTTTTTGACTTTGAGTGTATTTACTCGTCTTGGATATATATCGGTGGCATGTCTTAGCTGTCTCACAATCATTGAAGGCCATTAAAACTTCAGTGACAGGAAAGATAGGAAATAACAAAATTTTACATATTATTCGTATACGGTGCAGTAGGAACAATATATCACAAAATCAGAAGGTGATTTGAGGGTAAGTAGTATGTGAAATGCAGTACATGTTATCTGCCACCTCTTGTAGAAAAATTAGCTTTGAGATGGCTAGGAACTGAGTCGAACATAACTTGGCTGAGAGTACCTCATTCTGACAGAGTCCACCAATCGTACTGGCTGGCAAATGGTAGTGTGCCACTCTCTTGGCAACCTCAGATGTTTCGAGTGTCTGAGAGGTAAGCAGAAAGCGCTAGCCACGGCCACAATCGAACACTCATGTACTGAGGAAGGTCAGAACAGCTGGTTATCATGTTGAAAGATAACGCCACAGAGACGTCGAAAGTAGGGCGTAGACACCGCGCTTTACCTGTCATAAATTCAGTGCGTGCTGTTCAAGGTGCCGGCTATGTGAAGCAGAGGTGAACGTGTTGTGTACCCAATGGCACCTCATACCACCATGCCAGTACTAGGCCCGTATGATGATCATGAATGCAGGCTAGCAACGTTCGTTGTTCTCCCAGGCTTCACACACGGCTACATCCGTTGTGGTGCTGCACGCAGAGCAGCGACTCAACAGAAAATACGACGTGGTGTTCCTCCTTTGTCCAGTTTATCGCTGCACGCGCGCCTCTCTCTGATGGAGCATCCAGGAAAGGCCCAATATGGTAGCCGTGTGGACAGACCGCGGTGCTCCAGACGCTCTTGCACTGCCCGTGCGCATGCTTGTATTCCTGAAATCACACCCATTGCCTGACTCAAGTTTAGTGACATGGCCATAAAAGCCTGCATAGAGGAGTGAGCCGTCCGTTCTCTGTGGTTCTGGCCACGTGGGGCCTCTGAGATTTGCGTGGCGTCGAGAATGGAAATCCTGTATTCGTCCATCTTATATCCACGTGACAGTCGTGGGATCCCGATAACGGCGGAACAATAAAACGCAGTATCTACAGACTACTATCCCGCCGAAGTCAGTTTCTGACACGTGGCGTTAAAAGCTTCACCTTCTTACAGAAGAGAGAGGCCGACCCGACCATCTTTCAAATGTAATCTCTGAATGACAGAAACACTGCGCAGTCTTTCAGTACATGCAGGAGCATATGGAGCTACGTCTGCCCACTTTGTGCGATTGTGCTGAAATGCCAGTGATTTTCATATCCAGGTATGTTGTATGCTTGATACCAGTCTGGCATAGTTTTGTATGACGCTTTCATGGTGTTACAATTTAAATGGTTAGCAGTCTAAAAGCTGTGACAAATTGGGATTAAGTAAGGAATCTATAAGACGTGGGAACTTTGACTCCACTTATGTGGCTTAGGAAATAGAGGTTCCAAGAATGACAATAGATGAACTTGATGATAAAGATCAAGATGGTAGGACAGTAAGAAAATATAGACTGAAAGAAAACTAGAATAGTATGAAAGAAGAGTAACACAAATTTCAATTAGGTACGACACTAAGGAACAATATTCCAAGAGACAACTAGCTAGCTAGGCACAAGGCCCATAACAATGGAACAGGCATGAAGAGAGAAAGAAAATAAAAGGTAGACACTAAATACATGTAAACAAATGGTCTAATTAATTGCAGAAGACAACAACATCAATCGTTGTTGCACTCGGAACTCTGAAACAACTTGACTTTGTTCCCGAAAGTACAACTAGATTCCCACAAAGTGCCACATACAAAAAAATGAAATAAATGGGGAAGACGTTATGAAGTGCAAGATATCAGTGAGATCGATTGTAATATGCTGAACGTGCAATGAAACGAGCTGCTCTAATGCACGTGAATAAGCATTTGCTTATCAGTATTCTGAAGTTGTCTGGTAGTCGTAATCATTTAAGATTTACAAATAGTGATTCAATACCAAATAAACTAGGCAACGGTTTATATAACAGTGTCTTACAATGAAACAGTTTTTATTCTCTTTAATGTAGTGAAATGGTACGTCTAGTTTTCAGGTGTTCTGACACAGCAATCCATTACGTAAATTAGTCATAGTCTTAGCACCAATGGTTTATACAAAATGCAAATAATTATGACATCAGCATGAATAAAAGAAAGAAAAAATGAAAAGGAGATATATTAGAGTTAAACTTTCCGGCCGAAGTGGCCGAGCGGTTCTAGGCGCTACAGTCTGGAACCGCGCGACCGCTACGGTCGCAGGTTCGAATCCTGCCTCGGGCATGGATGTGTGTGATGTCCTTAGGTTAGTTAGGTTTAAGTAGTTCTACATTCTAGGGGACTGATGACCTCAGAAGTTAAGTCCCATAGTGCTCAGAGCCATTTGAACCATTTTAACTTTCCGTCAAGATCGTTAATGACGGAGCGACAGTTGCGATGAAGACTAGCAGAAAAGACGGGAAGGTAGCGTGTTAATGGAGACAACCCCCGAAGATATTTCAATGAAACCATAGAAAACCATAATCAGGACGGCCGTACAAAGATCTGAAAGCCTCTTCTCCCGAGTCTCGGCCATCGTACCATCTCGTTGCAGGGAAGTAACTATTAAGTAGTCCTGTACTGCTGCATACATTTTGCAGACGGAGCATTAATACTTCTGATGTTTTGAACGCATTATCCTGACAGTAGTAACAGCCTCATAAACTACGTCGTCTGATCTGATCATCTCTCATGTGCTCAGCACGGAACTTTGCCAACATCGATCCGAAGGATTAGACGGAGAAACGATCCCGATAACCGCCTTGGCATTTATACCGACAGGCCTAATGCTCCTGGTCGTACATCGCTTGGTTCCAGATTTAGTGGCGGTCATTCGCTACGCCGCTATTGACAAACATCCCGGCCGAGCTGCACTTTACGACTGAGGGAAGTACCTACCCGCCAGCCTCAAGACAGTTCGCAATCAAATTTGCAGCGGATCTCTGAAAATGCCTTCGGGAGTGAACCTTTTACTACTCGAAAGACTGCTTAAGACTTCTAACTCGCTGTATAGGGATGTAACGAATGGTCTCAGCAAATATGGAAAGTTAAAAGTTTCTCAGCACTGAAGTTTCCTTTACAAAAGACACTAACTCGAAAATACAAATTCTGAGGAATGAAGCGTCTTATGTAGGAAATGTAACAAATAAGATTTTTGTGGCAAAAAGTGTGTCAGCCACCTTAAGTGAAGCACGTCGCACGTTATTCCAGCTCCGTTCACTCACAGTTTGATTTGCAGTCCGTAATGGTCAAGGAAACTTTACTCGAAAACGCCGACCAAAACATATAGATGACTGGATCCCTTTTTTTTTTATTAGACTCAGAACAGTACATTAGCCTCAACTGATGATCTCAAACACAACTAACTTCTGGCAGTTCACCTGGAAGCAAAGCAATGTTGTTTTTCTTTACAATACAGATACATGTACTTTCAAATAGTCTGAGCACTAATTTGCTAAGTGCCGATGCTGTTGTTTTACAAAAGCATGTACTGATATCCAAACTGACTCAACAAACATTTGCTCCTAGTGTAATGAATGGCAGCACTCCCAAAATATAGCGAAACATAAGCTAAATGATACAAAAAGGCATTAATCGTACATGTTCCCATTACGACGTCATCAGCGACTACTGGACGTCGTCTCGTAAGTTATATGTCAACGAACACTCGTATGATACGACAGAAAGTGGAATGAACACGCACAATCGGCTGTAAGGAAGCGAAAAACTAGATGTTTCAGAAAACGATACTTGAGAAAGTGCTGCATGCACGATTGCTTGGTAAGTGAACTACTTAAATAACAGGCCACTCTGGAAGCATTTTAAGTTGAGCTATAAGCGCACGAGGACACAACGGTTAACATTAACACGGCATCCCACCCCCTGGAGAATTCTCAGGAGGCACTAGTCGCCAGCTACACAGGTCACTGCCCCACGGTCAACCAGTCTTTCTTAGAGGAGCCCCAACTGTGTGCCGGTCGATGAAGTCACAATACAAATGCGGTTTCCTATACTGTAGGGCCACCAGCAAAGTTTTTTTGAATGTAGAAGGATGGGAAAGGCTGTTTTAGCAAGGTCCAGAAAGACGCTTTAGTGAACAGAATGTAGAAAGCAAGGCTTTCTCTGAGCTAAACGGCCCGCCGGAATGAGATCCCGTAGTCTTGGAAGTCGAGGGATGCCACCGAACACAGGCACTGCAAAAACAGAATGTTTACACAATGAAAGAGCCACCAGATTTCGGTAACGTAAATAGATTAGAAGTTACAGAGGGAGAGTGAGAGAGAGGGGGGGGGGGGAGAGAGATAGAGAGAGAGAGAGACTCGACTGTGCTGCCTAGGAATCACCTCAGTGGCCGCAGAGAGAGAGAGACAGAAAGAGAGAGCAGCACACGTCTTTCCAGCGCAAAGAGTGGAGAGTGTTATTGGATAACTGCCTGAAATCAGAGTCAGAGAGGGAACCAGCTTCTTTTAAAGCATCTTCTTACTAGACGGCGCTCGGAATATTAATAGTTCAATCAATCACAATGATATGACAAACGAAAAAGCGAAAATGCGTGTGTTCCTTTTAGGAACCTGTAGCTAGAAAATCGCAAGATCGCATACGCGAACAATGACTAAATTTGCAGCCGCTTCAGTTGGGGTTGGGTTGTTTGGGGGAAGAGACGAAACAGCGAGGTCATCGGAACCATCGGATTAGGGAAGGACGGGGAAGAAAGTCGGCCGTGCCCTTTCGAAGGAATCATCCCGGCATTTGCCAGGAGCGATTTAGGGAAATCACGGAAAACCTAAATCAGGATGGCCGGACGCGGGACTGAACCGTCGTCCTCCCGAATGCTAGTCCAGTGCCGCTTCAGTCTCCACATGCAGATTAACATTGTGACTTTTATCTGTGAGAGTGAGATGAATTGTAGGGACAATCAAGCCATTTCTTTTGAATTTCGGTAATTTTAAGCTTCATTCTGAGAACTTGCTTGCAGATCTTACGACCAGTATGATCTGAATTCGTACATAGCTGCAAAAGTATACCCTTTCAGTGCTAACATTTGTACAATCACGATAGGAATTCGCGATTATAATTGTCTTTTACTGTTAGGTTTTCATTATAATCAGACTCCAGTTCCCTTAACCAGCCTTTCCAAGGCATTAGTTCCGATCTGTTAATCTTTGCCAGGTGTTTTCTCGTGTATTTTCAATGTAATAAACTGGATTGATAGTTATTCTTGTTTAATTTTGTAGCTAACAAGTTCCTTATACATTATTTTGAAGAGCAAAGTTTGTGTCAGATTAACAGGGCCACTTTACATATCTCTAGTCCAAACACAACTCATGCACGCTTGCAATGTGTCATCGCTGTTTGTGAAAAGTAAAATATTCAGGATGTCTTGGTTTTGTGTGTTTGATCTAAGTAAAACCTTTTTGATGGCGACTGGGCTGTCCTCTGCCAACGTCACTACTGGATTTCATTATTGGGAGGTATGTGCTTAGGACACAATTCTACGTCTATAAATATAATATTTCGAAACCAGATCCTGTACTTCCGTTTCAAGTAGCATCCCACTTTCCCTTTCGCGACAAAATGTGCCCAATCCTTTGTCATATAAATATGATCCACTTTCTTCAGGCACCACTAGGAATCTGAACTGTGAACAATGTGCTGTTCTTGGGTATTAGTACCGCTTCATTCTTTGTATCCGACGTTTCAGCTTCCATCCCGTGGCCTTCTTCTGAAAATTAACTACGCGCTGTGTACCCTGAAGAAATGTCGAATCGGAAGATTTTGCAAGAATAATGTGGTAGAAATACGCAAGAATTTTTGACCTCATGAACAAATACCACAAAACTCCTACGATCTCATATGTACAATATGCTCACTGGCTACAAATTCTGATCCAGTATCCAACAAAAAAGTCCAAATCTCTCAGTTTGAGGACTGAAAGCCGTGACTCGAGCCACTATCAGCCCTTTCCACATTTGTCAGTCGTTCAGTGGGTGTAGTAGCTGCACCTAGTAGGTTTTCTCTTTGCGAATCCGACTATAATTCAAATGGCGTTGTAGCGTCTTCTGGAAACAGATCATACGCACAAGTATGCCATATTCCACCATCAAAGTTGTGTTTTTGGGATAGCGACTTATATACAGTGTGATATTTTTCCACCGTGTACAAATTCTAGACATTGATCGAAGAGAGGATACAGAACAATAAAGGCCTAATCCATGCTAGAGACCATTTATTCAATCATACAGATACTACGGTCAAATACGCACTGTACCATTCAGCCACAGCTACAGTATTGATGGTTTCCTCCCAGAGATTGGTACTGTTCCGTATACGTTATGACATAGCGCCCTCTCCTGCCACAGTAATTGGTAATGTTGTGTGCGATTCACTTGCCTTGCTGACTCACCTTGTAGTGGATGTGACACAGCATTGCACACAATGGTTCCGTATTCGAAGCGAGAGCTTGCCGACGAAAAGGCAAATGGCAACGGGCGGCGGGCAACAAGGTTGTATCAGAAGACCTATCCCCGGCGACAACAAACACAGCATTCAATGTTTGCAACATTGTTTCGCCGTTTGTCTGAGACAGAGTCGCTTCGGGTAGCAGGAGATCATGAAGGACGTACCCGAAATCTTCGGCCACCGGACTTGGAGGAAAATGAGATTAACACTGAGGAAGGCGACCTTCGTGTCAGTACCAGGCAGTTGGTCCGCCAGTACAGGGTAAGCCAGATGACCGTGTGGAACGTTCCCCATGACAATTGTTACTACCCTTATCACTTACAGCGTGTGCGTAGCTTACTAGCGACAGACTTTCCATATGGGGAGAATTTTTGTCACTGGTTTCTTAACCAGGCAACCACGATCCCGGAATTTGTGTCATCCATCCTATTCACAAATGATGCCACCTTTATGCGTAGTGGTATCTTCAGCTTTCATAACAGTCACCTGTGGGATAGTATGCAGAACACCCGTGGTATGGTGACAACAATCATCAGCATCAAAAAAATGGCTCTGAGCACTATGGGACTTAACTACTGAGGTCATCAGTCCCCTAGAACTTAGAACTACTTAAACCTAACTAACCTAAGGACGTCACACACATCCATGCCCGAGGCAGGATTC
Organism: Schistocerca americana; assembly: GCF_021461395.2. Taxonomy (NCBI): domain Eukaryota; kingdom Metazoa; phylum Arthropoda; class Insecta; order Orthoptera; family Acrididae; genus Schistocerca; species Schistocerca americana. The sequence continues at coordinate 423,637,628 of NC_060130.1, read as the reverse complement.
GAACCTGCGACCGTAGCGGTCACGCGGTTCCAAACTGACGCGCTTAGAACCGCACGGCCACACCGGCCGGCCATCAGCATCGATGCAGCCGGAATGTGTGGGCCGGTATAACTGGCGACCGTATTTTGGGACCAGTATTCCTTCTACGTCGCCTAACAGGCCGTAACTATCGGCTCTTCTTGCGGGTCACTTTGGCTTCCCTGTGGGAAGAAATGTCATTGATTATTCGAAGCCGGTCTCTGTGGCCGAGCGGTTCTAGGCGCTTCAGTCTAGAACCGCGTGACCGCCACGGTCGCAGGTTCGAATCCTGCCTCAGGCATGGATGTGTGTGATGTCCTTAGTTTAGTTAGGTTTAAGTAGTTCTGAGTTCTTGGGGACTGATGACCTCAGATGTCAGCCGGCCGAAGTGGCCGTGCGGTTAAAGGCGCTGCAGTCTGGAACCGCAAGACCGCTACGGTCGCAGGTTCGAATCCTGCCTCGGGCATGGATGTTTGTGATGTCCTTAGGTTAGTTAGGTTTAACTAGTTCTAAGTTCTAGGGGACTAATGACCTCAGCAGTTGAGTCCCATAGTGCTCAGAGCCATTTTGAACCTCAGATGTCAAGTCCCATAGTGCTCAGAGCCATTTGAACCTTTTTTTTTTTTTTTTTTTTTTTTTTTTTTTTTTTTTTTTTTTTTTTTTTTTTTAAACCCAATGGTTCGCTTTGTTGACATGACATCGGTGTGGTTTGACAGTCGGAGAAAATTAGCTTTAATGGTCAAATCGAATAAATAAATTAGCACTCCGTCTTCAGGCCACAAGTGGCCCATCGGGACCATCCGACCGCCGTGTCATCCTCAGATGAGGATGCGGATAAGAGGAGCGTGGGGTCAGCACACCGTTCCCCCGGTCGATATGATGGTTTTCTTTGACCGGAGCCGCTACTATTCGGTCGAGCAACTCCTCAATTGGCATCACGAGGCTGAGTGCACCCCGAAAAATGGCAACAGCGCATGGCGGCTGGATGGTCACCCATCCAAGCGCCGGCCACGCCCGACACTGCTTAACCTCGGTGATCGCACGGGAACCGGTGTATCCACTGCGGCAAGGCCGTTGCGAACAATTAAGTTAGGGAGCTTTTAAATTAAGCAACTGATGTGCCCGTGCTCGATATCAATCAGCTTGTTGTCTCGCCAGCAACATGAATGAGTATTCAGCTCATCTGAATTAATTTTATATCACTCAGCATTTGTTTCTGGCACTGGTAACGGCAGTCCTTGTGGCTATGTTTTGTCTGCCCACTACGGCCGCAAGTGGCTGGAGAAAAACCGTAGTGGCTAAAGTCATCAGAAGCACTGAGCAATAGGAAGCGAAATTGTCAAGGAGACCTGTGCACATTTTACTCGTAATAAAGCTATTGAAGCAAAGAAAGGTACCTATACAGTTACGCACATTTGTCTGATGTCTCACATACATGCCGCGCTGGGTAGCCGTGCGGTCTAGGGCGCCTTGTCACGGTTCGCGCGGCTTCCCTCGTCGGAGATTCGAGTCCTTCCTCGGGCACGGATGTGTGTGTTGTCCTTAGCGTTAGTTAATTTAAGTTAGATTAAGTAGTGCGTAAGCTTAGGGACCGATGACCTCAGCAGTTTTGTTCCATAAGACCTTACCACAAATTTCCAAATTTCACATACAATATAAGTATTGCAACACTTCCCTCGAATATACCCACATTTTTCAAATCCAACATGTGTTTCTTTGAATTATCTCTAATGCGTATCTTCAGGCATTTAATGTAAAAATATGTCCAATATGCGTATAGAAAATACAGTCGATTCCAGCGGTTTCGAATGATGTCGAGGCAAACAGCTTATTTGCCAGTGGTGTTGTAGTAACTAGTGCAGAAGAGCCTGTAGCTGTAAGGGGGACATTTCTTCGGTTGAAAGGGATTAAACGCGTACAGTAGGTCGTCTGTAGCGTCGCGATCCGTGGAATTCCACCGCGTGAAACATTCATTCCCTACCGGAATTTTCAAGCACGATAGTACATTTTGGTAAGTATTTTCATGCGCTTACTGCGTTAGGAAACACGTAACTACGGTGATGGAAATGGAAATGAGCGTTTGGCGTCATTGGCCGGGAGGCCCCTCGCGGGGCAGGTCCGGCCGCCATATCGCAGGTCTTATTACATTCGGCGCCACATTGGGCGACCTGCACGCCGGATGGGGATGAAATGATGATGAACACAACACAACACCCAGTCCCCGAGCGGCGAAAATCTCCGACCCAGCCGGGAATCGAACCCGGGCCCAGAGGACGGCAATCCGTCACGCTGACCACTCAGCTACTGGGGCGGACACTACGGTGATAAGATTACACTCAGGTGACAAAGGTCATGCGATAGCAATATCACATGTACAGATGGTGTTAGTATCGCATACACAAGGTATAAAAGGCCAGTGTAATGGCGGAGCTGTCATTTGTACTCACGTGATTTCATGTACAAAGGTTTGCGACGAGATTAAGGTCGCAAATCGGGAATTAATAGACTTTGAAAGCGGAATGGTTGTGGGAGCTAGACACATGGGACATTCGGTTTCGGAAATCGTTAGGGGTTTCAGTATTCCGACATCCAGAGTCAAGAGTGTGCCGAAAGTTTTCACGCATCACCTCTCAGGACGGACAAAACAGTGGCCGACGGCCTCCACTTAACGACCGAGACCAGCGGCGTTTGTGTAGAGTTGTCAGTACTAATGGTCAAGAAATACTGTATGAAATAATTGCAGAAAGGCCGGCCGGAGTGGCCGTGCGGTTCTGGGCGCTACGGTCTGGAACCGCGAGACCGCTACGGTCGTAGGTTCGAATCCTGCCTCGGGCATGGATGTGTGCGATGTCCTTAGGTTAGTTAGGTTTAAGTAGTTCTAAGTTCTAGGGGACTGATGACCTCAGCAGTTGAGTGCCATAGTGCTCAGAGCCATTTGAACCATTTAACTGCAGAAATCAATGCGGCACATACGACGAACGTATTCGTTAGGACAGTGCTGCGAAATTTGACATTAATGGACTATGGCAGCAGACCACCGACACGAGTGCGTTTGCTAACAGCACGACATAAACTTCGGCGCATTTCCTGTTCTCGTGACCGTATAGGTTGGACCCTATACGATTGGATAACCGTGGCCTGGTCAACTGAGTCCAGATTTCAGTTGGTAAGAGCTGATAGTAGTTTTCGAGTGTGGCGCAGACACCATGAGGCCAGGGACTCAAGTTGTTAACAAGGCACTGTTCAAGCTCGTGGTGGCCCCATAATGATGTGGGCTGTGTTTACATCGAATGAACTGGGTCCCCTGGTCCAATTGAACAGCGAATTGGTTATATTCGGCTACTTCGAGATCGTTTGCAGCTGTACATAGACTTCACTTTTATGGATGACAAAGTACCATTTCACCGTGCTACAATTGTTCGCGAATGATTTGAAGTTGAGGAAATGATTTGGCCACCTAGATCGCCCGATATGAATCCCATCGAACATTTACGGGACATAATCGAGAGGTCAGTTCGTGCGCAAAATCCTGCAGTGGTAACACTTTCTGGCCGAGCGGTTCTAGGTGCTTCAGTCCGGAACCGCGCTGCTGCTACGGTCGCAGGTTCGAATCCTGCCTCGGGCATGGCTGTGTGTGATGTCCTTATGTTAGTTATGTTTCAGTAGTTCTAACTGTAGGGGACTAATGACCTCAAGTGTTAAGTCCCATAGTGCTTAGAGCCATTTTTTGGCAATACTTTCTCAGTTACGGGTGGCTATATAGGCAGCAATGCTCAATGTTTCCGCAGGGAACTTGAAAGGAATTGTTGAGTCCATGCCACGTCGAGTTGCTGCTCTACGATGGACAAAAGGATGTCCGACATGATATTAGGAGGTACACAACAAGTTTTCTCACCTCGGTGTATTAGGACGAAACAACAAACCTTCACGAATGATTTCTAGCTTCGTTGAGTAAACAGAACTTAAAATAACGTATTCGTTTCTTGGCACATACTGCCAAACAGCATACTTTTAGCGAGTTCAGCACACATTTAAGATTGCCCTCAGCTAGCAGACAGATATAAAAACTCCTTGTTAGAGCCTGTTCTCTGCAAGTTCCTTGCAATGTAACTCAAACAGTTCTCGTAAATGCCGTGAAACGTAACTTCAGATGAAGTACCGCAAGTCAACGTGCAGTCATTCGTTAGTTACTGAAGTGATGGAGACGAACGTGGCAGTTAAGCATAAACCATATTTTCAAACTGTCCGTAATTTAGGCTTCGAGAAGGTCCGCAAAACAGCTACTAGTTTGTGCAGCGACGCTCACTTGTACACGGAGACAGCATATCCCTTCTTTCTCCTTCGTCTGCCTGTGATACACCCGCCACCAATGCAATGTTCCGTTCTGAAGAAGAAGAAGAAGAAGAAGAAGTAGAGAAAGATAGTATTGTGGATGAACTGTTGGGGTAAGATAATGTTCGACAACGTCGATGAAGGATACAAAAGTTGATTTATCTATGATAACGGTGGTTACTTGAAAAGTAGAGTAACGTGTCATTTTTAACTTTATTTACGCCAAAGCAATTTCACGTTTTCACACGTCTTTCGCATCAGCATAATATAATTATGTATTCATTTCCTTAGCTACCACTTTTTTTAAGTCGTATATTTAGGTGTAATTTACAGCCAGATGCACTTTCCTTTATTCAGTGCCCTGTGGGTTCTTCTTTCGGTATTATGAACATATAATACACACCTTTATATCCAATGGTATGTTGTTACAGCGCAACATTCATAATGTGGCTGACTTACGCGTTCGTAATTTCCGACGTAAACAAATGCAAAAATCAGCCATAATGAGAATTCCGGGCATATATTTATGGGGGATTAGCTCTTTGTCTATATGTGAGTACTTAATAAGTTTGTAGGAGTGTCTCTGATACCCCCTACAGTGAAAAAAATTGTGCTTTACGCAAAAATAAATGCAGTCTGTAGGTAAAGGCAAGGAGCAAGTCATCGTCATTCATACGTTCTGAATTTAGTTCATACATCATATTTCGACACAGAATACTCCAGGAACGTAATTAGATACGATTTAAAATTATGTAAGTCAACAAAGAGAGCTTTTACAGAAATTATGTTTTGCAATGTTTCTTCCTACGAAGTGAAAGCAACTTTATTTGGTGAATGATAATTTTACGCCACTTTGACGTTTATAGATACGATACCCTTGTAGACTATTCAATACGTGTATATTTTCATTAACATCTACAATATTTTTAGTAGGCTGAGAGGTGTTAGTTTGCCTTTTATGAATGTCCATTCGTTATTGTTCAAAACAAAAATCCTTGCGCTTTATGTATGTCGATGACCATATCATATAATGAGGTGCATTATAGCAGCTGTCACAGGAATAGCCCTCTGAGTAGTCGTGGGAAGCATAATATTTTAGATGTAGAAGTCTGCTCTATCACCCTGAATTTAATTTTACTTTTCAGAAGTTTTGGCATCCAAATGAATTTCCTGCGTACTTTCTTTTCCTTGGCCAGCTATTGTCTTTAGAAAGGTCTCATTATTGGCGGATTTAATATTTCCAGCGATATTCGAGATTTTCTAGAAACCACTTAAAACTTTAAGAGTTACGCAGGTTAATTTAACCGTGAGCACGTTCAGCAGAATTGCTGAGAACTGATTTCAGTAAGTCGGCCGGAATGCAGAAGTCATCTCGCACTTCCTCCGCGAGCTTCGACAAACTTGCAGCGCTTTCAATTCACAGAGAGAACATGCACATTCATTATGGCATTTCTCCCCACAAGAGAGTCACTCTGCTCGGAAATAAGTTCTCGCTTTTTGGCTTTGTCAAGCCAGCTGTCTAAATATACATATCCTTACAGAAAAGAAACTAAACTGCCCACACTACTGAGGAACTATTTGTCGTGGCGTGTTAATAAGAGACAGTTTTCTGACCACGAACTATGTCCTTACACTGTGAAGAGTTTCACCAAATCCAATCATTCCGGGTATAGTGGAAGAACATTGCACTCTAGACTTGCATTTGCTCTACATCGGAACGCAAAAACAGGCCTTTCCGCGTAGTCTCAGTGGAAATTACATGCACAAATCTTTTGAACGGAAGAAGGAATTAATATAGATGTGTCTGTGGACTGAAATTGGTTTCACTCTCGAAGCTTGATCTGAAGAGCACTACTACAGACAACGTTTCATTTTCTGCTACTAAGTTCATCGATTTTTATGAAAGTGTAGAAACGCAATGTCGGAAAAATAATCACTCACATGTTGTGACAAATAATTCCATGAACACGCGAGAAACCTTTATGCTTTTTTTTTTTAAGTACTTTGATTACGTAAGTCGTTCTGAGGATCCTGGTAACTCCTTCACTTGCTGATCGTTGCAGCTTGCCCGAAAAATATCATTACTAGGAAAGATAATATTTAAATATTTCTTTGCTTTGCCCTTCAAGACATCTTCTTCAAAACATCGCGTTACAAGGAATGAACCTTTAATTCTGTTAAATATGTGACTGCACCAAAGAAAAATCAAGCTTGTTTGTGATGTACTTCAACAAAAGGAAAATGTTTTGCCTATGCAAGAGAACACGAGGTCTTGCGAATCAAATTAAACGTCGACTCGAATAAATAAATCTACTAAATCATCCTTACAACCAGAGCCTAATATCCAATGTGGAATGAAACACTAGAGAAGCGAGGAAACGATGAGGAGAGGGCCATGTATTCTTGAAGCATGTTTATTCCTGCGCAACTGAATTAGGGATAGCTGGTGTATTGGAAAGAGCGCACTCAGAAGTCCATAGCAAACGCAAGAGCTTGACGAACCTTGTGACTGGGATGTTGTTAAATCTTATACTATTGTGTTACGTGGGGGACGTTTCACGCCGCGTGGGATTAGCCGAGTGGTAGCGCGGATTTTATTTCTTTTTGCTTTTCCTTTTTCCTTTCTTTTTCTTTACCCAGAATTTATATTTCTTTTCTCTTTCGCATATGTGTTCCCATAATTTCATGCTATTAGTGAATATTACAAAAACACATGCAAATAAATAAATAACAACGCCTTCCACTACTGTTGATTCCTGTTTCTCCCACTTCCCTAAGCACCACAGGCTCGGTGGTAGTGAAGGGGACACTGTGGCCAGGCCTCAGGTTTCGACCCCTGCCCACTTTGCCCCCAGAGCCCCCACCGGTCAAAAAAAAAAAAAATGGTTCCAGGCGCAAAAAAAAGTTGGTAGAGCACTTAAAAAAAAGTTGGAAAAAAAAGACGGATAGAGCGTCTGCCATATAAGAAAAAAAGGCGGTCTAAGGCGCTGCAGTCATGGACTGTGCGGCTGGTCCCGGCGGAGGTTCGAGTCCTCCCTCGGGCAAGGGTGTGTGTGTTTGTCCTTAGGATAATTTAGGTTAAGTAGTGTGTACGCTTAGGGACTGATGACCTTAGGAGTTAAGTCCCATAATATTCCACACACATTTGAACTTTTTTTTTTTTTTTAGACGTTTCACGTGTCGCCGTATCAACTGTGCATGGATTAAGTTGTCCCTAGAGTCAATTGCAGTGGGCAATGACTTGCTAGTAGTGCAGATAACAGGGGTTGCCGTTTACTATCACTGTCGATAGAGGGAGCTCAAAGCAGAAAATCACTTGGAATTCCAATGTCAGTCAACAATAACCAGAGAGCAGACGGATACTCTTGCTCGCTATGTGGTACAGAAACCATCGCCCCACATGTGTACGTCTACTCACAGCTCATCACAGGGCACAGCACCATAGGACACTTGAAGCATTAAGAAAGGTCCCCTGAATTGACGGGTCCTTTACACGACATGAAAAAATACGAGTATGTCGAAAACAACACGAGTCGCCTGCTTGCGAAATGGGCACCGTTCAGGCTGGTGGTGGAGACATATAAGGGGTGAAGTGAGGCTCCTAATTCGTCCATCACCTTGTCGATACAGAAACCTATGGCGAAATTGCATGCATCCGTTTGTTCATCCGCAGGACCACCCTGGTGATTTTTACGCTCGCACCCGATTTATGTTAGAACGGTCTGTGGAGCACTTAACGGTAATTCTCGTGTAGCCCTAAGTCACCGGACCCAGTGTTCTTGAGCATATCTCTGAAAGAAGAGCATAGCGTTCGCGATTAACAATACTGTTTCAGTTTTTAGACACCGGATAGATAGTCGATCTGAATACGTGATTCGCGCAGGCAGTTCTGTCTGCAAGCGTCTTATGGACAGTTCATAGCTTCTACGAAACTAATTATCCTGATGCTGTGTTTACGCCAGTTTCTCCACAATGTTCGTGCCTCTGCAGCTTGATCTCTGCTGGATGTGGAATAAAGGAGGAAGGCAGTAGTAGTCTGCTGCTGAGAATCAGATAGTCACTGAAACCTTCACTGCTTAGTTGAAATAGCACAGACCACAAGTGGTAGGTGTCCGGGTTCGAGTCCCAGCTCAGCATACTAACACCGAATATCGTGTAACTTTCGATGGAGATAAAAATACTTAACTCTATTGAGAAGACACGGTTAAGATCAAATCAGCATAAAGTGTTGCAGCAAGTGTTTAAACACAGTCAATGAATTCGGAGTCTAGTGTAATGGCAAAATAAGACCACAGTTGTCCCATGGTGGAGGGACGTATCACCAGCTAGTTAGTCATAGTTCCACATGTATTTAACTTTCACTTTTCGCAATTTAGTCATACATTTTGTTAAGATTAACACAGGAAGAGGTACGACCATTTATGGTTAGATTTTGCTATGTTAAAGGCTAAAGGTAAGTATGCTGTAAACCGTGTATCACACAACATTTTCAGAAGACTATCTAGTGGGAGCGCGTGCTCAACAGACCGGCAACCAACGTCAGTTTAAAAAAGGACTACGCGGACTTCGCCTGGCCTCTTGATTCTGAACATCGTAGAGGATGAGGCTTAGGGGCTCGTTTCGCTATTCGTTCAAAACGCCACCGACACCTGCCGTTTAGGTTCCTAACTATCTAATATTAACTTCCATCTTTTACACTTGAGGTTCACTTCATAATGTTTGGGTAATTAGTTTGCTGTCGTAAAACAGAGCAACCAGAAGAACGTCCTTTACACGTAACTAAATGTCTCTGAAAAGGAAAATTTATGGTCATTGTGTATCACCAGTTTTAACTTGTGGCAATGGTACATGGAATTTTAATCTGGAAATCAATCAAAAACTGTGGGTGTCTTAGCGAGCGATGGAGAAAGCGTGTTGGGAATTATTAAGAGAGTCATAAAAAGGAATGGATAGATCGGGGAATGGGCTGGAGTGGACGATATAACAGTGACTGTAGTGAAAAAGAAATGGAGGTGGCGGACATATGTATCCAAGCTGATGATAGATGGAAAAGGAATTCTTTGCTGGATTTAAGTGATAACAAACGACAGAAACGACGGCGTAATGGACTTTGGATGTTTGACTTTAGAGAACAAATAACAACTTTGATGGGTAATAGAATGTTTGTGTATGACTTTAGACAATAAACAGGAACGACTTAGATTCGTAATGGAATGACGATGTATGACTTTAGAGAACATACGGGAACAACTTGGATGCGTCTAGCTGAAGGTGGTAATGCTTGGCAAAATCTAGAGGAAGTCTCTCTCATGCGTTGGATGTCAAGTGACTGATGAAAATGATGATAATGAATAGGAATCCATCATTCGATCTCTGAACATATCTGTTATCATTTCGCAGTAACCTTATAGCAAACCAGACTGAAACACAGGACGTGCACACGAAGCCTGCGAGAAATAGTGTCGCCTGCGTCCAACTTAAAACCCTTTATAATGTACACGTTTGAGCTGGTACAAAGTTTCTTCCGGACGCCAAGATGCGTGATGTGACATGTCAGTATAAATTTAGTGGCTCGAAACGTCAGCTGGCCCTGCAAAGTAGTCTGTTGTCAATAAAATAAGGAAAGATCTCATCTACTATTAGGTCATTAGAGACGGAGCACAAATTTAGTTTGAGAAAGAACAGGGACTGTATTTGACCGTGTGCTTTTCGAAGAAACGATGCCAGCATTTTCGTTAAACGATCTACGGAATCCACAAAAACCTCGGTCTGGGTGGCCAGACGGGGATTCGAAAAGTAGTCCTCCCGAATGTGAGTCCAGCATCTTAAAAACTGTTCCACCTCTCTCTGTTTTTGTGATCAAAGAAGAACCCAATGATTCTCCTTCCATAAATGGTCGAAAAACTTCTGTGTAGTCTATGTAGACTCTCCGTGATTACGTACTTGTTCTTGTCGTTAGTCAAATACACTGACTACCAAAAAAAGTGAAGCACCCAAAAGACATGGTCCGATGCCAATGTAATTTCTTACACGTACACACAGTAAGTGGGTATGTAATTGATTAGAGTTGAAATTCTTTGTGACAGGTAGAACAGTACTGTATCTGTTTAGGCTACATAAGGGGTGTAAAGAGCGCCAGATGTTGAGTGATCACTAGGAACATGGAGGTGCCGCATACAGGCGTGAGACACTGACAATGTTATCAACTCCTGACAGAGTGTGAAAGTCGCCTCATTGCAGGTTTTTATTTGGCCCACTGGTTCAAGATCCAGATTTGTGGGAAATTGAACGTGACAGTGACACGATGTTGGACTGTGTGGGAACGTGCGGCCGCTCATATTCGAAGTCAGGATTCTGGACGACCACGTCTGACCACCACAAAGGAGTATCGTCGTATTGTGCACCAAGCACAAAGTAACCTCTTCAAATCTGCACCTACAACCAGAGAACAAGTAATGGTGTCTCTACAGCATTCTATGCCATCCCGCATTATCGGCCGGTATAGGGAATTACCGTCTCATGCGTCGGCTACCGTTTCCACATCACATTTTGTTACGTTTGGAGTGTTGCTGCGACTACCAAACATGGACTGCTGATGAATAGCGTCGCATTGTATTCAGTGATGAATCGCTGTTCGGCACTACTCCGATGACCATCGCCAGACAGTATGGTGGCGACCTGTGAAGAGATCCCATTCCTCCAGTGTTTTACAGAGTATTACTCTTAGCATCATGGTGTGCGGAGCCAACGGGTTTCACATCAGGTCATGGCTGACAGTGACTGGGGAAACTCTGACGGCACAACGCTACGTCACCCTATATCCTCACGTGTTACCTCTCAGGCAACGGTAGCGTGGTGCCATTCCTCAACAGGACGATGCTTGTCCACACGTGACACATGTATCTATGAACTGTCTGCGTGATGTTGAGGTACCCCCATGGCCAGCATGATCCCAAGATCTGTTGTGGGTCATTTCGCCTCAGGAGACGAAACAATGGCTTTATGACAACGCCCCCATCGAATCAGTGCGTATATCCAGGCCAAAGTAGCTTCATACTCCTAAGCACCGAAAGAGGTGACGCGGTGGTTAACGCAATGGACTCGCATTCGGGAGGACGACGGTTGAAACCTGCGTCCGACCATCCTGATTTAGGTTTTCCGTGATTTAGATAAATCGCTTCAGGTAAATACCGGGATGGTTCCTATGAAAGGCCACGGACGACTTCCTTCCCCATCATTCCCTAATCCGACGGGACCGATGACCTCCCTGTTTTGTCCCCTCACCCAAGTCAAGTAGCCATACTTCTAAGTTGTTTGTAAATTTGACTAGATATTGTAATCACTGAAATAACATCACGTTCCCTCTCAAACAGCAAAGTTTCCTTATGTTTCCTTTTCCTCTTCTGCGCGCTTCGGCAGACAGCGTAGTCTCTCATAGAAGGAAACTGCCTCCGATGCAAAGGTCACAAACTACACTCTCTACGGTGGCATAGGAGGACTCCACCTGAAATATCGGTGCTGAAAGAAATTTCATCCCTGTAATGTTACCGCGCATTGGAGTGTTGGTGTGGCTATTACTGTGGCACTCTTGAAGATGATTCATTCGTCGGTATAATCGCGCGACGTGACACAGATGTAAGTGTGGAACGAGCGGAGTTCTACAGTTTTGCTTTCAATTTTTCGGTGTTTATGTGAAATACTTCATGGGAACAACAGAATATTTCTTTTATGGGCCACGGCCAGTTCTTTTCCCTAGGCATAACCATAGTGGCAGTGCTCCGTTTGCAATTATTTCAATGCCGACAAAAAAACGCTAACATTGATTTATTTTACACATATGTCGGTACCGGACTATAAACCTACCTCCTCTAACCAAACAGACAAGGAAATATGCTAATCCAAGTGAATTAAGAATTCAGTTAGTTATATCCTCGGGGTTTCGAGCCCAGGAAAGCCATATTAATGTTTCTTCTGTAAGTAGAAGAAACAATAATGACTTTCCTAGGTTCGAAACCATGGTATGAATCTTATACAAGAGGCAGTCAAATGGAAACGAGCCAGAGGGAAGAAAAGTATGTCTGATCTTTATTTAAAATCCTTGTCAAGTGTTCGTAAAGCTATTCGCGGACAAAAAAGGAAATTCGGCATCCTCGAGGGAATAGTAGCACTGTTGTTAAAATTCGTTATATGTATTAACGACTTAGCAAGTACCCTTACTTAGAATTTTCGCCCGCATCTCGTGGTCGTGCGGTAGCGTTCTCGCTTCCCACGCCCGGGTTCCCGGGTTCGATTCCCGGCGGGGTCAGGGATTTTCTCTGCTTCGTGATGGCTGGGTGTTGTGTGCTGTCCTTAGGTTGGTTAGGTTTAAGTAGTTCTAAGTTCTAGGGGACTGATAACCATAGCTGTTAAGTCCCACAGTGCTCACAGCCATTTGAACCATTTAGAATTTTCTCAGACTTAATAGTCGACGCCACTGTCATAACGAAGAGGTAGTCTCCTACAAAAATTATACAAATATTCTGCTACATGTGAACAATTTATCAAAGTACTTAAGTGGGGGGTGGGGGTAGAGAATTGATTTCTTTGAAAATGATATGCACCTCCAATAATTGAGATTTTCTCTTAGTCGTGTGCATCTAATTGTGCCAGTGTGTTCCGTCTATTTATGCGGAACACAAATTGGCATTGCATTACTTTTCTCTCCCAATATTTTGCAGTACTTTTGTGCAATCAACATCAGGTTCTTATGCAAATGAAATCTAAAACTACGAGATGTTTTATGCTAATATTTGCGAATGAAAATTGGATCTGAAATTTTTTTATCTGTTGCAGACATTTACGGTAATTACCGGTCGAACATGCGTTGGAAGACCTTCATTACTAGTCAGATACCTTGTCACTTGCAACAAGGTAGGTTTTCTGTTTGCTGTAATTTCGCTGTGTGTGGAAATATTTCACGAGCGTATTTCGTGAGCGTTTATAGCTCGTTTCAGGGTTTCTGTCCTCGAGTACATGTTCCTCCCGTGAAAATAGAGGCTCAAAAACCCTGTAAATTCTGTTTTTAGTAACAACATCCACAAGTACGCTAAGCACTGGACTTCAAACACAATGTTTATTCTCGTGCGGCGCTAGTGGCTGCAGCTTGCGATCGACTGTTCTCCTACGGCGTCTGGGCGCCATTTTTACTTCTGTGTCACCTCTTGCTCTCCTCTCTCTCTCTCTCTCTCTCTCTCTCTGTGTGTGTGTGTGTGTGTGTGTGTGTGTGTGTGGGTGGGTGGGTGTTCATCCTATCTCTTTTATTATCTATTTATGGCATATGTGTTGCATACCTCACTTAATGCTTTGAAATGGCCATTCGGATAACAGGATGAGTAAAGCACAATAGCTCAACATTTTGATATTCGTAAACAAATACCACGAAGTCGCGCGAGCACCGAGCTGTTCACAGACCATGGTGCCAAGAAGTTACCGAGAGTTCATAGTGTTGGAGAAAACCGGCTTTGCTAGTACCTTCTCCGATACGAAATTTGTGAGTTACAGAGGTTACATTCAAATTGCATGTGCTGTACGAGTATTACTCGATGTGACGAATCACACTGCAGAAGTTCAACCTGCCATTCAGCTGTGTGCATCACCAAAATTCAAACATATCTGTCAGCCACTACCATTTCCTTGCTACAGAGTGCGAGAACTCTTGTCTCTACTGAATTCATGTAATAGTTGTAGGGCTTAGTACTGTCGCAGGAAGACCACTATTGGACACTCTAAGCATCTAAAGTGGTTATGTGGAGAGATGAGCCGATAAATATTGATACACATCGGCATCAGCTAACGCGATATGTGTGCTTGTTCAAATGTGTGTGAAATCTTATGGGATTTAACTGCTAAGGCCATCAGTCCCTAAGCTTACACACTACTTAACCTAAATTATCCTAAAGACAAACACACACACCCATGCCCGAGGGAGGACTCGAACCTCCGCGGGGACAGTGTGTCTGATTGTAGGCCTACATCAACGCAGTTATGTACGAACGAAAAGACAGCTGTCTCGTGATGGCTGGGTGTTGTGTGATGTCCTTAGGTTAGTTAGGTTTACGTAGTTCTAAGTTCTAGGGGACTGATGACCATAGATGTTAAGTCCCATAGTGCTCAGAGCCATTTTTTTTAATTACTCTTATTTCTGTGAACGAAACTTTACATCAGTGAAAAAGCCAGACATCACCACGTTTGATCCTGAGATTAGCCTTGACATACAGACAGAAAAACGCGGTAAGGGACTTTATCCTAAGGAGGTCTGCCCCTCACCGATAGACGGCTAAGACGTTATTATCACAGCAACAAGAGACTTTATTTCATCATAGTTCAGCCAATTTGCAGGAAATATCTATAAATTTTACACACAAATCTTCCACGTCATTCACTCCACACATCAGTCAAAACTGTATGCAGACCCTTACAGCAGTTTCTGAGATTAGCCCGAACATATAGGCAGAAACCGCGATGGGGAACTTCATACAAATATAGAAGATAAATAGGAGATATAGAAGTTATATACATCGAACATAGAATATAGATTGGAGAAGATGCTATGAGATTTACTGTAAACAATTCCTTATGTGTACGTTCACAGAAGGACCAGGCAATATATTTGTCTCCACTCCATATACCTCGTGAAAACACCATGAACGCAGAATTAGAGAAATTCGAGTTCAAACGAAAGCCTATCAACAATCGTTCTATCTGCGAACTATTTGCGACTAGAATAGGAAAGAAGGGAAGTGACAGTTTTATACAATGTACCCTCAGCCACACGCCATAAGGCGGCTCGCAGAATATAGATGTAGGTATACACGGTCCTGTCACATTTATACGACCACGGCCTATCTTCGGCGTCAACATGTAGTAAACACTCCCAGATGTCAGGTGGAAGCGCTAGCATGAGGAGGATGCAGAAAACAGTGGAGTCATTGTAATGCGGAAACGGAACTTATCTGACGTCCAAAACCGCATGATCACTGGCTTCCGGGCCAAGGGTGAAAGCATTTCCGAAACAGCTTACTTTGTAAACCGTTCGCGTGCCACCGTGGTGAAAGTATACCGCGCATGGCAAAATTGTGCTATCCAAACGTGGTGCACCACGGGCCGTACAACGACGGCTGCAGAGATGTTTGCGGGAGCATTGGCGTGCAATCGTTGAGCAGCTGACCGCCACGATGAACCAAGGACTGCCAACAAGTCTCGTCAACGACCGCTCAGCGAACGTTGCTGCGGATGGGCCTCCCAGCAGGGGCCTTGTTCGTGCACCCATGCTGACTGCCGTTCATCGACGACGAAGGCTGGAATTTGCACGACAATATCGAAATTGGACGTCGAATGAGTGGTGACAGATAGCCTTTTCAGATGAATCACGTTTCATCCTCCACTGGACAGATGGTAACTGGTGTCAATGGCGTGAAACGTCAGAAAGCAAACAACTTGCAGCAATCGCCGGAAGGGTCCAGGTTGGAGTAAGGAGCGTTGTACTCAGGGAAATGTTTTCGTGGCATTTCTTGGGTGACCTAGGCATTCTGGAAGACGCAGCGGAGGAACAAACGTATGCATCTACCTTGGGCACCATATCTGCCCCAACATGCAGACTGTTTTCTCTCAACACAACATGTCACACAGCTCACGATGCATGTGCGTGGCTCGAAGAGCAATAGGATTAGTTTTCCGTACTCCCCTGGCCATCAAAGCTTCTGGATGTAAACTAAAACGAGAATCAGTAGGACCACCTCGATTGCCCTGAACGTGCCATGGATACTCAACCGAGAAATTTAGAGCAGCTGGTCACGGCAATGGAGCTGGCATGGCTGCACATCCCTGTCGGTGCTTTCCAGAACCTCATAGACTCTTTTCCTGCGCGTCTCGAAGCCGTTCGCGCTGCAAAAAGTGTTATTCATACTTCTGACAGGTGTTCACATTAATGTGACTGGTTAGCATAGATTTGATACATTTTGAATTTGTTTGCCTACGTCGATATGAAACGAAGGTTAAATTGTAATTAAAACAAATAGCAAGCTAGGATATTGGGAAACTATCGTTGGTCTATGAAAAACATTTCTTGCAATACACTTGTAACATCGTGGCCTGGAATACCGCTGGTGCTGATTCCCTATCAGGTCGACTGCCAGAGGAAACTGAGTGTACAGAATGAAGGCAGTGTGGATTGTCACACGCTGCAAAAACGTATTGTTGTTTCATCGCCCTCAGCCCACCCGCGCAGTGCGTGGCCTGTCAGTGGTAACACATTCGCTCTTCAGCTAGCGAGTTTTAAAACACATAAAAGTACGCTCTAAGACAAAGAAAAGACACATCACGAAGCAGTTATCCGAATGTGACGGAAGTCGGTAGTGGTAATGCACAGAAAAACAACTGATAACTATTTTGAAAATTGGATAATTTATTCGAGAAAAAGAGCTTCACAAATAGAGCAGGTCAATACCGAGTTGGTCCACCTCTGGCCCTTATGAAGGCAATTATTCGGCTTGGCGTTGATTGATAGAGTTGTTGGATGTCCTCCTAAGGGATATCGTGCCAAATTGTGTCCAACTGACGCGTTATATCGTCAAAATCCCGAGCTGATTGGAGGGCCCTGCTCATAATGTTCCAAACGTTCTAAGTTGGGCAGAGATCTGGCGACCTTGCTGTCCAAGGTAGGGTTTGGCTAGAATGAAAACGAGCAGAAACTCTTGCCATGTGCGGGCGGGCATTATCTCGCTGAAATGTAATCCCACGATGGCTTGCCATGATGGCCAACAAAACTGGGTGTAGAATATCGTCGACGTACCGCTATCCTGTAAGAGTGCCGCGGAAGACAACCAAACGGGTCCTGCTATGAAATGCAATGGAAACTCAGACCATCACTCCCGGTTGTCGGCCGTTGGCGGGCGACAGTTATGTTGGTATCCTACTGCTGTCTGGGACGACTGCAGACACGTTTTTTCTGGTCATCGGGGCCCGTTCCGAAGCAGAACTCATCACTGAAGACAATACTGCTCCAATCAATGAGATTCCAGACCGAAGACATGTCCGGAGACGCTTCGAAGAGCGGTGGCATACCAATGCGAATGTCGTCCACCATACGGCCCGACGACTAGGAGTGATGGTCTAAGATGCCATTCTATTTTATAGTGTGTTGTCTCATACGCGGCACCCCTTGCAGCATAGTGATTCGTGGACGATGTTCTACGCCTCGCTTTGGTGCCCTATATGGCAAGCCATCATGGGCTTACATTACACCAAGATAACGGTCGCCTGCACACGGTAAGAGTATCTGCTGCTTCTCTTTGCGATTGCCAAACCCTCCCTTGGCCAGCAAGTTCGCCAGATCTCTCATCAGTTAAGAACCTTAGGAGTATTATGGGCAGGACCCTATAACCAGCTCGGGATTTTGACGATCTAACTCGCCGCTGGACAGAATTTGGCATGATATCCCTCAGGAGGGCACCCAATCATTCCATAAATCGATGTCAGGCCGAATTGTGGTGTCACCGCCAGACACCACACTTGCTAGGTGGTAGCCTTTAAATCGGCAGCGGTCCGGTAGTATACGTCGGACCCGCGTGTCGCCACTATCAGTGATTGCAGACCGAGCGCCGCCACACGGCAGGTCTAGAGAGACTTCCTAGCACTCGCCCCAGTTGTACAGCCGACTTTGCTAGCGATGGTTCACTGACAAATTACGCTCTCATTTGCTGAGACGATAGTTAGCATAGCCTTCAGCTACGACATTTGCTACGACCTAGCAAGGCGCCATTATCATTTGCTATTTATCTTGTGATGCATGTACCGTCAGACCGATGTTCACCAATTATGGATTAAAGTTAAGTATCCCAGAAGCTACGTACCTTTTTTGCTAGACTCAATTCCTTTAACTGTTCCAGACCTCACGCCAGCCTGCGTGAGCTTAACGCGTGCCTTTCGGCTTCACCTCCTAGTGGCTTGGCTGTCTTGCCAAGTCACAACACGAATAACTGCTTGCATAAGGGTCAGACGTGGAAGAACGCGTTATTGACTTGCTCAGTTTATGAACCTCTGTCTCTTGAATAAATCATCCAATTCTGTGAAATTTTGATTATTTGTTTGTCCATACATCCACATCATGTCAACCGATTTCCGTCCTATTCGAATAATTCCTCGATTGTGCGTCGTTTCTTGTCGTAGAGTGTAATTTACAGTGAGTTAAATTACGTATAGTTTGTAGATCATATCGGAATGGCACTGAGCGTTACCTCTTCCACTTCTACATCGACGATTGAAGTGAGCCGGCCGAAGTGGCCGTGCGGTTAAAGGCGCTGCAGTCTGGAACCGCAAGACCGCTACGGTCGCAGGTTCGAATCCTGCCTCGGGCATGGATGTTTGTGATGTCCTTAGGTTAGTTAGGTTTAACTAGTTCTAAGTTCTAGGGGACTAATGACCTCAGCAGTTGAGTCCCATAGTGCTCAGAGCCATTTGAACCATTTTTGATTGAAGTGACCATGGTAGAATATAAGTGCTGTGCAAGTGTTTGGGTTTGTGACCAAGTTGTCATTTACTCTTTGCACGACATTTCGACTACTTCCCTTTTTCTCTTTGTAAGGCGCTGAGCTCAGGTTTCGTTGCTCTCTGTGCGAATTCCAGCCGAGCCGAACCGTCGACAGTTTGTTCGGAGTCCACACAGGGAGCACCGAAGTCTGCTTCGGCACCTGACGAAGGCAACTTGGGAAATTGTCGGAACAGCGTGAAAAGAGAAAATGACAATTCGGCTGCAAATTCAGAAAGGTTTAAGCCCCGAATTTCGCCGGGAAAACCCGAAGAACTACCATCCCGTATCGAGGTGTCGGGGGACGGCTGAAGGAAGAGATGTCGGGCGTTATTCGGCGGTGGGCGCAGTGCTGGTGCTATCGATTGTGGCCCAGCAGCCAGCAGCCAGCACTGCAGTGAGCGGCGCGTTTTTGCTGGCAGCTGCCGCTGGCCCGGCCTTATCAGAGGCAGCGCCGCTTTGTCTCGGCTCTTTTCAAAGGCGCTGCCGCCCGCCCTACAAAGTGCTCTCCTGCCAATCTGGGCCGCTTTCTTCATCTCTGCTTCGGCATCTCCCCGATTCCGGCAGCCAGGTAAGAGGCGCCCTTTTGTCCCCAATACGTTCTCTAGCTTCGAAATCGTTACCGAGTCCCGAATGCAAATAAAATATCTCCTCTGTGTAATGTCAAAAGGAACGCACCAAAAGAAGTAGTACATTCACATGAAGCCATTGACCTCTATTTATTTGTTCCCTTATGTTGTTACGCAATCATCTTGAATGTGTAATTGATTTGGCGATCTGTATCAGTAAATGTAGCAGGGTTGGAGTATAATTTGGAAATGGGAACATTATACAGTACTTGAAACTGCGGATTAAGGGGTCAAATATTAATTTTAACTTAATTCAACCTAGTGGATAACGTGGCGAAAGCCTTGAGGAATATTAGTTTGCAACGATCATAATAGTAAACTTGGAGAATTTGGCCTTTATACAGATGCGTAACAGCACTTATTTTTCCTGCAAGCTGAGTATGGCATAGGAAGTACTTAGTTTTCTTGAGTGGGAAGTCGATTGGGTTAGAGAGCGGCGTGATATTTTCTGGTACACTTCTTACGACCCACTTGCTTGGTGGCATGGTCTGAACAGACTGTCTCGTCTACGTTCTCTGTCTGGTCGATCATTAAAAGTCCTTAACGCAAATAAAATATTTTCTGTTTAATCTTGAAAGGAACACACCAAAGAATGGATACATTCGGAGGAATACGTTTACATATGTTTATTTGCTTTCCTGTTTCTACATAGTCCTTCTTTCGATCTGTACTGCAAATACAACGGCTGCAGAACGCAATCCCGACATGGACAAAATACTTCAGCACTCTTTAACTGCGCATTACGGAGCTCAGGTATTATGGTCAACACTATTATACGTTAGTTCAAATGTTCAAATGTGCGTGAAATCTTATGGGACTTAACTGCTAAGGTCATCAGTCCCTAAGCTTATACACTACTTAACCTAAATTATCCTGAGGACAAACACACACCCATGCCCGAGGGAGGACTCGAACCTCCGCCGGGATTAGACGTTAGATTTAGAGGAAAGCTGAAAATATGAATTTGATTAAGGATACTGGGTTATTCTATGAAACATTCTTTCAGAACTCCAAGAAGAGAAGCAGTGAAAATGTGAATTCTTTGAGGCCTGGAATAATGTTTTACAGAATTACTCAGCATTTTTAGTCAAATTCACATTTTCAGCCCTCCTCTTCTTGCAGTCCTGGAAGAATATATAAATGCGATGCGTCTGCGATGGTAAAAAACTTACAGGAGTGGTGGAGAATCTGAAGTAGTGACTCGTGGTATTGAAACGACATAGCAGACAGCTATAAACGAAAATGAGTGAAATTCATATTTACCATTGGTCTGTTGACAACGATAAAAATTCCAGTAAACACTTTTTGTAATTTTTGCAATTATTTTACATTACACAACGTTGTGGCGTACTCATTTGAACAAACTTAGTGCTGTCTGAACCGTGACACACGTAGTAGGAATTCTTACCAAAAGATCCTCTTCAGCTTCGACAGGCGTATCATGGACAAGATATTTTACACGCTATCACAAGAAGGCGACAAATGGTCTTAGATCAGGTGAACGAGATGACCATTTTCTCTTCTTCTACGCGTTTCAATGAACGTCTGGTTCAGTTTTCCGTAAACGATATGTGCAAAGTGAGCTAAACTCCATCATGCTGGACGCACAAACGTGTAAGAACTGAAGCTACCTGCAATTCAATGCACACTGAGTGCGTAGTCTAGATCCCTAGTAATGTACGCCTACTTACTGATTTGGGTGGTACTCAGCGAGCCTACTACATGCATAAAAAATACGTTTATTATATTTTACGAATAACGATTTGCAGGTTCTAGTAACCAATTGGAGAGCGAACCTTACAACACATTGGCTTCTTATCTTTCGACTGAGTCTTTCCTACACCGGGATTCCTTATCACAAACTGATACATTTGTTCTTCTCCATCACCCCTGGAAATCTATCACCATCATGCAAGTAACCTGCACAGCGATCGAATAATGTTCAGGAAGATGTGATCCGATCATGTATAGCTTCCAAAAAATTATATAAGAAATTATTCTTGCCTCCACGTATACAACAAGAAGGACTTCTACTCATAACGAAGTGAATTAGAGACACACACCTATCAATGTGCAGCACCACCATCAGAAACGGTGACGCGTCTCGCATGGACTCTCACAACTGTCGCTCACAACTCAAGGATTAGCTGCGTATATTTGACTTGGTGGCATCGTAGATGTGATCAATTGGGCTGAGAGTTTGAGACCTCATGGACTACACAGGGCGTCTCAGAAATATTGCGACAAACTTCGAAGGGTTGTAGAGGCTGTCTCGAGGATCAAATCGAGGATAGCAACCCGTGTCCAGAAAGATCATGCAAAGAGTCGAAGTTATGGACGCTGACGCCTATCACTAGTCCGTCGCTTCGGCAGCAAACTTCATTTTGTACGCCGATGGACCGTGGGCAGGTCTCGCAACGTTGTTTGTTATTCAGTGCTGCGTAGAAAGGCCTCGTGTCCTATGAATGCGATGCTCTGTTGCGGACACGGGATTCCATTCGCAGTTTATTTTTCTCCTGGAACCCTCTAGAATCTCCAGTGTTTTTAGGTATACAGGAGAAAAATAAACTTCGGATGGGTCCATGTCATCTAGCTAAGGAAAGAACCAAAAGGTCACAATAAAGTTCTTTTTACTGCTAGAACACATGGCCTTGGCTCCAAACATTGAACAGATAATACATGTAATTATTAAGTGTACAATGGTTAAAATGGCTTGTTAAACATAGACAATAGGACTTTGGCAACATCAGTGGAATTAGAAAGGAATTGATAATGATGTCTAACGAATATATGTGTCCATGTAAAACCGCCAGTGATTGCTGAGTTCGCTAATAGCTTAAATTAATTACCCCGAAAGTACATATAAGCACCAGTTCCCCTGCCTAAGCGCATGCTGATTTCACTAGCTGAGTTAGAGATGGAATGTAGGAAAGCAACTCTCTAACTCGAAACAAATAAATAAAATGTAAATGTCGTGTGACTAGGGCCTCCCGTCGGGTAGACCGTTGGCCGGGTGCTAGTCTTTCGATTTGACGCCACTTCGGCGACTTGCGCGTCGATGGGGATGAAATGATGATGATTAGGACAACACAACACCCAGTTCTTAGGCGGAGAAAATCTTCTACCCAGCCGGGAATCGAACCCGGACCCTTAGGACTGACATGCTGTCGTGCTGACCTTTTTCTTTTTATTTTTTCAATCTCATTTTGTTCGTATTCGTTCGTTGTATCTGCTCAGCGCGGACGTCGCAAGACACCCGTTTCTTCAGTTCGTTGTTGATCCATTAACTCAGTTTTTTATTTTTTTTTTTATTTCAGAGGGTAGCTAACAACCACTCAGCTACCAGGGCGGACACTCGAAACAAATGACAAATAAATGACTTCGCATCTGCCTCGGCACATCGTGCGCAAATGCTTCACATGCTGACCATCATTCTAAAACTCAGATGCAGAGAATGGTTGCAGTGGTAGCTGATAGTTACAAACTCGGCCCCAGCATTTGTGATTGGTTCTGGGAAAGAATGTCAGTATGACTGTCAGCTAAATCGTTGTGTGCTGGAAGTGCTGACAAAGACGAAGTATTTCCCTTCCTGCAGCTCTAAGAAGAAGTCCCTATAACTCGCCCTCTAAATCCTTTCTAGTTCTGTCATCACCGAATTCTCGTTAGCCAATTACTGTGGACCAATCAAATATTCATAAAAATACTAGCAACCTCCCTTCTCTTAAAGAAT
Organism: Schistocerca americana; assembly: GCF_021461395.2. NCBI lineage: Eukaryota > Metazoa > Arthropoda > Insecta > Orthoptera > Acrididae > Schistocerca > Schistocerca americana. Next base: position 423,614,356 of record NC_060130.1, on the reverse strand, counting down.
TTGTTGTGATTAACAAGTAACATGCATTTCTCTCTTACAGAAGACCTGAAAGCAGAAATTATCTCCCAGCATGAGGTTAGTTAAAATTTCGGCCAGTGATAGCGTCTGTACATAGATACTCGCAATTTCTGTAAGCAAATCCTGGGATCCCTTACAGAGCTTACATATCAATTACTGCCAACCTTCTCGGAGTCAAGCAGATTCCGCTCTCTCTGAGTGTCTCATGTTGTCTCACCACCTTGCAGGCCCCTGTCCTTTCTAGAAAGCATTCGTTTCGCTGCTTCTCACAATGCGAGTTTACTACTTGGCGAGTTTGGCCTCATGCTCCCCGCTCCGAAACAGCGGCTGTCGCTCGGTGAATATCCGCCAGGGACTCTGCCTTTCATCGGAAAACCGTTACGCGACTCACTTGCCATTCTACTCCTGTTGCCCTCGCGTTCTCACCGCCAGCGAGTGGACTTCGATCACAGAAAAGCTACACATAGCTTTATCCACCATATACAATTAAATTGAAAAAATACTTATTAAATTCAAAATCACTGGTGTTCGTTTCAGTTACATGCATACTTTCATGCATCGCTAGTAATTTGAATTCACATGGTAGTCTAATTTGAACAGTGGTTACTAATATAGTTACGAAGCTGTTTTGGGAAAAGCTGTACTGTAATCCCTTGCAAGTTCCTCCTGGATGAGGGTAGAGTGATGTGCAGGGACATTGAGTAGCGACAGCCATTTCTTCTCATGCCAGAGCTCAGGATACTTACGCCGATTTGAATTGCGGATATCCTTGCAGCGGCTTTTTATACCGTTGCATCGTCTGGAATGAATTCCATGTGAACAGTTTAATCTGAATCAAAAAGCAGTTCAAGCATCAACTTGCCTTTTGGGCTGTGCTGTCGCGGATTTTTCTGTTGTGACAATACAGGCGTTTTTCAGGTGATGGATTGTCACTTCAGTTGCGGACCGTACAGGAAACACCACGTTTCGTCTCAAGTTATGACACGATTGAGAACCGTCGACGCTACTGATGAGGATCCCACAAACTAACATGCGATCATCACGTTCATACTGCGTCAGGCTGAGTGGCACATTGTGCTGCGTAACAAGCGTCATGCTCAGGTCATCAGTCAGAAGTTTGTAGCAGGTTCGAATCTGACCCCTACTTCTGCTGCGAGAGCGTTTACCGTTTGGGAGCGGTTGGCACGCACCAACATATCCTCCTCTTTATCTTTCATTTATTTCCAACCGTTTGTGGGTGACCAGTATGCAAATTATCCCCAAACTGTCTCGCCCTTGGCAAAACACGTCAATGCCCCCTACACTGACACTGAATATCCCGTCGCTGTAAACTTGCTGTATCATTTAAAACGTTTCGGAGTTTTGTCTAATTTCTGGAGGAACTTGATATTTGTCTGTTGTTCCAGATATTTGTTCTGATATTTGTCTGTTGCGCAGTCAACGTCGCGACAACAACCGTAGTTCTGCACTTACGTGTCTCTTGTTGGGACGACACACTAACTGATAAGGTACCATACCACGGCGCCACCTGTGCGCTCCCGTGTACCACCGCTACTACGAATGCCAGTCAACGAAGAGCAAATAAGATCGCCTGGGGAAAAAAATTGTGTAGTCGCAAATGTTTGCTCAGTCGTTGGAGGGAGTACCATGAACAAAATGCTAAAATTCCTGACCGATGGTATGTGAGTGTTAGAGTGGGGGAAACATTCAAAGGTCACGTTTTATATTTTTCTTGAATAACATGAAAACAGCGACTTATAGCGAAAATGTTCCCCAGTACAAAATTAAGTTACAATAAGGTTCTTACAAAAAGGGTCAGAAGAAGAACTGTGTTTCACAGTGGCGAAGATGAACAAATGCTCATGAGGTATGCATTTTACATCCCATTTTTACTGTTTTTTTTTGTTCCATACGTCTCAAAATATGGAAAGCAAAGCGCTTGCAATTGAAGTGATTTGATTCATAGTATCGAAGGTGAATTAGTGCCTGTAGCTCTTAAGGTGTGCGTTTTCGAGCCCAGGTTTACTAGACGTTTTTGCTGCCAATGATCGATTCTGTCATATGCGCGAACATTGACCATTCGTCCTCAGACACCCTGTGTAAACATGTGCTCAGTGATTTTGTCTATTTGCATAAGAGAATTGGACAGGAAATTGACGGTCTGTAAACTGAAAAGTGAGCAGCGCTCGTAGTGGGGGAATTTGCCTTTCCCGGAGGAACAGCTACCGTACAGGATGACAAAGAATCAATTTCCCCTCTAACAGAGCAGAATCGTGTGCAGAGATTTACGGAGAATCTGTCCGCACGCGTTTCTTGTGTCAGGGATATTAGTAACACGTATCTGCATACCATGTTAAAGCGTTTTGTGAAAGTAGACACCCCCTGGACATTTCTGCGCAGTGCGTCGCCACTGACTCATAAGGTGCGCTTTGGAGGGTCGGCGGCATAGCTTTGTGCTTCTTGTTGCTTCTTCTCACGTAGTGGAGTAGACAAACTGGATAATCACCTGTTCGATCTTCAGTTTGCAGACGTTTGAAAGACGGAAGCGCGTGAACACAATTTAGCGACTTACCTTCTCTCACGCTTCTACCCCACGCATCCTCCCCCTTCCTTCCTGTTACACTCCCTGAACACAATATATTCGTTAATACGGTAATATTGCTCTTAGACGCGATACAATCATTGAATAATTGTTTTTAACCCTCTTCATTTAAAGATAATCATTAATTTTTGCCTTTAAAGTAATATTTCTAATAATCTACCATTTTTCCATCCTTTGCAGCGTGGAAACTGTCAGAGTAGAAAAACATGAATAAAATCTTTTGGTAAAAAATTTAATGTAGTTTCATTCTGCATTGAGATAAGTTTCGTTAGAAATCGCAGTATTCGGGTTATTCAAGAAAAACACAAAAAAGTGACCTCTAAATGACCTCCCACCCCAACGTTCACTCCCCATCGGTCAGGATGTTTTTAAAGGCACTACCTGCTACCACTGTACAAAAATTGCCGACTTTACACATTTTTTCCATTAATTTTCCTTCGTTGAGTCGACTACAGTCTAAGAATTTAAAGACTTTCACAACCCTTGTTGTAGGCGTCTGGGCGTTGTATAAGAAACTTGGTAGATGTAATTTTGTTAAGGAGCCCATGTCTGGAAATGTAACGCTTGGATCTAACATAAGTTGAAGATAGGATCACTTTCAAGTCTGTCGTTTCACGACACACACACACACACACACACACACACACACACACACACACACAGACAGACACACACACACACATACGCATCTGAGACAATGAGATCTCACCTGTGTGCTCTGCAGCAGTCCATGTCGTGGGCAATGTTTCGAGTACTCGCCGTCGGCTTCTGTTCTGCGAAATGAAGGACGTCGTGTTCAAAGTCGAGAGGGCGGGGGGTCCGTGGAGCACCGCAGTCAACACTTCTAGTTGTGAACGTACCATTTTCTCGCAGCATGATATCTAATATAGTAATTACAGCAGGATCTGACGGCGATGCCCTCTTGTCAGTTTCTGTTCCACAGGATTCCGGGTTCGATTCCCGGCCGGGTTCGGGATTTTCGCTGCCAGGGGACTGTGTTGACCTCATCATTCGTGAAAGAGGTAGATTGGACGGTGTAGAAGATTGGGACTTTGTACGGGCTTTGATGACCGCGCAGTTGAGTGCCCCATTACCAAACATCGTCATCATGAGTTTGTGTGCGTACTCTAAAGCGGAATATCTGAAAGTGATCCGATATTCAAACTTGTATTATATCCTAACGGTAAACTTCAGGACATGGATTGTCAGAATTTATCTACTAAGTTCGTTCTACAACCTCTATACGGGTGTAATAGGAATTCTGAACCACCATGTATAGCGAGGAGTTGTGACACCGGAATGCCGTGCGGCGTCACAACGATCTAATTATGAGAATTAATGCAGATCCATCGTCAAGTCGTATACTTGAAGTATTTCGAAGAATCATTATGGGTCACGAAGTATGAGGCAAAGTCAAATGGTAACGAAACAAACCTCCACATGTTGACTACGGAATGGTTCCAGCAGTCAGAAAGTCATCACTCAACACTTTAAGACATTTATCCCATTGGGAGACGGGATAATCGATTCCAGGTTCGTAGAACGCGGTCGGTCGTTGACGAATCAACAACCGCACCCACTCATGCACTCCTTCGTCCGACTGAAACTGGTGTACACGGATGTCTTTCTTCAGCTCCCCAAAGACGTGAAAATCATACGATGAAAGGTACGGGCAGTACGGGGTATGCTGCAGTGTTTACCAACCAAATCGCTGAAGTGCAGCGTTTGGTCGACTGTGGTTCCACGCCCGATGAACTCGCTTCCCTGTGATAATCTTAGTCCGTTTAACGGCCACGTCTGCTACCAGCTGTCTGAAGGGTAGTCGAATCGCAGGCGCTAGCCGTATGATACTGTGACAGCTGGCCGATCACACTATACCAGTCGTCCAACAACCAAGGTCATAACCCAACAACCGCGTGCACCTGTGATCTGGCACTATGCCGTTCCCCCACCAAAGCAGCGGTTGTATCGAAACGTAACAATAGTAGGACCACCTATCGTGCAGTCTGTGTATTATGGCTGGTGTTCGGTTTTCATTTGACTGCTCCTTACATAGTGAGGTTTACAGAAGAACATCATACTCGTGAAACTTTGATAACCTTACTGTCAGCTAATTTCCAGCCAATAGTCAATTTCGGGCGTTGGTTTCTGTGTCGCAGAATTTACAAACCTGGCTTTCCTCGCTACGTTCTGTGGACACACGAGACTCTTTCCACGAACTATGAACAGTGGGAATACTCATCATTGGAGCAACGTCAGCTTTCGTGCACTGGTGAAACAAATGACATTAGCTGTTTGACGTTCGGTCAGTATTATCGGCGAGACGCCACTCACTCTTGCATTCCGGAGGGGCAAGGTTAAAATATCCGACCTGGTATCCAGAATCGTGTTTCCCGAGATTTCTCTGTATCGTATAAGACGAGTGACGGGATAGTACTTTCGTTTAAAATAACACGGACGTTTCCCTCCCATATCTTTGTGTTCTTCGCCGTCGGCAGGACGTTAAATCTTTATTCCCTTTCCTTTCCCTTTCTTTTCTTGCCGCCCTTTTTGACTTTGCATCTTCAACGGAAGCTTTTGCAGCAGGACAGTACAGTCTGGCAGGTCAGCAGTAACTTAGCGCCACATTTGGTGTCCGTCGGATGGGAAGAGGTGGGTCAGAGGAGTATCCTGTACTGTGCAAGACAGTGCGATCTTTGTTTTTTTGTGGGGGGGGGGGGGGGAGGGATGAAGAGCACAAGAGCAGAGAAGGCTGTGAGACGACGTCAGCCAGTAGTCCTCTGACTAGGACCGCACCACGACAGGAGTGGCCTCTATCCGAAGTGAATGTAAGCACGGCTGCTGCCAGCCTTGGCCAGTACTAGTAGACCCGGGCAGTAGAAGACGCGCACTAGCAGAACCGGCCTAGAAACCACGCATTAGAAGAGAGGCACTAGAAGAGCAGTTACTTGTGATCCATACGTACTTGTGTGAATTATTTCCATGAACATTGTAATAGCAAAGAACATTGATTACTTACATGTGACCAATTGCTTGCAACCCATAGTTAAGTATTGTCAATCTACTTTATTGTAATAATAACCATCAATGTGATTGAACTGATGTATAGCTATCTGAGAAAGCAGCATCCTTTAGGCACCCTATAAGAGACGAGTGGGCAGGACACGACCATTCTTACTACCACATCATACAAGACATTGGTCGGAACCGACGCTGGCCCTCGCGACTGAACTTCTGATGCAGGATAGGTCAATACTATCACTTGTATATCGAAACTGGTGGTCTATAGTTTCAGCAATGACTGTTAAATACTCACACAGTCGTGTACGTGGCAGGCAACATTGTGAACAACTACCGCAAATTTGTCTCGAAAACTGTTCGTCTAAGAGTGTTACCTCAAAGTCATTTTCAGTGGGCCTTAACGTGCATCATGTTTTTAAAGGCTGTGAAATATCCAAGGAACATTATTCACAGATATAGTAGTTGGTTTGATGCAAGTTGTAAATTGTAAAATTTCAGGTGTCGTTAGTCAAGAAAGATTACTTTCTATTTACCATAATGCACAGTTCTTACAATATTTATATCTTTCTCTGAACACGCAAGCTGTGTGAGCCTCGTAGCGTCTGTTGCATTCTTTCGGGTATCACGTTTTGCCGCATCTACAGTAGAGCTCAGACCAAGCACCAAGTAACTTTAACTTGTTTACAAGTTCGAAGAAATATTTCGGTGGGAAAAAGTTTGTATTCGATGATGAATTTCAAGAGGTGCGTAAAATTTATTGAGAAAACGAGCTTCTTACGCACCTGTATGTATAAAACGTATCTGCTGTTAAATTCGCTTAATCTGTTCTGCCACACCTTTTTTTCTGTAGTTATTAAGAACAGCGCAATTCCTTTCGTGTTGTTTGCCTCCTGAAGGGTGCATTTGCTGTTCTTACGAGAGCTTGGTTTCTCTCTTGTATCAGCTCACTTCCACTAAACTTCTTGTTAGCAGCACCCTGCTGCATACGGCGGCTGGGCGAGGGCAGAGCACTCGCCCAGGGGTCAGCGGGCCTGACGTGAAATGATGATGGGGCAGCTCTTTTACTTAGTCTGTGGCCACAGTACTCTCCATAAGCACTTCTTCCGAAACGAGACTACTATGGGTCCTATAACAGCAGAGATACACGATTTCAATGAAGTTGTCAGTGAAGTAAGATTTTATACTGTTACCAAATTTAAAGAAGCAATTCCTAATGATAACTTAGTATTAGAGTTAGGAATAGAGATAAGAACAAACTTTCCAACACTCCTGGGCGTCGAGTATAGCCACTCAATTAATAACAAATTATAGGCATTTTTTGTAATAAGCTGCAAAAATGTTAGTCTTCTCCTATGGATTTCCTATCTAGTGGCATGCAGCACCCGATTTCGTCCTGATGACGATGGCCATGCGACTTGGAACATAATACATGAAACCTAGAAACCGCTGGTTGGTCATCGTGATCCGTGGCCTTCCAACCGCCGCCAACAACTCACCTATATTTATCGAATTTGGATCCAAGGCAGCTCACGCGATGGCGTCCATAAAGAGCTCACTAGCCTATAGCGTGTTCCTCATGTAAGTCTTACACAATTACGGACTGATTGGTTGGTGCAATATTATACTGCAAGCAGAACAACAAATGGTTGTCCAGCATCGATTGAATATCTGGGCGTAACGTTCCAAAGCGACATGAGGTGGAACGAACATGTAAGAACTGTGATAGAGAAGGCGAATAGGAGACTTCGGTTTACTGGGAGAATTTTAGGAAAGATTGGTTCACCTGTAAAGGAGATCGCATATAGGATGCTGGTGCGACCTATTCTTGAGTGCTGCTCAAGTGTTTGGGATTCATACCAGGTCGGATTGAAGGAAGACATGGAAGCAATTCAGAGGTGAGCTGTTAGATTCGTTACTGGTAGCTTCGAACAATACGCAAGTATTACGTGGATGCTTCGGGAACTCAAATGGGAATCCCTGGAGGTAAGACGTCGTTCTTTTTGGGAAACATTAGTGAGAAAATTTAGAGAACCGGCATTTGAAGCTGACTGCCAAACGATTCTACTTCCGTCACCATACATTTCGTGTAAGGACTACGAAGATAGGATACGAGAAATTAGGGCTCATATGGAGGCATATAGATAGTCGTTTTTCGCTCGCTCTAGTTGCGAGTGGAACAGGAAAGGAAATAATAAATAATGGTAAAGGTTATCCTTCGTAACGCACCGTACGGCGGCTTGCGGAGTATCTATGAAGATGTAGGTGTAGATTAAGCGAGTAATTTGATTGTATGTGGTCCGTCTGTGGGTTGCTACAAACCGCGACTGTCTGTGGCGGTTTTCCCCGAATCGAGGTACTTAACGTATACCATAGATATCGGCGTTACTGAAGGATATCCGCGGAGAGCTCGGTGAGCAACTAGACTGTGGATGTAACATAGAAACCGTAATTAAAGCGTTGCTGTAGTCGGTGGGCGCTAGTGGTGGATGGTTTAATGAGTAAGTGCCAGACTAGTTATCCAAAGGTCTGGCGTTCACAAGTCAATTCTTTAATTGCTTTAAATCGAATATAGCTTCTTTCACTTTTGGAAATTATTGGTTCCGCCATAAACGCCAAGTTGTAACGTGGTTCGGAGTCCACTACAAACTTTAAGTTCTCCTAAGACTGGCTACGCAAGCCAGTTTGAGAGAGTGGAGAAAGTCAAGGAAATTCCACCTAACAGGACAATGTCTAGAAAAGCACTGGTTCTCAAATCAGCCTACGGACTGAAGAAAACTTGACTTTTTTCTTTAGAAACGAAGGTGTTATTTGGATATTTGGTGAACCGTTTTGGACTGCTGAAATATGTGTGTGTGATTCCTCATTTGAATACCAAAGATATATAGTAAAGATCAAACCATTTGAACTCTGATGGGCTCCTGGGCTGAACATCAAAGACACACGTTTTTATTGATTACATTTAAATTTTCTTTACCTAAATGTGAACATTTCTTCGTTCAGTGCTAGAATTAAGTAGTTGATGGAAAACGTAGTTTTATGGAAACAATGACATGAAGTTTTTCACTTTAAGCCATGTGTTTACTTTTTATCTGTTCTTTGTGTTTTTTCTTTAATATTTTTCTAGAATTTTAAATTATAGTTCAGGTATTTATTAGGTAATAATTCATTATGTAGTACTTATTGAGTGGAACTTCGTAATTTAACATAATTTAAATAGTTCTCTATTGGTAATAATTTTCATTTTAGATTTAGTACATTTGATTTTTATAAATATTGTCATATATATATATATATATATATATATATATATATATATATATATATATATTATTTCCAGTACGGAGGATTATACACTGAAGAGCCAAAGAAACGGATGCATCTGCCTAATATCGTGTAGGGTCCCCGCGAGCACGCAAAAGTGCCACAAAACGAACTAGCATGGACTCGACTAATGTCTGAAACAGTGCAAGAGGGAACTAACTGACCCCATGAATCCTACATGGCTGTCCATAAATCAGTAAGAGTGCGCCAGGGTGGAGATCCCTTCTCAATAGCACGTTGAAAGGCATCCAAGATGTGCTCAATAATGTTCATGCCTGGGGACTATGGTGGCCAATGGAAGTGTTTAAACTCAGAAGAAAGTTCCTGAAGCCAATCTGTAGCTATTCTGGACGTGTGGGGGGTCACATTATCCTGCTGGAATTGTCCAAGTCTGTCGGAATGCAGGCCGGCCAGAGTGGCCGATCGGTTCTAGGCGCTACAGTCTGGAACCGCGAGACCGCTACTGTCGCCGGTTCGAATCCTGACCCGCGCATGGATGTGTGTGATGTCCTTAGGTTAGTTAGGTTTAAGTAGTTCTAAGTTCTAGGGGAATGATGACCTCAGAAGTTAAGTCTCATAGTGCTCAGAGCCATTTTTGTCGGAATGCACAGTGGACAGGAATGGATGCAGGTGATCAGACAGGATGCTTAAGTACTTGTCACCTGTCAAAGTCGTATCTAGACTATCATGGGTCCCATGTCACTCCAAATGCACACACCCCACACCATTACAGAGCCCCCACCAGCATAAACAGTCCCCTGCTGACATGAAGGGTCCATTGATTCATGAAGTCGTCTCCATACCCATACGCGTCCATCCGTTCGATATAATTTGAAACGAGACTCGTGCGACCAGGCAACATGTTTTCAGTCGTCAACAGCCTAATGTCGGTGTTCACGGGCCTAGGCGAGGCGTAAAGCTTTATATCGTGCAGTCATCAAGGGTACACGAGTGGGCCTTCGGCTCCGAAAGCTCTTATGGATGATGTTTCGTTGAATGGTTCGCACGCTGATTCTTGTTGATGGCCCAGCATTGAAATCTACAGCATATAGCAGAAGGATTACACTTGTGTCACGTTGAACGATTCTCTTCAGTCGTCGTTGGTTCCGTTCTTGGAGGATCTTTTCCGGCGGCAACGATGTCGGAGATTTGATGTTTTACCGGATTCCTGATATTCACGGTACACTCGTGAAATGTTCGTACGGGAAAATCCCCACTTCATCGCTAATTCGGAGATGCTGTGTCCCATCAGTAGTGCCCGACTATAATACTACTCTGAAATTCACTTAAATCTTGATAACCTGCTATTGTAGCAGTAGTAACCGATCTAACAACTGCGCCAGACACTTGTTGCCTTATATAGGCGTTACCGACCGCAGCGCCGTACTCTGCCTGTTTACATACACTATTTGATCAAAAATATCCGAACACCTGGCTGAAAATGACTTACAAGTTCGTGGCGCCAACCATCGGTGCTGCTGGAATTCTATACGGTGTTGGCCCCTCTTTAGCCTTAATGACAGCTTCCACTCTCGGAGGCATACGTTCAATAACGTGCTGAAAGGTTTATTGGGGAATGGCAGCCCATCCTTCAGGGATTGCTGCACTGGAAATATGGAAATGAGCGTTTGTCGACATTGGCCACGAGGCCACTTGCGGGGCAGGTCCGGCCGCCTTTGTGCAGGTCTTGTTACATTCGACGCCACATTAGGCGACCTGTGCGCCGGATGGGGATGCAACGATGATGAGGACAACGCAACAACCAGTCCCTGAGCGTAGAAAATCTCTGACCCAGCCGGGAATCGAAACCGGACCAGTAGGACAGCAATCCGTCACGCTGACCACTCAGCTATCGGGGCGGACATTACTGCGCTGAGGAGACGTATCGATGTCAGGTCGGGACTCTGTGCAGGCCGGTCCGTTACAGGGATGTTATTGTCGTGTATCCACTCCGCCACAGGCCGTGCATTATGAACGGGTGCTCGATCGTGTTGAAAGATGCAATCGCCATCCCCGAATTTCTCTTCAACAGTGGCAAGCAAGAAGGTGCTTAAAACATCAATGTAGGCCTGTGCTGTGATAGTGCCACGCAAAACAGCAAGTGTAAGTCCCCTCCATGAAAAACACGAACATACCCTAACACCACCACCTGTTGGCAATGTTGGCAGTACACACGCTGGGCATTCGCCATACCCATACCCTGCCATCTGGTCGCCACATAGTGTACCGTGATTCGTCACTCCACACAACGTTTTTCCACTGTTCAGTTCTCCAATGTTTACGCTGCTTACACCAAGCGAGGCGTCGTATGGAATTTACCGGCGTGATGTGTGGCTTATGGCTTATGAATAGCAGCTCGACCATGAAACTGAAGTTTTCTCATGTCTTGCCTAGCTATTGTAGTACTTGCAGTGGTTTCTGATGCAGTTTGGAATTCCTGTGTGATGGTCTGGATTGATGTCTGCCTATCACACATTAAGACCCTCTTCAACTGCCGGTCTCTGTCAGTCAACCGAGGTTGGGTTGTTTGTGGGAGGAGACCAGACAGCGTGGACATCGATCTCATCAGATTAGGAAAGGAAGTCGGCCGTGCCCTTTCAAAGGAACCATCCCGGCATTTGCCTGGAGCGATTTAGGGAAATCACGGAAAACCTAAATCAAGATGGCAGTCCTCCCGTCAGTCAACAGACGAGGTCGGCCTGTACGCTTTTGTGCTGTACGTGTCCCTTCACGCTTCCACTTCAATATCACATCGGAAACAGTGGACCTATGGATGTTTAGGAGTGTGTAAATCTCGCGTACAGACGTATGACGCAAGTGACACCCAATGACCTGACCACGTTCGAAGTCCGTGAGTTCCGCGGAGCGCCCCATTCTGCTCTCTGACGATGTCTAATGGCTACTGAGGTCACTGATGTGGAGTACCTGGCAGTAGGTGGTAGCACAATGCACCTAATATGAAAAACGTATGTATTTGAATTCACATGCCTATTTCTTTGGCGCTTCATTGTATATATGGTGAAAATACTGTAAACTGTTTTATTTTTGTTGTTTCAACAATTACTGTGGTTGTTTTAGGTTCTTATTTGGATTATCTTACCTCATTTAAACGCGGCGTCTCTCCTACGGAAGGGCAAGTGCATTTCCTCTAGTGTTTCAGCAGATATTTTCAATTTCGTTTTTTGCAATTTATAGCTGGTGTCAGCCCAAACAAATACTGCACATCACTTCATTCAAGCAACTTCCAGTGCCGTCAGGAAACCTCGGTATGTTTACCGCTACGAGCAAAATGATTATTAAAGCCGAATTTTACATGTCCGTTCGATTGAGCGGTCCCAAATTAGTCTAGCGCGATATTCGTTTTATCGATATATATTAACAGCGACACGGAGGATAACCAATACTCCAGCAGGTACAGTACTACCCAGATCCGCACTGACTCCTACCGCCACACAGCACCGCTGATCAGTAACTGCTGCTGGAGTGCTCGTTTTTCTTTGTGTTTTACTGCGCTGTTAATACATATTGTTAAAACAACTACAGCACTAGACTAATTTTGGACCGCTGTTTCTAATGGAAACATACAGTTCAAATGGTTCAAATGGCTCTGAGCACTATGGGACTCAACTGCTGAGGTCATTAGTCCCCTAGAACTTAGAACTAGTTAAACCTAACTAACCTAAGGACATCACAAACATCCATGCCCGAGGCAGGATTCGAACCTGCGACCGTAGCGGTCTTGCGGTTCCAGACTGCAGCGCCTTTAACCGCACGGCCACTTCGGCCGGCATACAGTTCCACTTTAAAAATAATTTCGCTCGTAACGGGAAACAAACCGACATTTTCTGTCGGCAGGACGTCGAATGAAAGGCTTGATGGGCTGTATATTTTGTTGCTGCAAAAAAGAAATTGAAAATAACTGCCGGAACACCAGAGAAAATGTATCTGACAACTCTGAAGAGACACCTTGTATATAGTACATTTTTGTTGGTTATGTTCTATGTTTATATAGATCCATATTTAAGATTTATAACTTAACTATTACTTTTTGAATATGTTACTTTCCTTTTTCTTTATCTAACTATCTTATAGTTAGAAGTAAACCACGAAGATCTCAAGGAAAATTTTTGTTTGTTAGATGAATTTATAAACATAAATTTAATATTTTTACAGAGAAAATATAAGTCCTTATGTATATTACATACATTAATAGAAATATTATTAGAGTTTAACGACTTATTTTGAATAAAACTGTGACACCAGTTTCACATTTCTTTTTATTTTAAAAACCACGACCATTATCCAGTGGTTATATGTTAAATGTTCTGCGAGAACACAGAACGACTCAACTGTTGTTCTGTGTTCTCTCAGGACGTCCGACGTAAGTAGTGGATGATGGCCTTGGAGCTGAAACCGGGCATGATTTTTGAAATAAAAATGAAAGTACAGCAATTTTGTCATTTTCTTCAAAATCAATACCACACCAGCGGAACCTGCATCTACATGCTCCACATGCTGGACAAGAAATTAACCATTAACATAACAAAGTAGCAACTTACATACCTTCAATTACGTTATTACCAGAATTATTCCTTTCTTTCACTACAGTTAATTTAATTAATCAAAGAGTGCACGATTTACCAAACCTACAGGTCGATAATGACTGCAATAATTCGCTTTCTACTCAATATAGTATCAACTGAGTTACAAATTTCAGTTTGACATAGATTTAATAGTTAACTACAACTCTTAATTTGTTTCACTGAATACCTATTGTTTTCACTCATGATATAATCCTCCTAGATGGCTTCTGACGTTTGAGATAAGTACAGCTATTGACATGGTACACACATACCGTTTATTTTACATTTTATGCGAGTCTTTTACCCTTTTGGGCGTTCTGTATTAATGTTGGACCATGCCCCTTTAGACATTTTGTAGTTTTAAGGTGTTCCGAAGAAGGCGTGGTTATCCGCGTCGAAACCTAGGTCAACATTCGGTTTCTATTTGCAATCGAGGCGGATTCTTTATAATCATTAAATTATTCACGATTGCTGACGCGCTGCAATGTTAAAAGTTCTCAACTACATGAGTTGTTAGACAAATAATTTAGGATTATTCCATGTCAGTTTTAAATAAACCCTGACATGTTTTGTAAACAAAGAAGGTAACACTAACTGTTGCTATACAGTTCTCATGTACGCACCTCTTATACTAGGTGCACTGAATGCATGTTCTCCACGTTTCGATTTTGTACACGGTCCCAAATAGAAGATACTTACAGAGTTTCCATTGTCTGGAGATAACATCATGCTAATTGACTTTCATTCGAAGTATTTCGTAAGATTTAGTATTTAAAATGTTGGCTCACTAAGTGCGAGCAGTAAAGTAAATAACTTTGTATGTGTCACCGCACAAACTTTCGTGTAATTAACTGAAACGGTCTTTTGGAAAAATATATTCAATTTAATTCGTCGTAATGGTGACATTTTGTTGTAGTCACTTTCGATCAGTTTGGACTAACATCTCGTTATTTCAAAGAAACTTCGTTAAATTGATTGAATGCCGGGATTAATCAGCTCACAAATGAATTTCCACATCTGTCATTTCCAATTAAAATTTTTGAGAGTGTATTCATTGCGAGGAATTTTAGAGCTGTTAAATATCCCGCCAGAATTGTTAATGTCAAAACGGTATTCATATACACAGTTGAATTCTTTACATTAATATCTCCTCCATTAAAATTTTCCCCATTGCATTTCATATGCGTAGCGATACGTGCGACCAACAGGTAATTTACTCGACATTACCGTTCCTTTCCTAAGCGCAACGGGAAATGTGTAAAACAATAGCTTTTTGAACATGCTGTGATATTTTTAACAGTCATCAATTTCATTAGGAGACTCGAGTTGAACCTAGTTTACTGCTAATCTCACATATAAAGGCTTGTGTTTGTCATATGGTTACGCACAGTTCACAGTTAATCTGTCTATGGGCTCCAACATCCTATGTTCGGAAAAAAACTTTCAGGCACTACAAGTGGGGAGGAAAGTAGAGCAGAGAAATCAAGAGGAGATTATGATATCACAACAAAATTTGTGTTAGGTTTTCAGATTGTCTTAATCGTTTGGTAACCACGTTGAAGCCTGAGACTAAGGAATAATATTAACTATACAGAAAGTCGCTAACGCTGATGTAGAGGACAAAAAACAAAGCGATCTTAATGCTTATTACAATCGATCATTACCCTCCTTTCAGAAAAACATAGAAACTGATCCGTCTTACACACTTTGCAAATTTCGTGGAGGACACAAAGTAATGCCTCCATCTCTCAGAATAGATACGCTCTTTCAGGCGTTTCTCACGGGAACTATCCTTTTTAACTGAGTGCAAGTCGTTTTTAATCATCACAAATTTCGATGAACTGTTCAATAAAGTTGACGGAATAACTGGTATATGCGGCGCTTTCGGAAATTCCAGCTACGAACTTCTAGGACTCGCAGAGGGGAGTGAGTAGATAATGTTTTGAATTGTAGCCCACGTCCCCAAACGTACCCTTTCCGTGTTACAACAATTTGAGAACATATCGGTAACGCGACCTCTTTTACAAGTAATGAATTAAGCGTGACCTAGTACATTATTTGTTTTATAGTTCCACTCATTAATAGCCAAAGAAATCGCTCGTATTCTCGTTGATGGGTTCGCTTCAATTTCATGCAGTACGGCCTCTTCTATTTCGGGTGTGCGGCGTCTCCTTGGAGCATCAGAGTCACGCCTGTTGACTATGAATGTATTAGTTCTCGAAGCAGTTGCGTAATTGGGGCGAAAAGCGTATGCGATGGAATCTGACGTTGTGGAGAGCAATCTTGATAAGAGCGACGAGCAGCTCTGCCGTTACTGCGAGCTTTGTCATTCAGAAGTATCATGTTGGCGTATACTGCTAACGTATACTCACCCATGTTACTCTGACACTCTCGCACACGTGAATGAGGCTCGCACGAAGTCAGAGAGGTAGGACAGACGTCAAATGATATCAGCTGATCAGACGTAGCCACCCACCATCATGACTCCCCTGTTGCCTACCTACCTAGCAAACATATTTTCAAACGGCTGTAGCACTGAAACGGTACGTTTCTGGACATGCTTCCTATTCAAAATATTATGTACTCACTCCCCTTAACAAGTCCTACAAGTATGTAACGTGAATTTACGAGTACCCAGCATGTCCACTATACGAGGAAAGAAGCAAACTAATGTAGGAGCAGATGTGAAGGAAATCATATATTAGCAGAAGCTGTTTTTTAAATCACACATATTTTATTCGGTTATATTAGGACCACTTTAACAACGAATCAGCTGTTCTTTAGAAATAGTGATAAAGTGACTTACGCGAATAGATGTTGCTCGACATAATGTTCCATCCTGCATCAATACTGTAATAAGGCAGAAAGAAGGAAGTTTGAGGTTTTACGTGATTATGACGACAGAGCAAAAGGTCAAATATAATAAGGATGGAGAAAAAAAAATCGGCTGCATGCATCCCAGAGAAAACGTCTCGGCATTTGGCTTAAACAACTTAGATGAGTAACGAGAAACCCAAATTTGGATCGCAAAACAGGATTCAGGAATCTCGATGCTACTACAGCACCACATCGCTCGGTAAGATCCAGAAATTTTAGATACAGGGACACTAACGACAGTTTTCGTTTTAGATTCGGAAGCAGTGCTAGTAAAGCAAGAGTAACAAAGAAATCGGACTGTGGCAAAAAGTAGCAGTGGGCTAAAAGTAAGAAAGACGGTACGGGTGTGACATAATAATACACGAATACGAGCTATGAGTAAAGAGGCGAAGATGGGAAGGATTACTTCAAAAGGAAAGGGCTAAGACAGAAGTTAGAGTTCACAGGGATAACAATAAAGAGAACAAAATGAAATGCTAAGCTGTTGAAGTAGATTACCAGTTATTTTTACTGTTATTATGAATAAATTTGAAAGATTGTACCAGAAACAGTTTCAACATATTCTTAAGCGCAGCGTAGTTCTGGATCATACGTTCGCTACTGCGACTTATTACAAATCACTGCTCCAGCGTCTGGAGTTTCAAGTAGGTGTGACAGCAGACAGCGGAAGAAGTTAGAGGCCCTCTGAAATGACCGTAACCGATCGATATCCCACATAAAAAGTTTACCAGGGATGCTTGGGGACCTGAAATGAGAAACTATGGAAGAAAGGCAGCATTATTCCCGCGAATTTTTGTTTGGTAAATTCAGAACTGATATTCGAGAAAGAATTTACGAGAGTTCTGCTGCCAGCATTAAATATCACACGCAGGGCCCATTAAAATAAGATAAGAGTGATCATGAAGCACACAGAGGCATATACCGTAATGTTTCCCATGGTGAAAACGCGAATCGGACAGAAAGCCGCTTAGACTTGTGCCCAGTAACCTCCGCTATGTGTTGACGAAGTACATGTACATCTACATCTACATCGATACTCCGCAAATCACATTTAAGTGCCTGGCAGAGGGTTCTTCGAACCACCTTCACAATTCTCTGTTATTCCAATATCATACATCACGCGGAAAGAACAAGCACCTATGTATTTCCGTACGAGATCTGATTGTCCTTATTTAATAGTGGTTATAGTTTCTCCGTATGTAGGTCGGTGTCAACAAAATATTTTTGCATTCGGAGGAAAAAGTTGGTGAAACTTCCTGGCAGATTAAAACTGTGTGCCGGACCGAGACTAGAACTCGGGACCTTTGCCTTTCGCGGGCAAGTGCTCTACCAACTGAGCTACCCAAGCACGACTCACGCCCCGTCCTCACAACTTTACTTCTGCCAGTATCTCGTCTCCTGCCTTCAAAACTTTACAGAAGCTCTCCTGCGAACCTTGCAGAACTAGCACTCCAGAAAGAAAGGATGTTGCGGAGACATGGCTTAGCCACAGCCTGGGGGATGTTTCCAGAATGCGATTTTCACTCTGCAGCGAAGTGTGCGCTGATATGAAACTTCCTGGCAGATTAAAACTGTGTGCCGGACCGAGACTCGAAAGGCAAAGGTCCCGAGTATCCTGTATCATTTCAGTAACACACTCTCCCCTATTTCTCGATCATACAAAACGTGCTGCCCTTATTTGAACTTTTTCGATGCACTCCGTCAATCCATCTGGTAAGGATCCCACACTGCACTGCAGTATTCTAAAAGAGGACGGACAAGCGTGGTTTAGGCAGTCTCCTTAGTAGATCTGTTACATTTTCTAAGTGTCCTGCTAATAAAACGCAGTCTTTGGTTAGCCTCCCCCACAACATTTTCTGTGTGTTCCTTCCAGTTTAAGTTGTTCATTAATGTAATTACTCGGTATTTAGTTGAATTTACGGCCTTTGGATTTGACTGATTTATCGTGTAACGGAAGTTTAACGGATTCCTTTTAGCACTCATATGGATTACCTCACACGTTTCGTTATTTAGAGTCAACTGACAATTTTCGCACCATTCAAATATCTTTTCTAAATCGTTTTGCAATTTTGATCTTCTGATGACTTTATTAGTCGCTAAACGACAGCGTCATCTGCAAACAACCTAACACGGCTGCTCACATTGTCTCCCAAATCATTTATCTAGATAACACACTGGTCTGGTGCATAAGTTCGTAGCTTTCATCGTAACTTTAAAAACACAACAGAGACACATAACAGAGAGTTTAGTCATACACACTACGTTCTCTTTCACTGTTTACAACAGTCTAGTAACACTCGGGTAACATTTCGATTTCTGGACTGTAGAAATCACGTGATTTTGTGACGAAGATCTCGTCGAATCATGTTCGGAGCACATTTTCGTCCGGAAAGGAAGTTCCTTGAAGATTTTTCGATAGAGAGAAGAAAAGGTGAAAATCTAAGGGCGGAGGATCGGGTGAGTAAGGTGGTTACTAAATGAATTCCCAACCAATCTCCTGGATAGCGTTTTCTGCCAGTCAGTATGCGGGCGGGCATTATCGTGGAGTAGCATGACTTCACGCAGTCTTCCTGGTCGTTGTTCTTGGACTGCTTCTGCAAGACATCTCAGTTGTTGACAACAAATGTCAGCAGTGATGGTTGCATCTCGGGGAAGGAATTCGTAGTAGACCACACCGTCGCTGTTGAATCAGATCCATAACATTACTTTTTGGGGATGCGCGCAGGTCTTTGCAGGGAGAGTTGCTGTTTTGTTTGGACTCAACCATCCTTTCTTATCCTAATGTTAGCATAAAGATGCCATTTCTCGTGAACAGTAACGATACAGGATAGGAATTTTTGGTGTTTTTCTTGAGCCAGTTGATGAAGAGCAAGCAGAGATGTACATATAGCCACGCGCTGATTTTTGCGATTTTGGCTTAGAGCATACGGTACCCACACACGTGATTTTTGTGTCTTTCCTATTGCATGCAAATGTCGCACGATGGTGGAAAGATCACAGTTCATCACATTCTCGAGCACACTGACGTGGATCATTGCAGATTGATGCGTTCATCAAACCACAAAGGTGTTCTCGAATGTGGAGAGTCACTAATGACAACAGGATCCTCCTTAAAAAGAGGAAAACATTTTCTTGCGATGCTCTGTCCAGTGGTACTATCCTCATACACGGTGCAAATGTTTCCAGCTGCCTCCGCTGCTGCCACCCTTCTACTGAACTCAAGGAGAAGAACATGTTGGAATGTTCCGATTTCTCCACTTGGCACTCCACAGTTCCACTCACTATCTCCAGATGGCAATATGTAAACTCAAATGGCAACTGTGAGTTACAAATAAAAAATAACAATCGATAAATAAACCCGTAGCAACCGGAATGCCAAAATACAACAGAGAAACCTCACAAACTTCTGCACCATCCTAATATATTGCTGTAAATATATACTGAAACAGCATTTTCTGCACAGATGAAGAGCTCAACTATGATGTCACGGAGCTTTATCACCGTTATTTGAAATGATATCATACAGAATGATGGCAGGCATCCTCTCGAAGAAATGGGATCAGGTCATTCTGGGATGAAATATTTCAGTTAGCCTGGATAGCTTTACATCCAGACTAAAAGATTTAATGCCCACCCAGCCACTGAATACAGGTCGTAATGCGTGTTCGTTATGGAAGATTATGTATCGCCAGATTTGTCGCTGTTGTGTAGCCAGAGGCAATCTCCATGAAATTTATCTTTACACGAGAAAATGGTAGACTGATTACAGACAGACAGAATAATAACATGTGTTTATCTTCTCAAGAAACTGACGTACGTGTGACTCAATGAACAAATAATTCACAAGAATTACTATTGCTCAATTATAACATGCAGTCATTTGAATAGACACAGACAAACAGTTTCTCTCAGAATAAAACGGGACTTGATGTCTAACCTGCGGAACTGAAAAGAATCTTAAGCCCCTTGTTGAAGTGATCAAGCCCGGGTGGAATACCGGCTACAACATTAGAATCGTATTCAGGAGGAGCGGGCTTCAAAAACTTATGCAGTCATCCAGGTTTAGATTTACCGTGGTTTCCTATATTGTTTAAGGAGAATCTCAAAACTACATCTTAGATATGGCCCGCATTGCACCGTAAAATAAACTTGTCATACATTTTTTTATAAAAGACATTCTATAAAGTGTACTGAGGTATTTTTATGATACTTGGTATGAAAGTTGGAGTTTGGTCCGAAATTATTGGTCAAAGATAAAGTAATATATGTTTCCTCCAAAGTATTAAGTACGGTAATGTGTTGTTTTCCACCCCTGTACATCTGCATTCATATTTCACAAGCCACTGTAAGTACTTGCTGAATGCAGATTTGTACCGACATCAGCGATTTTCTGTTGTATTTCATTCGTGTATGAGGTAAGGAGAAAACGACTGTATATATGCTTCTATCCGCACCGTAATCTCTCTTATCACATTCTCACAATTCTTACGTGAGATTATATTACAGGGGCAACAGAACTGTAACATAGTCTTTTTCAAATACCGGTTCTATAAGTTCAGGATTTCGGGAGTACAACGTCACTTTCTTCTAGAATTCACCACTCTGTTTTCCGACACGTCGCATTAGCTTTCACATAGCCTGTAACGATCTTTTACTAACTTAGAGGAGTGTCTCTGAGTTCGTTTTGCTGCTATTTGATAAAGCATCGCAGCGCTGGAAGAGTACTCTAAAATAGGTCGCAATAATCTGTTGAATGTGGTTTCATTTATAAACGCAGCTCCCGTTCTCAGAACTCTTGCAACAAATTGAAGGTACCCATACACCCTTCTTACTACTGATTTTACATGTTAGTCCCATTAAACAATGCTCATTAGTATTATCCCCAAATATTTAAATGATGTATCTTCTTCTATAAGTTTATAATAGGATAGCGTCGCGGTTTTTCTCCTGTTTATGGACATTATCTAGCATTTATCGAAAACTAAATTGCAGAATTTTTTCGAGACAAACACATGTTTAAGGAGATACCTTCTTTCATCTCGAGACGTAATGATTTCGCTAGCATAGCTGAATATGAGTTGTAAACGAAAGAGTATCGTACAGAGACCTACATTTTGTTGGTTAGAGAGTGGGCAATGTTGAAGCATATAGCAAGTGCAAGCTACTGGAGACCAAAGCTTGTAAAGTACTAATATCGGTCTCTGGAAGCATGTGCAACATCCGATTACAATTTTTGTCTATTTCATACAATAGAAATAAGTATCTTTTCTATGTAATGGAAAAATTATTTAGTATTCAGTTTTCAATCAGTCTATGATTTAATTTCGTCCCTCGCCAGATCAGTCAAGAAACAATGCCAACGAAGTGTTCACATGACGATAAGGAGATACAGAAAATTTTAACCGAGTTATGTCTAAAGGAACAGGTAGAAGCACTGCGGAAACGAGGTCTTGAAGAATGGACTATCTAGCCATATAATACTCCTGGGAAAGGGAAGTGGGTGTCATTGGGACTTTATCGTGAAAGGCTTAAAGGACGCCAGTAATCCGAGTTGTGTAGAGCGATTTATGACATATTTCCTCGTAGGGCGTTACGGTCTGATGCAATAAAACACAAGTTACAAACTTAGATTGCAAGCTTTGAAGAGATTGGATCAGGTCTGCAAAAGAAACCGACAGGGCGATGAGGAGTTTTTTTTTTCTCTAAGGAGTGGCCAAGGTATCCAGAAAAAGAGTACGCTCGCTACTCTTTGTTAATTAAAGTTTGTATCCGCAGTACTGAGACAGAACGCTCAATGGCGACGATTAGCAGTCAACCAACAAATGGCGACCAACATAGATATAAAGAATTTTTGGGTATGTTACCGGGTGAACACTACTAATGTTACTAGGCAGTGTGCAACCTAGATGTTGTTCACGAAAGCCCTTCGCAAAGCTGCAACATATTGGTGTGATGTGAGCTTTTGTCATACGGGACATTGAACCTTACTTTCCCAAAACAGAAGATCATGTCATTGTGACTATTACTTGCTACTGATGTACTGAGGTGGGGCAATAGTTTCCTACACTTGCATTAAATAATTTATCGTATCATTTAATTTAAACACGAAACTTCCGTAATACTTCTGTTTGGAATATCGCTACATGAATGTCCTATTGCGATGGATACGAGCATAATACTAATCGTGTTCTGTTAAACTGAAACTGCACCTGCCGATTTCAGTGATGTTGTAATAATTTTTTGCCGTGCAAATGTGATCTAAGTTTTGGATAAATTATCTTACATCAGAGAGAATAAATTGAAATAGATGAGTGCCAAAACGACTTCCCCAGTTTTCAAAACTGGATAGAAGATATTTAATGTATAATCCCGTTAAAAATACACAAGAGTTCGAATATAATATGGCTTAGTAAGGCAGTACAACCACACTCACGTAAACGTTGACAGTTTTAACGAACGGTCGCTAGTTCATGGTAAACATTCACTTTTGTTAACCATGCGGTTACTTAGCGTTACTATACAGGGTGTTACAAAAAGGTACGGCCAAACTTTCAGGAAACATTCCACACACACAAAGAAAGAAAATATGTTATGTGGACATGTGTCCGGAAACGCTTAATTTCCATGTTAGAGCTCATTTTAGTTACGTTCTTCCACCTACGCTCAATGGAGCACGTTATCATGATTTTATACGGGATACTCTACCTGTGCTGCTAGAACATGTGCCTTTTCAAGTACGACACAACATGTGGTTCATGCACGATGGAGCTCCTGCACATTTCAGTCAGCAACAGATTCGGTGACCGATGGATTGGTAGAGGCGGACCAATCCCATGGCCTCCACGCTCTCCTGACCTCAACCCTCTTGACTTTCATTTATGGGCGCATTTGAAAGCTCTTGTCTACGCAACCCCGGTACCAAATGTAGAGACTCTTCGTGCTCGTATTGAGGACGGCTGTGATACAATACGCCATTCTCCAGGGCTGCATCGGCGCATCAGGGATTCCATGAGACGGAGGGAGGGTGCATGTATCCTCGCTAACGGAGGACATTTTGAACATTTCCTGTAACAAAGTGTTTGAAGTCACGCTGGTACGTTCTGTTGCTGTGTGTTTCCATTCCATGATTAATGTGATTTGAAGATAAGTAATAAAATGAGCTCTAACATGGAAAGTAAGCGTTTCTGGACACATGTCCACATAACATATTTTCTTTCTTTGAGTGTGAGGAATGTTTCCTGAAAGTTTGGCCGTACCTTTTTGTAACACCCTGTATAAATGTAAACAGTAATTGTCATCACAACTCTTCTTAAAAGACAATGCATGGAAGCAGTTCGAGAAGAAAAAGTCTTACGTCACTTGACAAAATCCTGGTATGTAATCCTGAACAGATTAGTAATATACCTTCTAACGTTACTCTAGATGTGAAATAGTAATAGAACAATAGCAACGCTCATGAAATCACACGGGAATCGAACATCAAGCAAAATCACTTGTGTAACACTTAATGAAATACAGTTTCAAAACATATAGGGTGGTCAGAAACAATATGACAAGGTTGTAAGGGACCTGCAGGGGAGTTGTGCTGAGAAATAATTGTTTAGTAAATTATCTGAAACGTTGCACTGTTTCCGAGTTATTTAGAATTGAAGTTAGCAAATAATGTCGTTGCACGCTTGTAGGCTTTTACGCTTAATACCTTCAATTACTTCTCCTATTAAATTTTCACAGAGCACCACCGCCGTTCTCACCACAGACCGGCCAATCGGAACCGTCTGAAAACCGTGCTGTCCTCCGACAATGGCGTCATGTTGATGAGGTATGGGAGGGTAGGGATCAGCGTACATCACTCTCGGCCGTTGTCGTGTTAGCAAAGCTGATGCCGGTGCTACTCCGTCAAGTAGCTTCTCAACTGGCAGAACGAGGGTGAGTTCATTCCGTGCCAGTCCTTCTACTAAGAAAATCTCCTTCGCAGTACGGAGAATCGAACCCGGGTCCTCCACATTGGCAAACAGGCACGCTGATCACACGACTACGGAGATGGACAAATTTTCATAGTATTATCTCATATTCTCTCGAAGACATTGCCCAAAGGTTTAGGTTACCACAGCGTAATCTATCATGTTCCTGTTACCGTTTACTCCCAATTATCCTCTTCACTTTAATAGTTGCCAATTTCGACTTGACTTTTCTTTTGCTTGTTATCTGCAATATCTTGCTGTTTCCAAATTACATTTGTTCAGTTACGCTCTTAGGAAAGAAAAGAAAACAAACAAAGGACGCACGACGAAGGAATTATCGGAACGGCACGGAAATTGGTAGTTGTAACGTATTTATACACACAAAGAAATGACTACAGTTTCAGAAAAATTGGATGATTTATTCATGAGAAAGACCTTCATATACTGAGTAAGTCAACAATGCGTTGCTTCACATGTGTCCCTCATCTAAGGAATTATACAACTTTCCATTGATTGAATCAGTTACTGGCTGTCCTCCTGAGGGATGTTCTGTCGAATTGGCGCGTTATATCATCAGAATCCCGAGCTGCTTGGAAAGCACGAAGACAAGCAGCATTAACTATTATCTTGCTGGAATTTAAAGCTAGTATGGCTTGCCATTAGGGCAACAAAACAGCGTAGAATATCGTCGATATACCACTGTGCTGTAAGGGTGTCACGGATGGCAAAAAAAGAGGTTCTGCTATGAAATGACATGGCACTACAAGCCATCTTTCCTGGTTGTCGGGCAATATGGCGGGAGTCATGAGATTCCAGGCACCGATGATCAGCGAAGACTTGTCTGGAGACGGCAAGACAGCGGTGGCGTACCAAACTGCCTGTCACACTCCATGCGGTCCGACACCCAGGAGTTATGGGCTGGGGTGCCATTTTCATTAGGGACCGATGACCGTAGCAGTCTGGTCCCTTCAACCCCACAAACCAACCAGCCATTTCATTTCGTTGCAGGACTCTTTGGTTGTCATCCTCGGCACCCCTACAGTACAGCGGTACGTCGACGATATTCTACGCCCCATTTTGTTGCCCTTCATAGCAAACCATCCCGGGCCTAAATTTCAGCAAAATAATGCCCCTCCGCAAACGGCGAGAGTTGCTACTGCTGTACGATGCTGTAGCACTTCCCATAGAGGAGCCAAAAGAAAATGGTGTAGCCTACTGATAACATTGAGTATCTACGGGAAATGGTTTTCTGCTTTTGAAGGGGAAGAACGCTGCAATAATCCGTGCTGAGTTTGTGGAAGTACACGGAAAATAATCGTGAAATGTATCACATCGGAGGGTGAATATGTAAAGAACTAACACGGTCACCAATTTTCATGACGAAGCTTGATTTTTCGAGGTGACAATTAAAATTTTATGATTACTCCTCAAATAAGACGATTTTTTATTTATTAATTTTGTCACTTCCAAAATCTAGAGAAGAGTGCTTTCATGTCACCTAATTTATAGATGTGAGAAAAATTGACCTTAATTGTTTGTCGAACTTCAGCGGAAAACAACTAGTTCTCAAGTGATAATAATAATAATGTCGTGTGACTAGGGCCTCCCGTCGGGTAGACCGTTCGCCGGGTGCAAGTCTTTCAGTTTGACGCCACGTCGGCGACTTGTTCGTCGATGGGGATGAAATGATGATAATTAGGACGACACAACACCCAGTCCCTGAGCGGAGAATATCTCCAACCCAGCCGCTATTCGAACCGGGCGCTTAGGATTGATATTCTGTCGCGCTGACCACTCAGCTACCGGGGTCGGACTCTCAAGTGATGGGCAACAACAACGACGGATTCGGCACTGGAGGGGCCTAAAACCACATATCTTCACAGATAGGTATTCATTATATACCCATCTGATTGATGGACTACGTCGCTTTATACTGTTCAGGATTGAGTTTGTTGTTCGAGTAATGTGCTTCCTTTTTAGAGAATGTAGTGTGTCGTTTGTTTAGATTTATCATTATATTCAACGAAATAAGCTAATCATTAACAAGAAAACTCACGATAAGGCACTTTTTCTACATGCGAAGTGATGCCTTCTGGTACAGTTTTCATGTCTTTTTTGTCTTGACGCATCACCAAAATGACATGTGCTTAATAGGCACAATGTCTAGTTTGTCCGTTCAGTTTTGCATCAGTCACATAACGTTTTCTGTAAGCCTGATGTCTCAGTGCAGCAACAGTTTAAACAACCACCCTGTATGAACTTACACTTCATTTTAATGCTCTACACCATGAAGCCAACCTAGGAAACCCATTCTAGTTTCGTTTATCGGGTTACTCGATATATTTGATTACTTTAAGATATGATGTAGGGCTTCATGTTAGAGGATTTCATATGGGTTTTTAAGTGCATTTATGGGGAGCATTAGTCATTGTCATGCTCATAATGTTTTTATCATCGCTATCTCAGAATATGCTCTATTGAGCATTTAGTCTTTTTAACAAAATTATATAGAGTATGTCATATACTATGCTAAGGAGTGATGTAATTTCGTAGTTGTTCTAGTGTGTCATTAGGCGTTTTGTAGACTGACCATATCAGATCTCCAGTCCATTCTTTAAACATTACCTCCGTGTGACAGAACTGACGTAGGAGCATCAGAGTCACTTGTCTTGTCAGCAGTTATGCCGCAGTTCCATGATCTTCAGGTACCGAGTTGTTATTCAGACTGCTAATGCGCTTCATCAGTTCTTCTATATTGATTACCTCGTCTCCTGATTAACTTCGACAATCTCGCTGCATTATACTTACTGTTTCTAGAAGATATTCGTCATTTACGAGAGCGTCTCAGCCTTGTGTCAATTTTTTTAATACTTTATTCTCGCTGGCCGTTATATGTGTTCCAAAAACATGATAAAATAAAAGGGCGTGCCAGTTAAGAACTGGGTGCTGACAGCAGTTACGCACGGGTGAAAGTTGTCGACAGCACGAGTAGGGAGATCACTGGTGCGCCTAATTTTTTCAGTGCAAGTTTGCTAGTTTTAATACCCCTGGCTTGCCTCAACGGCCCAGGTTGGAGCTAAAGAGGATCTCTGACGTGAAGAGGATTTTGTGTTCCCGTCGGCATTTTACCGTATAAATGTCAACCTTCAGCCGCTAGTCGACGGTTTTTTCTCCAGCGCCTGAGGTAAGTTGGGAAACTCTTCATAGTGTCTAATGAAGTATAGGGAGAACCAAATGTGGTTAATAATGCAACATAAGGAAAGTGCGACGACAGTACTGTTCGACAAAGCTGAAGCCTACGCTATCTGATCAAAAGTATCCGGACATACACTGAACAGCCAAACAAACTGGTACACCTGCCTAATATCGTGTAGGGCACCCGCGAGCACGCAGAAGTGCAGCAACACGACGTGGCATGGACTCGACTAATGTTTGAAGTAGTACTGGAGGGAATTGACACCATAAATCCTGCAGGGGTAATCCGTAAGAGTATGAGGGAGTGGAGATCTCTTCTGAACACCACGTTGCAAGGCAACCCAGGTATGCTCAATAATGTTCGTGTCAGGGGAGTTTGGTGGCCAGCGGAAGTGATTAAACTTAGAAGAGTGTTCCTGGAATCACTCTGTATCAATTCCGGATATGTGGGGTGTCGCATTATCCTCCTGAAGTAGTCCAAGTACGTCGGAATGCACAATGGACAGGAATGGATGCAGGTGATCAAACAGGATGCTTACGTACGTGTCATCTGCCGGAGTCGTATCTAGACGTGTCATGGGTCCCATATCACTCCGACTGCACACGCCCCACACCATTACAGAGCCTTCACCAGCTTGAACAGTCCCCTGCTGAGATGCCGGGTCCATGGATTCATGCTGTTGTCTCCGTACCCGTACACGTCCATCCGCTCGATGCAATTTGAAACAAGACTCGTCCGACCAGGCAACATGTTTCCAGTCATCAACAGTCCAATGTCGGAGTTGACGGGCCCAGGCGAAGCGTAAATCTTTGTGTCGTGCAGTCATCAAGACTATACGAGTGGGCTTTCTGCTCCGGAAGTCCATATCGAAGATCTTTCGTTGAATGGTTCGCACGCCGACCCTTGTTGATGGCCCAGCATTGAAATATGCAGCAATTTGCGGGAGGCTTGCACTTCTGTCACGTTGAACGATTCTCTTCAGTCGTCGTTGGTCCCGTTCTTGCAGGATCTTTTTCCGGCCACAGCGATGTCGGAGATTTGATGTTTTACCTTTTTACCTGATTTCTCACATTCACGGTACATTTGTGAAACGATCGTACGGGAAAATCCCCACTTCATCGCTACTTCGGAGATGCTGTGTCCTATCACTCGTGCGCCGATTATAGCACCACGTTGAAACTCACTTAAATCTTGATAACCTGCCATTGTAGCGGTAGTAACCGATCTAACAACTGCGACAGACACTTGTTGTCTTATACAGGCGTTGGCGACCGCAGCGCCGTTTATTGCCTGTACACATATCTCTGAATTTGAATACTCATGCCTATATCAGTTTCTTTGGCGCTTCAGTGTAGCTGTGAAATGCGTAGTTGACACCTTGAAGTCACGAGAGGCGGACCCGCAAGTATAAAAGG
This sequence comes from Schistocerca americana, assembly GCF_021461395.2. NCBI lineage: Eukaryota > Metazoa > Arthropoda > Insecta > Orthoptera > Acrididae > Schistocerca > Schistocerca americana. The sequence goes on along the minus strand of NC_060130.1, from coordinate 423,585,362 downwards.
AGGCATGGAGTATTGTGTTATCGCTGGAGAAGCTGTGGCAGCAGAATAGGTCACTCACGACAGCTCATGACTTCGAACGTGGACTAGTCTTTGGATTTCACCAATTAGATACATTTAAACCCTTAAAAACCTGTTCAAGTCGAATGTAATGATGTGATTGAGAAGTGGAAAGACGAAGGTAGAACCAAAGCTAAACCAACACCAGGCAGACCTCATTTATTGGTGGACAGGGACCATCGAGCATTACAGAATGTGGCTGTTAACAGTCGCATGATATCTGCAGAAGGAGATACTTCTGAGATTCAAAGGGCTAGCAGCAGTCCACCTAGCACAATGATAGTGCATATGGAGTTAAAAAAAATTTGATCAAATAGTCGAGTAACTCACCGTACGCCAGACGCTTGAGATAGTGTAGTAGTTGACGGCATGGCTAGTGGATGACTGGATATGAGAGAGTTGGAGAGCTGAACCACGCTCCAAGCTCCAACTCTCGGCTCATATACTTTATAGAGCGGCAAGTTAAGCGCTTATCGTAATCTGTGTTTTGCTCGTAGCATATTTATTAAATTTCGTAAGTGCTTTTCTGTATAAGATTTGTAATCTCGCGTCTTTGCAGTGTACATTCATTCACTCTGTAGCGCAGTAGTTGCTCACTGAACAGCCAGCTACATAGCTCATTAACGCATCAGCGTCCGTTGGTGGCACATCAGAGGGGTAGCAAGCGGTATATCTAGGATGCTGCCTGCTCTTATAGGTTACTTCTCCAGTTAGTCTTGCTAGAATGGTTAGGGTTTGTGCAAGCTGTGTGTGGATGCAGGAGGAGCAGGCCACAGTTCCCGAATAGCTGAATGCGCTTTTGACTTTCAGCTGCTGCCTTGGGGTGTAGCGATGGCTGTGAGTCTGGCGCGTCGCATGGGCCACCTCAGGTGTTGCTTGTTTTGTCTACGGACTTGCTTCCGAGGCTCTTCCTAGCGCACCCGACGCTGTGGATCCGCCCTCACTGAAGTGTAAGTGGCGGGTAGTAACGATTTCGCGTCGCTCGAAACGAAGGGCCAGTGTGGAGACTGGCCACCTTGCTACGCCCATTCATCCTTTGAGTGTACAGGTGGCCACTCCTTGAGCCGGGTCCGAGCAGGCCCACTAGGGGAGGGGTTTACTAGTTAGCGGGAGCTCCAACGTTAGGCGCTTTACGGAGTCTCTTAGGCTATAGCGGTCAGGGCCGGAAAGAAAATCAGTTTGTGCTCTGTATTTCTGCTGGGGGACCTCATCCGAGACTTGCAGGTGGCCTTGCCTAGTGCTATGGAGCTTGCGGGGTGCAGTCGTCAGCAAGTTATGGGTCACCTCCGCACCAAAGACGCTTGTTGCCTGTGTTCAGAGACCATCCTCAGTTCGTTCAGGCGGCTGGCGGAGGTGGTGACGACTGCTGTCATCATGCGTGGGGTGCTGGCATAGCTCGCAGTCTGCAGCATTGTTCCCATAGCTGATCAGGGGTCCTTTGATTTGAGGCCGAGTGGAGGGTCTCGACCAAAGACTTCGTCGAATCTGTAATGGTCTTGGCTGCACATTTCTGGGCCTGCGTTATCGTGTGCGGATGTGTAGGACTCCAGTTGACAGGTCACTACAAGGAAAGTAGCTACTCAGGTGGCAAAGTACTTGTGGAGTGCGCATGAGGCTTTTTTAGGCTATACAGTGGTTTGAGGTGCTCTGATGAACACTCGCCAATCGATATGCAGCAAGGGACGTCAGACGACGTTCATAATTAAGATACTTCGACTGCTAAAATTTCGTCAGTAAACTGTCGAAGTATTCGTAATAAAGTTCCCTAATTTTCTGCCCTCCAGGAAAGTTCTCGCGCTCAAATTATGCTTGGGACTGAGAGGTGGCTGAAATCTGAGGCGGAAAGCGCTGAGGTATTTAGCAAGTCATGGAACATATATCGGAAAGACAGATTAGAGGCCGAAGTAGGGGGGTTGTTCATTGCAGTTGACGAAAATATTGTCTCTGTTGAGGTCGAAATTGACTGTGACAGTGAAGTTGTCTGGTCACATGTGACAGATGTAGGTGAAACGAAGCTAATTGTTGGAATTTTTATTAGCCACCCGATTCCTCTGTCGCAGTTCTAAAGCCATTCAAAGGAAATCTATGGTCAATAACACGTAAATACCTAGATCATGCAATACTACTTGGAGGCGACTTTAAACTTTGGAGGATAGACTGAGATGTCTATGGAACCATTGCGGAGGGTACAGACAGTCGTGCGACATACTTCTGAGTAACTAGCTCGGCAGCCCACACGCAATGGAAATATCTTAGACCTTGCAACTACAAATAGGCCGGACACGCTAAGGCTCAAATGGTTCAAATGGCTCTGAGCACTATGGGACTTAACAGCTGTGGTCATCAGTCCCCTAGAACTTAGAACTACTGAAACCTAACTAACCTAAGGACATCACACACATCCATGCCCGAGACAGGATTCGAACCTGCGACCGTAGCAGTCGCGTGGTTCCGGACTGCGCGCCTAGAACCGCGAGACCACCGCGGCCGGCGGGACACGCTAAGGAAGCAGAGGCTGGTGCACTCTCGATTCAAATGAGAACGCTCAGATGACGACATGCGAAAGTTGGTAGAGATTCATGTGTTTGTAAAAAGATCTATGCTCGAAACATACTACAACTACCACCGTCAAACCTTAGCAAACGTTCTGACAGAGAGCCCAAGAAAATTCTGGGTCTATGTAAAATCACTAAGTGGGTCTAAAGTTTCCATTAAGTCACTTGTTCAACAGTCTGGCGTGTCAATTGAAGACAGCAAAAAGTTAGCCGAAGTTTTAAATTTCACTTTAAAGAAATCGTTCACACAGGAGAATCCTGCCGAAATACCGTCGTTTGACCATCAGAGACACTCCCTTATGGACATAGTAATAAGCATCCCTGGTATTGAGAAACAACTCAAAACCTGTAAGCAAATAAATCAACAGGTTCGGATGGAATCCCAAATCGGTGTTACAAAGAGTATTCGACAGCATTGGCCCCTTACCAAGCCTGCATTTATAGTGAATCTCTCACCCAGAACAAAGTTCCAAGTGACTGGAAAGAAGTGCAGGTGACTCCAGTATATAAGAAGGGTAAAAGTACGGACCCGCAAAATTACAGACCAATATACCTAACTTTGGTTTGCGGCAGAATCTTTGAACGTATTCTCATTTCGATTGTATTAATATTTATTGAGACTGGAATGCTTATGTCCAAGAATCAGCATCGTTTTAGAAAGCACCGCTCGTGTGAAACTAAGCTTGCCCTTTTGTCACATAATATACTTCAAGCTATGGATAAAGGGCAACGGACGGATTCCATATTTCTGGATTTCCGGGAAACGTTTGACACGGTACCCGAATGCAGTCTATTAACGAAGGTACGAGCATATGGAACAATGTCAGAGATATGTGAATGACTTGGAGACTTCTTAAGTAATACAATCCAGTATGTTGTTCTCACTGCGAGTGTTCATCACAGACAAGGGTATTGTCAGCAGTACCCCAGGGAAGTGTGATAAGACCACTGTTACTCTCTATATACATAAAAGATTTGGCGGACAGGACGGGCAGCAATCTGCTGTTGCTTGCTGATGATGCTGTGGTGTGCGGTAAGGTGTCGAAGTTGAGTGACTGTGGGAAGATACAAGACAACATAGACAAAATTTGTAGGTGGTGTGATGAATGGCAGCTAGCTCTAAATGTGGAAAAATTTAAGTTAATGCAGATGAGTAGGAAGGAAAACACCTGTGTTGTTCGGATGAAATATCGCTAGTGTCCTGCTTGACACTGTGAAGTCGTTTAAATATCTCGGCGGTAACGCTGCAACGCGGTATGAAATGGAACAAGCAAGTGAGAAAGTGGGCGGCAAGGCGAATGGTCGGCTTCGGTTTGTCGGGTTAATTTTAGGAAGGAGAGTTTCATCTGCAAAGGAAACGGCATGCAGGACGCTGGTGCGATCGGGTAGGATTGGGGGACGACATTGAAGCTATTCAGAGACGGGCTGCTAGATTTGTTACCGGTAGGTTTCAATAACACTTAAGTGTTACGGAGATGATTCAGGAACTCAAAGGGGAATCCCTGGATGGAAGGAGACGTTGTTTTCGAGAAACATTATTGAGAAAATTTAGAGAAACTGCATCTGAAGCAGATTGCCAAACGACTCTACTGCTGCCAACATACGTTGCGCGTACGATAAATTAGGGGTCATACGGAGGCATATAGACAGTCGTTTCTCCCTCCCTCTATTTGCAAGTACAACAGTAAAGGAAATTACTAATAGCACGCTGGCTTGCGGAGTATCTATGTAGGTGAAGATGTAGATATACCCTGTGGCAATGCGATGGAATATTTTGGGTTTGGCACTTGCCTGAAGAACATTACCTGCCATCACAAGTAGTGCCAACTCTGAAGTACAGAGGGGTTGGTGCTGCGATATGGGATTAGGGAGGTATCCACTCTTTGCTCTTAATAAAACACCAAATGTGGTAGGATATAAGCACATTTTACACTGTTGCGCACTGTATACAATAGAAAAACATTTCGCAAAAGAAGATCGTATCCGCCTGACGCTAGCATCCTCGCCACGTTGGATACACTGGTTCTCACCCGATCACCGAATTTAAGCAACGTCGTGTCAGGTTAATACTTAAATGGATGACTGCCTAGGAACGGCGTGTGCGTTGGCTCAGTGACACTCAAGTCGCCAAGTCGCCGAAGTGTAACTAACTCAAAGACTTGCACCAGACCGTTGAGCCATACGACATTATTATTTTAATAATTGTAGATGGTGTCTGTATCAGAATGAACCCTGTCATAAAGCAGCATCTCTGAAGCAATTGTTAATGGATAATAACATTCCTGAAATGGACTTGCCTGCCCAGAGTCCCGACAAGAACGTAATGCAACACATCTGGACGAGATAGAACGCCGTCTTACGCCGGACACAGCCTCCAACATCACTGACCTGCCTGATTTCGGCTCTTGAGGAAGAATGGGCTGCCACTCCACCACAGACATTCAGAAACCCTACTGGAAGTATCTCCAGCGGAGTTCCAGCGCTCATAAAGGTGAAGGATGGACACACGATATTAATGTCCAATAATACGTGTCCAGAAACGTTTTGTCTGGTAGTGTATATGTGTCTTCCTGTCTTTTCTTCACTTTTCCATATTCATCCGCCACTACCCGAAATTACTACAATAGTGAAAATCGTCTGCACTGCATGGTGATGTATTAGAAGCTACCTAAAAGGCAATCGGTTAACTGATAGTATTCCCAAATGGCCTGGCTGTGATGTCGACAGCCCTTGTAGTAACCATTGGGCTGACAGTCGAGATCAAGACAGGCGTATCACTATAATGGAAGACTTGGGAGTGCTGCACATACCACATTCTACCAATGATGTCACACAAGCAATGGACTTTTCTCTTGACACCGTGACAAGATATACCACGAGTTAGCCGGCCGCTGTGGTCGAGCGGTTCTAGGCGCTTCAGTCCGGAACCGCGCTGCTGCTACGGTCGCAGGTTCGAATTCTGCCTCGGGCATGGATGTGTGTGATGTCCTTAGGTTAGTTAGGTTTAAGTAGTTCTAGTTCTAGGGGACTGATGACCTCAGATGTTAAGTCACATAGTGCTCAGAGCCATTTGAACCATTTGATTTTCCTCCTCTCTCTCTCTCTCTCTCTTTCTCTCTCTCTCTCTCTCTCTCTCTGACATTGAGCCTATTTTATTGTTACTGCAAACGAAATCTTGATTGGGATTTGAAGTCTATTAAATGAATGGGTAAATCGATTGGGATCATTGGTATATACGATATGACAGAGACCTCATCGAATGCTGGATCTATGAGGATAGTAGCGACAGTGAGAGTATTTCGCATAGTTTTATTCTGCGAACTGACAGGATTGAAAAAATTCGGACAATGCAGATTCTACGGTAGTATTCCAATCATAAGTCGATAAGTCTTAAATACAACTTTCCTGTTTCCTGTAAAACCGACGGCGAGGACGAGAAAAAACAGCACATACTTGTGTATACAATTTTCGTTCAAAATTGTATAGAAGGAGGACGAATATACAGGGCAGTCAGAAACAGTTTGAAAAGCTTGAGAGGGCGTTGCAGGGTGGGCTGTGCTGAGAAATAATTGTCATTAAAAATCAATGTGTTGCACCGTTTCCGAGTTAACTAGCATCGAAGTTAGCCAATCAGGCCATTGCGCGCAGAAATTCAAGCAGCACACTAAGCACTATTAGTGTCAGCTGGTCACATAGCGTAAATGACAGCGCACGAAACTGCTCAGCCTTTGGTTTGGGTTCGATCCTTACTACTATTCCATGTTTTAGAAAACCAAACACGTTAGGCGACACTGTCTCTTGCGGGCCGGTTGAACTTGTGCACGCAACGGCCTGATCGGCTACCTTCAATGCTAATTAAATCGGGAACGGCCATACGTATCGAATTTTTTCTGAACTATTATTATTCAGCACAACCTATCCTGCAACACTCTTTCTAGCTTTTCAGACGTTTTCTGACTATAGGGTATTTGACTGTTTTCTGAAAATCGTCTTAAATTGTTAATTACGTCATGTTATGCTCAGAACATGTTGTTTTCCTTCTCGAATTTCAGTAGTCTTTTATAAAAACGGAAATGAAATTCAAATAATTTGAAAGCCCGCTAAAACGCTCCATTCGAGTCATGTGATGCCTGTGACGTCACTGGGTATCTCGCTGCTCCTGCTGTCATAAAGCTGATTCACGGCGATGTTTTGTTCTGTAACTTACGTTTCTGAAAACGGATAACAAATAGTATGTAGTACTATACTGTACAAATACATCCACAAAACTCTTTAAAAATGGTTTTTGAATGTTTCAGTGAATGAGAAGGTGTCTAACAATTGTTTGGACTGTACCGGTGAAATGCCACCACATCGATGCCCAAGTTTTGTTAACTAAAAGTGTCTTGCACTCTGAAGCTAACATTGATTTACCTCCTAGATACGCTTCCCCCCTGTTACAAAGAAGGTAGCGTCTGTCGAGGAAATTAAACTCTTAGTAAAAATCATCGTTATAGCCACTTCTTTCCATACCGTCGGTTGCTCGGTTCGTAGATGGGTGGATTATGGAATATGAAAAGACGATATCGATATGTCCATGGTTCGAATCTAGCCTGCAATAATATCTTAACGTATTTATAAAACAAATCGACAGTACTATCATATTAAAACCAAATCACAATTTTAAAACTTAACCGCACCAATTAGAAACAGAGTATTATTGTGTTTGCCTTGCTTTTACATGCGCTTACATTTGCAATAGCTGTTCACATATGCCGTATTGAAAAAGGTATTTACTGGTTAATATGACCACGCGCTTTTTAGTTGATTAGGAACATAGTGTTTTTTCCTTTTTTTTGTATGTTCGTACTGTCCAGCTAGGATCCTTATTGCTTAAGATTTTGAAGTTTCGTCATCTCACATAAGATGAAGTTGAGTCTGCTTCAGACACTGACGTTAGTATACACTCACAAACAGCACAACCCTTACATTTGTGTCACCTGCATGTTGCAGATGCTTCATATCTCTCCGCATACAAAACCTCATCGTACTACACCTCGCTGTATTGCGGGAGTGCGGTGATATCTTCAATCCTAGCAATGCTTTCCAAAAAAGTTAATTGTCTGCAAACAAAGTAAATGCATTTATCATCAGTTGTCCATTTCTCAGACTAAGATTAATGTGAAGCTATAGACTATACATCCCACCTTCGAAACAAATGCTAGAATGAGTTCTTGCTAACGCTGTTTTCACATTTCACGTAAAACTTTGAAAAACTTGTGACCCTTCCTGCGCTCTCCTTATCCGTAATTACATGCGCTACCCGTTGCGCCACAGAGCCCATGCTTGTTAGAACAGGTCTGCTGAGTCCTTCAGTACCGGAAATCAACACTAAGATTTGCCGGGGATAATTTTATTGTACTTTGGGCCGCATTTCATGACCGGTAGTCGACAATCTAGACATAAAATACGGACCCATTTGCAAAAGCTCTGTAATTCCTTAGTTCTGAGCGGGTTTAATGATGGTGCAGGGAGCAGGGAAAAGAATGTCCATCCTTGCACATATTGCCGCTCTAAATGAGTGGAGCACAAACGCATCAATTTTCGTAAGGTTTCCACTATCAGCGCTAACAAAATTGCTTTCTGTTGTCACTTAGAAGTTGTAAATACGTTTTCTATCACTAAATAGCTAAATTATTTGCGGAAAAAGTAGTTAAAAACGTAGGAACTACGTCTACCCGTCATATAAAACTCGTACAGCTTCGTCTTACTCCTAGTCTGCGACGTCACCGGACCGTCAGTCAAAAACAGCGTTTTCGGTCACGTGACAAAATCTGGTTATTTAATGACTTTTAAACTTTAATTATCTAAAAATAAAAGATGTTTGTGAGAATATTGACTGTAAATGAGATTTGCGTCTCACTCCGAATAACAACAAACCGAACTATATTTTTAACAAAGGAAAATAGCCTATTTTGTACACAGGAGAAACAATTTGTCTGGTGGTATTGCGAGAAAGAAAACAAAACAGCACATTTTCACAGTACAGGTTTTTCTCTCTCGCAGTTGGTTTTACCTGTACTCGTCCTTTTAAAAAATATACAGCTTAGGCGTGTCTGAATGTTTATTAGAGTATCATGTAAAGTTTGAAGAAAATGGATAGAGAACTTTTAGAGATTTTCCTGACAACGTTTGCAGCGTCTGAATGTTTCTAAGAGTATTGTGTAAAAATTTGAAGTAAATCAATCAGGAGTCTTTCAAGGTTTGTTCTAACAACGTTTCCCCATTATATATTGTATAAATATTTATACATTATATATATTAAAAATATATATCCTATGTCTGTCCAAATGTTTATTAGAGTATCGTGTAAAAATATGAAGTAAATCGATCAAGAACTTTTCGAGATCTTTGGTAACAACTTTAAACAACGACATGTCTTACTAGTATAGACAACAAACAGTTAGCTGCTGCAACGCCTAGAACGAACAGTTCGCTTTGGACTCAAAAGCTCATCACAGGACACAGGGGTTAGCATAAGTTCCGGGATATCGCCTTTAGCCGCTCGAAGAAACGTCTCGCGGTCTCCCAAGTCGCGGTAGACGCTGGTATTCACTTACGGCAGGGAACGTGAAATGCCACACGAGTCTAACATCGACCAGCCTGAGTGTGCTTATTATGCTATTTTCCATCTTTGTTTAGGCAAATGTTGGGCTGGTTCCTCTCTCTCAACGATACACAAACAGTTAAAATACAACACCCAGAACAAAGTTCACACGATTGTCTTAGGTTGACTGACTGCTGCTGCGATAGGACGGGCATTTGGCCACAAAGCTAAAAATAAGAAATAAAAAACTGCTAAATTATGAAAACAGCAAGTCCCATACGACTGAATAATCACTAGGAACGAGAGAGACTGATCTATTGTACACTAATAGTTAAAATCCACCTTTATATATCAATAATGTTTCAGTGATAGTGCTCACTGGAATTAATGGGGCATCATTATCATCATCTTCAATTACGTGGTTGAAGAGATATGCTTGTTGGAAGCAGCCCAAAGTCAGTTCGCGTAGCCATTTATTAAACCGTATATTACAAGAAAGATACTAAGATTCACTGACCATTGCACTTGTAATCGATTTACAGACCGTGTCTGTGTGTATTAGTAGTGAGAATCTCGCACAATGTTTCACATAGCACACTATATTGCTCGGAGTGAGATGTAGCAATGAGGTTTAACTAAGAGACATAATTCCGTTTTTAGTAATAAGGTATAGGAAAACTTCACATTCTAAGACAATGAAAGTAATATGAGCAAAGAGAAAGACTAAATCAAAATAATGAAATGCCGTTTGTTAAACATTGTGTGGTCCAGTAATACCTAAATATGACTAACAAAAACATTCATATTAATAACGACATAATGCGTACTTGTTTTCATAGCAGTTTTCTGCTGATGTGGTTATCAGTCCGAAGCCTGCTTTGATGCAGTTCACCATGATACTCCATCCTGTGCGAGTCTACTTGTAACTACCGAAACCTAGATCAACTGTAGGCAAACCTTGGACTCGCTCCACAGTTTGTACTGCCCACAATTACGTGTTCTTCAAAGTTAACAATTATACAGAGTCCACCAGAAAAATCTATACACTCCTTGTCAGGATCTGTCGATATATCGATATTGTCGTTCGATTTGAGTTACAAGTGTGTTGTAATATGGTCTTTGGCTCAACAGATGTTAGTACTTTCATCTCGGCGTTGAGAAAACAAGATGGCTGGAGCACACTTGACATTCGAGCAACGAAAATGTATTGTGGAGTGGTTTTTCAAGTTTGACAATGTCGTTGAAGTGCAACGTCAGTGGAGGCGGAAGTTTGAAAGAGAGCCGCCAACTCGCCTAGCAATTAAACGCATCATTGACAAGTTTGAATTGCATGGAACGATTTATGATGTTCACAAAGGAAGATCATAAAGACAGCGTACGCTAAAAGTTCTGTTTCGTCGGCTCTCGTGTTGGAAACGTTTGTTAATTCTCCACAGAAGTCTGCTACACAATGTGCACGTGAAGTGGGGGTTAGCAGTACAAGTGTACGAAGAATTCTGAAAGTTGCAAAGTGGAAAGTTTACGTTCCACGATTACTGAACGCGATTAATGATGACGAACAATTTGTGACGAAAGTAGTGTGGAGTGACGAGGCACAATTTAAACTTAATGGAACCGTGAATCGGCATAACGGTGTGTACTCGGCACCGAAAAATCCATATGTTTGTGTGGATAAGGCGATCAGTCTACCAGAGGTTCATGTGTGGTGTGGACTATCATCTAGGGTCTTAGGAGGACCCTTTCTCTTTGATGCTACTTTCACTGTAGAAGTGTACCTTTAAATGTTACGCGCATCGATTTTTCCAGGTGTAGAAACGCTTTATGGAGCTGATGAAGAGCTCTTCTATCAACAGGACGGGGCGCCGCCACACAACCACCTAGCCGTACAAGCTTTCCTGGATGACAATTTTCCGGGGCATTGGATTGGATTGGACGAAGAGAGCCCATTGAGTTCTCTCCACGGTCGCCAGATGTAGCGCCTATGGACTTTCACTTGTGAGGAAGTGTGCAAGATAACGTCTACCGACGTAAGACACTCACACTGGAGGAACTTCGCCAGGAGATTACAGCGACATGTGCAGCGATCTCCACTGGAACACTGACTGGCGTAGTTGCGGCTACCGCTCGTCGTTCTGTTATGAGTATAGCCGCCAACGGTGAACATTTTGAATATATAAAGTAAGCAATTGCTAAACTGAAGGTTGTACAATATGTGTGACAAATTGTTAAATGTAAAATAAACTCATAAGTAATACTTTACGTTCCTTAAAATGTGTATATATTTTTCTGGCGGACTCTGTATGTTGTCTCAGGACGTGTCCTTTCAGCTTATCACATCTGTTACAGAACTATAAATTTCTTTTGTCCGCGATTCGAATCAGTACCTCTTAGTTATTCCACCTGCCCATCTAATCTTCAGCATTCTTCTGTAGTCCAACATTATTCTTAAGGATTAATTTCCGCAAAAGTGTAAAAGTGTACAAACCAGACAAATACTTTCAGGGAATACCTTCTTGTCATTAAATTTATATTCGATGTTCACCAATTTCTCTTTTCCAGATAAGCTTTAATTGCTATTGCCAGTCTGCATTTTATGTCATTATTTTCGTTTGCCGTCGTCAGTTAATTTATTGGGAGTTTTTTGACGCAAGCCAGACGATGTGGCGGAGAACGCCGGCTATAGTCCCGGATGTGTGTTTTCTGTGATTTCCCTAATTCTCTTGAGGCGACTTCCAGCATATTTTCTTTCAAATGGCACAGTTTGTATCCTTCCCCATCCTTCCGCAATATGAGCTTGTACTCAGTCTTTAATGACCTCAGTGTCGACGGGAAGTTTAATGTAATACTGCGTCTGCAGAAACTGTGTCCGTCGAGTTGCGTCCTCTGAACGTGTATTTGAGCCACATATATCAGACGCCTAAGTAGGGACTTGCTCGAAATATTTAATTAGTTGTCAAAAGCGGTACGACGTTATTACGTGCTTGGAATACGCACTTGTCGCGTAACGAGTTAGTTCTAAGATGGCCTGACGTAGAGTGATGAGCGAAACACTGGCGAGCTTATTCTGCTGCACCAATTCCCCTACAGCCCCGCTTCTCAGATTATCCGAAGTTCTGAGGGTCTAAGGGCATCGCGGTCGGACGAACCGGAGATCTCAAATAAATCAAAGCCAGTGACCCTAGCAAGGAGGAACTGCCGGCCGTTTCCTTCATTACGTCAGCTGGAATTTCTGCTCATTGCCCTAGGACGACTCCGCGTCTTCTAACTACAGCATTCAGTAGAGCGTCACCACTGTGTGCTGGGGAGTGCTTGGTAGAATCATTTGTATTGTTAAAGTGAAAATACAGCACGGATATTCAGGCAATATCTTGTTTCATTTAGTAGCTTCAGTCAGACCTAATAGAATAAACACTCTTTACAGTCATGAGGAAATAAATTTCATCCACCTTTCTGACGCGTATCGTGCAACTTGTCTTTTAAACGGCTTTTCCAGGTTAAACATTATACATCGCTTCAAGGCAGGCCGTACTAAATGAGGTAAGCGAATAAGTTTTGGAAAAAATCGACATCACGCCACTGCACTCAGTTAACTCCTGCTACAATAAAAAACAACATAAACTTCATGGTCATTGATATATAGGAAATGACATAATCTGTTGAGATGTCAGTATGTGATTCGTAAAAATTACGAAGCGTACACGAGCGTGCTTGGGCCTATGGCAAGTACGGACAGGGACAACAGAAAGCAACTCCCCAGCGTGAGAATGCATTCTGCAGTGTAACGTGCCACCGAATGTCAGCAAGAAGAACCTTACAACCCCCTAATCGTCAGTGCATACCACTACGACACGAGAGGAATGATAGATGATGTCTGCAATGAAGCAGACGGTGTGCGAACATTTGGGCACGAAGTTATCTGCAGGAGGGAAGAGGACAACACTGTCAGTACAATTGATTATGGATGCTATATGCTTACAGATAAATCATAAGGGGCCGCAGGCAGGGACATGAACAACCATTATCTCCCTTCGCCTGTGAAGTGACGACGGAACAGAGGAAGGGAGGTAAAGATTATAACTTCTCGATGACGACGAGGACACGAAAGAGACCATAAATAAGGGTCACTTGGACCCTTGGGGGTTAACAGAACGCAAAACGTTAATGTGATTTAAGCCGTCCCTGGTACTGGTTTGTTGAAATATTTAACGAGGTACTAGAACTCAGCAGGCTCTGGCACATTCCATGTATTTCCACGAGTTACTGCTAGAGTTCAGTGGAGATTGTGTTGATGGTATAATACATGTACCGTTTTTCTCGTCTTACAACTTCTTTGTACAACATGAGAAGAGCCGACATTTTGAATATAGTAAGTGCACAGTTTTATTCCTTAAATGACACTTTATGAAATTTCTATGTTAAAGTTTAACTATAAATCACCTTTAAAATGGTATTCATCATAGTGTATGCTGGTGTACTGATAACGAAATACAAGGGCTGCTTATACCCCCGACAGTTTGGGTCCAAATAACCCATAGATATGTACATACTTCATTTAAATAAAAATTAAAAAAACTTTTTACGAATTGTGACAAGCTATTTTCAATTTGTTCCTAATACAGAATATGTGTGGAACTATTTAGATTGTTTCTTTACAGGTTTAAGGCTCACAATGCTGTCTGAATACAGAAGACTGCCTGGGAGCCGCAAGTAAAATGATTTTGCAGATGAACAACTGCAAAAATGCTGAAACTCTATGGCAACATGCTAAAAATGTCAAACAATACAACCGCAGGAAAAGGGAAGAAGAATACCAAGAAAACCAAGAAACCATCAAAACAGTCCTCATTGAGTCAACATCAGAAAATGCTGATAGTTTCAGTCTCCAGTTATCAGGAGAAAGCGATTTTAGTCTGTTTAACAGCGAAAAAACTAAGACGAGCGGTGCAAAAAGAGGGAATAAGAAAGAAGACAGTGATTCAAAAGAGAGTTATCTTAGGCACTGAAAGAAGACATCTTTGTAAATGGTTCAAATGGCTCTGAGCACTATGGGACTTAACTTCTAAGGTCAGTCCCCTATAACCTAGAACTACTTAAACCTGACTAACCTAAGGACATCAGACACATCCATGCCCGAGACAGGATTCGAACCTGCGACCGTAGCGGTCGCGCGGCTCCAGACTGTAGCGCTTAGAACCGCTCGGCCAACCCGACCGGCAGACAACTTTGTAATTGTTTTAGGGTAGAATTTTGAATTTCGTGGCTTAGTGTCAACGGCCTGTCGTCGAGTTATACAGCAAACAAAAGAATTATGGTATTGGCCTGAACAAAAAGACATTCTAAATTATAAATGGTGTCATGAGAAAATAACCCTCCAAAAGCAAGTTTTCCATTATTCTATTTTTTAAGAGAATTTTTGTAATAAAATTATTTTGTAAAAGGACATTTAGGTTTTATTTAAAGATCCTATGTGTTACTTGAATCCAACACACGTTAATGATGTAGTTGAATGGTAAAATAGAATATGGGTTCAAGAACCCAACCTAAGGGCTGCTTGTACCCAGTTTTGTTTTACTTCTTAAACTGTGAAACGCAATAATAATAATAATAATTGTCGCAAACAGTACTACAAAAGTTGTAGATCAACAGCAATACAGTTACCAGTACCAGTTTTTCATAATCATGGTTTTGCAAGAACATGTAGAAGAAATACGTAAAAGCTGTGTCCAAGTAACACTGGTTTGCGGTATAACTTAAGTTCGGAATGGACGTCGATGAAGAAGGACATTGGCGATGTCCTTTTTAACAATAACCATTCGATATTTGCCTTTTCTGAACTAGGACAATCACAGAAAAGCTGTAACGGTATGGCCAGGAGGGAACCTGAATACCACTCTTCTTAAACGCAAGCACTGAAGCATCTCCACTGCGCTGTTCCATTTGTAAATCATACACCGACAATAAAACACTTAAAATGTGGAGGGCATGAATTTATGAAATGATCTAACAAATTTCTTCGTTAACAGATCCGGTATGCATCCTACCAACTGCGACTTCAATTAATTCTGTTGCCAGTATTGTACATTTAAATGCACAAAAATTTTGAATGAAACTTATTGTTTGTGTTACTTTCTGTAACTGTTGAAGTAGTTATAAAGTAAAATCGTATGGGGTGATCCGATTTGTTAAAGACGACCTTAAAAATACCCGCCTTTTAACTCATTCTGAAAATTTCCATAACGAATGATAAACCATTTTATTCGACAATGAACTCGGAGTTACCACTAAGCATAGATATAATCTAGTTACTTGGAAGTGCGGTATTTTAGCAAACCACAAAGAAGCAGTAATGTTCCAATCTCCCTTCCCCTTCCAAGGTCATTTTACATTCTTCTTCCTTCAGACTGAATTTAAGCTCAAGTAGTTATCAGGAGTGGACGAGTGCTAATTCTTTGGGATATCGTATTTATTACCTACAGGGCTTTTGGAATAAAGAGATCTCTGTTCGACAGAGAAGCTAGAATAATTTTTGTTGACGAAAATGCAAAGCAACAAGAATAATTCAACCTTACACTTTCCCAACTTCCCTCATTTAAAAATGCATCTGTCACTTCTTGCAATGTAAGAAAGATCATTATCTGCGTTAAAGAATGTAGCGGCAGACAAATGCACGAGACTAAACGAAAAGGACTTGGATTCCTATTTATCTATTATATCTATCATATCATATCTATCATATCATTATTTATCTATCATGCCAGGAGGCTTCGAAGAGATGCTCGACTCATCTTCGATGCAGCTGTTTACACTTAAGCAGAGAGTCTGACTCTTTAAGGGAATTGGTATCTGTTGTGAAAGAAAGGTATTCGAAAGGAATTGGCTGTGGTCTATAATAAGGAACCAACCCCCACATTTCTCTGAATTAGAAATAGGAAACCACAGAACAACATTTTCAAGGTTGCAGGCGGATGGATTTAAGCCAACTCTGCTCCCGAATCCAGGAATTGCTAGCTCAGCGGTTCAACAATCAGAGCTACCCCAACTCGGTGGTGAGTTTGGAAAAAATTGTTGCTGTACATTGTTTTAAAATAAAATATAATGCATCACGACAAAAAATTGTTCCCTGACAGTGCATGTTTTTCCTTTAATTGTGCGTCTTTAGTTATTTGACAGTGCATGATTGCATGCATACTTTAAGATTTAATTGTGCATGGAATTGTTGGGTAAGTTGGCTCGGACGAATTCAAGCAGCCCACTGAAAAAAATCTTTTAGAACTAAAGGAACTGTAGAATGTGCCGTCAATACAGACCCCTTCCGCTCTCCACAAACTCCTCCACATCCTGGGGCGTATCGGAAATGGTTTTCATAAGTGAGTACCACCCGAGTGACTAGATTCGGTAATATTTAGCCATTTGGGCTATTAATGATAGAACATTAAGCAATTTTCTTAAAGAAATGCAATCATCGGTTTTTGGGCGATTTTTTATTGATCAACGTGATATTTGGGCGACACAGAAAAATTCAAGTGTATTTTTATGCACTAGTTTTCATTAAATGTTATTTATAATGGTATTTACCGCTCCACTGCCTAGTGAAATACTGAAATATTGCAACCTCAACGTTCTACCAGCCTCCAAATGGCGAGTTCAGTGGGAACATTAAACAACTATAGATAGGTAATTAGGCTATTATGGTGGTGCGAACATATTTTTGACGTACTATAACTCCAGCGGACGAATCAAAATCGGTTTCCCTCTTCTTTCTCGGTACAAATTTATCAGTAATTAGAAAAAATCACAACAGTACAAAAACAATAAATGGTAGCACTTACGTCAAATTCACCTGCAAGTAAGAACTGAACTGCTTAACAAAACAAGTGAGCTCAAGCAATGTCAAAAATTGGTTTTGCTACAATAGCGATTGGCTGTAGCCGATAGCGCTGTGGATAACTTAAGTCTATCGTTGGGCTTGCTGGCTATCCATAGTGTGTATTACTGTAAATCAAAATATCTTTCAGTTTTACTAAACGGCAACCAGGTCGTGCGTAATTTCATTTTGGCGACTGGGGGGGGGGGGGGGGGGGCGGACCCGATGGACACCCCCACCCCTCTGCCCTTTGTCTACGTCCTTGGTAAAACATATGGAAGTGTGAAGAGTGAAGACGATAATAAGGGAACTGAAATTGAAACCTTTCGTTGTAAGGCTACATTATTTGACAATATTTAGGGCACATTCTTTTATCAAAGAAGTGCGTACTTTTCCCCGTTAAACTTACCGTCAATGAAACAGGGGCCTATCACGCGCTGATTATGCTACAGCACACTTTCACATTCCACTGACGTTGGTTCAACACTGAATAAAGCCAGTACGGTTTCTTCCGTTGGCCAGTTGTGCATGTTTCTCATACTTACATTACAGTAACCTGTAACGTGGCCTCATCGATATAAAAACTATCTCCACAAAATTATTGACTCGATGGAGAACCCACGGAATATATCCCATGCAGAGAAATACGGGACGACTAATATCAATACTAGTAAGATTAGATGGAACGTTTCTTTGGCTGGTACTAACCTGTCTTTGAAATTAACGAGAACTGGCATGCGGATTCATTGCAGCAGCTGCATCAATAGCTATTTCTGCAGCTTCGTTAGTAGCAGTCTCCCCTCGTATATAGATTCGTGAGTCAGTGCTTATACTCTTCCAAAGTCCGGATGTATTTTGGTTACATTCGCCATAAATTAAGAACACGTCAAGCAGTTCCTCATCAGCAAGTGGCAGTGTTCTCCTGAAAATGGGGTATGCCTCACTAACAATTCGACTATGCGGATGTTTTACTAGGAACACACTGTAAATGAATTGCAGCATTCCTCATAATAAACCTGATCTACATAGACAGTGGTACCACTACACTTCAGTTAATTTCTCCGAAAGAAAACCCACAACTGACGTCGCACCTCTTGTCTCGACGACACGGATTTCGATAGAGAGTTGCTCGGCGGCATAAGTTTCCTCGGACAGTGGGGTAAACTTCTGGATAGCGGGCCTTTCAGCGGCCGCAACAACAGCACATAAATTCTTATATTCAATATAATTTTACTCCATGATTTCTTGTTAGATCTACAAAAGAGGAATATCGCTGAATTTTTCTCAACTAGATCTTCAGTTCTAACAGATAAAACAGCATACACTAATAGATCAAAGTATCCGTACACCTGTTAATGGCATGTCCGCCCTTTGTTTTTATGACGGCTTGAACTCTGCTGAGGACACTTTCTAAGAAGTGTCTAAATGTCTGTGGAGGAATGGCAGCCCATTCTTCCTCAACAACCGAAACGGGAGAAGGGTGGTGATGTTGGACGCTAGGGTCTGGAGCACAGCCGATGCTATCTCAAAGGATTTCCACTTGACGTGCATTGTACTCCGGGCGGGCCAGCCCGTTTCAGCAAAATTGTTGCCCATTGACACAAATTGCCTCTTTACGAGAGGGTATAGGTTATGCTGATACAACCATCGTCTTAGAACTGTTCCTCTACTTCACGCAATACACAGTGCTGTGAAATGGGTTAATATCCTCCCACATTTAAGCGCACTAAGGAGGCCACACCCTAACTGCGAGAAACACCACCACACGTGACACCACCTGCTCCGTAACTCACTGTTGGCACTACACAAATTGGCAGGTAACGTTCTCCAGGCATTCTCCAAACCCATATCCTTCCATAACACACAGAACACATAGACATTGCTGTGGGGAAGGCGAACCAAATACTGCGTTTTATTGGTCGAACACTTGGAAGATGCAACAGATCTACTAAAGAACTGACTTCACTACGTTTGTCCGTCCTCTTTTGGAGTACTGCGGAGTGGTGTGGGATCCTTACAGGATAGGATTAACGGAGTACATGGAGAAAGTTAAAAGAATAGCAGCACGTTTTATATTATCGAGAAGTAGGGGAGAGAGTGTCACTGATATTATATAGGATTTGAGGTGGACATAATTAAAACAAAGGCGTCTTTCGTTGCGGCGGAATCTTCTTGCGATATTTCAATCATCAACTTTCTCCACCGAATGCGAAAATATTTTGTTGACGCCTACCTACATAGGAAGAAACGATCATCATGATAAAATGAGGAAAACCAGAGGTCGCAAGGAAAGATATAGGTGTTCGTTCTTTCCTCGCGCTGTTCGAGATTAGGATAATAGAGAATTAGGAGAATTAGTGAAGGTGGTTCGGTGAACCCTCTACCAGGCGCTTAATGTGATTTGCAGAGTGTCCATGTAGATGAAGATCTGACTGCAACAGGATGTGTCGTGATTCATTACTCTAAATCACTCGTTTCCAGTCATCCACCTCAAACGTTGCTTACCACTGACTACAGAAATCTGTCTTTTATGAGGAGCTGCTCGACCGTCGCACCCATTATTTTTAACTCCATACGCACTGTCACTGTGACAGCTGCACTGCTGGTCATACGCTGTAAATCACGAGTGACTCCATCCGCTGATTCCATGCGACTGTTTACAACCCCTCAATCCTCGACGGTCCCCATCCTTCAGTGCATGAGGTCTGGGTGGTCTTCTTTTAGCTGAGGTTGTTCCTTTCCATTTTCAATATACTATCACAGAAGTCGACTTGGGGCACTTTATAAGGGTTAAATGACGTTGATAAATATGTTACATAGGGGACATTCAATGACTAGTCCCTGTTCAAAGTCACCGAACTCTTCTGGCCAACTGAGTCTGCTATCACTGCTTCTCTACTGACAACGCAATGCTCATCGCCTCCTTTTACGCTGGCGGGTCGGTCTCTCGTGATTCATTACTCTAAATCACTCGTCTCCAGTCATCTACCTCAAACGTTGCTTACCACTGACTACAGAAATCTGTCTTTTATTCCGAATTACACGCAGGCGTTCGGATGATATTAATCAGGTAGTGTAGTTGCAGGGAAAAAGGTTTGACGCCTGTACCTCGATTATTAATTAAGTTGTGAGAACAGCACAACATCGCCTGCGGCGCCTCGGTTGGATCATAGACGACTGGAGAACAGTTAGTTGTTAAGAGCTGATGGTAGGGTTCGAGTGTGGCACGGACTCCAGGAAGCAACGTACCCAAGCTGGCAAGGAGGCACTGTGCAAGCTGGTCGTAACTCCGTAATGTTGTGGGCTGTCTTTACATGGCATGGATTGTGTCCTCTGGTCAAACTGAATCGATCGACGACCGGAAATGGTTATGTCCGGCTATTATGTTCGGCTACTTAGAGATCATTTGGAGCCAGTCATGGACTTCATGTTCCCAAACAACGGTGTCATGTAACCGGGTCACAGCCGTTCGCGACTGGTTTGAAGAAAAATCAGGACAATTCGAGCAAATGATTTGGCCACCCAGACCTTCCGACATGAATCCCATTGAACATTTGTGGGACATAATGGAGAAATCAGTTCGTGTACAGCATCATGCACTGGCAACACTTTCACAATTATTGGCTGCTATCGATGCAGCATGGTTCAATATTTATGCAGGGGACTTTCAACGGCTTGCTGAGTCCATGCCAAGTCGAGTTTCTGCACTACGCCGGGCAAAAGGAGGTCCAGCATGATATAAAGAGGTGTCCTATGAATTTTGTCACCTCAGTGTATTTGGATTATATTGTTAATTCTTGAGGTACAGAAATACGTGATGAGTAATATGATATACATTTGAAGAACTATTTGTATTATATGTGAACAGTTAAGTCCTACTTCGCCGGTCATGTAGCATCTAATACCTTGATCCAGAACGTCTTTTACTATGAAACATGTGATACTTCCAACTGAAATGAGTTTCTTTAATGTCTTAAAAAATTTCCCTTTTTCGAAAATGGAAATTTGTGTTAGGTTCCAGTAGCTTCAGTTTCAAAATGTAATTAACCTGTATCTGGTTTTCGACAATACTCTTGCGAAATTTACTTTCAATCTCCGATTATCTGTGTCTAGTAGAGTAATAATATAATAGATAAACTATTAAACACAGAGCGGTCTAAGGCGCTGCAGTCATAGACTGTGCGGCTGGTCCCGGCGGAGGTTCGAGTCCTCCCTCGGGCATGGGTGTGTGTGTTTGTCCTTAGGATAATTTAGCTCACGTAGTGTGTAAGCTTAGGGACTTATGACCTTCGCAGTTAAGTCCCATAAGATTTCACACACATTTGAACATTAAACACAGAACTGGCAAGTTTTCCTCGATTGAAATGCTTGGAACACTTTCTCAGATCTCAAAACCCTTTAATTTTCCTCAGTAAATTTTGTAATTTCAGAAAAATATTGTAGCAAATAAAAAGTGAATGCCATAATTTAAAAATGGAATAAGAAAATATAATAAACTTCTATTACATGGATGGCTAGAGTTGGAAGTCTGAAAAGTGTACCAAGGTACAACACACTCCTCTACGTGATACAGAAAAACGCCAAGAAAACAGCAAATATACATAACGGACGGTCATACTGTGAAATTTCGTGCCATTTAACCTAACAGTAAACACCTACGGCAGCTTTTTTGAGAAAAAAACTGTTCGCAATAAAGTGACTAATTTTCTCTGATATGCAGTTAACGCTGCTGACAGATATACGAGTTGAAGGTAGCTGTTTGTTCGTACTGTATATGGCAAACAGCGCAGTGAGGTTTTAATTACTGCCTATTTCTGGCAACAAGATGACAGGCCAACACCCACATACAAAAGAGAATAAAAATAAATTACTAAAATGAAAGGTAAAAACGTACAGAACACTGTTAATGGATTTACAAACATTTTTCGATTATAATGCAGCGTTGCAATAGTCTAAAGCGCATTTTACTTGAGAAATACTAGCCTACCAGACGTGTACTAAGCAAGATTTGATTACAGACTCCGCAAATTGGCAGGATTTTGGATGGATTTTGATGTCACAGTATAAGTTCACAGTTGGAGAGAAAAAAATTTACTTGCGGTAATGTGAGGCCTGTTATTTTGAAATCTGACCGGTCGCGAAATTGAAATTATAATGAAATCAGGTGAAGCTTTGCGCACATGTGCTGAACAGTGTCTCTAGTACACCTGTCTATAGCGTCACATCGCACTGTTCAGTTCTGAGTACGCAGTGTATGTAAATTAGCGTCTCTGCCAAGTGTGAAGTCCTACTGAGAGATCTCGCCTGATTTCGTGCAGCCCACCTAACGTAACTGTCATGCATTTCCTTTTTCGTGACGATTTGGAACCGAACCCTGCAGGGGCAATGAAGACGCTCCTGCAGCCCTTGCGACGGGAAGTGTTTGTTCACCCACCACATAGCCCAGACTTGGCTCCCCTGACTTTCATCTCTTCACTCACATAACCCGCTGGTTAAGAGTATTGCTAAACGCACAGCTGATGACCAAACAAGTAATAATGTGGTGTACAACTACACTCATACTCCGACTGCTACCTTACGGTGTGTGGCGGAGGCTGCTTCCGGTACTACTGCCAGTTCTCTTCTTTCCTCTTCCATTCGGTAACAGTGTGTGGGAAGATTGACCGTTAGTACGCATCCTATGAGCTCTAATTTCTCAAATTTTTGCGTCGTGGTCATTTCGCA
Organism: Schistocerca americana; assembly: GCF_021461395.2. Taxonomy (NCBI): domain Eukaryota; kingdom Metazoa; phylum Arthropoda; class Insecta; order Orthoptera; family Acrididae; genus Schistocerca; species Schistocerca americana. Next base: position 423,562,576 of record NC_060130.1, on the reverse strand, counting down.
ATATGTACAGGGTGGGGCAAATAAATGTGGTCCGGACGAGTGCATGCCATTTGTGGCAGCATTAACGGAGGTAGAAAAGAACTATAGTTACTTGTAACATGATGGACGAACTGCCCGTGCAGCCGGCCGAACCTTGGAGCACATTTACACAATATTCACGTCTGACAGAGCTCTTAGCAGAGGCCAGTCTGGTCGCGGCCCTAACTGAACATCCACATCCCCGGATGTGTGAGTGTCCGATTACTTTGTGTGGGAAGCCCTCAAGTCTAAGCTGTATCGCAACAACCCTCACACTCTTCAAGAACTGCGGCAGAACATTTCGGATAAGGCTGCTGCAATTCCAGCATTCCAGCTTCGGTCCGCCTTCAGCAGCTGGCTGACTGGGGTCCAAAAGTGCCAAGAGATGAATAGGGGTCACTTTAAACATCTACTGTAGTCAGGTTAGTACCGCATTTACTTTTCCCTGCCGTGTTTCTTTGTACCCTGGAATTGTTTTCATCGAACCACTTTCATTTGCCTCAACCTGTACGTCAAACGAAGTAAAACACTACTACGCAAAACTCGAGGACGAAGTAACTTCCGCGTAATGTGTCGGTGGCAAATAACATAGCTCTATGAAACTTGTACCATACGTGGAAAGAACTGCTAAAGTATAATACAGATGGTAAAGGAAGGAAGTATGTAGTGAGACGAACAGAAATGGCACTTTTATTCGAAGACAATAATTACACTGTGATTTATGATGCCTTCTGGACGTTTCAAAAGGCAGGTCATGCTTCTTAATAGTACGTATAGACACTGATGGTGGAGCTGCATTCTCTGCAACGTGCTCCCATGCTGGCTACCAGCTGGTAAGAAGGTCTCCACAAGCACGGTTTACAGCTGGTGGATGGTCGTTGGTGCATATGGACGTGCTGCAGTGCATCCTACAGACGCTGGTTAGGATTTAAGCCGGGTAAACGGTCAAGCCAGTCTGTTCGCCAAATATCTTCTCGTTGCAAGTACCCCTCCATCTGCATACTTTCATGCGGTCACGTACTGTCATCCATGAAAATAAAGTCAAGGCCGAATGTGACCCTGAAAAGCTCATGGAGAAAGAGTATAGTGTCATAATAAAGTTTCCCAATGAGTGTACCGTGTTCAAGGATTTGGAGGTCAGTACACCCGTTCAACATCACGCCTCCCCACACCGTAGCACCTGGACCATCGAAATAAGCAGTGTTCCTAGATGCATTACGTGTTCCCAACTCTGGCCATATGAGGATACGTCCAGTCCTGTCGAACATAGTCAGTATGGTACTCCTGGTGTTACGGTGCGGGAAGGTTGCGTAGGTGTTGCATAGGCATACTGACCTCCAAACCTTTGAACACCGGTCAGCGGGACAATGTACTTCTCACCCATGTGCTCCTTTTCTCGGGTGCATTCAGCCCTGACGTCAAATAACGCAGGCTGGTTCAAATGGCTCAAAGCACTATGGGACTTAACATCTGAGGTCATCAGTCCCTAGACTTAGAACTACGTAAACCTAACTAACCTAAGGACATCACACACTCGCTCAAAGATATCTGGCATGATGTGAACATCTTCACACGATACACGGATCCTTTCAACTAAATCTTTCTCTGACTCCACTGGCATTTCATACGATACATTTATCAGATGACCCCACAAGGAAAAGACCAGCATGTTGAGGTCAGTCGACCGAAACAGCCAAGTTACATGCTACGTCGATCAGTCTAGCGATTTACAAACTTGTGTCCGATTTCAGTAATGGTAGCTAGTCTGTAGGGTGTGAGTGACATATCGTTCTGTTACCACATACGTCGACGATCTGCAAGCGGCGCATCCTCCAATAATTCCGGTAGCACTTCTCGAACGAAAGTTGCATAGTTATCATCTGTGAGTGAAGGAGGAAGCATCTAGGGGCGAATGAAGTAATCGTGTACCATGTCAGCCCATAAATTTATGGCAATCTTTCTTTCATGACCTCGTTAGTGAGTGGCGTGGGGGTTCTCTTCTGCCAAAATCTGACAACTGTTAGCGTTGAACATACTGTCACGGTTGAAGGACGCCTCGTGCGTCTGCGAAACATACGCACAGTAATACAGCTGCGACGCGCAACGCTGCCAAAACCACTGGCCGAACTCAACACGAAGAGCAAATTCATATGCCGTCTCAGCGCCTGTGCCTTCTGAAAATGGAATGGATGCCTTCTTTCGTCCCACCACTATGTAATTACTTTGCAACGCGTGTGCCTCATCGCGAGTGCTTGTGGATGGGTCTGCATCGGATCTCTCAAATACGTCCTCTTCAAATCGCGGCGAGCGTATACTTTGAATACGGCCTCCACCGTTTTGACCTCCTTTGAAACCACCCGTTTCACCCAGATGCTGATGAATAGCGGCAACGTAAAGTGGGGTGGCTGACGCCTATTTGGATATCTTTGCCAGAAGGCGCGTAAAGCCGCGTGCCCATTTTCTCTCGTCTCGCCATAAACGAAATGTATATCGCGCAGCTCGGCCCAAGTGATGTTCTCCATGATGCGGCACAACAGCAAGAGACAACCTACGAATAAGCACTGTGTTTCTACTGCGTATATTTGTCTTTCCCCTCAGCCACCGCTGCCGTTAGCGGTCTCTGCAGTTTGGTTGTGACAGGCGTAGACGCTTTCGGAGCTGTCTGACGTCCAGAATGCTGTAAGGTCTGTTTCGTGACGTCAGTGCGTGAGGTCACGTTAGTTGCCGAAGAGGGCTAAGCGGCAGGCGCTGGCACCTCTAACTTTGATGCTCTTTGGCGTCGTCGAATGAGATTTCAGGACACGGGTTCCTGTCCTCAGTTTCTTCAACAAGGTACCCTCTACAAGCCCTCGAAGTTTGTCAGTATCGTTTTGCAACACCATGTACATATTTTACGGTAGTTAATGATGCCAGTGAATTATCGCCAAAATGGTAATCGAAACGTAATTCTTCTCTTCGCCTATTCGCGAGCGGCATGCTTCACTTATTTGTGCTGAGGATAAACTGTCAGTCCCTGCACCAGTCATCGATCCTCTGCAGATTTTCCGTGATTTCGCAACAGTTTCCCGGCTTTGGAACAATCCTATAGAGAAATTCATCGTCCATCCCAACGTTATCCAGTAGATCATTTATACGTATCATGCACCGTTACGGCCGTATATCAATTCCTGGGCTTCTCTTGGAACCATATACTGTCCAGTAAGATTAAAACTACCACCCGTCAAAAGCCTGAAGAACGACATTCCGCAGCGCGAGACTTGCAGGAAGAGAGTCAGTGAGGTTCTGGAAAGTACAGACAGGTATGTGGAGCCATGGCGACTCTGTTGCTGTGGACAGCTGCGTTAAGTTGCTCGGATGAGGATCAAAGTCACGAACAGCCCGATCGACGTGGTCCCAAAGTTTTTCGACTGCGGCTAGATCCGAGAAGTTTGGTGGCCGGGGAAGTACGGTAAACTCATCCTAGTGATTTTTAAACCACTCACGTGCACTGCGGTCTATGTGAAACGTTGCTTTATCCTGCTGGTAAATGCCATTGTGCCGAGGAAAAACAATCCGCATGTAAATGTACATATGGTCCCCAAGAGTTAGTGCGTTCTTGAGTTGATCTATTTCGCCTTCCAGAATGACGAAATCACCTAAAGAATACCACGAAAATATTCCCCAGACTATAACGCTTACAGCTTACAGCTTCCTTTCCGACGACTGTTGCAGGGTGTTTGCTTACAGACTTCTCACGCCCTATACGCCAACGGCCATCTGCTCAATGGAGCATAAAAATGAATCATTTGAAGAGGTCGCCTGTCCCTGTTCTGTAGACGTGCATTTGCGGCAATGGCTAGCAGATACAGCCCTTGTCGCCGATGAACGGCAGTCAGCCATGGGTGCATGAACCAAACGCCTGCTGCGGTGGCCTACACACAGCAATGCTTAGTGAACGGTCGTTCAGGAGACACTGTTGGTAGCTTATTTGTTCATTTGGGCGGTCAGTTACTCAGACGTTGTACATCTATTAGCCTGTGCACTTCACCTCAGTCGTCGTTCACCCCTATCATCTATGGCCGGAATGGACCACAGTCGCCTCGATGTCGGTTTTGGATAGCGCCATTTTGCCAAGCGCGGTAGACTTAAACCACGACGGCATGCGAACAGTTTCCAAACTTAGACGTTTCGGAAATGCTTCCACCCTCAGGCCGAAAGCCAATGTCATGCCCTTTTGGACATCAGATAAATCGCTCCATTTCCGCGTTACGACAACGACTGGACGGTTTTTCCGCATTTTTACGACACACTTTACATTCCTTCCACTGATAATGTTGCTACTTGCCGTCTGTGAGTGGTTATTGTATATTGACGTCGAAAATGGGCGTTGGTCACATTAGTGTGAATAGACCGCGCATCTGTCTATTTAAATTCGAAAAGGACGACTTGTTGAACTCTAAATCCACAGAAGGCGTGGATTCAGTAAAATATAGTCTGATACTTACAAATCTTCTATTTTCTTCACAAAATGATAGTATGGAATATCAGACCTGCTTTGTAATTGGAATGAGGAGTTATTAGCAAGTAGAAAACAGCATGTAATTCTAAAATAGAGAAACTGTGGTGTCACCGCCAGACACCACACTTGCTAGGTGGTAGCTTTTAAATCGGCCGCGGTCCATTAGTATACGTCGGACCCGCGTGTCGCCACTATCAGTGATTGCAGACCGAGCGCCGCCACACGGCAGGTCTAGAGAGACTTACCAGCACTCGCCTCAGTTGTACAGCCGACGTTGCTAGGAAAGGTTCACCGAGAATTACGCTCTCAATTTCCAAGACGATAGTTAGCATAGCCTTCAGCTAAGTCAATTGCTACGACCTAGCAAGGCACCATTTATCCTTTGCTATGTATCTAATGAAGCATGTACAGTAACAAGACCAATGTTCACCAGTTGTGGATTAAAGTTAAGTATTCCAGCAGCTACGTACTTTTCTTTATAGCATTCATTACGTACGCTGTTTCAGGCCTCACGCCAGCCTGCGTGAGTTTAAGCGCGTGCCTTTCGGTTACCCGTCACTGTGGATTGGCTGTCTTGCCAGTCCACAACAGAAACCTTCTGCAGTAAGAGCTACTCAGGGCGTATCCCACTGGAGCGTTATACAACTGTTACAGTTCATAATATGTCACGTATTACGAATTGATAGGGGGATATACTCGCGATTATATGGTTTAGAAGTTGTCGAACAATCTATGGAAATAGTCACCTCCATTAAACGTCTGGGAGGACTCCTACGCAACAGTCTGCAACTGAAATATCGAGCAAAACTAATCGTATCATAGGGAGATGTGAGACTGATTTTCATTGGAAGAATCCTTAGGAAATGTAGTGCACCATCGAAAGATGTTGCTTACAAAACCCTCATTCGACCGCTAACTGAATGCAGCTCGCCTGTCTGCGACTATTACAAGATACAATTGATAAAGGAAATAGAGAGGATGCAAAGAAGATCAGCGAGTTTCTTCACGAGTACGTTTCGTAAGGACTAAATCGCCACGGAGACGTAGTCGCTCAACTCCAGTGGCAGACGCTATGATTTGCTGTTAACATTGAAAAAGTGTTCGTTCGTAGAAGTGTCAACACGTATATTGCTTCCCCATAAGTATGTTTCACGAAAAGCCCGTGAAGGTAGGAATAGAGAAATTCTAGCTCACACGGAAGTTTAGCAACAATCGTTCTCGGTCACCGCTAGAACAGGGAGGAGGGGAAGCGACAGCGGTGCACAAAGTACCCTTCATCACACACCATCAGATGCTTTGTGGAGAATAGAAATCTAATGAAAATGTTATTACAGTAAAAGGAACACTGTCTGAATCGTTCATTATGTTTACTGTTTTGATTACAGGATTGGATTTAATGAACAGACCATGTTCAGATACAAGATTAGTGCTGCGAAGGGCATTTCGTCTGCAAGGATGAGGGTGCAACAGTTTACTATTGTAACCGTTTTGGACAAGCTCCACGTTACAGTAGTAGGCTTATATCTGAACACCCCGTCAGTCTAAAGAGTTTCGAGACTGGTTTAACCCTAGAACACTAAAGGGTGGGAAATGCTACATTGTTATTAAATGCTCGTAAATTTTGCTACTAAATATTTTATTCAAAGGAAGTAATAATTTATAGTTTATGCTTTAGTTAATTACAATTATGAGGTCTCCAGTGTCACGTCACATACGAAATAAGGACAAAATGTCCCGTTTTACACACTATACGGACAATACTAGGTGGCGGGATTCGCGGATTGGTACCAGATTACTAGATGCAATCCTAAATTTTAGGAGGGTTCAGTAATATAGAGTTACTAAAAAATAGAGAAGACTTAAGATGGTGGTTTTAACGGTTCTGGTGTTCCATATAACCTCCTCCCTACCCCGTTCCACACTTGAGTATAAGCCACAGAACATTTATACAACCATGCAAAGCTGTAAGAAAAGTCCTTCTTCGGGATGTTGTTCAACTCGCGCATCACATGGGCACGAATGTCGGTTGTATCGTCAAATCGTTGACCCTTCATGTGAACATCTGCGCTTTGTCGGCTTATGGTAGGTTAGTAATGATATTACCAAATCTCGTCCCCTGTGACGATCTTTCCCAGAAAAAAATTGTCCACGTTTCGCTTTTGAGTCAGGGCGCAGCAGGCATCCACGAGTTGTTCTTTCTGGAAACGAGATGTGTGCGGGACGATCTTCGCACATACGTTCCTCTTCATCAAATCATCCTGGAGACTGTCTCGAACGCTTGATTTAGAGATGTTGCACCACTGCGTTTTGTGACACAACAACGGTGACGCATTACGGTTGCACGTTCACTACTTGACGTTGCCTGATAACAGCTGACCAGTCGGATGCACATCTATTGTTTACAGTTGTTAGTGCGAGCTGCCACCGTAGTTACTGCGCTGACGTTGCAAATTACGCCAGGAATTAAATCATTGTCTAAACTTCCTGTTTTGACGGTCTGTAATATGTTCACAAGATCGAAAACGGTAAACATAGTGAATGATCCAGAATGAGTTTCACTCATTGTCTGGTGCTTCTCAGACATCTACATCTACATTTATACTCCGCAAGCCACCCAACGGTGTGTGGCGGAGGGCACTTTACGTGCCACTGTCATTACCTCCATTTTCTGTTCCAGTCGCGTATGGTTCGCGGGAAGAACGTCTGCCGGAAAGCCTCCGTGCGCGCTCGAATCTCTATAATTTTACATTCGTGATCTCCTCGGGAGGTATAAGTAGGCGGAAGCAATATATTCGAAACCTCATCCGGAAACGCACCCTCTCGAAACCTAAACAGCAAGCTACACCGCGATGCAGAGCGCCTTTCTTGCAGAGTCTGCCACTTGAGTTTGCTAAACATCTCCGTAACGCTATCACGGTTACCGTGACGAAACGCACCGCTCTTCTTTGGATCTTCTCTATCTCCTCCGTCAACTCGATCTGGTACGGATCCCACACTGATGAGCAATACTCAAGTGTGGGTCGAACGAGTGTTTTGTAAGCCACCTCCTTTGTTGATGGACTACATTTTCTAAGGACTCTCCCAATGAATCCTCAACCTGGTACCCGCCATACCAACAATTAATTTTATATGATCATTCCACTTCAAATCGTTCCGCACGCATACACCCAGATATTTTACAGAAGTAACTGCTACCAGTGTTTGTTCCGCTATCATGTAATCATACAATAAAGGATCCTTCTTTCTATGTATTCACAATACATTACATTTGTCTCTGTTAAGGGTCAGTTGCCACTCCCTGCATCAAGTGCCTATCCGCTGCAGATCTTCCTGCATTTCGCTACAATTTTCTAATGCTGCAGCTTCTCTGTATACTACAGCATCATCCGCGAAAAGCCGCATGGAACTTCCGACACTATCTACTAGGTCATTTATATATATTGTGAAAAGCAATGGTCCCATAACACTCCCTTGTGGCACGCCAGAGGTTACTTTAACGTCTGTAGACGTCTCTCCATGGATAACAACATGCTGTGTTCTGTCTGCTAAAAATTCTTCAATCCAGCCACACAGCTGATCTGATATTCCGTAGGCTCTTACTTTGTTTATCAGGCGACAGTGCGAAACTGTATCGAACGCCTTCCGGAAGTCAAGGAAAATAACATCTACCTGGGAGCCTGTATCTAATATTTTCTGGGTCTCATGAACAAATAAAGCGAGTTGGGTCTCACACGATCGCTGCTTCCGGAATCCATGTTGATTCCTACAGAGTAGATGCTGGGTTTCCAAAAACGACATGATACTTGAGCAAAAAACATGTTCTAAAATTCTACAACAGATCGATGTCAGAGATATAGGTCTATAGTTTTGCGCATCTGCTCGACGACTCTTCTTGAAGACTGAGACTACTTGTGCTCTTTTCCAATCATTTGGAACCTTCCGTTCCTCTAGAGACTTGCGGTACACGGCTGTTAGAAGGGGGGAAAGTTCTTTCGCGTACTCTGTGTAGAATCGAATTGGTATCCCGTCAGGTCCAGTGGACTTTCCTCTGTTGAGTGATTCCAGTTGCTTTTCTATTCTTTGGACACTTATTTCGATGTCAGCCATTTTTTCGTTTGTGCGAGGATTTAGAGAAGGAACTGCAGTGCGGTCTTCCTCTGTGAAACAGCTTTGGAAAAAGGTGTTTAGTATTTCAGCTTTACGCGTGTCATCCTCTGTTTCAATGTCATCATCATCGCGGAGTGTCTGGATATGCTGTTTCGAGCCACTTACTGATTTAACGTAAGACCAGAACTTCCTAGGATTTTCTGTCAAGTCGGTACATGGAATTTTACTTTCGAATTCACTGAACGCTTCACACATAGCCCTCCTTCCGCTAACTTTGACAATGTTTAGCTTCTGTTTGTCTGAGAGGTTTTGGCTGCGTTTAAACTTGGAGTGAAGCTCTCTTTGCTTTCGCAGTAGTTTCCTAACTTTGTTGTTGAACCACGGTGGGCTTTTCCCGTCCCTCACAGTTTTACTCGGCACGTACCTGCCTAAAACGCATTTTACGATTGCCTTGAACTTTTTCCATAAACACTCAACATTGTCAGTGTCGGAACAGAAATTTTCGTTTTGATCTGTTAGGTAGTCTGAAATCTTCCTTCTATTACTCTTGCTAAACAGATAAACCTTCCTCCCTTTTTTTATATTCCTATTATCTTCCATATTCAGGGATGCTGCAACGGCCTTATGATCACTGATTCCCTGTTCTGCACTTACAGAGTCGAAAAGTTCGGGTCTGTTTGTTATCAGTAGGTCCAAGTTGTTATCTCCACGAGTCGGTTCTCTGTTTATTTGCTCGAGGTAATTTTCGGATAGTGCACTCAGTATAATGTCACTCGATGCTCTGTCCCTACTACCCGTCCTAAACATCTGAGTGTCCCAGTCTATATCTGGTAAATTGAAATCTCCACCTAAGACTATAACATGCTGAGAAAATTTGTGTGAAATGTATTTCAAATTTTCTCTCGGTTGTTCTGCCACTAATGCTGCTGAGTCCGGAGGTCGGTAAAAGGAGCCAATTATTAACCTAGCTCGGTTGTTGAGTGTAACCTCCAACCATAATAATTCACAGGAACTATCCACTTCTACTTCACTACAGGATAAACTACCACTAACAGCGACAAACACGCCACCACCGGTCGCCTGCAATCTATCCTTTCTAAACATCGCTTGTGCCTTTGTAAGAATTTCGGCAGAGCTTATCTCTGGCTTCAGCCAGCTTCCTGTACCTATAACGATTTCAGCTTCGGTGCTTTCTGTCAGCGCTTGAAGTTCCGGTACTTTATCAATGCAGCTTCGACAGTTTACAATTACAATACCGACGGCTGCTTGGTCCCCGCATGTCCTGACTTTGCCCCGCATCCTTTGAGGCTGTTGCCCTTTCTGTACTTGCCCGAGACCATCTAACCTAAAAAACTGCCCAGTCCACGCCACACAACCCCTGCTACCCGTGTAGCCACTTGCTGCGTGTAGTGGACTCCTGACCTATCCAGCGGAATCCGAAACCCCACCACCCTATGCCGCAAGTCGAGGAATCTGCAGCCCACACGGTCGCAGAACCGTCTCAGCCTCTGATTCAGACCCTCCACTCGGCTCTGTACCAAAGGTCCGCAGTCAGTCCTGTCAAAGATGCTGCAGATAGTGAGCTCTGCTTTCATCCCGCTCGCGAGACTGGTAGTCTTCAACAAATCAGATAGCCGCCGGAAGCCAGAGAGGATTTCCTCCGATCCATAGCGACACACATCATTGGTGCCGACATGAGCGACCACCTGCATATGGGTGCACCCTGTACCCTTCATGGCATCCAGAAGGACCCTTTCCACATCTGGAATGACTCCCCCCCCGGTATGCACACGGCGTGCACATTGGTTTTCATCCCCTCTGTTGCTGCCATATCCCTAAGGGGCCCCATTACGCGCCTGACGTTGGAGTTCCCAACTACCAGTAAGCCCACCCTCTGCGACCGCCCGGATCTTGCAGACTGAGGGGCAACCTCTGGAACAGGACAAGCAGCAATGTCCGGCTGAAGATCAGTATCAGCCTGAGACAGAGCCTGAAACTGGTTCGTCAGACAAACTGGAGAGGCCTTCCGTTCAGCCCTCTGGAATGTCTTTCGCCCCCTGCACACCTCGAGACGACCTCCCACTCTACCACAGGTGAGGGATCAGCCTCAATGGGGGCAGTATCCCGGGCAGGCACAGTCGTAGTCCGATCGGGGGATGCGTGGGACGAGATGGCCATCCGTGACAAACCCCCATACGGAACCCCACAGTGATGCCCATTGGCAACAGCCTCAAGCTGTGTAACCGACGCCAACACTGCCTGAAGCTGGGAGCGAAGGGATGCCAACTCAGCCCGCATCCGAACACAGCAGTCGCAGTCCCTATCCATGCTAAATACTGCTGTGCAAAGAACGTCCGAACTAATCTACAGAGAGCACAAACAATTCGACACAAACTTTAAACGGTTATTAAAACACAAGATTGCCTAGTAAATGCAGTAATGCTGTTACTTGCGCACTGCTGACACACTGCTCGGCAGTAGAAGGAGACTACGCAATTTTGCACTATTCAGGTACTAAAACGCAATGCTACAACTCGCAAATATTATAATACGCCCGAAATTTATGAATTAAACAATGCAAGTACGAAAAACACAAAAAAAATTAAGAATTAAACTATGTAACAAGTAAGTGAGCTAGGAGTATACGACTTTCTGTTGGCAGCTGCTTATCCAACGGCGGCAGGGAGACGTCAAGTCTTCAGTTAGGAAAGCTTTATTAGTGTAGTTGTTCCTTAACGGTCTCTATGGGGTAGGACACTGCAGAATACCAAGCTCCGCTTGGGACTCAGGCTTCTGGAATCAGTAGGCTTTCGCCAGACGTTAAATGTAAATTTGCACGGACGGACGGGCAGTGCTGTACAGTAGGGAAGGAAATGCCGAATCCGCCGTAAACTCGGTTTTATTGCGCGGAGGAGGTGGTGCGGCGCCTGGCGGCTGGCGCCGTCTCGTCGGCCGCCGGCCCGGGTTCAATAGCCGCCCCTCCCTCGTCGCCCCTCCATCTCCCTCCCCCGGTGCTGTCGCACGCATCCTACGCCCTCCTGGCTCATTAACTGCGCCCTCGTTACGCCTCGTATTCTATTTGCTATCTCTAAGCGCACACACGGCGGGCCTTTGTCTCACAAAGTCTGCACTGCTTGCAGAAGCAGGCACTGAGGCCCGTATACGTCTCAGCAGCGTGCCTCTCAGCCGCCCCGCGGATAAGGCTTCAGCTGAAGTGCCCAATTTTCGAATACTTCCAGCGTAAAACAAACTGCTACTGAATGAAAGGTCATTTTCGACTGGAGTATCCAGATGTTCACTGCCTAGGATTGTACTCCGTGATCTGTCTCAGAAGATTACGCGACGCTGCCGGGCTCCTGTGTCATACTCTACCATATGGCGCCATTCGGATGCGATATATAGGGACAACGGAGCAGCACGCTGCTCTCCCGGCCGTTGCCCGGATCGGCAGGCTACTTCTCGTTCAAATACCTCCTAAATCATGTCCTACTAAGGACAAGTCCATATGAGTATCTGAAACTGAACGTGGGTCCTCCACATGGCAATCATGCGCGTTGTCCATTTTCTTTTTCATTTGTTATTGTACGTCCATACCAGCCTGAAACCCGTCCTTGTGGCATCTGGAAACCCCTTCATCGGCGAGTTTCTCCGCTATATTTTTAATATCTAGTGAAGAGTTTGCCTTTAAATTTAGTTATGCGCAATTTTACCTTCTCTTGTTTGCACTTTTTTTCGAAATCCGTTTCCTTTTAGAAATTAGATTTGTAAAGAAACTGAGTACTTCTTCTCGATGTGAATTAAATATTATGTAGTCTGTTGCAGATTGTTTAGTCTTGTATTTTTTTTTTAATGAAATAAAATTATACTTTATCACAGGATAGAAGTTTGAAACAAATTCTAGAATACAGTCGGTTAAAGGACAGAATATACAAAAACAACGTCTTCTTGATTAATTGTTAAAATGTTTTCTTTAAAACATGCAGTTGATTAACTCATTAAAACAGTGGGTTCCCGGTTTAGGAGATAATGCCTTCTCCATCTTTCACTAATATTTACGCCCTCGTCTTGACAACAAACCGAATAGGTATAGGAATTGGAGCAGACACGTTTCTAAATACGATGCTTTTTGCCAACGACCACGTTATCATACAGAACAATGAAGACAAATTGCAAATAGCGGTACATAAATTAAACAATATAAACCCAAATTACACTCCTGGAAATTGAAATAAGAACACCGTGAATTCATTGTCCCAGGAAGGGGAAACTTTATTGACACATTCCTGGGGTCAGATACATCACATGATCACACTGACAGAACCACAGGCACATAGACACAGGCAACAGAGCATGCACAATGTCGGCACTAGTACAGTGTATATCCACCTTTCGCAGCAATGCAGGCTGCTATTCTCCCATGGAGACGATCGTAGAGATGCTGGATGTAGTCCTGTGGAACGGCTTGCCATGCCATTTCCACCTGGCGCCTCAGTTGGACCAGCGTTCGTGCTGGACGTGCAGACCGCGTGAGACGACGCTTCATCCAGTCCCAAACATGCTCAATGGGGGACAGATCCGGAGATCTTGCTGGCCAGGGTAGTTGACTTACACCTTCTAGAGCACGTTGGGTGGCACAGGATACATGCGGACGTGCATTGTCCTGTTGGAACAGCAAGTTCCCATGCCGGTCTAGGAATGGTAGAACGATGGGTTCGATGACGCTTTGGATGTACCGTGCACTATTCAGTGTCCCCTCGACGATCACCAGTGGTGTACGGCCAGTGTAGGAGATCGCTCCCCACACCATGATGCCGGGTGTTGGCCCTGTGTGCCTCGGTCGTATGCAGTCCTGATTGTGGCGCTCACCTGCACGGCGCCAAACACGCATACGACCATCATTGGCACCAAGGCAGAAGCGACTCTCATCGCTGAAGACGACACGTCTCCATTCGTCCCTCCATTCACGCCTGTCGCGACACCACTGGAGGCGGGCTGCACGATGTTAGGGCGTGAGCGGAAGACGGCCTAACGGTGTGCGGGACCGTAGCCCAGCTTCATGGAGACGGTTGCGAATGGTCCTCGCCGATACCCCAGGAGCAACAGTGTCCCTAATTTGCTGGGAAGTGGCGGTGCGGTCCCCTACGGCACTGCGTAGGATCCTACGGTCTTGGCGTGCATCCGTGCGTCGCTGCGGTCCGGTCCCAGGTCGACGGGCACGTGCACCTTCCGCCGACCACTGGCGACAACATCGATGTACTGTGGAGACCTCACGCCCCACGTGTTGAGCAATTCGGCGGTACGTCCACCCGGCCTCCCGCATGCCCACTATACGCCCTCGCTCAAAGTCCGTCAACTGCACATACGGTTCACGTCCACGCTGTCGCGGCATGCTACCAGTGTTAAAGACTGCGATGGAGCTCCGTATGCCACGGCAAACTGGCTGACACTGACGGCGGCGGTGCACAAATGCTGCGCAGCTAGCGCCATTCGACAGCCAACACCGCGGTTCCTGGTGTGTCCGCTGTGCCGTGCGTGTGATCATTGCTTGTACAGCCCTCTCGCAGTGTCCGGAGCAAGTATGGTGGATCTGACACACCGGTGTCAATGTGTTCTTTTTTCCATTTCCAGGAGTGTATAACTTTAAGGTACCAACAAAGCAATAAGAAATGGCCCTTTTTAGTAAAATACCCCATAATGACTAAAATAGGCTGTAGAATAGTAGTACAGGTGTCCCAATGACAATGAATAAGGTAGAGAGGAGATTAAGAACTGGAGAAATCGTGTCTCATCCTCTAGATACACAAGACGGTGTAAGGCGATGAGACGCGCTGATGTGTCTCGTCAGTGAGGGATCCAAATCCGCTGTGCAGGGAAACGATCTCGAGTCAATGAAGATAACAGCCTTTGTGGGTGATATATAGTCGCAAGAACTAGCAAGGCAGTGAAGGAGACTTTCATCGCACTTAAAAATGTCATGAGGAATATGGGACTGAATATCAGCCAACAGAAAACAAAATGTATGACCGCTGGGGAAGCATGCAAGAATATGCCACCCTTAATAACACTGGGCGACTATGCTTTTCAGAGAATTGTGCAGTTTGAATATCTACTGTCCACAGCCAGTAATTATAATGACACCTCTTACGAAGCAGACTTATAGCAGCCAACAGAGCCTTTTTTGCGTTAAAAACTATTTTCTTGAAGAGTGTTAACTCGTAGCACTAAATTAACTATCTATAAACCGGCTACAAGACCAGTGCTTGGATATGCCTGGAAAACCTGGTGATCAACGTCGAAAGATATTGGAATGGTAGATGCCTTTGAGAGAAAGGTATTTCCAAGAATCGTTGGCCCATCCTGTGAAAGGGGAAGATGGAGGAGGAGGACGAGGAGGTATAGTCATGAACTATACACCATACGTAAGGATCAACATATTAGAAGCATAGTGAAATCAGCCGGATTGAGATGGGCAGGGCACGTGGCACGGTTGAGTTATACGGGAGTAACAAAAAAGTTATCAGATGGGAATCCAGGGATTCAAAGAGCATGGGTTCATCGTTATTTTTAACCTGTTTGATGAAATACGCTCCAATATTTTGTAGTCACTATTGAATTAAGTTTTTTGCCTGTTAATGTAAAACAGTTTTCCTGTACGAGTCTTACTCGTACCTCTTTTTCTTCCTCTTATTCTAGTTTAGGTGTGAACATGATGCAGTCACTTGAAAAATATTTATGTTTTGAGAACTCTAGATTTGTGTTTTGCAGTCTACCTATTATGACGACAGTTCTTCCTGCACGAAATGAAACGAGAGTCGTTGAATGACAGGCAGTGTTCGCGGGGACTATAGAGAGACGTCATAGCGGTGCAGGTTGCGTATGAGATGATTTTCCCGTGATTTTGTTGTGGTTATCAACAGTACACGTGTGAAGATAAGATCGTTAAACAAGTATTCTCAACAGAACGTGTGCAGACGGGACTTTTAATTGACAGGGTCATATCTGCGTCAGAAGTAAAATTAATTTGGTCGCAAACCACGGAGAGATAACAGCAAATAGAAATCCGTTTACGCTGGCTTCCATGGACGCTGCTCTTAAAAAACGCGCGGTATTCCTCATGTGAGAATGAAATCAACCCAACATTAAAACCGTAAGTTCTTTTTTGGTTTCTTTCGCTTTTGGTATACAATTTTATAGACATTGCAGTTATAACTGAGGTTAAATCCAATCAGAACAATGCTGCGGAAGCCACGTGTACAGTAATTCTTGTATCCTATGTTTCCTAGGGTATGTTAAAATATGAAGAACGTATTATTTTCAGTAGCATTCATCAATATCCCCTTTCACTAGGCGACAATCTACAAACAGCCTATTTGCCTCTCACTCTTATGACCTTGAACCTTGTTCCCTACACAACTGATATACGTGTCTCATCTGTTTTAAATATTTTGCTGGCTCAGAATCAATTAGGAGCAATTTTATTTCAAGAATGGGAAACAAGCAGCTACACATTCTGAGGTAAAGCTTCCGTGATGTACCACTGGAACTAATAGAGGTCTATGTAACATTAACTTATGACGACACCTCATAGATCCTCCCAGGCACTTGCTCCATCCATCCCTTTTGTAACTGCAGACAGGTGATCCAAATTGTTGAGGACTGCCAACTAATAAGCGATCACTCTGATGCCTGATGGTCATAACCAAAAGAATCTTATATTTCATTTATTCTATAGTATTTTATTTGTTCACATTTCACGTCTGCATTTAAAAAATACTTTGTCTTTTACTCCATACCAAGAAGTTCTTCAGTCGTCTTAGATTCGTGGTTCACATGATTTTCTAGTTTAGAGAATGGAACATTGAAAGTTCGAACTTCCTTCGATTCTAGCATCTTAATAAGCTTTCCGCATATAACCTACAGACCA
The DNA here is from genome assembly GCF_021461395.2 of Schistocerca americana. Taxonomy (NCBI): domain Eukaryota; kingdom Metazoa; phylum Arthropoda; class Insecta; order Orthoptera; family Acrididae; genus Schistocerca; species Schistocerca americana. The sequence continues at coordinate 423,546,029 of NC_060130.1, read as the reverse complement.
TGGCTTCCAAACTCCGGGAGCCATCTGGAAGAAATGACCAGTGCCGTAAGACCTGCTTCCAGGTTTAGGATAACCTAAATTACGATATTCGCTTGTTTCGCAGTGTCATGCAAACTACATCAGATACGCGGAAGGGGAGTAACAAAATTGTATTTGCAAAATCCGTCATATTTCACACATACTCCCATAAGGTCATCAGTGTCTGATTCTTACATTCATTTCAGAAATGCCACACAGTGAGGTGCGAGCAGCCAACCAAAACAAAAACTGCTGTCACATGGAAACCATGTCTTCTTTCAGCTTCAAAATCCAGCTCAAAATCATGGGGTTGCTTGGAACTAATTCACTGATTTTACACTACATAGCAACACTAACTTGACTTTTTTTTTTACTTTATCCCGAAACTGGGTACTTTATCTCATTCTTCACTAGACGTTAAACGAGAGGTTTACAAACGCGTACAGATGTCTTAAGCATCATACTACGTGATAACAAGAGAATTCAACACAAAAGAGCCTCGTGATGACTGGGTGTTGTGTGATGTCCTTAGGTTAGTTAGGTTTAAGTAGTTCTAAGTGCTAGCGGACTGATGACCATAGATGTTCAGTCCCATAGTGCTCAGAGCCAACACAAAAGATGGACATAAACTAAAGAACGATTATCCTGTGAGAAACTTTCAGTGGTACATTAATTAGTAGAATTCGTCGACTAGAACCACATGTCTTTCGGTAACACGTTCTTCACGGAAAAAATAATGAAATATTTAACCTGTCGATACCACCCGCTTCCTTTTACCCATTCGTCATGGAAATAGAGTACATAAACTAGTCATCGAAATCCAATATGCGTAAAATACGTCTCTTGACAAGAGTCATAGCTATTCTCAAGACATCACATTCTTCGGCAATTCACAACAGAACTGTAATCTTTCAATCTAGCCAAGACGTCGGGTAACGCTTCGTTGTTCTAATTTAGAGGAATTTTCTTCCTCCGCAGACATTCTGCAAATAACCTCGGAAGTTCTTTTACATTATCTTTCGCCCAACTTCATTCACATCTATTAAAACCCCGTCGTCTCCAGGGCCCGTTACATTTTTCGTACATTGAACGGTTGTGTGTATGTGGAATGTTATTTTCATTGTCAAGTATCCCTGTTTCTGATTCATTTCTTTAATTACACGAATTGTAAGGAAATCTTCGAATGATAGTTCAATTTGGCTTTGTTGTTAGTTTCTATCATATACTATCATCTTAACTAATGAAACGAATAATCTTCCACTTACTCATATTGCTTGCCATTGCTTCTCTAACTACATTTTCAACATTATTCCCACATCTCGCCGCTGACAGTTCCTAAGGGTTTCGTATGCTTTGTATTCTGTCATGTATCTTATTTAAACTCTCATATTCTGTTGCAGAGTTGCCTCTCCCATCTGATAATTTCTATAATTTCATCTTCTCCTTACCTGCAATGTTTTTCGCTCTTTACGTAAGTATTAGTAAATTTCGTTTTTAATTTCATTTGGTTCTTACCGAATCCGTTTCCTATTTGTTTTCGTGTGGGTTGAGAATATCGGTTCTGGACGTTGGCTTTGACTCATAACGTAATGGTATGGTTTGTAATGCCATACGTGCAAAAACAGAGAAAGAACACTAACAATATTTATTTTGCTTCAATATAATTTTTTAAAATGTAGCTTCTGGTGACAGACCGTTCTTCTACATCACAGTGAATGAGGCAAGAGAAACTATAAAGTAAACTATAAGCCAAGCAGCGCCCCCTTTGTACTTTACAAAAAACAGATTGGATTTTAACAATAAATGTGTATAGCATTGGAAACTACTTCGATGACTTGCGTATCCCTAATCAACCCCCGTTATCCAATCGGTGAAACGAAGCATCAATTTAAGTTGGAATCAGAACCGTATGTCGTTCCTGGCAATTCCTCAATCACTGAGAAGTGAAGGCTAGATGAAAGCCACACAGAAAAATGCGTTGTCCGATCGGGATTAGATGTTGCGACCTTTGGGTTTCCAGGCACGCGGTTTACCGCTACATCACAAGGCCAAACAATGTATTTTAATAGAGCAAAGGAACAATCTGACGTTACAAGTTTACGTATTAGAACTGAGAATTTCGAAGCTGTGAATTAATTTATAGAACGTAGAAATGAGTACGAATTACGTTTTGACAGAGATTCATAGATTCTGAGAAAGCTTTTGATTCAGTTTCTGCAAAATTTGACAAACAAGGTATTGCTTTAAGCTATTATAATATTCGGAAGAATATGTTCATCAGAAGTATACCATCCATCAGACATTATCAGAATATCATTGTAAAAGGTTTGAGACAAGGATATTACATGTCACAAAAACGGAGACAGGTATATAGGACAAATTGATCAGACAACAGACTTGAATAGAATAGATAATTAATATTGCTGTTGCTGGGATCTCAGCCGATATAAATTTCTTAAAAGAGGTCATTATTCAGAATTGGCTGTTGAAATGTACTTTATTATATTTTATACCGTGACAAACGGTTTTAAACCTTTGGTGTCCATCGCAAATACCATGTCGTCTAAATCTCTCCATCATGACAGGGTATTTAATGTCGTTTGTACTCAGTCCCCGGCATGCATACTAGGTATTTGAAAATAACGTGAATGTCGAAACTGCCAGTTCAAAAAATGGTTCAAATGGCTCTGAGCACTATGGGAGTTAACTGCTGAGGTCATCAGTCTCCGAGGCAGGATTCGAACCAGCGACCGTAGCGGTCACGCGGTTCCAGACTGTAGCGCCTAGAACCGCACGGCCACTCCGGCCGGCGAAACTGCCAGTCACAATTAAGAATAAATTAATTAATATCTATGAAATAGTCCGTCGGTTCATGGACGAACGTAGACATACTAAAAATGTGAATAAACAGTATAAGTTCCACTATAATATTTATTTAATAATTCGATATGAACCGGCTTTCGGCATCCTAGGCCACCGTCAGATACAATTATACTAAACAGATGGTCCACACAACTTCAGCGAGAGTTCATAGCTGTACAAAGATTGTTGTATAAAGATATGTGACATTATACGACTATTTCGATACAAAACACAAGCATAATGTAATACCCAAAGAGGCTCTGAACCAATAAACCTTATATTACACTATATTCAAAGATTATAAGCATGTTAATGTATAAGCCAAATATGTTGTACGAGTGGATAATGACACAGACTTCTATATTATATGCACAAACTGGTGAATGTAATGAACAGGTCTAATGAACTGTAATATAATATTTATTTGTTCAGAGCCTCTTCGGATATTACATTATGCTCGTGTTTTGTATCTATATAGTAGTAAAATATCATATATCTTTGTACAACAATCTCTGTACAGCTATGAACTCTTGCTGAAGCTGTGTGCTTAGTCTGTTCAGTATTAAGTTATTCGACGATGGCCAAGGAAGCCCAAGGCCAGTTCATAACGAACTGTCAAATAAATATTGTTGTGGAACATCAACCCTTAACTCACGAGGTGTGGTCTCTTAGACCGCGCGAAAATTTTCGAACTCGCTCTCCAAGGCCAGTTGTGGCGGGATGTTCGTTGTCGGTTGCGTTATCACCTTCTGTGTTTATTGTTGATGCGTGTTATTGATAGGTGTTGGAGTCTCCTAGACCTCATGAACTACGTACCGGTACCTGTTTTCTTCAGTAAGGGACCGTATAGATCAAAATGTGTTGGTACGAAGTTTCCCCGAGTTTAATGAAATTGTTAGTCGGTCTATGCAGCAATGTGTCAGTGAAAGAGGCCAAGAAATAAACGAAAAAGACGACGATTTTACATTACCCAGTTATCACAGTTCTGCTATCGAACAAGAGTATCTTTCAGAGGAAGGACTTCAGGAAGGCTGTGATGGGAATCTGACTGTTTCTTCAATGAAATACTTAAAGTGTCTGTTAAAATCGAATGTGTTCTGAATAGTGATAAGTAGAATGTAGTTCCCAGCAATGAATGTCAATTTGACAGACTTTCTCTTTGTATCTATAGGGAGGAATTTTTATGCGCAAATTTAAACACTGGAATTTGGTTTTATTTGGAAATTTATTTGTTCTAAAGATTTTAAAATTTTTCAGAATGTAAAATTCCATACTCTAACAGTCTATTTATATGTATTATTTAAAACAAACTCACAAAATGACGTGCTTTTGAGTGATAAACAGTAAAATGCTGCAGGCTTTGTTTACTGCAATAAAATAAACTAGAAGCATTTAAACAACTCTTATATAATTGTAAAAATAGATGTTATATAGAGTAAATTAAAAATTTCAAATACTTTTGGGTTAAATCTCGGTTTAAACATAGGGGTCCCAGAGACCCCACCTCTTGGTATATGTTACAGAAAAGTCACCTCGCGGGTTAAGGGTTTATGCTGTCTATTAAAGTTTAAATAAATTAATTTTTAGAACGACCAGCGCAAATAACTATCTCTTTAAAATGAGGTAACAATCACTGTAATCAACATGAAATAGAAATGATTGGCAATGTAGCCAAGATAATGTATGCTACATGGAACAAGCAAGTTCTCTGATGGGTTCCAACAGATAAGAAAAGACCGAGACGACGGCGTAATGAAAGATGAATAGGTGACACTGAGAAACATGCGGCTGTTTAAAAATCACAGCTTTACTAATGGTTGAATGTGCAGTTCGCTTATACAGATATACGTACATTGTTTGTACAAAGCCACGGACGAATGATACTTCTTCCTCTGGCTTTATGAGCTGGAAAAGTTAGAGTAGTTAGCGATTCTGCACTCTGATGCGCGACAACTGAGACATCTTGATTTCATGTCCCGTTCACAATGAGGTCGTTGGAGACTTTAATCCCTGAAACCACCTAACTCCGTATTCGTTTTAACATCACAAAAGAACTTCATAATTTAAATTAAACAGGGAAATCTTTCAGAGGTATTGCTAGTGTTGGAGACCGATTACCTGTTCCTGCTGGAGGATTAAGTACTTCACTTACATGTAAACTGTTCTCTGAAATCTTCTAGCAAAGTGTATGTTAGCCGAAGTGTGACGACCGTTATTTGTACATACATGTGAGGAAAATTGAAGCAAGCTAACTTGGCTGTTAGATGGACAGTCGAAACCTGTTTCGAATCACTAACTTCTGGAGAAAAATACTGAAAAATTATATCATGAAACTGAAACGTATTAAGACGTCAATAATACACTGAAGAGATACAATAAATATGTGTGAAATTTCCTGTAATCACGTTACTTGAAACTGACAGCATACGGCACGTTCCATTTAATAGCTCTGCATCAGTTGTGAGCCTACAGGATGGGGGTACCTTGTTCAATGACACAGTCTGGAGAGAACGAGCTAAGAGTACTGTGAATGATTTCAAAGTGCCTCTGAGCGCACACCGCACAAAGGGGAGAAGCGTTTCTTGAATGAAACAGTGAGAACAACGGATGTTCGTCTGCAGTAATTAGCCTGACTCACCTTGACAGAAAGTTTCGTTTCTAGGCATTCATAAATGGAGATTAGACTCCGCCACTGCCGGTCCGAAGCCCGGGGCCTCATCTTTCAAGTGATGAGGGAGGAGGAGGGGGAGGAGTAACACCTCGTTAAAAAAAAAAAATAATCCTGCGCCCATCTGGTTCCGAATGGTAGCATCCTGTGAGGGGCCCTGCCTAGGGTTAGAGGGGAAGCCCGGTCAACGGTCGCAAAGGCGGGAGAGGAATCCTAACTCTCAACGGCAGAGAGAGCGGAAGAACCTAATGGAGAAAACAAAACCAAATACACTTTGCGTCTGTCTTGTAGCTAGCGGCGATGTGGTCAGCGTCTGTTCACCAGTGGTGTGGCTGAAATTCATATTCTGGAACTAACGCTTCCAGTCTTAACATTCTGAATTCACTCAATGAGTCTACTCAACCCCATCTGATTCCAGGTACAATCATCATGGAACATATTGATAATCACAGGATTACTCCAGGTGGTCAATCCACCGACGGTATCACTGGCGCAACTGGTCTTTCGGATTCTGGGGTTGCCAGGTTAAAATGCAATGTGATACAGCAGAGGAAGTGGCTAACTTAAAACCAAAACAAATAGATTTTTTTCAGCACTTAACATACAAGCACTTTTGCAACAAGGTTAACTTCATAAGTTGGGAGATACATTAAAAGAACAGAAGGTTCAAATTTGGCACTTCAAGAAACACGAATTACGGACAATAACACCATGGATTTCGGCACTTATCGTGTTTTTAAAAGTAAAACTGATAGAAGAATACTTAATAAAGCGCCACATCTGGGAGTTGCTTTTGCAGTCTCCGAAAATATTTTAAACTCAATAACAGAGGTAAAATCCATTAATAATAGACTAATGACAATTTCTCTTAAATGCGCAAATAAAGCATACACTTAAATTAATGCCCATATGCCACTCAATGAGAATAAACGTAGAAAACCTTACGACGTTAATGAAGCTTGGGAAACATTAGAAAGCATCATCTTGAAAATGCCCTCAAACAATGCTAAAATTTTTATGGGTGACTTTAATGCTCAAGTAGGTAAAGAGAAAAAAAAATTATAAGAAAACGGTGGGTGGATTTCCTGCGCATAAATGGTCAAACCAAATGGCCAAAAACTTGTTGAAACACGCAAAAATTTTAAGAAGAACCCTCCTAAACAAAAAACCTTGAGGGCACCCAGTACATTTATTGGGGAATTTCAAATCAATCATGTAGCAATTTCATACCCTAACTACAAAGAAATTTTAAATGTAAAAGTTAGGAAAGGGGCTAATATTGATTCTGACCACTATCTAACGCGAATAAAAGTAAAACTTCAGCCTCAGCAACTCTTCAAAACAAAAAATTTATCCCAAAATTTGACACTGCTAAAATAACCCCAAGTCTAATAAGTGAACTTGACAAAAAACAATCCAACAATTGGCAAAGCCTAAAAGGAAAGTTCATCAAAACAGCACAAAATTTAATTCCGATTCGGAAAAAACAAAAACACCCTTGGTGGAACGCGGATTGTGAAACAGCAGTTAAGTCTAGGCATGAGGCATTCGAAAATTGGAATAGTAAGAAAGCTGAAAAGAAGCACAACACCTTTTTAACTGTGAGAAAAGGAACATCTAAATTAATTCGACAGACTAAAAAAAACTACGAAAATGCGCCAATTTTGGAAGTCGAAAAAGATTTCCAAACGAACAATACAAGAAACTTTTATAAAATATTTAAAAAAAACTAACTGGTTACCAGCTCAAAGTCTTTGCAGTCTTGGAAATGGCAGTTTGGCTCTTAGCAACCAGGAAAGTTGTAAGTTACTTGCAAATTTTTTGAAAAACAGTTGAACTGTCCAGAACCAGAGAATAAATGCCAACCACAGCAAATTCATAACACCAAACCTAAGTCTAAAGCACCTGACGAAGTCGAAATAACTAAACAAATTAAGAGACTTAAAAACAATAAAGCATCCGAAGAAGACGGTGTTAGACAGGGAGATGTACTCTCTGCATTACTGTTTAACGGTGTTTTGGGAAAGGTAATTACAGATTAGCGAGAGCAAGACTCGATTCAAAATATAAACCAATCAATCAAGTTCGATAGAAGTGATACTAGAGTAGATTGCCTCTCCTTTGCAGGTCATCTGGCAATTTTAACTAGGGATGTTACCACAGCTCAAAAATAAATTGAAATTCATAAAGATGTCTGGGAAAAGGTAGGACTACAAATATCATTCGAAAAAAACGGAATACATGACATGCAACAAACAAGCACCAAAGTTTTCGAACACGAAATATGGAAAAATAAAAAGAGTATCTAAGTTTAAATACTTGGGGAAAATCATACAAGAAAACGGCCTGAAAAAAGCTGCAAATGAAGTTCACTGTCAAAAGATGACAACTGCATTCAGCGTACCACAAAATATTTATAATAAAAAATCACTTTTAAATTCAGTAAACTTAGACATTACAGCACTGTAATCAAACCTCGATGTCTTTATGGAGCAGAAACTTTTATTTTAAATAGGAAGAGGGATATTGAAGACGTTCAAAAGAAAGACAGAAATATTATTAGAAAAATATTAGGCCCTAAAATTACTGGTGGGGAAACTTACAGGCTGAGAAGTAATGAGGAAATAGAAGAAAACACAGACATACATGGTGACATGAGCAAACGAAGACTTAAATTTTATGGACACAGTAAATGAATCGCTCCCACTAGGTTGACAAAATAAATAGTAAAATTCTACGAAAACAGAAGTAAGGCCAAAACTGAGCCAATGAAATGGACTGCTGCCATTAAGAAGGATCTTAAAGCAGCCGGTATAACTCAGGTAGACCTTACAGATAGGAAAACATTCAGACAAAAGATGTTTGATTGGAAAATTGGTCAGAGGGAAATTAGAAAACGTACTGGAACACCGTGGTCTGATGAAAGAAAGAGACTCCTTTCTGAAAGGATGAAAGAAATGTGGGCACAAAGAAAGGCTAGCCATCAAACGTGACATTGATGGATTGTACGTCGGGTGGTTCTACTGGGCCCATACGTGAGTAATGATAAATGGAGATAAATTATAAAACTGGGAAACATGTTTATAGTACCATCACTCAGATGAATCTGAAAACTCCACATTAACACTGAGCATCCGAAAACTAAAACTACAGACTATTATTATTATTATTATTATTATTACGAAAAAGTAATTACAAACTGCGTAAGCACTTAGCTTACTTAATAAAATTTCGCAAACTGTTTCTTTTTACACTGTTTTCTTGTAATTATCAATTTTCTAAAATTTTAAGTTCTTTCCCACATCATCTAAAAATCTTATTCTCAGCCATCCTCGTGGTCTTGTTCGTCCTGAATTTCAGTGGACCGAGCTATTGATTAAGAGTAATTGACCACAACCTTCCAGTGCAACGAAACAATGGGTTCCCGATACCTACCAAGTATTTAGTAGATTCCACGTAGGCAATGAAGTACGCTGAAACCATCGAAACAGTTTACTGTGCTGTAGTATGGTCTTTAAAGTGTTTTATGAGGTTAATTATTTGAATTCTGATTCATTCAAGTCCCTAACTGGACATACATTTTTCCTTTAACAAATAACACCCCACATTTAAAAATAAAGATTTTTCTACATGTTTCTGGTTAAGGGAGAACTACGATGGTTTTGAATTTGTAGGTTTTATTGTGCACTATCATCTTCCTATGGTTCCTTACAGTCGTTTTGAAGTTTAGTGGTGACTTACAAGAATCGTTGTGTGCATATTTGAAATTTAGTGTTGACTTACAAAAGTTGTACGGTGTTTACCTGATTCATTCGTCTCTTACAGAAAAATATCTTCACAAAAAACTAGAATTGTAGCTTTTATTCAGTGTTGACAACCACATAGAACCGAAACTGAATGTAAAATTACCATAGCAACATTTCCACATTACGGGAAAGCAGTACTTGGGTTAAGTGCGAGTCTAAGACTACTCACAAGAGCACACAATTCTAAACGTGTCAAGTCTTCCGTGGGGAAACAGCGGCACTGGAGCTATTAAAGGCTATTGCGATGTAACAGGTAACTGCTTCCCAAAGAACGAATTCGTTACAGGCACGCGAATAACATCCTGATCGCATTGGGCTAGTAGCTAGTAATAGGATACGAGAAGGAGCTCTGAAGTTTCCAATTACAGCGGTAAGTCAAGAACCTTACTCATTTGCTTTAAATAACTGAAATCTTACCGACGAGAAGAAAATTGTAACAGAAAAATGAATAATTCTTCCATGACTATCAAAGAAAAAAATGTCCAAATGTGTGTGAAATCTTATGGGACTCAACTGCAAAGGTCATCAGTCCCTAAGCTTACACACTACTTAACCTAAATTATCCTAAGGACAAACACACACACCCATGCCCGAGGGAGGACTCGAACCTCCGCCGGGACCAGCCGCACAGTTCAGGAATGCAGCGCCGTAGCCCGCTCGGCTAATCCCGCGCGGCATCTATCAAAGAAGGTGACTCATTTATCGAATCCCGCCATATTAAGATTTGAATAGCATCTATCATAATACGTATTTGATTTAGAGTTAAAATTAACTACAGTATTATTTCAAAAGTTACATTACTTAAGGCGTTCTTCTACCACCTGCGTAAAGAAACTGACTTCTTGTAATCTTAGTAGATGAGTAACATACTTAATACTTTTAGCTTCTGTTTCTGTTGCAATTTCGTATCCTTTAGACAGATCAAGTAGTTGTATGTTTTTTTCTGATTTGCCATTCTCCGATGACAGGGTCTTTCACTGGTTCTCAAAAGTTCACATGTCGCATGCCCTGGGAGATTCCTCATACCTTTTCACTACTGTGTTGGTATCAGATTCATATGTTAGAACAATCGGTAAGTTACTTTAAAAGCATATTTGTCGTTATACTGGAGACACGTCTCCTCTTTCAAATAGCTAAAAGGTAGTAACATGTTTTATCTGCGATTTGAGCTGGTGCCTATTTTCCTTCCTAACGGTCGCACAAAAACAGATCGCTAACTACCACCCTACATTACATTTTTCCCACAGAATTAAGAGTTTTGCAAACCTCGTAAAGAATAATCCTGTAAAGAGAACTCAGGTGGCCGTATGTCGGTAATGCTGCGATCGATCCTAAACTAAGAATCGTATTTACGGAAGTTCTGTGAGACTCGCAGTGATAGGTGTGAGGGTCCCGTTCCAAAAAGTGCGTTTGAACGTTTTTTTACCAAAAGGTTATGCTGCTGACAGAAACGGGACAATGTGACGACTATCAGCGACGCCGCACTGAACGGCAATGAAGAGATCTTGTTGAAATTTCTGACGACGCAAGTGTTACGATTTTCACCCGCTCACGAGACAGAGCTGCGATTGCTGTCAGTTCCGTTACGGCCAAATGTGCATTATCTGACCAAATGCATCCAGACACCACTATGTAATGCGGAACCGACTACTAGATGACACGAAAGGTGGATCTGCCGTTGTAAATGGAGGTGGGGAGTATTGTGTGACTGTAGAGAAACTGTAACAATGGAAATGATCAGTCGGGACAGCACAGTGAATTAGTCACTGAATTTCGCCTGAGAAACAAATCCAATAGGGACATTTCAACCCTTACAAACGTGCCCAAGTTGTCTGTTGGTGATGTGATTACGAAGTGAAAACGTGGAGGACCAGCCACATCCAAATTGGGACCAGGCACGACTCATATACTGACGGAGAGGGATCGCCGAGCATTGTGGAAGATGGTTGTAAAAGTGCATGAAAGCAACAGAAGGAGTCGCTTGTGAGTTCTCAAGTGCTACCAGCAGTCCAGCTAGTACAGTGCCAGTGCTGAGAGGGTTAAAAAAGTGGAATCAGTGGTCGAGCAGCTTCTCATACGCCACACACTTCTGTAGACAATGTAAAGCGATGCTTGAAGTGATGTAAAGAGAAATGCCATTGGATGACGCTGTACCCTACTGCAATCCGATGGAAAGGTCTGGGTTTGGCGAATCCAGGAAAATGGTACCTGGCATCAAGTGTAGTGGCATCTCTGAAGTACACAATCCCGACACGAATCCAATGGAGCACATTTGGGATGAAGTAAAACGTCGACTTCGCTCCGGACCCCAGCGTTGAACATCACTACCTGCTCCGGTTACGGCTCATCAGTCAGAATGGGCTGCCTTTGCTCAACAGACGATGAGGTACCTAACTGAAAATGTTCGCAGCAGAGTTCAAGCCATCGTAAAGCTGAAATGTGGACACACTTCTTAATGCCAACTAATAGGTGTATGGGTAGATTAGGTAGTGGAGATCACCCACTAAAATCGATCTGTGAACCCGTTTCGCCATTAATAATTACCCAACCACAAAGTTCCTGGCTCTTTGACTTAACATCTATGGTCATCAGTCCGCTAGAACTTAGAACTACTTAAACCTAAGTAACCTAAGGACAGCATACAACACCCAGTCATCACGAGGCAGAGAAAATCCCTGACCCCGCCGGGAATCGAACCCGGGAACCCGGGCGCGGGAAGCGAGAACGCTACCGCACGACCACGAGCTGCGGACCCTGGCTCTTTGTTTTATCTGCTCTACATGCTGACAGTGACACGGGTACAAGCACTGCTCGTGAATTGAAGGAAGGAAGCAATGGTTAGATTTTAACGTCCAGTTAACGGAAGGTGATTCTGGAAAGACTTGAGAAACTTCATTTGCAGCGACAGAATGGGGAACTGATTTGTCGTCAGTCATGTGTTTTCATGTGGAACAGACAGTCGTGCAAAAATTCATTTCCTTGAAAAATGTACCCCACCTCATTTTCTTCCTGGTGACCTTGTCTTTCTGATTTGACGTAGACACACCGAGGGGAACTTTCATGTAACATCGTGTCTAGGACTGAGATCACATTTTACTTTGAGGCATTCTTCCTTCGGGAAACAGTCATCCATATTCTCGATCAAAAGTATTCCTCAGGTAAAGGTATGTTGGAATAAAAGAACACAGCTTCAGCTTCTTAATAAAGTTGTTGTGAAGTTAAGTGTCCCTTCGAACCTAGCGCGACTGTTGAATAAACGGAATTAGGTTTCTGAGTTTTTCTTCTCAAATATCTTAATTAGACATAGTCACAAGAAGACAATAAAATAATAGCCAACCAGTATAGTAAGCGAGATGACACAGCCGTAAGATACTGAAATAGGTAGCAGGCTCACCGAAAAGGAAATCGAAAATATTGGTTACAAGTCAAAACTCAAGGAAAGATACCATTGAAATAACATGGTTCGTAGTTCACCGAAACTAAAGAAGAAGAAAAAAATGATCGTTTCTTCTGTTCCTCAAACTGGAGTCAGAATTTTTTCTTTGCTTCTCAATTGCTATCTGCGATTACAAAATTACATTCATATAGCTATTTCTTAGGTCCAGAAAGAAGTTGGGGGTAAAAGATTGAAAATATATACGAAGTTTTGTTTTTCGGATGTTCTCGCGGTTTAAAGCACTAGCTGGCATTTGTCCCTCTCTGAAAGCTAAAAGGTCAATAAGCTTTTCCAGAAATTTTACTAATTACATTAAATGAAAAAATTAATTAAAAAACGGTAAAATGCTCCACCGACTTAGAAGGTTTTGAATTATGTGCACTTGAGTCAGTACCTACGTAGATCAGATTTATTGGGACATGTGACAGAGCTCATTTACAGAGTGTCAGAAATTTCCGGGTGTTAAATTAAACTAGAGTGTTCCATTTTTTAAAAGTTGAAGTACTTACGCAGGTGTTCAATGATATTTCAACAACACGTTCGCCGTAATTTTACTAAGCGTCTGGGAATGGAAATTGGATCACCAATATCTTTGCCGAATAATCAGATATTTGAGATGAAAACGCAGGATGCCTCACATGTGTAAGCTACTGTCAGGGACGAAGTATGCTGCAGACCCTGCTGCTTCAGCACGACTGGCGCCGCAAGACAAATGGAGAAAAAGACAAAACGGGAGACTGAAGGACAGCCACGACGGTGCTGACGCTTCACAAAGCTCTGCACGAGAGGACGCGCCAGACTGAAGAGAGGCGGCGCGCTGCTTCTCGCCTGCCAGGAACTTCTTCAGCTACAGACTAATATTCCAATATTTTCAGCGAAGTTGTGTGCCCAACGCTAGTACCTTCTTCATCTACCGAGACACTGAAGCAAATATATTTCTTTTTAAATAGAACTATGTGTTTGCACATCGAAGAAAAAACTATATAACCTCACAATGAAGTCAGGAAAAAACTACTAAAGAATAGAGGCCTGGAAGGCCTTTGGTAAACTAAATAAATCGTCGCATTCAACAATCTTTGCACATTAATGTTGCATGCGGAGACCTAGGCGATCTTTGTCTGGCTGTTAATATCTGATGAAAGCTTCTCATTTCACAATTAAAAGAAAACAACCCTCGGTCACTAATTTTTAACGAATTAACCGGGTTTCAACACTGCTAGGAGCTTCTGCCTCAGAATTTAAACTAAAGAATGGTCTATAACATGGTCACAGAATTATGACCAAAAACGTATTATACAAATTATAAGTGCGGAACTATCGTGAAAGACGACATGTAAGTACTGCCAGTCTTTCACGATAATTCAGTACTTATAATTTGTATCATACGTTTTTAGTCATAATTCTGTGACCATGTTACAGACCATTCTTTAGTTTAAATTCTGAGGAGGACACTCCGGTTAATTCGTTAAAAATTAGTGATCGAGGGCTGTTTTCTTTTAATTGTAACTATTCACGGTCTCTGAACGTGCAGCCATCTACAAAATTTTGCCTCTCATTTTAGATTTGATCTGACTTCTGCATATGACGTCCAATGGGCTAGCAACGTATGATTTGTTTTCAGTGAGCATATGGAACTTTGGCTTTGATTTTAATATTTTGTGGCAGCTTTATAATTGCTAAAGCCATATGATGACGATGAGTATTTGTTAATTAGGCTTTTATCTCTAAGCAGGTTATGATAGACTAAATTAATGAAGAAGTCAACTCTAGCTATGAAAAATTATGTCTAAAAAGATCTTTATCAGCTATGCACCCGCAATAATATTCCCTGCAAAACTGGAGAAGCTCACGAATATATCCCACCTCTCTTTGCCATCAGAAAACTAGGGATGAAAATTAAAACTACATCCGGCATTCTGATTGCGTATTATCCAGTTAACCGCCATCACACGAATACAACGATTATAAATCAAACGTGTCATTTTCAGAACACTGCCAGTAGAGTCTGTTCTCGCTACTAAGTCTGGCAAATGTAACGGTAGTGTATGAGTTATACTGCACAGCTTACATATGCCTCCGTTCTCCATAAGCGTGGTACCTTTGCCCTCCCCACTCGAGGCGTAAATATTTCTTCGTTTACTATTGCTGTGCGTTACGCTTTGCCTCTTACGTAACGCTCTAATCCTATCACTGCGATCCATGAATGATAGTAGAATACCAGCGATAATGTTCGTTCTACGAAGACAAATTTTCTGAATTTTGTAAGAGAACTATTGACATCCTAGAGAGCTACCGAAGTGGTATTGTAAAACTACTACAAGGGTATACACGTGAAACAGAAGCATCTCCTTAAGGATTTACAGCAGAACCTCGACTCCGTGTTACAAAACAGGAAGATAGATAGCAACAAAGAAACTAAAAGAGAACTGATAAATTTTTTGAACACAGTTCAGTAAATGTGTCTTGTGATAACTCTAGAAGGGTAATTGCAAGATAGTACGTTTATAAGTATTGACAAAATAAACCGCTACTTTCATCTAGTAAATGTTTCACTATGTACGGGCGTGATTTAAAAAATAATACTTACGTCTGGCTTTGTTTTGAAGTAAGGTAATCGGGGACGTGGTGAAACTGACATATTTAAATGTAATTAATCAGGTAAATGGCATAGAATTTACAATTTCACGATTAAGATTTTTCGGGAATGATTGGAGATTAATCCCGTACACCACCCGAAAAAAAAAGTTCTAAGAGGAGAAGGAAACGAAAGGGAACTTAACGAATGGGAGGTTATGTGACGTTATTTCAGTGCTTACAAAATCGAGTCAGATTTAGGAAGAACTTGGTAGTATTTGACCACTTTTTAGTATCACGTTGCACCCCCTCTGACCTGGATGCAAGCTGTTGTCCAGTTCGTAAGTGTGTCATAAAGCTGTTGCATCCTCTCCAGAGGCAAGATGGTCCACAATTGTTGCAGCTGCTATTTCATGTCCTCGATACTGTCACTGGAACGGAGTTGACGTCCGAGATGGTCTCACAAATGTTCTAACAGGGACCGGTCTAGTAATTTTGCTGGTCACGCAATTACCTCAACGTGAAGCAGACAGTTGTTAGAGATACGTGTCATGTAGAGACGAGCGTTGTCCTGTGTAAAACAGCACCAAGATACTATCACAATTGAGGTAACACGTCAAGACTCAGGATGTCTGTGACCTACAGTTGTGCCATCAGAATTCCCTCGGCCCGTGATCTGAAGTCATACCCGATGGCGCCCCTACACCATAACGCCAGGATTAACTCCGCTGAGACTCAAAAACATTTGAATAATTGGACCTCTTCCTACTTTGCATTGCAATCTCCGACGATAGTCACTTGGAGTAGTGCAGAAGCGTGAATCATTGCCGAATACAATGCGACACCATTCTGGAACAGTCCACGCATCCCAGTCAGGGAACCATTCCAAACTCAGCCGTTGGTGTTGTGTTGCTAACGACAGCCTGCTCATGGGACGATAATTCCTACTCCAGTTGCTATTCATCTCTGACCTATGGAGCGGAATGACATAGGTTGTTGCAAGAAGTCCTTCGCTTGTTTTCGGCTTGCAGGCACAGAACTAAAGCGGTTGAAATGTGCTTGGTGCTCAATACGTTGATCCTCCCTTGTAGTGGTTAGTAGTGGTAGACCGGAACCTTGACGACGAATATGATTGCTCTATCATTCCCATCCAGTCCAAAGTCGGGCCACTGTCATATTCGAATGTCAGACACGTCTGGATATTTCATGATTAGGTCATGCTGCCAAATAGAGAGCCACAATCGGACCCCTTTCAAACTCTGTCAGATGCTGATAACGCTGTCGTACACGAATTCGCGGGATCTCCATGCCCTTCACAATCAACGTTTGAAGCTGTTCGAGCCTACCTATGGGTTTTATGCATCCCGCAACGCGGAAGTAGAAGCATGGAACGATATCAGTGAAAGCTCCCAGAATCGTCGAACCTGCTTTGTGGTAAATATGTCGTAATAATATCAGTATCAGGTATGTTTTCAATGCCACGATACATTCATTGCATTGTATGTTCGCATTTCTGAAAAATTTCCACTGATGTTTTATATAGTCACGTGTTCAGTTATTTCAACTCCATTGACTCCATGCATTTCATTACTGTCCTAAATACTGACAATGACTGCTGTCGTGCATACTTGGTAAGGATTCTAAACCTTGAAGCAATAATCCAGATCTCTTGACAGCAGCGTGTTAGAGGCAGTTTTCTTTCGCAGATACACAGCTCTTCGCCAGAAAGCTTAGTACAGATCGTTTTCTATTCGCGGTCCCAACTAATTGTTTCGTCCTATTTCACACCACTTCGAAAGATTACTGCTAATTATTCAAACCTTATGAGGGATACGTGCTGTGCGAAGTATCTTGGATTCACTCACACTTAAACAAACCAACCGTAGAGTGTAAATGTTTTCTAATACCTGCTGCATTTCATTACAATCTCCAAGCGAGAATACGTTAACACAAGCAACAAGAAGAAGTGGAATAAATTTACGGGAGATTGTACGTGTGTGGTGATTTGTGTACGGAAAGCTGACACACTTGGTGGAACATCAACGATCGTATCACATCCCTAGGTTAAATAGTTGCCACTGCGTGTACCAACTGTTTCATCGCATGTTGACGATTTTCAGGCTCTTTGAGAACATAAACAAGTCATCTATGTTCGTTAAATAGTTTTCACTTTGTTGTTAGATTTCGTAGTCAATTAGTATAGTGTTTTTAACCCAGCAAGAACGCTGTTTACCATCGTGATGCCTATACAACGTAGCCTGCGAAATCGAGTCGATAACCCGACCTGGCCGTGC
Source organism: Schistocerca americana (assembly GCF_021461395.2). Taxonomy (NCBI): domain Eukaryota; kingdom Metazoa; phylum Arthropoda; class Insecta; order Orthoptera; family Acrididae; genus Schistocerca; species Schistocerca americana. The sequence goes on along the minus strand of NC_060130.1, from coordinate 423,528,371 downwards.
GGCAACCCATCAAACCGTGGGGTCTTGCAGCATCGCATATACGCCAGGCGCTACCTAGTGCTACTCTTCATACAGCCCTAATGCCACAAGCTGGCCACGTGACTGGTGGCTAAAGCATCATCTCAGTCTCATAACGTGATCCGGCTGCAAACTTGATACGATTTGGTAGAGGATGACGGCTTGCCATGGCACAGGGATGTATACCAACACAATTCACTATATTGAAATTAATGAACTCAATGTGGATGGAATCATTGAAAATGTGACACGAAACACTAATACTGAGAACTTTTCAGAAACAATGAAACCACTTATAAGAATAATATTTGTACGATATATTCACTACTTTTCAGGTGAAGCATTTGTGGAAGGTGATCATCAATATCGTTAAATTCATCGCAACTTCATTAACTTGATTCACTTCATTTCAGTTACTTCAGTTTGGTGGGTTGTATATCCTATGACTAAATGAGTAGTACTAGAAACCTGAAAATTTTCCCTGATGTAATAACGCATCTTTTTTAAAATTTTGTGATTTGCTTTCAGTACTAAGGGACGAACGTTTCAGTATAAAAATAATTAGTGGTCGAAGAAAGAAGACAACGGGAAAAACATTATGATTGAACTCATACAGTGAAATATTACTAATATTATCTACAAAATCAGTGGGAACAAGTTATATGTTATACTGTATTCGTGTACATGAGTTTCTTTAGATGTATTAGGCAAGTGAAGAGTGATAACATGCAAGAACCTTCCGCTGTGTGGGTGCTATAAAAGAAATGTGACAATAACTTCATTTATCTTTGCACTCAACATAAAACGAATGAGCGTAGGTTTTGTGTACATAATTGTATTAAATATACGTTGCATTGTTATATGCGCCTTTACGGTAATGATAAATTTAATATGGATGCACACTATATCCGAAAACTTGAGGGAATCAGGTAAAGCTGTGAGCAATGAGGATAGTCGACGGTGGACACTACATATGGGGTATGCAAGATGCTGATAATTTGGGTGGAAATGGAAGTTTGTCCGGATAACCGAAGTGATTAATTCGACCAATAGCGTAGAGTGCGGAATTCGGGTCCAAGTTCCGGTCCGGCAGAAATTTTCACTTGTCACCCCAGAATTTAAATCAGTGCCCAACTGCGGGTGAGATCTGTATTTCTCTTAATATTACGTAAATATGCATTACTTGAAAATGTTACGAGATAAATGAATAAATTTTCGTTACCAAAATGCTGAAAAGTAATGCTTACTAAAAATTAAGTAGTAGCTGATGTGACAAAAATTTTAGCAGTACTGATATGTAAAGACATCCGGCAGTTTTATCAATAACTAGCTTAGCTCCCGCTACTTCACTAGCGTAGCCTGTATGGCCTGCAGAGATTTTTTTTAAATTTAATCGAATTTTTATGTTGTTCACAAACTGCTACACCTTCGAAGCTTCACACGCTAATTAAGGCCATAAAAGCATAATCTTTTCCGAATTTACTTCTGACCAAAAAGCCATTCTGGAAGCTGGAGTCCAAAGTCTTGGTCAATCATGTCTTTTGCGTTCTTGTTGAGATATTTCCATAACAACTTTCATCTCTTAACAAATGTTTCTTTGTATCCAACTGAAAAGTGAAATACCAGTTTTCATATTTTTAGCTTCAAAATGTTTTTAATGTAACGGAATATTTTCTTAAAAAATGTTATCCCCTATTGTTCTCCCTTAGGGGTTGAATTTCCAGAAACACTGAAACACGTTTCTTTACTTTTTCTTTTTCTACCCGAGAAGTCAAATACCAATAGTCATAATTGCAGCCTTAAAAATCCTTTAGTAGTTCTTTAGTAATTACTTATTTTCAAAAAATCTTTCACCCACTGTTTTACTCCCTTAATGGTTGAATTTTCAAAAGCGCTGAAACACGTAATGTTTTATTCTCTGACTGAGAAACCAAGTACCAGTTTTCTTAGTTCTAGCTTCAAAATTCTCTTAATAGCGACATAGTTTCAAAAAGCCTTCCATCCCATATTTCGCCCCCTTAGGAGTGGAATTTGCGACAATTCTTTCTTAAACGATGCCTACAGTATAAGATCCGTACCTTCTCAAAACTTCAAATTTCTATCCTTAGTGGTTTGGACTGGGCCATTACGAGTCAGTGTATCAGTCTGACCCTATTTCATTAACCCTCAGGGGCTGAATTTCCAAAAACCGTGAAACAAGTATTTTTTTTATTTCTAACTGAGAAGTAAAATATAAATTTTCATAAATTTGGCTTTAAAAATGATCTCATAATAAAATATTTTCATAAAAAGTCTCATCCTCTATTTTACTTCCTTAGGGGATCAATTTCCAAAAACACTGAAACATGTATATTTTATTTGTAAGCGAGAAGTCAAATACCAATGTTCACAGATGTAGCTTTAAAAATACTTCAGTCGTTGTTTAATCGTGATATATTTTCTAAAAATGGTTTCACCCACTATTTCACCCCCATAGGGTTAAATTTCCAAAAATTTGGAAGACGTATTTCTTCATTTCTGACCGAGAAACCAAATACCAATTTTCAAAATTGCCTTAATAGCGACACTTAAAATATATATATATATATATATATATATATATATATAAAAGACCCACACTTTTTCCAACTTTCAAGTTTCTGTCCTTAGCGGTTTGAGCTAGGTGATGATGAGTAAGTCAGTCAGTCAGGATATTGCCTTTTATATATAGAAGATTGTTTAGAAGTAAGTAACTACTATGATTAGAAACGTAGTATTAAAATTTAAGCTGTCATCTAAGCAAGAAAGTGAATCTATATTGCAAATGAGAAACAACGCAAATGCTGAAAACTGCTCCCAAGAGAGCTCCAGAAAATTTTCAGTCATTTGTAGCACCCATTTTAAAAAGTCCTGGAACGTTTTGTGAGTCGTTTAGGTGATAAGTTACTTTGATTAAGTGGTTACATCAGGCCACAATATTCGTATTCAGATGCCTTATACCTACAGAAAGCAACTGCGTTTGCGAACAAAGTAATAACGACCGAGAGCTAAGCTGGAGACTGGTTATTTGAAGAGGAGACGACGACAACGACGACGGCGACGAAGATGACAAGATTGCGTAAGCCGATAAGCTCAAACGTTTCTGAAGAGGAATAACGAACAAACACCGACGAGGAGTTGGATCTCGCTTTTTTCCGAATGAATTCTGAAATTCGAATGTATCAAATGTCTCAAACTTCATCCTTACAAGTATTAGCTGCCAATGACCTAGTAAATCCGTACTTATAGAGATTAAATTTGCTTAATATTGGTAGAATATACAGTAAAATGGTTATACGGAAGGAATAAATGTTCTAAGTCTAATATCCCATCAGCTCAGCGATAATGAAGTGTCTCATAGAGTGGTGGCAGTAGTATCTGTGAAGCCGACACTTTCGAGGTGGTAGCAAACACTCCTATTGTAGAATGTGAGAGGCCAATGGTGATGTCGACACTGATGGCTGAAAGCTCAGAACACCATTTTTTTAATATCTTAGGTTTGCTGTGGCTGGTGTAGTATGCGCTGTGTTATTGTAGATCGATTCCAGTACCTGTTTCGTGCCACTATTATTTGCCGGCAGAAATACAGTAGGGTTTGGTGCACTCCTGTGATTCCTTTCTCGATTAATTCTACATAAGTTAATAACGATAAAGAAATCATGTTGTAAGTCGGATTTGCGACGTCAGTTTTCACATCGGATTTTCACAACAGCTTTTATTTTCTTTCAGGCAGCTGCAAATCGTGAACTTGAGATTGTTTAATGTAGTATGTTAACGATATTCAGGATAACATGCACTTCATCACACTTCAACTTATTAATTATCGAAAAAGCTAACGTTTTCAAATAGTGTTGTGGTACAGAAGGATATTTATAGGTTTAAAGTCCAATCCAAGTAGAAATATTTAGAGATGGAAAACTAGCTTGGTTGAACAAATTTGAGGAAAAGAATTGCCTGCGGGGGGAATTTTCAAATGAGCAATCTTAACATTCGAATGGTGAGTTTTAGATGCAAAGCAAAGCTCAAATATGGATGATATGACGGATAACTAATGTGTAATACCGCTGAAACCGATTCAACGTCTTAGCTGCCCTGCTCTCGCTATTTCATGGTAGTTATTCGATTGTATCATGTAGATGCTTTTTCTAAAGTCCTCACCATCATCATTAAGGAACGCATTTACAAGACTCCTCCTCCACTGCATTCTATTTATTGCTGTTTAGTGTCATCTTTACTGAACACCGTTTCACAGCGGGACCTCGTCCATCTGTCCACATTTCTTTAGCCTTCATTATGGCTTTCTTCCAACCAGGACAAAACTAGACACTTTTACAATCGACTGCTGTCGATTCCAATGACATGGTCTGTCCACATAAGACGTGTACTCTTAGTTGAGACTACAATGTTTGGGCATTCGTACATTTCCTGCAAGTCACAATTGTTCCTAATCCATAATTTTCAAGCCCCTTCGTTATGCGAGACAGAAAATTTTCCTTTGTAGTTTTGACTACAAAAACTGTATGGTCCGGATGCACACAGTATCGCTGCTTGAATAAGTGTCTTGTGCATTTGTAGTTCGAACTTCCTCGACAGATCATAGACTTGAATAAGTGCTTGAGACCACAGCAAGAACGATTCCGAGCGTTGATATATGTCCTTTGTGGTAACTACTCCAAGGCACTTGAATTCTATGACCTTAAAATAGGATCGTCTTCGCACTATCAGTGGCTGGAACAGAATTCTAACTCTGGCCATTTACAAGGAGGCCGACCCTGTTCGTTGAAGACTCACTCATTTCTTAGGACAACGTAGCAACAATGTAAGCAGATGCAGATCTTCGCCTTATACTTTCGATGGCTGTTCGGGTAAAAAAGATGTTAATCATTGTGGATCGACTCTCCCTTAAACCACCTTGCTACTCACCGATCACTGCTTACGCTAAGTACTGGAGTCCGATCCATTGTAAACTTCAATAGTATCTTTAAGAAGCACTAGTGAAGTCTTTTTCTGAGTTTCTGCTACAATTACTGCCCTATAGTTCTGCATTTCATAAACAAAATCATCCATCTTCTGAATTTCAAATAAATTCCAACGAATCACAGGTATTTATGGAACAATTAAAAAATTAAGAATAATTTTATCACCTGCTTTTACATGGATCGGTAAATAGTCAAGAGTCACTCATCACATTACGAATCATGGCATCAGTTCACAAAGAGAGGTGTGCAGTCGAAAAAAGTGTTCTCATGAAACGAGTAACTACTCCGCGAAGTAATTAGTGTGAGTCTATTCTCCAGACTTTCTATAGCCCGGCGATATCTCGTACTGAGGTAATGTAAATTGCTTTATTCGTTTGTGCGTTTGGCTGTGTACTGAGATGAGCATTGATCAGAATATTGAGGCCCCTGCCACGAAATGCTGTATACGGCGACGACCGCCCATATCTGAGGCTAATCGGCCGTGAAAGCGGTCGATCGTATCCCGGCGATGGAGAAATGCGTATACACAGACGACGGATGCAATCTTCCCAACCTTTCCATAGCCGACGACGTGACGTATACTGAAATGAGAAAAATATGACGCAATAAAATTCCTGGGGCTGTTGGCATCTCATAAATTGCCACGATACAATAAAGAAAAGTTATGGCACCAGCGCTTCGACGTTTAAGCCTTTAAGGAAGGCAAAACGCCTTTTTGATTTCCCAGTAACATTCTGTAAGTTCTGAGAAGATGTAACTACACTATCGGTTCAAAATATGATGAAAGAATAATTAAAGTAACACCAAGTTTTGTGTCTATAATGACAGCTATGTGTGATACCAAACACACCTTTCACATAGTGATTTCGGCGAAAGGTCTTTCAGAGTGTTTAAGATAAGTGTTGCTCTATAACCGAGCGAGATGCCACAGTTGTGAGTTAATGGATTTGCATTAAGAAGGACAGCGATTCATATCTCCGTCCAGCTATCCACATTTAGCTTTTCCATAGTTAGCCTAAATTGCTAAAATGCTTCCTTCGAAAAGGGACGAAAAGGCATTGTCGTATCCCTAGACATTCCTAATCGGTGTCTCTTTTCTAATCATCTGTTATTCCCCGGAACACTCAAACCAAATCTTCCTGCCTTCTTTTCTGTAATAGCTGACTTTTCAGGTAGTCAGTCGTAAATTAACCTGGAATTGAAAAGGAATTCATCGCATGTAAGCAGATATCTCACATTCTGCACTTAAAATTTCATTTATGCAAGTGAAATGTAGTACAATACCACTGTTGGAATATCACTCAAGCTCTTAAATCAGAGATGCAGAAATGTATAAGCCCGATCTAGGCATGAAATTTTCAGTGCTCAAATACTAGGGTGTTTATTTATTTATTTTTGTTTTCGGAACAACCCGTCTGTGGGAACCAACGCAAGCGCCGATCATGAGAAATTCAGTTTGGTCTGTTTGTTCACGATATAATGTAGTACAGGTTGCAGCTGTGTTTATAGCGTTCCGAAAAGCCTTCGGTACGTGTCCGGAGCGTCACCTAGAATTCAAAAAGTTTACATAACGACTATCAAAACATTTATGCAGTTGTTCTGATTACCGAAGCTTTAGTAATGCCAGGTGTACTCCTGAAAAGTGTGACAGGATCGTTGTACTCACGGAATGCGTACCTATCAGAAAAATGTATATATCTGTGCATGTATGTATTTATGTATGTTCCACACCTCCCCCTAAACCACGAGATCAATTTCAAACAGACTTGGTTCATACATCACTCGCTGTCTGAAGAGAACCACTGTGGAGCTAAGAACCACCTACCTCTCAAAGGTGTAGGGGTGTGAGTGCAAAAGAAGCGTAGCTCACAACGCGCAAATAGACAGATGATATGCATCCACTACTTGGGAATGAGAGCACTTAGTGATTAGCAACAAATAATGTATTTATCTTCAAACCTTTACGAGACTTTATCTAGCTGAAACCCCCTAGAAATGGCGAAAGGAAAAATATTTATCGTTTACTTCATTTTCGCTGTTCATGCAATAAAATTGCCGCATGAAGTTTTAGTATATTACTTACTTACTACTAACTGTATTTGGAACAAATTTTTCAGGCAGTATTCACATATACCATTAAATATGGGTGACAAAACATATGGTTGTACGATACATAATTCAGCAGAAATGACGGCAAATACACTGAGACGCGAGAAAAACTGCCACATCATAGATGAGGTTTTAATCCATCACTTCGTCACTGGTAACTCTATTCGCTACACACTTCCCAGCAATGTCTACATATAACACTGTATGTACCAGCAAAATTATAGCATTGCATGACACATGGTCCAGGAAATACGAGGTCACAAATATTGAGCCGCTAAAAACGCAAAATTAGGGTGAAATTCGCTAGAGATATAGGTGAATTATGTGTACAAATAGGAGTGAAATATGTTAAATATAGGTGAAATATATGAGACAAGTGCGAATACAAGTAAAGCCGTGAGAAAAATTTCTTCCCAAATTCGTGGATCGATTTTAACAAAACTTGGTACACATGTTACTTATTATCTGGAATGAAATACGCTTGGAGTGAGAACTACCGACCTCCTTTTGCGGTGGGGACGGTAGCGTGCTGATGGAGAGCGAGGGGGGGAGGGGGAGGAGATGGATAGAGAGATGGGGGAGGGGAGGAGCTGTGGAACAGAGAGTAGGGTGGAGCTAATGGAGAGGCAGAAGGGGGTGGAACAGATGTACAGATAGAGGAGGAGGAGGGGAGGGACAGACAGAGGAGGGAAGAGTCGACGGACAGAGAGGGGTAGGAACAGATGGACAGAGATAAGGGAGAAGTAGTCGGACAAAGAGATGGTGTGGACTAGATGGACAGAGAGTGGGCTGTGGCGGAAGTGCACATATGGAGGGGGAAGGAGGGGATGGTCAGTGATGGGGGAGCAGGAGATGGGTAGAGAAAGGGAAAAGGAGACGGAGTAATAGAAGGTTGGAATAAACACATACCCGGGCAATGCTGAGTACTCGGTTCGTGCTCACACATGTTAATGACCTGGCAAACGTATTTAGTGGCTCGGAGGGAAGGAAGTTGTATACAAGGAGATTACGCCAGATTATCTCCCTCTCCCCCTACCATCCTCTTCCAAAGAAGAAAGCTGGGTACTGGAACTAACGCCCATGTCTACAGTAAAAAGCGAAAACAAAAGAGCACGTTATCGATGAGATATCACTTTTCTGAAACACAGACAATAATCCCATATAAATGACTGAGAACAGGAAGCGGCGAAGGCAGTGGACTTGCGTTCGGGAGAAGTAGGAGTCGAATGCCAGTCCGAACAACCGGATTTACGTGATAACGTTGTTTCCACGAATCACTTCAAGCAAATCCCTAGATAAACCCTACAGCAGTCCACAGCTGCTTTTTCATCGCAAATCTACTCCAATCCAGCAAAAATTCTACCTTTAACAATCAGAACTTCGACGTAACGTTGAACATGGATGTTTCTTCGTCCCTAAGTCGTGATGATTTCAGGAGTCCTAAACAGGTAGAATCCAGTACGGTATTTGCACGTCAAGTGTTAATGATAAAGAAACTTAAAGTCAGGTGGTACCCACAATAAGAGCGGCAGAGCTGCCAGAATTCTTATTGTTTACAAATGATTGTGCGTGCAGTGCGAGCAACACCCTCGGATTATTATGTTTTCTATTCTCTCGTTTTATTATTTTTATTTTTGTTATATCAAAGTTCTATTTTCAGTATTAGTAATTTGACTAACGTTTCCATCTAAAAGTAACAGTAACAACCGCATTACACGAAAAAGTCTTTAATTTTCGATGTAGTTTATGTTTTATCATACTTCATAGTAACAGACTTTCTGATACCTAAGTAAAGCATTTACTGTTCAACGTATTATTGTATACTTAGCCTACACTCTATATTCGATCTGCAACTGAACATTCGTGTCGGTCGCAGGTTCGAACCCTGCGTCGGGCATGGATGTATGTGATGTCCTTAGTTTAGTTACGTTTAAGTAGTTCTAAGTTTTAGGGGACTGATGACCCCAGATGTTAAGTCCCATAGTGCTCAGAGCCTTTGAACATTCGTGTCTTATTAGTGGAATGTATGGAACGACATAGTACTTTGACTCAGGTTCATAAATTCCTTACAGCAATTAGATAAATATTTGCAAATGGAAATGGCGGAAGTTATTCTTGGAGAATTGTTAAGAAATCCAGAACTAACTAGATAAAAATTCGCTTGGTGTAACAAATGATATCTAATCTGAAACGAGAATAATTATGTTAAAAAGTGCGTAAACAAGAAATGAATTTCAGACGTCTTCTGCTACAGCGTTAGTAATAAGCGTCTGAACTGAATCACGTAACCTGTACAACTAGGTGTCGTTTACATAAAGAACACAAGTGTAACAAATGAAAACTTGCAATATAATTGGAAAAATCTCATCGTGTTTCCAACACCCACAAAGATAATAGCGATCAACACTATCAAATACATTCCTTAGTACATCTCTTATGCTTACCCCTCTTGAAGAAAAACACCAAGCGAACTCAGAAACCTAATAAAATGGTGCAAATGGCTCTGAGCACTATGCGACTTAACTTCTGAGGTCATCAGTCGCCTAGAGCTTAGAACTAATTAAACCTAACTAACCTAAGGACATCACACACATCCATGCCCGAGGCAGAATTCGAACCTGCGACCGTAGCGGTCGCTCGGCTCCATACTGTAGCGCTCAGAACCGCACGGCCACTCCGGCCGGCGAGAAACCTAATATTACGGTTATAATTAGCCGGTCACTTACATACGAAACTGTTGAGGTATGCTTAGGAAACTGAAAAACAGAGTCGGTGGAAGAAGGAGTACATTACTTTCGTGAAATGTTATCTTTCATTTACGAGGACAAGAGTTTCAGATAGTAAACAGTTTTTGATCTCGCTGAGCAAAAGTCATACAATAGTTTTTAACTTAACATGCTGCCATTTGACTGTATTGTTGTTTATTCAATTACGACCCAGGTTTCGACCTTTCGACCTTTTATGCCATTTTCAAGTGCCTGAGTTTATGTCATTAACATATATTGCAGGACAACTGAGTTCCGAGCTCCGAGCTTGACGTTAATTACATATATGTTAATGACGTAAACTCAATCACTTGAAAATGGCATAAATAGCAGAAAACTGGATCGCAGTTAAATAAACAACAATACAGTCAAATGGCGGTTTGTTCATTTAAAGAAGTTAAAATGTGCCAGATGGGTATTTAAAAAAAGTAATACTTGGGTTGTACATTATCCGTAAGGACCTCAACGCCACGATAAGACAGATAATGACACTTACAGAAACATACAGATAATACGTTAATATGAGTTTATGTATGTCCAGCTAAAGAACTAATCACTTATTAAAAAAAGAAAGAATTCCGATGTATATTTGTTCGTCTGTAAGATTTCTTCTTTGTGGTGTTTAATGCTCTGTTTAGGTAGACGTTCACGTTTCTGTCATAAAGATACTATGTTTGAGAAAGAGAGTCTGTGTGCTGGGTGGGTACTCGAATCGGGTGTTTTACCATAAGTGAATGCGCTTCAGCCAATAAAGAGATACTGCGGGTCTCGTGCTGTCAATTGGATTGTGAGGCTTTGTGCCTCCCATTCGCAATACCCACTGTGTTACTTATTTCATCTAATAGTAGGGGATGATTATTCTACTGTAGCACAGAGGCGCACTTAGAGCAGATAATTCTGCTCTCGCCGCTCGCAGGTAGGACTGGATAAGCCGGCGATTACACCAAGAGCTGTTGGCTGCGGTGCAAGGCGCGGCAGGGGAGGGAGAGGGGGGGGGGGGGGGGGGAGAGGGAAGAAGCGTTTCCATCCCGTATAGCAATGAGGCAGCATGAGAGCGACAGAGCTGTGAGGGAAGTGCTAAAGTTGCATGCAAAAGTAACACGTAAATCAATAACTTACACAGCGTATCTTTTTTATGCACACTGAAACTTAGCCTCTCAAAGAGCATCTAACTGGCAGCTAAAAATTAATTTTCTATCCGTTTATTAGGCCAACGGTTTAGTCAGTAATCAATGTCAAAGTTTTTGATTCGTAGGACCGATGGTTGGTACAGTCTGTGACTTGGGGAAGAGCCCACGTAGTAGCAAAAGTGAAGCTGTCTGAACAAGCCCACAGGACGTATCGTATGTTCACAACTGAACTTCATTTCACGTGTCAATTAATTTTGTGTTCTTTCAACCCGTTGTTTGTGAACCACTGAAAACTAGCGATAGCTCCATAAATATTGGTCTGCGTAACATAACGGTACAGAAATTTTCGATTCCTTTCAGTATTATTTGATTTTTCTAACAGATCGAAAAGTCATCCTGCATGTGTAATATGAACTGAACGTTACAAAGGTGCCAGGAAAAGGAAATAGGCCGCGTATTTTTCAAAGAAATCCTTATATGGCTTAAGCGGCACAGGGAAACCACGGAAAATCTAAATGCCTAGACTGGAACTTGAACTAAAGTCCTATCACCGTCTTGCTCGGACTTAAAAAGGTTATGCGATGTAACTGACAAGTAACTGCTATTCAGGTTGCAGTCATTTGGAGCCTAGCCTTTAGAAATTATAATAATTTTGATTGAGTTATGGTATGGAATGTCGTACAGTGTGAAATGAATATTCTGATTGTGTTGTTTCCGTAGCAAATATGTTTAATGGCTACCTTGACGTCATTTGAGAGTGAAACCTGTTATGAGATGTCACCTCCTAATGTATGTTCAGAACAGTGTTATCCTTTGTATTAAGGAACTTGTGACCACGATGGGGGTGTAGTGAGGTCAGAGAATTTGTACTAAAAGTGGATTTCTAGGAGGAACTCGCAAGTAATATGAATTTGCAGCTTTGTGGAGTCTGCCAAAATTGCAGGAATATTATTGCAATCTGCAGTAGCAGTATTCTCGGATGGTACGAGCGTTGCTCGTGGTAAAAAAGATCTGGGAAATAGTTTTAATTTCATGAAGCTTGATTACAGGATAAAGACAGTTACGCACGGAGACATCCAATCTAGTGATGCTTTTCGTTTGTTTCACTGTTCTTCATTAAGTGTTATGTCCAAGTTCAACAACCTGAAAATTAATGATTATAAAACTATTTGTGACGATGGCTGGCACTTAATCCATACAAAACTGTCTCTGACTTACTGAAAGTTACTGTATATTAGTGTACTGCAATTTGAGCAGCTTTTGACCCCTTGATATTTTTCTGGGGTGTTCATCAATCGTATGCACACTAACAGCTTAGAAAGACAATGTACATGGCAAGGTACCCAAAATCAAGCAGCAATATTTCACATCGCTTTTAATCTAAAAAAATAGTAAATAGCAATTTACAGGGTGTATCTTAATTTATGGCGTAAACGCATACAGTTGAAAGTAAACGATACTAGAGCCACAAAAGTCTCTGTAAACTTATGGTCGAAAATGCATAACTTACGAGCTACGAGCAAGTTTTCGTTTTCAATGTTGTGAAACATATCTCTTCTACTGCAATTTCCTTGCTTTCCATATTTTGGGAACTGGTAGTATTGACCAAAACAAGGAAAAAAAAGTCCAGTAAACATGTGCTCTAAAATGCATTCCTTAAGAGCTATGGGTACTTGTTCACCTTTGCTACTTTGAAACACAACTCTTCTAATGATCAAGTGCTCGTAACTTTTAAGGTATGCTTTTTAGACCACGTGTTAGTCCGACCATTTTTTCATATTTTGGTCCATACTATCAGTTCCCAAAATATGAAAAGCAAAGAACTTGCAATAGAAGAAATTTGTTTCACAGTATCGAAGATGAAAAATTGCTCATACCTCGACCCTATTTTTACTGAGACTTTTTTGCTTCTAGTATCGTGTACTTTCAACTGTATGCGCTTTCGCCATTAATTATGATACATCCTGTATACGCTGTATTTTAATACCCACCAGTTACAGGTTATCTCCTCTAATCAATAACGTTTCCTTTACTTATTGGCGAACTGACCACTTAGGATGACGCTTGAACGTCATTTTGTCCTCTTTTTCCAGAGTTTCCTCTGTTTCCAGTACTCCTTCATAGGGTGTTATTCTGTTACGTTTGTTCTTTCGTCCATTTTATTTGTAGTTCCTTTTTCAACTTGAAACCCTTCTAAACTTTCGACACATGTCCCGTTAAAGCATGAGGGCTTCTGCGGTGTTGGGCCTCTCAAGTTTTCTCCAAGCTTCTTTAGTCCACGTCGTTCTGGTCTTCTTGCACCAGAGTTAATCAAATATTTGTCTGGATAACCTATTTTTGTCCATTCTGTACAGGTGTCTAGGAAATATCAGCCTCATTTTCTTCGTTGTCTCCTAAATTCTCTCCACATTCTGGTACACTTCTTTGTTGCTCCGGAGTTTCCTGCCGCCCTCAGTCTGCAACGTACCTATGATTTTTCGTAGGATTCTCTTTCCCGGGATATCCAAATTCTTTTGATTGTAGTTCATCGAGAGGTATTAAGTGGTGTACAGGTATTCAGTTTTTACCGCTATATTCCAGTGTCTTAGTTTGACGTTACACGAGATGCACTTGTTCTTTTATTTACGACGAAGCTGAATTTGCAAATCTCGTCAGTAAGGAAACCTGTGAAATTACGAGGGCCATTTAGGGCATAAGGAACGAAGAACTGTATATCTGAAAATACCTACGAATAACTAGGTACACCTGCCGTATCATAAGACAGTATCACTGCTATTATTTTAAAACATCTCGTAGCTGCTTTAGGATACTACCGCATTCCTCCGTAAATTGTTTCACGATGGAAAGTCGAGGTCCATACCTTCATTTACATATATACTCAGCAAGCCAGTGGACAGTTCGTGGTGGAAGGTATTTCACGGTAATATCAGAGACTTCTTGTCGTATACCATTCTCAGATAGATCGGGGACTACCTATACATGCCCTAATGTCTCTTATCCTATTCTTATGATCCTACTCGATATAAACTGATGGCGGCAGAATAGTTGTACTGTTTTCCTTGAAAAGCTGTGCTCTAAATGTATTCTTGAAAACAAGAAACCTATTTACCTTCGCTAAGTACCTGTATTACACAATCGTATGGCCTAGAGCAACCTATTACGCCGTCAACAATGGGTCACTCAATCAACTCGATGCCTACTGTCATACTGTCTTGATAAGGACTCGAAACGCTGTAATAGCACTCTGGCGTCTTGTATGCGATTTGCTTTAGAAATCCACCGTACGTACCCAGACCCTTCCAAGAAAACTAAGTCTCCCTTTCACCTTCACTAATAATGGTTTTACATGAACGTCCCATCTCATATCGCTTCTCAGTTTTACTCCCAGACAGTTAAACATTGTGACAGACTCTTACTATTATACTTGTAATCGGCTATTGTCAGGCTCATACTTTTTGTAATGGCCGTTATATTACGTTTATGTCATTCATTATCTAGAGTGAATATTATGTACAAGCATTTCTGAATTGCCTTACAATCATCCAACGACGATACTTCGCTGAAGGCAATAGCACCGTCATCGACAAATCTGACAGTGCTGCTGATCCTATCTGACAAATTCTTCACGTATAATAAGTAGTGGGAGTATTAGTTTTTCTTTTACGCTCCCCTGCAGGACATCCAATGTTACTTACGTCTTTCCCTCACGAAATTTGCGGTTTAGAGCAATACCTTTCTGTCAGTAGATTTACTGCCGTCGATTGGGTCACCAGGCGAAGTTTACCCTTAAATGCTTAAGATATACAGAGGCTGCGAACTGAATCATACGAACTTCGGAACAGGATAGAATTCTCCCAAGTTATGGAAGAAATATCTATTGTGTCAGGCTGACAGATTACTTATCACTGACGAAACTGTTTGGAATGTTTATATTAGTTATTCATCATAACAGTCTCAACTAATTTAAAACACTCGGAGCACAGCCTGGTACTGTAGTATTTGTGGTAGAGCTATACAAAATCGTATGTTTTCATTATTTAGTAACGGTTAGTCTACGAAATTCGAGCTACCAGTTCGATGCTGTCTTATATGTTTCGTTGCATGCTTTTTTTCTTGCCCACAATTAGTGACCGACGCGGGCATAACCTTTCGTTCTACAATTAGTAAATTCCTATGGAATGACTGACCAGGGACTCGGAGTACCGAACAGGGCTACATATCGGTATTTCCATGTTTTATTTCCCGCATACAATTCATACCGTAGACATACCAGTTCGTTACTCCCAGATTCATTTCATCAGTACCGTAAATTCGTTCTCACCGTGACAGCGTCACGCCTCTTAACATAGAAGACATAACACTGTACAGGCCAATGTGTACATTTATTATGATGACCAATTGTTTCGAGGCTAGAATATCAATTCATATTTGCGCCCTACAAATAATATGAGAGTTAATACGGTAGTATTAATACAGTTTTGTTTAACTAGAGGTCTTAAAATTACCCGTTTTTACCAAATAAAATGCACGATACGTACATATTAATAGAGTTAATGGATAAATCGTCTATGTAACTGGCTTAATAGTGATTTAGATGTGGTAGAAGTAATGACAGGTGATAAATGGTTTTTGGTTTTGTATGCGCTTTATTAAACTGTTAATTTTAACATCTTAACAGCAACATTTACGATCTTATTAAAGCAGTGATAATTACAAAACGGTTCACTAACGACGCAATATGGACGTCACATCAATCTAGACGTACTTGAAAATGCCGATAAAGCCGAAACAGTCTGTCGTAAATGTAAATAAAGATTAATCGTTATAAGCAGTTATTTTGTGTGTCTACTATGACAATCTTGTCGTTATCAGACTGCGGTTGTCTAAGTATCCTGTTATTCCAGAAGTGGGTGACAATCAAGACGTACACTACCCTAACAAAAATTTTAGGAAAGAAGTTAAGGAGTCACTGAATCATCTCATGCATACATCACGCAGTCACGAAACATCTATATGCTACCAGGGATTATGTCTATGACTGAAGAACTATGGTAGCGATGCTGATTTAATTAGATGATGGATGACTCAGCTGATTTCTCTGTTGCATCAAGAAATGTGTTGGAATGTGGTAGACAAACATACAGCAAAAGCACATTGAGGCCGAACTTAAAATTAAAGGAAAGTAAAACAGAATCGCAAAACAGCACTAAGTTAGCCGTACATCACCAAACTTAATTAAAAGGAACAGCTGCCACACTTGGGAACTATTACGGTTTTATGACTATTTCGCTCAGTGGTCTACGTCGTTTGACGAATAGTATCATTAAACCATTTTTTCACTGTAAGGCAAATAATATCTGTATAAAAAATGTTGGCGCAGTTTCTTGAAAGTATTCAGTAGACGAAAGTAGAACAGAACATATAAGTAAATCTCATGTGGTAATTTGTAATATGTGAAATGAAGTTTTGTATACTGGAGTTACAACAAACTGATTCATGAAAATTTCGTAAATATACATAATTTAATCTAAAAGAAATATTTAAAAGTACAGCACAATTGTGCACACATAACCCTAAACATTGTTGTTAGTTCTAATTAAAAACTGTTAACGGTTAATTTTACACCAGAACCTGGGCAGTAAGCGGTCGTGCGGTCGTGCTACACGAAACATGTGCGGCGAAGATAAACTGAGGTGCACCTCACACCTATGTGGCAACACGGCAAACGACAGCAAATACAGTTACATTTAGCACTGAATATGACGTAATAACGTAAAATGCATAGCCGTGCACTAAAAATATGACGAAGATCGCACCTGCCTCTCGTTTCATCCGAGAAACATTATAATATTGTCCTTCAATTACTGGTTTCGACATTGAGGCAAATTCGAAAGCAGTGAAAGAAAAAGTGTCTTTACGTAACACCCTCGTCTTCTTGTCTAGGAATAGAACGAGATGATGACGAGAGCGAATTAACTGTTGGGTGTAAATTGGCTTAACAAAGCAGGCGCACGGGGACAGCAGAGCAAAGCGGGCGACGCTCGATGCCTCTGTCAACCCTGGGGGCTGTCTGTCCCTGCGTTCCCCCTCCTGCGCCCGCAGCGAAGTACATTCCGTACTGCTCAATACATAATTCAGGCATCGCAGCTAGAAGCAGGCGCATTGCCGGCATCTGCACTGCCGCCGGCAGAGTTAGCGACACTCTCTCGGGATACTGAAACAAATGCCACTCATCTAGCCAAGCATATTACTTGCGTAAACGACTGCTGTAAGGAGAGGCACCTTACAGGAGTACTACAAACTTTGCATAAAGTTCCACAATTTGAACATTCACTGTTGTGCTTGGGCTCACAGTTACATTAAATTCATAAAAGAAGTCTCTTCACAAAGCGAGAAAGTTTCGTATTTGAAATAAACTCTTCATTTTATCGCAAATTTGGTGATTTATCCCTCATGGGCGTTACCAAACAACTTCACAGTAATGTTAACCTATACAGTATCGAATCAAAAGCATCCCGAAACCTATTAGTGCATATTAATATGGGTACACCCACCCGTCGCTTTTATAATGATTTGAACTCTAATGGCAACACTTTCATTGTGGTTTCTGGATGTCTGTGGAAAAATGGAAGCCCTCTCTTTCTCAAGAGCCCAAGCCAGAGAAGATGGGCATGTTGGACCGTGGGGCCTGGAGCGAAGTCTCAAAGCAGTTCGACTTGGGTAAAGTTGATTCATATTCTTTCGTATTTAGTGTTTTCTTACCTACCTTGATGTAACAAAATTTCCTCTGTACTTCACTGTTGACGCTACATGTGAGGATACGTTTCATTCTCCAAACATTCGCCAAATCCTTAACCTTCCATCGGATTGCCAGAGGCTACAGCCTGATTCATCACTCCAAATCATTCGGTTCCAGCCATCCACTGTGCAGTGGCGTCGCTTCCACTTCAAGCGTCGCTTGGAGTCGACTACAGAGATGTCAGGCCTGCTCGATCATTGTACCCCATTCGTCACTGTGCTTCCTTCCGATGATTTCATGTATGTTTTACAGTGCTCGACTGTCCCTGTTCCTCGGTACGTTAGGTCTGCCTCGTCTTGGCTCAGCTGCGTTTGTTCCTTCGCGTTTCCACATCACAATCGGATCGCCAACACTCCAATTGGGCAGCTTTGAAAGGGTTGAAGTGTCCCTGGTGGATTTGTTACTCAGGTGACATCCAATGACCAGTCCACTTCCGGAATCACTCAGCTATCCAGTGTGGCCCATTTGCTGTTAACTGCTTCTCTGCCTTTTTTTGTGGTATAACAGGCCCATCGTTCTTGCGACTTGCCATGGACAGGTGACAGAGGTGAGGGTTGTATCACGTTTTTATTTGTAATCAGAGTACACTCTTTAAAGGAAGACGCATGTGTGGGCCTCAGAGGCCCAACTTTCCTGGTGGCGTGTCAATTGCATTTCTCAGTCCCTAGGAAGACAGGTAGGTCGACGCTAATCCGCTGGCGCTAAGAGACTAAGTAGTACTCTGTAGCGTTGGCCTAGTTGTAGGTGTGCAGTGACATCGCCTGTGATCTGCGGGAGCTCAAGGCAGAGTGTATTAACTTCTGTATAGAGGGTGCAAGCTTTCCTGTGGATCGCTTTCCTAATGGTGTCACAGTGGGTGGTCGCATGAAGGTTCAATATCCGCTCCCACTGGGATGCCCGAAGGATGCAGCGGAGGACCTTATCTTGCACGACATGGAGACAATTAAGCTGTGTAGCTGACATGATGCCCCAAGTGGTGCTAATGTATAATGAGACTGGGAGAACGTGGCTCTATATCGTCGAAGTTTCATGTACGGTGCGAGTTCGTCACTGATGAAGAAGGGGGAGAGCGCTATAGCCATCTGGAGTCATTTTTGTTATTTCACTACTATGTGCCTAAATAAAAACAATCCTGTGTCCAAGATAACTCCCAGGTACCAGGAGTGGAACGACCAAGGTTTCCAGAGGCGCTGTAGCTCTAGCCGATCCGGTAGAAAAGTAGACTGCTATGGTAGCATTTCACATGGATTTGTCTGTCCTGCACCAAGTGACGACTCGCCTCAGTATCCTCTGGAGCTGGAAGAAGTTCGTGAGTTGTGGGCGGACCCTAGGGAAAAAGGCCATAACGTTGATGAATTGGGCTAAGGACGTACAGGCCTCCACAGGCAGGTCTTTGATGTATATGTTGAACAATACAGGCGAAAGAACCAACCCTTGTGAGAAACCGGCGAGTAAGGCTTTTTGGTTCCTTGTTGCTTCATCGATGGCGACGACGATGGACCTTCCTTGCAGGATATTATTCACGACGTGAGTATAGCAGTCAGAGATGGTGGTCTGGGTAGCAATCTTCTGTATCAGCTTCGCCAGCCACACCCTCACAAATACCTTCTCCCAGTCCAAAAATATTGCTGCTGTGGACTTCCAGGTAGAGCGTTCTGGGCCACCGATGAAGATGGAAGCTGTGGAAACTTGCAAATTTGGAATACACTGCGGGCGCGAGGCAGCGGCCCCGGAAGCAAGTTTTACGAAGGGTTTAAGCTCCTTTTTGGTAGACCAGGCAGACACTCCACCTCGCGGGATGTCGTGTGGCGCCACAAAGTGAGCAGGTGTCCTCGTCCGTCGGGGTAGCTTGCATTACACGGCGTCGTATGGGCCCGTGCAGTTGACGGAGCGTGGCGGCAGGTGGCAATACTTCGCCGTGTGGCGAAACCACAAACAATTTTTACATTGGATCGGTCCACCTTTTGCCTTGTCACTTGCAACGCAGACGCGTATTTCTGATAGGTAGCGCTCATTGTAAATGGTGTCGGATTTTTTGTTCTTTGGTAGGGAATCAACAAAAGTAGGCATTGGTAGTAGCTTCTTCGTTGACGTGTAAAGTTTGATATACTGATGAACATTGGTCACCTGAGTGAGTTCTTGGCGCAGCTGCTCCACAGGTACCCCTTTTGGCAATCCTTTGAGGACTACTTTTAAGCATCTTCGGGAGTTGGTGAGTTAAATAGTAGAAATTATGTCGCTCCAGGAAGGCTCTGCTTTCTGCTAATCAGTCGCCGAGAGAAAATAACATTTGGCATGGCTCCCTTTTAAATCGCCGGAAGGCCGGCATCAACGGTGCCTTTGAGGGTTGTATTCAGTTGTAAGTAATTGCAGGTATGGTGCACCATCAGTGGCGGTGGTTTACTCGTCTCTGGGGGGTGGAGTGGTTTGTGTTGGCCATCGTGGGTTGTACGTCCATGTCCTCTTCAGCAGCGAGTGCCGGAAAGGTATTCTGAGTAAGCACTGGAAATGGTGACTGATCCTGCTCACTCTGCTTGCTGTCTTCAGTACGTGTCCCAGTTGGTTCAAATGTCTTGGCACGGTGACACTTGTTCGACTCCTGGTCACAAATGTGAAACCGCAATCGTCCACCGTTTCTTGATCGAGAGGGTTTTCCGTAGTGTCTTCAAACGGTGGGTGTGTCTTCGTCCGGGATCTCGTCAGAGACATCTGGCGACGTCGACTCCGACGAACCACATAGTTCTCCTTGCTGGGCATATTCATCAGATTCGCTGTGATGATGCCGTGCATGACTCCCTTTCCTACCGCCCTAAGATGGGTGACTCGGTTTGAGATGTCTTGAATGAGTTGCTGGTGTTCCAGTGGTAACTCGTTGATGTCGACCTGGCGAGGCGGTGGCATAGCCGATGTCTCAGACGCGACCGACGAAGCAGATTCGTCTTCTGGCCTGATGTCTACCATGACCTTTGACTAGAAGAAGCGGGCGGGATCTCCAGCGGCAAGGACACTGTCTCAAGCTCAGGATAGTCCCGAACTCTTATCTAGCCCTAATGCGCCATAACCCAGCTCCACGATAAATTTACATTCTGACAGTCGCATGGAATGCACCGACGGAGTGAGCTCAACGACAGTTTGCTTTGCAGAGGGAGCGCGCGAAACTATCGCTGTCAGAGCCCAACCTTCTATACTGTTGGGTCCGCCTCTCGTGAGATCTAGTGGTCAGTTCCACATTACATAGAGTGCCGGGATACTTTTGTTCCTGTTATGTATCAGGGATCCAGTTTTCATGCTGTTTAACCGTAGTGTGTGTTTCTGTCGAGGGAGCCACGCTGGAAATCACCTTAAGCGATTTAGGAAACGGATGTAAAACTCAAATTCGGATGGCCGTATAGGAATTTGACAGCATAGTTCCCGAAAGTAAGTCCAATGTCTTGCCTAATGCTCTATCTCGCTCGTTGCCTGCAGTTGGAATTTCGAAAGACCGAAGCATTCTACAAATGAAGCACTTGTCTCGTGCAAACTTTCTCATGGTTCATTCTTCGTATAAAATATTTAATACCGTCAATTCTGACGTCCTGTATCTTGAAGTACTTTGTTGCACTCTTTTCTTTGGCTCCTTTTTTGGGGCACCATTCACGTGGTTCATATTCGAGAGAAGTATGCACGTTTCTGTTCAGTCACTAATTTCCTAGATGCTGAGAGTGAATGAACAGATTTTTTGAAGCAGCGATAAATTTTCTTTGACGATGGACCATCCAGAACAGAGAAGTTGATACCGGCATTTTATTCCACTTCATTCATTTGAACAAAACACAAGCAACTTGAGCACTTGTATGGAGTCGACACCTGACTTAAGCTAGGCGCAACACTTATTGTGTTAAAGAATATACTGAAACGAACGCCATATTTGTCTGAGGCGGATAGTTTTTTTATCAGGCTCGGGTATTCTTATATTGTATTTGATCAGTATTTATAAATTAAGAGTAACTAAGCGATGGTGTTATCAGAAAAATTATGTACCTTCACCTACTTAAGGTCATAACATTACACTTCTGTAACAAAATGGTCAGACTCACTTTTGGCCCCACACGATTATCATCTTCAGTTTTTCAACATTTCAGTTGTTCCGCATTTCACAACTATTTTCTAATGGTGGTATATTTATTGGTCTGCAAATAGGCTCAAGGAGCTACTGATGCTACACTATGTGATCAAAAGTATTTGCACACCCCCAAAAACATACTTTTGTCATATTAGGCGAATTTTGGTGCCACCTGCTGCCAGGTACTCCATATCAGCGACCTCAGTAGTCATGAGACATCGTGAGAGACCAGAATGGGGTGCTCCGTGGGACTCAGGGACTTCGAACGTGATCAAGTGATTCGGTGTCACTTCGGTCATACGTCTGCACGCGAGACTTCCACACTCCTAAACAGCCGTAGGTCCACTGTTTCCGATGTGATAGTGAAGTGGAAACGTGAAGGGACACGTACAGCACAAAAGCGTACAGGCCGACCTCGTCTGTTGACTGACAGAGACCGCCGACAGTTCAAGAGGGCCGTAATGTGTAACAGGCAGACATCTATTCAGACGACCACACAGGAATTCCAAACTGCATCAGGATACACTGCAAGTACTATGACAGTTAGGCGGGAGGTGAGAAAAGTTGGATTTCATGATGGAGCGGTTTCTCATAAGCCATACATCACGCCTCGCTTGGTGTAAGGAGCGTAAACATTGGACCATTGAACAGTGGAGAAACATTGTGTGGAGTGACGAATCACGGTACATAATGTAATGATCCGATGGCAAGGTGTAGGTATGGTGAATACCTGGTGAACCTCATCTGCCAGTGTGTGTAGTGCCAACAGTAAAATTTGGAGGAGGTGGTGTTATGGTGTGGTCGTGTTTTTCATGGAGGGGGCTTGCGCCTCATGTTGTTTTGTGTGGTACTATAACAACACAGGCCTACATCGATGTTTTAAGCAACTTCTTACTTCGCACTGTTGAAGAGCAATTCGGGGATTGCGGTTGCATCTTTCAAAACGGTAGATCACCTGTTCATAATGCACGGCCTATGGCGGAGTGGTTACACGACAATAGCATTCCTTTAATGGGCTGACCTGCACAGGGTCCTGAACGGAATCCTATAGAACACCTCTGGGATGCTTTGAACGGCGACTTCGAGCCAGGCCTCACCGACCGACATCGATACCTCTCGTCAATGCAGCACTCCGTGAAGAATGAGCTGCCATTCCCCAAGAAACCTTCCAGCACTTGATAGAACGTATGCCTGCGAGAGCGGAAGCTGTCATCAAGGGTAAGGGTGGGACAACACCATATTAAATTCCAGCATTACCGATGGAGGGCACGACGAACTTGTAAGTCATTTTCAGCCAGGTGTCTACATACTTTTGATGACATAGTGTACTGTCAGTTACATAGTGAATATCAACAGTCCTATCACTCTTCAACGTGTCAGCTTCGTTTCTGATGACGTCTTTTCGTTGAGAATCACCTCATGGATTCTCCTTAATAACAAGTCTTTCATCCAGTCACATACTACCAAACACAATACTAGTTCATTTGGCCCTCCCGCCGTGGCCATTATCGGAAACACGCAGTGACCTTACAGTAACCAAGTACAGTGGTGGCTAAGGGAAACGCCTTCATGCTAGTTTTGTACTTACTACCATGTAGTTCAGTTTGTCCTCGTGAAATAAGTGCAGCGCAATGTTAGCCGTAACTGTGAATGCAGCTGACAGTGGACAACACAGGAAGATATCGTGAAAGTGGATAAGTTCAGGTGAAAAGAGCTTGTATTAAAAGCTGTACAGTTTTGCCTAGAAGAAAAAAACCGTAATCATGTGACTGTAAAAAAAGCAATTTTGCTGGAGGCAAAAATGGTAGGAAAGTCAGAAATAACAATAAATGACATTGAGAAATACTTTAAGAAAGCGGAAGATGCCAGGGAAAACGTTAAAACTCCTAGAAAACAAAGGCCTTATAGAAAAGTAGTCTCTCTATGTGACTTAGATAAAGCATTTGTTAGAAGAAAATTTTTGGAGTATTATTAGCAGAAGAAGAAAGTACCAACATTTTGGAAAATTTTGAAAGCGATGTGATGTCTTTTCAAACAATGCAAAAATAAGGGACCCATACCAACAGAACATTCCTACAGTGTTGCAAAGCGTGCAGAATACATGAAAGCAATCAGAAATAATGAAAAGGGGCCAAATAGACTAGTCGTACTCACGTACAAAACGTGGGTGCATGCGTATACTACTTCAAAGCGCTGGCAGCATAAATAAGTTCCGAGTGTAGTCACTAATAGTGGTTTAGGCCAATGAACTGTTGCCGTTCACTCTGGAGGAGCAATGAGTTTCGTAGAGGAAACAGAGCTACTTTTGATTCGAAATTTGAACCCCAAGATTATCACAATGATATGAAACGGGATAATTATCACAAATGAATAGGTGAGAGACTGATTCCTAACATTCCAGATGGTACTATTGTTGTTCATGATAATGCACCGTATCCTAATTTTCCAAAACATAAAATCCCACTACTGAAACTCGAAAAATGGTCATAACTGCATCATTCATTTAGAACAAAATCAGCTTTGAAGCAGACTTAAGAAGAAATGAGCTTTTACAAACTGTGCATTGTAATAAGCGAAAGCCTATTTTTAAAGCGGATGCAGTTTTGAAGTGCAAGGGATATGCAGTTCTGAGGCTTCCACCACACCACTGTGATTTGAACCCTATAGTAGTCTGGAATGCAATGAAACAAGGCACTGTAGAAAAAAGTTTCTTCCATGCATTTAACTTGTAAGTAGGCTGTTTAGGTTTTTATATTGGTAACGCCACGTAGCGCTCTGTATGAAAATCACTGGCTGTGCTGTGTGCAGTCTGTGGATGGTTTGCATTGTTGTTGGCTATTGTAGTGTTGGGCTGTTGGCCGTTAACAGCGCGTAGCGTTGCGCAGTTGGAGGTGAGCCGCCAGCAGTGGTGGACATGGGGAAGTGAGATGGCGCATTTTTGAGAGCGGATGATCTGGACGTGTGTCCATCAGAAACAGTACATTTGTAAGAATGGATGTCGTGAACTGCTGTATATATATTATCATTTTTGAACACTATTGAGGTAAATACATTGTTTGTTCTCTATCAAAACCTTTCATTTGCTAACTATGCCTATCAGTAGTTAGTGCCTTCAGTAGTATGAATCTTTTATTTAGCTGGCAGTAGTGGCGCTTGCTGTATTGTAGTAGTTCGAGTAACCAAGATTTTTGTGAGGTAAGTGATTTGTGAAACATATAGGTTAATGTTAGTCAGGGCCATTCTTTTGTAGGGATTACTGAAAGTCAGATTGCGTTGCGTCAAAAATATTGTGTGTCAGTTTAAGCACAGTCTTGTACAATTTTTCTAAGGGGACGTTTCAAACTACCCTGAAACAAATAATCAAAGATTATTTATCTAAGATTATCGAACATGACGGGTTAAAAGCTTGAAAACATGTAAAAATAATTGAAAATTAATGTTGGCGCAGAGGAAGTTTAACATAAGAAGCAACAGAGAATATAATAACCGATGTAGATCTGAAGAGTGGAGACGAATAAGTAGCACATAACGACGACCGTGATACGGACTCACGGCAAGCTGACCGAAAAACCCTCATCCGAGTTGCTATAATACTGTGGCCGACTGACATCTGGTCTGGTGTGACATAAGTAGGTATTATACTTACAAAATGACAATGCAGAAATATAGAGTAAGCTTTTTCCCGAAGCCAAGGAAGACTGGATCCGCTTGGACTCCACCGTCTGGGTGTAGTGAAAGAGCTAACAAACTGACCAGCACGCGATCTGGTTTTGTGGAATTCGTGCTGACTCATACACAGGAATTATTGTATATCTAAAAAATCCCTTGAAATCCCTATTGTATATCTAGATACGTTATCATATACGACCACAACACGTCTTCCATAACATTAAAAGAATCTGACGTGCGTGATAATATCTGTAGTCTTGCTGCTTTTTAAGAACTGGGACGCCCTACATCATAAACCCGTCAAGTATTATGCTCTGTTGCTTCAAAGGTTTTCGAAATACTTTTGTCAGAACAGGGAACACATCTTTAGTAAATATCGATGTAGACTTTAATAGGCAACCCCTCTCCTGAGCTACTTTGGTTATGATTCATTTCGTATAGAGGAGAGGCTCTCGACGCATGTACTACGGCTTTCTGCTGTAAAAAAAAAAAAAAAAAAAAAAAAAAAAAAAAAAAAAAAAAAAAAGTTCCTGTCACTCGCGAAATTATTTGCGTATTGTCTTTTCATTTGATATGTTGTAAGGCAGTTAATCTTTCAGGTTCCAAGCTTCTAATTGCTACTGTTTCGTGTAACAAGTAAGATTCTTTTTCCTACGTATCGCGTTTTCGTTATGTGTACAAAATATAGTAATCAACTCACCACAAATATCATCAGTCCTTGCGAGTAATTTCATCGCAGCGTAAGTAATATTGACAGAGGAAACGCTGTTTAGTACAGTTGCGTTTTTATCTAGTCAGTAATAATAAATAAAATCCCCGGGAGTAAAATATTGCATTCTTCTTGAAAATCCTCAGGAGTTATTTATAGGCAACATGGTCTAGTGATCATAAGGCGATAGCAGTTTCTTGAAATTTGGTTCTTCTACTTAAAAGTCTCGCAGGTTTTCTTATAATGGCAGCTCCATAAGTGTTTCACGTTAAAAACAGCACACTGCGTTACAAGATGTGGTGGGTCCTGGTTCAAATCTAGACCACAGTGCGGCAATCGAACATGAATATGGCTTCTGCTGGCCAAGCGACCCACAGGCTCACGTAAGGCTTGCGCCTCAAATACATTCTCGACAAACACACAGAGTAAAGAGGTCACGCCTAGAGCGTACACGTGCGGAAAACTATAGAGTCGCTTTACTTTCGGCTATTCTGGGTTTATCCACCATTACTGAACTTACTTAATTTCTGTCATCAACACGGTGTTTAACGTGCGTTTAATAACTTTTATTTCACAAGTTATACTGGTTGCCACATAATCTACTTCACGCTTTCCATTATTCCCTAATGATTGTAATTAGAGCCACTTAGGATGACTTTGATGTATTACTCCCATATACCCACACAGAATTGGACTGCCGGACTGATCACTTGGTAGGCTCCGTGCACACTTCGACAAAAGTTTCTCTCTGAGGAGATGTAGTCAAGGTTAATAATACGAACTTACATTCCTACGGAATCCTCAACGCTTCAGTTCACTGAACTGGCGGTAGACTTTTTCTGCAGTCACTCGCAAATGACGATTTTCTAAACTTTCTCGCTAGTGTTTCGCGAGAAGAGTGTCATCTTCCCTCCATGGATTCCCATCTGAGTTCAAGGAGCAATTCCGTAATATTTGCATGTTGATCAGACATATCGCTAATAAACTTAGCACCACGTCTCTGAATTTTCTTAATGACTGCTTTAATCCAATGTGATGGGGATTCCAAACACTCGAACAGCAAACAGCTGTAAAACAGATTATGGGGCTGAAAAGAAACAGAAGTATCACCTCTCCCCAAAAATATAATAGACAAATGAGTCATAAATTAAACAAAAAAATCCTATTAGAAAATAAACTGTGCAACAACAGAATGAACCACAACCAGCTGTGAAGCACCCAGGTGCACTTCAACCCATCACGTCCTTCAGAGGTGGAATGAAAGCTTTTTTAAGAAGAAAATGATGGGAAGTCACTCACTAGCACTATCGTCTACCACGTTTCATAAATGTGCCCCACACTAAACTAGAAAAAGGTTCTTGTTAATATACAGGAAGTTTAAAAAGATAAATAAAGTTTCAAAAGACTGAATCTTTTATACAAATGAAGATAGAGACTTTGGGTTAATATTATCTTACGAATCGAAACAAAACAAATTTAGCCTAGCGCCAGTTGTAAGTTATTGGTTCATGTGGCCGTCGGTAGCTGGGGTAGCTAGATCGCTCTCTCGGTTACAAGAATCACGTAGCTCAATGTTTTGAAGATGTGAGTTTTTTCACTTTCACTCAGGGCAGTTGTAACGAGGAGTATACGTTACCATTTACAAGAGAATCAGCTGCTAAAGTACGGGACGTTCGCCAGTATGTCGGCAGTACTTCACCTAAATGTGACAGAACCCAAAGAAACATTATTTTAAAGTAATCTTCCGGCTACCTACAATAACCTGCGCTCTTCTAGGCCCGGCAAACGATGACCTGGGTTCACGAAAGGATCAAGTGTATAGAATACCATGTCAATGTGGCAAAGCTTATATTGGTCAGACCACATCTTCTGTTCAGGACAAGTGCGCGGAACATCCCACACTCGATACTCTCGCCTTTCGCAGAGCAGTAAGTCGGCCGCCATAACCGAACATTGTGTCTCTACAGGACATTCTGTGGGTTATTCTGCCAAGGAAATCTTGATTCAGTTATTAAGGAATCTGTGGACACGGCAACTTCTCAGATATTTTCAGCGAAAAAAATCATCTCATGAAAGTTCCTGTGATAGTTAATTTTAACTCCTCAGGCTTGCAGTTCGAGAGAGGGCGCGCGTGCAATGGCACCGTTACGCATGTTCCTGTGCACCTCAGATGGAGCGTCTGAGCCGGAACAGAACGGTCATATAGCGAAAATCTATGTGCACGTCCCACCGTGTTAATTTTCGATATAAAGTTAGCGACATGCACCAGAAATCTCTAGTGCAAAACTCACCTGAAGTTGGATAAATGGTTATCAGCCGAAATATCTTGGAAAGACGTTGACATCATCTGGATGCAAGCCTTAAATCACCTGGAAGACATATTTCTTCGTTTGGTTACGACATAACAAACTTACGTATGAGACAACAAGCAGCATGATATCTCAAACAAAGTAATCCCAATTTCTAAATACCGAAATTCCACCAAAATTACTTACCATACTTGGGAGGGTGAATCGCTGTTGAACTGTCTCTTTGAAGTGTACGGTACTAAAGCAAAGTTTGGCTCCTCCGGAATGTTTGTTCGAACATGTAGGTGTTTTAGTAGAAATGGCTTTACTGTTTCCCTCTGATCTTTGAACTGACTGACCTAGCCAGCTTCAGGGGTAGCTACAGTTAAACTTGAAAATAGAATTACAGAGCACCTTGACATTTTTCACTGCCAAAGAGGAAAGGAGCGGTATGTAACAGACGACCCCAGGACCAACCTAAGATAGAAACTAAGACCTTTAGGTTTGTAGTCTGACACCAGAAATTATTAACTTCGTAGCTCCATTCGAAAAAATAATTTATATCTGAAAACTGCAATTCTTGTTGCTATCGTGAGAGGCTATACAGCACTTAGAGCGAACTTCCTTAAAAATTCATCAGTGTGTAAAACAGAATTACAATATTTTAAATTTCATAATTCCTGTTTACTTCACTGTGGATACTTGTTGAAATATGACCATAATGAACTCATACAAATACCTGAGTATAACAGTTTCCGAAAATAAGAAATGGAACTGTCTCATAGGACAAGTTGTAGGAAAAGGAGGTGGCACATTTCGACTCATTGCCAGGATACTGGGTAAATGTAGTTACCTATGTCAGAATACTGCTCAAATGTGTAAGACCTATACGTAATAGCACTGTCAGCGGATACTGAAGAGATATCAACAAGGGCAGCACGTAGTGTCGCAGGTTTGTTTGACCCATGGGAGAGCGTCACAGTGATGCTAAACTGACAGACAAATGAAGATAGATCCCAACTACCCCACGAATGTCTATTTAAGAAAACTGAAGAACCAACATTAAAGAAGGAACCAAGGAATATAGTACAGCTATCTACGTATCGCTCCCGTAGAGACCACGGAGGCAAGATTAGAGTAATTTGCAGTTGTAATGGTAATAACTCCTAATAACTGATACAATAGGATGTACCCTCCGCCATCGACAGGGATTGCAAACTACAGATATACCTGTAGATTATAGAAAAGCAGGTTTATGTCACTTATCCACTAATTATTTATTTTTTAGTCCGATGTTTCGGGTGATTATCAGATTCTAGCGTTATTGGCAAAGATACTATTGAACACACCGATACAAACAAAAACAGTGCAAAGAAGTAGCAATAATTAAAGAAATTATCAACTAAAAGGAAGTATATAAAGACTGTCAGTAATTTATTTTAGTGTTAGATGACTGTGAATGTACTGTAACACCGACGCAAAATGTAAATAGTGTATGATGAAGCCGCAGTTCACTGTGAGTGGCGAGTTATTGTGTAAGACAACGACGTTGGGGCTGCAGGTAGTAGTGCCAGCCAAGCTAAAAGAACAAGTGTTGAAAGAAGCGCGTGCCCACATATTGTCATTAAAGGGGGGTTGCCGGACAACGAATAGGCGAGTAGCGGAACGCTACTGGTGAAAGTTAGGAAAGATGATGTACATCGGTACGTAAGGAGTTGTGTACAACGCGACGCGCGGAATGGGCAGATATGAGTCATAAATCTATACCTTTGCAGATGTTACCAGAAACAACGGATGCTTTTAAAATTATTGCGTTGGACATCTTAGGGAAATTCAACAGAACTCCAACCGGGCATCGATTTGTGTCAACTACATTCTAAGAAAAAAAAATCTGAAAAATTAGATGATTTATTCCAGAGATAAAGCTTCACAAATTGAGCAAGTCAGTAATGCGTTGGTTCACCTCTGGCCCAAATGCAAGCAGTTATACGGTTTGGCATTAACTGATACTCTTGTTGGATTTCCTCCTGCGTTGGAGAGAGATCCGGCGAACTTGCTGACCAAGGTAAGGCTTTACAAGCAGTAGAAAGTGTTGCCTGGTGTAGACGGGCATTATCTTGATTAAATGTAAGCCCAAGATGACTTGCAACGAACGCCAACCAAACCGGGTTAGAATAACGTCGACGTATCACTGTGCTGTAAGGGTACCGTAAATGACACCTAAACGGGTCCTGCTATTACAAGAGATGGCTCCCCTGACCGTCACTCCTGGTGGTTGGGTGACAGTCAGGTGAGTATCCCACCGCTGTCTGAGGCGACCGCAGGCACGTCTTCGGCCTAAAGTCTCATTGACTGAGGTTGAATTGTCTTCAGTGATGAGGCCCGCTTCGAATTGAGCCCCGACGACTAGCGAAGATGTGGTCTGGAGACGCCCCGGGCAGTGGCGGGATACCTACCCGACTGTCGGCTGCCATACGGCCAGACAACTAGGTATGAAGGTCTGCAGTGATACTCCTTTTCATAGAGGGACCCCTTTGGTGGTCAACCCCGGCAATCTTACAGTACAACGGTACGTCGACGATATTCTACGCCCTCGTTTTCTTGTTCTTCAAGGTAAGGCATTCTATACTTACAATTCAGCAAGATAGTACCCGCCCGTACACAGAGAGAGTTTCTACTGCTTATCTTCGTGCTTGCTAAACCCCACCTTGGCCAGCAAGATTGCCGGAGCTCTCCCCAATTGAGAACGTTAGGAGCATTATGGGAATGGCTCTCTAATCAGCTCGGGATTTGAGGCATCTAAAGAGCCAATTAGACAGAATTTGGCACGATATCCCTGAGGATGGCATCCAACAACTGTTTCAATGATAAGCCGAATACTGCTTTCCAAACTCTACCTCAGTCAGCAAGGTCATCGGATCTCTCCCCAACTAAGAACTTTTAGAGTATTATGGATAGCACCCTCCAGTCATCTTGGGGTTTTGACGATCTATCGCACCAATTGGACAGAATTTGGTATGATATACCTGAGGAGGACATTCAACAACTCTGTCAAACCGAATAACTGCTTTCATAGGGCCAGAGGTGGACCAACGCGGCACTGACTAGCTCAATTTGTGAAGCTCTTTTTCTTAAGGTACTCACGCATTTTTTCTGAAATTTTAATCATTTTTTTGTCTGTACATGTACACCATATCTACCGATTTCATCCCACTCAGATAGTTCCTTAGTGGTGCGTCCTGGTTCTGGTCCTACTTTTCTTTTGCTTTTTTTTGTTTTGAAGTGTATTACTGATCATTTTTCTAGATTTTTCGAAATGATAGCAATCCGTAACCAACTGGCAGCATTGATAGCACAAGGATTAGTCAACAGCTGAGTGCTCGGATTTGTAGTTTCAGAGAAAAAAGTTGTCAAGTGGCTCTGAGCACTATGGGAGTTAACTTCTGTGGTCATCAGTCCCCTAGAACTTAGAGCTACTTAAGCCTAACCAACCTAAGGACATCACAAACATCCATGCCCGAGGCAGGATTCGAACCTGCGACAGTAGCGGTCGTGCGGCTCTAGACTGTAGAGCCTAGAGTTTCAGAGACTATGCTCACTGATTAGAGGACAAACTTTTTGCCGGATTCGTTAAAGCAGCTGTGTAATTTGCTGTAAGTTGGTAAGTCATTGGCAAATCCACTACACCCTCTAGAACGGAGAGGGTACATCGCACAGTCGGGGGGATGTTGATTCATTATGTGAAAGCACATCATAACGATTTGGAGGTGTGTGTGACCTTCGTTGTAAGCCCGTATAAATCGAATATCCATTCTGCTACATATGAGGGAGTTTATGCGAGGTATGTGCCGTCGCCGTTCGACAAAATAAGTGGAAAAGAGTAGTTTACATTCGTGTTAGATGTACATATTATTTAGAAGCACAAGTGTTTAGCATATTTGTTGAGGCTGAGGATAGGAGAAAGCATTTTTGTTCATGTTATATGTACTGTTATATTTCGATGTTCGTTTGTGTGTAAGCTAGCTATTTTAGGGATGAGTTTATTTCGTATGTCTACGAGATGGGGGGCCATTCGAAGGGGAGAGGAGAGTGATTGGAGTTCTCCATTCCCAGGTTGCCGTGGGTTTAAGCAAAGATGACATGAGTTTTGCACCTCTTCACCAGTTGTGGAGTGGTGGGCATTGCGGGTACTACAATTGACAAGAGAGTGTAGTACCCGCAAGCTATGGTAGGGCACTAATTCTGACACTGAACGCTTGGGAAACGAGTAATGAGGTGAGACGTTTGGAAGATGTATTTATATAACTACGGAAGGAGATGGAAGGAAAATAAGGGATGAAGTAAATGAGGATTGACTACGGTAAGTTGCACCAGTCATATGAGCAATTGTGAAAACAAATATAGCAGATAGTGGAAGTAATTCCAGGCATAATACAGCGACATAAGCGAGGGTGGTTAGATTCAGGGGGTAGTCTACTGCGGTTTTAGGGTCTGCGGATGTCGATGACATCCGGGAACGAATTGTACGTTAGAGACAGTGGAGTGATCCAGAAAGGAGGAACAAGGCGACCATGGAATGGCACACTATACAGTTAACTATCTTGGAACAATGAGTCTTGGACAACTCAATGGTATTACGAAGATTAATAACAGAAGATACGCCCCTGGTAAAGAAGACAGTAAAATCTGTGAACTAGGACCGGGAAGTTATACACACTCGGAAAGGATAGTTTGGATAGGAGAATGGAAGTAGTAAGAATGTTGTAAGCCTTAATTGATATTTTGTGGGATGCATGGGTAGTGTGGTAATAGAGTTGCAGGAAGTAGTCTTACAAGCGGATCATGGGCAGCTGAGTCAAACTCTTTTAACGCCGGGTCAGTTCTTGGCAAGCCTGCAGAAAGTGCAGAAGGAGCTGCCGCCAGAATTGGAACTTTTAGTTGAACTACAGAATTTAAATTTGCCACTGTATTACGCAACAGGAGCAGTCGAGATTAGGACGGATATCGCAACGAGTGAGCCAGGTTGAAACGTTACACCATACAAGCATATCCGTTAATGTGGGGAACGTTGGGGAAGTTTGTCCATTTAAAGACACAAGACATGATCGCAGAAGACGGTGGTAGTCATGTGGTGATGTCGCTAGCCGGACTCGAACATTATCTGAGGGAAGGGATTACCATCTCCTCAACCCAGAGAGTGTATACAGATTCCAGAACGTGCGAGACGCAACTGTACTTAGGTAAAGCAGAAGCTTAGCATTGTTCACGTGACGTGCTGATGCCGCGACTCTATTTTCAGCAAGTGAGTTCGCACTGAGTTTATTCTGTGAACAGTACCGAAGTTGTAGCAGTGAATTGCTATTAGCAAGGTAAGCTCTCATAACGTTTAACGTTTAGAGCTGCATGAGAGTGGAATGGTTATTAACGGGATGGATTGTGACATAACAAGGTTGGTTCAAATGGCTCTGAGCACTATGGGACTGAACTGCTGTGGTCATCAGTCCCCTAGAACTTAGAACTACTTAAACAAAACTAACCTAAGGACATCACACACACCCATGCCCGAAGCGGGATTCGAACCTGCGAGCGTAGCGACATAACAAGGCATACGTGTCACTTGTCAGACTCTGTTACATGGGATACCAGCTTGAACATTACGCAGCCGCAGTTGTATTGGCAGTGAAGCCACTAGCAATCCTTCCAGTGAGAAATATGACCTACCTAAATGAAACGTTGGATCATAACCTAATCCTATGCTTACACTGAATAGCAGACATGTAAGAGGGAAGTATTTCAGTAGCTCAATGCTTTCACGTGTACAGCAGTATCGGAGCAGCAGCACACAATCAAGACCTTACGCGTCACAATTACAGGTATCGTGTTAGTGTTGCCTCTGTTTTGAACAACCTTAGTCTATCTTAGGCAGAGGACTGCTCGTCAGAGCGATCCTCCTGTACGTCTGATACCTTTGGACCGGTTAATGTGTTCGTACATGAGGACGCACGAGGGGATGCAAGAAGCAACATATACTAATTAGAGTGTTGTAGTATATAATTAATTGACAAGGGACTTTAAGTGGTGTTAAGACGAGCATTGTTGCTTAGAGTATGAGACACCACAATGGGACGACGAGGGGATAGTTGTGTATGTAGTTGTTTATTGTTTCGGAGGAGTTTATGTTTAAAAGGTAACTCAACCGAGAACGGATATTTTGTGTAGCAGAGTAAGGGCGGATTGACGAGTCGATAGGCTGAAGAATGTAGAGAGAATATGAGTCACCTTCAGAGCATTGTTGCTTAATAAAGGAGGACAAGCGTAAATAATGTGTGCCGTAACTTTTTGTGTGAAGTCTTCCCTGGCAGAATGGTCGCAGGTTCAGACGTGGGGTCCTGATCTCTCCAAAGAGGGGAATTATGTACAGCCGTCGCTAAATTTTAGGCATTACTGATTCAAAAGCAGCTCAACTGCAGCCGTGTGTGAGGCAAACAGGGAGGCACAGACGCTCTGATATGTAATTTCACAAGCGAGCTTATTTGTACATCGTAAGCCGACTCAGCTAAGCCGTGCGATCGCGGTGACATTGCAGAAATTGCCTGCAACTACAAGCCAGCCTGCGGAGTGTTTTCACACAACAGGGACACAGTGGTGTTGATTTGTACTTGCCTGGAAGCAATGAATCAGAACAACAACTGTGCTATTAACCACTACAAATACCCTCTGATTGTAGCACAGCTATGCACAGTCTGGCAGCACCTTCTGCGACATCGTGTCCACACAAGAAAAATTGGTTCAAATGGCGCTGAGCACTGTGGGACTTAACTTCTGAGATCATCAGTCCCCTAGAGCTTAGAACTACTTAAACCTAACTAACCTAAGGACATCACACACAACCATGCCCGAGGCAGGATTCGAACCTGCGACCGTAGCGGTCGCGTGGTTCCAGACTGTAGCGCCTAGAACCACTCGGCCACCCCGGCCGGCTCCACACAAGAGTCGATCACGTTATGGGCCAGCCATCAGCTAACGCCGGTCTGAACGGCCTGCACCACCAGACCAGATCAGGGTTCTAAGTACACTCCCGTGGACTTAGAACGACTCAACAAATGAGCCGTCCACCAGGCTCCTCCGTAGCAACGAGCTTCTGCCTTGGAGGTCTGCGGTTCGCAGCCCAGGGTGGTACTGTCTTCATCCTGCTGCACCAGGGCGAGTTTCTAGTCCGATAGCGGTGGCCTCGTACGAGAATCCAGTGGACGCATGCGTCGCTGGCACTGCTCACTAAGGGCCACATAGTGCTAACTCAGGCACGCACACAGAGGAAGAGCAGTCAAAATAAGTCGACATGCATATCCGTTGTTCGAAACCCGATAATTGTTATTATGTATTTTATTTCCATTTTTATTTATTTGAAAGCTACATCGCGAATATTTCATGTCCGATTAGGGGATATAACGTTGTTGTATTAATTGTAAAATTACAACTGGTTTTCACAATAAGTGTCATAAACTTATTATACACGTGTGTATGGTATTTTAAGGGGTTACAATCTTTTTAAATTCTCATATTCTCATATTTCATTCTTTTATCAATTCTTGTATTAATTCTCGTATTTTATTGTTATATTTATTTTTCAGAAAGATTTGATGCTTTCGTCTTGATGATACCGATCGTAGAAACGTGCGGAATATAGTATTTCCGAACACTATGAGCATCGCGTGAAGGTAAGTTTGCCACTGTCCTTTGTATGAATCTCACTCGGGAAAGGAACATCGTTAAAACTGCTGACGATTTCAAGTGTTGACAGTAGTTTCGCGGTACACCAGATATAACCCTTCAATTTACCGGAAACTGGCGCTCTTAATTGATTTTGAATTAAAATACACTACAGTAATTTCACCGAAAAGAATTTAAAATAATTTTCTTGTTCATTTATAGTTTTTTCTTAATTTATTCACCAGGCATACACTTAGTAGACGAATAAAGATACAGGTATTTCATTATGTGTCGAAAAACATTCGTATAGCAGTCTTCTACGGTCGTGGGTAGATAAGTGAAAAACAAAAATAAAAATAATGATCTGCTTTCGAACATGGGCGAAAAGTGTGATACCGCGACCCTAGCCACTATGCCAGCACATCAGTGGAGATAAGTGCGCCCTAAAAGGCATCTAAATTAGGTCGAAAATTTTGAGGGTCGATTTCTCAGAAACGATCGAGTATCTACGGATAAAGCGAAGTTTCTGGAAAATCAGGTTATGGCACTTGCCGTGGTCTCCTCATGACTGAGGTAAATAGTGTGAGCAAAGCAAGTCGAGAAAGTGAAATGGCCAACAACCCGACACCGCGACCGTCCAACGACTTCGCAATGCCGGGGGATCACGTACCTACAGACGCTGTATTCAGGAGCGTCGCAGTACTCTGACGGTGTGGTGTCACCGCCAGACACCACCCTTGCTAGGTGGTAGCCTTTAAATCGGCCGCGGTCCGTTAGTATACGTCGGACCCGCGTGTCGCCACTGTCAGTAATTGCAGACCGAGCGCCACCACACGGCAGGTCTAGAGAGACTTACTAGCACTCGCCCCAGTTGTACAGCCGACTTTGCTAGCGAAGCTACACTGACCGAGACGCTCTCATTTGCCGAGACGATAGTTAGCATAGCCTTCAGCTACGTCAATTGCTACGACCTAGCAAGGCGCCATAATCCTTTGCTATATATATTGTGGTTATAACATGTACCGTCAAGAGAGATGTTCTACAATTGTGGATTAAAGTTAAGTATTACATCATCTACGTACTTTATTTACAATTCTCAAGATATTGTCCTGTTCCAGACCTCACGCCAGTAAGCGTGTAATTAAACGCGTGCATTTCGGCCTGCTCTAGAAAAACAGTGTTGGCTCTTCTGCCAACACTACAGACGGTGTTGCTCAGTTCGAAATAAAATATGTTGTATCTTGCAGCGGAGTTTTCCTAACCAATCCTGACCAGCGCTACTGCCTATGGATCCTGCAACTCGCTGTAATATTCTGTCATAGCGTTTATCTCGTCGTACAGGGTCCACTGGTTTCATGATTTGGCAAGTTTATTTTTGTTTTGAACAATGTGTTTAGATTCTTTTCCTGTAGTCACAGTCGTCAGATAATCTATGGGAGGAAGTGTTGTGCGCCATCTGCACGTGGATTGTGTAAACATGGTTGTGTGTGGCACCGTAATGTAAATGCTGGTGTTCGTATATTCTGAGGTTGATATTGGTGATCAGCTCAGTACTTACCTAAAAAAGAGCAGAGAAAACCACCTAAAACCACAATCGGGTTAGGAGGTGTATCAGCCGACGATCATAACTCTGCTGCGTGGGCTCGCTGTTAGTCTCAGCACCCAAGTTGGCGCACTGCGCATTATACTGTTGAGCAGTGAGTATATTGTTTTTTCTTTATATTTAGTTTTAGCAGTAAATTTGTATCATTATAAATTTTTTGCTGTGTCTATAATTGTACCAATATATACAATAATGTCTTAGCCAGTAATGCAAGACAGTGGTCTAACATCCCAAAACCTAGGTCACAGCCGGCCATTGTAACCGAGCGGTTCTAGGAGCTACAGTCTGGAACGGCGCGACCGCTACGGTCGCAGGTTCGAATCCTGCCTCGGGCATGGATGTGTGTGATGTCCTTAGGTTGGTTAGGTTTAAGTAGTTCCAAATTCTAGGGGACTGATGCCCTCAGGACGAAAGTCCCATAGTGCTCTGAGCCATTTGAACCATTTGAACCTAGGACACAAAAATTAATAATTTGTTATGCAAATGATAAAAATGTACTTTCTCCATTGTACTTAAGCTATTACGGAAAGATTAGCAGGTTTGGTGACTCACCCTGTATATTTGCGCCGTTCTGTGTGACAGTAATCACTGATAGCTAATGGCGCAATGGCTTCTTAAACAAGCTCGTCTGCAAGTCTGCCCTCTGCCTGCACCAGGAAGAAATTAGTGGCCCATCTGAAACTACATCGCTCTTAATGAGACGTGAAAGTTTAATGAGAAAGTAGGTCGGATAGCAGAGCATAGATTCAGACTGTGTGGAGGATGTCTCTGAGTAAATTTTGATAGAGCGTGGCGTAGCGTGGCCGGGGCAGGTAGCGCGGTATTTGGCGCAGTGCAGAGCGGCAGCGGGCAGCCATACGACTTCGCGTGACCGCCGGCTGGCGGCCGCATGCGCCGATAAAGCACCGACTCCGCATCTCCGCCTGCCAAAACCACATCGACCGCTGCTTCCCAGCTTTGCTTCGCCACCATTTCCTCATTACGCGCCAGTCATAAAGAATGTAAACGTTGAGATTGCTGCCCCGATCTCGTGTACAACATCCACAGTCACATTCTGCTTCACAAACCACCGGATAATGTGTGGCGGGGGGTACATAGGGGTAAAAGTAGTACATTGTCCAGTCAAATTAATCAGACGACCTTTCAATAGCTTGAATAACCATTTTTCGCAAAGCGGACCGCTGCGAGACGGGCCAGTGAGGTTCTGGAAGGTACCGGTGTTGCGGCAGCCTGATGTGGGTCGTCCCGCATTTTCTCCATTACATTTAAATCCAGGAAGTTTGGTGGCCATGGGAGTATTGTAGACTCATTCTGGTGCTCTCCGAACCACGCATGCACACTGAAAGCTATGTGAAAAGTTGCATTGTCCTGCTTGTAGAAGTTATCGTGCCGGGTACGAACACAATGCATGTAGGGGTGGACATGGTCCCCAAGGACACATACATAATTTTGTTGATCCATTACGCCTTCCAGAATGACGAGATCGGCCAGGGACAGCCACGAATACATTCCACAGAACATAACACCCCCTCCTCCGGCCTGTGCCCTTCTGGCGATGGTTGCAAACTGTTCACTTTCAGACGTTTCACGTCGTAAACGTCAAACCGATCTGTCTGATGGAGCATAAAACTTGATTCGTCTCAAAAGGCCACCTGTCGACATTCAGTGGACGTCCAGTTTCGGTATTGGTTTGCAAATTCCAGCGTTCATTGCCAATGAACGGCAGTCAGCATTGGTTCATGAACCAGGTTCCTACTGCTTAGACTAACACGCAGCAACGTTCGCTGAACGGTCGCTGAGGAGACTCTGTCGGTAGCCCCTTGCTTCATCTAGACGGTCAGCTGCTCAACAGCTGGACGTCTACTCGCCCGTACACATTTCCGTAGCCGTCGTTCTTCCCTGTCATCTGTGGCCCTTTTAATAGCACAGTTACCCCGGAACCTGTTTAAGACAATGCGATTATGCCATGCGGGGTATAGTTAAACCACGGCGACATATGAACAGTTTATAGAATTAGCCGAGTCGGAAATGCTTCCACCCTTCGTCCAAAATCCAGTGATCATGACCTTTCAGACGTCAGATAAATCACTCTGTTTCCGCATTACGACAATGAATGCACTGTTTGCCGCGTTCCCCTGACACGCATTACATATGGGCTAGTGACGCCACCTGCCGTCTGTATGTGGTTATCGCATGTTGACCTCGAACATAGGCGGTGGTCACATTAATGTGACAGGACCGTGAGTTATCAAGGGGCCTGTGCTCCTCCTCACTCATTCGTGTCTTATGCGACTTGGCATACCTGTGAACGCAGAAACAGTATAATTCTTCTCTCTTCAAAATGGTTCAAATGGCTCTGAGCACTATGGGACTCAACATCTTAGGTCATAAGTCCCCTAGAACTTAGAACTACTTAAACCTAACTAACCTAAGGACATCACACACACCCATGCCCGAGGCAGGATTCGAACCTGCGACCGTAGCAGTCCTGCGGTTCCGGACTGCAGCGCCAGAACCGCACGGCCACCGCGGCCGGCCTTCTCTCTTCCTTATTTATGTTCTGTTCATATAGTCTACAGCTAAGAAGAATGTGCATGCCAGAAACTGGGCTTCTGTGAGGTAACATGATCTAGACAGAACAGCGCACGTTGTTTCGCAAATATGTTCATGGCTACAACTACGTCAGCGTTCTAACTGTGACTGAGTTGAAGAGCTTTGAGCGACGTACGATATTAAAACATAAATCCTGTGTAGTGTACTAATAGCCGACCGGTTGAAGAGCTTTGAGCGACGTACGATATTAAAACATAAATCCTGTGTAGTGTACTAATAGCCGACCGGTGTGGCCGTGCTGTTCTAGGCGCTTCAGTCTGGAACCGCGTGACCGCTCCGGTCGCAGGTTCGAATCCTGCCTTGGGCATGGATGTGTGTGATGTCCTTAGGTTAGTTAGGTTTAATTAGTTCTAAGTTCTAGGCGACTGATGACCTCAGAAGTTAAGTCGCATAGTGCTCAGAGCCATTTTTTGGTACTAATACTTCCGAAATAATATAGGTCAAATTCTCCATTGAATACTGCTCGCACTACTTAACAGTCAGGGCGCTAGCCAGGGGAAGAAGGAGCTGATCCGTGCCGGGACCGTATCTGCACTATAAATTAACGATCGTGGTCTTGGGTACCAGAGAGCCTGAGAGTTGTTTTTAGGCGGTTTCCCACGCTTGTTTATGCAAATGCTGTACTTGTCACCAAACTTCGCCACAGAGAACACGATACACGGTTAAAATACGAATAATACAGAGAATATAGTTTACACCGTTCACAGACAGATGGCACACAGTGCTCCCCGCCCTTAGGTCATTTTGACTACGTTGGTGTCACGAAAGGCATATGACCACAAAGTTCATTAATTAAAAAAACTGCCAGCTCGTGACAACATGGCCTCCGTATTAGACAGAATAAACGCTAGAGAAATGAAAGAAGAAATCCTTCGTTTGTATGTTCATGGCATCAGTATCTACTGTACTAACAATTCATTAAATCTGATACTGTGTATGCAGCTAATGAAATTTGATTGCCGGCCGGAGTGGCCGAGCGGCTCTAGGCGCTACAGTCTGGAACCGCGCGACCGCTACGGTCGCAGGTTCGAATCCTGCCTCGGGCATGGATGTGTGTGATGTCCTTAGGTTAGTTAGGTTTAAGTAGTTCTAAGTTCTAGGGGACTGATGACCTCAGAAGTTAAGTCCCATAGTGCTCAGAGCCATTTTTGAAATTTGATTTTTCGTCGCGATACACGGTTTGTATATTTAGTCAAGATATCGCCAAGCATAAAGTTTCGAGTCCGTTTCTTGCTTGCATTGCGGGTGTGATGTCTGCATTGATGTTTCACAGGAACTTTCCTTCCCCACACTGGAACTGTACATAAAGAATATAGAAACTGTAAATCGATAAACAATGTAAATTGATACTCAAAAAGGCTGACAAAGAAGTGTAACATTTTTCGGACGATCAACGTCACAGATCTCGGGGCGGAATGGAGGAATCTTTCTCCGCTTCCCGCAGACCTTCATCTAACGAGGGTACGATGAGACCTGCTAATTACGGGTTTTACGGTATGCTGTAAGTGGACCTGTCTTGACTAGTTCGCTAGAACTACTCATGCGACGGACCATAGCTTCCGAGGAAATCGATGTTGAAGTTTTAGGCTTACTGTCTACTCCTGTAACGTTAGTCACGTTTCGACCAAGCGAGCGTAGTACAGCGGCTAATCTTCGCGTCTACCACGCTGGTGGCAGAAGTTTAAGTATTTCCCGTGTATATTTGTTTTTCAGTTTCTTCGAAAGCAATATCATTAAATAGTCTATGTCATGAAAATTATTCGGAATAGTCATTTTCGCCGTAGTAATTTCACTAATGACTCCATCATTACAGCAAGTTTTCTTCAAAAGCGTATTCCATTTATGGGTCGTCGTTAAAATTCAAAATATTTAGACAACGTTCTCTTTCTGCGTTTCCTAGAGGTGACTCGCTTCTTTTTGTCCCTTCTCACTCATGGACCGTTACGGAATTCACAGGTCCTGTAAACCGCCAATTGACATTTGTTACAAAATTTCTACTGCGAAACTATTTTGAGTATTTTGCATGATATTATATATGATGAATCTGAAGAAAACAACGAGTGCTTCCATACCTCCAACGTTATAGCCGTAGCCCTTGGTAGCTGCACTACGATCGCTGAGTAGAGGTAAAACCAACATTACGGATATAAGAGATTCTCTTAAAACTTCAACATCAATTTTCTCGGACACTATGGGCAGTCGCATGAAAAGCCGCTAATCGGCTACCCAGGACAATGCCCCCTGCAATATACACTATGAGATTAAAAGTATCCGGACTCCCTCAAAAACACACGTTGCACTGAGCTGCCACCTACTGCCAGATACTCCATATCAGTGACCTCAGTAGTCATTAGACTTCGTGAGAGACCAGAATGGGGGGCTCCGCGGTACTCAGGGACTTCGAACATGGTCAGGTGATTGATGTCACTTATGTCGTATGTCTGTACGCAAGATTGCCACATTCCTCAACATCCCTAGGTCCACTGTTTCTAATGTGATAGTGAAGTGGAAACCTAAGGGGACACGTACAGCACAAAAACATACAGGCCGACCTCGTCTGTTGACTGACAGAGACCGCCGACAGTTCAAGAGGGCCGTAATGTGTAACAGGCAGACATCTATCCAGACGACCACACAGGAATTCCAAACTGCATTAGGATTCACTGCAAGTACTATGACAGTTACGCGGGAGGTGAGAAAACTTGGATTTCATGGTCGAGCGGCTGCTCATAAGCTACACATTAGGCCAGTAAACGCCAAACGACGCCTCGCTTGGTGTAAGGAGCGTAAACATTGGACCATTGAACAGTGTAAAAACGGTGTGTGGAGTGACGAATCACAGTACACAATGTGGCGATCCGATGGCAGGGTGTGGGTATGGGGAATGCCCGGTGAGCTTCATCTGCCAGCGTGTGTAGTGCCAACAGCAGAATTTGGAGGCGGTGGTGTTATGGTGTTCTCATGTTTCATGGAGGGGACTTGCACCCCTTGTTGTTTTGAGTGCACTATCGCAGCACAGACCTACACTGATGTTTTAAGCACCTTCTTGTTTACCACTGTTGAAGAGCAATTCGGGGATGGCGATTGCATCTTTCAATACGATCGAGCACCTGTTCATAATGGACGGTCTATGGCATCCGTGTAATGGACTGACCTGCAGAGATTGCTGACCTGAAACCTATAGTACACCTTTGGGATGTTTTGGAACGCCGACTTCGTGCCAGGCCTCAGCGACTGACATCGATACCTCTCCTCAGCGCACCACTCCGTGAAGAATGGGCTGCAATTCCCCAAGAACCCTTCCATCACCTGACTGAACGTATGACTGCGAGAGCCGAAGCTATCACCAATGCTAAGGGTGGGCCAACACCATATTGAATTCCAGCATTACCGATGGAGGGCGCCACTAACTTGTAAGTCATTTTCAGCTAGGTGTCCGCATATTTTTGATCTCATAGTGTAGCTAAGACTCATCAAAATCGGTGATTAACAGATCTGATGGTTCCCTTGTAAGTGTAGTATGTAGGAAGAAGGACAGTCCGTACCCCTCTTTATGAGCCCGGATTTCGCTGATTTTAGCCACATGGTCATTACGCGAGACGTGCGTATTCCTTTTTAATAGTTTCACAGCTTGAGTGGTCGGAGTTTTTTTTAATGAGTTAGGCTCTCCACGTTGCACATCGCCTTTCACGCCTCCCACTGCAGT
Source organism: Schistocerca americana (assembly GCF_021461395.2). Lineage (NCBI taxonomy): Eukaryota > Metazoa > Arthropoda > Insecta > Orthoptera > Acrididae > Schistocerca > Schistocerca americana. The sequence goes on along the minus strand of NC_060130.1, from coordinate 423,484,153 downwards.
TTGTTGAGTGTCTGACATCTTTATTCTAACTGAGCAAACCAGTGACGAGTCGCACAGCTCTCTGAATTTTTTCTATCCCTGTCGTTAATTCAATTTGATAATGGTATCGCTCGACGACAATAACCAAAAATTGTAATAAATATATCGTTACAGTTGAAAATTAGTGGCTACCAGGACTCGAACCAGTAATGCTACTGGGGAATGGAGACATGCATTGTAATGTGAAATTTGAACCAAGTGTCATTCCTGGCGAATCTTCACATCATTGAGAGGTGAAGGCTAGATTAAAGGCAGACTGTAATATTCCTTGTAAGTGGTTTTTCCCTCTCGGGATACCTCCGGGTCAACAGCCTACAGTAACTGCACAAACGAGCATTAGTCTTCTCGGCTATTTTCTTTTCAGCTAGGAGGGCTTACGTTAAATGCTAAAACATCTACGACAAAAAATGTATTTCCCCACACATGAAAATCAGGAACTATAACGCAATTTTCAAGCCTGAAGCCTTGTACCATAGCAAATCCCTTACACACCACGGAAATGGTGATCTAGAAGATATTCTAAAAGAAGGAGGCATACTTCTAAAACAGATATATGACCACAAAGTAACAGAAGATGGATACAGACTACAATCCCGAAGAACAAACGATAAAGTAACGAATCTTGCGGCAAACATCACAAAAAGAAAATTAAAACTTTATGGTCCCATCCACAGACCCCCCAACAACAACGCTCACTCACTTAATTTTCGGAGTACATACAACTCGAAACCATAAACTGGGTCCAGAAAGTCAGAAAGGAATTAGAAAAGGCTATCGCACGTTTTTATCAGAAACTCACACAGACAAAAAATTAGCAAATTGAAAGAACTGCGAGAGAATGAAGTCACCGCCAGGCCAGGGACAAACTGGATTGAAGAAAAACAAACCAATCTACGGAGAAAAAAATCAGAGCTGCTTGGAAACACCAAAAACTGGAAAATAATAGCTTTGTGCCCATAAAAGATATAATGGCGTTTGATAGTCTAGGGGTGATAATCATGTCAACGGGAACAACTTTTTTTCGAGAAAAAATATTCGCTGGCTCTTCCCAGCTATGCTAGGCTCCTTTAGTATTCACTTTCTCTGTCAGGGCGTGAGTTCACCGTACTAGTGGGATCTACTAAGCACTACCTATCTCCGTACTTTAACAGAATCAGTTTTAACAAGAAAGCCATAAGAGTGTCTCTAAGCGGAGAAAGATGTTGTAGAATCGAATCAGGTACGTCAATTTTGCTCGGCCTATCGTCTTTCACGCGGAGCAGGCGACTGGATGGCGGACACCACATACTGCATATGAATCCGCAGCGTGTTTACGCCTTGTAACCTCTCAGGGGCATAACCTGTTATAAACGACGAAAAGCGAAGCTGGAAAGCGCCAACGAAAATTTTATCTCTAACAACAGTTGTTGCACATCTATTATCCCTAGGCGGTTGTTGCAAAGACTTTAAAATAGGCTTTCCTCGTTTCCCTTTCTCCCAGCTTTCTAAGTGCCACTTTCAACTGTCTAGTGATTTTTGCCCCATTACGCTATCTGAGCTCACTTCTGTCTCAGTATTTAGCTCTTAGTGATGTCCTCTCACCGTCTATAGCTTTTTCTATAGCTTTTTAGCGCCCAGTGTTTAGGACACCGAGTGTATTGTGATCTTGAGCGACCTTGCAATACTACGGTGAGGTCCATTTAGCTTCTGACGACGTTTTCTCTTTAGAACGACACAATGAGTGCTGCTTTTAGTCTGATCTTGACTATCAGCGCATATCTGTTGGCATATTCAGTCTGCAAGTACTTCGTTTTCTAGGCGACAGTACGGAAGCGTGCTCTCTGCTTCCAAACTAATAAATCATGTAAACAGTAGCACATGACCAGCTGAGAAAACACCTTAGTCATTTTTTCTTTTTGTATTTCCAGTGCTGATGATCTAGAGCTAAGTGGTTTCCTCAATATGTTTTGTATCGGTCACTGTTGGAATTATATCGTACTGGTGTGCGAACAAGTCTTACACTTTCAAATTTGGATTACCAAATACAGTTTCATAATCTCTGTATAGAACAGAAATTTGAACAGTAGCCGTGAAGTCAGGCTGCGTACACAATATGGCCAAAACAAAACTGGCTCTAAAGCTGTTTTCTGTACGTCGTGATAATGAATTCTTTATACAAGAAATCGATGGAAAACCACTGTAAACGAGTCCGAACATTTTTTAACCTGTTACACATGAGACAAAACTTCCATTAAAATTGGCGAGTGTTTCGTTCTGCCTATGTTTTCTGAATTAAATGACCCTCACTTCTTCATTCTCTATGATTAGAGGCTGAGTCGGACATTGTGAACTCGGGGTGAACAGGCACCAATGGACAGCAGAAAACTTCATCAATACGATGAGCAACCTCCCTGTAATGTTAAGATCGGTGTTTGAAGCGGCCATTTCTTGGCCGTTTTAGTGCGGCCACAACGTAGATATGATTCTATACTGCAAAAAACCTCTTTGGAGAAGAAATATTTTTGTTTTCAACTTAGATCAAGCTGCAGTAGTCGAAATTACGTACTAGACGTCAAAAACGTTTCTAAAACTGTCAAAACGCGGAAATCCTGCTTCAAATGAATAATGAGAGATGAGCTACATATATTCGGTAGCCGATTTGGCTTAGCATAATGAACACTTTAAGGGCGTTTGTACTGTGTTTGGACAGACTACTGTCTTGGCAAAAATCGAGGATAAATCCAGTAACGATCGAATTACGGCTTACGATCAGTAGCACATACATAGGTAAAAAGTAAATCGTTTTTTGCAATATGTGTTCAGTCATCACTTTACTCGAAGTGATAATTAAAAACTACGTCGCTTTCAACTTGAACACCCTTACATTACACTTTGAAACTGTAAATGTCACAAAGACTCGGTTGAGGTCGAAGCCTAATTGATATTATGATTTTGGGCACAATTTTCTTCATGGGGAGTACGACGGCTCGTAGACACACTAAGATTTATTGTCTCATGAACTACGTGAGGAGGAAATAGATTGGTGCGGCATAAATGCTCCTTCCACATCAGCTATCGCTTAATATTCATGCTCTTTGCAGAATATAGGATCTTATATAAAGCCAAACACAGAAACTTTAGATACAGTAGGTTGTAAGTAATATTAAAAAGGGGAATGATGTGTGATTTGATGCGTAAAATAGTCATTTTGAATAATGTAAACGTCTGCTAAGTAACTAAAATGTACTTTGTGTTGATGAAGTGTAATATCAGGAAGGTGTTAAAGGAGAACCATGAAAAATAGGAACTGTACATTTCTACCCAATACGCATGAGACGTTAAGGCATGAGCTATGGTGCTGCAGAATAGCAGCAGTCGTGTAATGGACTATTGAAGAAAAAGAGGTGTCTCCAAAAAGTAGGTGCCACTCACAAAGAGAACGTGAGACATACAACGGCAGGTATAAGATAGTACAATCAAAATTAAAAACAACAAAAAATATACTGAAAATTGTGGTTTACGAACTATGAGCATTATTTTAGACTCAAAGAAACGAAAAAGCCTAACGGTTTCCTCATCTAGGTTCCGTATACGTAAGACATAAATATACTTGTGCAATGTTCTGTGCAAATAATTATGGTATTATAGGTAGCGTGCTGAAAAAATGACTGTGGAAGCTTGATAACGTGATATATTGAACTGAGGCTAGCGGGAGGATACCTGAAGTTCTATTTTATATCAAAAAGTGATTTCCTTTCTCGTCTTTTTTTTCATTTAGCCTTCCCAAAACAAGAAAATGAAATTTTATTTTGCATTCTACACATTATTCTACATTAACATAGTCACAAAAAACCATCAATGAAACGAATACATCTTTCTTATAATTAAAGTGAAATAATTTTTAAAGCCACTACTAAATATAAGAATATGGTTACCACATTTATGCATATAAATTCAGTTCATTTCGATCTGAAGTGATGGTAATCTGGTGCGAAGGGATAAAGCGCAGAGTGTGCGTAAGATTATTGTCTTACATTTTCCTTTTTCTGTTAAAAATTTTTCTTTTTATCGACTTCTTAAATTAAGATGGATGAATGTATTTAACTCCTAAGACAACCACTTGACAAGATAAATTCAGTAAGGATCTATATAAAATTACAGTAGTGTTCAACAATACTTCTTAGTTAAGTTATTCGAGAAAACATTTATTACGGTCTTTGACGGAAATGCTACGATATGCAGCATATTTTAAAGAAGCAGGAGGGAGGTTGTACCTGTAGTCTCATGAACACAGAAATGCTTTCAGTTTGAGCTCGATATTCGGCAACGCGTATTCTAACGATAATGGAGCTTATCTTACTAACATTTACAATTTCCAAAAATTGTGTGTAAATAGATAATGCATAACAAGTTAAAACTGTATCCGACGGTCGCAGTCGATTTCCACGGGCACTGGAGATTTTGTTTGTCGATAGCTTTTATGTACCGAATTTAAAGTAAATTTTTAATTGCGTTCATTACACAAATAACATTTGGACCAAGCTGGAGAGGCTTTATAGTGTTTCATTCGTCTGACTTTTGTGGGGAGATGCCGCAAACGGCTGTCATAGTAGTTCATTTGCCTCAGTGCACAGCTGAATCGTCCTGCCACTGAGTTATTCTTGTACAGACATCAAACAATTTAGCTGGGACATATCGCTCATTCGCATACTGTTATCACTTCCATTACCGTGAAAACAGTGGCTCACTAACAGCGAATTAGTGAAGCAAAAGCTAAATGTGGTTTTCAGCATCACAGTACCATTGCATTTGTCGCCGCTGGCGTTGACAGACGGATGAATGAAAAGTACCACACAGGAGCAAGTAGGGCATAAGCCCCAGAGATCACACAAATATGATAAGAAATAATGTTGTCAGTTTCGAGGCAAATGTAGGTGAATTTGGACTGTTTGATTTTTATAGGAATAGTAGGCAACTTACTAAGTATTTAATAGATACAGTCCATGTCAGTTCAAACAATAAGTCTTCTAAATGGTTAATACAAAGAGTCCCGCTAAAACCTTTACAGATATTAATTCCGAGACATAAGTACTGAATCAAGAAGGCATGCCTCGCTCTTTTAGGTTTCTATGATTTTGCACTGTTAGGTGTGAACTGTTATGCAGCTCCTATTTTAAATACATTTCCTGTTGTTGTTGTTCTAGTACCAAAGGCTTCTTTCGCACAGCGCTCCACGATAGTCTATCGTGAGCAAATTTCTTCATCTCTTCACAACTACGACAACCTTCGTACACTTGAAGCTTCTGACCTTATTGAAGCCTTGGTCTCTCTCTACACTTTTACCTTTCATGCTATCCACCAAAATCAAACAGACGATACCTTGATGATTCAGAATTTCTCCAGTTAACCGACACCTCCTTTTAGTCAAGTTACGCACCATACTTTTTTTTCTTCAGTTGGATTCAGTGTCTCCTCAATAGTTATTCGACCAAACCATCTAATCTTCAACTGTCTTCTATAGTACCACATTTCAAAAGCATCAATTCCCGTCTTGACTCAACTGCTTATCGTTCACGTTTCACTCCCACGTAAAGCTACATTCCAGAAAAAAATCTACACAAAAGGCTTCCTAATGTTTAAATATATGTTTGATCTTATGAAATTACTCTTTTTGAGAAACTCTTTCCTTGCTGTTGTAGTCTGCATTTCATATTCTCTCTACTTTTACCATAATCATTTATTTTGTTATACAAACTGCTAAGCGCATCTGCCACTTTCATTATCTCATTTCACAATCTAATACCCGCAGAATCGCCCGTTAATAAGACTACATTCCATTACTACTACATTACATTTGCTAATGTTCATCTTATAATATATGTTTTCAAGATACTACCCAATCCCTTCAACTGCTCTTCCAGGTCCTTTGTCATCTCTGAGAGAATTACAACGTGAAAGGAAACCCTAAATTATTTTACGTCTTCTTTCTCAAATTTAGTTACCTTAACAAATCTCTCCTTCATCTCCTTTGTAGATTGCTCAGTGTACAGATTGAATAACACTGCGGAAAGGCTAAAACTCAGTCTCACTCTCTTCTCAGCGACCGTTTCCCTTTCTCATCCTACGACTCTTATACTTGCAGACTCGATCCTGCACATATTGTAAATTACCTTTCGCTCCTAGCATTTTGTCTCTGCTATCTCCCATCTCAAATTCATCTACTTTCTCTTTGGTTTCAACAACATTGTCCCCTAGTTTGTTTCCATTGTAAAGACCTCCTATACACGTTGATTCCATGACTATGTTACAAACTTTCAGGCATCATGGAGAATGGTAAATTTATAAATTTGAGATAAGGGACCCTGTTTCAGAAACGACCGAGTCAAAATATATAAGTGAAAATCGTTCTAAGACCTCTGACATTGGTATACATGTACCGGAACTGATATTGCTAAGACTGTAGGGTACAAAAGTTTCAGAGGTGGAGTGTAGACTAAAACAAGAAAAAATTGTACAGTAAACAAGGGCTCTACGGTGCATAGCTTAAGAGCTATGACCACCTGTTCTTCTTTACTACTGTAAAACACATCTGTTCTCACTGAGAAAAGTACCACAGCTGTTAATGTATGCAGTATAATTTCATGAAAATATTAACAACGGCCACTAAGTACAACAAATTAATTTACTGTCAAACTCGAATTTTACTAACACCGATTTCAGGTATACTGCACGAGTACACACAATTACAAATCAGTGTAAATGATAGTGAATGTTGTGAAATATAGACGACAATAGTACAAAAATAAAAAATAAAATAATATGAAAATAAAATCCAGCTACATACCAGTGTTATTCATCGTCATGTCGATAAATCTCACTTCGTGGATACCCTCAACATCGTATGTGCCACGTAACAGTCCTATATCGATAACATGAGTAGTTACACTAATTTTTATTTATTTTTTGTCTTTTTATACTTTTGTTTTCTAAATCTCTCAAAATAACCACGTATATATATATATATATATATATATATATATATATATATATATATATATATATACTGCTTCCATGCATTGTCTTTTAAGAAGAGTTGTGATGATAATTACTGTTTACATTCATACAGGGTGTTACAAAAAGGTACGGCCAAACTTTCAGGAAACATTACTCACACACAAAGAAAGAAAATACGTTATGTGAACATGTGTCCGGAAACGCTTACTTTCCATGTTAGAGCTCATTTTATTACTTCTCTTCAAATCACATTAATCATGGAATGGAAACACACAGCAACAGAACGTACCAGCGTGATTTCAAATACTTTGTTACAGGAAATGTTCAAAATGTCCTCCGTTAACGAAGATACATGCATCCACCCTCCGTCGCATGGAATCCCTGATGTGCTGATGCAGCCCTGAAGAATGGCGTATTGTATCACAGCCGTCCACGAAGAGTCTGTACATTTGGTACCGGAGTTGCGTAGACAAGAGCTTTCAAATGCCCCCATAAATGAAAGTCAAGAGGGTTGAGGTAAGGAGAGCGAGGAGGCCATGGAATTGGTCCACCTCTACCAATCCATCGGTCACCGAATCCGTTGTTGAGGAGCTCCATCGTGCATGAACCACATGTTGTGTCGTACTTCTAAAGGCACATGTTCTAGCAGCACAGGTAGAGTATCCCGTATGAAAACATGGTAACGTACTCCATTGAGCGTAGGTGGAAGAACATGGGACCCAATCAAGACATCACCAACAATGCCTGCCCAAACGTTCACAGAAAATCTGTGTTGATGACGTGATTGCACAATTGCGTGCAGATTCTCGTCAGCCCACACATGTTGATTGTGAAAATTTACAATTTGATCACGTTGGAATGAAGCCTCATCCGTAAAGAGAACATTTGCACTGAAATGAGGATTGACACATTTTTGGATGAACCATTCTCAGAAGTGTACCCGTGGAGGCCAATCAGCTGCTGATAGTGCCTGCACACGCTGTACATGGTACGGAAACAACTGGTTCTCCCGTAGTACTCTCCATACAATGACGTGGTCAACGTTACCTTGTACAGCAGCAACTTCTCTGACGCTGACATTAGGGTTATCGTCAACTGCACGAAGAATTGCCTCGTCCATTGCAGGTGTCCTTGTCGATCTAGGTCTTCCCCAGTCGCGAGTCATAGGCTGGAATGTTCCGTGCTCCCTAAGACGCCGATCAATTGCTTCGAACGTCTTCCTGTCGGGACACCTTCGTTCTGGAAATCTGTCTCGATACAAACGTGCCGCGCCACGGCTATTGCCCCGTGCTAATCCATACATCAAATGGGCATCTGCCAACTCCGCATTTGTAAACATTGCACTGACTGCAAAACCACGTTCGTGATGAACACTAACCTGTTGATGCTACGTAATGATGTGCTTGATGCTAGTACTGTAGAGCAATGAGTCGCATGTCAACACAAGCACCAAAGTCAACATTACCTTCCTTCAATTGGGCCACCTGGCGGTGAATCGAGGAAGTACAGTACATACTGACGAAACTAAAATGAGATCTAACATGGAAACTAAGCGTTTCCGGACACATGTCCACATAACTTCTTTTCTTTATTTGTGTGTGAGGAATGTTTCCTAAAAGTTTGGCCGTACCTTTTTGTAACCCCTGTACAAGAAAGGAATAGTAATGTACAGCACCTTTGGTCAGTATAATTGCCTGACAAAAAAAGCGAAACACACATATGGGGAGAAGGGAACAAAATTAAAATTTACGAGTTCCGAGGCTATTTCATATTACTGCCTTCATACAAATCGAGTCAAATTTTAAAAAGAACTTGGCAGTATGAGCCCACTTAGCGGAAAGACATTGCATCCCCTCTGGCCTGGATGTATGCAGTGATTGGCTGAGAAGGATATCATAAAGCCGTTCAAGCGTATCCTGATGCAACCTGGCCCACAACTGTCCTAACTGGTCCTTGACATCGTGAAAGTTCGAGGTTCGAGTACTCCTTCGGGCATGGGTGTGTGTGTTTGTCCTTAGGATAATTTAGGTTAATTAGTGTGTAAGCTTAGGGACTGATGACCTTAGCAGTTAAGTCCCATAAGATGTCACACACATTTGAAAATTTTTTTGACATCGTGGATACTGTCGCTAGGACGGAGTTGACGTCCAATGCGGTGCCACACACGATGTATTGGGGACTAATCTGGGGATCGTGCTGGCCGCAGGAGTACTTCGACATCATACTGACAGTTCATAGAGACACATGTCACATAAAGACGAGCACAGTCTTGTTGAGACGTTACGCCACTATCCTGTCGTATAAGAGGTAGTACAAGAGGACGCAAGATGTGCGTGAAGTACCGTTGTTCCATCAGAGTACCCTCAGTCACTATCAGCCCCGAACTGACGTCATACACGATGGCTCACCACACCACGACTTCTGGAGTAACACCACTCTGCAAAGCATTTGAGGAACTGGACTAATCCCCATGTCGCCGCCGTATTCGTAGACGATGGACAGCCGAAGTAGTGCAAAACTGAGATTCATCGCCGAACACAATACGAAGTCATTCATCAGCAGTCCAAGCTTCCCAGTCAGGACAGCTCTCAGAACCCAGCCGTTTACGTTGTGGCGTTAACGGCAGCCTACGCATGGGACTGAAATTCACTCTGTTGCTAGTCTCCGATCAATGGTACTGGTTGACACAGAATATAGCCGGGAGCCCATTAGTTATTCTCGGATGGCAAGAGCATATGCGAAGGAGTTACCATGGTCTTGGTGCACGGTAAGGTGATCCTGCTACGTGGTTGTCAGCCGTGGTCGACAGGAACCTGGGCGACGAATATGCCTGCCCTCATTCCCCGTACAGTGCAGCGTTGGGCCACTATCACATAAGAATGTCCCAGAAATCTAGATATTGCCCAATTCGGCCTGCAGGCCAAATGGAGACACACAAAGGGGCACCTTTCAACCTATGCGAGGTGCTGATAACGCTGTCTCACAAGTGTAGGCGACATCTCCGTGCCCCTCACAGTGATCGCTTTATTTCTGACTCTTTTCGCGCCATTTTTATACCCTAACAGGCCTGGTAAGAACGCTACTATACTCTGGTGGTCATTCTAATTGTCACAGGATAATGCAGCTCGAACCATTTACATACCCGCCCATGGTTTGAACATGTACGAAGTTAAATTGACATCCGATCATGTCTTCTGCGTGCTTCGCTATTTTTATCTGGTTGTGTATAACGGAAAATGACGTTCAACATATATATCAAGCACCGAATATGTAAGACATCGTTATCATTATTATTTCCTTCACTTTCTCAGACGTTAAGTCCGGTTAAAAATGGAGTGACGCGGACCTTGATCAAGCGTCACTTCTTTTTAACTGTACGGTATATGTTAAATTGCATTTAGGAACTTTCGGGTAATTGAACATGTATCAATAATTACGGATTTCTGTAGTTGTATATATATGTTTGGATGTAGCTGTATTGCATTGATGTACTGGTGGATATTGTGTGGTATGACTCCTGTAGTTGATCTCGTATAATTGGTATGATGTCAACTTTATCCTGATGCCACATGTCTTTGACTTCCTCAGCCAGTTGGATGTATTTTTCAATTTTTTCTTCTGTTTTCTTTTGTATATTTGTTGTATTGGGTATTGATATTTCGATTAGTTGTGTTAATTTCTTCTTTTTATTGGTGAGTATGATGTCAGGTTTGTTATGTGGCGTTGTTTTATCTGTTATAATGGTTCTGTTCCAGTATAATTTGTATTCATCATTCTCCAGTACATTTTGTGGTGTATACTTGTATGTAGGAACGTGTTGTTTTAAAAGTTTATGTTGTAAGGCAAGCTGTTGATGTGTTATTTTTGCGACATTGTCATGTCTTCTGGGGTATTCTGTATTTGCTAGTATTGTACATCCGCTTGTGATGTGATCTACTGTTTCTATTTGTTGTTTACAAAGTCTGCATTTATCCGTTGTGGTATTGGGATCCTTCATAATATGCTTGCTGTAATACCTGGTGTTTATTGTTTGATCCTGTATTGCAATCATGAATCCTTCTGTCTCACTGTATATATTGCCTTTTCTTAGCCATGTGTTGGATGCGTCTTGATCGATGTGTGGCTGTGTTAGATGATACGGGTGCTTGCCATGAAGTGTTTTCTTTTTCCAATTTACTTTCTTCGTATCTGTTGATGTTATGTGATCTAAAGGGTTGTAGAAGTGGTTATGAAATTGCAGTGGTGTAGCCGATGTATTTATATGAGTGATTACCTTGTGTATTTTGCTAGTTTCTGCTCGTTCTAGAGAGAATTTTCTTAAATTGTCTACCTGTCCATAATGTAGGTTTTTTTATGTCGATAAATCCCCTTCCTCCTTCCTTTCTGCTTAATGTGAATCTTTCTGTTGCTGAATGTATGTGATGTATTCTATATTTGTGGCATTGTGATCGTGTAAGTGTATTGAGTGCTTCTAGATCTGTGTTACTCCATTTCACTACTCCAAATGAGTAGGTCAATATTGGTATGGCATAAGTATTTATAGCTTATGTCTTGTTTCTTGCTGTCAATTCTGTTTTCAGTATTTTTGTTAGTCTTTGTCTATATTTTTCTTTTAGTTCTTCTTTAATATTTGTATTATCTATTCCTATTTTTTGTCTGTATCCTAGATATTTATAGGCATCCGTTTTTTCCATCGCTTCTATGCAGTCGCTGTGGTTATCCAATATGTAATCTTCTTGTTTAGTGTGTTTTCCCTTGACTATGCTATTTTTCTTACATTTGTCTGTTCCAAAAGCCATACTTATATCATTGCTGAATCCTTCTGTTATCTTTAGTAATTGGTTGAGTTGTTGATTTGTTGCTGCCAGTAGTTTTAGATCATCCATGTATAGCAAATGTGTGATTATTATTATTATTAATATTTTTATTATTATTATTATTATTACCGCTGCAGCTTGACAGCAGAATGGTCTAAAAAGAAAAAATCAAATGATGAAATTAAAAGACAATTCGACTTCCCACCTTGGCTGTTATTCAATCAGTGTCGCTTGCAATACAAGATCAGCAGATTTCCTCACTGTGCCTTTTTCAGATGGTCCTCCTGTCGTTCTAACTTCTCGCTCACGTCGACTACAACATCGCCTGACGCGCATTTGTATGCACTCACGGGAGGGTGACGGTGAAACTTACGACGATCGGAGTAGCACATGAAAGTGCAAAATGACGAAATGTGCTGATGGTGTAATATAAATGGCAGTGACTACATCACAACGAGGCAGAAAATGAATTTGTCTTTTAATAAATTTGTGGTCGCAGAGCCCGATTTGGAAAAATTTGTTCAACTGATCAATCGAGAAATTAAAAGAGAGAAATTGTATAGTGTCAATAAATAAGTGACCGGTCACTGAAAAAATTAGTGAAATACCTCGTTCACATAATGTTCACAAAAGCTGAAACAGATCCTAAGGACTCCGGCTTCTCTAATAGTCTACTAAAATATTATTATCATTACGTTTTATATGCTTCTGGTTCCATAATTTATTCCTAAATTTTTATATACTCTGTGTCTCAAAACTTCTTGGCACTGTGTATCAGACCGGGACTTAAAACTGTGACCTTTGCCTTTCTCTGGAAAGTCCTCTACCAACTAAGCCATCCAAGCGTGACTGAAGACCCGGCCTCATAGTTTTGCTTCCACCAGTACCCGATCTCCTACCTTCCAAAATTCACAGAACTTCTCCTGCATATCTAGAGGGATTAGTACTTTTGAAAGAATGGATTCTACAGAGACACGACTTAGCGACACTCTGGAGGATTGTTTCCAGAGCGAATTTTCACTCTGCAGCGCCGACTTCAAACTCGAAGCCAAAAATACCATGTTCGACTCGCCGTCCGGCACACAGTTTTAATCTGCCAGGGAGCTTCAAATCATTTCACACTCCGCTGCAGAACGAAAAATTATTTTGGAAGCAATTTTCGGTCTTCACATGAGAGTGGCTACTTATCCCAACAGGTGGCTAGTAACACACATAAGTTAAAAAAGAAAGAAAGAAGGCAAGAATATTAATGTTTAAAGTTCCGTGTCTGAATATAAACACAGATAAGACATAAACACGTGTAAAAAGTACTACACGAAGTAAGAAATGAACAGTCTGTGAATGTATATGTATCTATTTTGAAACCTTCGCCTATATCTAATAAACACAAGTGATGTCGTATCACCTAGGATGTTGTTTCGTAACGACTATGTGAATGTCGTATAGGCAGTCTCAGCTACAAACGAGAAACTTATTTACTAGTAGTAAAGGCATGAGGCACATAATCCTGTTTTAATGATTGTATAAAATGTTTTCAACAGTTTATTTTCTGAAGGTTTCCCGAACTAAGGTGTTCCTCGTAACAGAGCAAAAAGGCACCTCGAATACCTTTAATACGAATATGTTTCTATCATTTATTATGGCGAATTAGCACTTTCATTTGATACCTTCAATATAAATAATGAGAACATTTTTCCTTTAGTGAATCTCTAAACGTTATGTAACGCACTTAAACCGTTTCCAGGTTTTTCACTGGAAGTTTTTAGAGCGAGAGTCTTGCCATTATTTTCTTACATGCGTTAATCTGTTTCCAGTGAGATTCTAATCACTGCATTCCTCGAAATCCAGAGAATATGGTCATACAAAGGAGTTTTGTAAAACAGAATACACAATTCGATGCCTACATTGCACCATCTAATCTAAAAGACTGTGTTACTAAAACTGATAAACTACTCACAATGTGATTATTGCATCACAGACAAGTTAAATAATGTAACTAAAATGTAGTTTTGTGACTATTTTATTAGTTTTAGTCAAATAAAGTGGAGATAACAGTTTTGAAATACATCATACAAACTATCAATAAAAAATATTCATGCCCATTTCTGTTTGATCTTGTTCGATAGAACATCAAATATTCATTTAAAAGCTATAAAATATTGTTGTTTGTAAAATACATTAATTATGTAGCTTTTGTATGGCCTTTCATTGGCTAAAGCTTTCTTATGTGAATCAATATGGAAATATTTTAACGCAGTGTTCCATTGTTCAAATGATACTGCCGGCTACTAAGATAAAGGCATTACAAAGCGGTGATCCGTGGTAGTAACGGTATTATGACTGCTGCATGACGTCTGTGATTGTGTTATTCCTGGTTTCACCAGCTGTTCATTCTTTTAGAGGAAGTTTTTCACTCATAGCTTCATGGAAGTTAATATACGTATAGCGTCAACAAGTTACTGTAGAGTGCAGGAGGGTAATGCAACGAGGAGACACAAATGACTGGTGTCCACACTAAAAAAAAAAAACAAATAAATAAATGAACATAAATAAAATAATAATGATATTACTTGACGCGGCTGGAAGCTCGATACAATTTCAACAGTAAATTGAAACAGACAGCACGTTTAGACACATCTGACTTTGCTGTCTAACGTCCGCAGTTATAATGTTACGAATAATCCCGCTATCATGACGTCGTTTACAACTATAATCAGTCTTTATTTTGATGAATAACGTTTCACTTTATTTCACAGTATCATCTCCCAACGATAATAAGTTATATATTCTCCAAAATTATTCGACTAAAACACGGAAATCAAAGGAGCAGAGTTGAAGAAAAGCCAGAAAAAAAATCAACAACAACATCGTGAACACGTATAAATACGATTCTGCCGTTTTTTGGCCCAATAACAAACTATGCACGGCTAAATAATGCTCCTATATACTCAAATAATGTATATTAGATTTCTGTGGGTGTCGAAAAATTTATTCTGGACTCAGACGGAATTATATGTCTAGAGGAGATTTGACGTCATCATTTCAATGAGCATAGAATCTGAAAATATCGGTCTTACGAAATACAGCTTGCTCCTCTCTCACATGATATCCTGGAAACTACGGAAAACTCAATGTGCTGGATGCTCACCAACGCTTATTAACTAATGTACAGTAATAAGGAGGTGTCAAACAAAATTTTGGATTGGATTGAGGATGTCGTGGTGATCTGAATGCACTATGTTATTTTACATTATCGACTGATGTAGCAGTAAACTATTGTACTCCAGGGCAAGTGTGTTGGGATCCTTCCAACTTATGTTGTATGTTAATGACCTGACGGGGAATAGAAACTGCAGACTTCTTTCGAAGATCGAGTAGTTATACGGAGTTTCAGTGCAATCTGAAGAAAGTCGCACAAATATTCAGTCAATGTGGGGAAAAGATCGATAAATCGCTTAAATGTTCGTAAATGTAAAATTCTGCGCTTCACAAAACACGGATTGGTCGGGATATGAAATGGAATGATCACAGTCGTAAGAAAAGTAGGTGGCAGCCTCTGGCGCATTGGTAGAATACTGTGTAAATGCAGTCATTCTATAACGGAGATTGCTTACAAAAACCACGTATTCATGATCTTAGGATATTGCTGAAGTGTATGGGACTCATTCGACATAGCGCCAACAGGAAATACTGAACGTATACAGAGACGGGCAACACGAGTAGTCACAGTGAGAACGTCACCGAAATGTTGAGAAATCTAATATTCATTCAGATGATATCAAGTACACAGGATGAATGCGATCTCCACACGCAAAATTGCTCTAGTTCAGAAATGGTTCAAATGGCTTCAAGCGCTATGGGACTTAACATCTGAGGTAATCAGTCCCCTAGACTTAGAACTACTTAAACCTAAGTAACCTAAGGACATCACACATATCCATGCCCGAGGCAGGATTCGAACCTGCCGCGTGGTTCCGGACTGTATGTAGCGCCTAGAACCGCTCGGCCACCGCGGCCGTCTTGCTCTAGTTCTTCAGGGACATTTTCTGAGTATTTTTGTTTGAGCGAACCACGTGACTAGTTACAGAGTTATTACATTTCTTTTGATTTCCTACCAAGCGAGGTGCTGCAGTTGTTAGCACACCGAACCCACATTCGAGAGGACGACGGTTCAAACCCGCATCCGGCACCCTGATTTACCTTTTCCGTGATTTCCCTAAATCACTTCAGGCAAATGCCGGAATGGAAATTTTGAAAGGGCACGGTCTACTTCCGTCCATATCTGTCTCTAATCCAACGAGACCGATGACCTCGCTGTTTGGTCCCCTTCCACAAATCAATCAACCAACCAACCATGATATCCTACCGTCGCTTACCTTTGGATTGCACAGAAAAAAATTTCAGAACAGTGGAAATGTCGTCGGTATACGCTGTGTGTCTTGGTTGGAAACAAACTTGTTCCATTCGCCCACGGTAATTGCTGTTGACTACAGTAATGAACACTTTACTACTTGTTCTCCAGCTTTCACTCAGTACTGCACATTCCTTTCTCGGGTTGGTTTTTCCAGCAGTGTTAGTCGTACGTTAACACCGATCCACAGTGCTATGAATAGGTTCACTGATGAAGAGTTGGCCGCTGTACGCCCCGTGCATGAGTTCACTCAATGCAATGGAAGAGCTACACAACGACGTTATGCTAAAACGTTCCCATAGCGGTGGCAGCCAGATCACACTATTTTTGCATCTGTATGCAGACGTGCGCCTACGATCGAAACATTTCACGTCAGAATGATTTCGTATTACATGCTTTTTTACGGTTTTAAGGGTATTTTTAAAAGAAACTTTGTGACGAACCACCGGAGACCACAGGAACCGCTAAAAAATGATTCTAATTTCCTATATACATCCAGGTATAACTTAGCAGAGCTTTAAAAAATTTCATACGATTTTGAATGCGTTTAAGTGTGACCTGCTCGTACAACTTAACACGCAGCGCACTAGCTTGCAGCCGGCCGCTGTGGCCGAGCGGTTCTAAGCGCTTCAGTCTGGAACCGCGCTGCCCCCACGGTCGCAGGTTCGAACTCTGCCTCGGGCATGGATGTGTGTGATGCCCTTAGGCTAGTTAGGTTTAAGTAGTTCTAAGTCTAGGGGACTGATGACCTCAGATGTTAAGTCCCATAGTGCTTAGAGCCATTTGAACCATTTGAACCACTAGCTTGCCAGATGCAGCAATGTGCCGGACTAGGATCGAATTCCCGTGGCGGATCGACGGCAGTTGATCTGGTGCGTCGGCCAAGCGGAGTTTAGTTCTTAAGCTGCTGTCCACACCCGTTTAGGCAAATGCTGTTCTCGTCCTCAGCCTCCGCCTCCAAAAATACGATACACAAACATCTGAACCTGATTACACACAGATCAAACTTTTCACGATTCACGAACAGATAGTGCAGATAATTTCTCTCCTTTAGGTTCATTGACGACTGTAAATACAGAAAGGTCAACAAACAGCCGCAAAGTAAAAATAAAATCAGTTTGCAAAATCGTAAAAAAAGTGGGACCCTTACGACAGGATAAACTGCAGTATAAAGAAAGAGAGAGGTTCCATGTCCGTATGTGTATGTATGTTTGTGTGTGTGTGTGTGTGTGTGTGTGTGTGTGTGTGTGTGTGTGTCTGAGAGAGAGAGAGAGAGAGAGAGAGAGAGAGAGACTGAATTCTGAATTAGTTAATTTTTGCCTTTGTGTCACTGATCAGCGACGACGTATTTACATCAGTTAAGGACTGAAATACGGTTTACGTGAGGGATCTATCGGCAGTCAAACGGTAGTTACCCATTCAACGAATCACTTCGCGTAACTAATGCAGATATGTGCATTCTCACCAGCTTTGATCTAGAATAAGCGGCATAATGTGTTTGTTAGTCTCAGAGGAAGTGTCAACAGTACCACATTTCTCTGAATTGGAACGGCTTTCTTCTTTGGAATTTTCTGATACGCCCGACTTGCAAATGTCAACGTCGGAGGGTTCAACATTGTTTAGCACAACTTCCCGGCAAAGCTAGTTTGTTTAACTTTGACACAGAAAAGACATTAATTATTTGCAGCAATTACAAGTACTTCCACAGAGATTTTAAAGTTTTCACGTTAGTTCACGTGTTTTGTTTCACTGTAAGAAATTGCACAATATATTTTGTGTTACTACAGTTAGATCGCGAATTTCATCTCACTTCCCAATGTCAGTATCCTGAATCAGACATTCCATACTATTATGAAATAGATATAATTCGTAAAAAAACTGAAGTAGTTATTAAGTATAAATTAATATCCGAGTCTACAGAATAATGTAATCCACACACGAAAAACTATTTTTCCAGATATTATCTTTCAGTCAATTGGTAGCGATCTGTTAATCGCTTTTATGAACCTGTAAAACCATTGTAATTATTAAATCGTGTAGAAAAGCCAAATGAGAGCCTAAAATGTTAATTCGTTGCGAGAAACACCTCCTTGACTATAATAAAATTAACAACAGAAAATACATTAATTTCTGCAAATACTATTTGTTAATTAAAGATGAGAGACTTGTAGCCCGATCGAGGACACTTTTTCGATAGAACTAGCTTATAGTTGCTTTGATTCGCTTAAGAAAGAAAACTGAAAACAATTGATGAGTGTAAATTTCAACCGTTTTAAGTACTTTTTTTCACAAAACAAGTTTACAGTACCATTGTGCTCTCGATTTTCTGTTGCCTGACTCTAGACTTATTCTAAATACTAAATCACGGAAAAAAATGTTTCGGACAGTCGTTGGTAGATGGCATATGGTGTTTGTGCCAAGCAGTGCTTACATCTTGAGCTCCAAGTGTTTATCCGCAAGATTTACTCACGATTGTTGAGTCAGCTAAAGCTACGAAGCCATTTCATGTAATTGCAATGCGTACAAGTGTCTTCTTGGATCTTAAATATGCTGCTGCGACATTGTTGTCAATGCAGGTGTGTAAGATCTCCAAACGCAGTATGATCAAAGTATCTGATAGTCATCTATCTCAAATAGCTGTTAAAAATTCCCCCTGTGGAACAGAAGAAAGAAAAAATGTCATTGTATTCAAAAGAGGAAAGAATATAGCCGATGTACTCTGGGCCGTACTTCATATGAAAGATCAACGATTTTTATCAGTTGCCAGAAAGAAAATGTTACGGCTCTACCATTTCTTCGTTAACAGCACGTAAAGTTCTACAGTAAACTTTGTAGTACCTGATCCCAAGAGTGGTGTTGGTGCTTACGGGGGTTCAACGGCGAGGTTATCAGCGCGATCCCATGAATCGAGTTATGTAAGAAACAGACGTAAATTCTGAAAAATTCTTTTCTTAAATTAAATTTGTTGTTCTCTTGTAAAAAGTAAATGAGTGAATGGTTTTGTTTACTACAGTTCTACTAGTTGAAACATTCCTGCTGTATTTCTGTACTTGCATTATCACAAATAAAGGGCAGTGCCTCAGTATTAATGGTAACTGAAGCAAAAATTTTCTTTAGGATATTTAGAACCAGTCAGTTCCGTGGTATGGCATCTAGAACATTCTTAAAAATATTTATTTTCTTATTTCTCTTGTTATTTCTTGCAACGATGTGGTGAACCGGATAATTCTGTGGTATCAGGATATTGTCTCAATTATATGTATGAAAATGCGGTATGCGCAAAACTAGATATATTGTTTTTCTTATTCTCTTGACAAAAGTGAGATTTGGCACTAAGAACGTCTGACATTTCTACACTTGAGTTACAAATGTTTGAGAAATGAGGAACTGTGTTGGAAGAAAAATCGACATTTCTTATGCCGGGTAATACTTTTGTAATCAGTGTGGTATATGTGACAACTGTTAAGTGGAAATCATACGACGATGCATGACTGATAAACTGGCGTTTTTATAGATTCATTTTAGATGGAAGTAACGTACATTTAATAAAAATAGTCACATTCATTTATTCCTACAGTATATAGTTACTGTACGCACGCTGGAATTAATGGATAAAGTGGAAAATAACTCTCACTTTCCGCAGCTAGTTTCACGTCTTTACTGAATCGGTGATTTCACTGTTTTGTGAACAGCGGGAGGTACTTCACAGTCAGCTGAGAACAGGTTTCGACATAATTCTAACAAGAAGTTTGTAGCTTCTGTTTTATATTCTTTTGCTGATAATGAACAACTGAATAGGCACGGAACGAAAATAAACCTGAAGTATCACCCGTTACAAAATTTGTGGTATAATAATGGAATGAACTTTAGGGTTTAACGACTTGTCAAAAATGGATCAGTACAGTAGGTGTAAAAAGTTGTTATTAAGGTTTCTCGTTGCTGAAGAAAAGGACCAATGTTTGTGCAGCATTCTAGGCTGCAGAAAGGAGAATTAACAAAGTAAACGTCTCCCACAAAGTTCATTGGTAACTTCATCTAACTACGTGACAAACATTTCGACGAAAAAGAGAAATACATAATAACAAACCTGGAATTTTGATGACAATTTGGTTTCCAACAAGATTGCAAAAATTCGGCGTTTCTATTTCAGGTATAATTATCTAATTAATAATAATTCAGATAAACATTTTAGACCGTATTTTCATCTCAGTACTCACTATTGATTTTAAGGATTTGACTGCTTGGTATACCGTATGAAAGAGTGTGAAGTGATTTTACACTTGATGGCAATTTTTTTACTGCCATAGTTCCGTTATGCCTTATGATGGAGATATATGAATGAGAACGCGCTGTTACGCTCTGTATATTACATTAAACTGAAGTATATCAGAAAATGAGACCCTGTATACAGTATTTACAGCAGTAGGACGCCGTTTCCTGTGTTTCTGAGAGAAAATTCAGTTTTCAAGTACTATGTTGACGTACTGGGCGTTATAACTGCTTCAGTTTATCATCCAGCAGTAAATGAGCTATACAGGAGTTAGTACAACGATAAAGGCGTCTTAGGTGTGATTAATGAACAAATAATGTTTTATCGGCGGTGAATAATATTTTATTTGTTCATCAGTTCCTCCCAACTTTGTACATTTACGGCCAGCGACAAACTGAAGCATGCGTGTCGCCCAAAAACATTAATGCGTTTGTAGCTCCATAGCGCGCTGGACTTAATACACAAAACTAAAATACAGGAAGAGTCAAAAGTCCTTGGACATCTTCATAAGTTGGAAGATTAAAGGGAAAATTGAAATGTGATGATGGAACATAGGTTTGACGTGGGGCCGCAACTTTTGGAGCGAATGTCATTCACGGCCGTCATCGTGAAATCCTCCATTTTGGATTCAAGTCATTTTTTTTAATGGGAAGGGGGGGGGGGTGTACGACACATCAAGTAACACTCGCTAGAGGTCTGGAATTGAGTGGTGTAATTTGTTTCTACCTTGTACAGTTTACAAGTTATTAATGTGGTTGCGGCGACTACAGTTGTGCATTGCACGGGATGGACAACACGTAGAACATGTGTTGTAGCAGTCGGTATGAAGGTAATTTCCCAACTTCGAACATTAATAACCTCTAAACTGTACAAGATAGACAAAAACAAATTTATTTAATAAAATTGCAGCCAAATTACACCACTACATTCCAGAGCTCAAGCGAGTGTTATTTGATGTGTCATACACCCCCCTTCACATTTAAAAAAAATGACTTGAATCCAAAATGGCGGATTTCAAGATGGCGACCATGAACGACATTCACTCCAAAAGCTGCGGCATCACATCAAACCCATGTTCCCATCATCACATTTCAATTTTCTCTTTAATCTTCCAACTTACGAAGGTGTCCAAGGACTTTTGACTCGCCATGTACTGTGACTGAAAATAGTATATTACTGGTAAAACTACCCATAACCTGAAAGCTGCAGTCACGGACAGAACACGCGATTTTCTGCGTAGATCCCGGCCTAACTGAAAAAAATGTTTGGCGGCCAAGAAGGAATGTCCAGATTGAGCTTTTATGTTTTCGCTTTTTTGTGAGGGTTTCCGTAGGCCGCAAGTTCCGCTACTAGCAACTAATGCATTAAAAAGTTGCTACTTTACAAGATTCACAGGTGTTTGTAAGCTTGCTGCTTTCTATGAGCGTAAATCAGTCTGCTACCTGCGTCGTGCCGTGGAGGCATCGGAACATCTGCAATGCAGTGGCCACGCGACCGTTCATTTGGCTACTGCAAGGAGGGAAGCGACTCGTACCTCAACACAGTGCTAATAGCGAGCTCCTCTTGCATACAGACTTAAAGGCTCAAAAGAAATCGAAAAAAAAAATGGTTCTGACCACTATGGGACTTAACATCGGTGGTCATCAGTCCGCTAGAACTTAGAACTACTTAAACCTAACTAACCTAAGGACATCACACACATCCATGCCCGAGGCAAGATTCGAACCTGCGACCGTAGCAGTCGCGCGGTTCCGGACTTAGCGCCTTAACCGTGAGACCACCGCGGCCGGCCAAAGAAATCGAGTTTTCTGTCTTATGCATGCAGAATGGCGGCTGCGTGTTAGTTCAAATCTTTCAAAGATATCTCTCTGCCACCATTTATACAGACTTCTCTCCTTCCGTTTTCTTTGCTTCTCATTTTAATGCGTTACTACACGGTCTTTTGAACACAT
The DNA here is from genome assembly GCF_021461395.2 of Schistocerca americana. NCBI lineage: Eukaryota > Metazoa > Arthropoda > Insecta > Orthoptera > Acrididae > Schistocerca > Schistocerca americana. The sequence goes on along the minus strand of NC_060130.1, from coordinate 423,461,671 downwards.
ACGCCCTACACGGTATTCCCGCAGTCTTTCTCCGATTATTTCAAGCGACAGAAGCTGACTCAAGTTGCAGAGAAGTAAGAGTTGCTGCATTTCAAGTAATTTCCCGTTTTTCTCTTAAGAGAACAAGAAATAATACATGTCAGATGAAGGTGGTTCGTCTGTATGCCACATGCTACGCTCTCCCCTTTTCTGGCGTAAATGTCACGGCAGCACAGAAGAGAAGTCACGGGTTAATCAACACCGGATGTCAAAAAAGTATACAGAGAAAGCGAAACTTATTGCTATGTTTGTTTGGTTTGTTTCGTTGACTACCTTAAGCAGCGTCTGTTACGTAACGAGTATTATTTGGCCTTTTTGTGTTAAGCGAACTAAAAATTAAGGAAGTTTTTCACCAGGCGCTTTTTGCTTTATTAGTAAAGAGTCATTGGTGGTCATTTGCGTTACAGGTGATTTCACACAAGTTTTATGGTAGCTGTATTTTTGTGAACCCACCTACCACACGAAGTCTTACGAAAATAAAATTAAAAAAATGTTCAAATGTGTGTGAAATATTATGGGACATAACTGCTAAGGTGATCAGTCCCTAAGCTTACACACTACTTAACCTAAAGCCGGCCGCGGTGGTCGTGCGGTTCTAGGCGCTCCAGTCCGGAGCCGCGCTGCTGCTACGGTCGTAGGTTCGAATCCTGCCTCGGGCATGGATGTGTGTGATGTCCTTAGGTTAGTTACGTTTAATTAGTTATAAGTTCTATGGGACTGATGACCACAGCAGTTGAGTCCCATAGTGCTCAGAGTCATACTTAACCTAAATTATCCTAAGGACAAACACACACACACATGCCCGAGGGAGGACTCGAACCTCCGCCGGGACCAGCCGCACAGTCCATGACTGCAGCGCCCTAGACCGCTCGGCTAATCCCGAGCGGCAAAATAAAATTAATTGCAGGTATAAAATAAAGACAGTAAATTAAGTCAGACTTCTAAAAGCCGAAAAAAGGGAGTTGTGGAATGTGAAATCAAATTTTTACCATCTGCAAAAACTGATAACAGCGAAGCAAAAACCAATTCTCATCAAAATATATGAAAAGAACTAAGAAATACCAACAACCACTGGTTGTACAATACGCCAGACACGACAAAACTTCGGGTAGTGAAGACGGCAGTGGAAGGCAGCTTCCACAGACGCACAGATAAATATTCGGCGTTTCTTTTAAATAAAGATAATTACAACAAGAAAATTTAAATTTTTACCGGTGTGGCTGACTCACGTCAACCGTCCGCCTTGACTTGGATTTGCCGGCTGATAGAAATAAAATTAATTGAGACCACCTATTAAATGCAGTGCGTACGTAAGAGGCGCAGTTTTCGCTAAATGGACGTTTAAAGATATCACTGTGATTAGTAGTACGGAATTATAGAAATTACTTCGAGTAAAGTGGACCACTGATAAGCAAATCATTTCTATTTCTGTGCATTACCGAATGACGATACTTGTAACACCTTACAAATCGGTGATGTTCCTTTTCTTGATTATTCATTCTTTTTGAAAATTGTAATCATTACACAGCTAACACATTTGATCCATGTTTTACATTTTATTATTTCTCACAGCCACGATTTCAGGCTCCAAGTCAATTTTTAAGGTTACACCATTACAAATAAGTTATTCACACCTTCTGGTGATCTATGAAACAAATTATCTAGAATCGCTAAAGAACTGTAAAAAATGCTTATTAAATTAAGACCTTTTAATATAGACTAGGGGAATCAAAAGATAATACAAGGCACTGACAGTGTGATACCTAACTGAGACTAAAGATTAAATGTGTTATCACCACACCTCAGTGTCACTCGGGCACTATTTATTACATAACAGGCAGCCTAAGTTTTGTACAGTAATTTTTGCAGTATTTAGGGACGTCGTTTCTCGTATAAATAATATAAATGAACATTATTGGCTGTGACTCCACCTGCTCACCCTGTGGTGTTCATTTAAACGATATATGATTTATGTGACATAAATGCGAAAACTCATATGTAATACAAAATTCTGCAATTTGAAACAAATATTCTGCACTTTAATACTGCAAGGATCACTTACTTCATTGTGCTGTACACAACATTTCATAATACATACTGAAAATCTGTAGTCCGATATTTAACCCGTTACCTACGTTAGATATAATATCAATAATGTCTCGTATTATAATTTAATTTTTTCTTTGAATAGTGTAGGTTCTTGATGTGTTTAGGATTACCATTTAATTTATGTTATGGATTCACAGTAAAGCATGAGGCACGAATAACGTCTTTGGAACAGTGTAATACTAAAGAATAATCTTTGAAACAGAAACCAATGTAGAGCGAAACAAAAGTTTATGAACGGTATGCATATGTTCGTTTTCTTTTATTGCCGTTGCTGTGGAGCATGGAAACTGTAGGGAAAACAAGGTGGGCTATGTGATACTAAGTGTTAAAGAGGAGATGATTCTTTATATCAATGTGGTATTAAAATAATACGCAGAACATAATTTTCAAAATTTCTGCCTGATGTATTGTGATACATTTTTTACAATGTATTTCAGAACTGGATGGAATACTTCTCACAGGACTAAACGACTCATCCACTCGCGAGGATAGCAGGAAGAGGCATTTATTTTTACTATCCATGAGCCACTTCCGAAACGTTGAAAACTGAATAACTATCTCTGAAAGAGAATACTGTCAACGATAATAAGATTTAATAATTTTCCCCTAATCCAATGCAATCGCTGGCATCGCGACCTGAGTGTCGCGAGCTGAGAGAGAAAATTTCTGTCCTCTTTGGGAGCGCTGTGGATACTCTTGATCTCACAGCCTGATGTTATCCCAGGATTCAGCTGTCACTCAGTTTGACGTTTTTCAAGTTAGTTAGCACTCATGGTATTCGATCTCTTTCCTCTTTCACAATCCTCTGAAACCGAAGGATTCTCCCCAAGAGATATTTTGTTACTCTTATGGAGCGAAAACTACGATGTCCATCCACTTCTTTTTTTGGCAACTTATTATAATAGCATCTGTGACAATGAAATTACACAGCATGTTTTTGGAGCGAAACGAAGCCTCGGAATTTTATTCAGACTTGTGAGTCGTTCGTACTGCAGCGGCACCGCAGTACGCTCCACTGCGTGCCCTAATGAGGTACTAGGCGGTGCGGGCGACGGACCACGGTACACCTACCTAACGATACGTAGCCCTGCACAATTGATGACCTCTCTATTATCGATGCCATTCCATTTTCGGCCACGCAGGACACTCTTTTTATGACTATTTTTATTATTTCATGAAATAAATAGGGACTTTGTACACCTTACATCGAGTTTCTGTCCTGGTAGTTCTGTACACTAATTTCAGCCCACTTTCACGACTTGTTAGGTTTGGGGTAGCACTCGCTAGCAGGGCATTTTTCATATTCTCTCAGATTCGGAAATAAAGACTATTCTCCTTGTCTGTACTAAATGGTCCTTTTACGCGTTTTGCTTTGTGAGGCGCTAACATTTGCCGAGAAAAGGAAACAAATGCTGCCAATAAGTGAAACTAAAGGACAAATCGTAATATTTGGACATGTCGAAGAGCCGGCTGCCTTCGAGTTATTGCTCCGAAGGAATCCTCGCAACATAAGAAAAGGAAGATCTAGAATAAGACTGGAAAAATTGTAGGATAACATACTAGACAAGGTGGCGGTGCTGAACGGCAGACGCAAATGTCAATATGAGATATAAGAAAGTCATGGTTAAAGTGGATTATACGGTAAGCATGTTGGATATTCGTATCACAAGCACACCCGGCGGAGTGAATTAAACTAGTTTAACAACCTGCTATGGTACGAGAAAATTAAAGAAAAAGCACACTTGGGAAGCGCCACTAGTGATATATACTGAACTCCAAAAATGATTTGCTTGCTGTCGGTCGTATCGGGAAATCTGGTGGGGTCAGCACGGTTTCATCTAGCGCACATTATATATCATGAAACTTCCTGGCGGATTGAAACTGTGTACCGGACCGAGACTCGAACTCGGGACCTTTGCCTTTCGCGGGCAAGTACTCTACCAACTGAGCTACCCAAACACGACTCACGCCCCGTCCTCACAGCTTTACTTCCGCCAGTACCTCGTCTCCTACCTTCCAAACTTTACAGAAGCTCTCCTGCTAACTACGCAGGACTAGCACTCCTGAAAGAAAGGATATTGCGGAGACATGGTTTAGCCACAGCCTAGGGGATGATTCCATAATGAGATTTTCACTCAGCAGCGGAGTGTGCGCTGATATGAAACTTCTTGGCGGATTAAAACTGTGTGGCGGACCGAGACGCGAACTCGGGACCTTTGCCTTTCGCGAGCAAGTGCTATACCAACTGAGCTGACGTTGGTGTTGTGCACGTATTCCTATTGATACAATTTTCTAAAGAATAGCTTGACTAAATTTTATTCACACTATACTTAATCTAGAACCAAATTTGCAGTCTACAAACAGTGTAGGTATTTCAGGGTGCTGTACTACTACCACAGTTGTTGTAACTGAGAGACAGCAGCCTGCCACACTGTAGACGTAAATTATTTATTTAAAAATCGCTATCTGTTAAGAATTTACAAATTTAGCCTTCAGTTTCTCCTACAAGCTTTTTATTGTTCATGCCTGTTCATCGGGTCATTTAGTAGTGTGATACTGTGTCGTATATTCTTCAACCTTGTGAATGTTTGTTGGGAAAGCAGGTTCTCAGAATGAGGTTTGATGAACGAGCGCCATATATATCGCTGAAAAATTCGAGTAAGGTGATATAATGTGCATTATTGTCATTTCATAAGCATCAACCGGCCATAGGCAGACTCACAATATGTATTATACCGTAATTACGCAAGGACAAGCGGGCCGGAGTGGCCGAGCGGTTCTAGGCGCTATAGTCTGGAACCGCGCGAGCGCTGCGGTCGCAGGTTCGAATCCTGCCTCCGGCGTGGATGTGTGTGATGTCCATAGTTAGGTTTAGTAGTTCTAAGTTCTAGGGGACTGTTGACTTCAGAAGTTAAGTCCCATAGTGCTCAGTGCCTTTTTTTTTTTTTTTTTTTTTGCAAGGACAAATTTTGAAGAGCATCTAATTAAGGAAAACTCGTAGTTGGGAAGTGCCACGAGCAATACATACTGAACTCCAAAAACGATTTCCTTTCTGGCAGGTATATCGGCACGTCTGGTGGGGCCAGCAAGATCTGAGAAGTTTTGTTAGTAATATACGACTTCTGTGTCGCTTAGAAACACACTAAAATTCCTCCAGAGACAGGCTTAAAAATAAAAGAATTCTGTATCACCCATCTTAAGACGGATATTTCAAACCCGAAGTGGGTCAAGATGACTTTGCAAGTAACTAAAAACTCATCTTTATGTCATAGCTGTATTAATCCTATGCTTTAACTGCAGACACATTTTCTCAACATGTAAATTTTTCAGAAGGTAGCGTACTTCAGTTGCCGAAAGCATGAATCTGTGTGTCCTGAAGTGATATATGCTGATTCGTGTTAGCTAACACACGCATAAGATTGAGTGTACTGGTAACAGCTCAAAACAGGTCGTCCTCATAAATTAAAGTAGGTATTTTGAAGAATTGGCTACCCGCATCAAATCTATATAAAATGCTAAACAGAGCGAGGGCTACGTCGGCACAGTCTTAAAGGCGTAGTCTAAGGTACTCAATCATCTCTAATAAAAAAATCCGTGATTCCTGAAACACTCAGGGCAAACGACTGTGTGTTTTCTTAAATAACATGACACACGAATCGATTCTTCTCAGAGCATCTTAACATACACTTAATCATCAATAGCTTTATAACTTTATGTAGAATATTTAACATTGACAAAACAATCAGAGCCGCGCGAAGTGGCCGCGCGGTTTGAGGCGCCATGTCACGGATTGCGCGGCCCCTCCCGCCTGAGGTTGGAGTCCTCCCTCGGGCATGGCTGTGTGCGTTGTTCTTAGTATAAGTTAGTTTAAGTAGTGTGTAAGACTAGGGACCGATGACCTAAGCAGTTAGGTCCCTTAGGAATTCCCACACATTTTTGAAAACAATCAGAAACTGTTTAAGATCGCTAGAGGCGCGTAGCGCTGTACTAATTTTTTGACGTATTTTTTACTTCTATAACATCTAATAAAATTTTATTTCCCGAATTTAAGTACTAGTGTGCCTGTTACAAATAATAAGGTACTCCATAGCTGAACTGAAATACAACTTTTTGGCGACTACCTGTTTACGTCGTGTATACACTGAAACTCACCAAGCGACCAGGTTATTCATACTTTTGTTTCCACTTACTGTGAAGAGTTGTTACAACATTTTTCCATCAGTCGAATTGCAATCAAACAGAACCGAACTCACGGTTTCTTCTGAATACAGACTGTCTCGAAACTGATTACAGCTCACCATAAAAAAGCAAGGCGCTTCTTATTATAAAGTTCCACAGTTTGAGTTCCTAGATAGAATAAAGTAGGGGTGTGATGTACAATAAAACGTCGTGAAACACCTGATGTACGTTGTTGTTAATGGTGCAGGCTGGAAGTCTGACACTGAGTCATTCGGCATGAGAGAATGACCACAGTGGTGTATCTCAGTGAGTCAAACACATAAATGCGGTTGTGAAATTCGTAGAAATCCACTGAAAGATGATATACAAATCTACTGTAAAGTCATACAGGCTGAACTTTAAATTAGTGACAGGAACATAAACAGGATTACAAAAACAGCATTAACTTAACTAGTTTGCAACTACTTTTAATTGAAAGGAATTCTGACTATACGACAGTTTCACTCAGTGACCTTCGTCGTTTGATGGGAGGGTATACAATGACTTTTACAGAGGGTTATTTAACAGTAACAAATAAACAATTTCTGTCGATAATATTGCGATGGAAGTTAGAAATATGGAACTCAAACTCCTATGCAAATTTGTGATTTAATGTAATAGAATTATGATCATTGCGTTCTTCAGTTGTTCGTTAACCTGCTGCACAGTCATGTACACACAGTCTTAAACAACATAATAATTTTCAGTTCAAAACTTCGGAAGATTAATTTACTTCTGCACTGTTTTAGAGTGCGGATGCGGGGTAAGAATGTGGGGCCCCTTATTATCTGTTGTGGATAAACCGCCTCTGACAATAGTGTGTAACTATAGCCCTTATTCAGCTACTGCAAGTACCTCAAACATGGAACGTCCATACAGATTATCCAGCATAATACGGATATCCGTAATATTTCATAAATGGTACGAGATGTCGAGACGATTTTTGAAAGGTGATAATAAGCAAATAAGTAGAAAGACAAGTTACAACAAAACCATAGACTGACCAGCATCTTCCCATAACGTAGGAGATACTCATTAAAGTTAGCAAACATTACAAAGAAAGATTATTAGAACAGTCGACTTTAGCGGCAGACATAGCACAGTGGTTAAATGCAAGCCGAGAACTAATTTATGCAACTGAGTGATGATTATGAAATAATATTTCGCCTGGTATTCAGAGTTTCTGAGAAAGCTTTTGACTCTGTTGTACCAGAATCTCCGCAATGAGCTCTTGAGAAACAAGACCAATAGAAAAAATCCCATTAAGTTACATCAGGGTAGTGAGAAATTCCTCAAACAGAGACGGCAAGTGAAAAGATTATATATAACGAAAACTATTCTCTGTAGTCCAAGTGGTAGGTTTCAGCACTAAAAAATATTATAAGGAAGGGGAAGTATTAGTTAAAGAATTATATTTGCTGATGACACTGTACTGTTTGTGTCTACTGCAGATAAACTTCAACAACGACGGTGTTAGAAGGGAATTTAGATACTATTCCTGCAAATTAATTATAGTAAAATAAAAAATACGTCCCATAACTACATAGAAATGAAAACAGTACACATTAACAATTATTTCACATATGCAGCTGATGAGAATTTGTATTTAAAGTGGATGACGACACCGACTAGATGAACTGGAGAAACAATAACCCATAGAGTAGAAATTGTGTGGACTTCTTTCGGTCGACAAATATAGTAGTCAAAACTATCCACACAAAACTGTTGAGAAGGGAAGACCATAACTTGTGTCTCTTAGTAATTTTGACTTGCGGCAGTGATAAATCCATTCAAAACTGAAGGTTACTCATCAATGAACAGATCTTGTTGTAAATTGATAAGAGTGATAGGAAAACTAAGAAATCGGCTAAGAAACCACCTAGGATGTAAGGCGTAGTTTAAATTAAAGAAACTGAACTGAAGGGGAAGGCGAGGGTCAAGTAACCAAGTGAGTGGCTGGTAGATGGATCGAAGAATTTCTTTCTTGGAGTCCAAGAGTTAAGAAAAGATAAAGTCGATGACTTAATGGTAGGCGGATACATGAAATTAGAAAACATACATGCTTGTATCTGAAGAAGGTAAATCATGGAAAAGTCTAGAGTAGTCGTTTACCTAGCACTGGATGCCAGATGGCTGATGATGGTGATGGATAAGTAAAGGAATGAGCAATTTGCTGTATGGATGTTAACTCTAACGGTAAGTAGCTTCTGGGATACTGAAGCAAGTATTTTAATGGTACTTTATACCTTTTAAAGGGACTAGAGATGGATTATGAAGAGAAGTGTGGTTATGTAAGGTTTGTTACAGCTGTTACAGTAGGACAGGAAATTCAGGAAATACGAAACCTATGAAAAACTACAAGACGCTAGTTCTGATCAGTTACTTGAGCTTTATGTGACAACAGGAAAGGAATTCCACCAACGGGAAGTCTTGACGTCTTATTTAACTTATTTACCATTTAATCGAAGAAGTTTCTATGTAAAATATAACTCGTGCCCTATTACTGCATACCTCCTACAAAGCCTCTCGAATACCGTTAAAAAAGGTGAGGCTATATTTAGAAAAATCAAGAAAAAGTAGGCGTACTTGCCTTGCGTTAGTAGGTAAAAAGTTGCGGAAATTAATCATACAGAAAATTAATGAGATACTGCAGTTTCTAATTTTTCTTCATTGCTTTTAGTAGTTTCGTGTGTCAAGTTGTGCACTCTTTCTTCGTTTTAAAATGATTTTTAGTATCAGAAGAAATGTTTTCGTCTGAAAATAAAACATTTGTTAGTGATGAAAATTTCGTCGACGACAATACTGCCAAGTTTCCTTGAAAAATTTCTCTTACTGCAAACGTTAGTTGTGCTGCAACGGTATTACAGTTCTGTGAGTATGTCGGACGTCGTGCTGATAACAAATAGCTAGTGTTTCTTATGCTTTGTTTCGGTGTGATTGAAAAGAGGCAGAAAATAACGTGCATGTCTCTACAACTCAAATTTTTGTCATATCTAACAGTTTTGGTGGAAAGAATATATAATTACGAGATATTTCCACGACCATGTTTTTAGTGTGAACTTCTCTTCCTCCTACTGTAGATCTGTCACACTGTACTGGGTTAGAGATTTTCTGCAGAAATTTTTCAGGCAGATTGGTGTCCGTTGTTACGAAGCTACTGCAAAACCGGCTTCTCATAAACGCAGTTTAACCGACCCATTCTGCTTTACAGAAGCAAACCACGTATAGTACAGCTCAAAAATTGTGACATATATCTTACATAATTTTAAAATAAGGTACTTCTGTAGAGCACTAATGGTGAAAAGTACAGTAATATTTCGCACTGGGATCTTTGAAGTTACAAATTCATTCCACGGTATCTGAACAGCTTTATTGGTCGTGAGTGGAAGTTGTTGGAGAAAATGTAAAATGAAATCGAATTTCATTGACTTTTTGTCAATAACGTTGCACTTCACTCAATTAAGCACCATTAATCTATCCTCACACGAGACGACAAGTTTGCGTACGTCGCATGGAAATGTAGAATAATTTTTGTTTTTTTTTGTATTTATTTAATAATCACCCTTCCACCAAGAGGAAATATCCCTACTGACTATTCGTGCTGTATTTTTGTATTAAAATCAATCCATTAACGCATCATCACAAGTGACTGCAGCAGGTGATTGAACAAGTGCTTATATTTTTAGTGAAATAATTATCGAATTACGCGTGCCTGTGACGTTATCTGTCAAAAATATTCACTTCGCTAATGAATGTAGAAAAGAAGATTAGGGTCTGCATTGATTCGTAAACAAACGAGTATCCAATAAAATTAATTGCCTACATTTATCATGTATTCTCTCTAATTCATTGAGGAACTGGTTGCGGTGATGACAGGCGTACTATTGAATTTCGGGGTTTACGTCCAGTTTCAGATCTTAGATTGTAATGTTCACATTAAGATTGTGTTGTTCACATTCAGATAATGATTTTGGCTTCACTAGCAACTTCATTGTCGAAAACATGATACACTGCATACAAAATCGGAAACAAATAATACTGTGCTTAGAAACCCGCGAACCCACATATATATATATTTTTTTTGTTTAGGTCTGAATGACAAGAAATTAGTCTATATAGATCTGCATAATGCAAAGTGTATAATGTAAAGTTTTACTTTAATTTGTCCGTGAATGGTTAATGAAGCCATTTCTTTCGATTTGCATTGTAAATTACAACACGTTTTTAATACACTCTCTATGGTTCTCCCGATCTACGGCATCTTTGCTAAAATGCCAGCAATATTTAGAATCGTTTACTGCTCATATATGGTAAATTTTAGGTAGGTTACTTTGATATTTAGATGATCTGTCGTGACGAAACAAGGATATTAAACGAAACGGTGCGAATATTACATACTGTTTCGAAAACAGAAAAATGTAATCTTTTGATGAGCGTCGACGATGACTCCTAATGGGAATCGATTATAGAGCTAACCAAAAGAGGTTTTGAATTCTCAAGCAAATTTGTTTTAAGGGCTTTTGCCACGTTATCATTATACGTAGAGCAAAATTATGCAAGTGAATTTCTGACTTTTTAGTGACTTTCTTAATGTAATTTGCTTCAGTTTGAAGGCTTTTTCGATATTCCGTATCATGCTAACAGTAAGACACCATGCCGCGTGTCAAATGAAGAATAAAATTACGTGTAATGCAATCACAACCTTTCAGAGTTCGGTACACATCCAAGAGTTCCTCCTAAAAACTATGGTCGCATGGTGAGACTAGTTAAAGTGAAGGAGGACACCTGTAACTGTGTCTGGTTTTGCGTATTTTCTGCTTTGTGTAACCCCGTTGATTTGGACCGTACTCGTACTGACTGCAAAGCCCAACAGCGGAATGTAACACGGTGAGATGGCACCACGAAAATGACACTGGACTCTTCTTTGGTAGAGTCAGTTTTTGATTCTCTTTCGGCCGTTCTGAGTCACGTTTCACGCGTTTTACCTAACTCAGTCAGATAAATTTGCAACAACGAATCCTTTCTTACTCAACTTGAGGATATGCTTCATCTTTTAAGACTTTGCTGTGTATCACACGCTAAACCCCAATCCTCATTTCTCCATTCGCAATAAAAACTTGGTTTATCGAATGATAGATTTTCTTGATTTCTAATTTTTTGGAACACTGTTCTGAGGAAAATAGCGATCGCTAAAATCATATTAAAATTATTTCAGTATAAAACAGGCCAGAGATCATGTAAGTTGTGTATATCTCGATTGGTGACCTGTTTCGGTCTTTCCTCATCAGATCATTTTTTAAATTCTGTAAGCAAGAGTATTACATATTGTAAGTGATTGAAAAATGAATGCAGTCAGAGAAGTAAAATAACATAAAATAAATGGCTGATATATCCTTGGTGAAAGCTTTCGGTATACAACCAAGAGCCATTGAGCTCTACTCGCCAGTATTCAGCACGCCCCAGAGCGATCTTCTCCAGACCACCAGCTTCTGCTCGCTCCAATGGTATACCGGCGATTTCTTTTATGTTATCTTACTTCTGTGATTATAATCATTCCTTGATCACTTACAATATGTAATACTCTTGTTTACGGAGTAAAAAAAGGGTCTGAAGATGGTCTGACAGATGACTGAGACTGATCACGAAACGAAATATATACAACTTACATGCGATGTAGACTGTTTTATTGAAATAATATCTAGATTTCATTTAGACATGTATACTAAAACTCGTTATTATTAATTTACATCATTCACCACCACAGTGCAAATTATTTTATTGCATACACGTTAAGGATATCTTATCGTACAGTTATTCTGAATCTAGTAATAGACGTCTGAAAATGACTGTCTAAGATCTTTTACATTTTCTTTTTTCTTCTTTTTTGCACTTGCCTTGCGATACCTTAAAGATTACTTCCCAATAAGTTGTCGAAGTCTCAAGCGCACAGTTTGTTTCGTGATAATATCATTATGACTGCTACACTAAAAAGTTAAAGCTCTCATATATATAAAGACATCAGAGAACGCCACACATACTTCAGCAAGTCCAAAAAACTGACCATTCTCCTACAATTCAGCAGAAAATTTTTAGCGAAGCGAAGACTACCGAAAGGGGAAATGAGATTAACATTTGTCAGAACGAATTGAGTGAAAATACATATAAAATTACTATCTTTACTTGATACTGAGCATTTAGATAAGGAGTTGAACAGCCATGTACAATTTCAACATTCTACGGATGTGAAGCAAAATGATGCTAATGAGTGCCAGTAGAAGACGCTACGATTGATATATGAGCTGTTGGTGAATACATTTTCCTTCCTTTTTTGCATCGTGACAAAGTGTCTCTAAGCGGTTTCACTTGTCAGTCGCCGAACTATGTCGATAACTTCCTGATACTTAAAGAAGGTGTTCGATGAGGGGTGGTGCTCCATAAATTTTTACCACCCGGTTGTATTTTCATACAAACTTAAAAAGAAGTTAAATGAACCACTGGCTGAAAGAAGTTGTGTGCGTGACTGGAAGTACTACGTACGGCAAACACGGAAGGTGCGTGCTGAGCTTTTAATGCCAATGAAAATCCATTCATGCGGCGTTACACGAAACTATCATTCTGATACTCCTTAAATTATCGCGGAGGTTTGTAGAGATGACAATAAACGACGGGCACGGGGGCACCTGTACGTACTAGAATTCACACTCATTTACCGGAAGAAGAGGTACACATGGGAAAATAGTTCGTCTGCCTATTGTTTGATCACGAGTGCACAGTTACATTAGCTTATAATAATTGAAAGTATTGTGAAACACTGTTTTCAGTTTTGTGGTCTGCCAACAGTGAGGCCACAACACTGCCAGGGAAGCCTATTTTCCGCCAATCCATTCGCATTTGCCACCGAAATGTGGGCGCTGTTAGATGAGCGAAAGTGTTGAGATGAGCTCTCACGGTGCAGGTTAAATCTGGTCGACGTGTATCAATTCAGCAGATTTCAACCCAAAGATCAGCAGCTATCGTCCAAATTTAAGTTCTCTGTATCGCTCCTGCAACATAAAACGATTATGTTATGTTTCAACAGCAAATATTTCGAGGCTATCTGATTTACTCAAGCAGACTGCATACCATTTCTCTATTTTTCAGTTTTTTAATTATTCCAGATGGTGAAAATCTGAACTGTTTGCGCTGGAAATGTTGAGAAAGGCAGTAAAAGTGTAGAAAAATAATAGAAAATTTGTTCCAGGAGTTTAAACTCAATGTAGGAAAAAAATGAATCTCGAATTGCAGAGGGACATGCTAACGTCGGGGGTAAACGTTTCAAGGCTTGGAGGGTGGTAAGGATCTTTCCACGTACAGTTGGAAGGTCTGTGGGCGGAAAAGAAAGCAATTAATTGTTAAGTGAACGTTTCCACTGCAACTCCCGGCCACGTTGCAGATGTCTGTCTTTGCTGTCCAGATAACCACGAAGAGTAAACGACCGGAAAGGAGGACTGCCCGCCGTCGCAGAGTTGGCGCATTGCGAGGCGTCACTGCGCCGCCCTGCTTCTGGGGCCAGCAGCGATCTTTCTTGCACGACACCCTTCCAGAAGAAAGGCGTGAAACATTCCTCGCACACCAACTACATCCGATACCTCCATCTTTCTCTCTATCTGAATTTTTGAAACTGGCAAGTCCCCTATGAAGCGCAATCTTCAGCGCTAGCTGAAATTTATCGAAATGCATCGACTCTCTTTCTCCTTGTAGTGTATGGTTCCCCCGATTTGTGTTCTGTGGGACGCTGGTATTCCGTGGGAAGCGAATAAGTGCTCCTTTAAGAACTATCAATAACAGTGCTGTTTTTTCGACATTTTGAGGATACTAATTACTTTTAAAGAATTTTATTAAGATTTTTGTGTTATTAGTTACGGTTTAAAATTAAGTAATAGCTAGATAAAACGAGTTCTTCTCGTATTTTTTTCTTTAAATTGTATTATCCTTCAAAATAAACGGGGGTTGCAGCAGAGTACTAGGATTTTCAAAGTTTTCTGTCACAGAACAATTTGCTCTAGTACAAAAGGCAGTGACGGGCAAAAAGCTTCAGACTTGTTTCGGAGCATGCTATTCTGCCGTAAACCCCCTTACGCTACGGGCGGCAGAAGGAAACCTCCGACAGTGTCAGAAAATGTCCTATATCGAATGATAGCTCTCGGAGGATCGCGAGAAAGTGCTCAGTGTGACAGACGACTATTTATTTGCTGCAAAAATTAGACGCCTAGCGGTAGAAGACCTGGCGGGGCCGGAAGTGGCTAGGTTTAACGGTAAAGCTCACGCAGAAAAGCGCCGAAGCCGGACAAGTTCCTAACGAGGAAGCCACACAGATGGCTAGCCGAACAGCGTGCCTATCAAAAAGTTGGTCTCGCCAGCGGCGGGCGGCTGGCAGCGGGCGCAGGCCGCAGCGGGCTCGCGCAAAGCGGGGCGCGTCGCGGTACTTGGCAACGGCCGCCGGACGCAGACGCCGCTGCTGCAGCGGCCGCCGTCCGGGAGGCGCCGCAGCCGCGGGACAGCGGGTACACGTACCTTATCCACCGGCATGGATGGGCACGCTCTGCACAGGTTCCAGAATGAGCCAATCATGGGCGCTAGTCTGCGTTGTCAGCGGGCAGTCAGCAAAGAGGGCACGCAGTGCTGCGCTATGAGGGCGGCGGGGGCGGCTGCGGCTGGGCTGGCTCTGGAGGCGGCGGCTGTGGCGACCTGTCGAGTCCACTGCCGGCGGACAACTGGCGGCCGCCTCCGTCGCGCCGGCACGCCGCGCCGCTCCGCGCCGCGCGCATAGGCGCGATCGATAAGCGCACAACCCTCTACACGACGCTACACCGCAATCAATGGACGCCCGACACCCACAAGCACGCGACAGCCTCTGCGGCTCTCGGCGGGTGTCAACGCGTCCTTGGGGGCACGCGACCGAGTCTGCATGCCCGCCTTACGGTTCCTCCCGCGGCCTTCCCCGTCACTGGGACCCCACACTCCTCCAGTTGGGAACCGTCCGCCAGCCAGCTGTCACCTCCGGTATCGCAACTTGCTGTTGAGGCGCAGTGGACTGAGTGGGAATTCACCACCTCGTGATGTTGGGCCAACAGGCATGGGCTCTGTGAGGGTAGTTAGATGTACTGTCGCGTCGTTTTCAGGACACTGGCACAGCAGGTGACTGGGTTCCATACATCGTACACGGACGCGATCAGATTGATTGATTAACTAGTTGCCCATTGCTTGGATTCTAAAAATGTTTGAGTTACTTCTATGTAAATTTCACAAAAAATTAGTTCTCTATACAAGGTATCCGCCTCCGAACCTAAGTGGTCAGCGTGCCTGGTTGCCATATAGAAGAGTTACTTTCAATCCCAGGTACAGCCAAGGATTTGGCCTTGGTGGGAGAAGTGGAACAGGATCCACTCAGTTTCGTGAAGTCTACTGACGAAATGGAAGAGTTCGAAGTACCGGCTCCAATGTCTGAGAACCCTGAACTAGCCGGGTGAGTGCAGTGCTAACGTGACGTCCCTCCGTAGCGCTCTGGCACTAGGTGGCTAGCGGATCTGCCGGTTCCGATCGGTTCGTCTAAGGGTAGAAAGGTTGAGCTAAAAATAAACGGGATGTTTCACAATTTCTGTTATAGGTTTCTAGGATCTGTGGGGGGACTGTTCTGAGAAGGAACCAATGTCCGGAAACGTACCGCTTTGCTATAAATCAAGTTCTAAGATCCGATAACTTTCAAATCTCCCGCCTCACAGTACGTACACAAACTGAGAAATAGTCGCCGTCGTCAGCCCCTGTTGTAACTATACATCCCATATCATTTTCTTCCATATATGGTTGCGTGAAACTGGTACGTTCGGAACTGGGAGGGTAGGCTGTGCTGCTCCACGGACGAGCCGCACTCACGAATTTTGAAGAGGACGTTCTTCGTAACATAGAAGAGAACACGACGAGTACTCGAAACATTTCCTAGGCCACAGGCTCTTGTGGAGCACGCAGGTCACAGCTCACTCGCTCCGCTGTGCGTGCAAAGTGATGTGAGAGATTTGAAAAGATCCGTAATTTTACATCCAAGTGTTAGATATCCAGCCATGGATTATTTATCAAAACTTTATCTTCTAACTGCCCTCTACAAACCCTAGAAACCTGTAATAGCAATTGTAAAATTCCTGTATTCCTACGGTCTCAGAGCTCTGTAAACTGGTCTCCTATTCTGCGATACTTTGTTGTTATTAACAGCTCTAACCAAGTACATCCACGTAAGGAAGTGCACGTTTTAAATCACAACAAATATTCTAGTATTTGTAAACGTTCACCAGTAAGTCAGTACCTCTGTCAAAGTGCTTTGGGTCACATGCTTGGTTGAACTGCGTGGGAGCTTACAATGAGGAGATGACTTTCGACCTCGAGGTATTCACCTCGAGTGCTGGACTACACACAGGTGGGTTAATGGCTTTCGTCTTATAGGCCGTTTGGACGTCAGTTTTCGGGACTTTTGACGACTGGATTCGGAACGCAATCCGTATAACAACCTTTGATATGTGAACATGATCTTGTCTATCCAGCTGCTTCATTGGCCATCATCCAAGTATAAATGACAACTGACTTTACTGACTGATTGATAGTATTGTTTCTACATCATTGTACATTACCTAGAGTCTGACATGAGTGTAGTATGATCTGCTTAATCTAAATTCACCTAAAATACATCTTAACTAACAACTCCAACAAACTACCCTCAAAATTATCACTATAGAACATTTAACACAATTTAATCTACACTCAGTGTATGAGAACGGAACTGTTTATAAAATTAGCCCTGTTAAAATTGGGAATACGAGGAGACAAGCTTCAGCTTGTAACTCTAGTGCAATATTTTCACTTTTCCAGACATGGTCTTGTGTATATTCCGCATGTTTCGTCGTCACCAACCATCTGACATAAACTGCTCCATAAAGGTCTCTGCTAGGCTTCTCCGAGCGTTACGGTTTCAGCAACACGCATAATTTTGCTCCTGAATGTGTTCTAATGTCATTCACCCAGTTTTCATTACTGATTTGTATTATCTCTTGAAATCCGTCAAAGTTCTTCCTCGATCGACATACCATCATTTTACTTTGTTTCAAACCTCTGTCATCCCCTGAGTCACTGCCATGAAAGTTATAATTTCGTCTTCCACTACAGTCTGTTTTCCGGACCATTAACTTGGTTGCTGTCTCTCCTAGAAACTACTATCATGTATGTTTAATTTACTCGCTGAACTACTCGTTGTTTTTTAATTGATTTCGCACCACAGGTCTATGTCTGATTGACTTAAGAAACAACTGATGAAATAGACCAATTTCACACATCCCGATTCGGACATGTAGGAAAGCTAGCTCTGAAATCTCTATTTAGCTTACAAAAAGCACCGCAGGTCATTTTTACTCTTCTACTCATTTCTTTGCTCATCGATACAGTCGTGTTCCTAAATACCCCAAATCCGAGCGGCTCCCCACGTCGGAGGTTCAATTCCTCCCTCGGGCATGGGTGTGTGTGTGTTCCTTAGCGTAAGTTAAAGTTAGATTAAGTAGTGCGTAAGCTTAGGGACCGACGACCTCAGCAGTTTGGTCCCCTAAGACCTTACTACAAATTTCCAATTTTTAACTACGCCAGATACAAAAGCTCTTCACCTTGTTCTACAATTTCATTGTCAATTTGCACTGTTTTGTTGTGCATTTTTGACTATATATTATAATTATTATGTTATATTACTACAGTTATTTCCCAGGACTACTTTCAGACTATGTGTTACGTTCTTCCATTAACTGTTGAAGTTTTCATTACATCAGAGAAATGCAAGCCGTGTGATTATTGTCTCTCCAAAGGGACAACTTACACGCATATTACACCTGAAACTGTATTTGATCAGATGTTCTCTCTTGTAGCACACATTGACAACTAAGTTAACTTTTTACCGCTGTGAAAAACTGTCCATGACCAATGAGAAAAAGTATCATCCTCTTTATTGTCTGGAAAAACGTTATTTTTAATTTTTCTCGGGTGACCGTAAACATGTGAAATGTTCTTCGGTCAGCGAACGAGGTTTCCCATTGCTGTTTCCACAGAGTTACGGTTAAATCTTTTGTTTCACGTTTATTAAACGCTTGCAGACCAAGTATAAAAAAAATGGCTCTGAGCACTATGGGATTTACCTTCTGAGGTCACCAGTTCCCTAGAACTTAGAACTACTTAAACCTAACTAACCTAAGGACATCACACACATCCATGCCCGAGGCACGATTCGAACCTGCGACCGTAGCGGTCGCGCGGTTCCAGACTGAAGCGCCTAGAACCACTCGGCCACCCTAGCCGGCGCGGAGGCTGTCACATGACCGATAAATATTAACTATGACTGCAACTGGGTACTTTTAGGTTTGAATGGAAATTGGAAATTTGTGGTAAGGTCTTAAGGGACCAAACTGCTGAGGTCGTCGTTCCATAACCTTACACACTATTTAATCTAACTTAAACTAGCTTACGCTAAGGACGGCCCACACACCCAAGCCCGAGGTAGGACTCGAACCTCCGACGGGGGGAGCCGTGAGGACCGTGAGAAGACGCGTCAGACCGCGCGACTACCAGGTTTGAATGTAGACCAGTTAAGCCATTCAGTTAATTATATCTGTCATCGATCTAACTTTTCGAAATCCCAACTGTCACTCCCATAAAATAAAAATGGAGAAACGTAAGTCTGTCACAGGCCACTTCTTTATAGAGGTTTGTCCATTACTACAGTTAAGCAGAAGGGGCGAAATGATTTAGGAATTGTAAGTACACTTTGTAGTCCTTTCAGTGACAATACCACTTTTTTACGTTCCAAACATTGGTCAGTCCTCTTCATAAGCATCAACTGTACAGAATTTTTAGCGCAGTTGTTAAAAGACTTGACAATCTCTAAATAACATTAATTTTGTCTCAGCCGGAGGCTTTCTATCTCCGAAGCCCATGTACTACATCTATTACTTTCTGAACTGGAAAAGTCTCAGCTGGGAAGTCATTCTAGTAGTAATCAATAAAACTCTCCCTTATCTGACCATGCATGTCAGGGCATGAAATATATTCGAAGTTGAGAACTGGGACAACCATCAGGCGTATAATGGAATGCAGACAGCGAAAATTTGTGCCGGACCGGAACTCGCACCCGGATTTCCCGCTTATCTCAAGCGGTCGCCTTATATTAGACCATCCGCACACATCACGGCCAGACTCAAAACCTCCATATGTAGTCAACCATGTGCCTACAACCTGCACTCGTACACCCAGTGTGTATATTCCCCTACAAGGGACTGGTTGTATGTAAAGTACACTAGCGGCAAGGCACAATCAATGCCTTCTTTGAGCGACATCAGTGGAAACACGAGTACTTTCGAAGACAGTGCTGCTAAAGCAGAGTTACTAAACACAGTCTTCCGAAATTCCTTCCCCAAAGAAACCTGGATTTGGGGTAGACATAATCAAAACAAAGGCATTTCTCCTTGAGGTGGGATTATCTCACGTAGTTTCAATCACCAGCTTTCTCCTCCGAATATGAAAATATTTTGTTGACTGCGTGCAGCAGGGGGGAATGATCATAATAATAAAACAAGTTTACGAGTTCCTAACCAGGAGCGAATTTTGTAATATCATCTGTGTGATTTAATAGTTTAGTTTCTTGAGTTTCTGCATGCTAATTTAATATGTAATAGCCACAGTTCCCGCGTTTCGTTTGCCTCGGAAAGTAAACCGATTTTGTGACTTATTACAAGTTCCTAATCAGGGGCGAATTATTTACTTTCATCTGAGTGCTTTAGTAGTTAGGTTTTTGAATCCCTGCGTATTAATCTAATTTATTAGACACAGTTCCTGCGTTTTCGTCAGTGTCCACAGCAGAGTTCCGCAGCACGTGCTGCTAATCCATTTATCTGGATAGTTTGCCGGCCACTGTGACCGAGCGGTTCTAGGCGCTTCAGTCCGAAACTGCCCTGCTGCTACGGTCGCAGATTAGAATCCTGCCTCGGGCATGGATGTGTGTGATGTCCTTAGGTTAGTTACGTTTAAGTAGTTCTCAGTTTAGGGGACTGATGACCTCAGATGTTAAGTCCCATAATGCTTAGAGTCATTTGAACCATTTTTATCTGCATAGTTTAGTTTTCCACAGTCTTTAGTATGGACTGTTGTGTGCAGATGGGAGGCGAGTTGGTGACACTGCGCTCTCAGCTCCAGGGTGTGATGGCTTCAGTTACACAGTTTAAGGCTGCAGTGGATGGGCACCACTGTTGTGGGCCGGCTGTGGGGATCCAACGGACGTCCAGCACGTCCGAGTCTTCCGATCGGTCCTCACTGGTGGCCAGCCCAGTTACTGCTCGCACTGAGGTTAACCCATCACCTGTGGTCGAGTGGGAGGTCACCTCAGGGCGTAGCAGGTGGCGAAAATCTTCCCAGGCAGCCGGTTTGTCTGACAAACAGGTTCCAGGTGCTGTCTGTGGCTGACACTGTCACTGGGCCAGATTCCATCGCCTGTGTTGTTTCAGAGGAAACCACTCAGCCTGCAAGATCTGGACAATCACAGAGGGTGAGATTATTGATAGTTGGGGGCTTCAACGTTAAGAGCGTTATGGGGCCTCTTAGGGACATGGCTGCCAAGATGGGATAGAGAACCAATGGGCACTCCATGTGCACACCAGGTGGAGTCATTCCAGACTTGGAACGGGTCATCCCACATGCCCTGAAGAGCAGAGGGTGCAGCCAACTTGAGGTGGTGGCTCACGCTGATACCAATGGTGTGTATCACTTTGGATCAGAAGAGATTCTCAAGCGGCTAACAGAAGTGGTAAAGGCTGCCAGTCTTGCTTGCAAGATGAAAGCAGAGCTGACCATTTGCAGCCTAGTCGACAGAACCGATTGCGGACGTCTGGTACAGAGCCGAGTGGAGGGTCTGAATCAGAGGCTCAGACGGTTCAGCAGCGGCGTAGTCGGAAGATTCCTCTATTTGCGCCAAAGGGTGGCTGGGTTTCGGGTTCCGCTGAATAGGTCAGGTGTCCACTATACCAGGAGCTGTGTGGCGTGGCCTGGCTGGTTTTTTAGGTTAGAGGATCTCGGGAAAACACAAGAAAGCCTTCAGTCACGAAGGATGCAGGCCTAACACAGGAAGAAAACAGATACAGGAATCAACGCTCTGTCTCCCTCTATCCAAGATTTATCCCACCTTGTGGGATTTGCTGGTTAATGGGATGTGGCATGTTAATTTTTAGGGGTGGCCGGATGCCCTTTTTGTCGCCACCCCATGCCCCCAGAAAGGAATTAGTATACCCCAACTGTCTGCGTCTAGTGTCATCCACGGAATAATGTGAATGTGTTCAGATGTCTGCTAGCCGTCTAGCTGAGGCGGAACGTGATTACCAGCCCGGTATTCACCTAGCAGGATGTGGAAAACTGCCTAAAAACCATATCCAGGCTGGCCAACACACCAACCCTCGTCGTTAAATCCGCCTGGCGGATTCGATCCGGGGCCGGCGCGCCTACCAGAGTCCAGGAAGCAGCGCGTTAGTGCTCTCGGCTACCCTGGCGGGTGTAGGAACCATCGGTATAACAGTGTTAAGGCTTTGTAGCTGTGTTGGGTAAGTACCAGAACTCCGGGTTCTAATAGAAGGTACTGATTCTCAAATCGTTATAGGCACTGAAAGCTGGCTAAAGCCGGAGATAAGCGCAGCCAAAATTTTTGTGAAGAACCTAACGGTGTTCCGAAAGGATAGGCTAACACGATTGGCGGTGACGTACTTGTTGCTATTAGAAATAGTTTATCTTGTCGCGAAATTGAAGTAGATAGTTTCTGTGAGTTAGTATAGGCAGAGGTCATTGTTGGCAACCGGAGTAAAATAATAATTGGATCCTTCTACCGACCTCCCAATTCAGATGATACAATTGCTGAAAAGTTCAAAGAAAACTTGTATTTGATTTCAAACACGTACCCCGCACATACGATTATAGTTAGTAGTGACTAATTTACCCTCGATATTTTGGTGAAAATACATGTTTAATTCCGCATGTGTGCATAAACCATCATCTGAAATTGTGCTAAACGCATTCTGTGAAAATTATTTCGAGCAGTTAGTTCATGAGCCCACTCGAATAAGAAACGGTTGTGAAAACACACTTCCTCTCTTAGCAACAAATAATTCTGAGTTAATAACGAGCATCAAAACGGATACAGGGATTAGTGAACACAGCGAGACTGAATATTGCAACCCCGAAATCCGCCAAAAATAAAAGAAAAATATACCTACTCGAAAAAGCAGATAAAAATTCTCTTGACTCCTTCCTGAGGGGCAATCTCCTCCCCTTCCAATTTCATAAAATAAGTGTAGGCCAGATGTGGCTTGAATTCAGAGAAGTAGTATTGGCAGCAAGTGAGAGATTCATACTAAACAAATTAACAAACGACGGAGGTGATTCTCCTTGGGGCGCAAAACGGGTTAGAACACTGTTGCGGAAACAAGCAAACAAACATGCCAAATTGAAACAGACGAAAAATCCCCAAGATTGGCGATCTTTTACAGAAGTTCTAAATTTACCGCGGACTTCAATGCGAGATGCTTATAATACTTTCCACAACGAAATTTTGTCTCGAAACCTGGCAGAAAATCCAAAGAGATTTTGGTCGTATGTGAAGTATGTTAGCGGCAAGACACAATCAGTGCCTTCTCTGCGCGATAGCAATGGAGATAATATCGAAAACAATGCTGACAAAGCAGAGTTACTAAACACAGCCTTCCGAAAAGCCTTCACAAAAGAAGACGAAGTAAATATTCCAGAATTCGAATCAAGAACAGCTGCCAACATGAGTGGCGTAGAAGTAAATATCCTCGGAGTAGTGAATAAACTTATATCACTTAATAAAAGCTGGTCTTCTCGTCCAGACTGTATACCAATTAGATTCCTTTCAGACTATACGGGTGCATTAGCTCCATACTTAACAATCATATGCAATTGTTCGCTTGACGAAAGATCCATACCCAATGACTGGAAAGTTGCACAGGTCACACCAATATTCAACAAAAGTAGCAAGAGTAATCCACTAAATTACAGGCCCATACCATTAACGTCGATATGAAGCAGAATTTTGGAACATACTTACTTGCCCGGTGTCAGCGGATAAATGTGATTTTGTAGTGCCTGTGTCATTCGGAAGTACAATGCAATGTTCCTTCGGACATGCATGTCCGAAGGAACAGGAGCTGCGTGACTACAGCCATTAGGAAATACATTAAAAGTGTTCGCAGTTACCAGTATGAACAGCCATCTGCTGTATAATGGAATGACGACAGCGAAAATTGTGACGGACCAAGACTCGAACCCGAATCTCCCGTTTAACGTGAGCCGTTTCCTTACCATCTCTTACCACTTCTTTTTTACAATGGCAGTGCTTTTTTTCAGTGCAGCCACTATTTTTAATCCAAGGCTGGAACCATACTCCTTCTTTTACTTTTATATTTTTTTGCGGCAATCTGCCTTTCCAACTATGTTTAACCTTAAAAAACTGCCCTTACTTGACACAGCCAATTTTACTTAACCATAAAAAAAAAGAAAAATGGCGTATCCCTCTTTAGGCGTTGCCACTCATTACTCCCAAAAATTCTCCCAAGGCAATAGGATCCACAGTTCTACAGTTATTTTAATTTTTTTTACAAATTTTAGTTTCATTATGTTGTTATAATTTGTGAATTTGTACAAATGGAAATCTTATAAAACATAACGTTACAAAAAAATGTTATTGAGAAGATAAAATAAAGTGGCTTTTGTATAGTGCTTCTTCTTCTTTCTTCAAGAATTTGTTTTCTTGTCCATTGCCTTTGGCGAAATGAATCTTCAACAACGCCGCCTAACACATCTACAACAGTTTCATGCCGTTCTGCTAATGCCTCAATGAATAGAGCTTTCTATGAATCAGCCTCTCTCTTTCCTTCGTCTCTGCTTATAATTAAATTATTATGTTTTCAATGTGATGCTGAGCAGAACGTCAAACTAAGCTTGGCACTTCCCAACCAAGAAGGGAGGTGGAGGGGGGGGGCAGTGGTTAATGAAAACTCTTGGTAAACAGTTTGCAAAAAGCGTACAGTACCTGCCTGTGCGCTCAAGAGCGGTGTGAGCGTTTTGCAGATACTACCAAAAATCAAGATCACTTTTTCTCCTTCGCGAAAGACGTAGTCGATGCTCATGCCCTTAAACCATGTGAGCACTTTGAGAAAAGTAATAGTAATCCGGACAGAGGAAGGTTCGAGGTTCAGTCACGTCAGGTGTGACACGAAGGTAACAAGCTAAGATCTGTGCCGGACGACGACACGTATTTGAAACGGTGTTCATCGGTTTTGCAGGAGGCGACAGTCACATCAAAGGGATAAGTCCGTAAATCCGACAGACTGGAGCTGGTGTCCCGTCGCTTATTTGTTGTTGGTGACTTGATGCCATGTCGCGTGAACAATGGTGGGCAGAAAATGGTAATGTATAGTTTTCCATGCCAGTGGTCAATTGACATTTCGGTACTTGGTTTCTACCACGTTACGCGGAACTGCCCGCAGAAGGGTGATACCAAAATCTCTTGCCATCGGGTGCCGCGTTGCTGGGAGATCGGATAATCACTTAGCTGTAGTCAGGAATGAATGTCGACTTATGGGAGAAAGTGCCACCGACACAAATGCTTCAAATGGCTCTGGTCACTACGGGACTTAACTTCTGAGGTCATCAGTCCCCCAAGAACTTAGAACTACTTAAACCTAACTAACCTAAGGACATCACACACATCTGTGCCCGAGGCAGGATTCGAACCTGTGACCGCAACAGCAGCGCGGTTCCAGACTGTAGCGCCTAGAACCGCTCGGCCACCCCGCCCGGCGCCACCGACACAAGTGGGCAGTGAGAGACCAGCTTCAGAACCTCCAATAGAAGATCCATGAAGGAGGTGTGCTGACTGTTCCATCGTTCCTACATAATGCTCATACAGGCGGCAGCTCCCTGTTCCCGGACGTTAAACAGTCCCAGTCCTTCTTCATGCAGCGGTGCGTGAGAGTGTCGTAAGTACTTTAAATACAATATATGTCCTGTGGATAGGAGACAAGTGAAGGCCGCCGGAAGTCTGCAATCTATCACAGCTGGTACAGGGACAATCAGTGCCAGGTGTTCTGGCACACCATCATCCGACATGATCTGTAGTAACCAACGATAGTCTGCCACAGCCTTTCCGATCACATCCTTTGTAAACGCGACTCCCAAATATCTCACTTCAGTAACTAGCGGGAGGGGAGCAACAGCCGTGAGCCTGAGACAACACTCAGTATCCAGAGCCGCCGACTTATTGATGTTGAGAAGACAGCCTGCAGTCTGTCCACATCACTCGATTCAGCTTAGTACACTGCGGACTTCATCGGCTCAACGAAGCAGCAGGAACAGATCGTCGGCGTATGCTCTGTAGCGGAGGGTGATATCCCACAGGATGATGCCAGATAGCCTGCGGTTGAGAACACCAAGGAATGGCTTGAGCATATAGGTAGAAAGGAAGGGGCAAGGTTCTCGTAGAGACCTCTTAGTTGGTTTCGGGCCTACCATCCGTCTGTTGACCTGGACCTGAGAGCTGATTGCTGCCAGAAGGTGCCGCAGGTTGTCCTCCCACCGACTTGTTTACCAGTATGAGAAGCCTCTGGGCTAAAGTAGGCGGGACAGTGCAGTCCAGGGACATGCGTTCTGGGGCCATTGTAACCCAGCAGGGCATCATGATGTTGCAGAAGGACTGGTAAAAATCGAACGCTAATCTATCAGGCCCTGGAGGATTATGGACCACACCCTTGTCCAATGCATCCTCCACCTGCTCAGGCGAGACTTCCTCTGTTAGTGCCGTCACTGCTGCCTTGTCGATAGTGCGCGTCACCTGTCATTTGTGGCCTCGTAATTTGCGGTTCCTTCCTGGTAAAGATGAAAATGACCTCCATGACTTTCACTATGGTTGCTTGGGTTGTACAGGAGCGACTCTCTCGCGTCGTAAATCATGTGGTTAACTGTAGGTGGTGTTGACACATGTCCACCACAATGTGGTGCATGTTGGACACCTCTGCACCGTTCGATCGTGTCACCACGAGCGGGCTATGGCGCCTTCTAATCGGCGCTTAGTCAACGATAGTATGTGAGCCTTGATTCGGCGTCCTTTTCGTTGTCTCTCCGGCGATGGTCCAGGGATACGAGGTCCCTGTCTACCGGTGTCACGCTGCTGCGTCGTTTCCAAACTCCGTAAGTATCTTGCTGATTTCCGGTCTGCAGCAGAGAAGCCACCACACCAAAAATCAGATAATATCGGGAGTGACGTCGTTCACGGTTGGCCCACGTAGACGTGACTTGCAAACGGCAGTTCGGTTCCTGGAGGTGCGTTACGTCCATCTTCCAAAGGCCGTTACTACGCCAGACTTACTGAGGATGGAGATGCATCCTGCAGAAACAGGAACTGTGATCATGACGGCCAGAGGTCATCCTTCGTCGGCCACCATTCACTTTGTAAGACACTGAGTCACATATTTGTGTGACAATCCGATCGCCGTAGGTCTGTTAACATGGGTTTGTCAAGAGCTGTCACCAAGTGTTGCACAAGTGAAAATCTTGAATCACCATACCAAATTCCGGACAAGGCGTGTAATGTTGGATTTGATCACTGGGACGAAGGACGCAATTAAAAATGCTGTGTTAATACCGTCCTTGTCAGAGGGGGTCGATGTCAGCGGAATGGAATCTGGCCCGATCGCCACATCTGGTGGTGTCTGACGGTGCATAAGCGTTAATGAATTGGGTATCATTATTTATTCATTCATTTATTTATTTATTTCATTAACAGTACAGAGTAACCCACCGCCTTGAAATGTAACGTGGGTCGGATGCTTCTAAATCTAAGAGCAAATAGTATAACTGATATAGTGGCGGGGGACATACGGTGCCATATGTACGTAGTTTTACTTATGATCGAAACGAGCTTATGCCTGTTGAAATTATTTTATTTTATTGATCTTGACGCAGCCGCTGGGCTAAGACGTTTTTCATTTTTAAAAGCTTAAGACTTCTGAAAAAGCCTACTTTATTACAGCAGAAACCATGGTCAAGGTTTAGAATAAACATGATTAGTGCAACTGTGGGCTGTTTTTCATTCGAGACAATTTCTTAACGGTTGCTGGTGTTGCTGCCATCATGAAGATAATGAATTATGTGACCCAGTTTGCTGCCCAATGATGATGCTGTGTTCCAAAGCTTTGCAACAAGTGCTCGAAAGTAACGTGTTCCTAAAATAGCGTGAACAACTCGAACTAATTTATGAGTATAAAATGATGTCTTAGGATAACGACGTGCATGACATAATCTGTTACCAAAAAATCATCCATAAAATACTTGAAAATGGCCTAAGACCGAAATTGTACAATCGTACAGGAAATGAAGAAAATAGCAGCTGAAGGCTTCAAGAAATCATTCAAATATCTACGGTCAAAAAATACGGATGACAGAGAATATCACATTAAGTACCTTAAGGTAAGGAATTATTTATCGGAAATGATATAATTACAACTTGCACCTTTTAGCAACTACTTATCCTTACAGCTTCAAGTGAGAACGGCGAACTTGATGGATCGTTATTGATGAATCTTCACCCACAGGATCCAACACCATAATAATTCTTTGAGAAGAATCTTGGCCAGGCCTGTGTAGTTTTAACCTCTTACGTTTCCCTAAATGTATATCACTGGCGATATATTTCTTCTAGTACGATGACTCCTACTGCTAAATAGTTCTCTGTATATTCATTCGGCTTTCTGGACCCTATATCCCATAGATTAAATGCATATGGAATAGTTCTTGTAATTTGTGACGATCTAGTCATGAACTGTCGACCTCTGTAAACGCTGTGGACACTTCTGTTGCTTTTGTAGGTAACGCTGCTAAAGTGAATATTGCTGGCAGCTGCCTGTTATGCAGCATAAACAGTTCACAAAGAGGTGACTCTCATCTCTTGCCCCTCCAAGACCTCGTTATTTGCGAGATATTTATTTCCTACTATTGGTCTCGTAGTTCATTAGGTCAAAGAACTCAATTCAGGATCCTCTGCCGTCTGTATTATTTTTACCCTAAGGATTTGGGCCAGCAAATTCTACATGTGTATTATACGGACCGGACTTCTCTAGTTAGACAAAGATATGTCATACATGCGGTCACCGGACACACCGGACAAAATAATAGCTTTCCCCGTGAATTAGAACGTGGTTGCTTTGGAGCATTGTGGGTGGTGTGTCAGGCAGTCATGTGAACTACCAGCGCTGTCGTTCGGTGTTGTGTATCTGCTATATAACAGTGACTGTATTGTTCTGATCTACTTTGCAATTTCCGCCAGACATGCATGTTTGAAGGACATTGCAAAGTACATTAGGAAAACACGGGCACTGCCAATTTAGTATTTCGTGCCTGATAACTGAGATTCGATTTTAATCATATGCCTTTCCCTTTATGGAATGCACTGTATCTGTGCGAGTACTGGACGTAGACGAAAGCGGTGAAATGGAAGTATGCGTCGGTCCAGGGAACGTGCTCGGGTGGCCGAGGCGGTCAAGGCGACCGCTCGCGTCAAGCGGAAAACCCGCGTTCGAGCCACGGCCCGGCAGTAATTTTCCTTGCCACCAATGCATAGTGGAGCGAACGTTTAGCCATATTCGCAAATGCGAATATGATTCTCGTACGTTATGTATATTCCTGTGTGTCCGAGGTATTCACCGTCAGTCATAAACGGTGGTGGCACTAACAAGTCTCTCCTATAATATTTTTACATTTTTCTTAAAACAACAAAATTTTATTTATATTTCAACCTCAAATTATTTGTTATTTTAAAAAAGTATTTATTCCGCGTCTAACGCTACACATAAGAACAAAACGAAAAACAACCAAAAAGGTGACAAATGAAAACTGCAGTATGTACGACTTGTTTTATTATATTTTGTTACAGATCGTTAAACTTGCAATAAATAAATGAAAGAATAAATGTTCCTGTCTGTTGTATGGAAACAGCACAGAGTCAGAGAGCAAGTCAGTATTCGCGGAGAAACTGCGGAGTTTATATACTGTGTTGAATGTGCCATTAGAACGTTGTTATCTAATGTCAAGGGGGTGAGAACTTCGATTAGTATTCACAGGCACGACTTAAGACTTGACGGAAAGGTATTTACCACAGAAGACTTTCATATACTCTTAGTAATCGTGATTGTTCATTTATTACGCAGGTTGTTTCAACACTCCTCTTACTAACTCCTAGAATGTTAACAGGGCGTCGGATGTATGTAGATTTGAGAAGAACCCATAACCGAAAACGAACAGATTCCGTGATATAGAGCATATGACTATACATAAACACAGCATAAATATAATTAACATAAATTATAACGTCTAACGTTCATTTAACGTTTGGTTGGTTGTATTATTATCGTTTAAAATTAAATTAATCATCGTTCAACAGAATAGCATTTGTTAACTTTGTCTTCGTTACGAATTTAATTAATTTATCTTCGTTTCGAGTTTAATTAATTTACCTCCGTTTTTAAGTCGATTAATTCAGTCTCTGCTCCAATAAGATAAATTTATCGTTAATCAATTTATCTTCGTTTCGAGTTTTTTTTAGCGTCGATTTTTCCGACCACTGCAGTGAGTGTTGAATTATTGTGTGTGCCGTGAATAACCACCCTCATTATTTTTCATTACAAAATTTTAGTTTTTACGGCGGCACCTTTGGAGTAGTCTTATATTTTTTCTTAAGGACAATTATTATGGAAATCCAGAGATTAAAAATTTAAGAATAACAGATCTTAAACAAACAAAACAATAAATAAAAACTAAATTCTTCAGTAAGTTCGGCCACCATTGTGTTCTTTTACAGATTCTTCTGGTGGAAAATCGTTTTTATAATATTTATCGCTATCTGTTTCACTTTCTTCGCTTGAGTCCGAATCGTTTTCTTCCAAGTAACATTTGTTAATTGTCTTAAGAAACTTTTTTATGTATTTCTCTCTACTGCGTTTATTTAAATCTTTTAATTCTACAAATGCATCTTTTTCTTTCTCATAAACTGTTATTCTTACACAACCGTTTTTAAGTAAAATTAAATTCAAACATTCTGCTTGGCATTCTACATCTAATAAACTATTTAATTTTTCTCTTGTATCTTTTTAATGCACTTTT
This sequence comes from Schistocerca americana, assembly GCF_021461395.2. Classification (NCBI taxonomy): domain Eukaryota; kingdom Metazoa; phylum Arthropoda; class Insecta; order Orthoptera; family Acrididae; genus Schistocerca; species Schistocerca americana. The sequence goes on along the minus strand of NC_060130.1, from coordinate 423,431,038 downwards.
TCTTGTAGAATAGATCTAAAACAGTAGCATTTCTGTATTTATTACTGCATATCTTTAGTAAGTCATAAATAAATTTGATTAGATTTAAATGGTAAAACTAATTATTCCCAAAGATATTGCACCTTGGGAAATAGCTGTAGTTGTTTACATAAGTAAGGAGTCCACAGAAAAGAACGCTTTCTGCTATTATTTAGTTATTTAGGATATAATATTTATTCTATAGAAGATGGGAATTTAATTCGCCCTTGTTATATTTTTGGAAGTTATGATATTCGAAAATATATAGCAAGTTTAGTTAGACTTGATTACGAATATCCACCATTAATGTTAGATTACTTAAGCAGAGTTATGTAGTTATTCCAGAGAAATTCGAAACAGTTAAAATAGATACAATTGCAAGCATATGCACATAAAAATTAAACAACAATCTTCCTTGGTGTTTATTTGGTGCTTTTTTTATTGTTATTGAGGTTAATTTTAATCTTGTAATTTAGATATATATTTTTGTTTCTAATTTCTTCTTCCATCCAATAATTAGAACAATGGCAATGTGGTATATTTTCGAATTTAAAAAAATATCTATCTTTCTCACTATAGCATTCGATTGTGATGCTGGAAATTAGTTCTAATCTTTCTTCTTGATCTCCTAGTTTACAATTTTTAATTTTTTAATTTTTAATTTTTATATTATTTGACCCATTTTTATGTTTTCGATTATTTCTTTATCTTCTTCCTTATACAATGAATTCCCTTTGTCTTCGAAAATCATTACTGTTTTTATGTAAATTATTTCAGGAAATAAGTGTCCCTTAAAAGTCGTTTTATTTCCAAACATAGTTCACCTTTGGGTTGGTAAAAAATCTCTAATTCCTCTCTAAAACTGTTGTATGGGGTACAAATAGATCCATCTTTTTTAAAATTTTGTCTGTCTCTAATTCTATCCATAAATATATTATTATTGGTGTCCTTAATGAAATATACAGACTTTTTACCATTATTTTCACCCAAAACATCAATGTATTGGTAGTTGTTTTTATGGTTTAGAAGAAAAGTAAAAATTGTATAAATTCCACTTGTTGAAAAATTTATCCATTGTCATTTAAAATACTCTTTTATTTCTTCTTCCTTTTCTCTTATTTTTTTGTTTCTTCTACGAAATATTTTTGTGTTCTACCTTTAAAGAGTGTGTTTTATCCAAATATTCTAGTTTTCTTTCTTGTATGCTTAAATTTCTAGTTCTTGTTCTCATTTTTTAGTTGATTCTAAATACACTGCTTGACCTGTTTAATTTTTTTAATATGAAATGGAGAAAGTTTATTGGTTATATTTATTCTTTTTCTGCACACAAATGGAATAATATTTTCAGTACGATTTAATCCTAATTCTTAAATACACTCCTGGAAATTGAAATAAGAACACCGTGAATTCATTGTCCCAGGAAGGAGAAACTTTATTGACACATTCCTGGGGTCAGATACACCACATGATCACACTGACAGAACCACAGGCACATAGACACAGGCAACAGAGCATGCACAATGTCGGCACTAGTACAGTGTATATCCACCTTTCGCAGCAATGCAGGCTGCTATTCTCCCATGGAGACGATCGTACAGATGCTGGATGTAGTCCTGTGGAACGGCTTGCCATGCCATTTCCACCTGGCGCCTCAGTTGGACCAGCGTTCGTGCTGGACGTGCAGACCGCGTGAGACGACGCTTCATCCAGTCCCAAACATGCTCAATGGGGGACAGATCCGGAGATCTTGCTGGCCAGGGTTGTTGACTTACACCTTCTAGAGCACGTTGGGTGGCACGGGATACATGCGAACGTGCATTGTCCTGTTGGAACAGCAAGTTCCCTTGCCGGTCTAGGAATGGTAGAACGATGGGTTCGATGACGGTTTGGATGTACCGTGCACTGTTCAGTGTCCCCTCGACGATCACCAGTGGTGTACGGCCAGTGTAGGAGATCGCTCCCCACACCATGATGCTGGGTGTTGGCCCTGTGTGCCTCGGTCGTATGCAGTCCTGATTGTGGCGCTCACTTGCACGGCGCCCAACTCGCATACGACCATCATTGGCACCAAGGCAGAAGCGACTCTCATCGCTGAAGACGACACGTCTCCATTCGTCCCTCCATTCACGCCTGTCGCGACACCACTGGAGGCGGGCTGCACGATGTTGGGGCGTGAGCGGAAGACGGCCTAACGGTGTGCGGGACCGTAGCCCAGCTTCATGGAGACGGTTGCGAATGGTCCTCGCCGATACCCCAGGAGCAACAGTGTCCCTAATTTGCTGGGAAGTGGCGGTGCGGTCCCCTACGGCACTGCGTAGGATCCTACGGTCTTGGCGTGCATCCGTGCGTCGCTGCGGTCCGGTCCCAGGTCGACGGGCACGTGCACCTTCCGCCGACCACTGGCGACAACATCGATGTACTGTGGAGACCTCACGCCCCACGTGTTGAGCAATTTGGCGGTACGTCCACCCGGCCTCCCGCATGCCCACTATATGCCCTCGCTCAAAGTCCGTCAACTGCACATACGGTTCACGTCCACGCTGTCGCGGCATGCTACCAGTGTTAAAGACTGCGATGGAGCTCCGTATCCCACGGCAAACTGGCTGACACTGACGGCGGCGGTGCACAAATGCTGCGTAGCCAGCGCCATTCGACAGCCAACACCGCGGTTCCTGGTGTGTCCGCTGTGCCGTGCGTGTGATCATTGCTTGTACAGCCCTCTTGCAGTGTCCGGAGCAAGTATGGTGGGTCTGACACACCGGTGTCAATGTGTTCTTTTTTCCATTTCCAGGAGTGTATTTATTTCTTTTCGTATTGTAGAAAACACTCTTGGATTTAGAAAAATATGTATCTCCTGATTTTATAAAGCATGCTTGTTTTACAGAAATTATATTCTCTGTCTCTTCGAAAATTTCTATACAGTTAATAGGTAAGAAGCTAAAGCTAAAAGCAGATGAAACAAATTTAAGTAATTTTCCTCTTTCTTCTTCATTTTTTATTCCAATTTCTGTTTGCATTCCTGTCAATTTTTTTCTTACTTTGTCACCCCATTAAACGTACTGCAGGCAATTGTGAATTAGGCAACAACTGTTCTGTAAGGTATCCATAAATTTGTGCACCTGTTAGCTCGTGGAACAGAAAAAAATGAACCTTTCTTGAAATAGTTGCTATTATTTGCTATTAGTTCTAAACAATCTGTTAATTGATCGAATTCTTGTTTCTATTGGAAATCTGGCTTAATATCTTTATAAATTGATGCTTCCAGTCCTGGAATTTCATTTTCTTCAGCTAATGTAGAGGTAAATGTTTCTATTAATTTTCTCTTAGACAATTTAAAAATCTATTATATGGTCACCTAATTGTTTATTAATTGCAGGACTGCCACAATGTCCGTGTTAAATGACATGTAAATATTTGTAATGCACAACACAAGATAGGCAGCACCTATTCTGGCGTGCTCTACATTGTTGCGATATCGCCCTCCCTGTCCCAACAACCCCTCTGACATGGGCCAATCGCCGTACGTATAAAGTGGCGGCAATTCAAAAAAGTCATGGGAAGTTCAAAATTTCATATGGAATTCCAAAATACCCCAATTGTGCTAGTGGGTGCTTGTCCCCAGTTCTATGACATCACTGTGGAAGTAGTGGTGTTGTCCTCAGTATAAACTGCCAGGAAATCCAAGATGGTGAATAATCATTCTGGAATTCGAGACGGCTGACCCGGGGTAATGGCGCAGTCTGCAATTTGACAGATAGCCTGGGCTTTCGCTGGTGACACTCACCTGAGACAAAGGATGTATGCTTATTCTACAGGTCAGAGCATGGTTATTAGATAAAATATGCTTTATTCCTGCCAGTCTGAGCCTGTGATTCTGCGACAAAGGGGATTTTCTCCCAATGTCACCTATTCGACAACAAAGAGCATTAACAAACTAGATTTATTTGCTCATGGTGATCGACTTCAGATACTGTATTTCCTTATCAAAAATCAAGTCCCATATGTTGGAATTTACATGATATTTCTTTCAATGCACAGAAAGGAGAAGGAAAAAATGGGTATTTACAATATTTACAACAAATAAATTAACAATTTACAGAAATATGTACTAAAGTATGACTCACAGGTTCTGTTTCCTCCGTAGCTGACACACTTTCTTAACGTTTTCCTTCTAACAGCTTTGAAAGGCCATAGCACAGCGTGTAATGTTGTTGGAACACAGTTTATGAACTTATACGAGGGCAGTTCAATAAGTAATGCAACACTTTTTCTCTCTCGGCCAATTTTGGTTGAAAAAACCGGAAATTTCTTGTGGAATATTTTCAAACATTCCCGCTTCGTCTCGTATAGTTTCATTGACTTCCGACAGGTGGCAGCGCTGTATGGAGCTGTTAAAATGGCGTCTGTAACGGATGTGCGTTGCAAACAACGGGCAGTGATCGAGTTTCTTTTGGCGGAAAACCAGGGCATCTCAGATATTCATAGGCGCTTGCAGAATGTCTACGGTGATCTGGCAGTGGACAAAAGCACGGTGAGTCGTTGGGCAAAGCGTGTGTCATCATCGCCACAAGGTCAAGCAAGACTGTCTGATCTCCCGCGTGCGGGCCGGTCTTGCACAGCTGTGACTCCTGCAATGGCGGAGCGTGCGAACACACTCGTTCGAGATGATCGACGGATCACCATCAAACAACTCAGTGCTCAACTTGACATCTCTGTTGGTAGTGCTGTCACAATTGTTCACTAGTTGGGATATTCAAAGGTTTGTTCCCGCTGGGTCCCTCGTTGTCTAACCGAACACCATAAAGAGCAAAGGAGAACCATCTGTGCGGAATTTCTTGCTCGTCATGTGGCTGAGGATGACAATTTCTTGTCAAAGATTGTTACAGGCGATGAAACATGGGTTCATCACTTCGAACCTGAAACAAAACGGCAATCAATGGAGTGGCGCCACACCCACTCCCCTACCAAGAAAAAGTTTAAAGCCATACCCTCAGCCAGTAAAGTCATGGTTACAGTCTTCTGGGACGCTGAAGGGGTTATTCTGTTCGATGTCCTTCCCCATGGTCAAACGATCAACTCTGAAGTGTATTGTGCTACTCTTCAGAAATTGAAGAAACGACTTCAGCGTGTTCGTAGGCACAAAAATCTGAACGAACTTCTCCTTCTTCATGACAACGCAAGACCTCACACAAGTCTTCGCACCCGAGAGGAGCTCACAAAACTTCAGTGGACTGTTCTTCCTCATGCACCCTACAGCCCCGATCTCGCACCGTCGGATTTCCATATGTTTGGCCCAATGAAGGACGCAATCCGTGGGAGGCGCTACGCAGATGATGAAGAAGTTATTGATGCAGTACGACGTTGGCTCCGACATCGACCAGTGGAATTGTACCGTGCAGGCATACAGGCCCTCATTTCAAGGTGGCGTAAGGCCGTAGCATTGAATGGAGATTACGTTGAAAAATAGTGTTGTGTAGCTAAAAGATTGGGGAATAACCTGGTGTATTTCAATGCTGAACAAAACAACCCCTGTTTCAGAAAAAAAATGTGTTGCATTACTTATTGAACTGCCCTCGTACAAAAGCCTAGAGGGAGTGGATGATTAACAGTGAAGTGCTCGGATTAATAAGAAATAAAAGAAAGGTCCAAGAGTGAAATTAAACTTCAATGTGAAAGGATATCAGTGATACAGAATTTGGATTTAGAGTAAATCGAAGAAAGACGAAAGTAATGAGAAGTATCAGAAATGAGAACAGCGAGAAACTTAACTTCAGGGTTGTTGATCACGAGTGGATAAAGTTAAGGAAATGTGCTACCCAGGCAGCAAAATAACCTCTGACGGACGCATCAAGGAAGACATCCAAAGCAGACTAGCACTGGCAGTAAGGAGACTCCTGGCCAAGAGAAGTCTACTAGAATCAAAGATAGAGATTAATTTGAGGAAAATATTTCTGAGAATGTGCGTTTGGAACACAGTATTGTGTTTTAGTGAAACATGGATTGTCGGAAAAGAAGAGAATCGAAGCATTTGAGATGTGGTGCTACAGAGGGATGTTGAACATTAGGTGGACTAATAAGGTAAGGAATGAGAAGGTTCTCCGCGGAATCGGCGATGAAGGGAGTATATGAAAAACATTGACAAGAAGAATGGACGCGACCGTGGGGGACGTCTTAACAGACGGAATAACTCCCATGGTCCTAGAGGGAGATGAAGAGGGTAAAAACTGTTGAGGAAGACAGAGACTGCAATACATCCAGCAAATAATTGAGGACGTAGGTTGTAAGAGCTACTTTGACTTGAAGAGGTTGGTACATGAGACGAATTCGTGGTGGCCCGCAGCAAACCAGTCAAAAGACTGATGACTGAAAAAACATTTACTTTGCATTTTCTTTTCATACTTTTTATGAAAATATTGGTACATATACATACTGAGTGTAATTTTGGTTTATTTCCACTGTAAGTAACGTAAAAACTGGAAATAAAAGAAAAATAACGTTTCCGAATGGGGGCACGACCCCATGCCCTTTGCAGTACTGTTCTCTATTATTTTCGCCGCGACAACCGCTACCTGGAAACAGTGCTAACATAAATTGCTCTTTCCTCCTGACCCGGGCCAGAACGGCATTTTTCTAAACTTCTGCTCATCTAGAGGTCCCATTACTCTCACTTTCATTTCTGACCTACTCTTACATATACTAGAAACTTGGGTGACATCAGTGATGACAAGCAGGCACGGTCGCATTGTAAGTGTGATTCCACATTATAGATACAGTAGATTCACTGCACGGGCTAAATTATCAAGAAGATGGGCTTTATTTCCCATAAAGCAAGGATGTGTATCCAGTAGAGATGAAAAATTTGGTAGCATGTCCAGTAATATGTTGTGATTAGGAGCAGTGTGGTGAAGGACTCTATAAAACGGATATCATAATTAATATCTAGTTTGGGAGATTTTTCTGAAAAATTTATTAGATGGAGTGAATATTGCCTTTCTTACTATATGTTGTAACACAATGTGGTATATTATGCAGATTTCGCCTTGAGACTGTAACTCTCTGATAGGTGAGGAAGTGTCTAATATTTTGCAATGCCTAACGTATCACTGAATATTGTGAAAACATTTGACAGTTATTTGACTGATCCTGACGTGATTTCTAATCAGTAGGACGTCAGTAGGTTAGCGATGCTGGATTTTAGTGAGGTTGTTTAGTATGAATGAACTTTTGTACCACGAATTGTGAGTAGAAAGACTGTACCAGTTCTGGCATGTTCTCCATTCTTGCCAGACTTACCCCTCCCTCTTTACCTAAGATATCATGCTCTGGTGACAGATTGTTCACTCCACCTACACACCTAACCCCCTGACATATGCAAATTGCTCCTTGTACAAAAAGTGGGGATATTCAACAAATCACGGGAAATTAAAAAAAACGTGGGAAATTTAAAATTTTGTGGGGAACTCAAGAATACTCCAGTTGTGCTAATAGATTTTATCCCCATTTCTATGATATAATTGTGGAAGTATAGGTGTTTCCCTAAATAAAAATTTGTAGCAATTGCAAGACAGTGCGTTGTGCTCCTGTAATTGAAAATGACACAGTCTGTACTTTTGCCAGATATCTCGGTTTTCCCCTGACATCACTCACCTGAGACAAAGGATGTTTGTTTACCCTGCAGGTCCAAACATGGTTGTTAGATGAAAAATGTTTTTCTCCTGCCAGTCTGAGCCAATAATACTGGGACAAAGGGCATTGTCTCCCAGTGTCATCCCCCTCTCCCTGTACCAGATCAAGGACAAAGGATATTGTCTTACCTGAGACAAAGTATTTTTCCCCTTATGTTGGTCTAAGCCTCTGTACTATTCACAGCCAGGACAAAAGGTGTTTGTTTCTCCTACTGTCCAAGTTAGTTTGTTAGACAAAAGATGCTGGTCGCAGTCCATTGTTTTTCCACCATAAAACTAGTAACTGGCCTGAAATTGCCTGCTGACATATTTAACAACCTTTGCCAAAGCGATTATTCACTCAGATGTATATCGCTATTTTTATAACAGTCAGCTAAGTTATGTATTTCACGAAGGCATCAGGTGTCACAAACATACTGTTTCTCCTAAATCAAAGTCGAATTCCCCCCATTTTGGATCTAACCAAGGATAGATATGTTCATGTCTTTATTTTTAAACAAATTCCTTACAGGGAGAAAAGTGTGTGTTCAGTGTCACTGTCACTTCTCCCCCTGACTGCCACGCTGCCCCACACCACCACACTTATCCACATGCTTCCATGGTAGCAGACTAATCTGTGTATGGCACTGCTACCACAGTGTACTGGAGGGCATCTACTCTCACGCCCCCTCCCATCCTCCCCAGCACTCCACAGACCGACATGACCCAGTTTTGCCAATCTGACGCTGCCCACTAGTGGCACAGTGCATGACGTTACATCACTAGTCGCTACCCCCACCCTCACCTGCTGCACAGTGCCGGCCAGCAGCTGATACTTTCCTGCTCAGCCAAGTACTGGTTGCGCACACCAGTCAGCCTCAGCATGCATCTTAACTGTGGACTGAGATTACAGATGGCAGTGGGACCACACCTATTCTATTCACAGCTGAGACAAAAACAGGTGTGTCCATATCTGAGTGGATTGTTATTCATAGCCACAGTGAAATATGTTTGTTTCCCCTTACAGGTTGGCCGGTCGGAGTGGCCGAGCGGTTCTAGGCGCTACAGTCTGGAACCGCGTGACCGCTACGGTCGCAGGTTCGAATCCTGCCTCGGGCATGGATGTGTGTGATGTCCTTAGGTTAGTTAGGTTTAATTAGTTCTAAGTTCTAAGCGACTGATGACCACAGCAGTTAAGTCCCATAGTGCTCAGAGCCATTTGAACCTTACAGGTTGAAGCCTGCCTGTTAGAAAAAGGTGTTTTCTTTTCATTGTCTGAGCTTATGGCTTTTTCTCATACCTTTATCACATTCCAACATAAAAATATTCTTGGAATGGTTACTACTAATAGGAGTGAGAGCAAATGTTTGTGTAACCTGATTGGCATTGTCAGGATGCTTAAACATAACATGATCCTGCTGGTAATGGCCAGTCCACTATATATACAGGGTCTGAAGGGTATAGGTGCATATATTTTTATGTGTGGTACCTTAATATGTACATACATCAATATGTTGATGTTTTTTCTCTGCATCAGTCTCCCCATAAACAGAACACAAACTTTACGACCTGATGTTTTCTGCATGGACCTAACTACACCACTAAGTGGGCTATGCTTTTCAGTATAGACTACCTGTTCTGCATCCATGCATCCGCACTTCAACATCTGACCTGCTGTCCAGCGGATAATAAGTGTTAATGGTTTGATTGCCACACATAATTGGAGGTACTAACCAACCTAAAACCATACAACTTGTAATAGCTGTAATTATTAGTCTGAAAATGTTGTGAGGTCTGATGTAATGCTTTTCACTACACCATCCTCAGTTACCAATACAAATATCTGCACTTATACGTGATACACCCTGTAGATATAGCTTACCTACTCTCAGTGAATATGCAAAACCACTTAACATAGTTTTCAACTCCCTATTGTTCACTTATAAAGAAAAGTTCTCAGTCCTGCAGCGACCTGCAGCGCTTTTCGTAGCTGAGCTGCAACAATTCACTTGTTAAGGTTTTAGAGCTTCAAGTTACTGCACATACTGCATAAATTTTGGCACTAACAGCACATTAAATGATAATAAATGAACCTTCCAATCTGGTAATGAAATAATAGATCGATTCAAAATTGGTACAACGCAATCAGCGAATATAAGAGCTTGAAGATGATAACCATACATTAAAAGCCTCCTCGTTTCACCACCATCAACCTAAAAAGTGAAATATAGGTGTGTGGTCAGCGTAACGTAATTAGTGTAGTCATTGTTCTTGTAGCAGGTTCCACATAGAGTTGTGGTAGCAGGTCCATTCATAGATTCAACACAAACACCTTTCCTAACAAAGGTTCAATCATTATTCTAATATTAGGTCCCCCCCCCCCCAACATATAACTTCAAAACATCGACCAAACCCTTCTTTTCATGACGTTACCGACACTACATTGCAAAAACCGATGAAGACTTGTCATTGTCTTACAGTCTAAATTCACGTGGAAGATAACGTGCCAGAGTCAGAATGTTCTCAGATCGTGAATTCAACCGGGCTGCGATTGTGGAAAAGCTACGTTATTGTAATGCTAAAATAGTACTATCCCCTATAGAGTTGTGTAGGCTGTGTGACAACTCACTAGTGATTGCACGCGTGTTTACTCGAAATACTCAGACACTTGCAGTAGTACTGTGTAATCACAGGATCAGTGTAGGCGACATCCCATGAATAATCAAAATTTTTAACGAAACGGAATTGACTCACATGCAGGAACGGACCTGCAAGAATATAATGCATGACGGTTACACCATACATCACGTACTCGTCCAGAGACTGAGCTGGCAGCCTTACATTTGCAGCTTCTACGAAACATTGTGGACCAAATACAGGAATTTTCGCTGCAAACCCAGAATCCCGTAGATAAAGACATAGCTCGATATTTTGACGCATGTTTAAAATGGTTCAAATGGTTCTGAGCACTATGCGACTTAACTTCTGAGGCCATCACTCGCCTAGAACTTAGAACTAATTAAACCTAACTAACCTAAGGACATCTCACACATCCATGCCCGAGGCAGAATTCGAACCTGCGACCGCAGCGGTCACGCGGTTCCAGACTGAAGCGCCTTTAACCGCACGGCTACACCGGCAGGCTTGACGCATGTTGCTCATCAGTACATGGATCTATCTATACGTTTACAGCACTTGATGTTGGCACAGAATTGTGTTGTTGTTTGAGTGTGTATGTACACCCAGCTATCTGTTGATATAAGTGAAGTGTATATGACGTTTGTGTTCTTCTTTTTCCTATAAGAACTTACGTATGATAGTGTAGCCATATAGTATTTAACATGAGCAGATGGGCGAAATATCATCTTCACAAAGAGTTTGTTGAAAATGATTTTTCTGAGAATACGTCAGAAAAAGAGAAAAAGAAGAAGGATCACTACTGTAAGACAGAATCAGGCCGATTATCGCTGGTCCATCTGAATGCAGGAAAATGAATAGTCTCATATCCCTCTTCATGCTTGCAGATGACGTTCACTTCAAGTATGTGTATGTATTTTCGAAAACACTGTTCCAGACCAAATATGACTACTTGAGGAAACATTTTCTGGTGTTATTGTTGAAGGTATTTTACATATAAAGTGATGACGTCCCACGATCTAATGGAGCAAAACCCAATATAGTATTCATATTCGACGATGTCACAGTGGAAAATAAAGATCCAGTATTCAAACACTTTTGTTTTAGCCGCCTTAGAGCTGCTGATGCCTTCTGTCTAAGCTTGACATATTCCAAGATCCCAAAGCAGCTGAGAATATGACTTTAAAAGACATTTGACAGACACATGTAGGATCTGATATGACATTGGATGAATTTACAAATTTAGGTAGAGACTGATGGACTCATTCAGTGTAACTTTATAATTATCGACTAAACAAGGCAGTTGAATGATAGTTGATATAGATAGAACTTTCAGCTCATTTTTGTGTGTGTATGTGAGTGTGTGTGTGTGTGTGTGTGTGTGTATGTGTGTGTGTGTGTGTGTGTGTGTGTGTGTATTGAAGAAACAGGGTAGGCACATCAATGTACTATACAGCATGGACAAGTTCACACGATCTTCCATCCACAGTTATTCTGAGAGGCCAAGGCAGAACATTCATGTGTATGTTGACATGAAAATTCAGAATCCCAACAATAGCATTACACGTCATACTACTAGACCTGAGGCACTGAACGGACGTATCAAGGAACTCGATAGTTATTCTCGGACCGTCTGAGGTTAGACAACGAATTTACTGCAAGAGCTAATGTAATTGAGAAGAAGATGAATGGGAACATGTGTAACCTGTCTGTCCACAGGACAATAAACATGAGTCCAGTTCACTTACACTACAACGAGTTTCTAAACACCGTTTGTAGTCGTATTAAAACCGTAGATACATGCAAACAGAAGTTTAACGTAGAGGAATCTGTACGTATTTCGTAACACAAGACCCTATTTGAGAAACTATATCTTGCAAACTGGTCAACGGAAACAAACAAAGCTTAGAAGGCACATCTTAAAAGATAGCAGTGATAGTGAAATTGCCTGTAGATTTTACACAGAAGAACTAAAGAGAAGCAGTGAACCAAATGTCTTCCTCGTAGAAAATGTAATAAAGTAACTGGGATAAAATCTCTTGTTACATGGCTCGGTTTACAATCATTTCATAACAGTTAGGTGGACGTTATATATAACAAAGAATGTAAGCAACATAACATGCGTGATAGTAAGCATACCACAAGAGATAGTGTTTTTCTTGATAAGTTACCAATAGATATTCATATCATTACATATAACTACTGTGGACTTGGAGTCAAGCTTAAGAAATCACTCAAATGTGGTGAAAAGTGAATCACTGAAGGCCTACAAACGTCAGCACATCGCGTACGCATCAAATAAGGATATTCCAGGACGTCACGATACAGACAGAATACAAGCCGACTGAGGCAAGGAAAAATGTTCAGTAAGAGATATTGGCATTGGTCAAAATACCACTGGACATATAGATAAAGCAATACACACAAAACTCAAACTGGGTATGGGGTCAAATTTCAGTTGAGAAACGAATGCAGCTCGTCGATCGATAAAGAAAAAGAAGAAGAAGGGTGTGTCAGGGTGTTTCAAAAATGCATAAACCTGTCATTGGCAGCAGCTAAAAGAATATCAGAAGAAAGACTGATTAGAACGCCTAGAGTCCTACCAGTCCCAAACACATCAGATGGAATCCTTCCATTCATAATTCCAGCCTTGGCAGGGCTTTCAGCGACTTGTTCTTTAGATTCTGTTGTGACAGCTATCGCCAGAGCAGTGCAAAATGCAAAAACACACAGCACAGTTCCACAAGGCGAAAACGCATAACAGATTCTAAGAACGTGGAATGGATTATATTTAAAATAGAACTGGAAAGGGCTTGGACTGTTCGTTAAGAAAAAGCTATTAGCTATACCGCCCAACAGGCTACTGACAAATATGGACCTGCTTAAATTCGTCAAAACGTTCTCTGTTCCAAGATTTCATGGAATGTTCATGCGGAATACATTACTTAAGACTATGTGAAAATCTACTGAATGTGCCACTGCAAATGTTGACTTTGCGGGAGGACCTGACGCTGGGTTGCGTATATTAAAAGGAGAACCCAAAATAATCTCTGTAACATTGAATCATTCGGTGATTTACAGCCTCCCGAAGAATTATGCGGATACTTTGCCAGTTAGTACATATTCTATAATTCTTGACGCTACCAAAAGTTCATCCTGACAACTACAAAGAAGATATAGAAACAAAACACAGTAACCACGAACACATGTTCATCAGTTGAGCTTGAGGAGTGATTTCATACACTTTGATTTCAGATGGTCTATTGTCGGTACGAAGCTCCAATTACTTCCCATCAATCCAACTTAATAAAGGTGACTAGAGTAATGTGCTGATATAAACGTACAACACCATTCCTAATATGACAGTATCACACTGCTATTTACATCTGGGAAGAGGTAAAGCTGTGCATGTACTTCACAGTACATATGAAACTGCCGATTTAAATGAATATTCAAGATGCATTACCTGCGCTCCACTTATGCATGAACGTCAACATACTTAAAATGGAAGTAAGGACGACTGAGGATATGACAGACTTTACAAAAGAAACTTAAGTAGGATTATTGATATGCTTCTCAAAGGATCAAATTCTGCAAAACGATTCGAAAAATTTTTAGGAGACAGCTCATTCATTGGGTATACTAAGAGTTAGCACAGGTCGAGTGAAGTGCAATATTGCAACTAATTCGTTTCTCAACGACCAACTGATTATTAGTCTGTGGATACTTTTCTATAGTCAGTCTAGGATATCAAATTATGGAGATGCCGAGCAACGCAGGTTACTTCCCAATGGCTGTTCAGACATTCGAACATCTTGAGCTGAGGACTGCTGACCAGAGAGGCTATCTCGTCGATGTGCAGAATATAACCAGCACACACCACTAGCAGAGCTTCTCTTTATATCATGTAAACACCAAATAACTAGCAACTCCTTAAATCACTGTGCATAAAACTGTAGAATGACAATGTCAGCAGTCGATATAGCTGCTCCAGTCGAGTATGATGAACGAATCATTCATCAGGAATACCTCTTCTACAAACCTTCTGCTTCAGCAAAGTTTGAGAACGATGAAGAGATCCTCATTATGATTGAACACCAGGATCCTTTAACCATTCCTAGCAGGATTCTCATACACTTGGAGGATAAATTGACAAACAAATGTGTGGGTGCTCATGGCAGCTTCTTATCTTCCACGTAACACATTTATCTACCTGATTCAGGAACTAAAGTATGAGATAAATGACCTGATGACTGATCGCAGTAGGAATGCTGGTATCACATCAACCTTAAAAACATACATTTCAATTTCAAAATCGGACTTGAACTGTTTGGAGAATGCAGGATGGTTTGTGGAGAAATCACTATCACCAGATGAGTAAAAGCGATTTAGTGAATGCATACTTCTCAAAAATGTTCAAATGTGTGTGAAATCTTATGGGACTTAACTGCTAAGGTCATCAGTCCCTTAGCTTACACACTACTTAACCTAAATTATGCTAAGGACAAACACACACACCCATGCCCGAGGGAGGACTCGAACCTCCGCCGGGACCGCATACTTCTCAAAATGCTTGCTGGTTACTTTGAGGACGTGAGGAGGATTGTAGTTAATGTGACGTAGGAATTTATGTTAGAAAAAGTATAGCAGACGGTTATGCATATATCCAAGGTGGCATCGGAGAAGAGAACAAGATGCTCAATAGATTAATTTGGAAAGTGCGTCATGTCTATGTAAGCGACAAAGGTCGTTTGAAACTTTTAAAAATACTTCTTTCTGGCATTCAGCTGCCTTTAAATTTCAAATCATAGGAGCTATTTGAGTCACCTCTACTTCCGAGCTGTTCTAGACAACATGGACCATTAAAACACCCGTTCAATTAGAAACGCTCGATTTACTACCTTTGAATTTCAAACTCATAGGGAAGTGAACCTCAAACACGACTCGAATGAATTCTATTGTTTTAATTTAACAAACTCAAAAGTTAATTTAAATATGAGTTTTACCCACATGAAAACTTACTGCAAGATTGAGTTACTAACATATACAGTTCTTTTTAATATGTATACACTTACCAGAATTGTGCATAGATTAGCATAAATTAATAGGTGTAGCATAACAATTAAACCATGTCATTATGCCCCCTAAAATTGCTAACAGTATAATCAATCTTCAAGGCTTCCTCGATGAACATGGACACTTTACATTTGTAGACTATACATTTATCGCCTTCACCAACGAAGAGCACGTTACCACAGCATTTTCAATGGTCATAGCTCCAACTGAACCTTTCAAAAACATCAACAGCCTCAAAATAAGGAAAACTATGTTATGGTCTAGTCAGAATTATCATTGCATCAACGGAATGATTTTTCAAGGTATGCTGACATTACTTTAAAATTTCGATCATACAGATTCAATACTTTACACGAAAGGAAGTGAGAAATTTTCATGGATACCTGATATTTACAGGTACGCCTCGGTTGCGGATGTAGAACGATGTGGATTTCATCCATTGCATCGTCTAGTACTGAGAAAGAAGAAGAAGACGAAGAAGAAAAAGGACTTTTTGTATACACACTGTATAATACATAAGTACTATTTATATGGATTTTAAATAAATTATTTAACTATCTATCACATTTTCATATCTCATAAATGCACCCCTAGCACTCTACCCCTAGAGCCACTGCGACATGTGACTGCTCCCAGTGGATGTTGGGACGGTACTGGCTGAAATCTACCCCCACCACTGCTCCGCTGTTCTCTCCTATTTAAAAAGGCCCAGCAGTCTCAGTTTCACATCAGTCTACTCCCAGAATTCGCAGGTGAAGTTTGTATCAACCTTAATCGGTCAGGCAGTGAAGCTGATAGCAACAGCAGTAACAGGTGCCCTCGTTTTGAAGGTGAGGTCGATGTTGAGAGTGTTACATCGAACCTCTCTGTGATGTGGCGTTTCCTTCTTTAGTGCAGCATATCGTGGACTGTGAGAATCTTGTATGTAAGGTTGAGCTAGTTTTTTGGGTGCATGTATCTGTATCTCCGACACTTATTGACAGTTATGTTCTCGCATTTTACTTAACCAGTATTGTGCTTGAAGTTTCAGAATCAGTCGATTACGGCATTAAACCAACAACACCACGCACAGCGTCGACTGTACCAGAGGGGTGGTGGGTAAACGTTGTTCATGTCATTGAGATGCGGGCTACCACATCTCAGGTTGTGTGTCTTATATACATGTCTGTGACAGTGTATGCATTTTTCTCATAGTTTCTTTACTTAACCAGTACCGATTTAGTCGTTCCAGGATCGAATAATGTTATGGTACTCACTGCATTTTTGGCATCCCCAGCATTGTAGGGCTGACAGCTAGGCATTAACCCATGTATTGAAACGTTGGCCACACCATCTCAGGCCTCTGACGATGGTAACTTATACACTGAAATGACAGAAGTCATGGGATAGCGATATGCACATACACATATGGCGGTAGCATCACGTATACAATGTATGGTAGGCCAATGCAACGGCAGAGCTGTCATTTGTATTCAGGTGATTCACGTGGGAAGGTTTCCTACGTGATTTTGGTCTCACGACGTGAATTAACAGAGTTTGAACTCGGAATGGTAGTAGGAGCTAGATGCATGGGACATTCCATTTCGGAAATCGTAGGGAATTCAATTTTCCGAGATCTACAGTGTCAAGAGTGTGCCAAGAATACCAAATTTCAGGCATTACCTCTCACCACGGACAACTAAGAGGCCGACGGCCTTCACTTAACCACTGAGAGCAGCGGCATTTGCGTAGAGTTTTCGGTGCTTACAGAAAAAAAATGGCTCTGAGCACTATGGGACTTAACTGCTGAGGTTATCAGTCCCCTAGAACTTAGAACTACTTAAACCTAACTAACCTAAGGACATCACACACACCCATGCCCGAGGCAGGACTCGAACCTGCGACCGTAGCGGTCGCACGGTTACAGACTGTAGCGCCCAGAACCGCTCGGCCACTTCGGTCGGCGGTGCTTACAGACAAGCAATACTGCTTGAAGTGACCGCACAAATCAATGCGGGACGTACGATGAACGTATGCGATATCTGGCATTAATTAGCTATGGCATCATATAACCGACACGAGTGCCTTTGAAACACCACGAGATCGACGACAGCGCGTCTCCTGGGCTCTTGACCATATTGCTTGTAACCTAGGTGACTGAAAAACCTAGATGACTGGAAAACTGACCTTGCTGGATAATAAGGTTCAAGTGTGGTACAGATCCCACAAAGCCATGGACCCAAGATGTCAACAAGGCACTAAGCAAGCAAGTGGTGCCTCGATAACGGTGTGGGCTTTGTTTACACGGAATGTACTAAGGCCTCTTTCCAACTGAAACTATCTTTGACAGGAAATGGTTATGTTCAGCGACTCTGAGATCATTTGCAACCATTGATGGATAATATATTCCCAAACAAGGATGCAATTGTAATGGATGACAATACGCGATGTCATCGGGCCAAAACTGTTCGCGATTGATTTGAAGAACATTCTGGACATTTCGAGTGAATATATTTGGGTAACCAGATTGCCCGACATGAATCCCAGCGAACACTTGTGGGACGTAATCGAAAGATCAGTTCAGGCAAGAAATCCTGCACGAGCAGCACCTAGTGCCACCTATCCACCGTCCACGTTCATGTCCTCCAAGCTCGCTACTTCGATATTCCCACTGGCCACCGAATGTTATTGTACAGCCACACTGAAGGTGGTGGATTCATTGCCCATTGAGTAAAATCAGTTATATGAATACGTGGTGTTTGTTCTTTCAGACTGAAGATAGGTGGCGTTAGGTGAGAATATAGATCAGCTAGGAGGCGTCTGAGATAGTCCACGCAGTTGCAATAAAAACTGTGCCTGGATGACGCAGTGGTTACCACAACTACCTAGTAAGCATGGGATCCTGGGTTCGAATTACACTCTGGCACATATTTTCACTCGTCGCCGTTGAGCCCGCATAAAGTCTCGATGAAGCTGACATCGATAATTCCTTCCCTTTCGTTTCTCCTCCCTCCACCTTCAGTTTACATAATATGTATCACAGCTGCAGATTCCATGCAGTGTCTGTTTTTTGGACATTCCAGAAAGTAGAGACATCACGAATTCATATAAATGGCTCGCCTGATGGACAATGAATTCACCACCCTCAGTGCAGATGCACAATTACATTCGATCTCCTACAGGAATCTCAAAGGAGCAAGCATGGGGGTTATGGTTGAGGACTGTGCATAAAGAGCGCTAGGTGCGAATGTGGGTCAGCTGGGATACATGCCAAGTTGCAACAAACACTGTGTCCGGATGGCACAGTGGTTAATGCAAATGCCTAGTACGAATGAGACCCTGGGTTCTGGTCTGGCACACATGTTCACTCATCGCCACTGATTCCACATGAAGTCCTGAGGCACTGACATCAACAGTTCCTTTCCTTTCCTGTCTCCCCCTTCCATCCTCAATTTACATAAGATGTATCACAGCTGCGGATTCCATGTGGTGTCTGTTCGACCTCCAGCAAGAATCTCAAAGTGGCAAGCGTGGAGGACATCGATGGGGACTGCGCGTATGTGACGCTAGGTGTGGAAGTGGGTAGGTCGGGAGGTGTGCTGAGATAGTCCACGCAGTTGGGATAAATACGGTGTCTGGAAGGCGCAGTGGTTAACGCAAGTACCTAATAAGCAGGATATCCCGGTTTCAAATTCCGGTCCGGACACACATTTTCACTCACCACTGCTGATTCCATATAAGGTCCTAATGTAGCTGACGTCAATAATTCCTTACCTTTCCTTAATTCCCCTCTGTCTCCAATTTACATAATATATATCACAGCTGCGGATTCCGAGTGGTGTCTGTTCTTCCGGACACGTCGAAAAGAACAGATATTACGAATTCATGCATGCCCCTTCCTTATACAGTTGTACAGGAGTCAATGTGCGAATCAACTGCAACAACAGTAAGGACTTCAATTCCCCCCTGTACTGCCGGCAGCTGTTCCCTTCTCTTAGGTTGTCTAGGTGTTACACTACCATTTTCACGTAACTAGTTGAAGAGAATGATAAATAATTGCTGAGGTAGTTGACGTATATTGGAATATCTTGCCACGTACGCCATACAAGAATGAACTGCATTCTTCCTACATTCTCCATACACAGGAGCATGTCGGTTTTTTCTGCGTTCGTAAATTCCATCGTTCACTCACAACATACTGCTTGGACCGTCACACACCAAGTGGCTAGCAAGGCGCAGTACACTCAAAGAGCACACAACTACATTGAAAGCAAACATAACTAAATCGTACCCAGCAACTACTCAGGTAGAATGTCACAACCAAGTGTCGGTGAGGAAAACTTTTCCAATACGATATCTCATAAAGGATTCGCACTAGAATCCTGCAACAAACACCACTGACATTCTAATTTACCCCACTTTTAGTTTTTTAATGTCAACAGACATTGTTCTATTTTAAAAATTGTATGCTTGCCTTGTGAGGATCCAACGACCCACAAAGAAATGCACGCTTTTATATACGCTGTGTCCAAAATTAAAGCAACAAAATGAAGTTTTGCAAGATGGCGTTTATTTTGCCACAAAACAGTATTAACAGGTAATAGTAAAGTAGAAACAATGTAAAGGTTGGTTGGTTGGTTTGGGGAAGGAGACCAGACAGCGTGGTCATCGGTCTCATCGGATTAGGGACGGATGGGGAAGGAAGTCGGCCATGCCCTTTCAAAGGAACCATCCCGGCATTTGCCTGGAGTGATTTAGGGAAATCACGGAAAACCTAAATCAGGATGGCCGGACGCGGGATTGAACCGTCGTCCTCCCGAATGCGAGTCCAGTGCAAACAATGTAAAGAACGGAGAACGTCGACAACTGCAACACGCTTAATTTGTAAGTAGGCCGTTTAGGTTTTTATGTTGGTAATGCCACGTAGGGCTCTGTATGAAAATCACTGACTGTGCTGTGTGCAGTCTGTGGATTGTTGGACACATTGTTGGAATATTCGCTATTGTAGTGTTGGGCAGTTGGCTGTGAACAGCACGTAGTGTTGCGCAGTTGGAGGTGAGCGGCCAGCAGTGGTGGATGTGGGGAGAGAGATGCGAGAGTTTTGAGAAGTTGCTATAAGCGGACGATCTGGACAAGTGTCCGCTAGAAAAAGGAAATTTGTAAAGATGGAGGTTATATATTTGAACATTATTAAGGTAAACACATTGTTTGTTCTATATCAAAATCTTTCATTTTCTAACTATGCCTATTAGTAAATACTTCCTCCAGTAGTTAGAATCTTTTATTTAGCTGGCAGTTCTGGCGCTCGCTGTATTGCAGTAGTTCGAGTAACGAAGATTTTTTTGAGGTAAGTGATTCATGAAGGGTATAGGTTATTGCTAGTCAGGGCCATTCTTTTGTGGGGATTGTTGAAAGTCACATTGCGTTGTACTGAAAATGTTGTGTGTCAGTTTAGAGATGATCAGTACTTACTGCCTTCAGTAGTTAGAATCTTTTATTTAGCTGGGATTTCTGGCGCTCACTGTATTGCAGGAGTTCGAGTAACGAAAATTTTAGTGAGGTAAGTGATTCATGAAAGGTAAAGGTTATTGCTAGTCAGGGCCATTCTTTTGTGGGGATTGTTGCAAGTCAGATTGCGTTGCGCTACAAATATTGCGTGTCAGTTTAGACATTATCAGTAGTTACTGCATTCAGTAGTTAGAACCTTATATTTAGCTGGGAGTACTGGTGCTCCTTCTATTGCAGTAGTTCGAGTAACGAAGATTTCTGTGAGGTTCATGAAAGGTATAGGTTATTGCTAGTCAGGGCGATTCTTTTGTTGGGATTGTTGAAAATCAGATTGCGTTACACTAAAAATATTGTGTATCAGTTTAGAAAGATCAGTAGTTACTACCTTCAGTATTTAGAATATTTCATTTAGCTGGAATTACTGGCGCTCGCTGTATTGCAGTAGTTCGAGTAATGAAGATTTTTGTGAGGTAAGTGATTCATGAAAGGTATAGGTTATTGCTAGTCAGGGCGATTCTTTTGTTGGGATTGTTGAAAGTCAGATTGCGTTACACTAAAAATATTGTGTATCAGTTTAGACATGATCAGTAGTTACTGCCTTCAGTAGTTAGAATATTTCATTTAGCTGGAATTACTGGCGCTCGCTGTATTGCAGTATTTCGAGTAACGAAGATTTTTGTGACGTAAGTGATTCATGAAAGTTATAGGTTATTGCTAGTAAGGGCCATTCTTTTGTGGGGATTGTTGAAAGTCATTGTGTTGCACTAAAGTTATTGTGTGTCAGCTTAGAGATGATCAGTAGTTACTGCCTTCAGTAATTAGAATCTTTTATTTAGCTGGGATTGTTGGCGCTCGCTGTATTGCAGGATTTCGAGTAACGAAAATTTTAGAGAGGTAAGTGATTCATTAAAGGTAAAGGTTACTGCTAGTCAGGGCCATTCTTTTGTGGGGATTGTTGAAAGTCAGACTGCGTTGCGCTACAAATATTGTGTGTCAGTTTAGACATGATCAGCAGTTACTGCATTCAGTAGTTAGAACCTCTTATTTAGCTGGGAGTACTGGCGCTCCCTGTATTGCAGTAGTTCGAGTAACGAAGATTTTTGTGATGTAAGCGATTCATGAAAGGTATAGGTTACTGCTAGTCAGGGCCATTCTTTTGTGTGGATTGTTGAAAGTCAGATTGAGTTGCGCTAAAATTATTGTGTGTCAGTTTAGAAATGATCACTAGTTACTGCCTTCAGTAATTAGAATATTTTATTTAGCTGGGAGTACTGGCGCTCACTATATTGCAGTAGTTCGAGTAACGAAGATTTTTGTGATGTAAGTTATTCATGAGAGGTATGGGTTATTCTAGTCAGGGCCATACCTTTGTGCGGATTGTTGCAAGTTATATTGCGTTGCACTAAAAATATTGTGTGTCAGTTTAAAGATTTTCAGTAGTTACAGCCTCGATACGAAGATTTTTGTGAGGTAAGGGATATATGAAAGGTATAGGTTATTGCTAGACAGGGACATCCTTTCGTTGGGATTGTTGAAAATCAGATAGCCTTTCGCTAAAAATATTGTGTGTCAGTTTAGAGATGTTCTGTAGTTACTGCCTTCAGTAGTTAGAATCTTTTATCTAGCTGGGAGTACCGGGTTTCGCTGTATTGCAGTAGTTCGAGTAACGAAAATTTTTGTGAGGTAAGTGATTCATGAAAGGTATACGTTATTGCTAGTCAGGGCCATTATTTTGTGGGGATTGTTGCAAGTCAGCTTGCGTTGCGCTAAAAATATTGTGTGACCGTTTAGAGATGATCAGTAGTTACTGCCTTCAGTGGTTAGATCTTTTATATAGCTTGCAGTACTGGCGCCCGCTGTATTGCAGAAGTTCGGGTAACGAAGATTTTTGTGAGGTAAGTGATTCATGAAAGGTATCATTTATTGCTAGTCAGGGCCATTCTTTTGTGGGGATTGTTGAAAGTCAGATTGCGTTGCGCTAAAAATATTGTATGTCAGTTTAGTGATGATCAGTAGTTACTGCCTTCAGTAGTTAGAATCTTTTATTTAGCTTTCAGTACTGGCGCTCGCTATATTGCAGTAGTTTGGGTAACGAAGATTCTTGTGAGGTAAGTGATTCATGAAAGGTATAGGAAATTGCTAGTCAGGGCCATTCTTTTGTGGGGATTGTTGAAAGTCTGATTGCGTTGCGCTAAAAATGTTGTGTGTCAGTTTATAGATGATCAAAAGTTACTGCCTTCAGTAGTTAGAATGTTTTATTTAGCTGGGAGTACTGGCGCCCGCTTTATTGCAGTCGTTCGAGTAAAGAATATTTTTGTGAGGTGAGTGATTCATGAAGGGTATACGTTCTACATCTACATCTACATATACATCCATACTCCGCAAGCCACCTGACGGTGTGTGGCGTAGTGTACCCTGAGTACCTCTATCGGTTCTCCCTTCTATTCCAGTCTCGTATTGTCCGTGGAAGGAAGGATTGTCGGTATGCTTCTGTGTGGGCTCTAATCTCTCTGATTTTATCCTCACGGTCTCTTCGCGAGATACACGTAGGAGGGAGTAGTATACTGCTTGACTCTTCGGTGAAGGTATGTTCTCGAAACTTTAACAAAAGCCGGTACCGAGCTACTGAACGTCTCTCCTGCAGAGTCTTCCACTGGAGTTTATCTATCATCTCCGTAAAGCTTTCGCGATTACTAAATGATCCTGTAACGAAGCGCGCCGCTCTCCGTTGGATCTTCTCTGTCTCTTCTATCAACCCTATCTGGTACGGATCCCACACTGCTGAGCAGTATTCAAGCAGTGGACGAACAAGCGTACTGTAACCTACTTCCTTTGTTTTCGGTTGCATTTCCTTAGGATTCTTCCAATGAATCTCGGTCTGACATCCGCTTTACCGACGATCAACTTTATATGATCATTCCATTTTAAATCACTCCTAATTCCTACTCCCAGATAATTCACAGAATTAACTGCTTCCAGTTGCTGACCTGCTATTTTGTAGCTAAATGATAAGGGATCTATCTTTCTATGTATTCGCAGCACATTACACTTGTCTACATTGAGATTCAATTGCCATTCCCTGCACCATGCGTCAATTGCCTGCAGATCCTCCTGCATTTCAGTACAATTTTCCATTGTTACAACCTCTCGATACACCACAGCATCATCTGCAAAAATCCTCAGTGAACTTCCGATGTCATCCACAAGGTCATTAATGTATATTGTGAATAGCAACGGTCCTATGACACTCCCCTGCGGCACACCTGAAATCACTCTTACTTCGGAAGACTTCTCTCCATTGAGAATGACATGCTGCGTTCTGTTATCTAGGAACTCTTCAATCCAATCACGCAATTGGTCTGATAGTCCATATGCTTTTACTTTGTTCATTAAACGACTGTGGGGAACTGTATCGAACGCCTTGCGGAAGTCAAGAAACACGGCATCTACCTGTGAACCCGTGTCTATGGCCCTCTGAGTCTCGTGGACGAATAGCGCGAGCTGGGTTTCACACGACCGTCTTTTTCGAAACCCATGCTGATTCCTACAGAGTAGATTTATAGTCTCCAGAAAAGTCATTATACTCGAACATAATACGTGTTCCAAAATTCTACAAGTGATCGACGTTAGAGATATAGGTCTATAGTTCTGCACATCGGTTCGACGTCCCTTCTTGAAAACGGGGATGACCTGTGCCCTTTTCCAATCCTTTGGAACGCTACGCTCTTCTAGAGACCTACGGTACACCGATGTAAGAAGGGGGGCAAGATCCTTCGCGTACTCTGTGTAAAATCGAACTGGTATCCCATCAGGTCCAGCGGCCTTTCCTCTTTTCAGCGATTTAAATTGTTTCTCTATCCCTCTGTCGTCTATTTCGATATCTACCATTTTGTCATCTGTGCGACAATCTAGAGAAGGAACTACAGTGCAGTCTTCCTCTGTGAAACAGCTTTGGAAAAAGACATATAGTATTTCGGCCTTTAGTCTGTCATCCTCTGTTTCAGTACCATTTTGGTCACAGAATGTCTGGACATTTTGTTTTGACCCACCTACCACTTTGACGTAAGACCAAAATTTCTTAGGATTTTCTGCCAAGTGAGGACATAGAACTTTACTTTCGAATTCATTGAACGCCTCTCGCATAGCCCTCCTCACACTACATTTCGCTTCTTGTAATATTTGTTTGTCTGCAAGGCTTTGGCTATGTTTATGTTTGCTGTGAAGCTCCCTTTGCTTCCGCAGCGGTTTTATAACTCGGTTGTTGTACCATGGTGGCTCTTTTCCATCTCTTACGATCTTGCTTGGCACATACTCATCTAACGCATATTGTACGATGGTTTTGAACTTTGTTCACTGATCCTCAACACTATCTGTACTTGAGACAAAACTTTTGTGTTGAGCCGTCAGGTACTCTGCAATCTGCTTTTTCTCACATTTGCTAAACAGAAAAATCTTCCTACCTTTTTTAATATTTCTATTTACGGCTGAAATCATCGATCCCGTAACCGCTTTATGATCACTGATTCCCTGTTCTGCGTTAACTGTTTCAAATAGTTCGGGTCTGTTTGTCACCAGAAGGTCTAATATGTTATTGCCACGAGTCGGTTCTCTGTTTAACTGCTCAAGGTAGTTTCCAGATAAAGCACTTAAAAAAATTTCACTGGATTCTTTGTCCCTGCCACCCGTTATGAACGTTTGAGTCTCCCAGTCTATATCCGGCAAATTAAAATCTCCACCCAGAACTATAACATGGTGGGGAAATTTACTCGAAATATTTTCCAAATTATCCTTCAGGTGCTCAGCCACAACAGCTGCTGAGCCAGGGCGCCTATAGAGACATCCAATTACCATGTCTGAGCCTGCTTTAACCGTGACCTTCACCCAAATCATTTCACATTTCGGATCTCCGTCAATTTCCTTCGATACTATTGCACTTCTTATCGCTAAAAACACGCCTCCCTCTTCCCTGTCCAGCCTGTCTCTGCGGTATACATTCCAATCTGAGTTTAGGATTTCATTACTGCTTACGTCTGGTTTCAGCAAACTTTCTGTCCCTAGTACGATATGGGCGTTGTGACCGTTTATTAATGAGAACAGTTCTGGGACCTTTCTATAGACGCTCCTGCAGTTTACCATTAGCACATTAGTATTGTTATTCCCTGTTGCATTTTGCCTACTCCTACCTTGCCGCATCTCAGGAGGCGTCTTGTCGGGCCTAGGGAGGGAATTCTCTAATTATTGCTAGTCAGGGCCATTCTTTTGTGGGGATTGTTGAAAGTCATATTGCGTTGCGCTAAAGATATTGTGTCAGTTTAGAGACGATCAGTAGTTACTGCCTTCAGTAGTTAGAATCTTTTATTTAGCTGGCAGTACTGGCGCTCGCTGTATTGCAGTAGTTCGAGTAACGAAGATTTTTGAGAGGTAAGTGATTCATGAAAGGTATAGGTTATTGCTAGTCAGGGCCATTCTTTTGTGGGGATTGTTGAAAGTCAGATTGCGTTGCGCAAGAAATATTTTGTGTCCGTTTAGAGATGACCAGTACTACTGCCTTCAGTAGTTAGAATCTTTTATTTAGCTGCCAGTACTGGCGCTCGCTTTATTGCAGTAGTTCGAGTAACGAAGATTTTTGTAAGGTAAGTGATTCATGAAAGGTATAGGTTATTGCTAGCCAGGGCCATTCTTTTGTGGGGATTGTTGAAAGTCAGATTGCGTTGCGCTGTTTAGTGATGATCAGAATAAGTAAAGAGAAAAATGTCTGGGCACAGTCAGACTTGCTCAGCTGTTTGAAAAACAAATAACATAACAGGTTTTCCATCACTGTCATTTATAATTTTTTCTAAGGTGCTGTTTATAATTGTAGACAAAAATGTTCTTCGTTTCTTCCATCTTAACGGATTTTCACACACTTTGCGACAACTGGTTAATTTGCTCATTATGGGGTGTGACCACCTCTGGCAGCAATACAGGCCGTTTCCAAGGAAACATCAAGCACCAGGGCTCTTTGTCGTCGAGAATTATCGCCCGTCAATACGAAGTCTTGGCCCACAGCACCTCCCAACAACCGCACCTGAAGACCCAAGATCTCGTAATGATACCTCACAGCAGTTACGCCTTGTCAATTCATTCGTACATTTTCATAAGAGGTGTACGAGTGGTCAACACCATCGCTACCCGCACCGTTAGGGATCCTCCTCGGTATCGGTCTCTTTCCACAATTTTTGAGTCCTGAAATCGTGTTCCATGTTTCCTTCAGAGGCGAATCCGTCGAGAATCACTCTTCAGACCAAATTGGGTTCAAAGTGGTTCCATTGGCTCTGAGCACTATGGGACTTAACTTCTGAGGTCATCAGTCCCCTAGAACTTAGAACTACTTAAACCTACCTAACCTAAGGACATCACACACATCCATGCTCGAGGCAGGATTCGAACCTGCGACCGTAGCGGTCGCGCGGTTCCAGACTGTATCACCTAGAACCGATCGACCACCTCGGCCGGCAGACCAGATTGGGACTCATCTGTGAAAAGAACATTGGCCCACTGTTTTATCGTCCAGGAAGCAGGTTGACGACTCCCCTCTAGATATTCTCTTCTGTGAAGATGTGTCATATATACACATACAGCAGGTGTTCGACAATAAAGGCCACTCTGCCGAAGCCTTTTGTACACCGTTTGCCTCGATACGACACGTCTTGGGGATTCTGCGAGGTCAGATGCCAGTTGCTGTGCAGTACTTCGGCGATACCGTCGTGTCCTTACAGCCAAAAAATGGTGCTCCCTTTCTGATGTCAAACGTGCTGGGCCCTGCCCTGGTTTTCAGGATACAGTTTCGGTCTCTATAAGCTGTCGCCACATCCGAGAAACAACAGAACGTTTCACATTAAGCCATCTCTCCCAATCAATTCGCGACTATCCTGCTGCCATTCCTCCTATGGCCCTCCACCGCAGAGTCTGGTAGGCTTCTTCTCTATGCCATAATCTACCTTCTGTGACCGTGTACACAGTGATTGTGAATGTGGATTACCCGAAAAAGTCAACTCTGTTTTATAGGTGCACCGTCGTCATCGTTGGTGTGTTTGTTCGTTGACCGGAATGCTATCTGCCGTGCAGAACACGACCGTACGGTCACAGTGAACAGACAAGGGAAGGCGAAACAGCGATTGGTTGCTGTAATTTTGGACGGTATGTGTGTGTGTGTGTGTGTGTGTGTGTGTGTGTGTGTGTGTGTGTGTCTGCGTAAATTTTCTGATATTTATTGACTGTTGTGTTGTCCTGTTACAGAAATGCTTGACGAATTGGAGCTGCCACCCACTCACCAACACAAGGGCCATGACACAGCACACAAGTGGCTCACCTTGAGTAGTAGCAGTGACACTCAATGGACCACTGTGAGAGGTAGCAGCACCATCATATCAGCCTCACCACCACCAGCACGAACAGCAGCACCACCATCGCCAACACCTGGATCATCGGGATGGGGTCTTCATATTGTTAGTGGCCATCAACTATCAGCCACCAGTAGGCCATCCATCTGTTCTGACAGTGAAGATGTTCAGGTATGGTATAATACCATTTTCAGTTATTCAACATGCACTTGGAGACGAGATATTTCTTACCCACATCAATAATTGGTCGGCTACTGAAATCTAATAATTTTCATGAAAGCTTGCCTACCATTCTGAAAATACAACTTTTCAAGATTTTAATTAATCTGCAGTATCCCGCCGTTAAATGCAGCACTAGGATGTAGTGCAAATTCACTCTCCCATCTAAGGAGGGTGCCTCGAAGAATGTCTTTATTCATAAATGAGATGATAATCAAGAGGTATTGTGGGGCACTTCAGTAGTTAAGTTGTTCGATGATTTACCCCAAAGCCAATACAGACCCAGCTCTTTGAATGTCAAAAAAAGAGATATGGGTAAAACTCTCAGAACTGTTCTGCATTTGGACATTCATGTACACGTCTATGCTTCAATACATGGGGAGTCCTTCCATATCCCACTACCAAAGGATATAGCTGAAAAAAGGCCGTCATTAACATAACAAATAACGGTAAGTACTGTTTGCTGTGGTCACTCCTGGCTTTCAAAAGAAATTAAAAGAAAGGTGCACAGCTTATACAAATATCCATGTGAATATTAGTGGTTATTAAAAACATGATGAAATTAAATTCCCTTTGAGTCTTCAGGAAATCAGGAAATTTGATATGCAGAATACTCACATACTTATTTAAGTATATGGAATGAAGGAATGCAAGTCAGATAATGGTGTTGCTATACACAAACTCGTTGGACCCCTTCAACATTTCCAAACTCGCTGGTGGCATATCACATGTGCCGATTTGTTGTTAATATCCAAGGATAAGGAACAACACTACTGTTGGATCAAAAGCATGTCCCACCATAACAGATGGTTATGAATAGCGTTTTCATCCTAGGCACCTCATCTCATTTACTACAAGTGAGCAACTAACATTTTATTGCTGTATTGCTCTACCAGGGACTGTAGAAATACTTACTGATGAGAACAAAATTCTTAAAGTTTAAGAATTTTCTCCACAAGGAGTGAGTGAAATTTGCCATATATGCTGACATTCAACGTTTTGTCGCTTCTGTGGGGAGCTGTGAGTGTGATTCTACTGCCTCACATATGGCTCTCATAGAATGGCATGCACGTGATGCCAGTCATAATAATTTTAAGTTATACATTAGAGATAATCCTGTGGAGTGGTTGCTCTCTGAGCCTGGTAACCTTGTAACGAAAGTTTATATTTGTAACAAAATCATTCGTATGACCAAAACGTATAAGGATAAATTACTGTACAATAATGCCCTTGACTGCTATATTTGTGGGCATTAGATAAAAAAGCAGAAACACCACGTGTGGATCATTCTCATATAAATGCCAAACTTCACAGCGCTGCATACAATGCATGCAACTCGACTCACCAACTCACGTGACACATACACATTTCCATCCACAATGTAGGCTGGTATGATTTAATTTCCTGATGGCTGTCCAGTAAAGAAATCATTAAAGTACATAAAAAAATGAAACATGTGCCAGGAGATTCTGTAATGACATACGTTTTAGAGCTGGATTTCACGTAACCTATCAATTTTCTTGATGCTGACAGCGATTGCCCACTATGTAAAGAGTACCGAGTTCCAGGAAACGCTTCCCAGCCTAAGCTGAGTGAAATACAAATTGTCGTAATCTCCAGCACTGTCTCCAGATTGAAACTAGATAGAATTACCTCCGTTATTACCTTCAAGCAGCATCCCTGGTTGAACGAATACATTGATTTAAACGCTGCAAAGAGGGCTTCTGTGACGTGTACAATTGAAAAAAGCTTTTACGAACTTATGAATAATGCAATTTTCGACAGAACTACGCAAAATGTTAGAGAACATCACGAAATTCACTTATTTACCCACGGGAAGGGACATTATGACCCTACAGGCTATATAGCTAGCTCAAATTTCAAATGGACAAAAATCTTCAACGAAGATATCGTTACTCTGGAGATGGTTAAGATTTCGATATAGTTTACAACGGCTGTTTGTGCGGGTATCTGTATATGAGACCTGTTTAAACTTCTCATGTACCAGTTCCATTGTGAGTTTGCGAAAAATCATTTTACAGATCCAGAGTTACTTTAGTTGTATACAGACAGCTTCGTCTACTGGGTGAGGGGCTGTGATCCATATGAAGTAATAAGGTGCTATCCTCTGTCACTCAATATATTTGAATATGCAGCCGATACTTCTTATGGCATAACCCATGCAAACAACAAGGTTATTGGCCTGATTAAAGACGAGGATAGTGGGTTACTAATTGTGGAGGTTATAGACCTCCGCTCTAAAATGTCTAAATGCCAAGCAAACACACATACCACTGTCAGATGAGCGGAGAGTGTGCAGGATGCTGCATGTGGTATCAATGGCTCTCATGTTTTGCGACGGGCTGAAGTGCCTGGGCAGTGCTCCATCTCCTACTCCATATTTGGCGCAACAATTCAGTTTTCAACAATCATGAAGATAATCGGGCGGTGCGGGATTAGCCGAGCGGTCTCAGGCGCTGTAGTCATGGGCTGTGCGGCTGGTCCCGGCGGAATTTCGAGTCCTCCCTCGGGCATGGGTGTGTGTGTTTGTCCTTAGGATAATTTAGGTTAAGTAGAGTGTAAGCTTAAGGACTGATGACCTTAGCAGTTAAGTCCCATAAGATTTCACACACATTTGAACATTTGAAGATAATCGGAATGTCTTGTACCGTTGACAAGTGGGTCTTCTGTGATGACAGAATTGAAACCCTGACATACACACACTATTCACCTGAGTGGCAGAGTGCATAAGTATGTGGAATAGTATGACCTGTCTCTCACAGTAGACGTAGGGTGACAATTATTGAACCATATGAAGAAAAACACAAATTAGTTACAAATTACGGCGTGCACACACTTTATCCAACATGTAAACGCCCCTACAGATATTCGGATTTAGGTTACGGTATATTCGATACGCCTGCCATCATTGGCCGTGATGTGGCGCAGACAAGTAGCGAAATTTTACATGACTTGCTGAAGTGCCGGAACATCGATGCTGTCGATGACCTCCTGAATGGCTGCTTTCAGTTCAGCAATGGTGTTGGGGCTATTGCTGTACACCTTGTCTTTAATATAGTCCCAGAAAAAGGAGAGCATGTGTTTAGAACACCAGAATAACCCCAGAGCCATAATGCGGTTCCCAAAGTGCTCCTGCAGGACATTAAACACTTTTTGCGTTGATGGGGTAAAACTCCGTCTTGCATGAACGATATCTTGTCGAAATCATTGTCATTTTGGACAATAGGAAGGAAATAATATTCCGAAACCTTCACGTACCGTTCGGTAGTCACTGTGCCATCAAGGAAAATCGCACCGATTATTCCGTGACTGGACATTGCACATCACACTCACCCATTGAGGGTGAAGAGACTTCTAGACCGCGAAATGTGGATTTTCAGTCCCGCAAATGAGCCAGTTTTGCTTGTTGACGAACCCATCCAAATGGAAGTGGGCTTCATCGTTAAAGTGAACCATGCATGTGCATACTAATCTCCATCGAGCCCCGCGGCAGGCCATGCAGTTTGAACGTCCTAACGCGTTGTTCAGAGATTATAACGACTTTCTTTTATATAGTCCAATAATTGTCACTCTGTGTTCAAAACAATATGCTACATCCCTGGAAGTGGTAGTACTCGTGGAAACCAGAAAAATAAGTGCAGTAAACATGGATACGGAAATGCTTACCTTCTGAGAGAAGTCCAGTAATCATGGGTTCGGATATGCATACTTCCTACATGACAATGTACCCCTTTGCCTCTGGCTTAAGGAATGACACACCCTTTGAAGTATATCCGGTTGTTGTTGTACCTGCTGACACGAACTGAAAATTCGATACTGTAGTGTCTGCCCATCGTTGATTGGCGTGACTCAGACCTATTCCTTCAAGTGTCCCTATAAGCAGAAGTCTATCAGATTGAAGTAGGGAGAACGAGCAGGACAAGCTGTCCCTCGTCCCCTCCCCCCTCCAAACTATCCAGTCATCCTGAAATGTATGCATCAGATGTTTGCGCACATTGTGGTGAAAATGTGTGGTGTACAATCATGCAAGAACCACATTTGTATCCGTTGTTGCAATGGCACACCCTCCATCAGGGTAGTCAATAAATTTGTGAGAAAGTCTAGATAATGCGTCCCTGTTAACCTTTGTGGTAGCAGCTATGGCCCTATCAATCTATTGCCAAGAACACTTGCCCATATGTTCATTGAGAATTGTTGTTGTTGCCTTTTTTCCTGGATTTCCTGGCGATTTACATCTGTCCATTCATGCTGGTTATGGAAATTCGCAACATCATAACTTGTGAACCCTGCCTCATCGGCAAATAAAATCTTGGGTGTGAACAGTGGGTCCGTGTCACAGTTCTGCAACAGCCTTTGACAGAGCCACCGTCTGCCACGACGATCCTGTGCCCTTAGGACCTAAACGCACACGAGATGATAAGGGTACAGCAACTGTTCATGAAGTACCACTAGATACGAGTATTACACACGCCTTTTGCTGCTGCTAATCGTTGCACACTGGTCCCAGGGGTTTCTTTCACCGAACATAGCAAACGCTCCTCCATATCAGGTGCGCAGACTGTGTGGAGACTTCCACTGTCTTCTCTGAGTTGCAAGGGTGCGCTGAAAAAGTCTACCGAACAGCTTATCAGAGGGCACTCTGCGCTGTGGATACTTTTCTGTGTATAGGGCATGGGTTCGCAGGCTACGGCCATTTGCTAAACCATAGCAGAATATCATATCCACCACATCACTTGTTGAGTAGTAGGCGTCCATTGCTAACAAGTGGTGGAAGAAAGAAAATGTAAATGTACTACACCATTTTTACGTACAAACAGAGCAATAACAGCAAACACATAAGTAATCGGAAGAAGGTAAAACGTCATGATACGTACCCCGGTCAACAGTACTGTACAATAAGGCACACAAACATGACGAAAACTAACGTAGCTTACAACACGTCTCGAACCACACAAATAACTGCAGACCACTTACTGGTACGTAGCGTGCTGTGAGTGGGACATCATAATACGCTCGTGACACATTTGACGGAGCGCCAGTGCAACGACTGTGCAAATATCCGCAAATAAGCTTTCCAAAGTCCTTCCTATAAATATATGTTTATCTCAGAAAGTGTGCGTTTCCGGACACATGTTTATCGGACTTATTTTCTTGTTTCGATGAGTATTATCATCTCTCAAAGTATTCGACGCATTTTTAACACCTTTTACATACACCAGGTGACCCATGCACGCTTTAAAGAAGCTTTAACTGGTCCTATGGCTCGTCAGTAGAAAACTGCTTGCTGTAGTAGGGGTGCCATGTTTGATTCCTGGGCTCGAGAAAGGTGTCTGTGTAGTGGAATGATTGTCCCTGACCAAAACAATACGCACAAGGGAAAAAGTATATGAATTATCTGTTTCAAGGCATATCAACACATGATAACTACTTTATTAATAACACGTAATGCACAAATTTGTGGTTCATAATTGGTAGCATTACATAAATGCTATCACATCTTTTATTGCAATAAAGAACAACGAATATAATGAATACGATAAAAAGTTAATGATGTTCCTTTAAACATACGTTACAGGCTGACAGATCTTGATAACTGCATTATTCATAATACAAATGTTCAAATGCGTGTCTACCTTTTTGGATGCATTGATGTAAGCACCTTTCGGTATTAGCACGGACACACCTTAACATTTCTGCCGATACTCCGATACTGAAGCGCAAACATGACTTATTCGTTCTTTTAATACTTGTGGATTTTCCGGTTTCATTTCGTAAACCCTCGCTTTGATGTAACAGCGTGTGAAATAATCCAAGGACGTTAAATCAGGCGATCTCATTGGCCCTCGAATGCAACCACGACGACCTATCGACCGTTTGGCGTACACATTGTTGAGATAATCCCTAACCCCTCAACGATAATGGGGTGGTGCATTATCGTGCTGAAACCAGTGCCTCACAGCTAACTGAAGTGGGATGTCTTCTAGGAGATGCCCAACATTCAGCTCATTCTGTAGGAATTGCAAATAAAGCCGACCAGTTAGTCTGGGAGACAAATAAACTAGTCCAATGGTGTGATACCCCGAATGCCGCACCATACGTTAACAATCCATTGCGCTTGCATGTGATGTGGTCGTAACCAGTGAGGATATGCAAGAGCACAGTAATGTTGATTGTGTCTATTGACTGTAGCGTCATTGACGAAATAGTATTCATCTCCTCATAAAATTTGCCTGATGAGATCCGGATTTACAGATACTTCATTCACGAGACGTCTTAACAACGATACCCGATTTTACTGGAATGCCATTTTCATTCCTCCAGCATCCTTTGTACCGAAGACCTCGATATCTCCAGGTATGCTGCAGCTCTTCTTTGTCCTAATTACGACGAGATATAGGTATTAGTGGGAGAGATATAATGACGTTCATAATATTAATAATAATGACCATAATAATATTATTATTATAGATACAAATAATAATGCAATTTAAATGCGATAGCACGACAGCACTTTCGTTTATACATTGTATGCGTTATTTTCATTTAAACTATCCTTACTGTGCTTGAGATGTGCTCCAAAATACTCAGTAACTTTCCAGGAAATATCTGGTACGTTGCAGACTGGTCTTTCCTCGACACTGTGTACCTGGAAAGTTCCCACGGTTCTTAGACGCATCTCTGTGCGTGCAAAAACACACGCAGAATGTAGACGTCGCGTTGGAAAACGTTGTGAATACAGCCTTTGCGCCTCAACTGCAGTGCGTTGCGTCTCCCCATGGAGTAGTGCCATATCGGTGTAGTCTTTGCTGGAGTACTCTGCAGTTGTTACCTGTTTGGCTGTAAGACCTGAGTCGAACTACAAACAGACGGCCATCCAAGCTCATCATAGTGGAATCAGGAGGAAAATGAGCGCAGATGGTGGCGCAGCTCAGTGGGGGTTTGCTTATACGTGCTCTTCCCCTTTGGACAGCAGTGACAAGAGAACCCTTCTTGCACTGATGTATGTGGGAAACATAAAACTACAGAAGATGGCTTGCGTGGGTCACCTGGTATATATATATATATATATATATATATATATATATATATATATATATATATATATATGTGTGTGTGTGTGTGTGTGTGTGTGATTGCATAATGTGTATGTGAACTAGCTTCTTCTTTGCTTACCATAAGTTTTAGTACGAGGGCAGTTCAATAAGTAATGCAACACTTTTTTTTTCTCGGCCAATTTTGGTTGAAAAAACCGGAAATTTCTTGTGGAATATTTTCAAACATTCCCGCTTCGTCTCGTATAGTTTCATTGACTTCCGACAGGTGGCAGCGCTGTACGGAGCTGTTAAAATGGCGTCTGTAACGGATGTGCGTTGCAAACAACGGGCAGTGATCGAGTTTCTTTTGGCGGAAAACCAGGGCATCTCAGATATTCATAGGCGCTTGCAGAATGTCTACGGTGATCTGGCAGTGGACAGAAGCACGGTGAGTCGTTGGGCAAAGCGTGTGTCATCATCGCCGCAAGGTCGAGCAAGACAGTCTGATCTCCCGCGTGCGGGCCGGCCGTGCACAGCTGTGACTCCTGCAATGGCGGAGCGTGCGAACACACTCGTTCGAGATGATCGACGGATCACCATCAAACAACTCAGTGCTCAACTTGACATCTCTGTTGGTAGTACTGTCACAATTGTTCACTAGTTGGGATATTCAAAGGTTTGTTCCCGCTGGGTCCCTCGTTGTCTAACCGAACACCATAAAGAGCAAAGGAGAACCATCTGTGTGGAATTTCTTGCTCGTCATGTGGCTGAGGATGACAATTTCTTGTCAAAGATTGTTACAGGCGATGAAACATGGGTTCATCACTTCGAACCTGAAACAAAACGGCAATCAATGGAGTGGCGCCACACCCACTCCCCTACCAAGAAAAAGTTTAAAGCCATACCCTCAGCCAGTAAAGTCATGGTTACAGTCTTCTGGGACGCTGAAGGGGTTGTTCTGTTCGATGTCCTTCCCCATGGTCAAACGATTAACTCTGAAGTGTATTGTGCTACTCTTCAGAAATTGAAGAAACGACTTCAGCGTGTTCGTAGGCACAAAAATCTGAACGAACTTCTCCTTCTTCATGACAACGCAAGACCTCACACAAGTCTTCGCACCCGAGAGGTGCTCACAAAACTTCAGTGGACTGTTCTTCCTCATGCACCCTACAGCCCCGATCTCGCACCGTCGGATTTCCATATGTTTGGCCCAATGAAGGACGCAATCCGTGGGAGGCGCTACGCAGATGATGAAGAAGTTATTGATGCAGTACGACGTTGGCTCCGACATCGACCAGTGGAATTGTACCGTGCAGGCATACAGGCCCTCATTTCAAGGTGGCGTAAGGCCGTAGCATTGAATGGAGATTACGTTGAAAAATAGTGTTGTGTAGCTAAAAGATTGGGGAATAATCTGGTGTATTTCAATGCTGAACAAAACAACCCCTGTTTCAGAAAAAAAATGTGTTGCATTACTTATTGAACTGCCCTCGTATATATTGCATAGTACCTGTCTTTCTCTAGAGCTTACCCCTATTTTTCCCAGAACTTCGAACATCTTGCACCATTTGACATTGTCGAACGCTTATTTCAGGTCGACAAATCCTATGAATGTGTCTTGATTTTTCTGTTATCAACTGCAACGTCAGAACTATCTCTTTGTCAAATTACCTTTCCTAAAGCCAAAATGACCGTCATCTAACACATTCTCAATTTTCTTTTCCATCCTTATGTGTATTATAGTTGTCAGCAACTTGGATGCATGAGCTGTCAAGCTGATTGTGCTATAATTATCGCTCTTGTCAGCTCTTGCAGTCTTCGGATGTTTTTGCGAGAGTCAGATAGTATATCGCCAGGTTCATACATTCTACACAGCAACTTTAATAGTCGTTTCATTGCCTCTTCCCGCAATGATTTTAGAAATTCTGTTAGAATTTTGTCCATCCAGTCTGCCTTATTCAATCTTAAATCTTCCAAAGCTCTTTTAAATTCTGATTCTAGCACTGGACCTCTTATCTCTTCTCTATCGACTCCTCTTTTTGTTTTATCATGTCATCAGACAAGTTCTCCCCTTCACTGATGCCTTCAATGTACTATTTCCACCTATCTGCTCTCTCCTTTGCATTTAACACTGGATTTCCATTTGCACTCTTCATGTTACCACCCTCAATTTTAATCTCACCGAAGGCTGTTTTCATTTTCTATATGCTGAGTCAGTCCTTCGGATAATCATTTCTTATTCAGTTTCTTCACATTTTTCATCCTGGCATTTTACCTTAGCTTCCCTGCTCTTTCTATTTATTTAATTCCTAAAAGGTCTGTGTTTCTGTATTCCTGAATTTTCCTGAACATGTTTATACTTCGTTCTTCCATTGATCAGCTGAAGTATTTCTGCTGTTACCCATGGTTCCTCCGCAGTTACCTTCTTTGTATCTATGTTTTTCTGTCTAACTTCTGTGACTGCCCATTTTAGAGATATCCATTCCTCTTCAACTGAAATATCCACTCAGCTACTTCTTATCGCTGTATCTGTAGCCTCGGAGAACTGCAAGCAGTATCTCTTCTTTCCTTAGTAATTCCGTATCCCATTTCTTTGTTCATAGGTTATTCCTGCCAAGTCTCTTAAACTTCAATCTACTCTTCATCACCACTAAATTGTGATCTGAGCCTATATCTGCTCCTGTGTACGCCTTACAATTCAGTTTCTGATTTCGAAATCTCTGCCTGAGCGAGAGGTAAGTTAACTGAAATCTTCCCGTATCTCCCCGCCCTTTCCAAGTATACCTCCTCCTCAAGTGATTCTTCAGCTGAGTAGTCGCTATTACTAGCTGATATTTATTGCAGAGCTCAGTTAGTCTTTCTTCTCTCTCATTTCAAGTACCAAGCCCATATTCGACCGCAACACTTTCTTCTACTCCTTCCCCTATAACTGCATTCCAATCCCCCACGACTATTAGATTGTCATCTACCTTTACGTGCCTAGTTACCTGTTCAGTATCGTTCAGTACTTTTTCTGTCTCTTTATCTATGGGTTTGACGTCGGCATACATACCTAAACTATTGTTGTCGGTGTTGGTTTGTTGTCGATTCTGATGAGAACAACCCTGTCACTGAAATGTTCACTTCCTATTCGTAACAAATGCTAATCCCGTTGTACCATTTTCTGTTGCTGTTGATATTACCCTACATTCACCTGACCGGAAACCATTGTCTTCTTTCCATTTTACTTCACAGACTCCCACTACATCTAGACAGAGACTTACCAATCCATTTTCAGATTCTCTACCTTCTCTACCAAATTTGAACTTATGACATTCTACTCCCCGACGCATAGAACGTTATCCTTTCGTTGTTTATTCAATCTCTTTTTCATGGTAACCCCTCCCTTGGCAGTCCTCTGCCGGAGATCCGAATGGGGGACTAGTTCGAAATCTTGACCAATGGAGAGATCATCATGACACTTTTCCAGTTACAGGGCACTTACCCCGTGGATACTCGTTATGTGTCTTTAATTCTGTAGTTTCCATTATCTTCTCCATCCTCATGTCGTTGAACATTGTTGATTCTACCGCCTTTATGGGCACTTTCCCATCCTGAGGGCAAGAGTAACCTTAATCTCTGTCCGTTCCCCTGCACTCTTTGACAAGGCCGTTAGTTATTGAAAATGTAAACGATGAGTGGGGGGGGGGGGGGGGGGAATCGAACCCGGGACCGAGGTCTTTTAATTACTAATCCAAGACGCTTCTCCTACACCACATGTCACAACCAAGTAATATTAGAAACTGCAAATGCATTTCCAAGAAAGGACTGTAGTGACAATGTCCACAAGAATTCTTCAAATAACGTTCCAAGAAGGGATTGTAGTTAAAACGTCCACTCAGTCATGTAAGTCGAGAATTCTTATTCGTTGACATCAATCGAAATTCTCTTTTATGTCACATATAATGAAATATTTATATTCGTATGTTCTCTTTCCAGGTTCAAGTAGCAATAGACTTATTCTTGAACTGTGGGTCAACATGGGGAAAAAGTAGTTTTCGCGAAACGACAGGATATGATTAAGCCTGCCTGGAAAATTACAACCAACTGCCTGCGTATGCATACAAGAGGGTACTGGCCCCTTTGAAGCGAGGATTCAGAAGACTTATTTGGTGAAGTCCTGTGTGCAGGATAACAAATTTCTTCTGCTAACGACTTCTGCATAGGGTAAACAAGACCACAAGTAGACGACGAGATGTTTCAAGATGAAGACATATTGCCACCATGCAATATTAATGTGATCCCCCAAGTGCTCTCCGCTAGTGCAACCATGCGATGTCTATTTTTAGGAGTTGTTTAAGAAGCTGCAAAACTTCTCTAATTTCATCGAGAGAGAAAAAGAAATCACGTCCCAAGAACACTGCATCAAAATGCACTTCACTGTACATCACCAACTATCCTCATCAATATTTGAAGAAATTATACCTTCGCGTCGTTTGCTGTCAAGCTCTGGGGTGAGGGAGAACCATTTGTGTATGTAAACCAAGTTTGCTTTTCCATATAAACTTTAAAACAACCATGTAATTGTAAAAATGCGGCGTTTACATCATGTGCAAAACGCAGAGAAAACTGCTGCTTCCCCTGTCTTTACGATGGATAGCTTCCCAGCAGGTATAAATCATCAGCTGTATAATATTAAAAATATCTCATTTTATATACGAACTTCTCGTCTACGCCTTAAAATCCCTACCTGGAGGTTTACCTACAATCTCAAATTTTCCCTTGTCTTCCCTTTTCATGCCTTATGTGAAAATATTAATAAATACGCAACGTTGAGCAATGTAACTAACGTAAAAATTGAAAATAAAAAATAAAATAATAAAGCTTCCATAAAAGGACCCACCCCCACGACTCTTGGACTGCTGTTCTGTACATTCTCCGCTGTGTGAGCCACTTCCTACAATCTACGCTAATATGAAGGGCTCATTCTGTACCAAACCCGCGCCAAAAATGCAACTTTTTCTAAATATTTGGCCATCGGGAGATCCCACTTCTGTGACTTTTTTTTCTGGACAAGCACGCCATATACCACAAATCTGGATGAAATCGGTGGTGACGAGTAGACGCTGTCCTCTAATAAGAAGAATTATGGCAATTGAGTCTTTTAGCCACCCCTGTATTGTTACGTACTTCACCTACTTGAGCCATTATTAGCTGTTATTGAACATTCTCTCAAAGCCCCAAAAGTAAAAATGCAGTGTGGATTACGGAACAGATATGCACGCCAGCCATCCCTTGGAATTTGTTAGGTAGAGGCTTGAATGTGGCAGATGAAGATCACGCCCCTCTGACGTCACACACCAAGATGTCTGAAGCCACGCTCCTCTCACTTATCACTTAGGTGAAGTGGACTTTGTCATGCAGCTATTGTTTCATATAATGAATAATAGAACTTTTTTTCTTGAAAGGCGGCAGTTGGTCCTGTGCGTTGCTACGTGAGACACTCCGCTAGTTCCTCTCCCTGTCGACGCCGCATGATCACTGACACAAGCAAGGTTTGCTCTCTTTCCTAAACTCACAATGTGAATTGCTTGTTTCACTAATGCACAAGGTAATTATAAAATAAATTTTAGACTAGTGATACTACTCAAAGGCATCATCATTTTGCTGTACCATTACTTTCCGAAGTTTTTTAAATATCAATCAGTTAAAATAAGTTTCACTTTCTTTTTTTTCTTTAAATGGAGCTATATCTTTCTACTGCTGTTCGAGAGGCTTTCTAAATAAGAGTGTAATGGTATGGCAGCAGTTATGTTTTACTTATTGGCATCTTTGCCAAATAAAGCTTCTGTAATCACAGTTCTCTTCATAACACATCTCTGTGTTCTATGAAAAATACATTGTTCAATACGTCAGAATATCTAAGACAATAACACTGTAGTAAAGCGCTCGTCCCTTTACTTATCCAGTTGGCATTTAGCATCAGTCCTTGAGAAAAGACTTCTCCACACTTCTCCATCTATTACTGCATTCAGCTATGCGTACCCACCCTGTTCCTGCACGTTCTCCAACATCATGTGGCCAACCTCCACTATGTAATCGCCTTGTGCTCGTTTTATTTCTTGGAATCTAGCAAAAATCTTCCGCAGGGCAAAGGATGCGTCTAAGTCAAAAACATTGTCAGTGTTTACTAAGAAAAATTTCGTCTGATTACACATTTATTAAAAAAGTCATCCTCTAAAGGTTATTTTATTTATAGCTCATGTGTTGTCAGTCCCTTTGCAAGTGTTTGTAGGCATTCCAGTCAATAAGGGAGGCCGAAACTCCCGTGACCAGTTGAAAAATTACTTTTTTATCTAGTACACGGAAATCAATTAGCACTTTGTGTTGACTGCCCGATTCGGGAATAGCTACTGGCGGACACTTCAAGAAAGGCGTTACGCAATACGGAGAGGTTTATTATCGAAATTACGAGAGAGCACATTCCGGGAAGAGATGGCCAACATATTACTACCGCCCACATATATCTCGCGTAATGATCACAACGAAAAGATCCGAGAAATTAGAGCAAATACGGAGACTTACAAGCAGTCGTTCTTCCCACGCACAATTCGTGAATGGAACAGGGAAGAGGGGATCAGATAGTGGTACAATAAGTACCCTCCGCCACACACCGTAAGGTGGCTCGCGGAGTATAGATGTAGATGTAGATGTAGCTACTGTCTGTAATTTATTCACTAGCACTCCGTCAGAGGGCAGCTTTCTCATCCGAGAAACACGAGAGGTACAAACACTGCCAATGAGTTCTCGTTTTCGATAATAGAAACGAACATTATATCGTACAGAACACTGAAGGCGTGGCTACTGACGAAAACTCTGTGGTCATGAATGTATCGAAACTCGGAAATCACGCGACAGTGAACTGTGATTAGAGTTGCTGGATGAAAATCCTGCATCTAAACCACGATTTGAGAATGTTGCTTGTCTCTTTCGCACCACGGTGCGCAAGTCCGTGAACTTGGTTGTTTGCAAGAATTATCCTTCGCTGCACTCCGCTTCCTTGTCGGTTGTGCCTGTTGATTGTCCCTCTTAGGCGTGCACAAGGCGGAAACATTCGAGTATGTTTGCTAATGCTGTTCAGTTTCTTGGTGAATGCTAAGCTTTCTACACTTGTAAGCACTTCTTCCAAGAAAGGATCTGGCGACTTTAACGTCTGACTGCGAACTTCTTAGCCTGGAGAGTAACGAGTAACTTAGTCCTTAATTACAGAATCTGCATGTGATGGTTTACTGTGTTCATTAGTATACATAATTACTCTGATGACTCAAGGCTTTAAATCAGCTACACAGACACAGTATTATTCAGTCTCAACTTTTCAAATTTGATGGAATTCTCGCCTGAACAACATCGTACTCGACTTGCGTGTGTAATATTTTGCGGTCAATTTGCGAATCTTCGTAAACGACAAACTATCAACATCTACAGGGGGACCTAATTTCCTGAGATGGTACACAGCTTCCTGAGACGACCAAGATAGGAAAAAGGATTTCTACAGATACGGATCGTTTACTTGGAAAGCCGTGAAATGATTACGTAGTCGCCGCAGGTACATTTCCCAGTCGTCAGCTCCATCTTGGAGTTACAGGAATAGTGGCGGCGATAGCTGCTGTTACGGCTTCAACCTGCTGTTACTGCACGGCTGTCTACCGTTGATACCATGTCTCTTGAGCCGCTATCTGCTGTTGCTGGGCTCTCAACAATTCTGCAACTACAAAAAAATGGTTCAAATGGCTCTGAGCACTATGGGACTCAACTGCTGTGGTCATAAGTCCCCTAGAACTTAGAACTACTTAAACCTAACTAACCTAAGGACAGCACACAACACCCTGCCATCACGAGGCAGAGAAAATCCCTGACCCCGCCGGGAATCGAACCCGGGAACCCGGGCGTGGGAAGCGAGAACGCTACCGCACGACCACGAGATGCGGGCTGCAACTACAACGTCCATCTTGTAGCACTGCGCGTTCGTACAGCCTCGTCGCCATCGTTGAGTCAAGGCTAAGCCCAATACACTAGTTATACAGAATACAATCGCAGGAAGACTTCAAAAAGTAAGTCATACATTATTATGGCAGCAGAAGAAATTCTTATGGAAAGCTGCACTGCACTTCAAAGTTACATAGTTGCATTACAGTATTTTTCAACATCACCAAATCTCTGTAAACAACGGTTGGAACGTTCTACCAATCGCACAGTTCCTCGACGATATAAATCCGCTTCTTCATCACGGAGCCATTCGAGAACAGTTGTATGAATGTCCTCATCGTCGGAAACTCTGCAATTGTCACTCATTAGTTCTTCCATTACTTGGACATTGTCGTCTGTGGACAATATTGAAGGCCTTCCTTCCCGATCAGCACAATCGACGTCTGTGCGGACTTCTCAGTTGTTGGCACCATTTCACCACGGCTGGACACGACATTGTATTTGGTCCATATAACGCCAGAATCTCACGGTGAATCTGTTTGCAATATAGACGTTCTGCCCACAAGAATCGCGTATTTCAACTCTGGGTAACTTTTATAGCTGCCGCGCCGATTTTCTCCCCCACTATGATGCGCTTGTTACCCGTAACGCAGCAGCACTGTGTCTGCAGGAAATACATGACGTGTATGCCCGTTCTCATGTTGACCAGTCGTCTTAGTGTATCACTGCGAGTATAGCTTACTTTCAGAAATACCCTAGTAGAATAGTCGAAACCAAGTCCAGGCGTAATGGATTATGAGCTGTAGGTGAGAATCCGGCCGGCACTGTAAACCCCTGAAAGTCCATTTGGGTCCCAGTGGTCGCAGTAGAAGTAACAACTCGCAAGTGGTCCTCTACATGAATACATGCGACGGGTCTGGACTGCGTTATGCGTAATTCTCCGGCTGCTTTTGGATTTCGCAACTTGGATATGTGTTTTTTCCTTTTCTTGTGCGTCAGCTACTTCTGTCATCTAATGTATCTGACCTGGCATGAGTGAGCAGCTGCTGCCTGTGCACCAAGCTGTTTTGGCCACGTTATATGAACGCTACGCTGAACTTTCCGGCCCAGCGTCATGTTGTGCGACCGTAGCCGCTCTGAAACATTCCCCTAGGCGTGTGTTGGCTGGCTGGTTGATTTGTTGGAGGGGAAGACACAGCAAGGTCATCGGTTCCATCGGATTAGGGAAGGGTGGGGAAGGAAGTTGGCCGTGCCCTTTCACAGGAACCATCGCGGCATTTGCCTGAA
This sequence comes from Schistocerca americana, assembly GCF_021461395.2. NCBI lineage: Eukaryota > Metazoa > Arthropoda > Insecta > Orthoptera > Acrididae > Schistocerca > Schistocerca americana. Next base: position 423,386,248 of record NC_060130.1, on the reverse strand, counting down.
GCGATCCTTAGGCGTGGGACTTCAGCCATTTCATGCATCTGAACTGCCGGTAATGTCTTCGGTTGGTGCAGAGCCAACCACAGTGCGTGCTTGTGCAGTCTTTGTAGCGTTTGTGTGTGCGTTTCGACTGCTTGACCACACATAGCGGCAGTACATTCCAGGACAGGGTGGAACAGCGCCTTGTGTAATGTGATAGCAAGCAGCGGCGGTAAGATGGAAGATGGATTCAGCAGTGGATACAATTTGCTGAGTCGTCCGATGGCTTTGTTCCTGACGTCTCGGATGTGCTGGCGCCACGTTAAACGATGATTTTCCATACCCTGATATATGGACCCGTATCACTGCGTGGAACAAGGTTGCCTCTGATGGGTGACAGGTTTGTGAGAGTATTGCGGCGAGTAACTACCAAGGGGTGCGTTGTGGTAGCTTTGAATTTAAGGTACCGCTTTGTAGAGGCGAGCTACGGTCGCTTTGGAAAGTGTTGACATTAGTTCTGCCGGTGAAAACTGCTGCATCATCAGCGTGAGAGTGAGCGGTACGCTGTCGGTCCTAAGGGCGGTAGCAATATGGAGTGGCTACAGGAGTGGTCCAAGGGCCGAGCACTGTTGCACGCCGGTATTGATACGACAAACTGTGGATATTCCAGCTTCATCCTACACGTGGAAAGCCCTGTCCTCGAAATAGGTGCAGAGAAGGCGGATATGTGATACCGGCACCTTATGCTCAAGTAACTTGAACAAGAGGCAGTCATGGCACACACTATCAAACGCCCTGTAAAAGTCGAGGAGGACTTCCCGGAAGTACTCGCCACGCTCCTGAGCATCGAAGGTCTCTTTTACTAATTGCAGGAATTGATATTCTGTTACATGACCTTTTCTAAACCCGAACTGCTCATCGGGTAGTATTTTCTCGTAAGTGACGTAACTCTGTAGCCCCTTGAGATACACGCTCTCCGAGCTCTTGAATAAGGTTGTTATAAGCTTATAGGTCTACTATTCTGCGCAGGTCCTACATCTTCGACAGTCTTCTGTACGGACACTATCGTTCATGTTTCCACACCTTGGGATAATCACCGGTCTGGAAAATCTCGTTGAATATTCTGATCAGTTGTGAAGGAGCAGCTGGTGGAATCTGCTCCAATAGTACATCATTGACGTCGTCGGGGCTTCAGATTACGCGGTGTTGAAGCTGTGGAGTACAGACATGACCTCTTCAGCTGATGATTCTTCTATCTCGTCCTCTTCATGTCTCCCCGCAACGTATTGTGAGAGCCACTCAGCCAGCAACGCGACATCCGCTGCATCTACTGGATCGTCTAAAACTGTGAAATTTGCAGCAAGCGCATTAACAAAAGTGTTTGCTTTGTCATTTGGGTCACTGATGATCCTATCGCCGTCCTGAAACAGAGGCATCCACTTAGTGCGTCAGAAGAAGTGATTGGTTGTACTCCCAGATACAGGGCGATTCAACAGCCCCTGTCGCTATCTTTTTACGCAACACGCAATGTTTTGCCGGCCTTCATAAGCCCGCGAGAGATTTTCGTATCCTCTCGCTAGTTACGCGGAAACTATTACTTCCACAGAAAAAATGAGCAGAGCCTTTATGTAGGAAATTTAATGTATTTAAGTTTTGTAGCGGGACACGTTTTCAGTAGAGATCACGGTTTTAGAGTTATTCAAAGAAAACGTACAAAAGAGACCTTCAAACGCATCTCCACCACACACTTATATCTCACTAGTGCAGATATCTAGTATGTTGCTCATGGTACTCCCCGCAACCACTCTAAAAAAAAATTTCCGACTACACGAACTATTCCCGATATGCCACCTGTTTTGGTCTCTGTTGTTTGGGCTAATCCGTTACCAGCATAGTCGGCTACTTCGTTCACATTATTAATTTCAACGTGCCCGTGAGAGTAATGAAAAGAGAACGACTTTTGTAAACGTTAAGCTAAAATTAATTACGTCGACAATCCGACCCAGACTTAACCCTTAAAAGCACAGTAGTTTCGTAGTCAAAACGCCCTACAATACAAATATGTAATTTTTCATTTTATACTGTTAAAGTTCTCGATATACGTAAAATTTACACAAACGTCAATGTTACAGTTTTTAAGTGCTCGACTAAGCTAACGGCCTAATGAAGCCAGCCAGTGAAGACAAATAAAGGTCGAATGTGAGAAATTATTCATGCAGTCGCAAATATTTATACAGTGGTAGGTGGGAGACCCATGAACAACATACTAGAAATTCTGAATGGTGGGGACTGAGTGTGGGTGCGTTTTAGGGTCAGTTTTGTAAGTTTTTCTTGAATAACTTCAAAATTACGACGTGTAGCGAAAACGTATCCCTGTACAAACTTTAACTATACTAAATTTCCTACACAAAGGTCCAGTTCATTTTTTCTGTAGGACTAATAGTTTTCCCGTAGCGAGCGAGAGAATGTGAAAATCTCGCTGGTGGGTTTTGGAGGCCAGCTATAACATTGCGGTTTGCATAAATCGACAAAGTTACACGCAACTGAATCACCCTGTATAATCATCATGAAGCTGGAGAGTAGGGATCACACTTGTATTTGCGTATTCTCGAGTTCGATATGCTGATATCCCCACCTTGACATTTCGGCGGAGGCGACTGGGCAATCGTTTAGTGCTGCTATCCTTGGAAGCTGCCACTCTGGATGTATTCTGCTATTATCAGTTATTGATACAAGAATATCAAGTGATAGACGTCGTGAATTATTCCTCGAGAGCGCAGTGTAGGTGATGTTGCTAGCGGCGGTTGCCACATAGGATACAACAGGACTTACTTTGGCCTTCTTTTGTTGGACCTCAGTAATTTGTTAACGTTCGCAAGCTATAGCGCGCTACCATACGGTGCAGCCGCAAAAGTTAGCAACATGTCCTTCCTCGTCGCAGAGTGCGCATGTCGACGTCGAACCACATGGGAGAGAGCAGCCACGCCTAGTGCGGTTGCCAGCACACTTCACACTCTTGTCTGTCATGCAACAGTGCCCTGCAGCGTCATTGACGCTCTGGCGCCGGTAGCATTGCACTGGGTTTCTTTCAGCTCTTAGGTTTTCTGCTCGCACCGTGAGACTGGCGAGGGGTATCAGCTGCAAAAGCTCTCTGTTTTATGGATTGTTAGTTGCAATAACCAGGAGTGGTGGTATATCCCTTGTTGTATTCGGTGATTATAGATTTACGACAGTCCCTACAGAGAAGTCGAGTGCTTTAAGTTCTTCCTTTAAGTGATCGGGGCTCGATATTGAAGGGCAGATCGCGGAGTACAAGTCGTCGCCTGCCGAGTGGCCGAGCGGTTCTAGGCGCTACAGTCTGGAGCCGCGCGACCGCTGCGGTCGCAGTTTCGAATCCTGCCTCGGGCATGGATGTGTGTGATGTCCTTAGGTTAGTTAGGTTTAAGTAGTTCTAAGTTCTAGGGGACTGATGACCTCAGAAGTTAAGTCCCATAGTGCTCAGAACCATTTTACAACTCGTCCGAAATCTTCAGCAGTATGCAGTCATATCTCGTAGAGGTCTCTGAGAACTATATTCACATTGAAAACAGTGGTGTCCTGTTAAGTAGAAGCTAATAAATCTGTCTGTAGTTCTCTTTAAACTGAACTACTAATGATGGAATTGTTTCGTAAGTTGGCGGTAATAGCTGGAGCTCTTCTCTCGTTTTCTCACTGCAGTTTCAATTTTTGGGAGCCCTGACGCGTTGCTCATCTTCCGAATCCGGGAGCTGTGCTGTCAGGTGGCCGAGTCTAAGTCGTCATCCATTGCAGTGTTTAGTTTTCAGGGCTTGGTTCGTCGTAGTTGCAGCGGCCTATTACACAGCCTCTGCAGGCCTCCGCACTGATAACTCGAATTAATCGTCCTTCTCTAGGCGTGTTGGCATATTTCTTATGAACCGCAAAAAGCTGACTGCGTCACGTGATCCCATGTGATGCCGGGAGGTATGCTCGTGACTTGTAGCACCACACGTGTTGAAAACACTGTGATTTACGCGCTACTGGTAGTGGGACCGACCGCACGTATCTATTTACGAATAGCGGGACAGAGTTAAAAATGCCATAATATCTAAGAGACAGACCAGATACACGATTCCAGATTGTGGGTTAACGGTATTGTGGTAACGTGAATGGTAATTGTCCTTTATTCTGCTGCACCCCAATTTGTTGTCCCAATGGAAAGCTTAAATAAATAACCACAGCTAACCGCAAGGTATTACCTAAATGTAGTGATTGTGACACCTTCAAAGCTATAACAACACTATATTTTCTTAAATATCGGCCACCTTCACGAACATTATCTTTCCAGACCTGCCTAATTACTACTCAACCTTTGAGGATTAATATTGCTGAGAAACGCACAGGGTTTGGACTAAAATATGGAGAAACAGCGAGAAATGCATGCTTGGATATAAATGTAGATGACAGCAAATCCTGCAGATTGAGCTGGTGTGTTTGACCAAGAACGGCACCTGCGCAATATCCTCGATTCGTTTCAACTGTCTTTCGCGGTCAGAACACTGTTCTGTGTAGTTGTGGGTGCATTATGTCGGAACAAAGTTAATTCGAACGTTGGCAAGTTGTTGCTGCTCGTATGGTGAGTTCTTCTGTAAAAAAGAGAACGGAAGTTTCTGGAGTTTCAAGAGGCACCGTATCGAAAATTTATGTCGCTTACAGGAAAAGCTGGAAAACATCATCCACTAAGCCACATTTCGGAGGAAAGTATGTGGTAAGTGCTTGTGGCAGACGGTCACTGAGGAGGGTTGTGACGAAAAATAAGAGGAAGATAGCTGCAAGGAGACACTGCAGAACTGAATGCCACGCTCACGAACTCTTTAAGCACCAAAACAACAAGAAGGAAGCTCTAAAAGCCGGGAATTGCCGAAAGAGCTGGAATTCCAAAACCACTTGTCAGTGATGGAAATGCCCGTAACAGGAAAATGTAGTGCCGAAGAGGTAAAACCTGGGCGACGAACCAATGATGAAAGTCATTTGATATGTTGAATGATGTTTCAAACTGTTTCCAATTTCCGGCCGAATTTACGTCTGGCGATGCACATTGCTTGCGAAACATGGCGAGGGTTCAGTAATAATTTGGGCAGCCATATAATGTTATTCCATGGGCCCCATGTTACGCTTCAAGACAGATTTACTGCCAAGGATTAGGTGACAATTCTGGGTGATAAGCTCCATCCCATGGACCAATATTGGTTCCCAGAAGGTAATGCTGTGTTCCAAGACGACAAGGCCCTTATTCACACAGTTAACATCGCGTAGGACTGGTTTTGTGAGCACGAGGATGAATTGTTGCATCTCCCCTGGCCCCAAAGTCACTAGATATCTATGATATAGAGTCTTAGTTTTCTACTCTGAAGTCAAGGATGCGAGATCGCTATCCACCTCTATGATCGTTATCTGAATTTGCCATTCTTTGGGAGTTTCCCCTGACAATCATACAGAATTCCGGAACGACTGGAAGCTGCTTTGCTTTGAATGTCAACGGTTTTCCTATACCGAATTAGGCATGGTAATGTGTCGTGTTTAAGGTGTTTCCACATTTTTGTCCACCCCAAGTGCATAACATGTCACAAAAAAATAAAAATTACAGCAGCATTAGTAATTATGACTGTTATGTGAACTCATGAGAAAAATCAAACCGTGTGCTACATAGTTCGTTCAAGGGCTACGTGCAAAAGCATAAAAATAAGTCTGTCTTTTTCTCTTGGCGGATAGTTTTTTGCAACGAAGTTAAATTCCAAGAAATGCCACGATTTTTTAATTGGACCTGTACAATCATACGAAGCTTTCAAGTTGAAAATTATATAGAATTTCTTTAAGGCAAATTTAATAATTTAGGAAACACTCTACACTACTGTACAAAACACGAATATATGTATAATACTATTATTTGAAAACAAACATTTCAAGTAATCCTTGTTTCTGCCGGACTTGGTAACACTAGGACAATCCAGGTCCATGTTTTGTTACGTCTTATCGCTGACAGAAAACGAGACGTGATGGCTCTTCTTCCTTTACTAAACTTTAAATGACCATGTTACAATTGAAAATAATGAAGTCACAGAACTGAGTATTCTTTAGTGAAGAAAAGTAATTAGTCCTATACTAGCAACCAGTCAAAACAGAGAACGATAAGTACTTGATTTATCATTTGTCCGTTATTTATGTTACCCTTTGTAGGAGACGAGCTAAAAGCGACCTGATTGCCGCTCTTGAACCTTTGTTTCACCAAAACAGAAACAATGTAAAAATAAAATGTTGATAGCATGAAAGTCGATCAATTCTTCTGCTGTCTTAGGAAGGTGGTAGTCGTGTCTACTGATAACTATAAGTAACGATTTTTGTGAGATGAACATGGGTTTGGAGGTCATATGAAAATGCATACCTTATGTGTATGGGTGAAAGAAGTAATAGTTTGAATGTAGGAATTAGGAGATAGCAGTATTTCGTTTTGTCATGAAGAGGATAGGTTGGACTCTACATCTGCAATGCTACAGGTGAGAAAGTTCTACTTTGGCATAATGGGTATGACAGTAGTTAAAAGTTTCTGAGGCATTGGTAAAACTGGGAGGGAGCGGAGGTCCATGAAACATCAGTGTAGGTAAGGACAGCGTGAATGATAATCCTGTATGAATGTATCTTTATAATAAGATTTACTTCCTATACTTAGTAGTTTCAGTCTGTTTTGGACTTTCTTTGCATTGTTAATAGGAATGAGGAGGCCCCAAATTAGTGTCCTGTTGAGTGTTAGTCCAAGGTACTAATTATCTCAGCTAAGTGTTGTAAATGGGTTTGAATTGTTAACTAAAAGTCTCAAGGAAGAAAATATGGATGTCTTTTCCGACAAGTATTCTTTGGTATTTTGCAGGGTTAGCGGAGGGATACTACGGATTACGCCGGCAGGTGGAAATGTTGAAGTAAAGAAGAACGGATCATTCGAACGAATGGAAGATGGAATGGGCAGCATATTTAAGAAGTTACATGGAACGACAAGGATGAATTTGGGACGTCAGCTGTGTGTAGGAGATAAAAGAGCAATGAAACAACGTAACCTTATAGAACGCTTGCAGTTGGTTGAGAATGTGGAAGTGGATGATGTTATTGATAGTTACGTAGGATGAACTGTTGGTAAGGTACGGGGCCGTTAGGTAAATTAGGTTCATTAAAAGTATGTAGTAGTAGAGTCTGAACAGAAGGTTGGAATTCCATACATAGACACAGGAACAGGAAGAAGGGGGGTTGACACATTGCAGTGGGGTAGACTATGTGTAGGACTTGAATGTCCGCGAAAAATATGGGGCAGAAGTCCACTAAGTGTTGGAAAGTGGGAGGTTTCGCCTGAGGTGTTTGCGGATACTTTTGAAGAGGGTGGATTCCAGAATACTGACATAAGGCTAATGGGTCGGTAAGAGGAGGTCTCGGTAAGAGGTTTCTTGGGTTTATGGATGATAAGTATTTGTTACATTTTTCACGACTCTGGGTCTCAGGTATAGGTACTGGAAGTTGGAAATAAGATGAACAGTTGCTATGTCAATGCACTTCCGAACATACGGTGTAATGTTGATTGAATTATCAGATGTACTGAATGTATCTCAGAGCTAGGAAACGAAAAGTTTGAGTTTAGCTGGGATATTCCAGTACTTACTTTAGCTTATTGGTAGTATTTTATTCAATTTTTTGTATCCATGCCGGAATCCCCGGCGGTTTTAATCAATTACGAATATATCCCGTAATTGTTGTTAGAGTGTTAGCTTGTCTGATCTCTTCGTTCAGTACTCTTTCTCCGGATTGATCGTAGTTCTTAGTATCTAGATACAGATTCAGCACAAGTGCTCTGCGTCCTTAACATGGTGTAATGTAAGGAAAGGTTAACATTGGCTATGTATTGTGTTTTAGTTCATTCTAATTTAAAAACATATCAATATTTTTGTTACTGCCAATTACTTTATTATTATAACTGTGATATCCTCCCACATTTCCTAGTATCCAACAAGTCAGGAACTGCTTGCTATTAAGGACGAAGTCAACTTCTCCATGGCCGAATGCTGGAGAGATAATTAATTTTAAATCCCGGTGACCTTTTCACATTTACTAGCCCGCAGACTGGGACAAGATCCTTTTATTTCCGTCGCCTGCGATTTCTAGAGCTGTGGAAGACAACGGGGTGAGGTAACCACACATTTCCCCAGAGTTATTCTCGTTCATTTGCCTTGTGTTTCGAGGTATTCATATAAAAATCCGCTTCTGGATACAACATGTCAAAACTACTTCTCTTGCACTTAGTTTTGAATGTTAGATAAAAAATATTGTCCACATGATATATTAAAAAGCTTCCAGATACACGAAGGAACCTACGTCGCTGACTCATACAGTACAGTGTCCACACATTTGTGTTCACTTAAAATGGAGGTTTCGCTGTATTCTGTATGAGCATCCTTACCTAGTCATTGGATACATTGCTTTAGAATACTGCCCTTGACGGTCCCTTATGAAATGTCGATCGCAGTTTTCCAGTATCTTACGGGGACGGTGTCGTATTTTTGTTGAATTCTTCGGAATATCGATTGGTTTACACTGAATGGGAACAATATTGTGGGGCGGGAGGTGGAGTAATTGTTAATTTTCCTATTATTTATTTAATGCTGTTGTTTGCCGTACTCAACACTGGCTCTCTAACTACAATATTGGCAACCAGAAAGTGATTAGCAAAATGTGAAGCCTGTAATTAGAATTCCCAGTGCCCACTTCATCTGAGAAACACATTTATAGCTACAGCTTATAGCTCTGAGGAATTAGGAGACTGTCTGGGATTCATAATCAAAAACCATTCTCTCTAAAATGTTCACTATATTCTGAAAGTCACAGACCAAAAAGAATCCACACAATCCAACTACCAGAGCAGTTCAGAGTCTAATGCGCTGATGCAACTATAACTGTTCAAATTAAATGCTTAAGTGAATGCTCGCCATAATTTGATGATAATGTTCATCAAATGCCACGCTAATAATGATAGAATGTCTGTCCTGCGGCGGCACGTGAAAGTACGACATACACAGACTAAAGATAGATCATTAACGTCATCCCAAAATTAACACTTCACTCGAAAACGATTTCATGGTTACGCGCATCCGGAGTAACTTATTACTGCATCCGAGACTGTTTATATCAACGATACCGACGAGACGCGACTACCGGCACAGGTGGTGCGCTAATCAGCGTCTGGAGAGAACTGGGGGCCTTCCTCTTCTCACGCAGCGTTCTTACATATAAAACCACGGTGCGGACGGCTAAGGGAACGCCTGATCAAATCTGCTCTCCCGACTAGCCGCTGGGCTAGTAATGCACCACTTTAAGTTATCGAATAAATCATTGCTTTCTTTGCTGATGGCCGATGAACCTCTCAATTTATATGTGCAATCAGCACACAGGTAAGTAATCATAATAAAAGTCTGACGTGGCTAAGTCAAATATTTTGGGCGAGAGAATTAATTTAATTACACTACACGCAGTAGACGAGCTATGAACTTGCCCTCTGGAGGTACGCTATCGCTATAGTTTTATAGTTATTCAGTTGAAACTTCTCACATCTTTATGATTATAGCGGATCTCCCCTCTACTTAAATTTAAACATCCTAGCTTTATTTATTCGCCTACTTAATCTATCTTGCTTCCTTAATTTCTAAGACAAAAACCAGAAAATCATGAATTTCAACTAAAATTTTAATTTGTGAGATCCAGAATACTGTTTCTACTAAATTATTATGCAAAAGGAATATAAATATAAACTTTTAAGTTTCTAGCTCTTTTCTGTTGCGCCAATGATTTTTACAGAAAAACGTCCAAATTTCGAAAATGGTTAAAGTTATTGAACTAATATTCAACACATATTGATTTAGTATTACTCCTGACATGCTAGAAACGTTTCAGGTTATTTACTTGATTTTTTAAAGTATTGCGCAACATTTATGACGTCAGAGCTACTTACATCGGACTGGCTGGCACACAATGGAAAGACTGATGTGAATTTTATAAGGCGTGAGTAGGCTGCTTCCCTACAATATCTTTCATAAATTTCTACATCTGAAGTTTTTGTGGTCAAGACAAGTTTGATATGCTGTTAGAATATTTAGGAAAAATGAGACAGGAATTGAAGAAATAGTTTCAAGTAAAGAAGAAGAGTTGAAGAAGGAGCTGCAGGACATCGAACAAGGAATAAATAAGATAACTGGATAGAATAAGAAAATTGTCAGTATTTCAGACAAACGGAGGAACTGTTTAATCGGTGCCACAAGCCCATTTGGATTCTGTAAGGGGGGGGGGGGGGGTAACAGGTTTAGATGAGCGGTTAGTCGAGCTGAAACGTAGCTAGACCAGATCCCGACAATAGAGAATAACGTGGACCGTGTGGAACAATGCACCATACAGCAGGAAAGGTCAAGAGAGATTTAAATGCAGTAGTGGAAAAGCTCCGCAAAATTTCGTAAGAAGTTGATTGTAATCCGGCAAGAGCAGTTGAGAGACTAGCTTTTAGTAACTGAGACGCGATCAAACAAGAAATCCATAATGCGAGAGAGGGGTCTGCAAATATGCCACCAGCTCCTATTGCGGGAGCTGAGGAATTAAATTACCTTCTTGAATTTTGGATGAATCAGAAAGCGATAAAGAAATGGCAGCGCAGGAACATTCACGCAGTGTTCAATGAATACAAAGTCTACAAAGTAAAGTTTGCTCACGTATTAGGCTAATGAGACAGTGAGAACGTTAGTAGTGACGGAGCACCACCAACGGAAAATTCAGTGCGCGGAAAGAGATATGTGCGTATGGAAATGAACTGTGATTATCGGTATGCTCCTGATCATCACGTGCCACCAGAAAATTGTTACTTTTCTATAGGCACTCATAAAATTTCACAAGAGGCCGATACTGTCGATAACAAGCATTCTTATCTGCATGAAAGTTCCAAGTGATTTGAGACAAGGGAAATGTGCTACACCCGCAAGTATGTGTACATCAGATTGGTTATTGGTTGCCACCTACTTAGCTTTTCCCTCACATACTGGAATTTGTGTTTGGGTACCTTGAAAGTAGAACCACAACATGAGTGTGGCAAGTGGTACCAGACTGCAAGATATACCAAATTACTGCTCAGGCATGGTGAAAGATCCCAACATCAGAATGAGCAGAAACTTTTAAGGTTCATATTTCAACAGTCCAGCAGAACTTTTCGAAGTAATACTAAAAAACTAATTTTTGGACGAGTCATTCGCTCCCGACGATGTAATTCGCCGCTTTTATATGAAATTGTCAGTAAACTACCGCCTCTGCAGGACGAATTAATAATGACGTACAAGTTTTCATAGGGTTGTTGCAATAGCTAGAACAGACGAGTTCCCGATACCAGTAATACCGAAATGGTAATCGTAACGACATATTTCGTCAGCGAGGCAAAGGCAACTTCCATTCTTACAGTCGGAACCAAGGAAACTGTGGGAAACTTCTCTAGGCATATCAGGCAGAGACGACGCGAACCAGCGAACCAGCGAGGAAAGGGTCACCTGTTGATATTTTAGAAATACGATCACCAGATCCAAGGAAGAATGTGAGCAATGACCACCGTCCGCCATTGAAGTGAATTTGAGCACTACAAAAAGAGTAGTCAATGTAGACCTCAGAGGTGACTTCAGTGCATCGTGTATCACGCATCTAGCGCAGCCTAGCAGTTTTGTCCACTTGGTTTCGATCTTGTTCCTTAATAGCAGTTTGCACTTAACTCTTCGTTAAGAAAGATAACCGAGTTATCACACTTGTTGTACTCACAAATAGTTATGGACAAACCGAAAAGAAAAACAAATGTGAATAGGTTAGCTTTGTTATGTCTGGACAGCTTCTGAAGGTCCTCATGTGCTAATTTTTGTAATCATTTACTTATTGCAACTGATGGGGATTTGTGTTTCCCTCCTTTCAAGAATATATTCTTTAACGATTATTTTCTTGTGTTTAGATTATATTTTTGTACATATGTCGCCCAAGTTACGCCAGCACTAGTAGAGTGATGGGCCTCAACGACAAATGTAGAACAACGTTGTGACAGCGTTATCTTAGAATGACTGCTGAGACACTTGACTGCCCACAAAGTACTTGCAGAGAACTTGATTGGCTCGTTAGAATTCAGACTACGGACAGAAAATCCCATATTTGTGATGAGACAAAGGAATCATAACTGCAGTCAGGACCCACACTCGAGACATTGTCTACTGTGGGTGCTTATGTCCCTGATGAACATCTGCTAGTGTGGTTTTCTATATCAGCAATTTTATGTGACTTATCTTTCCTTGAACATCAGTCAATATTCATTGTAGTTTTTTGTGTGACTGCAACTGCTTAGAGAGTGGAAGGACTCAGGCCAAGAGCTACCGACCAGTTTAACTATTTGATATTGTAAAAGATAGTAGTGATATGAGTGCGCAAGGTTTTTCTCCTCATTTTTTTTAACTGTATAACTTCACAATCTGAATAAGTCAACAATGCATTGGTCCTCTGGTCCTTGTGCAAACAGTCTTCGCTTGTCATCAGGGACCAGTTCGCAACGAGTCTCATTACTGTGTTTTCATACTAGTGGAGGTGAGAATGTTGTATACAGACGCCATTCTCATTTTTGAAATAGTCATGCTATTGTTCTGATATTAAGTATAATAATAATTTCATCATAATATTTCAAAAAAGATATTGCTTTTTATTTTCTCGGACAACACATATGTATGGAGTGATGGTTTGTTTTTCCATATAAATAAGGTTTAGACGTTTCATCGAATGATTCCAATACTTTATTAGTGTTCTCTGAATTGCGTATCTATTCGTGTAATATTTTCTGATTCTGATTACAACATTCTCATTATGGTTCTATGGATATAAAAATAGTTAACATTCCTTGATTAGTTGTATAAAAAGAAAGTTGTTAACTTTTATGTATAATTAGATTCATAGTGATGTTTATTCAACAACTACATAACATTTTGAGTACAACTGTCCTCTGTTGTGTATGTAAACTGTTCCTGCCATTTATATACATTATGAAAGATTTTTATACATTGCATGAGGATGTCCTTGTCTATAAATTCCAATTTTAATGTTGTGGTTTTGATCTGTGTATGATTTATCTTTGGTTCACCTGTGTATTTGTTTGTATCTTGCTCGAATGAATGTTATGCCTGAGGTGGCTTTGCTGTGTTGCATCTGTATTCTGTGCCGCCACAACATGCAGGAGTGGATGGGTAAGTGTTAATGAGGAATGTGAACAATAAAATGTGTGACATGAAAATGTAAATAAATAAACAGGTATGTGGATCACCTCTCTTCCAATCACTTCTCCTTTCACCACTGCGGTATCTAAACAAGATAAGGAAGAGAGTCGGGAATGCCTGTCTATAATTCATAGCCAAACACCCACACTCATTTGCTCTTAAAATCGAAAAGAGTTGGGAATGCCTGTCTATAATTCATAGTCAAACACCCATACCTAATTGCTCTTAGTACGTTTTGGGTGGTGAAACACATCGGCCGAATTTTGTGCAGACTTGTTTCGTAAGACGAGAAATATTAGACCACTGCTTCCATAAACAGAATAAAACAGGAAAAATAATGAGAGAAATGACTGAGACGTGTATCTTGTTGCCACGTGCAATATTGCCACATTCCCTTCTTGCTATTAACAATAGAAGTGCTGGTAGTATCTGACTGACAACCTCCATAATCGTAACGGTTTGCGAAGGACGTAACTACGGTATCTTTGGCCTTGTGAATAGATAGGGAGATCGCTGGCCAGCGAGGTAAAGCTCTGTTAGATTGCAGAAGCTGGCACGAGATTACGTGTTTTATAGTATCCGTTGAGTTTTGGGAGAACGTGCATGTGGGAGAGTGAAGCAAGAAGCACAGTGAGAAAAAGTGGGCACTCTTCTTGCGAACGGTTACAGGAAGACCGACCGGATGAGGTTTTCCTGCTGCGTTGTGACTGACCACTATGGTTCAGGGCCCTTAGAATGTTGTGGCTAGTTTTATGTAATTGATGACAATCTCTTCTGAATTCAACTAGTTTGAAGGGTGGTTTTCATAATTTCTGATCTTTTGTGATATTTAATCCCTTAAATTAGACGATCTCTCCTTGTGATGCTGACCACATGTGGCTACGTCGGACTTTGTTCGGTCTGGTGGTTTCAAACAGATTCTTACAGTGCTTCCACTTCGTTATGTTTGTTTCAGCAATTTTCTTCTAACATTTCCGATAACTTTCATAACTAAGCCAGTGTTTCTTTGTAACTGATTTCACGTGTTACTAGAGAGTGTTTGATGTAGCTCATTCTGTTAAACATATCACCACTGTATTTATTTTTCATTATAAATGATTTTAATAACGTCTCTCAGTCATATAGGCAGTTCGAATTTGAGTCGAACTTCCTGTGTGACTGGTTGCACGTGGTACTGGTGAATGTTTCACATATGCCGTGGTGTTAAAAAAACTCCCACAGAGGTTTTCTTCAATATGAATTGTTTCAATATTGTTCTCTAGCGTTTCCTACAGTTCACGAACGTAATTTTCATAAAGTAAGTGAATCTTTGTTTGTGGCTGATTGCATGTGTTGCCGGACAGGGTTTCACCCTGCCCATGGAGCTGAACAGACCCAGAACGTGATGTGTTTTTCACCTGCACTGATTAAATTCTGATCCATCATTAGTCCTAGGAAATTTCATGTATAATTTTCCAGTAGCTACCAAGGTTTCTTTGTCAGTCAATACAAGTAGTTCTAGGTAGTCTTTCGTATGTGGCGTGGCTTCGGGATACAACTGTTCTACGCCCCTTTTGTTTCTCATTTAGTTTCAATTGTGCTGCGATGTCACATCTGATCGTTTCCGAGTAAAACTGACGTGATTTGACTGGCGTTCCTTTGTGAATCTAGCTACTAGGATGCATTTATGCAGGTTGTTAGCCAAGTTGATCCTTGTAGTGTATGCTTGTTTCTTTTGCACTTTTCCGTTATTCTTGTAGTTAATAAGATAAGTCACCATTTGCCTCTATGGGCTATTAACAAACATATTTATCATAATCAGCAACACAGAGACGGCGGTGATTCAGAATAACCCGCTGTTGATACAGAAGATAGTTATGTACGAACGCTACGTTTATTGGAATAAAGGGAGGGGAGGAGGATCTGCATACCCTGCACGTGACTATTAACCAGCAGTATCACAGTACTAAATGCACTTTAGAGGAGGAGCTCGAAAGGAAAATTAGCTTCTTGGACTTAACAGAAATAAGGACAGAAAATAAGTAGAAATTTTCCATCTATCGTTCACCAACACACTCAGATGCAATAACAAGGGACGACTCAACCACACACCACAACATAAAAGGACATATTCCTTTTCTATGGTAGCTCACCTATGTAAGCTTCCATGAGATGAAACAGAAATTTAACGGGAGTTATGCATCCTCCAACAAGTAGTTGTGACCAATGGTTTTAAGAGGAGCTTAGTTACATAAATCCACAAAATATACAAAAGCGAGAAGGACCCACGCAAGGAAAAGAAAAAAATTATTACATCGAAATATTATGGACGTATTACCGGGAAACTGCCGCACGATTTCACTAAACAGTAAAAAAAAAAAAAAAAAAAAAAAAAGCAACTGCAGATTATTATTTAACGTTTAAACTGAGACACAAAGTGCAAAAAACTAAACGGTATTATGCATCTTGTAAGTATAAATTACAATGTGGAATATGTGATTGTTTTAATGTAGGCGAAACTGGTCGGAATTTTGTATATTGGTACAAGGGACATGTAAGGCCAAACAACAAGGCTACTTTTGAACATCATTTGCGAAGCACAAAACATACAACGAGTGTATTGACAGCACTATGAAAATTTTTCACGTGGCACCTAAAGGAATGAAGTTTGACGTAGCTGAAGCACAGAAACTATATAAACGGAAGATTAAGGAATCGGACAAACTGATAAACGAAAAACCCGGAATTAAATACAATAATATTTTTGCTTGTTTTAAAAATGATTCATGATTCAGAAAGGTAGTTAGCTCATGACATATCAGCAGTTTAAAAACAGTTCGATAATGTCCGATACCTTTGCCAACACAGAATCAGTTCACTTTGTTTTAACATTTAGACCTATGAAAGGCATCTGGACACACAGTAGACAACTGAAAGCGCCTGTTTTTTTTTTATGTACTACTAAGGACACCTATCGTTTCTTGAATGTTTCAAGACAACGTATTAGTCAAGTAATACACCGAAGCGCCAAAGAAACTAGTATAGGCATGCGTGTTCAAATACAGAGATATGTAAACAGGCAGAATACTGCGCTGCGGTCGGCAACGCCTATATAAGACTATAGGTGTTTGGCGTAGTTGTTAGATCGGTTACTGCTGCCACAATGGCAAGTTATCAAGATTTAAGCAAATTTGAATGTAGTGTTATAGTCGCTGCACGAGCAAAGGGACACAGCATCTCTGAGGTAGTGATAAAGTGAGCGTCTTTTCCGTACGACCATTTCACGAGTGTACTGTGAATATCAGAAATACGGTAAAACATCAAATCTCCGACATCACTGCGGCCAGAAAAAGATCCTGCAAGAACGGGACCAAAGACGACTGAAGAGAATCGGTCAACGTGACAGAAGTGGAACCCTTCCGCAAATTGCTGCAGATTTCAATGTTGGGCCATCAACAAGTGTCAGCGTGCCAACCATTCAATGAAACATCATCGATACGGGCTTTCGGAGCCGAAGGCCCACTCGTGTACCCTTGATGACTGCACGACACAAAGGTTTACGCCTCGCGTGGACCCGTCAACACCGACATTGGACTGTAGATGGCTGGAAACGTGTTGCCTGGTCCGACGAGTCTTGTTTCAGATTGTATCGAGCGGATGGACGTGTACGGGTATGGAGACAACTTCATGAATCCGCGGACCCTGCATGTCGGCAGCGGACAGTTCAAGCTGGTGGACGCTCTGTAATGGTGTGGAGAGTGTGCAGCTGGAGTTATATGGGAGCCCTGATACGTCTAGATACGACTGTGACAGGTGACACGTACGTAAGCATACTGTCTGACCATCTCCATCCATTCATGTCCACTGTGCATTCCGACGGAGTTGGGCAATTCCAGCAGGACAATGCGACACTCAACACGTCCAGAATTGCTATAGAGTGGTTCCAGGAACACTTTTCTGAATTTAAATACCTCCACTGGCCACCAAACTTCCCAGACATGAACATTATTGAGAGTATCTGGGATGCAGTGCAACGTGCTGTTTAGAAAATGTCTCCACCCCCTCTTACTCTTACGGATTTATGGATAGCCCTGCAGTATTCATGGTGTCATCTCTCTCCAGCACTACTTCACTCTCAAGGGGAGGCCACGACGTTTGGAACGCGGATATACTTCAAACTTCGTACACTCGTAACACTCCATGAGGACAACAAAATGTGTAAGCAGTAGCGCGTACTTATCAAGCGTTATTGAGAAAATAGCAAGATAATTTAGGTCGTCAAAAATATACCTGTGCGTGGCCATTTTTAGCAGGAAGCGGCGGCAGCCGAGTGGGTAGCGTTCAAGCCCCATAATCGCTGGATCGGTGGATCGAGTCCCGTTCGTCAGTTTTTTATATTTTATTTTTAACACAGTCATTTTCTTTACTATTTATATTACAATTCATATAATGGGAAAAATACGTGTAATCGAATGAACTTTTATTAAATTTACAATGTTATTCGGCAGTCTACAAATTTTTATTATCGCAAATAATATAATATTCATAACTATCAACTAGTAAACGACCAAACGCATAAAGTGATACTGAAAATGTATGCTTGTCCGTGATTTGAGAAATCCCTTATGCCTGTAAGGAGCCCGAAACTACTTGTTACCTCCAAATGTTGACCGGCACAGACGGCTTTCGAAAGATGTACAACTAATCGTTGCTTTCGACATTACGAGTACAATGTCAGGATGGTATTTTTCGTAAAAACACGGAAAACATGAAGTTAAACGGCACCAGCTGCATTAAATAAATGCTGTTTCCGCCTACGCAAGGTCTTTTGAGGTTTTCCATGGATAAACAAACCTTGTTAACATTTTCAAAAACCTCTCTTTCAGCCGATAATTTGGAAGCAAACCATGTATAACGCAGCATTTCCTCAAATAACGGCGCTGATAATTGATCATGCAGTATCGATTGTATTTTAATAGCGTCTTCACGAGAAGCAATTTCTCGTTCTTTTTCGATTAAATACGAACAATTTTGAAGACACGGACAAGCATACATTTTCAGTATCACTTTATGCGTTTGGTCGTTTACTAGTCGACAATTATGAATATTATATTTTTTGTGATAATAAAAATTGGTAGACTGTCAAATAACATTGTAAATTTAATAAAAGTTCATCCGATTAACGTATTTTTCCCATTACATCAATTGTAATATAAATAGTAAAGAAAATGACTGTGTTAGAAATAAAAAAAACTGACGAACGGGACTCGATCCAGCGACACAGCGATTACGGGGCTTAAAAGCTGCCCACTTTTTTCTTTTTCTTCTTAACCTCATTTTGTTCGCCTTCGTTTGTTGTATCTGCTCGGGGCGGACGTCGTGATACACCCGTTTAAATTCTTCGTTGATCGATTAACTCAGTTTTTTTGTTACAGAGGGCATCTAACCCCCCTCCCGAACACGCTGAGCTATCCACTCGGCTGCCGCCGCTTCATCGCAAAAACGGCCAGGCACAGGAATATATAGGACGCCCGAAATTATCTTGCGATTTTCTCACTATCGCTTGAGAAGTACGTTCCACTGCTTACACATTTTGTTGTCCTAATAGAGTACTACGACTGTACGAAGTTTGAAGTAAATCCGCGTTCCAAACGTCGTGGCCTCCCCTTGTCAGTAGTCGAGTCCATACCGCGTCGTGTTGCGGCACTTCTGCGTACTTGCGGGGGCCCTACATGACATTGGGCAGGTGTACCAGTTCCCTTGGCTCTTCAGTGTATTTATTATGTTTTTCTGATGTAAAAACAAATGCATTATGCACAATGAAACATTACAAATGCAGGTATGACACAAAAGCTTTACTCCACCGCTGTAATCTGCGCACACAAAATGGCTGTATTTCATTGATTGTTGATAACATTATATCAAATAATATAGGTAAAGGTTTGAGAATGAACGGAAAGTACGAAACTAGTCATTAATTAAAATATTACTTTCAAATCCGAAGTAACCGTAATTAATATATAACAAATACACTCCTGGAAATTGAAATAAGAACACCGTGAATTCATTGTCCCAGGAAGGGGAAACTTTATTGACACATTCCTGGGGTCAGATACATCACATGAGCGCACTGACAGAACCACAGGCACATAGACATAGGCAACAGAGCATGCACAATGTCGGCACTGGTACAGTGTATATCCACCTTTCGCCGCAATGCAGGCTGCTATTCTCCCATGGAGACGATCGTAGAGATGCTGGATGTAGTCCTGTGGAACGGCTTGCCATGCCATTTCCACCTGGCGCCCCAGTTGGACCAGCGTTCGTACTGGACGTGCAGACCGCGTGAGACGACGCTTCATCCAGTCCCAAACATGCTCAATGGGAGACAGATCCGGAGATCTTGCTGGCCAGGGTAGTTGACTTACATCTTCTAGAGCACGTTGGGTGGCACGGGATACATGCGGACGTGCATTGTCCTGTTGGAACAGCAAGTTCCCTTGCCGGTCTAGGAATGGTAGAACGATGGGTTCGATGACGGTTTGGATGTACCGTGCACTACTCAGTGTCCCCTCGACGATCACCAGTGGTGTACGGCCAGTGTAGGAGATCGCTCTCCACACCATGATGCCGGGTGTTGGCCCTGTGTGCCTCGGTCGTATGCAGTCCTGATTGTGGCGCTCACCTGCACGGCGCCAAACACGCATACGACCATCATTGGCAATAAGGCAGAAGCGACTCTCATCGCTGAAGACGACACGTCTCCATTCGTCCCTCCATTCACGCCTGTCGCGACACCACTGGAGGCGGGCTGCACGATGTTGGGCGTGAGCGGAAGACGGCCTAACGGTGTGCAGGACCGTAGCCCAGCTTCATGGAGACGGTTGCGAATGGTCCTCGCCGATACCCCAGGAGCAACAGTGTCCCTAATTTGCTGGGAAGTGGCGGTGCGGTCCCCTACGGCACTGCGTAGGATCCTACGGTCTTGGCGTTCATCCGTGCGTCGCTGCGGTACGGTCCCAGGTCGACGGGCACGTGCACCTTCCGCCGACCACTGGCGACAACATCGATATACTGTGGAGACCTCACGCCCCACGTGTTGAGCAATTCGGCGGTACGTCCACCCGGCCTCCCGCATGCCCACTATACGCCCTCGCTCAAAGTCCGTCAACTGCACATACGGTTCACGTCCACGCTGTCGCGGCATGCTACCAGTGTTAAAGACTGCGATGGAGCTCCGTATGTCACGACAAACTGGCTGACACTGACGGCGGCGGTGCACAAATGCTGCGCAGCTAGCGCCATTCGACGGCCAACGCCGCGGTTCCTGGTGTGTCCGCTGTGCCGTGCGTGTGATCATTGCTTGTACAGCCCTCTCGCAGTGTCCGGAGGAAGTATGGTGGGTCTGACACACCGGTGTCAATGTGTTCTTTTTTCCATTTCCAGGAGTGTATATAGGGTTACTGATCCTGACACCAATAATGTTGAAATAACGTAAATAATTACACTGTCGTCGGTGTGATTCATAACGGTTCCCAGGACGTTACAAAGGCAGGACATGGTTTTTAACAGGGCGTGTGATTACTGCGATTGGCAATCAATGGTCTGCAACGTTCTCCAACGCTGACCACAAGGCTGACAAAGAGTTTTAGTGGCATGGTGTTACATTTCTCCAGCAGCGCTGTCGACTAGTGCTGGAAGGTCGTTGGTGCCTGTGGACGTTCTGTAGTACGTCTCCCCAACGCACCGCACACCTGGTCCATTGTGTTTAAGTTGGGGGAAACGGGCAGGTCAGTACATTCGCCGAGTATCCTCTCGTTCCAAGAATCCTATACCTGCGCTGTTCGATGCGGTCTCGCTTTGACATCGATATAAATGATATCAGGGACGAATGCATTGTTAGAAAGACGCACATGAGGAAGGAGAACAGGGTCACAATAACAATGACCGGTGCGTCTACCGTTTTCAAAACTTTGGAGTTCAGTGCACCCCTACGAAATTATGCCTCCTATACCATAACACATATAACACCAAAACGATCATTTTCTACAGTGTTCCTTAGTTCATTACGTGTTCCCACCTCTCGTCACATGAGGGTACGTAACGTACCCAGGAACTTCTCCATGTGCCTCGTTTCAGGGATGCATTCACCCCGCACTTCATTTTTATGGATCACAATGCACGACCACTCCGAGAAACACAGGTGGATGACCTCTTGGAACGAGGGGACATTCAGCTAATGGACTGGCCTGCTCGTTCGCCAATTTTAAACCCCAGCGAGATATAGATGTGTGTAAGAATGCGTTGAGAAGTTGTCAACCATCCTGGTGGAGGAATGAAAGGTCCTCCCATAACAAATACTTATCAAGCTAGTGGCCAGTGTAAGAGCACGTTGCAGCGTATGCACTGCTGTCCGTGATGACCAAACACCCTATTAGTGACCGTGTCCGCCGCCTTCAGTGTCCAGAGGACCAACAAGAACCGTCATGAATTCAACGTAAATATTGTCTTTGCATAAAATTGCCATTTATGTTCGTCTCATTACGTATTTCTTTCAGTAAGCTTCTGTAACAGTGCTTTCTATGTACGGTCGAAGTTTTATAGAGCACATTATGCGAAAGCGACTTTAGGCCATAAGTTCTGCATACGAATATATTATTCACTCCCTTACAGGAGCAAGCTGGTTCGTATCGATGTTGGAGAACTGGTCCCATTTGGTTTGTGACCTTCCAATGCCACCAAGTCATGACAGTGAAGCGGTGTGTACTTACTAGTCGGTCATATAGTAGCACAGGTCGATGTGGAAACGTTACAGTATGGCTAAAGTTCTAAGCTCTGTTGGTGTATCAATACAGACTGTCCAAGGTATCTAGCAGGAATGGAACCAGTAGCTGCCATGTAACATTCCGCGGAGGTAAGTGGTTGCAAAAGGATCCTAGCCGACAGAGTCCGGATACCAGTATCATGCACTGTAAATGACAGTCAGTTTCAAACCCTACCGTATTGCTGCTAACAATGAATGCAGGTTCATTTCAATCAGTTTCTGAGGGAACGCTGTTAATAGTAATGGATGCAATGGACATTGGAGTCGGATACATGTCAAACGGCCACTGCTCACAGCGTCACATACAACTACACGTCTTAAACTTCCCAAACGACACAATAGTCAGCATCTCAGTAATTTGGTAGCTTCACAGAGTCTAATCAACAAGTAGCTTCCGCTGGATGTGACTTACTTGAAGGAAGTTGTGGAATCTCTTCGTTGACGAATGAGGCCATTATCAAGGGTAGAGACGATGTTGCAAGGTATTAGCTTAATGTCGTGTGTGGGAGACTAATATTTTTTCCGATGTGCTTATGCATCCAGAGGAACCAACGCCAAGCATGAAGTCAGGCCTGACTTTTATCAAGGAAAGAGCACTCTGCTTTTCAGTAATATCTTTCTCAATATCCTCATGTCATTAAGAGGCATTTTTATTTGTGTCCTTGAACGCGGTGATAAAGTCCCCAACTGTAAATTCCGTTAAGAATTCCAGACACTAGTATATCTATTACAACTCACTGATACGTCGACTAAAACTCATCCCACTGTTATAGCTTTTTCATGAGTTTCAGTGCAAGCAGCCAGTCTTCGTGACAGAACCTATCTCGTGGCGCTGTACCCAAAGTAGAAGAACACGAGTTTTGACCTCTCTGATTTTCAGACAGCGCAAAATACTACACTGACGGAAAAAGCCACAACACCAAGAAGGAAATGGGCGACATAAACGAAAGTTGGTAGGCGTGTTTCTACATCTGAAAGACGATGGCTATTAATATTTCGCGCCAATCGCAAGGCTAAGAGCAAATTGAGACGCGTATATCACGTGTGACGTGACACAACACTACAACCCGACGCGTATGTTCCGCACATGTCGCTCTGGTCCAACGCATATTGCGATGCGTACACTTACTTCGCACACGCCAATAGGCGACGCTCTGCGCTGACAGAACCAAAGCGCACGCCCCTGTTATCTGTCTCAAACGATTTTACGGAAACTATTCACTGAAAATATTCGATTTTTGTCTTACTTGTAGCGTTAGGTGTCAGCTTCGTGGTTATGAAAGTAAACATGAAATTTCTTCTCGTATGTTACCACAAACCGTCACAATGAGATTTTTCGTAAGCTGTTGATGGCCATGCTTATTGTTGTACGCACATTTTAGTAAGACATTACGCAAAACTCAAAAAGTTTGCAATGAGAAATAGGGATCGCTATGATTTTGTGTATGGTGCATATTACATCATATGTTGCTACGTATGATATTTAGCTAACACGTTGAATTCAAATGGTTCAAATGGCTGTGAGCACTATGGATGGGACTTAACATCTGAGGTCATCAGTCCCCTAGAACTTACAACTACCTAAACCTAACTAAACTAGGGACACTGTAACACTGCGCTCGGGCGCACGATACTCTTTAAAGCCTGTACTATGGTAAGTTGACGGGCTTCACCTTAAGAGAAAGGATTTTTGTATAGATTTTGACCGCGTGTACCTGAATGGAGGCAAATCAGACTTACACCCACTCAGTAACAACAATGATACGTCAAGCAAGTCTGAAGTGTAACTACACGTTAGAACGGACAAGAAACAACACAACAGATGCTACCAATTGTTAATAATACAGTCGCCAGCCTAATTAGGCATTAACTGAGTTTCTTCCCTGTACAAGTGGATGTACGTTCAAGCATAACAACACGTAGTAACACTGCATTATATGGTAAATTTTAGAACCGGAAAATCTACTGAACTGATAATTTCACTTTCTGTACCAATATGGATAAACCATAAATACATAACATTACACTATAATGTTTACTACAAAACTTCGTACTGTCCATTGATCTGATTAAAATCGGGCGTAGCTTACCCTAGAAATAGCACTTTCGAAACACACATACAATGCCAATTTTGAAACAGGTAAAACACTGATAAATTTTGGTTTTATATTGACTTTAACTTTGCTGGTCAAATCAGCTCAGTACACTTCAGAATTCAAATGAATAGAAAAGAAAAAGGGGTGGGGGGAACCCTGAAATTGTTATGATAACTGTATTGAAATTTTGATTATTGAAATCATTAAGCACTCAAGATTTCCAATATATGAGTTACTACTCTTTTTGTCTTATTTCCTGCTCATTTAACTACCATTATTTTTGTCTCAAATTAATTAAACTTCATTACTAAACCAATTTCAACATTATCCTCCAACTTTGCCAGACCTTTGTTATTTACCTATATATTCATTAACAACAAAGTTCTTTAAACATCATTCTAACATAGATAGGTCTGCAGGTAATTATTATTAACATAAACTTTAATTCTTCGTCTCGGGACACTCGGATTGCACAACATGTGGAAAGGACCCTGTCTAGGTTAGTTGTGAGGATAATTAACTGATAGGACAGTTCTAGTAAAATTTAAGTTGTTATTGAACAGTATGGAACAAAGCAACACTGGTCCACACGAATGCAGTACTAAAAGTTTCAACCTGTTCGTATCGATGCGGCGGTCGGCAGGCGGCGAGATGGCGAGGCACAGAGCACACATACAATCACAGCAATGGCTGTTGATGTATCGGCACTTTGCTTCTTCTTAGTGTCGCAATACTTTTCCGTTTAGTGCCTATGGAATATTGCCATGCTGTATAGGCGTCGGAAACGACACATCCAGACTCAACGTAATCACGTTTTCCAGGAGAGCCTCCTCGATCCAGAACGTTTTTCTCAGACCGATGCCCAACTCCGACTACTACTGCTGCGCCCGTTGTCCCGTACAGCGCCCGTGTGCATTTTCCCGCGCTCGCCTGCCATCCACCTTTTACCGCTCCCCTACAGACAGGGTATTCACCCGAGGTTTTGCATTCTACATATCCTAATACATTGCCTACGTATGGACCAGATGCACAATTACAACTTTGACATCTTACAATAGTTTCAACGTTTCTTACATTTCAATTCTGTTATAACATTGCTTGAAATTTGACATAAATATTAATATTCACATCGAAAGTTGTTTATAGTTTCCTTAACATAATGGCATGAAACAAAAAAGAAATGAAATCAGAACATCGATTACACTAATTTATCGAAAATCAGAAGAAAAAATTATTATATGTACAATAGTATAGCGTTGGTGTTGTTACACATGCCCCTGTTTCCAGTAAATTTCACTAAGTGCAAATTCGATGGGAACAATAATTTTTATATTTATACAGTGGTTGTGAATCTTTGTGTGATTGTCAAATCAAAAAAAATTGTATACCACAAACTTCCTTTCACTCACATTATATAGGTCTATAATTTTTTAATATATCAAGAACATTTACCTATCGTTTGCTTAAGTGCCTTTGGCACAGTCCAACCTCCTATCACAACATGATATAAATATCAAATTACTCATTTTTATTAAATTTCTCAAAGAAATAATTTCAAAATCTGGAACACAAACACTTAACTACAAAAGCAAATACAAATATCTATATACAGTATAAGACAATTTGTTGCTGCTTGCATTGAATGGCAGTCCATTTCCTTACTTACTAAAAAAACACACAATAATATTTAGAAAAATCACTACATATTTTTGCTGCCTATTATTCAGATTTGAGCAGTCCACTTCACATCATTGTATCACATCTCCTGTAGCACACTTACAATTCTCCTTTGACTATTTATCTGCCCTCTTTGATTTTTGGCAGTCCTTTATATTATGACTCACATACTGCCCACTTTGGTTTTCGGCAGTCCCATCTTTTATTTGGCTTGCAGCATTTGCTATTTCTTTTCAGCCCTTTTCTCAATACATCTTTACATTTACAGTACATTTGGTAATCTGAAACTCACATAAGTACATTAGCACACTGATATTGGTACACATATATTTACAAAGATTTGTTACATTTGGAATAAATTAGTTTCAGTATAAAATATAGCATATTTATTGCAAATTGCTTTCTGAGTGCACTTAGGTCACTCACTTCTAGGGACATACAGTTTCAGGTCTACAACATTTCTTACACCTAAAGGTCTTTTGGATTTTGGGTAGATCAGGTAATAAGCATAATCGTGTGGAATGTTCTGTATTGTATACGGTCCATTATAAATATATTTAAATCTGGAAATTTCATGGTTCAGTTCACTAGACTTTTCGTGGGTTTTTAAAAGAACATAATCCCCAATTTTAAATTTTGAAACTTTCAGATATTTATCATGTCTTTTAGATCTAGATTCAGCTTTTTGCTTTGCCCTTTTTCTGACTAATTCTTTCTTTTGACTCAACCCCAAGCTTGTACTAGGTGGAAACTCTAGTTTTTCCTCAATTAAACTTTTACTTCTGCTGCCTAACAAAATTTCTTCCGGTGGGAACCCAGTAGATTCATGATGTAAGGTGTTCATGACATTCTCAAAATCCGACATAAATCTGCCCCAGACTCTAAATCATGCCCCTTCCTGTTTTTTCCACAACGCACCTTGGTCGACTGTGACCACGTCCCAAGATATGTTCCTGACCTGTGAACTATTTATATCTGGTGGCTTTCTCGGGTTTTGGAGTTCAAAGTCTTTACTTACTTGAACTCTTTGCAAAATAAACACTGAGTCGTCAGGTGGTTCCTTTTTTCTGTGTTCAGTCTCAACATCTAGATTTTGTTTTGACACTTCATCATCATTAGGTACAATATCGCAATTAGCTGTATCCCCATTATTTTCACTAGTACCGAAATACTCGTAATCTGAATTATCGTCCGAATCCGACCATTCTGGATCGCCTTCAGGTTCTAACATAAAAGCTTTCCTGAGACAGGCACTAAGTTCTCCCTCTGTATTTTCGTCAGGCTTTAATTTTAATTCAATATCCTCTTTTGGCAAAACAGCCTCATTATCAGCTTTATTCACATCCACTGTTATTTCATATTTAGTGTGATCCTTGTGGACTTCAATTACTTTCAGGTAATTACCTGCCTCTTCCTCACGGTGCCTTTCGGTAGCAGCTTGTACTATTGGCAGATTGTTAACAGAAGTTACTTCCTCGTCAATGCTTAGGATTTCATCCTCCAATTCCTTCCTATCTTTAACCTTTGTCCTATCGGCAGCACGCGTACTTTGCGCGGCGCTATTTACTCTCTCCTTTTTAAATTCGGGACACGTCACCTTATCGACGTCCCTACTATCTCCTTTTTCACTAATTAACCTCCTTGCCTCATACTCCTTCTTAAAATCCTCCCACTCACATTGCTTTAGGCCCTTGTACAGATCGTCGATCTGCACGCGCCAATTACTTACTTCTGCTAATTCATTCTCGCCATTTATTTTATTGCTAACACTGCTAACCGCACCTCTCTGTGTATCCATTGTTTCATCTACTATTTCCTTCGCCACGGAATTATCACTCGTTATGTATTCACCCGCTCTTACAGCAATGTTCTTACCTAATGCTGTCGCCTCGCTAGCGGCTTCTCTCTGAACATCTGTTCTGCTAGGCTGGGCAGTTGCCCCCCGATGCTCCACTCGCCTGTTAACATGTAGCACTCTGCGCAGCGAAGATGACTCATCCGCGCTTGCACCTGACGCTTGTTTCGCAACAACACGTTGCGTCGTTCCACGCCTGTCTCTAACCTGTCTCACAACTTTACTGTCGGTCCGGTAACTTTTCTTAAATTGGGGCCGGTATGTACTGTCCGCTTCCGTTTGGCCCGCAACGTTCGCGGAAATCAGTTTCCCGCGTCGTTATTATTTTGCGCGGTGTACCCTCTACCGCGACCTAGATAACTTCCTCTTCCTCTTCCTCTGCCTCTACCTCTTTGTATCATATTGACGCGAAACCCATCGCCGTCATTTCTCTCGTCATTATTACGATTATTTCTGTTACCAAAATTTTGATAATTGGCACGACTCTCGCACCAGTGGTCTTCGTCTTCGACCCTTTCGAGAAATGCTTGGACGCTGCGATGATTGCTTCCCACGTATCTCTTTGAATCTTCTGGAAGCTTTTTATATAGCTCCCAGATGATTTCTGAATCGGATCTTCTTCCTCTTAAATGCGTCAACTTCCGGTACCAATATTCGCAGAAATCTTTCAAAGAATTCCTGCCTCTGTTATCATGAAGTTTGGCCATGATAAACTCGCGCCACAAATGATCATGTTTTTGTTCGGGCCAATATTCTTCCGTAAACTTTTGCTTAAATTCTTCGAACGTCATTCGTTCGGTATTCAAATTAATTCCCCAGCGCTTAGCGTCCCCTCTAAGGCGCTAATTACTACGTTTATCTTTTCCTGATCAGACAAGTGTTCAGGAAATATCCTCTCGCAATTTTTGATGAAATCTAACGGATGCCATCCGTTATGTTTCTTGGCGGGATCGAAGCGTTCCTCACCTTCCAATAGCTTCGTAAGTGGTGTGCCATCATAGACAACACCAGGCCTATCTTTAATTTTGCTCTGAATTTTCGAAGTATTTTGTTCACACTTTTGTACACATCCGGTCACTGTTTCGCCTAAATCTCTTTCAGTGTCCGAAACCGCCTTTTTCAACTGTGTAAGTAGGCTGTTTAGGTTTTTATATTGGTAACGCCACGTAGTGCTCTGTATGAAAATACTGGCTGTGCTGTGTGCAGTCTGTGGCTAGTTTGCATTGTTGTCTGCCATTGTAGTGTTGGGCAGCGGCAGCTGGATGTGAACAGCGCGTAGCGTTGCGCAGTTGGAGGTGAGCCGCCAGCAGTGGTGGATGTGGGGAGAGAGATGGCGGAGTTTTGAAATTTCTAAGACTGGATGTAACTGATATATATATTATGACTATTAAGGTAAATACATTGTTTGTTCTCTATTAGAATCTTTCATTTGCTAAGCCTATCAGTAGTTAGTGCCTTCCGTAGTTTGAATCTTTTATTTAGCTGGCA
This sequence comes from Schistocerca americana, assembly GCF_021461395.2. NCBI lineage: Eukaryota > Metazoa > Arthropoda > Insecta > Orthoptera > Acrididae > Schistocerca > Schistocerca americana. The sequence goes on along the minus strand of NC_060130.1, from coordinate 423,356,998 downwards.
GTAGTGGCGCTTGCTGTATTGCAGTAGTTCGAGTAACCAAGATTTTTGTGAGGTAAGTGATTTGTGAAACGTATAGGTTAATGTTAGTCAGGGCTATTCTTTTGTAGGGATTTTTGAAAGTAAAATTGCGTTGTGCTAAAAATATTGTGTGTCACTATAAGCACAGTCGTGTACAATTTTTCAAAGGGGACGTTTCATATGTCGACCCTTAGCCGAGGATACCTCACTGGAATCTTCTGATTTTTTCTTGTAGTTTGTGTAATTAGTGTAGATTTTGTTTACTGCTAGCGCGTAATTGTAGAGAGAATCTCCTTTATAGTTGCAGCCTTTCATTGTTGTACAGTAAAACAGTTGTGGCATGCATGTAGATTTGCATCAAGTATTTCGCTGCTGCGCTTGCAATTAACGAGATATTATTTTCAGTGCTATGTTAATGTGTTCTCTTATTGTTGCTCTTCAAATTGTGTTTTTTTGTGTTATCGTGTGAAATATTGTGACAATAATGGCGTGTGAAAAACGTAATACTAGGCTCCAAAGTAAACTGAGAAATGACAGTGAAAACGAAAGCAGTGTGTTAGCGCCACCGAGTACTGAATTAACAAATGTTCAAAGTAGTAATTTGGTAATTGTACATAGGGAAATGGAGCGGGCTGCAAACAATGGTGTAGACAGTGAAACAATTAGTGAACAGGGAAGCATTATCGATCGATCGGTCGGCAACAGCTTGCCTCAGGAATCCGAAATGACAGGACACAATCTTGCAAATACTGTAGATACAGGTTTTGCGTCCTCACCCTTTTCTCAAATAAGTCAAGACACATTTTCTGCTTTTCAAACTGCGAATATTGCTGGTTCAAATGCATTGCCGAATAGCACTGAGGACTATGTTTAAGACACCAGTGCATTGTTATTACAATTAATGCAACAAATTGGACAAAAGTTTCAAAAGTTAGACAGAATGGAACAAAATCAGAGACAAACACAGCAAAAGCTTCAAAAGATAGACACAATGGAACAAAATCAGAGACAAACACAGCAAAAGATAGACACAATGGAACAAAATCTTCAAAAGTTAGACACAATGGAACAAAATCAGAGACAAACACAGCAAAAGCTTCAAAAGTTAGACACCACACTTGAACAAACACGTGAAGATTTAACTACTGAGTTACATAACATTGAATCGATATGTCAAAAAGTCTGTAATGACATAAAAACACAAATTTGTGAGCATTTTCAACCTATTTTTTCGCGGCATGAAAATGCATTATAGAATCACGAAGCAGCCATAAAAGAACTGCAAACTATTGTTCATCAAAATCATGAGACCCTGCAAGCTCAAATTGACTCAGTTGCATCTACCGATTCGGTTACACAACTTGCAAAAACTCAAGAAAACTTAAAGGACACAGTAAATACTCTGAAAATTGGTTCAGAAAGACACATGGAGGAAATTAGTTCATTATCAGAGAAAGTAGTTGGACTTTCAGATCAGCTAAATAATTTATCTACGAAGGTAGATGGTAATCTGAATGACACAAAACTGGTAGTCTTTAATGACACAGAAGAGTGCGAACAAATTAGGAAATTCAAACAAAATCAGAATCAAATTAATACACAACACCAAAGAGAAATCCGGGAAGTACAAGATCAGCTGACACAGGTAATACAAGAATTACATATTTCAGAGGACACTCGCGCTCCAACACGGGAAGAAGGACTTAGAAATACGGAACAGCCGCAAAATAATAACACAGGGCATTTCGGAAAGTATGAAAGAAATTGGCAAGGTGCACCGAATTTTGAAATGGAACCGCCGAAACGACGCAACAATGACCGACATGCGACTCGCAGACACGATGATTTTGGCTATAAGATGTTCATTACTACACACAAATTTAAAACATTTAAGAATTCTGACAACAACATTCAACCACAAGCATGGCTCCATCAATTCGCTCATTGTATTCCTCCCAACTGGTCGTTAGAACACAGATTAGAGTTTATGTGTGGGTACTTAGGGAATGAACCAGCTGTAAGAATGCGATCGGTCATTCACGATTGTCACAGTGAAGGAGAATTTTACCATGCCTTCCTCCCAGCATATTGGTCTCAAGCGACACAAGACCGAGTAAAACATGGCATCATAATGATGAAACATTTCGAACAATCTGAATTTTCCAGTCTTGTCAAATATTTTGAAGACATGTTGCACAAGAATCAGTACCTGTCAAACCCATACAGTCCCTCAGAACTCATCCGCATTTGCTTAATCAAATTACCTGAACATTTACGGCATTTTATTTTGGCAGGACGTTGCAAAGACGACATTGAAGCTTTTCAGGGGCTCTTACAAGAACTGGAAATTGACACTGACAATCGCGGAACGCGAAAACAGGAGCACAACAATTACAGGTCACATCCGTCACAATTCCGCGATGACAGAAATAATAACTGGACACAACAAGGCCATTCTCACAACACAAATCGTGACCAAAACAGACACCACTCGTATGACAACCGTTGGCAGAGCAGTAATAATTACAGGGAAAGATCACCTCTCCGCGATAATGACTATCGCAGAGACAATCAGAGAAACAGACAACATAAGGACGAAAATAAATACACTCCTGGAAATTGAAATAAGAACACCGTGAATTCATTGTCCCAGGAAGGGGAAACTTTATTGACACATTCCTGGGGTCAGATACATCACATGATCACACTGACAGAACCACAGGCACATAGACACAGGCAACAGAGCATGCACAATGTCGGCACTAGTACAGTGTATATCCCCCTTTCGCAGCAATGCAGGCTGCTATTCTCCCATGGAGACGATCGTAGAGATGCTGGATGTAGTCCTGTGGAACGGCTTGCCATGCCATTTCCACCTGGCGCCTCAGTTGGACCAGCGTTCGTGCTGGACGTGCAGACCGCGTGAGACGACGCTTCATCCAGTCCCAAACATGCTCAATGGGGGACAGATCCGGAGATCTTGCTGGCCAGGGTAGTTGACTTACACCTTCTAGAGGACGTTGGGTGGCATGGGATACATGCGGACGTGCATTGTCCTGTTGGAACAGCAAGTTCCCTTGCCGGTCTAGGAATGGTAGAACGATGGGTTCGATGACGGTTTGGATGTACCGTGCACTATTCAGTGTCCCCTCGACGATCACCAGTGGTGTACGGCCAGTGTAGGAGATCGCTCCCCACACCATGATGCCGGGTGTTGGCCCTGCGTGCCTCGGTTGTATGCAGTCCTGATTGTGGCGCTCACCTGCACGGCGCCAAACACGCATACGACCATCATTGGCACCAAGGCAGAAGCGACTCTCATCGCTGAAGACGACACGTCTCCATTCGTCCCTCCATTCACGCCTGTCGCGACACCACTGGAGGCGGGCTGCACGATGTTGGGGCGTGAGCGGAAGACGGCCTAACGGTGTGCAGGACCGTAGCCCAGCTTCATGGAGACGGTTGCGAATGGTCCTCGCCGATACCCCAGGAGCAACAGTGTCCCTAATTTGCTGGGAAGTGGCGGTGCGGTCCCCTACGGCACTGCGTAGGATCCTACGGTCTTGGCGTGCAACCGTGCGTCGCTGCGGTCCGGTCCCAGGTCGACGGGCACGTGCACCTTCCGCCGACCACTGGCGACAACATCGATATACTGTGGAGACCTCACGCCCCACGTGTTGAGCAATTTGGCGGTACGTCCACCCGGCCTCCCGCATGCCCACTATACGCCCTCGCTCAAAGTCCGTCAACTGCACATACGGTTCACGTCCACGCTGTCGCGGCGTGCTATCAGTGTCAAAGACTGCGATGGAGCTCCGTATGCCACGGCAAACTGGCTGACACTGACGGCGGCGGTGCACAAATGCTGCGCAGCTAGCGCCATTCGACGGCCAACACCGCGGTTCCTGGTGTGTCCGCTGTGCCGTGCGTGTGATCATTGCTTGTACAGCCCTCTCGCAGTGTCCGGAGCAAGTATGGTGGGTCTGACACACCGGTGTCAATGTGTTCTTTTTTCCATTTCCAGGAGTGTATTATGAAGGGAGACAGAATAACTTTAGACGCAACGGAACAGGGCGCAGTTACGATTCAGGGAGAAGTTCTCCACCACGTGACCGACAAGAAAGTAACTATGGAATCTACCGACATGACGACAGACGATATGATCGTAACGACAGACCTGAATTGCATCAGAACTGGCGAGATTCAAACAGAGCAGGGAACCTCTCGACAAGGTGAATTTGTAGAAGTTAGGTCTCCTAATCGTAATAACGACGCGCGCCAACAAAGAGACAATAGGCAATGACTCATGCCGGTGGCAGCCACAAAACGTACGTATGAAACTGACGACGCAGCTGCCGTAGCTAGTAATTACGTAAAAATGGAAGACATTAGGGACATCTTACTCCAGGAACATGACGTAAAACATAACAACATAGCATATCCTGTGATTCACATTACTGTAAATGACGTAAAATTTACAGCAGTACTTGACTCTGGCTGTCCCATTTCAGTAATTAGTGAAACAGCCTTTAGCAAATGTAACAAATCGAACGATTGTCCCACACTTCCGTTACGTAAGATTAAATTACAAGGTGCAATCTTTGGAAAAAGTGTAGATGTACGCCAACAAACCAACTTAGAATTCTTTTGTCAAAGCCACAGCTTCTCTATGAGCTTTCTTATTGTTCCATTATTGTCGACGGAAGTTATATTGGGAGTAGACTTTTTGAATGAATACAAAGCAATCTTAAACTTTCACGATGCTGAAATAAGTTTAGAGAAGGAAGGTAAGTCAATAGCTTTGAAATTTGAAGATTGGCTCTCAAACCATGACGAGGAAATTAATCGGCTTTGCCTTCTGTTAGACAACAGTTCGGAATTTTCTACAGAACTAGACACTAACAATCAATCTGCAAGTACTGACAGGGATGATATCGACGGCATATTTGAAATTAATGAGTTAATTCAGAATAAAATTCAAACAATTGAGAATTGTAATGACACTGATAGGCAGGACCTTTTTGAGATTTTACAAGCACATTTCACAGCTTTTACTCACAAAACAGGAACAATCAAGGGATTTCAATACCAATTTCGTGTTCGTGAGCATACTAAATTTTGTGTTAGACCATACGTAATTCCAGCACATTATAGGGACCGTGTTAGAACAGAAATACAATCTATGCTTGACGAGGGCATTATTGAGCCTGCAGTAAGCTCATACAACAATCCATTACATGCTGTTGAGAAGAAAAATGGGTCGATCAGACTTGTCTTAGATTCGAGACAAATCAGTACTATCATCATTCCTGAAACAGACAGGCCGCAAACGATGGACGAACTTCTTCAAAATTTTAATGGAGTAAAAGTGTTGTCTTCTATTGATCTCAGATCTAGCTTTTATCAGATCGAACTTCATCCAGAATGTAGAAAATACACAGCTTTCCTTTGTTTCGGCGTTTGTTATCAGTTTCGGAAACTTCCTTTTGGTTTGAACATTTCTTCGGCAGCATTCATTCGCGAGCTAAATTCCATATTACCTGAGTTCTTAAAACGTCACATCACCTTAAATGTGGACGATCTTCTGATAGCAGAAGCCTCATGGGGACAACACAATCGCAGCCTCAACGGTTTGTTACGTATTTTTGCAGAATCTGGAATTACAGTTAACTTGGAAAAGTCTGAATTCGGTAGGTCAAAGGTGAGGTTTTTGGGACATATTATTTCTTCTGAAGGCATTCAGCCGGATCCTGAAAAGTCAGAAGCAATCAGAGCCATTCCAGTTCCATCCACAAAAATACAAGTCCGCAGTTTTCTAGGTCTCGTAAATTTTTAGCGTCGTTTTCTGAATATTCAAATTCTAGTTACACCAAAACTTTGTTCTCTCACTGGAAAAAATACTATTTGGAACTGGGACGAACAAGCACAGTTGGAATTCAATTCTTTGAAAGAAGCGTTACTTCACGCACCAATACTAGCTCATCCAGATCTGTCACAAGATTTCTGCCTTAGCACGGATTCTTCTAAAGTCGGTCTTGGTGCCCATTTATTTCAAGAAGCCACAGAAAATGACACTGCTGTTCAGAAAACCATTGCTTTTGCTAGCCGAGTGCTAACAAAATGTGAAAAAAATTATTCCGTTACTGAATTAGGAGCTTTAGCTATCGTTTGGGCATTTAACAAATTCCGTTTCTTTCTTTCTGGTAAGCACGTAAAAGTATACAGTGATCATCGTGCATTACAATTTCTTATGTCTTCAAAATTAAATCATGACAGGTTAAAACGTTGGGCATTGTTTCTGCAAGAATTCCGCTTCACGATAGTCTACATTCCCGGCAAGGAGAACATTGTTGCGGATGCGCTGTCACGCGCACCGGCTGGGCTTGAGAAAAGTAACACAGAAGGCAACATCGAGAAAAATTTCAGTATTCTTTACATTCAGAAAGTCGCCTTTGAAAACTTCATCACCACATCTTTAAAGGACATTGCTCATGAACAAGATAAAGATCCGATTTGGAAAGACATCAAAAGTAAATGGCATGAAAAGCCGCACACTCAGATTCGGCATTATTATCTGGTTAGAAACAACATACTGTTCAAACGCTGCACTGTTGATGACAAGCTATTGGTACTTTGCATTCCAGACGATTTTGTTAATAAGCTCATTTGGTACATTCATTTCAGCTACGCACATTTTGGTCCACGAAAATGTTATCATATTCTTCGAACGACTTGTTATTTTAACAATATGGAAAAGAGAATTCGAAGAGTCTTGTGCGTTTGTCAACTTTGTCAAAAGGCGAAACCATCTACTGTCTCACATCGTGCTCCGTTGTTTCCTAATATTCCTTCTAAATTAAAAGTATTTGCTGCTGTTGATCTCTTGGGACCGCTTGTCAGAACATCTAATGGATTTTCGTACGTTCTAGTCGCTGTTGAACTTACTTCAAAATTTGTTTCTTTCACACCGTTACGTAATGCCACTGGACAGTCTGTATCCAACGCCTTTGTTAAAAATTTCTTACGTGAAGTTGGACACGTTAGTAAAGTCATTTCAGATAACGGACCGCAATTCAGATCTGCTGTTTGGTCACGCATGCTTTGGAATCATAAAATCAAACCTGTTTTTATTTCATTATACTCACCACATTGTAACCCGTCTGAACGGATTATGAAAGAAATCAATAAGCTTTGCAGACTTTATTGTCACAGAAAGCATCAGCATTGGGACAGGTATTTACACTTATTTCAAAATGTGCTGAATGAAATGCCTCATGATTCCACTGCTTTACCACCTACTCTTGTACTAAAGAATGAAGAACCACCGAACAGAATCAGAGAGCTTGTACCTTTCCCGAATACACGTAAACTTCGACACAGAGACATAATTGATTTGGCTCTTAAAAATATAAAATCTGCAGCAAACAAAAGGAGAAAACTACACGGTAAAGCAAATGCAAGGAAATTATATATTGGTCAGAAAGTTCTCATTAAAGCTCATTCATTGTCACATAAGAAGAAACACTTTAGTCACAAATTCCTTCTAGTTCACAATGGACCTTACAGAATCCGACGTATACCACATGATAATTGCGTTGGAGTTGAAACTCTGCGTACTAGGAAGAGTAAAGGTTCACAGGACATTTCACATGTAAAACCGTTTATTGAAAGATAATCTGCTTTTTAACTTTGTCTTTGCCATAAAACTTTTCACTTTACATTACTAGTATGCTTGTCACACTGAGAAACTGTTAACATGCAACAATGTTTGAAGTTAAATATCCAGTCAAGAACCAAGAGCACTTATTTCAACAGGAATTACGAATGCATTGTTATAGTGAACAGACGACACAGTGTTGTTATTTGTACATTCTTGCTTGTTAGTTGCACGATTACATAACGACTATAAGGCTCACATACTTAGAACATTTACCAGTACTGCTAATGAGATTTTAATGCAACATTTTGGTTTACTTGAAATTTGGTGTATCATGAGGTAAGTACATTAGCTTCTGCAGAACTTAGCTTTCGGAGGACGATAACTAAGACACTTCCACAGAGATTATTTCACAACAAGACGCACAATTAGCGCTACAGGACACGTATTTGAGTGATTAATTTTGTACTTAAATCATTTATTTTTAAAGATATTGGAAGTACAATGACACAAAGGCTTTCCGTGATACATTTCATTCCATTGCTGTAATCTGTAACACCTGAGGGTATAATTACATTAATCCTCAGGGGGGTACACGCCTACCTTGAGTACCATGTGTTTGGCAAGCACAAGGAGCCCTAGCTAATATGGTATTTGCTTATACAACTTTACACATCGGTACCATATTTCTCTAACACACAAATTACACAGCTATCTGATCAATTAACTGAGAGATAAACTTTTTTTTACTACATCAGTGACACATGTTTACGCAATTACACAGTTGGGTAACTTCACACTTACGAAATTGTATTTTGTCTGCACTTTGTGAACTGCTCATATTTTTTCGGACCCATTGTGATATTATGAGAGCTTTGAATGATATATTTGGTATGGGATCATGATTTTCAAAGTACGTTTGAGGCAGATGACACTTTTGACATGAGCAGAGAATTTTTTTTAGGTTTTGAAATTATTGGAGGAAGCTACGACGATTTTGAGAGTTGACTGAGGTGTTATGATGTTATTATTACGATGACTATGTGTATTATGATGCTGCGGTATGTTTATGATCAATAAGCTGATGCTATATGAGTTATTTGAGTATGCTACGTATCTGTTATGATGAAATATTGAAGAAGTGTCAACGAATAAGGTAAGGAATAATGAGTAGTGGTTAGGGACTCTGACTTGTGAAAAAGGATGTTGGAAACCAAGAATCGTACTTTAAGAGCTATGAAATGTATGTAAATGCGTGAATGTATCACAATGCCGCCGGAAACTTTTTGAACACTGTTATATTCATAGGATTTTGTTTCTACACATTTGCAACGCAAATTCTTGACCTGTGAAATATTTTTATATGAGACTGTCACTGTAGCCGAAACTGCTGTATTTCATTTGATATCTGTTTTCCAGCTGTGTTGCAGCATTGGTTTTATACAATAAAATTAAATGCATTTGCTAATGTGAACACTTTCTGTCGACAGATCTATAAATAATTTTTTTGACCCACATTCTTCGAAAAAGGAGCTCTTGGAATGGAAAGAACAATAAGAAGCGACTAATAACAGTAACTGCATATATAATTTTCTTTTCAAGTACTTGGTAATTTCTTTTGTAGAAATAGTTGTGGTGCACCACTTTAATTACATAGACATTAAGATATGATTATACATTTCGCTTATCTGCATTGTTATTTTTAGTGTAATATTTTTTCTGCTTGAGCTATGTCATGTTTAGGTATAAGTTAGTTCATTTGCTGCTGCTGTTTGCCAGGCATAGTGCTACTAAATTTCACTTTGTATTACTCTGTTAATCTAGTTTTACTACTGATTTATTTTTCTTGTTGCTGCACATTGGCTCATATTAGTTGTTATATTGATGCTCGCATTGCCAATTTGAATATTTTGTCATTGCTGTTTGTGTTAATTGTTTTGTGCTGCTGTATTGCCTCATCCCTTAATTTAGCATCTGAGCTCAGTAGATTTAAGTTAAGATGGGGTAGGCTATATGCGAGAACGAGTTGTGATAAATTGGAAGAAATGCATTGAGAAGTTATATGAAAACGATTTGGGCCAAAACGAGTATTGTACAATGAGCCATAATTATTTTGAAAGAAATATGGTTAGAATACAGAAAGGAGGTATAGATAGGACTTTTTGGGAATAATGATGAACGAAGGGAGATCTCCAAGAACAAAAAAGGTTTTGTTCGCAAAATACTGCAGTACCAAATGTTACACTGAAAACAAACCCTGTCCTTTCCTTTTGTGTTATCCCCCTATGTGTTTGTGTACCCATGTGTATTTGTTTTCTTTCTGTCTCTGTGTACTGTTTCATAGAATTTTTTTTCTCTTCTAATACTAAGCTACATTCACTATGATGAGGAATACTGTTATCCCCAAATATAATTTGCATCAATAATATGTTATTTACTTTGTAAAGATGTTTAGACATTATTTATTCTGTTTTGTTGCTCATATGTGAAGGTGATGTTTCAAAAGTTATTCTGATCTTTATGTATGTATTTATGTCATTATTTTTGTAACACTGATGTATATGTTTATTTCTATTCTTTTGTAAAGCCTGTATTACTACAACTGTTATCTGTATTATTATGTTTTTAATTATGTTTTCTGCATCTTTGTAATTGTATTCTCATGTTATAGAATTGTAATTGTCACCAGTTCATCATATTATTAACTTGTAAGTCACATTTCACTGCACACGTTTCTGTTGGTCATAGTATGTGGACAATATGTGAGAAGTAGGGACTGTTAGTGTTTGCACGTGTGTTAACAATTCAGCAAAGGACTCGATAACAGCATTGCTGGTTCTAAGGACATTCCAAAAACTTTGTGAGTGCACAAGTGGTGGTTTATGGACTTGCTATATTGACCGCAAGACTCTTCGATGGTGATTGTGCACCTGCACAGTCGCAACAGATGGCTGCTGGCCGTCTCTACAAGGACCACAGTGGGTCTGCATCTTTGATGACCCATCAATACCATTATTTCTACAAAGACTGCCGTGGGTCTGCACCTCTGGTGGCCCACCAATACCACAATCTCTACCAGGACTACAGTGGGTCTACTCTGTGATGACCTACCTACCAATACTCTTCAAAACTTCGACTGACTCTGCGGTGGGTTTGCTCTGTTGTGGCCCATTACCTGTCTGCACGTCAAGAGTCAGCACTGTCTTTCCGTTGGAAGGACAACACTACTTGTTCAAGACTGCATGGAAATCCACTACTTCCGTGTGCATTTTCTCTTACTGCCCAGACTTTGAGAAAAACACTGCTATTTTACTGTAATGAATGATCAGGACTGTCTTTACGGACTGTGAGAAAATTTTAGCTTTTGACCAACATTGTATCAATAAGTGTGTGCATTTGATATCTTTGTTATTGTAATTATGAAAAATTTTATCAAATCATTATTGGCCACTGCCCAAAACAATTTGTAAAATTTTTTGTGGGGAGCATGGGGGCTATGTAAGTAGGCTGTTTAGGTTTTTATATTGGTAACGCCACGTAGCGCTCTGTATGAAAATACTGGCTGTGCTGTGTGCAGTCTGTGGCTAGTTTGCATTGTTGTCTGCCATTGTAGTGTTGGGCAGCGGCAGCTGGATGTGAACAGCGCGTAGCGTTGCGCAGTTGGAGGTGAGCCGCCAGCAGTGGTGGATGTGGGGAGAGAGATGGCGGAGTTTTCAAATTTCTAAGACTGGATGTAACTGATATATATATTATGACTATTAAGGTAAATACATTGTTTGTTCTCTATTAGAATCTTTCATTTGCTAAGCCTATCAGTAGTTAGTGCCTTCCGTAGTTTGAATCTTTTATTTAGCTGGCAGTAGTGGCGCTTGCTGTATTGCAGTAGTTCGAGTAACCAAGATTTTTGTGAGGTAAGTGATTTGTGAAACGTATAGGTTAATGTTAGTCAGGGCCATTCTTTTGTAGCGATTTTTGAAAGTCAGATTGCGTTGTGCTAAAAATATTGTGTGTCAGTACAAGCACAGTCATGTATAAATTATTCTAAGGGGACGTTCCAACTGTGATATTCCGTGTTGACATTCGTTTACGATCTCAGTTTTAAGACCGAAAACTTTTTCGTCTACTTTTGTTTCGTGTAGAGGCTCTACTTTCTCTTGGATGCTGAGAATTTCAACATCAAACCTACTGTTAATGTTGTCAATTTCCCACTGCATAGTATCCATATTTTTGTTAATTGTGTCAATTTCAAATGTCATAGTATTTACCACAAAACTTAAATTACCCACTTTTTGTTCTACCTGTTCTATTTGTTTACTAATTTTAATTCCTTGTTCTTCGACCTGTGCTTTAATCTGATCATTCTGTGTTTTGAGCTGATTACTTTGTGTTTTGAGCTGCTCATCAACGTGTGTTTTAAGCTGACTAATCTGTGTTTTGAGCTGATTACTTTGTGTTTTGAGCTGCTGATTAACGTGTGTTTTAAGCTGATCATTTTGTGTTTTGAGCTGCTCTGCAACGTGTGTTTTAAGCTGATTATTCTGTCCCGCAATTTGTTTGGTTAATTGTTCAAATAAATCGTTCATGCTTAAAATTTTCACACTGTTTTGTTCTACGGAATCGGTGTGTTCCGATCCTACTTCAAAAGTTTCTTTTAGTTCTTTCTTTATCTGTGGTGAATCAAACATGTCAGTGGATTCGTTCACGTACCCACTATCATCTACAAAGTCGTCCTCTACGTCCTGTTTTATCCCTTTCTGTGTTCAAGGCAATCTCGACATTTCAATCTGTTCGTTATCATGTTCGTGATATTGTATATACGCCAATTGTCTTACGCTAACGCCATCTGTTATCTGGCTGCGTACACTCCTATCATTGCCAGCCGCATTTTCCATTTCGCTCGGCACATCTACTGTTTCTACGTTCTTGTCCATACTGAATGCAAATTACACCTCTCCACTGTACTTGACGTTCACTGCTATTTACTTTACTGAATATTATTGCAATTCGTGCCACTGAACATCCACTGTTCGGTATTCACATTAATTTGTAACCGATAACAACTGGATGTCCTGTCACCGGGAGCCACTTGTAACACTGCGCTCGGGCGCACGATACTCTTTAAAGCCTGTACTATGGTAAGTTGACGGCTTCACCTTAAGAGAAAGGATTTTTGTATAGATTTTGACCGCGTGTACCTGAATGGAGTCAAATCAGACTTACACCCACTCAGTAACAACAATGATACGTCAAGCAAGTCTGAAGTGTAACTACACGTTAGAACGGACAAGAAACAACACAGCAGATGCTACCAATTGTTAATAATACGGTCGCCAGCCTAATTAGGCATTAACTGAGTTTCTTCCCTGTACAAGTGGATGTACGTTCAAGCATACCAACACGTAGTAACACGGCATTATATGGTAAATTTTAGAACCGGAAAATCTACTGAACTGATAATTTCACTTTCTGAACCAATAAGGATAAACCATAAATACATAACATTACACTATAATGTTTACTACAAAACTTCGTACTGTCCATTGATCTGATTAAAATCGGGCATAGGTTACCCTAGAAATAGCACTTTCGAAACACACATACAATGCTAATTTTGAAACAGGTAAAACACTGATAAATTTTGGTTTTATATTGCTTTGCTGGTCAAATCAGCTCAGTACACTTCAGAATTCATGTGAATAAAAAAGAAAAAGGGGTGGGGGGAACCCTGAAACTGTTATGATAACTGTATTCAAATTTTGATTATTGAAATCATTAAGCACTCAAGATTTCCAATATATGAGTTACTACTCTTTTTGTCTTATTTCCTGCTCATTTAACTACCATTATTTTTGTCTCAAATTAATTAAACTTCATTACTAAACCAATTTCAACATTATCCTCCAACTTTGCCAGACCTTTGTTATTTACCTGTATATTCATTAACAACAAAGTTCTTTAAACATCATTCTAACATAGATAGGTCTGCAGGTAATTATTATTAACATAAACTTCAATTCTTCGTCTCGGGACACTCGGATTGCACAACATGTGGAAAGGACCCTGTCTAGGTTAGTTGTGAGGATAATTAACTGATAGGACAGTTCTGGTAATATTTAAGTTGTTATTGAACAGTATGGAACAAAGTAACACTGGTCCACACGAATACAGTACTAAAAGCTTCAACCTGTTCGTATCGATGCGGCGGTCGGCAGGCTGCGAGATGGCGAGGCACAGAGCACACATACAATCACAGCAATGTCTCTTGATGTATCGGCACTTTGCTTCTTCTTAGTGTCGCAATACTTTTCCGTTTAGTGCCTATGGAATATTGCCATGCTGTATAGGCGTCGGAAACGACACATCCGAGGCTCAACGAAATCAAGTTTTCCAGGAGAGCCTCCTCGATCCAGAACGTGTTTCTCAGACCGATGCCCAACTCCGACTACTACTGCTGCGCCCGTGGTCCCGTACAGCGCCCGTGTGCATTTTCCCGCGCTCGCCTGCCATCCACCTTTTACCGCTCCCCTACAGACAGGGTATTCACCCGAGGTTTTGCATTCTACATATCCTAATACATTGCCTACGTATGGACCAGATGTACAATTACAACTTTGACATCCTACAACAGTTTCAACGTTTCTTACATTTCAATTCTGTTATAACATTGCTTGAAATTTGACATAAATATTAATATTCACATCGAAAGTTGTTTATAGTTTCCTTAACATAATGGCATGAAACAAAAAAGAAATGAAATCAGAACATCGATTACACTAATTTATCGAAAATCAGATGAAAAAATTATTTTATGTACAATAGTATAGCGTTGGAATTTTTACAACACCACACACATCCATGCCCGAGGCAGGATACGAACCTGCGACCGTAGCGGTTGCGCGGTTCTTGACTGAAGCGCCTAGAACCACTCGGTCACAGCGGGCGGCCATGTTGAATTTTTCTTTAGGCTTGGGAAGAGGTGTTCCTCTGTCTCCGATCTCGAGAAAATGGACCCTATGTAGCGCATTCACTTCCGATCTCACGCCAACGAGAATGAAATATTCTTAACTCCCTCGTATCTCCTAAGCCGCTTGAGTCATCGAAACGAGATTTTGGGGAATGATGGCACACAAGGAGGAGGATACTTTGCCAGTTCGTAAACACACTGAACTTTATTATTTATGACTATATGTCAGTAGTAACACTCCCCTTTTTATTTTTTTCATTCCAGTGACCGTAATTTTGTAAGAGTTATCGACAGCTACTGAGACAAAAGTTTCCGGGTATGAAAGTAAACATGAAATTTCTTCTCGTATGTTACCACAAACCATCGCAATGAGATTTTTCGTAAGCTGTTGAGCTCTCTGGTCTCCATTATCGAGTTGAATGAGACACTCTGTTTCAGAATTCTGTCACAATAGCTGCTGCAAAACTGAGTTTGTGAAAATTATATTGTGTTTTGGCAAAATAAGTACTGTCAGACCGTCAACAAGAGAAAAATGGTTCAAATGGCTCTGAGCACTATGGGACTTAACTTCTGTGGTCATCAGTCCCCTAGAACTTAGAACTACTTAAACCTAACTAACCTAAGAACATCACACACATCCATGCCCGAGGCAGGATTCGAACCTGCGACCGTAACAGTCCTGCGGTTCCGGACTGTGCGCCTAGAACCATTCAACAAGAGAAATGTGGCCGTTACTCGTAAATGGTGACGCTTCTTAGAATGAGAAAGGTTTAACAATTGACACAAAAATAAATCGCCAATTGTGTTGGAATTTTCGTTGAATTCCCTAACCCATTGTATTTTTAACACTGAGCGACTGGAATGGAAACTTACCAAAGGATTTTATTCCTTTTCTTCAAGAAATGTTCAAATGGCTCTGAGCACTATAGGACTTAACATCTGTGGTCATCAGTCCCCTAGACGTAGAACTACTTAAACCTAACTAGCCTAAGGACATCACACACATCCATGCCCAAGGCAGGATTCGAACCTGCTACCGTAGCGGTCGCGCAGTTCCGGACTGAAGCGCCTAGAACCCCTCGGCCACAGAAGCCGGCTCCTTTTCTTCATCTGAGCTGTATTAAAGTAATGAAGAGCGTACCCTTCAGGCGGAATGACACCCACATGCCAAATGCTGGTTACTCACCCACGTCTTGCCAAACTGACAATGCTTGATTCGCGAATATAATAGCTGTTATTGATAAAAGTAAACAACTGATAAGTGTCACAACACAATAGGCAGTGTATCGTCAGCAGCTGAGAATAATACGCGCGACAGGAATGCGGAAGCTAGCCACGTAGTTCGTAAAACATTGTCATGAAAGTAGATCTGCCTTCATCAGCAATACATTTCACCATAATAAATATATCAAATCACCACACTCTGCCTTCACCAGGAATACATTTCACCAAAATAAATATATCAAATCACCACACTCTTCCAGGATACTCATACTTTTGGAATAATACCGACCACTGCTTCCTTTGTGTAGCCTGCTGTGTAATTAATTTATTAATGTTGATAGCGCGTATGCAACCACTTAAATACTTATCTCGTCACGACGAGCCGATTAAATCATGGTGATTTATAAGGGCTTCTCGACTGTTTCTGGCTTGCAGTGGAAATGTGATGTCCACATGTACGTAGTATAATGTCTCTTATTAGACCCATATCCACATAATCATAGTGAAACTTACGTACTTCATAACTCGGACGCATTTTACAAGGAGCACGAAGGGTCATACCTGTGGAAATTACGCCTTTCCGACTTTTTGTAATACGTCGTAGAGATACGTCAGCATAACAGGCAGCAAGTAGATAACCTTGTTTTACTTTCCTGCCTTGCTTCTAGATGACATGATTTTATAATAATCCTTACTTCCTTACTCACTACCCTCACGACGAATCGTCTGTCCCTTCCTAAGATATGAAAACATTGTGGAGGCAGAAGATATATTTCCAGTGGCTAATGGCTCACCAGTTACTGAACTATGCATTGGTTTTGACAAAGAATAAAGAAAACAAAAAAGTATACAGATATATGTAACTGAAAACTATTATGAACTAACGAAAAGATATGGAGCGCTTAAATGGCGAAAAACGAAACACTAATCGGTGACAATAAAACTCGCTATACCTTAAGGCTCACTTTTGGGATGGGCAATACTTCCGCTGCCCATACGCGCTCTGCGAAAGTGAGCATATGGCAGGACTGCCTTCCCACTACCCGCCTCACCCCTCCCGCGGTGCTCACCTGACGCGAGGTGCGAGAAACTGTGACGCAACCACAAAGCCGCACGATCTGGCGCAGGCGCGTGTCGTGTCCCAGTCGCGTCGCGTCCCAATTTTCGCGGCCCCATTTGAACCTGTGAAGTTACAATTCGTTCAAATGGCTCTGAGCACTATGGGACTTAACATCTGAGGTCATCAGTCCCCTAGAACTTAGAACTACTTAAACCTAAGTAACCTAAGGACATCACACACATCCAAGCCCGAGACAGGATTCGAACCTGCGAATGTAGCGGTCGCGCGGTTCCAGACTGAAGCGCCTAGAACCGCTCGGCCACGGCGCCCGTCCTGTGAAGTTACAAAAACGCGCGCTGCGCTGCGCCGCGCCACACGCGCTATAGGCGTCTCAATTTGCGCCTAGCCTAGGGTGGCGCCAGATGCGACACTATGAGAATGTAAATAAGGTTGGCTTTAAATACACGCTGCAATGGTCGCGAGCGTTAGTTGCCTTTGAGACTGGTAGTGGTGAGAAAGCCTTTAAGGTGACAAAGACGTCATTATCAACAGCTCACTGAGTTTGAACAGGGTCGTGTAGTAGGGCTACGAGAGAAAGACTTGGCAGGAATGTAGCCACTGAACATGACAGCTGGCAACTATGGTCACGGGAGTCCGGGTTCGGATGGCCACGTGGCACTACTGAGAGGGATGACCATCGTGTTCGGCGTATGGCACTGGCGCATCGTACTGCATTTACAGCAGCAATCTGAGCAGCAGTTGGCACCAAAGTGACACCCCGAACTGTTACACATTGGTTACTTCAAGGACAATTCCGAGACCTACACCCTATAGCTTGCATACCACTAACCCTCCACCGCTATTTGCGACTCCAGTGGTACCAAGCGAGAGTTCATTGGAGGACAGGATGTAGGTCTGTTGTGTTTCCTAATGAAGGCAGGTGGTGCAAGTGATGGCCGTGTGTGCGTTAGGAGGAGGCCATCTGACGGCCTGCAAGCAACCCGTCTGCGTGCTGGACGCACTGGACCTACACATGGAGTTATGGACTGGGGTGCGATTTAGTGTGACAACAGCAGGAGCACTCTTGTGATTATCCTACGCACCCGGACTGCAAATTTGTACGGCAGTCTGGCGACTCAACCCGTTGAGCTGCCATTCATGAACAAGGTTCGGTTCGGGGGGGGGGGGGGGGGGGGGGGAGGGAGGTCTGTAACAGGATAACGTCGCCCACGTACCTCTGTTATAACACAAAATGCTCTGTAGTATAGAGTGAGGACATGTCGCCTTGGCCTGCTCGATCACCAGATCTTTCTCTAATCGAGCACATAAGGGACATCATCGGACAACTCCAGTTTCAACCATAAACAGCATTAACAGTCCCTGAACGAACCGATCAAGTGCAACTTGCATGGCATTCCATGCTGCAAACTAACATCCGGAACCTGTACAACACAATGCATGAGCATTTGCACGACTGCATTCAACATTCTGGCCGTTGCACCACTTGTTAACGCACTTGCATTTCACATCTGGAGTGGCTTACCTCGCGTTTACATTAACCTGTGATCTTGCAATGGTAACCACTCAAAAATGTTACCTAGACAAATGTTTTCCCGGAATTTCATTGCTCTAGGGTATTTTTTTTTGGTGTTGCAATTTCTTTCCGTCAGCGTATAAAATCATGGGGCACTCTCCGCAAAATATTTGAAGAGGGTGTAGCTTATGAAGACTAAACTGTTAACTCCTTGTGGAATAAGAAGCAGAGACTTCCATATAGAAAAAAACAATTAAACGCTAACGGACAATTCCATACCGGCCTACAATGGTGGACCTGCTGCTAAACTCTAGGATAATACAATTTTACAAAACAAAAACGAGAGAGAGGGTAGAATGGATTAAAAAGAAGGAGGATTTTCATTTCACAGAACTGTGCCACAGTTATAACAATCCGGGATATTTGTCTCATAAAATCAATCAGTTCGCCGCTATGAGGCAAAAATCATCAACATTGACCTTTACTCAGTTTAAGTATTTAAATGTAAAGATTTAACATTAGAGCACGAGAGGTACAGGTCCAATATCAGACTCCTGCTTCAGTGTTGCACGTAATGAAGGAACACAGGCGCATGCAGTCTCGGCTAATCGTAGCATACAGGACGCAGAGTGTAATTTGTACAAGACACGGGCATAAATACGGAGATTTATTTTCCTAGAATTAAAACAAAAATTAGACTGTGTTATCCATCTCCCAGTCGAGAAAGTAGCGAACTGACACAATACTACAGAGAAAGAGGCTCATTAACAGCGCAGCAAGATACGGAACTACACAAACCACTTACTGCGGGTGAAGTGAAAACAATATTAACGTCGGCATCCACACACAAAGTCCCAGGCGCCCACGGTTTGATTGATCAACATCAAACGCTCTCGCACGTAATGGGACTAAACTCATCACTGTTTGGAACAAGCTATTAAATGGCCAGTAAATACGAAAGACATTTGCAGGGTTATTCATTTTAAAATCCACACGAAACTACTCATTAACAGGCATCGATATGTAACATAGCATATCTTCAGTATATACGATATGAACGTCATAACGGGAAGATAAATGTTGGACATCGTGCAGTTCTTCTTTGAATTTTTTTTATCTCTTCCGTTAATGCAAAACGCTTATGGTATCATAGCGACGATTAATTCTAAAGAACTGGTAAGACAAGGGCTTTGTGATCGAACTCTATGGTCTGTGTATTAAACATCTTGTGGACTCCTCCCAACAATCTGAGTCACCAAGGATAAATTTGTATGCTCGTTTCACCTTAAGACACTCCTTTCAAGTACCAGGTTTCAGGCTGTTAAGCGTCAATCACACACACACACACACACACACACACACACACACACATCCTTCTTTGTAGTTTTCTCGCTGAGAGGTGGTAGTACTTGTCGAAACAAGAAAAATAGGTTCATAAACATGGGTGCGGAAAGCATATTTTCCGAGGTAAACACTTCTTTATAGAAAAGGCTGCGTGACGCTTTGTTGCGGACATTAGCAAAGTCGTGGCGTTGGCGCTCCGTCAATTGTGACGCGTGCATATTACGATGTCTTACTCATAGTACTCTACCTAACATTAGATGGTCTGCAGTCATCTGTGTTGTTTAAGCCGTGTTGTAGGCTACGTTGGTTTTCGCGTTTGTGTGCCTTGTTGTACAGCACTGTCAACTCTGTGTACGGGTCATGGTATTTTACCTTCTTCCAAACGCGGATTCACTTAAGTGTTTACTGTTATTGCGCTGTTTGTGGTTTGTGCGTACAAATTGTGTAGCATATTTACAGTTTCTCTCTTCCACCACTTGTTAACAATGGAAGCCTACTACTCGACAAGTGAAATGGTGGATACGAGTAGCTGCTATGGTTTAGCAAATGAACGTGATCTGAGAGCCTGTGCCCTCTGCGCTGAAAAATATCCGCAGCGAGGGACACAGGAATCCTAGCATCTCGGAAGACTGACAGTGGAAGGCCCCACACAGTCCGCAAACCAGACATGAAGGAGAGCGTGTTATGTTGTGTAAAAGAAGTCTATGAGACAAGTGTGCGACGATCAGCAGCAACAGAAGACGTGGCTCACTCTCTTATCTGGCGGGAGGGGGGGGGGGGGGGGAGGGGTTACTTCATGAAATATTGCTGTACCCATACCATCTAGAGCGCGTTGAGGCGCCCTAAGGCCAAAAGATCTTCATGACAGAAGGCGGTTCGGTGAATGACTGTTGCAGAAGAGTGCCGCAGATCCACGGTTCATCTCCAAGATTCTATTTGTCAATGAAACAGAGTTCACAAGAAATGGTGTTGTGAATTTCCCCGCGCCCGGGTTCCCGGGTTCGATTCCCGGCGGGGTCAGGGATTTTCTCTGCCTCGTGATGACTGGGTGTTGTGTGATGTCCTTAGGTTAGTTAGGTTTAAGTAGTTCTAAGTTCTAGGGGACTGATGACCACAGATGTTAAGTCTCATAGTGCTCAGAGCCATTTGAACCATTTTTTTGTGAATTTCCACAACCAACATGTATAGGCAGATGTAAATCCTAAAGAAATTCAGGAAAGATAGCATCAACACTGATTCTTAGTCTACTTAGGGGCAGGCGTATTTAGCGATAGATTAAGAGGGTCATATGTGATACCACAAAGGATTACTGGGGCGCATTATCGGGAATTTCTTATTAATGTATTACCTACTTTGCTGGTGGCTGTGCCATTGCAGCGTACGAATACAATTGAGGTACATACACGATGGCGCACCAGCACACTTTCGTCACAATGTACGCGAACATCTGACACAGACATTTCAGGACCACTGGATTGGTCGGGGGTGGGGGCACAACTTACCTGCTCGTTCCCCAGACCTCAATCCCGTCGACTTTTGTTTTATGTTGACACTTGAAGCCGCGCGGGATTAGCTTAGCGGTCTAAGGCGCTGCAGTCATGGACTGTGCGGCTGATCCCGGCGGAGGTTCGAGTCCGCCCTCGGGCATGGATGTGTGTGTTTGTCCTTAGGGTAATTTAGGTTAAGTAGAGTGTAAGCTTAGGGACTGATGACCTTAGCAGTTAAGTCCCATAAGATTTCACACACATTTTTTTGACACTTGAAGGAAGTGGTCCACGCCACGCCAATCAACGGCGTGCGGACACGACAGGGTCGCGTCGTCAAAGCGTGCCAGCAGGTACCACAACAACCGGGTACACTTCAAAGGGTGCGTCATTCAGTACGCCGGAGGGCAGAGGGGTGCATTGTCATGAATGGACACCACATTGAACACTTATTACAAACACGTGTTTACCTCAGAAGTATGCATTTCCGGACCAATGTTTACTGAATTTATTTTTCTTCTTTCGACGAGTACTACGACCTCTCAAAGTATGCGTCTCTTTTTTAACACTCTGCATATCCTGAAAAGCAGTAGCATTCTCACACGATCTTGAAGTACTCCGGACGACAGTTCTTCTTCTGGCGATGCCTCTTGGTTAACAACGACATCAAGTCCTTTCTCACAGTAATCTTCAGCCCAATCGCTGCCGTACAGACGTATTTTGTGTTTCGAGATACTTGTAAAGATTCCTGTTGAACAGGCTCGATTCAGACCAAACCGTAGCTGCGTGGATTGAGTACATTCGTTGTCAACGGGCATAGAAGCTGGCTTCCAGAAAGAAATAAAGACATATGCTGTATTTATTGATCTGTCTACAGCTTATGATACCGCGTGGAGGCTGGGTGTCGTATATCAGCTGCTCGGTGTGATACCCTGCAGAATAGCAGCACAACTTTGTTAGAACATGCTGACTGACGGACCATTTGTGGTAATTATAGGCAATACAACTAGTGACCAAAAGACCCTGAACAATAGTCTGCCTCAAGGTTCAATCCTCTCTCCGTTTCAGTCCTAGTTACGCTACTGTAGCTAGTATGTTGTAGGTATGCTAGCCACTCAGTCCAAGAAGTTTGGTTACGCTGATGACTGTGGGATAGCAATATTGCAAAATAGAAAAAATGTAATATGACAATATTTTCATAAACGGGGACTTCAGCCCAACCGTAATAGAACTGAATCAAGTTTATTCATTCTAGTAATATCCCAGCCAACCGTGAACTGCACGCATTTTTCGCTGGTAATCGCCTAGTCCATAACAATTATCCACGATACTTTGGAGTTATATTTGACAGAACTCTGCCATTTAAACAGCGTCCAACAAAGACTGCAGCTAAACTGAGACCAAGAAATAATACTGACAAGGGAACCTCCCCATCGCACCCCCCTCAGATTTAGTTATAAGATGGCACAGTGGATAGGCCTTGAAAAACTGAACACAGATCAATCGAGAAAACAGGAAGAAGTTGTATGGAACTATGAAAAAAAATTAGTAAAATATACAAACTAAGTAGTCCATGCGAAGATATGCAACATCAAGGAGAACGCAAGTCAAGGAGTGCCGTGGTCCCGTGGTTAGCGAGAGCAGCTACGGAACGACAGGTTATAGGTTCAAGTCTTCCCTCGAGTGAAAAGTTTAATTTTTTGTTTTCAGTTTATGTGGCAAACTCTTATGTTTTCATCACTTTTTTGGGAGTGATTATCACATCCACAAGAAAACCTAAATCGGACAAGGTAGAAGAATCTTTTTACCCATTCGCTAAGTGTACAAGTTAGGTGGGTCGACAACATATTCCTGTCATGTGACGCACATGCAGTCACCAGTGTCGTATAGAATATATCAGACGTGTTTTCCTGTGGACGAATCGGTTGACCTATGATCTTGCGATCAAATGTTTTCGGTTCCCATTGGAGAGGCACGTCCTTTCGTCTACTAATCGCACGGTTTTGCGGTGCGGTCGCAAAACACAGACACTAAACTTATTACAGTGAACAGAGACATCAATGAACAAACGGACAGATCATAACTTTGCGAAAATAAAATTTTCAGCGGAGGGAAAATTTGAACCTAGGACCTCTCGTTCCGCAGTTACTCACGCTAACCACGGGACCACGGCGCTCCGGAGCTAACATCCACCTTGATGTCTTGATGTTGCTTACCTTGGCATGGACTGCTCAGTTTGTATATTTTACTAATTTTTTTCATACTTCCACACAACTTCTTCCTGTTTTCTCGATTGATCTGTGTTCAGTTTTTCAAGGCCTATCCACTGTGCCAACTTATAACTAAATCTGAGGGGGGTGCGATGGGGAGGTTCCCTTGTGAGCAAAAATTGTGTGGAACAACATGGGACTCTGGAGCTTCGACCTTACTGTCATCTGCCCTTGATCTTGTGTACTCAACGGCTGAATATTGCAGCTCTGTTTGGATAAACAGTAGCCTCACGAAGTAAGTAGATACGGAACTAAATTAAACAATGTGGAATGTTACTAGCACAATCAAGTACACTCCAGTATTCTGACTACCTGCCCTGAGCTGAATTCCACCTCCTAACCTGAGACGAAATACTAACCTTCCGAAGGACTATAAGAAATTCTGCAACAACAAGCAGCTACCATTCAAGAGGACATACCGTCTGTTGGTTGGTTGGTGTGGGGAAGGAGACCAGACAGCGTGGTCATCGGTCTCATCGGAATAGGGAAGGATGGGGAAGGAAGTCGGCCGTGCCCTTTCAGAGGAACCATCCCGGCATTTGCCTGGAGTGATTTAGGGAAATCACGGAAAACCTAAATCAGGATGGCCGGACGCGGGATTGAACCGTCGTCCATACCGTCTGTTCCACAAGAAAGTGTACGCCATAATTTTAAATGTAACTTCCGCATCGACATCTCTGGTAGCGGTCTCGAATATGTAATCAATGTGCTTTTGCACAGTGTTTAGATAAACAGTGTGAGAGTTGAATGTTTGGTTTTGTCGGTTGCAGTTTGAAATACGTGTTAAATATCTGAAGCGTCAGGAGGCAGTGTTCCTTGTAAATCATCTAAAGGGACCAAAGTTTTCATATAGTGCTACTGCCAAAACTCTTAGAAAGTCAAAGACATTCGTTGCGAAGTGGATCAAACGATATTTAGAGGTTGGAAACGTGGACGATTTACCGGGGAGAGGGCTAAGGTGACAAACTATAACCGATAATGACAGCGATTGGATTAACTACTAGGTAATAGTGCAATTAGCAATAACAGCTATTTTCATGTAAACATATGTTTATAACAGTGCCTGTAGCTGCTATGTGAATCAACAGACTCCGCATCAGACATCGCCCAGTCAGAACAGCTATCAACTTGGTGGACCATAACTTCAATACCCAAGAAGTCTGGACGAAAGAGTTGTGTAATAATACTCCAGCAGAGCTCCGTAGCTTTCTCCAGGTCAACAACAAACCACGGGAACTTTATATATCCTGGAGGACTCGAAGCACGCTCATCAAGATTAGGACTAACCGTGGAAGAGAAGAGGTGACCTGCTATACAGATGAGGAAATACTACAACTGTGGATTACACCTGTTCCTTCCCAAGACAGTCAGATATAGTGTTGAAGAGTGGCCTCAAAATTCGTACTCCGAAGGCCCCTCGGACTCTGCAGTAGATGTGATAAATTATGTAATTAATGTATCTGTAAATTTGTAAGTAATGTACATATTTTATTTATATATCTAAGGTGATGTGTAACTGCCATACGATTAGTAATAGTAAAAATTTTGTACTTAGCAACAGTACATAAGGGTATCTTAGGCTTTCTGAAAATCAAGAGGCTCACCAAACTGAACTCGACTGTATACTGTTTTCTGCATCTCAGGTATGAACAGAGCAAACAGTTACCGGCGCAATGCAATTTGCTTTCATTCGACGTCGAAATGGTGGCCGATAGCGTCAACGCCGACTCCTACGATATACATCGCAGAATAACTTTCTGTTTTTAGTATAGTCGCAACATATCAGCTGTATGCACTTGTCTTGTTTCGTATCGGACTCCATAAAACTTACCCACCAACAGACTCAGGCCTCCCTCCACCAACACTAATATTTAACGTCCTTAAGTAGCTCGAAGGCTGTTAAACTTTTGCCCTCGCACACTAGACCTAAGGGTGGCTGCTACGGAAAATAAAAGTTCAGAGTGAAGTAGCCGAGCTATTGTTCGTGCTCGCATATTTATGTAGTGAAAATATAAATGTCCTTCCATCTCATCGTTTTACCAACGAAGATATACTGTTTCTTGCATAGCGTAATGTATAAAAACTTTGTTTTTGTACACAGTGTAATTAAATATTAGCTTCGACAGGAGTATGTGTCACCAAGACAGGATGGGCAACGACCGCTGCTGTGCATCTATTGTGTATCATATGTAGTAAGGTTATAACAAATTCCGAATGCGAAATGATTTTGGAGATGGTGTCAAAAGGAGGCCAAACGGATCAGATGTTTTTGTGATCACACACCTCAGATTAGTGCTAGAGTGTTTCAGAGAACAGTTGGTGGAAGTTTATAATAGATGCTGTAATATCAGGGAGAGGTTATAGGCTATAGATTAGACGACTTAAGTGATGAAAGTGGATGGCAGAGATGGAGACGCGAGTGACATTGTACTATGCGCCTTATTCGAGAATCATAATGAGCTGTTAGAAAACCGAAGCGTGAAGGTACAGTTCTCGATTTTCTGGTTACAAATTGGCACGCGCTTCCGACTCGGTCACTGTATATGTCGAAAGCAGGGACCATTAACTCGTTATATTAAGACTAAGTGCAGTTGTTAAAAGGAACGCACCAGGCAATAAATTTCATCAAACATTCTTCTTTGGGGTTGAAAATCTGGGCTATTTATTTTTGTATCGTATGGCAACACATATACAAATATTACTAACTATTACATGTCAACATTTAACACAGCTGTCCAGCATAAAACAATACAAAAGACAACAGCTATAGATGGATATCAAGCTCTTTTATGTATTTTTATTACACCACTCGTCGCTGTCAGGAAATCTTCCAAACGACCCTTGATACAAAATGTGATCTGTCTGTCGTTCCACATCACAGTTGCAAGATGGTGATGAAAACTTGTCCGCTTATGGAGAGTGTCTGCACATCTTCCATGGCCCGCTCGGATGCCGTTCAAGGTATTCCAAATTGCCCCAGGCTGGACGAATCCAGAGGGTTTCTTCTGGATGCAGGGTAGTTTTGGGCACTGTGGAGGACATTTATGTTGCCAGCAGAGTTTACACTTATCGATTGCATTGAATTCTGTTTCCATAAGAGTCCTGACTATGTTAAAAGGGGGTATCTTGTACTTAATCCTTTTCGCTTCCCAAGATCCAGGAAACAGTAGACAGTCGAGCTAAGTTTGATGCGTTATCAGCAGTTTTCTGGTGTACAAGTACTAGCACGCTCTCTGTCTATATCAGGAGGTGGAATGTGGCTCAAGAGAGGTAACCAGTATATGTATGTGCGAGGGTGGTTTGAAAAGTTCTCGGAACAGAATAGAAAAAAAGGACTTAAACCACTGAAACATTTTATTTTTCAGTGTAGTCTCCTTGTATATTAATGCACTTGGTCCAACGTTGTTCCAGTGCCTTGATCTCATCTCGAAAATGAGTTTCCTCCAGGCCTACAAAATATTCGTAAATTCCGGCAAATCAATTCCTCGTTTGAAGTGACTCTTCGTCCACAAAGAAAACCTATGAGTTTTGGGGAGAGATGGAAGTCTGACGGAGTCATATTAGGTGAATAAGGCAGGTGTGGCTACAGTTCACACCTTAGTTCGTGTAAGTTTGCCATAGCGACGTGACGTGTGTGCGGGTGCTCGTCAAGAGTCGCGGCCAGCATCTTGCAGATAATTTTTTCATCTCTAATTCTTCGGGTAAAATGAAATACACCCTTTCAGATAACATCTGGCAAGCGTGAGAAATTTCACGCACTTTCAATCGGCGATCCCCCATGACCATTTTGTGCACTTTTGCAATGGTTTGCCGGCCGTTGTGGCGGAGCGGTTCTAGGCGCTTCAGTCTGGAACCGCGCGACCGCTACTGCCGTAGGTTCGAATCCTGCCTCGGGCACGGATGTGTGTGATGTACTTAGGTTAGTTAGGTTTAAGTAGTTCTAAGTTCTAGGGGACTGATGATCTCAGATGTTAAGCCCCATAGTGCTCAGAGCCATTTGAACCATTTTGCAATGGTTTCTGGAGTAGTGACACATCTTGGCCGATCACTGCGCGGATCATCATCTAAGCTCTCCCGACAAAATTTAAATTCATTTGTCCACTTGACAACAGTTGAATATGAAGGAGCAGAGTCCCCCAGCGTATTCTGGAAATGGGCATGAATGTCCTTTGCTTTCATACGTTTCTTTACGAAGTACTTAAATCGCTGCTCGAATCTCGATTTTTTCCATCTTCGCTAATCACTACGTGGGAATAACAAAAGAGCCACGTCACCGCCACAGCTCTCTCCCAAGAGCACTGACGTGGCACGTCAGTCCAATTAATATGACGTGAACAGCTCGTTGCGTTGGCGCTGACATCTTTCGGTGATTCGGAGAACTTTTCAAACCACCATCGTAGATCATATTGACCCAATAACAATGTACATGGCTTCGTTAAGTTGTATGCCTATCTCTTTTATGCATGGACTATTCAGCTAGACAGGTCCACAGTACTCTGCTACTGAGTATAACAATCCGAATACCCATACTCGAAGAGTGTCTGCTGACGATCCCCAGCTAGTGCCACATAGTTTATGTAGAACATTATTTCCGCTTTTGAGCTTAGAAGCTGTTCGCGTCAAGTGCTCCTTAAAATAGTGTGTCCTATCTATCATGATCCCTAGGTAGTTTGGATGGAGATTATAATTATGTTTGCATCCCGCAAAATAGACGACGAAGGCCTGTAACGTTACGAGTACCTAGGCGAGGTAATCGGCCACCTGGAATTGCTGTGAGGGAAGTGAATTTGATGTACAGCTGAACGCTAGCAGGCTCGGGTCTCAGGGC
Source organism: Schistocerca americana (assembly GCF_021461395.2). NCBI lineage: Eukaryota > Metazoa > Arthropoda > Insecta > Orthoptera > Acrididae > Schistocerca > Schistocerca americana. The sequence continues at coordinate 423,328,615 of NC_060130.1, read as the reverse complement.
AGATCGCAGCAGCCGCTCCAGGTCAGCCTGGGACGAGGACTGGATGTGGGTAAATCCCATAAGAAGGGAGCTGAATAATGGTCGCTCGCTTAGCAGAATGTCGGATGACTAGCAATGGCGGACTCTGAGACAAGCTGAAAGGTGGCCTCTTACACCTCTTCGAGAGCCTATAATAATTTGCAGACAAGAATTAAATGCAAATCTGAATACATCGGAGATTCCAGAAAAATGAGGCACATCCAACGACACAACAATAATTTCAATATCTTAAAAAAAAAACCAAGTTGATATTTGACAGGGAATAAATATTTACACAACGGACCTCAAAATTAATAACTTTTAATCGCTTCACGCTATTTAAACAAACGACTCAGATAATAGCATTGCGCTATAGCTATCATCCCTGAAACCTACGTAGTTGTATCTATTTTTTATTGATGTACGACGTCTTTTATATCTGTTACATTATGCAAATGTTTGTCAGAACATCGTATCCGCCACAATTATGCAGTAAATGAACATAGCATCAATACCTCGTATTGTCATACTTGTGAAGTTATTTAACGAACAGTTTACTATATTGCTAGTAATTTTCTTTAAATGTTGACTATAGGTGCTATTACAAACTGTACTAGTTATAAGTGGTCAGTCGGTTGTGGTAGCGGACACCACGATTGAAAAGAGAAAAAAAAGACGCTTTCATCAAGAAGGCATAAATAACTGTTTAAACAATACTTGAGTACAATCGGTTTTCATTTATCGTGAGAACACTTGCGCAAGAATGCTGGCTTATTGAATGAACTATTACTTATATTTAATGTAAATGATCTGAGTGTAACCCAATGTTTATGACATTTCTTGATTTAAATATTGTTGTAATATATTAGTTTAGTCCAAGAAGTGGCCAACTTGAATCAGATCAAGTCTGTAGAGCTTAAAAACGATGTATTTTTGGTGGGGATGACCTTTAGCCAGTGGAAAAGCAGATAGAAATGGGACACTACGGGAGTCAGGTGGAAAGTGGGATTTGTCGAGTAAAGAGCTCAAGGAAGCGATTCTGGACACTTTATGACGAGTTCTTGTGGGAGGCACACCTGTCTACATTAACGTGCGTGATTCGATCGTGGAGGTGCTTGATTCTGGGCGGTGAATGGCTGATATCATAAGTCTGAAGCGTCTTTATAATTCGAGAGGCCTGAATGGGCTCCAGAGTAGGACTGTACTTTTTTCCGGTTATATTAAGAAACCTCAGGGCAGACGGAGTATGATTTGCTATTGTTTGTACCGTGTGTGTTAATTTTTGAATCATCATGTTGGACTCCTAACTGTTTTGAGCTGGTGAATTTTTCGTGTATTGTGATCACGAAATGGACTTAGTTTTCACGTAACGTTCTCAATGTAACTTTTCTGCATTTTGCAAGGGTATTTTCTGTTTGTATTTTAAATGAATATCATAGGACCACTTCCCGTTCATTTGAGATGTTCTTTCTTGAATAAACATTATTCAACATAATTCTCTATCGTCTTCATCAATTAACTATGTTGAATAGAACCCTTTTTATTCAATAAACTTTTATTTTATTTTCGTGTGTTACTTTCAGTTCTATCCTATGCATAGACGGTTCACAGCTACAGGTTATTATTTGCAGCGAGTTAGCTGCGACACATGAAAGCAGACGTGCGTGGCTCGACCCTATGACTACATCGAGCTACTCTTTTTAAACAGAACCGGACATAGCCCAAATACGTAACACACGAGCAACATCAAAGTCGCCACTGGTTTTCTTGTATCGCATGCTGTTAGGCAGAGCAACTACACATCAGTAACCAACATGCAGTCTATGTTTTATTTGTCCGGTTCTGTAACTGAGTGGCCGAGTTTCGCCTGATGCGTCGAGTGAGCAGGTCGCTGTTTACGTATTCGCTCCGCCGCAGCGTCGCAAGTGATCGGGAGTTTTTCGCTTCAGTGGAGTTTGTCCTTTGTGTGTGTGACATCTTTATTGTCTATTTCCGTCCTTCTTTGAGTGTATATCTGACAGCGGCCTAGTCCACTCCTGTTTCTTTTTAGTGGGTCAAAAAATGGGTCAAATGGCTCTGAGCACTATGGGACTTAACATCTGTGGTCATCAGTCTCCTAGAAGTAGAACTACTTAAACCTGACTAACCTAAGGACATCACACACAACCATGCCCGAGGCAGGATTCGAACCTGCGACCGTAGCTGTCGCGCGGTTCCGGACTGAGCGCCTAGAACCGCGAGACCACCGCGGCCGGCCTTTTTAGTGGCATCCAAGATTAGAACTATGAGTTTTTCGTTTGACAAGTCGACACGTAACGTGCAGCGCGGTTCTTTAGAAATCCATACTTTTCATATTACCTCGGGCCAAGTGCATACTGCTTATTCTGATACTGAGATTTGTGTGTTTTTTGTGAAATTCGTAAATCCCCTACAAGTACACATGTTCCTATTATAGCATGGTACTCAGCGTCCCTTTCGGCATGTGATGATTCGGTCAGTATGGTGCTGCCTGATAATGCAAACGTTTAATATACGAATGTTCGAATATTCTATCTTCATCCGGAAGTAGGTGTTTTTCTTAAGGAAGTTTTGGTGCAATATGGTGACGTGAGAGGTATTCGCCGTGAACATTTGTCTACACAAGCTACAGTGCTATAGCGGCATATGTTCAGTGGAATTGCAAATGAAGAAGAATATTTCGTCTCATTTGCAGGTTTGTGGCTGTCGTATTCATGTTACGCACAGCGGACAGGTGGTGTCCTCCTTTGTGTGCAGTGAAAGTGGCCATCTCCAAACTAACTGCTCTCCGACAGTTTTTGTTTCGCGGTCTTTTTTGGGACAGCAGTGTAAATTGACGGTTGGTGACTTTGTCTCTTCTGGTAACGAACTTGGGGCTACATCTTTTCTCATTTCTGGCGATCATCCAACATTTTGCACTTTCACTACATATAACTTTTCGTCTTTGCAAACAAAGCCTGACCCAGTTCCTGCAACTGCTTGGACGGCGCACGATTCATAATAAACGGCGCCGCACTCAGGATGGTGATGAATTAGTTGTGCCTTCTCTTGTCCCACCTCCGCATGGACCGTGTCTGTCTATCACTCCCTTACGACGTGGATACACCTAGCAACTTCAGATTCGATTCAGCTATTGGTACCCTAGGTACGCCATTCATGCCTGAACAGAACACCGAATTCTTTGCCACCTTTCACCCAGACGACGTATATGATCTTATTGTTACTTCTCCTTCTCTCAAATTGCCAGCCGGTGTGGATGGGCTCCCAAAGGAATTTGATGTGCGTTTTTGGCCTCATGTTGAATGACGTGATATGGGAGCACTTGTGCCCGCTCCATTCAAGTTGGAAAAAATGTGTTGATACCTAAACATCTTGGTCGTTATGGTGTTGATAATTTTCGTACTCTCCCGTACTGAATTTTGATGACAAGCCTGTGGCGAGGACGGTAAATCGCAGGATTCCTGCCTTGCTGATGACTGTCGTCGGTGAATATCAGAATTGTCTCCCTGGTTGCTCTATTATCACTCCTGTGTCGATTACCGTGCTGTGGCTTCGGTTGCTGCTGTTACTTCCATCCACTGTGCCTTTTCATTTTTGGTTTTTAGTGAAGCTTTCGATCGCATAAATCGTGAATTTCTGCTTTGGATTTTGGAGATGATCGGGTTTACTGTGGAGGCTTGTAGAGAGCTATACAATATGTTCACAATCATTGCACCTTTGGTAGTTATGAATTGGCAACTGACGCCCCCGATTTCCATCGGTCGAGCAGTGCCACAGAGGAGCCCACTCTCGTTGTCGTTACGGGGTTTAAATGGAGCAGTACTCACGTGGGCCATTGCTGTGGATCGTCATACGTTACTGGGAGCTGTTTTTGATCGTTGTCCTCTCCATATGGTGAGTCTCAATTGGAAATCGGTTACTGTTAAGATCCAGAAGGCAACGCTCGAACACAAACGCCACTCTCTTACCCTTCTTCAGAAGGTATGAATTTTGGATGCGTACGTGTTGGCAACGCTTATTTCATCGCACAGCTTTTCTCGCTTCTCATTTTGATGGCTGAGAAACTGAAGCGGTTGTCGGGTCACTTTTTATGGGCGCGTCATCTCTTCAGGTTGCGATACGAGACTGTGACGAAAGTAGGTTCCCTCGGCAGATTGGGCCTTTCCTGCATTATGAGGAAGGCGTCTGTCTTATACATTAAACACATCATTTCGAAGGTCAATCACTTACACACTTTTATGCCTCGACTGTTCCACTTAGTACGTCCAGCGCGACTTCATTCCCCTGTTGACTTTAGTTGTCTAAATTTTAAGCTAAGACGCATTCGAGAGTTCTACCTTGCCATTAGCTATTTGGGGCCTGAAATATTGCAGCGGCCGGTGCTCAAGACGAAGTTTTTGTTGACCCGCTGGGAAGAGAATCCCTGCCCCAATTCCGTTGAACAGTTAACATCGCAAATATCTTGGAAAATTATGTGGACTAACATTAGCCTCCCGGTTCTATCAATGGCAGTGGTCTCCTCCTGGTACAGGATAGTCGACAATTTGATTTCCACCTGCGAGCGTCTGTATCGAATCAGGATTAGTGAAACAGATAGGTGCGTCCCTAGATACACTGCAGCACCGGTTTATTTGTCGTGACGACCTAGCAAAGAGGTCCTGGCTCAGGAAGCAATTGGCTTTCCCTACTCACTCTACTGAAGCTGCATATTCCACTGATATGATTTTGCGGGTGGCTACTTCTTTTTTCCGAGGGCAAGGACTAATACCGCATTTTGTTTGATTGGGCACTTTATAAATTTTGTCGTTGGTGGTGAAGGTGATGATGACCATTTGGCCTTTCGCCAGTTTATGTCTACGGCTTACTGGTCCTCCTTGCAACTGCTCCGATTTCAAGAACTCTTTGCACCATTCTGAATCTTACCTTTCAAAGACAAGGCGTTCATCAGTCCTGGCACCAGCTGCTACTCTCATTGTGCTTTTTTTTTCGCTTATTTTTTTTTCCTCTGTATCCCCTCCTTTTGCGCTGTTGGTATTATTTTTGGAAACTTAAAACACAAGAAAGAAAGAAAAAAATATGGAGCTATGTGAGGGAGTAGCTCAGTGTCAGGGTGGGGGAGCCATTCTGGCCAGGCCTCGGGATCCCACCCCTGCCTACCTTGTCTCCACCAGCCCGAAGCTGACTATCATTGATTGCTTTTTGTAAAATGTATTTCCTGTTTGCCAGAACATTCAGACACTTCTCTCGTACTTCATCTAATTAATTCTTTTTGCTTATATGTAAAGTGTGTCACTCTCAGTGGTTATGATCTTTATTTCAATGTAAATTAACTGTATTATTAGACAACTCAATAAATTACAATTATATTAAAAGGGGGTAAACTAAATAATGGTGAACTACGTGTTCTGTAAACTTAACGTAGCGCTTTCGAGACCACACTATTTCCTAGTTTCTTTAAATCCCATGTCGGACTTCTGCTAAAGTTTACAGAAAAAAGTACGGACAGTGCGACCGGATGCCATGCGAGAGGCCAGGATTTGATTCCCGGCTGAGTCAGAGATTTTCTCGGGACAGGATGCTGTGCTGCCTTCATCATCATACCATCCTTATCGAGACGCAAGTAGCCGAATTTACGTCAACTAAATAGACTTACATCAGGCGACCGGTCTACCATAGCCACACGGCATTTCATCTCATTTTTTTCTCTTTATTTGAGTCTGGTGGTAACTTCCAGTTATGGAAATTTTGACTAAAGGTGTCTACACTATAAGTGTGGATTTCTGCAGCTATTTCAAAGGTAACTACTGCCTAGTTGTCCGCATAGCCCAACTGTGGATTGTGTTGTAGAAATATCAGATATATATAAATTGAACGATAGAGGAGCAAGGCTGGATCGCTGTGGTAAGACATTATTCAATACTTTTCCACAGACATTGTCTTTTCATGGAGTTACAGTAAATTTCTTTCCAGCTAATATATTGTCAATTTCTTTGTTGTCCGTCTGCAAAGGACAAGTTGTAATAATTTATAAAGCAGTCCATGCCTCCAAACTAAATCATGCATTACACTTAGATCATCAAAAGCAACTGATGTTTTCTGCTTCGTTTGATGTCTTGCTTCAGTAAATGTTGTTAATGATAAGGGTTGGTCAGCGCAGCTCCGTCTTGGTTGGAACCCAGCTTGCGCAGCAGGAAGGTTCTGAAAGACCGCTGGACTAATCAGACTGTGTAGAATTCTATTAAAGAACTAGTAAGCAATGCTCAATAGAGCGACTGGGCAGTAGTTTTTTGGCTGGTCTGATGTCTTGGTGGGCTTAAGTATTGCTACGATTTTTGATCGCTTGACTTCACTTTTTTTTGTGTATTGAACACCAGACATCATAAATCCGCAAGCTATATTTCTGCTCATTTTCGACTATGCAAAAGAAATGCGAGATGGACTTCATCGTTTCCCGGTGCCTCTCCGGGTTTTAGAGCTGTAAGAGTAGGAGATTTTTCAAATTCAGAGAAAGTTCGTGAGAATTCAGATTGGCCATTAGTGTTCTTCTTAAGCAGTGTAGGTCTCCATCTGATGTATCTTGTACGCGTATGAGTTTGATCCCTCGGTGCTCTCGATGTTGACAGTAGATGTGACGCAATCCTGTTAGCTGATATAAACTATCTGATCAAAAGTACCGGACACTCCCAAAAACGCACGTTTTTCATATTAGGTGCTTTGTGCTGCCGCCTACTGCAAGGTACTCCATATCAGCGACCTCATTTGTCATTAGACACCGTGAGAGAGCAGAATGGAGCGCTCCACGGAACTCACGGATTTCGAATATGGTCACGTGATTAGGTGTCACTTGTGTGATACGTGTGTACGCAAGATTTCCACACTCCTAAGCATCCCTCGACCCACTGTTTCCGATGTGATAGTCAAGTGGAAACGTGAAGGACCACGTACAGCACAAAAGCGTACAGGTAGGCCTCGTCTGTTGACGGACGAGACCGCCGACAGTTGAAGAGAGTCGTAATGTGTAATAGGCAGACATCCATCCAAACCATCACACAGGAATTCCAAACTGCATCATGATCCACTGCAAGTACTATGACAGTTAGGAGGGGAGGTGAGAAAACTTGGATTTCATGGTCGAGCGGCTGCTCATAAGCCACACATAAGGCCGGTAAATGCCGAACAAAGCCTCGCTTCGTGTAAGGATCGTTAACATTGGACGATTGAACAGTGGGAAAACATTGTGTTTAGTGACGAATCACGATTGTGGCGATCTAGTGGCAGGGTGTGGATATGGTGAATGCTCGGTGAACGTCATCTGCCAGCGTGTGTTGTGCCAACAGTAAAATTCGGAGGCGGTGGTGTTATGGTGTGGTCGGTTTTTCGTTGAGGGGGCCTGCACTCCCTGTTGTTTTGCGTGATACTATGACGGCACAGGTCTACATTGATGTTTTGAGCACCTTCTTGCTTCCCACTGCTGATGAGCAATTCGGTGATGGCGACTGCATCTTTTAACACGATCGAGCATCTGTTCATAATACACGGCCTGTGGCGAAGTTGTTACGTGACAATAGCATTCCTGTAATGGACTGGTCCGAACGGAGTCCTAACTTGAATCCTATAGAACACGTGTGGGATGTTTTGGATCGCCGACTTCGTGCCAGGCCTCACCGACCGACATCGATACCTCTCTTCAGTGCAGCATTCCGTGAAGAATGGGCTGCAGTTCCCCAAGAATCCTTCCAGCAGCTGACTGAACGAATGCCTGCTAGAGTGGAAGCTGTCATCAAGCTAAGGGTGGACCAACACCATATTGAATTCCAGCATTACCAACTGAGAGCGCCATGAACTTGTAAGTCATTTTCATCCAGGTGTCCGGATACTTTTGATCACATAGTGTATGAGTGTTGTCGCTTTACTTTAACATTGTTTCCAGCTAAGTTCCTTAGTACTGCTCATGCTTCTTTACTTGATGTTTTAAAATGGAGTGACTCAACAGTCTCAATCCACTTAGCACGTCTGTCTGTATCTAGGTTATAATGTAGGTTAACCACTGTTTCCGGTTCACCACTCCTTATGGATTCATTGTGCTGTTCCTAGTTAATTTCATTCCAACCTGCAATAAATTCCTCCGTTAGACTCTGAAGATGGACTTTTTTGCTGCACTTACCTTAACTTCAACAAGCTTCCCATAGTTTTTTTACTTTTGGCAGAATCCAATGAAGACGTTTGTGTAGATTGTTTTTAACAAATACATCCTACGTTGCTTTTCTAACGTTTCACCTAGGTCGAGGAACGGATGATTCGAGTGCGATATTTGTGCCAATTTTAATCAAGATTGGAAGGTGTTGGGCGTGTGGGAAGTATTGTAATACAGACTGGGAATTTTTACAGGGTACTTTATTCTCGTTAATTGATACAGAGCATAGATAGGGAATATAATGCTCTCTCAAATTTGCTGATACAAATGTTCCCTTATCCTTTACATCTAGCACCAAATTTAAGTAATTGTCTTCTGCGCAATTCACAATGGCTTCATCTTTTACGACCTGAGGAAACTACTGTCGTCTGGTAATAACTGTGGGTTACATTGATTGCTCTGGGAATGGTTGATAGGAACAGCAACGTATTAAATATTAATTCAGTTTATTGCAAGAATGATAAAAAAATACTTAACTTCATGCAGTCAGTAGCCACAGGAATGTGTCGAAAATTTACAACTCTCTTCGAATATGAAACCATCAGTTGATGCACACATTTACTATATTCTTCTCTGGATACACAAAGAATTCAGTGTTCAAAAGTACAATTCCATCTAATTGATATCTAACTCTATTGGGAACCGTGTGCACCACGACAGTATTATTGTTAATATATTTGGAATTAATGGCAGCATATGTCGTAAATATTGAAATTCTTTATTTTACAGATCTATTTCGGTCACTGCATGACCATCTTGAGTGCTAAAAATTCATAAGAACCATAAGAAATTAAGATCTTTACACAAATGTGGCCCTATTTATAACTACCATAAAAAATACAGAAACAGAAAAATGTATAGTACTATACAGATTCTCGTACATAAATTATTTGATCCTTGTAGGCCCATATCATAGTAGCACAACATTTTCTATGATGTGGAAGATTTACTGTGATGATTACTTCCAACAAATATCTTTGCTTTTCCTGCTTACTGTAAATTTTAAATTTACGGAAAAGCCTATCTCGTAACCTTAGCAGTTAACGTTAGCAGTTGACCATCCAACGTACAGTGAGTTTGTAGCTTATACGGCCAACTAGCTAAGCTCAGTATTGCAAAAACAAGCATCATGGTGCCCTCTATATTCCAAACCGTACAACACGCAGACATCAAATACCGTCAATAGAAAAACCAAAGCTTACATAATAAACAACCTTTAAAATCAGATGATTTTTTACCGTCAAAAGTCGTAGCAAAACTTTGAAAAACGCGGTACAGGCATAATAAAGAAAAACACAATGAAGTTACGCCAGCTGACGTAAAGTACATAAATATAAAACTTTATAGGACTATACGTAACGTAAAAGCTCATAGTAATTTCTTTAAAATAAATACGTAACAGTTAACATCAGAAACAGTCATTTTACATTTCCAAAAACATCGATTAAATGTTAAATGATTAATCATTTACATTTGGATGTTACCCCCTCTTATCGTACTCGTAGAATTGACCAACCTAATGATTGACATTATCAGCGTAAATTCTTAACAGGCGTGTACAAAAAATAATAAAATGACATTAAAAATACAATAATCTCCCATATGATGTACCAGACGGGTAATACTGCTATTTTTCACGTGAGCAACTGACATTATGTTTCAATAGCGACAAAGTGGGCGAGTGTGATAACTTCAATGAATAACCTGGTATATGCCAAATAGGGTTAAAAAATAAAACTAATATTCACCATTTGCTGTTAGGAAACTCGTAAATACCTTATAGTAATAATTGCTGAAGAAGAAGCTTGCCAAAATGAGCATCAAGTTTACAGTCATATCGTGAACCAGCGTGTTGCACTGTATAAGAGCGTCATACGGGCTGATCTTCCGTTCCTCCAGAATATCCACCCCTTCCAACGACCCCATACCCTCCAGCAGATCTCTATTGCTTCCCGCTCCGTCTTCCATTTGAATACCTACGCCACGTACTCCCACAACCAGGCCCACTTCACCTTCACCCACGTAGACACCCTCGTTGTAGCCTCTCTCTCCTCTTCCCTCCGCTCCTTCCCCCTACCCGCCTCCTGGCCCGTTAACAATACCGTCTCCTACAACTAAACATTCGCTCCTTCCCTGCCAACAAATGCCTTTTCATGCACAACCTGTCCCAGCACCAGTTCGACTTCTTCATCTTTACCGAAACCTTCTTCTAACCTCACCACCATGTTGTCCGCACCTCTCCCTATCTCCTTCACTACACCGACTACCCTCTTCGCCTCGCACGAGGCGGGGTCGCTATTGGCCACCTCAAGCATATCCGTGCCTGGCCACAATTCTTTCTCAATGACCCCACTGAACACCTTTTCCTCAGCATCCTTTTTCCCTCCCTCGCCATCACCTGTGCCACTATCTATATCCGTCCCACCGCTCCATTCCCGTAAAACTTCATTTGCCATTTTGACTGCATCTTCTCCACCTATGTTATTGCCACCAACCTCAGCATCCACAGCCATGACCCTGCCACCCTCCGTTGGTAGCATCAGTTCCTTGCCACCTTCCACGGTGACCTTGCTCCCCTCTCACAGCACATCCATCCCGAAAGCAATTCCACCTCAGATGTCGTCTTCTCTTACCCAGACGTCCTTGGTCGTATCACTGTGAATGTCCTCGAGCCCGTTGGTAGCGACCACCTCCCAGTCCTTCTCACCACCTCCTCAGCCCATCGCTCCCCTCCTGCCCCTCGCTCTGCTGCCCACCCGAAGTCCATCCATGACTACCGCCACACGGCCTGAGATGCCTACCGGGAATTCATTGCCTCACCGGTCGAAAGCCACCCCCTTAACTTTCACCATCCCACTGATGTTACCTATCAGTTCAAATGGTTCAAATGGCTCTGAGCACTATGGAACTTAACATCTATGGTCATCAGTCCCCTAGAACTTAGAACTACCTAAACCTAACTAACCTAAGGACAGCACACAACACCCAGCCATCACGAGGTAGAGAAAATCCCTGACCCCGCCGGGAATCGAACCTGGGAACCCGGGCGTGGGAAGCGAGAACGCTACTGCACGACCACGAGATGCGGGCTTACCTATCAGTGACTCTGTGGAGGCCCTCACTCCTACAAAACCCATCCACCCTCACCACCCTACTCTTCCTCCACAGGCCATCTTTCTTCTCCATGAATCCCGCAGACTTTACTGCTCCTTCCTCCACACCAATGACCGGGATACACTCCTCTGCCTCAGGAAATTACAACGACACATCCAAAACCTCCTTACAGCAAAGAAACCCTGGGACTGGTGCCAGACACATACAAACCTCAACTCTGCCCTCCCTGTCAACTCCTCCAAGCACTGGTCTGCCATCCACCACCTTACTGGTAGCAATACCCCTACATTACCCTCTTCTCCATGTCAACTGCCCCTTCCCTGACAACCTCAGTAAGGCTACCATTTTGCTTCCCAACTCTCTGATGACTTCTCCACTCCTGAAGATCCCAATTTCAATAACTCCCTCTTCCCCACAGTCCTTGAATTCACCAATATCTCTGTCCCACCACTCGCCTCCAGTTTCCAATTACCACGCTCAATAACACTTCCATTAGTGCACACGACATTAAACTTGTGCTCGACTCCAAACGTAAAACTGCCCCTGGTCACAATGGTGGCACTTACCGCCACCTCAAGGAATCCACCCCCTCCTTCCTGGCTATCCTTGCTACCCTATATAATGTCCTTCTATCCACTGGCTCTTACCCTGACGAGTGGAGAACTTGCCATGTCCTGCTGTTGCGTAAACCCCTTTGACACTTCTTCCTATGCCCCCATCAGCCTCACCTTAATGTTTAGTAAGGTCTTCGAGTCCATCCTCTCCCACTGTATTCATCATCACCTTAACCAGCACCACCTCCTTCCTCTTACCCAGTGCGGCTTCTGGCCCTCCTTATCAGCTGATGACCAGCTCCCTAATCTTTCCAGTCTTCTTCCCCTCCAACTTAACACCTGTCACTCCACTATCTTCGTTTCCCTCGACCTCCAGGACACCTACAACCGTGTCTGACATCCTGGGTTCCTCTTTAAACTCCAGACCTACCTTCTTCCCATCACTTCCGTCCATCTCGTTGCTTCCTTCCTCTCCTGTCGTCCCTCCTGTGCCACTGTCCACAATACCAACTCCTGTACTTTCTATCCCACTGCCTGCATGTCCCAAGGCTCCATCTTTTACCCTCTTGTCTATCTCATGTATACTGCAGATATGCACAAACATCCCCACCTGTTCGCCTCCTCCATTTTGCTGATGACACCACCTTTGTGGCCCTTTGTCCTACCCTTCAACGGTTCCAACGTACCCTCCAAACCCACTTCGACCAGTTAACTGCCTGGTGCAATCAATGACTTCTTTGTATCAACCCTTCCAAGACCTAGGCAGTCATCATAGGTCTTGCCACCCACTCCTTCCCGTTTCACGATTTTTACCTCATCATTTATGATCATTCTATCCACCTCACACCTACCCTGAAATACCTTGGCCCAACCCTTGACCATCACCTCACCTAGACTCCCCATCTCCTTACGATCCAACACAAAGCCCACAATAGACTTCACCTCCTGAAACTCCTGTCCGGCCAGACATGGGGACTGCAGCCTTCCACCATCCTTCACACCTACAAATCCTTGATTTGTCCCATTCTTTGTTATGCCAGCATTGCCTGGGTTTCTGCCCCTCTGAGATTCTATAAAATCTCCAAATCCTTGAACACCATGCAATCTGCCTCGCCTTCCATATCCACCTCCTGTCAACCACATGGATCCTCTACAACCTCATCCCTTCCCACATCCTCTCCTTTTCCTGGAACACATCTACGCCCTGCACATCATCTACTGACCTGATCCCCTCACTCCCTGGTGTCTTTTATCCTTTCCAACCCTAGCCTATTGCCACGCCATCACCATTGTGTTCCACCCTCTTTCCATTTCCACATTATCCATCTCCTTTCCCAAAGCAACTTCCAGCACCTACCCTTTCTGGATGATGAGCTTCGCCTTTATATCTACCCCTCCTACCAATTCTAACCCTATCTTTCCCCCTCCCACTCCTCAGAGGTCCCTCTCCCCTCCTCTTCCATTCCCCCAGACGGTTTTCTTCCCTCTTCCACCCTCCCTCCATTTCCAGCACACCGCTTCTTTGTCTCTGCGCTTCCTCCTGAATGGCCTTCCCTCTCCATCTCCCACCCCACCCATCTCCTGCCCCTTGGTGCAATCCCCGACCTCCCTTTTTCTTTTCCCCCAACCCAACCAGACCCCCTTCCCCACTGCACCTTCCTATCCCCTCTTTTTCCTCCTCTGAGGCCTCCTCCCCCTTCGGCAGGGCCCTCCCAGCAGCATTTATTCTTCGTTGTGTGTGCTCTGTCTTTTACAGTGGTTTTAAAGTGTCTTCATTCTGGACTTTTTTAATGCTGTGGTCAGCTTTTATCTTGTGTGTATGACTTCAGCGTACCTTATGTGCTCCAGGAATTGCCAAATGTGTTTATGACCTTTATGTCGACTCTTTTTAACTGTCCCACAATGAACGTCTCCATGTCAGTGTATATTTTACCTCAATTTTCTCCATCTACTATGTTCTTATGTCCCTGTTTCTACTGGTTTTTATATGTATGGTTGCCTCCTTTCTAACTGTAATGTCACTCGGCTGAAGAGCGGCGGATTGGGGAGGGGAATGAAATCACAATAAAGAAAAAAAAGCTGATCTTCCGTCTCGTTGTTGCCCTTGTGGACAGATTTCTTGCCATGCCCTAGACAGCTGCAGTTGATAAATTAGATAACAAGAATCTGATAAGGGGCAACTCCACAAATGAGATAAAATTAGTGAAAGGCATCAAATGGCTCGGAACACTATGGGACTTAACATCAGAGGTCATCAGTCGCCTAGAACTTAGAACTACTTAAACCTAACTAACCTAAGGACATCACACACGTCCATGCCCGAGGCAGGATTCGAACCTGCGACCGTAGCGGTCGCGCGGTTCCGGACTGAAGCGTCTAGAACCACTCGGCCACACTGGTCGGCAATGGGGCTCTTACCAGGAAAGCTAATAAAGGTAATACTGGTACAGTATTTTCCAAAAATGAGTATATCGAGAAAACTTTAAAATTTTTTTGTGAAAATTGGATTGACAGCGTCGACAGGGATCCCACGAATGACATTCAAAAAAAGTTAATAGATAAACGTAAGCCATATAATGAAATTCTCTCACCTAAAGGGGCACATGTTGTTAGAGTAATGAACCCTTGTGCACCCAAACTGAGGGCACAATTTACGAGAGTTGACTGAAAAGTAATGCCTCCACCTTCGTAACTATTCAACAATTGGCAACATTGGTGTATGGCAGGTACTGACTTGTTCCGTAGCCTCCAGTTGGCGGGAAGGCTAAGCATTGAACGGTTGTGTTGTCACAGTGTAACGTATGGAACCCTGTGCAAACTGTCGGTCAGTGCGATTTAAGTAACGTGCAGTCATTGAATTCTTGACAGCAGAAGGTGTCACCCCAATAGAGATTCATCAGAGAATGAAAGCAGTTCATGGTGGTTGTGTTGATGTGAGTACTGTGCGTCGTTGGGCGAGTAAGTTTAAAGATGTTGAGGTGGGAACATCTGACCTACGTGACAAGCAAAGAGCTGGACGTCCTGTGACAGCAACCACCGAGTTTCACAACCATCCTCCATATGGTCCAGATTCAGCACCGTCTGACTTCCATCTGTTCCCGATAATGAAAGACGATCTGCGGGGACATCATTATGCTTCTGATGAAGACGTTGAGAGAACTGTGAGACCGTGGTTACGGAAACAGAGTGTCGACTTCATCCGTGACGCCTTCAGAAAACTTGTTCATTGTTGGCAGAAATGTATTCAATTGGATGGTGATTATGTGGAAAAGGTAATATTGGTAATTAAAGATCACATTCTAAGAATTATTTCTGCCTTTCATTTACTGAAATGTTCCCATCCAGACCCAACTAGCGAAGGTGGAGGCATTACATTTCATTCAATCCTCCCAAGTTTCGTAAGGAATTAAATCTGATAACGCCGATCATAGATGGGAGGGGAAGGCCATTTATACAAGATTGCTAAGAAAGGCCTACGATTTCTTAAGAAGTATAAGAAATTTAATAGAAATTTTTCAGTAAAAAATAGTATAGAGTTAACAAAATTGATTAAGGCTGTACAGATAACAGACGATATGGCGTTTGTTTCACTGGATATTGTAAACCTATATGCGAATGTCCTTGTGAATCAGAAAATTGACATTGTCATGCCAACCTTCAAAGACAAGGTAGTTTATCTCAGATGGAAATTGTAGAATTTAGAGACTTACTTTCTTTCTGATTAAAATACAATTTTTTTTGGGTTTGACGATAAAATATATTTTCAAAAAGATGGATTAAGTATGGGTAGCGCAATTTCAGGTTTTCTGGCTGACGTTTTTATTAATTACGTTGAAGCGAAAATTTTCCGTAATTGTTTTGAATTACCTAACAAGAGAGTCCATTACTACAGCTATGTTTTCAATACACTTTTATTAATCAAAGGAGACAATACTGAAATTGATGAAATAGTGAGTAAGTTAAACAGCTTACATGAGAAAATTGAATTTACAGTTCAGACACGGATGAAGGGCTCTATAAATTTTTGGACCAAGTTATAAGAAATGAACATGGTAGGCACGCCTCCGGAAAATTGTAGAAGAATACGTGCACTGAGATAGTTTTGGATTATAATTCTAACCATCCAGAAAAGCATAAAAAGCCGTTTTTCAATTTTGCCGTCAATAGAATGCCTAGATTACCTTTATCAGAAGCCGATTTCATAACTCAATTTCAAACTACATTCTATATAGATAGAGTGAATCACTACCCGGATTTTTAGTACTAGAACTGGTATGGTTTAAAAAAAAATAGGCGTGGGCGTCACTTTCAACTAAAGATAGGTGCCATAAAATGTTAATCAATTATATATACAAATTTAACGTTTTTGCAGGAGTCAGGGGTTTACAGATAAAAGCGTGCTGATTGTAATGATACTTACGTGGGGCAGACATGGAGACACTCGAAGTAAGATATGATGAGTTATGTGGCGCTGGATGGGAGAGATATTGTCGATAGATCCAACTTTGAGGCAAATCTGTTTGACACAGGCCATGCTCCTCCTAACTTAACATCGCTTTGACTGCTACGTAGGGGAGAAAAGGACAGATATCTCGATCTCCTTGAGGAGATGGAAATTTTCTTCAATTTGAAATCTTGCTCCTGCACATTGCTTAAAGAGCAGACAGTTACGAAATGTGCCCATTTTGGGAGTACACTGAGAGCTGCCTAGCGCTTGGCAAGAATGCCGTCCAAAAGGTCAGCAACGAGATGGAAAATTAGCCTTTTCTTCTTCATTGTCATTTCATAACTATGCCCGATGTAGACAGGGGTGGGCTGGCAGAGGCACAATTCACCGCTCTTCAGCTAAGGGTTAACATAAGTAACACAAGAGAAACGTTAAAATCAAATAATGAGATAAAAGGTGAAGTTGACAGATGATGTGGGGAGAATCGTTGGAGTAAACATACACAGATAGGAAGTTTAACGAGGGGCATTAGAATAAAATCCACACATAAAAACTGCTTTAGCTTGTTCTTTCACACACTTATTTCACATTTAATGGTAAAACTTATAAACTAGATGTAGGCTTAGCAATGGGAACTCCTCTAAGTAGAATCATTGCAAAAATTTTCATTAACCACCTTGAAACTAAATTTCTCAACAACAAGGGCATAATAACACAGAAAATAGTACACTTCTGCAAATATGTTGATGACACATTCATTGGATACAATGGAACTGAAGAAGAAATAGAAACTCTATTAAACAGTTTCAATAATATACACAAATATATCCACTTCACCGTAGAACATAAGAAAGATAACAAAATTAATTTTCTAGACATGACAGTAAGTAACATAGACAAAACCATAAATATCAATGTATACACAAAACAAACATACACAGACACAGTCATTAATAAATCTTCTACACATCACAACTTACATAAACAAGCTGCTTTCAGATCCTTCTTAAACAGAGCACAGAAATTCCCACTTAAAGCTGCCAACTGTAAGACAGAAACGAACACTATCAAATACATTGCACATAATAACAGCTATTACGAACATGAAATAGACACACTACCACAACGCACAACTAAAAATAACGACAAACCTTGTGACACAGCTTCCTCACAGAACATCAAAAAACCCAAATATATAACATTACCATATTTACGTGCGATATCAGACAAAATAGCGAAGCTGTTTAAAATAACAGACATCAGGATACTTTTGCCACTAACAACAACTTATAGAAGAAACTGATACATGACATATCACATCCCACAGAGAAACTTAACAAATCAGGAATTTATAAAATTACATGCAGTCATTGGAACAAATATCACATTGGCCAAACGGGAAGAAATTATAGAAAACTGCTGTTTCAGACTTAGCAGACCGAATAAATCAGCTGTAGCGAAACATATAAATGAAACAGGACACAATGTTATAATAGACAACGATCTCAAAGTACTACATAATTTAGAAAAGAGCTGGAAAATGCATTTCTTGGAAGAAATGGAAATATTCATCCATGGCCACATGGGGAATAACGAGATCCTGAATGAAATGATGGACTTCAAAAATTCACATTTCATTTCCAATTTCACTACAGTACTCTTAGAATAAAAGATACATAACATTTTGATTCTAGCCCCAGCAATAGATAAGAAATATGTAAAATAATTAGTTTATATGATGATTTGTACAATAATATTGTAACAGGTGCTCAATTTGTAATGTATTTTGTCAACCTACATCTGTAATACGATAACAAGACATGCAGAAGACATGTAAACATCTGACACTACATAGATCGATAGATCGACAGTCAGACCGAAACCAGCTGTATTTTAACCGCCATCTTGACCACTGCACAACAGACTTGTTCTTGTGATCGTGTTTCCACGTTACTGTTACGTTAGTGAAAATTTGTGAACAGTGATCAAAGCCAAGAGAGCCACGGAAATGGAAACACCTCAGCTCACCACAACGAGACTGCCATGCCAGAAGAACAAAGTGACTGACTGTTACAAAACATTTTCATGCAAAGATCAGTCCAGATTCCAAAGTGACATCGCCTCTTACTAAGTTTCCTCTTCTTCCACAGGATAACCAAAGCATTTATAAAATGACTATGTAATATCAGTATAATCTTAACGTGAAATTGATTTGGTATTGCCATTTAGCCTGAAGATGAGACAGCGTCCACTGTTTGATGAGCCACATGGAACAACTACACTGAAAACACACTGGACTCAAGTAACACATACGGCGAGCACCAAATCACGATGGAAGTAAACTGGATTAAAAATGGAAGGATCTGCCAACGGAGGGGAGACGCGAGAAGGAGAAAAGAGGAGGGAGAGGGGGCAGGAAGGGGCGGAAGGGGTGAGCCGGTAGCACACCAAGGGATGGGAGACAGGGCTGGTGGGGGAGGAAGCAATCCAGGAAGGAGCACACAGGCCGGGAAAGAAGAAGCGAGAAGGACAGGGGTGGGAGTGAGGAATCAGAAACGGGAGGAGGAGAGGGAGCGCTAAGGAGGAGAGGAGAGGAGAGGGAGCCCTAAGGAGGAGGGGAGAGGGAGAGGAGGGTCAGAGCTGGAAGGAATGATAAATACCGAGTTGAAGCTCATCATCCAGAGTGGAGAGACACTGGGAGTTTCTTTGGCAGAAGAGACAGAGGGTGTGAAGATGCAGAGATGGTGGAACACATCGGTAGAGCTGTCTGTGGCAGCAGGTGGGGAGTGGAAAGGAAAGGAGACACCAGGGGGTGAGGGGATCGAGCCGGCAGATGGTGTAGAGGATACAGATTGGTTCAAGGAGAAGGAGGAGATGTGGAAAGGGATGAGGTCACAGAGGAGCGTGGGAGATGGGAGACAGATACAGAAAGTGAGATAGAGTGCATGGTGGTCTAGGATTTGGAGGGCTTTATAGAATTTACGAGGGGAAGGGATTCAGGCAACACTGCCATAACAAAGGTTGGGATGGATCAAAGATTTGTAGGTATGAAGGATGGTGGAAGGATACGATCCCCATGTCCAGCCAGACATGACCTTTAGGAGGTGGAGCGTGTTGTGGGCATTGAATTGAATGGTAAGGAGATGGGGAGCTCAGGCGAGGTGACGATCAAGGGTAAGGCCAAGGTATTTCAAGGTGGGAGTAAGTTGGATAGTCATGTTTGGTGAGGTAAAAATAGTGGAGACAGAAGAAGGAGGTGGTATGTCCTATGACGAATGCCTGCGCATTTAAGGGTTCATCTGAAGGAGCCACTGGTTGCAACAAATGGATAACTGGTCATCCAAAGGAGCCACTGGTTGTACCAAGTGGATAACTGGTCAAGGTGGGTTTGAAGCATACATTGGGACTGTTGAAGGGTAGGACAGAGGGCAAGGAAGGCAGTGTCATCTGTTGAAGGGTAGGACAGAGGGCCAGGAAGGCGGTGTCATCAGTGTATTGAAGGAGATGGACAGGTGGAGATGGTATGGGCATATCAGAAGTTTACAGGAGATATAGGAGATGAGAAAGGACAGCGCCTTGGGGCACACCTGCAGTAGAGTAGAAGGTATGGGACTTTGTATTATGGATCATGACAGAGGAAGGACGGTGGGAGAGGAAGGAGGCAATGGGGCGGGCGAAGTTGATAGGAAGGGTGTAGGTCTGGAGCTTGAAAAGGAACCTGGAACATGGAATGACATTCACAATTATAGTCGTTCTGGAGGTCGAGGGAAACAGAATGTTAGCATTTTTTCTTTATTGAATTTCTATTCCCTGCCCCCCCCCCCCCCTCTACATAAGGAGGCGGGCTGCCAGCAGCTTAAAGTGCCGCTCTGCGGCCTACAAATGTTAACAACATAATTAGGAGATAATAAAACAATAAAAACAGGTGACAAAACAGCGACTGGTTAAAAGTGAAACATGGTGAAAAGTTGCGATCTGAAAATAAAAGAAGCAAAGGGTTCGTGGCACTGATTAAAACAATAATTTGACAGGCCAGAATGTTAGTTTTTTCCTTTTATTGTATTTCAATTCCCCATAGGAGCAGGCTGGCAGCAGCATATGCGCTGCTCTTCAGCCGAAAGACATAGAACAAACAATAGAAGACATTTGCAGATAACAAAGGAGAAAACATGGTGAACATATATATATATATATATATATAAAACGGGAAACATCATGGACGACAATAGACAAAAAAGGGGCGACTGGAAAATGGAGATAAAAACCGTAAAAAAGTAGTGCACACAAAAAAACCCCACACACTTGGACAATTAAAAGAACACAAGGCACAGTATGAACAGAGGATAAAAGTATCGATGGATGGCGTATCACGTAACAAACACTGATAGCAAAACTAAGTACAAGGCCAGCGCACAATTAAAATCACACCTCTCGACGCACAGGAGAAACAAATGGTTCAAATGGCTCTGAGCACTATGGGATGGATATGCCCACTATGAGCACATCTGAGGTCATCAGTCCCCTAGAACTTAGAACTACTTAAACCTAACTAACCTAAGGACAGCACACACATCGATGCCCGAGGCAGGATTCGAACCTGCGACCATAGCAGTCATGCGGTTCCAGACTGTAGCGCCTAGAATTGCACGGCCGCACTGGCCGGCTACAGGAGAAACAGCACTAAACACAACACTGACGTGGCACACTGACAATGATCGAAACAGAGGATCTGCCAGGTGCAAGGAGATGAGGGAGAATGGAAGAAGGGAGTGAGGGAGGCAGGGGAAGAGAGGGAGGAGATGGGTGGGGGGCACGCTGAAGAGGGCCAGGTAGGGAGGGACGTGGGGGGGAAAGAGGCAAGGGTGGGGTGCAGGGTCTCAGGGGGGGAGGAGGAAAATCCGCTCTGGGAGAAGGAGGGAGAGGAAAAAGGGGGCCCTGGGGAGGGGGGAAACAAGGCCAGGTAATAGTTGGAAGGAAGGGTATATGTCACGTCGAAGTTCATCATCGGGAGGGAGAGGCGCTGGAAATTGCCTTGATGAAGGAGATGGAGGGTGTGGAGGTTGAGAGAGGGAGGTAAACAGTGATAGAGGTGCGGCAACAGGTGGGGGGTGGGGGGGGGTGGAGAGGAAGGAGGAAACCAGGGGTTCGGGGTGTCTAGCCTGTGGACAATGTAAAGGATGTGGAGATGCTGGAGGAACAGGAGGAGGTGGGTGAAGGGGATGAGTTCATACAGGAGCCATGTGGGGGAAGGAAGGCGGATACAGAAGGCAAGGTGGAGCGCATGGTGTTCGAGGATTTGGACGGCCTTATAAAAGTGGGTGGGTGAGGAGATCCAGACATCGCTGGAATAACAGAGGATAGTACGGATGAGGGTTTGTAGGTGTGGAGGATGGTGGAAGGATGCAATTCCCATGTCAGGCCAGACAGGAGTTTCAGGAGGCAGAGGCGGGAATGGGCTTTCTGCTGGATGGTCTGGAGGTGAGGGGTCCAGGTGAGGTGACAGTCGTGGGTGAGGCCAAGGTATCTCAGGGTGGGGTGAGCTGGATGAGACGACCATGAAGGGTGAGGTAGAAATCATGGAGACGGAAGGAGCAGGTGGTGTGGCCTAAGATGATTGCCTGGAGGGGTTAAGACGGAGGAACCACTGGTTACATGAAGTGGTGACCTGGTTAAGGTGGGTTTGGAGGGTGCATTGGGACTGTTGAAGGGTAGGATAGAGAGCCAGGAAGGCCATGTCAACAGCATACTGGACAAGGTGGACAGGTGGGGGTGGCTTGGGCATATCTGCCATATACAAGAGATAAAGGAGAGGGGAGAGGACAGAGCCCTGGGAGACGCCAGCAGTGGGATAAAAGATATGGGAGTTGGTGTTGTGGAGGGTGACATAGGAAGGACGGCGCGAGAGGAAGGAAGCAATGACAACATCTGAGGTGGTGTCACTTTCGGGTCAGGTGTGCTGGGGAAGGGGAACAGGGTCACCTTGGATTGTGGAGAGGAACTGATGCCACCGCCAAAGGGCGGCAGGGGAGCGCCTATGGATGTTGAGGTTGGCGGCAATCACATAGGTGGAGAAGGTGCGGTCAGTGTGTGAGATGAAGTCATAAGGAAGTGGGGCAGTGGAGTGGACATAGATGGTGGCACAGGTAATGGTGAAGAAGACGCTGAGGAGAAGGTGTTCTGTGGGGTCATTGAGGAGAGGTTGTGGCTGGATGGGGATATGCTTAAGGTGGCCAATCGCGACCCCACCCTGCACACGAGGACCAGGAGCATCAGTGCAGTGGAGGATATAGGGAGAGGTGTGGACAGAATGGTGGGGCTGGAGAAAGGTTTCATTGAAGAGGAAGGTGTCGACCTGGTGGCGGGAGAGGGTGTGCATGAGTAGGTATTTGTTGGAGCAGAAGGAGTGAATGTTCTGGAAGAGGATGATATCCCCCTGCTGTGCCATGGCAGGAAGAGAGGGGGGAAGAGAGCGATGGGAAGAAGCTTAACCTAGGGTGTCTACACTGCTGAAGGTGAAGCTGGCTTGGTTGTGGGACTAAGTGGCAAAGGTGTTGAGCTGGAAAATGGAGCAGGTGGCAAGTGAGATTTGTTGGAAGGTGTGGGGGCGCTGAAAAGGGTGAATGTTTTGGAGTACAGTGGTAAGGAACCAGATGATGTCCTCGGCCATGGGGGTGGACAGAGGGAATTGTTGGGGTGGACAGGGGGATCAATGGAGTGGACAGGGACAGTAAGCTTGGGGGTGGCTGGAGGGGGTTTGGCTATACACTTGTGGGAGTAGGTGGGATGGGGGCCATTGCAGGTGATACAGGAAGGAGGAGGAGCGAGGTTGGGGCAGTTTTTAAGAAAGTAGGTGGCCTTGCAATGGGGACAGGTGGGGGGTTTTTGCAGTTGGTGGTCAGGTGGTCATTGCACATTAGGCATCGCTGGCAGCGGTAGGATTGTGGACGTGGAGAATTCAACAGGGTGGTGACAGTGGCAAATCAGGGCACCCTGGGTGAGGAGATGATCAATGGAGGGGCAGACTCAGAGAAGACCCACATGAAGTAGGTGGGACCAGAGGCATTGTGGATACCGCAGGCAGAGCGGATTTCCAGTTCTGGGTGGGAGTTTAGTTCCGCCAACACCTCATCCTCCATGATCACCAGGCTGAGCTTGGTGGTCACGGCGGTGTTGGTGGGGGGGGGGGGGGGGGGCGACGGGGATGCTGGGGCTGATGAGGAGTGGAAGAGGAGAGGAAGGGTGTCAGAGATGCAAGGAGGCCAAACATAGCTTGTGGGAGTTTACGAAGGAGGTCTGTGTGAAAGGAGGGGAAGAGGACTTGATAAGGACTGAGTCCCTGCAGGGAATGAGCTGGGAGATGGAAGCACCAGGTAAATACTTTCGTATCTCCATGGTGAGGGTACAGGTATCACGGAACTTAGGATCAGGCAGATCCCTGTGGTGTAGTGGAGGTGCCAGTAGAAGCAGCTGGTTCAGTGCTGGTGACAGTGGCTCGGCGAGATGTGATGCATGTGGGGGGATGCAGATGATGAAGTGATGAGGTAGGTGAGAGAGGGGAAGCCAACCACCTGAGGGGTGGCAGCAGAGGCGGAAACAGAGGCGTATGTGATGGCAGGGGTAATAGTGAGAGCTGTTGAGGGTGTGGAGGCTGGAGGAAGGGTGTAGAGGTGGGGGTACACAGCAGGGGAGGAGGAGGCAAAGTATGGGTAAGTGGTGGAAGGGGAGGTGAGGTGTAAGGAGGGAGGCCAGAGGCGGCACTCCAGGAAGTGACTGGGGATCTCGGGGAGGGAGAGGTGTAGATGACAGTGGAGGTGGGAGTGCTCATGGTGAACGGACGGCGACGGACGGAGAGCAGGTTCTAGGCGCTCAGTCCGGAACCGCGCGACTGTTACAGTCTCAGGTTCGAATCCTGCCTCGGGCATGGATGTATGTGATGTCCTTAGGTTAGTTAGGTTTAAGTAGTTCTAAGTTCTAGGGGACTGATGACCACGGATGTTGAGTCGCATAGTGCTCAGAGCCATTTGAACCATTTGAACGGAGAGCAGGCGGCGGCGGTGGCGGCGGCGATGAACGATGTCGGTCGGACGGCGACGGACGGGCAGGAGGCAGCGGCGGCGATGGACGGCGACGAACAGACGGACGGACAGCAAGGAGCGGCGGCGACGACGACGATGATGGATAGACAGCAACAGCAGCAGCAGACGGCGACAGACACTAAAGGTAACGGCAACAGCAACTAGCGCTTCGAAGACATAGATCACACCTTGAAGATAGCCCAAGTTCTGGAATCTTGTGCCTTCGAAGGAAGGAATCCAACACTCTAAATGCATAATGTTAGCCGGTATGACGTTCTTGTATAGTGCACACGCCGATTAAGGACATGAGTGTAAACTTTGTGTACGATTAGGTAAGCCTCTTTTTCAGCAATATTTTGCTATGAGGTATTTAAGAGGTTTGCTAATAGCAAATGGTGGATATTAGTTTTACTTTGAGCCCTATTTACAACGTATATTTGGCATATGGCCGGTTATTCATTGAAGTTATCATAGTAGCCCACTTTGTCATTATTAGAATTTAACGTTAGTTGCTCGCATGCAAAATAGGCGTATTACAGGTCTGGTAAACCATATAGGAGATTACTGTATTTTTGTTAATGTGTTTTATTACTTTTTGTAAATGTCTGTTAAGAGTTTACGCTGATAATATCAATCGTTAGGTTGGTCAAGTCTTCGATTATGATAAGAGATGGCGTAACGATCCATTGTAAAGGATTAATGTTTTTACGTTTAATAGATGTTTTTGGAAACGTGAAAAGGCTGTTTCTGGTGTTAACCTTTCTGTATTTGTTTTTAAGAAATTTCAAAGTGATAAGAAATTTTGTCTTCACCTTATTGTATTTTTTACTATGCCTGTACCGCGGCCGGCCGGGGTCTGGAACCGTGCGACCGCAGGTTCGAATCCTGCCTCGGGCATGGATTTGTGTGATGTCCTTAGGTTAGTTAGATTTCAGTAGTTCTAAGTTCTAGGGGACTGATGACCTCAGAAGTTATGGCCGTGCGATTCTAGGTGCTTCATTCTGGAACCGCGTGACCGCTACGGTCGCAGGTTCGAATCCTGCCTCGGGCATGAATGTGTGTGATGTCCTTAGGTTAGTTAGGTTTAAGTAGTTCTACGTTCTAGGGGACTGATGACCTGAGATGTTAAGTCCCATAGTGCTCAGAGACATTTGAACAGGACTGCATACGACCGAGGCACACAGGGCCAACACCCGGCATCATGGTGTGGGGAGCGATCTCCTACACTGGCCGTACACCACTGGTGATCGTCGAGGGGACACTGAATAGTGCACGGTACATCCAAACCGTCATCGAACCCATCGTTCTACCATTCCTAGACCGGAAAGGGAACTTGCTGTTCCAACAGGACAATGCACGTCCGCATGTACCCCGTGCCACCCAACGTGCTCTAGAAGGTGTAAGTCAACTACCCTGGCCAGCAAGATCTCCGGATCTGTCCCCCATTGAGCATGTTTGGGACTGGATGAAGCGTCGTCTCACGCGGTCTGCACGTCCAGCACGAACGCTGGTCCAACTGAGGCGCCAGGTGGAAATGGCATGGCAAGCCGTTCCACAGGACTACATCCAGCATCTCTACGATCGTCTCCATGGGAGAATAGCAGCCTGCATTGCTGCGAAAGGTGGATATACACTGTACTAGTGCCGACATTGTGCATGCTCTGTTGCCTGTGTCTATGTGCCTGTGGTTCTGTCAGTGTGATCATGTGATGTATCTGACCCCCGGAATGTGTCAATAAAGTTTCCCCTTCCTGGGACAATGAATTCACGGTGTTCTTATTTCAATTTCCAGGAGTGTAGATGACGTTGTCTGCTTGATCGGGATTCAGGAACTGGAGTGAGCGTTCCTCTGTTCATCTGTACACTGAGGTGATAAAAGTCATGGGATAGCGGTATGCAGATATGTTCAAAATGTGTGTGAAATCTTATGGGACTTAACTGCTAAAGTCATCAGTCCCTAAGCTTACACACTACTTAACCTAAATTATCCTAAGGAGAAACACACACACCCATGCCCGAGGGAGGACTCGAACCTCCGCCGGGATCTATGCACATATACGGATGGCGGTGGTATCGCGTCCACAAGGTATAAAATGGCACTGCATTGGTGGAGGTGACATTTGCTCTCAGGAGATTCATGTGAAAAGTTTCCCGACGTGATTGTGGCCGCACGACGGGAATTAACAGACTCTGAACGCGGAATGGTAGTTTGAGCTAGACGCATAATGCATTCTATTTCGGATATCGATAGAGAATTCAATATTCCGAGATTCACCGTGTAAAGATTGTACAGAGAATATCATATTTCAGGTATTACCTCTCACCATGGACACCGCAGTGGCCGATGGCCTTCACTTAACGACTAAAAGCAGCGGCCCCTTCGTATCGTTGTCAGTACTAACAAACAACACTGAGTGAAATAACCGCAGTGTGGTGAAATTTGAGTTCACTGACTATGGCAGCAGATGAACGTCGGCAGTGCCTTTGCTAACAGCACGACATTGACTGCAACACCTCTCATGGTGTTGTGACCATATCGGTTGGACCCTAGACGATTGGAAAACATTCTCCTGCTCAGAGGAGTCCCGACTTCATTTGGTAAGAGCTGATGGTAGCGTTCAAGTGTAGCGAAGATCCCACGAAGCCATGGACCCAAGTTATCAACAAGTCAATGTGCAAGGTAGTGGTGGCTCTGTAGTGAAGTGGACTGTTCCCAAGCAACGATGGAACTTTTATGCTTGACTATTTTACCAGGCCACCACTGATTGTGATTGGTTTGAAGAATATTCTGGAAACTCGAAAAAATGAACTGACCACCGAGATCGCCCGATCTGGATCCCTCTGAACATTTATGGGACGTAATCTAGAAGTCAGTTCGTGCATAAAATCGTGCACCGGCGGCACTTTCGCAGTTATTGACGGCTGTAGAGGCAGCATTGCTCAATACTTTTGGAGGGGACTTCCAGCGACTTGTTGAGGGCATGCCACGTCGAGTTGCAGCACTATGTCGTGCGGTAGCGTTCTCGCTTCCCACGCCCGGGTTCCCGGGTTCGATTCCCGGCGGGGTCAGGGATTTTCTCTGCCTCGTGATGACTGGGTGTTGTGTGCTGTCCTTAGGTTAGTTAGGTTTAAGTAGTTCTAAGTTCTAGGGGACTGATGACCATAGATTTTAAGTCCCATAGTGCTCAGAGCCATTTGAACCATTTGCAGCACTATGCAGGGCGAAAGGAGATCCAGCACCATATTAGGAGATATCTCCTGACTCTCGTCATCTCAGCGTATACCGGCTCCCGTACAGTGGTGCTGCAGAGCTAGGAGCGAGGGTGTGGCTCCTGGCTCCACCATCGCTTCCCATTCGTCGGTGCGAATTGCAGCGGTGCGAATTGCAGCGATACAGCACTAACTTCTGTGATACCGGTGCGAGTTGTTGACTCTGACATGGCACCGTGAGCTTTGGACGATACTAGGTCATCGTCCGCCAGTTTAGCTGAGTTGTTACGTGCTTGCCTCCCATGCAGCAGGCCCGAGTTTGATTCCCAGCCGGATTGCTGATTTTCTCTGCTCGTGGACTGGGTGTTGTATTGTCCTCACCATAATTCATCATCACTGACACACAAGTCTCCCAATTTGGCGTCACCTTAATAGCTATGAACACTTTCTCAGTAGAGGAGATGTGTTTCACATTAGCGAAGATGAACGAATGGTCATAGCCCCTCAGGTATGCAATTTAAAGCCCACCTTTACTGGACATTTTTTCTCGTTCATGTCCACACTACCACCACTGACAGTTACCAACCCTACACTCTTCGCAACACAAGAACCGGTACATGTATTCAACTGTCAGAGGTATCAGAACGGTTTTCATTTATAACTTTCGACACGCTCGTTTCCGGTGCAGGGATCCTTACTTCAAATTAATTCTCCATCAGCCTAGAAAGTCTGTAAGATCATCACGGAATCACCCCGTCCATACGTACATTTACAGACGCCTGCGCTTATTACTTTGACGTTCTGTAGTCTCGTTGGATGATGTTTCCGGACATGGGTTCCTATTCAAAATACGATGTACTCACTCCCCTCTGCAAGTCCTCGAAGTCTGTAACGGGAATTTCCGACCACACTGTATAATGCTTACAGCAGTCTAAAGTAGTCGGAGCCCAGCCTTTCAATAGTACGGTCGAGTGTAGAACGAGCTCTGAAGGAAGCTTTAATTTGGCGGTTTTAGTTGTGCTACATGCCTCAAAAGTGCTTTAAAGAGAAGGCTTATTTATTCCGGCGTGTTTTTTTAGAAAGTAAGGATTTTTTAAGTAATTTTGTGTATGAGAAAAGACAGCAATTCCGCGAGGCATATTAAGCAGATGGGTGACTAAAAATTAGACACAGATAAACTTAATAGTGTGGAGAGCATTTTCATTTAAGAACAATGCGTGCTTAGTAGCTGTTTAGATTTCGGGAAACACGTTACCATAAACTTGCTAACGTGAATGAAAAGGCTTGTACATGACTATGTTAGGATTAGCACGGGCTTGGCAGTGAATGTGTAAATTATCAGACTTCAGAATATACCGAAATTTTGCCAGTATTTTCACCTTTCATTCAAAATTAAGACCTTTTCCCGATTCTTAGAATAGTTACATTGTATGCAGCCTGGTGCGAGTTGCAGTATGGTAGGTTTCTGCTTGGCTTCCCTACCGGCAACGAGTTCACAGGTAGATGCTGGTAAAAAGGACGAAAGGTACCGTGCAGCCGCAAAGGGGCCTTCCAGTCAACAATGCCAAACGATCGTTTCATATCATTACATAACCATTTTCATCATTTCCCTTATACTTCCATTGTGTATGACGACTGGACGTTTGGTAAGTTAACTATTGTTAGTGCTTCCATTTGTCTGTAACTTCGTGGTTGACACTGAGATCAGAAACGGACGTTTCTGATTTACGATTGAATGTATGTTGCAATACCTTAAGCACGATGGTACACTGGTGTTAGTATGTGAAAGTCAGACATTTTTCCTTTCTGGATCGTTTGATCTTCATTTTCAGTATGAGTTTCCTGTACACCAATAATGTCGACGTTATATTTTGATAAATACTTCTGTATGACTTGGCGCTTTGATTTACATATCCCTTCAATATTTATTTGACAGATCTTGATAAGAATGGTTCAAATGGCTCTGAGCACTATGGGACTTAATATCTGTGGTCATCAGTCCCCGAGAACTTAGAACTACTTAAACCTAACTAACCTAAGGACATCACACACATCCATGCCCGAAGCAGGATTCGAACCTGATAGGGTCCTGAGAAGAACTATGTGAGTCCATGTATTGTGACAAATTAATTTTAGCCTGGAGATCGTTGAGATTATCTGGCTACCTCTGCTTCTCGGCCTCAGATATTCACGTTGAAGTGACTATTATTTAGCACCACCCAGAGGACACTTGTGGATTAAGGAATGTCACGGAGACGATCATTCCAACAGTGAGTAAAGTTAGAGAATCTTTCTCAATACGTCTTAGACAGTTTGACAGCGATGGATGGGAAGGATCCCTTCGTGTTAAAAAGTAGCTACGAAAGCAAAGAGATATTCATCAGTTATTTAAATGAAGTCAGAGCTTTGTTCACTAACAGGAACTGAACGGAGGAAAAATGACCGTAAGGACATAAATATGAAAAGCGTTCAGTGAATTCGATAGAAAATTCTGTGTACTGATCTGGCAAAAATTATTGGGTAGTTTTGATCTTCAGAATATCAGTAAATGATTCAAAATTGTCTATACAGTCGCTCAGTGTTCATTCCGGTACCTAAACTGGGGATGACAAGGAGAAGGCTGGAATACTTAATTCCCTCTTTTACGGGAAAGATCGTAAAGCGTTGCCTCGTTTCTATAGTCATACGAACACTGAAGTGAAAAATTAAATATAAAATAAATTTACATCACTCAATACAGGAAAGATGACTAGCCGTAGTGAGATTATTTTGCCAAATTATTGTGCAAGATAATTGTGCAGTTCTGTAGAGGTTTTGTGGAAATGCTTTCTCGCCTTCGAACGGAAGTTATCGTTGGCAAATGGAACAATGAAACCTTGAAAGAGATTGGGTAAAGGTGCAGGTCATATCCAGCGTTACCGATCGGATGTCCTTAAATGTAGTTCTGTAACGCTCACATACATTGATGAGCTGCAGCATTATAACCACATGTTTAACAGCGTGTGGGTCCATTTTTGGAGCGCAATTCAGCAGCGATTCTGCATAGCATAGATTCGATAAGTGCTTGGTAGGTTTTCGGACTCATTTAGCATCAAATTTCTACACATTGGTCACACAAGTGCTGTAAATTATGGGTTGGACACTTGTGGGATCGGAAATGACACCCTATAGCGTTATATCGGTTGCAGATCAGGCGAATTTGGTGAATAATTTATTAAATAGTGTTCGCTGTCATCCTCCTGAAACCACTGAGGCACGATTCTGGCCTCGTGACACGGAAAGGTGTCCTGGTGGTAGATACCATCTCTTTCGGTTGGGGAAAACATCAAGCATTAAGGGGTGCAGGTGGGCTGCAATAATGACCACATAGTCCACAGCTGTCACGGTGGCTTTTACTACTACCACATGTTCCATGGAAGCCCAGGTGAATGACCCCAAAGGATAACACTGCCTCTACTGGTTTCCGTTTGTGTTGCGATGGATGTTTCGGCAGCCGTTTGCTTGGATGACAGGGTATCCAGAGAAGACCATCGACTCAGTAGAACAAGATGTGATTCCTCTGACTAGGCAGTGCTTTCCATTGATACCCGGTCCAGTCTCGATGATCCCATTCACACTGCGACCATAATTGTTGATGTCGTTAGACCAACTTCGACAACGTGCGCTGAACGATGTGCTTCGAATGACTTGCGCCTGCATCAGCACTGTCATCACATCTGCAACAGACCAACACCCATCCCGCTTCACAGTGCCGTTAAGTATCAGGCGTGGACGTTCAACAACTTGTTGCCCACCCATAATCTCACCGTCCTTCAACCACGTTCGACAGATACACATCAGAGTAGCATTCGAAAGGCCGACCACCTTCGCCATTTCCGAGATGCTCGTTTCAAGGGGACGGGGCATAACAATTTTCCTTTTGTCAGAATAGCCCCTGATAGAGGACTTCCCCATTTTTAAGACTAGCAACATTCGTTGAAGCAGGATATCAAGCGAAGCAGAAAACATCAGCTGCTTAGGTCGATCTAAGTGCGGTATACGACGCGATCTGGAAGCATGGGCTGCTTTATGAATTATTATAACTTATTCCATGCAGCTGGACAAAAAAATAGGATGACATTTACTGCAACTACAGGAAAGGACACTAGCTGTCAAAAAGAAATGAATAATGACTTATCGCAGGGATTCGTCCTCGCTCCTCTCTTGCTTAATTTTTATTTTTCTCTCTCCAACACACTCCAGAAAGTTGGACTGTGCAGATGGTTGTGCAATATCTACCCTGCACAAAACCTTCGAAATAATTGAATGAATACAAACTTCTGATCTAAACATCTTAAGCTAATATGCCGTAAATTGAGGTGACAACCTATCTCAAGTAATACGGAAGTTGCATGTTTTCATCTCTCCAGTAGCTTGGCACACGCAGTACATGAGGTCTGTTTTGAGGCAGACACAATTCGTCATAGCATGCATCCAAAATACCTTTGGATACGTTAGACAGGATACTCTTTTTTAAGGAGTACTTAATGCGAATATCAGATAAGCTCAGTAGCAGAAATAGCATTCTTCATAAGCTCTGTGGCATTAGTTGGGGATGATCGGCAGATACTCTTCGAGCATCGGCACTCGGATTTATGTACGTTACAGAGGAGAACTGTGCGTCTGTCTCACTTAACAGTATACATGTGAAAACGATAGATGTTCAACTTAACGAATCTATGCGTATTGTTAGTGGATCAATACGATCGCCAACCACATACCAGTTACCTACCTTGAGTCATATTCTGTCTGTCGATATCAGACGGAATAGTGAGCTACCACATGTATACCAGAAGACTGGCAATGGCCCCGACCTTCGGTTATTGAATGAGGGGGCGTCTTGGTCTTACTCTTTCCACTCCACAGGGAATACATGTATTCCCTGTGCAGTGGAACGACTAAGACCAAGACGCCCCCTCTTATCAAAGCCAAGATTCTTCTGAAAATGAATCCAGTGCCATCGAATGTGGAAATTTTGTTGGAACCAAAACTGTCTTCCAGTATGCCTGACACAGCAGTACGTCGAGGAGAAGCACCTTTGATTTGAACGGACTCGGGCAATTTACACTATCCTGAACGCACCTGAACCGTCCATGGAAAATGTGGAGACTCTCTCCAGACGTGGGGCAAATACTAATCATTATCTTATGATTTTGGTACTGAACGACAGACAGTTAGTTGCTCATGTCTTATCAACATGTCTCGCAAGTGGTTCATACGCCGAACACGATGGTCCTCTCTCTCGGTAATTCCATGTGGGCTTCCGGAAAACGGTGTTCCTGCGCTCGTACATTTTCGTGACAGCCGTTGACAGAAATCATGTACAGTGGGTACATTCCTGCCAAGTCTTTCTGTAATATCGCAGAAGAAACATCCAGCTTCTCTTAGCCCTTGATATTAGTGAGGTTTTGATAATGGCGTCTTTTTCACCTTAAAGGCATACCTGACTAACATCAGTGCACCACATTCGATCGAAAAGGTAACTAACACTGACAACTGTTACAACGTGTATTTAACGCAAA
Organism: Schistocerca americana; assembly: GCF_021461395.2. NCBI lineage: Eukaryota > Metazoa > Arthropoda > Insecta > Orthoptera > Acrididae > Schistocerca > Schistocerca americana. The sequence continues at coordinate 423,295,424 of NC_060130.1, read as the reverse complement.
TATGATTCGCATCCTCATAGTGGCGCTGCTAGCGCCACTCTTATGCGACTACGGCTAAATTTGAATGGCCATCATCTTTCAGATGTAGAAACACTCCTACCAACTCTCGTTTATATCGCACATCTCCTGCTTTACCGTATTACGTGCACGCAACGCCATGATGTGGCATCCATTTTCCTTGTGAGCAGTGGTTATATTTTTTCTCATCAACGTAAATCTGTTGCACAATTATGGAACATGTTTTATGATAAACTTTGGAGACGGAAACCCTCCTTTTTATGAATCAACATCATTCTGCAAACAGCCATATTGTTAAATTCAGGTCGCTTTGATCACTGGTGAGTTCCTTCAGGTAGCACGAAGCGGCTCTGAGTCCTATGCCACGTAGTTAGCATTATGGTAGGCACCTCATTGCCCCCTAAAGAACACAATACGAATTTACGAAATGCCGTACTAGTTTGGTGATTAGACAGAAGACTTTCCGACAAACGGAACTCAGCACATTGCCCTTAGAGAAGATACATTGTAGCGAGGTGTTCCGTGAAACTTTTTGCAGCATATGCAGGGTAGTTGAGAAGCATGAAACTGTTAATGAAATACTACGGAGTCACTCAGGGAACAGATAACTGGAACAGGGACTAGCTCCATGAGTAACATGCTTAGCGTGCTGTGCGTAAATATTGTATGATTACATAATTAGCGAACAACCTCTAAGAAATTTCACCCATTAAATATCTGTCAGCATGTGTCAGAAGCAGTTTGAGGTGAAACGACCGTATGGAGCTAGTTGTCGGCAATTCAGATGTCAGATTGAGATTCATCAGAAGGAACACGGAAAGGTGACTCATGCACGAATGAAATAGCTTACGAAACCGTCATTTGACCGATTCTTGAATATTACTCGGCAATCTGGGCCCCTTATCAAGTAGGACTGATAGAACTGATAGATAACATCCAAAAAGAGCAGTGCGTTTTTATCAAGTATCCAATAATTTTTCTTTCTAAAATGCTTTATGTCTTTCTTTGTTTTAAGTGCTATTAATCTATCTAAGAACGCGTATAGCCTTCACTCAACTTTCAATAACACTTTAATGCGCGTTCGTGTCCCAGTCTCGTACAGAATTTTGGTTGTCAGTACATATACATTATGAGATTTAAAGTGTTTCTCCTGCAACGCTTTAGTCGAAGTTCGAGATGTTCTATAACAATGACGTGGCTGATTGGCCACCCCTTCTTTCCCAGTCTAGGCTTGTGTTCCGTCTGCGACGGCTTCGTACTATCACTTGTCGAAAACCGTGTTTCGATATCTCCATGTGTTCTGGAACTGTCTTAGGTTAACAACTCGATCGACTCACACTTGTGCACTCGTACTATGTGAATTCTCGTCCAACAAATCAATCAAAATAGTGTACATGACGTGATATGGAAAACAAACGCACATAATGCTGACAAAGCATTTATCTTCCAGCCAAATAATCAACAGATGTTTTTCATTTAGAACAGGCAGTGTCCTTGTACACCAACTGGGCACATTAATTTGTATTCATCTCTGGCCACACGTACGGGGGTGTCCGGTTTATACTGCTAAATAGGCGTTCCGTCCGAATGTACTATTGTTGGGGTGAACAGATATTTTGTGCCTTTCATTCTGCTAGTTGTGTGTTTTTCCGTGCCATTGTTCGGCGGAAGAGTGGCGTACTCAGCAGAGAGGGTGGCGGCACAATGGGAACAAAAGGACAGCCACGCGCCCACGCCGCCGGGAATCGAACAGGCACCCTCGGACAGCGCTAATGCTTCCGTAAGCCGACACGCGCCGCTTCCGCTAAGCCTGCATTGCGTGTAACGAAAGACGTCAAAGGCTTTGCTAGTGTGTGCTATGACCTTTTTCAGGCCGAAACACCACACTGACGAGACGTTGCCGGTATCAAAATGCGAAACTAAATTCACTATCGGGCAAAAAATACCGCAGGACCTTAAATAAACCACTAGTAAATCACGGACTTGATCCCTTATAATACCAACAGCAATAACAGCCAAATATTCAAATTACACAGTAGCAGTACTGCTACATGAATGCAACCAAACTACATGTATTAATGCTACTTCCTCTTCACTTTTCTGTCTGCATTCCTGGGAGGTAGAGATAAGTGTTTAACGTCCCGTTGACAAAGAGGCCATTAGAGACGGACCACAAGCTCGGGTTAGGTAATGATGGGAAAGAAATCGGCCATGCACTTTCAGAGAAACCATTTCGGCATTTGTCTGAAGCGATTTAGGGAAATCACGGAAAACCTAAATCATAATGGCCGGACGCGGGTTTGAACTGTTGTCCTTCTGTGTGCAAACCACTGCAGCAACTCAGTCCGTGTCTGCATTCGTATTTGGTCTGACGTTGAGCATCCAAAACAATTACTTGCGATCTAATTTTTTGGTTTGTTTTGCTTTTCGGTTTCGTCTCACTACAGTTTTATGCTGGAAGGCATTGATGTAATAACCAAATACGTCCACTTTTGGCGAAAATGAGATTTTACTACTATTCCCAAATTTGAAAATTTCTTTGCTGAGCGGTGAAAGAGTGAGACCTGTCCATGGAACCAATTTAGAACAGTATAGTGAATGGACTTCTCGGCGACAGGTGTTTGGGACAAGAACCAAACATGTCCAAGCAGTGCCTTGCCTCTATAACAAACAGTAATCACTAGGGTTAGGATTTTTAGGTGCTCATCTTTTTGTTTGAGTAAATTGAAGCTGTTCTGAAAGTTATCAGTGTGAAAATTTGTTTCTAGTTCCGAAAAGAGGTATTTTTTCACGCAACTTTTTCCCTTTCTTGGCACCTTTATCCCTTTTTTGGGACATTTATCCCGTTTCCCCCCATCATGCCCATAATCTTCTTTTCCCCCATTTTTACTTTTAAGTTCCATTCCAGTTTATTCTACAAGATTTCAAATCAATATAAAATATTTATCTTTCAGGTAAGGTCTCCTCAGTTTGCTGTGTAGGTGCTAACAGTAAGCCGACTTCTTTCAGTAAACACCGGGCCGAAGTTGAAAGCACGACTGCAACAATGGAAAATGATTGTGTGTTCGACAAAACCTCTTTCTCTCGCTTTACAGATATAAAGTAGCCCGCAATAATGTAACTGAGAATGAGCGACTCTATCTCACCAGAATCAGTATCCTGCTATTCATCAATATGAGTTTATGTGAGAGACGTCATCCGTTCGCATGGAGGCGGAGGCTGGTCTCGCAGAGACGGCAGTGACTGCACCCGCATAGTTCCGATAGTTGAAACTGGGTTCTGCTCGTAGCTACTGGTAATTACTGAGACTGGAGTCCCAGCATGAATGAGAACATTCTGGTAACTGTCGCGGTGATATAAAAGAGAGTGTGGACAGAAGTGAGCGTGTGGCCTCAAGAGTGTTGGGTGACAGTCGCATTGAGTTAGCACGTGAACGGGTGTAGCTCTTTGTTACATTACTAAACGAGTGCGTTACTAGGTTTTGTCATGTCAAAGGTTTCCATTACCAGATTTATTGTTCTGGTTCAGGAACTCAAACAAGGTTTCATAGACACTGCGGAACTATTATGCGACGTACCCTTGCGATTCAGGAATTGTGTTAGTTGAAAAACACCAGTGAGGTCGCATCAGCAAACATATTTCTAGCTCTAAGCATCAAATGAATAAGACTCTTAAAGCAAACAAATGGCGGCAACCTCTATTACGAAATACGTTTCAACATGGTTCTTACACAAGCAGGAATTCCACTCAATAAGGTGAACCATCCAGCCTTCAAGGGATTTCTTGAAAAATACACAAACATGTCAGTTCCCGACGAGATTACTTGAAGAAAAAAACTACATGGCGCCTGTTTACAAAGAAACCTTAAAAAGAATCAAGGACGAAGAATCTGATTGCGATGTGGGAGTCATTGTGGATGAATGCATAGACTCAATGGAACGATATGTTTTGAACATCTTAGTTTTTCCCTTAGCAGGGGAGAAAATTATGACCATGTTGTTAAAAATGTATGAGCTGCAGAAAGCCAATGCCAGTAGAGTAGTGCAGTCAATTAAGTATTCCGGCGGAGGTTCAAGTCCTCCCACGGGCATGGGTGTGTGTGTTTGTCCCTAGGATAATTTAGGTTAAGTAGTGTGTAAGCTTAGGGACTGATGACGTTAGCAGTTAAGTCCCATAAGATTTCACACTCATTTGAACATTTGAATTAAGGACTTCTGTCGAAAACATTGGCCTACTGGCATCGTGTTTGAAAAACTTCTTCTTGTGGTTACGGACCAGGCTCCATACATAGTTTCAGCTGTTAACCAATTGAAACATTTATTTCCCAAGTTGAAGCATGTGACATACTTACTTCATGTCCTTTGTAGATTTTGTGAATCTTTAAGGAACAAATACGATATTGCAAATCAGTTCATCTCTGCCCCGTAGAACATTTTCCTGAAAGCTCCAAGTCGTGTTGTTGCCGACAGGGAAACCACTGGCCTACACCTTCAAAATTTCCCTGTTATTACTCGTTGGGGATCTTCGACTGAGTGTGCTGCTATGCTGTGTGAGAATTTTGACAATATTAGAGAGTTTGTGCTTTCTTTGGCTCCAGCCACAGCAACTTCTGTTACCGGAGAAAATACATAATTTCCAGAGAGAACTATATTGTGTTCATAATTACAAGTACCTGAGTGCAGCTATTGAACGATTAGAAGAACAAGGCCTGTAAAAGGAGAAACAGTGGGATATTTTTACTTCCGCGACGGAGCAGGTCGATGTCTTTGCCAAAGACGAATTTGACTCTAGTCTTCAGAACAAACCAAAGATTGATGAATTCGCCACATCGGTAGAGTTACCATTCAGAATGAATATATGGTTTGCCCCACTGGTTTCTCTGGATGTCGAAAGAAGCTTTAGCATCTACAAAAATATTCTATCTCCTAATAGAAACAGACTTTCTTTTGAGACTGTAGTGATACTTAATGTCTTGAAGTACAACAGCTTCATCTTTTTCCTTCTTTTCATGAGTGATAATTTGATGTACTTGTTTGTAATTCAGTAAACTAGAATAGAGGAAAGAGAAATCGTGAGATTAGTTGAATAAACCAGCACCTCTTCCCCCCTTTCTTTATCTTATTTGAGCATCTTTTAACCTCCTTTTTTCATCTGAAATTTGCATCTAAAAATCTCAATCCTGTAAATCACATTCTGGCATGTGAAGCACATGAAAGAAGTTTACTATGGTTGATATTACACACGACCTGTCTTTTGACTTCTTGTTTCACCCATGAAAGTTGTTTCTCTCAAACATTAAGACAGCTGATAACGAGAAGTATGCTGTTTAAATGTATATGTTCTTTGACTTGTCTATTGCATACAAGCATGTTTTTCGCTGCAGTGCGTCATTTTCACAAATTATCTGTCAGTGTTTCGTCATTGAGAAAGCCTCAAATAAACTGAGTTTTCCTGAGAAAAAGCTTTATAGAATTCCTCTGCTAGTTAAATCTGAGAAACGTAAAGAGGTCATGAAGCTTACCAAGAAGTATGTGGCAACCTCAGATTGTCTGTAATACTGTAGAACTGTTACGGATACCACGTGCAGTTCATCAGAACAAGAGACACAATGAATTTCTTATTAACCTTCTGTACATATATCTACAAGTATACTCTGCAAAATCACTGTGAAGTGCATGACAGAAGGTACGTCTGATTACAGCAGTTATTAGGGTTTCTACCTGTTTCATTCACGTATGGAGCACGGATTATTTTAAAATCTCTGTGCGCGCTGTAGTTAATCTTGTTCTCACGATCCCAATGGGAGCGACAGGTAGGCGTTTGTAGTCTACTCCTACAGTCATCATTTAAAGCCAGTTCTCGAAACTTATTAAGTACGTTTTCTCGGGATAGTTTACGTCTATGTTCAAGAGCCTGTTAGTTCAGTTTCTTCAGGATCTCTGTCACATTCTTCCACAGGTCAAACAGTCTTGTGAACATTCGTGCTACCCCTCTTTGTATACGTTAAACATCCCCTGTTCGTCCTATTTGCTGTGGGTCCCACACACTTGAGAAGTATTCCAGAATAAGTCGCACAAGTCATTTACAAGCAATCTCCTTTGTAGCCTGATTATATTTCTCGAGTATTCTACCAGTAAACCGATGTGTACCACCTGCTTTGCCCATGACTGGGCCTATGTGATCATTCCATTTCACATCCCTACAAAGTGTTATCCCAGGGTATTTATATAGGTTTACATATTCCATTTGTGACTCACTGATATCTTAGTTACAAGATACTACGTTTTCCCTTTGTGTGAAGCGCGCAGTTTTACATTTCTGAGCATTTAGAACAAGTTGCCGATCTTTGCGCCACTTTCCACTTTTAAATCCTGTCAAGATCTGAGAGAATATTTATGCAGCTTCTTTTGGACAGTACTTCATTATAGATAACTGCATCATCTGCAGAGAGTCTGAGGTTACTATTAGTATTATCCACAAGACCATTATTATACAACATGAACAGCAATGGTTCCAGCATACGTCCCTGTTGAACACGCATAGTTACTCCTACATCTGACTACGACTCTCCATACAACGTCACATGCTTCGTACTCCCAACCAAAACTCCCCAGACCAGCCACACATTTCGCTTGACACCCCTTATGATCGCACTTTTGATTATAAGCATAGATGTGGTACTGAATCAAATGCTTTTCGGAAACCAAGAAATACTGCAATTACCTGTCTGCCTTGATCCAAAGCTTTTAGTATATCACGTGAGAAAAGTGTAAGTTTGGTTCCTCATGACCGATGTTTTTGGAATCCGTGTTGGTTGGCATGGAAGACGTCATTTTGTTCGAGATACCTCATTATGTTTGAGCTAAGGATATGTTCTATGATTCTACAAGAAGTGTATGTCAAGGATATTGGACAATTGTTTTGTGGATCACTTCTAGTAACCTTTTTATAAATGGGTGTGACCTGGATTTTCTCCTCATTACTGGCCACGCTTTTTTTGTTCCAGTGGTGTAAGATAGGTTACAGTTAAAATAGGCGCTACCTCGCCGCAAATTGAGTATATAATCTCATAGGGAATCCAGCGGTCCCAGGAGCTTCGTTCAGTGTTAGCGATTTAAGCGATTTCTCAACACCACTAAAAGTATTGCTTATATCATTTACCTTTTAGGTGATACAAGACTTAAATAGCGGAAATTCTCCTGGGTCTTCCTTTGCAAAGGCACAGTTGAAAACGGTGTTAAGCATTTCAGCTTCAATTTGGATGGATTTGAGTTTATTTTCTATAGCAACGAAGCCACCACCTCCATTTCCCATTAGCCTATCCTTTAGATATACACTTAAATTTTCACAAAAAATCTCACAGCTATCAGTTTCAGGTTTCAATCAGCTTTATGTACCTCGTATTATGTGGGATTTACTTCTTTTCAGGAGCGCTTCAAGCTTTCACATTTTATTGATGTTTCGGCAGTTAACTAGCAGGAATTTAATACTCTCGTCTGTGGGAGACTTCTTTTTATCTTTCGCTTATACTTTTGGTTCTTCTACAGTTGTCGTTATCTGAACAATATGGAGATTCACCTAATCTAAAAAAGAACCTTGTATGTACCCACACACAGTAAGCTGTCTGGGTAGCATCCACTGATGTGCAGCGTAAACCTGACCTATGAGTTTTATTAGGGAACCCATTTTTTGTTTTTGTAGTTCTGGGTACCTGTGAAGTGCTAACGGTTGTTGTTTCTTTAGTTAGTTGGTTTTTTTACTCCATTTTCAAAACACAGAATTGTTTCGTGCAAGAATCAGACACGTCTACTTTTTTAAAGATTCAGTAAATAACATAATGAATCATTTTCGGCTATGGAATAAGCCACTACGGTGTGTTGATAGTCTAAATAAAGGTCGGGATAAGGCAAGACCGATTAATAAAGTTACCCAAATTCAGGACTGTTTTTTGTGTCTTATTAAAAAATGTAAACCTGACTTTCCAGATTACTGCTTCAATGTCTTCATATTCTCTCTGTTGTTTCCTCTCAGGTTACAGTTACCTTTAGCAATTTCTTAGCGTTAGCTCTTTTATTTCCTTGGACACTACGAAATTGTTTAATTTCGTTTTCGAATTTTCTGTGTTCTGAATGTCTTCATCTGTTCTAAGTGGATTTTGAATTTCATTAGAGCATTTACTTTTGTTCGTTTCGTTGTTGAAGTATTTCAAAATCTGTTCATTTGATCTGTTATAACATACACTCCTGGAAATGGAAAAAAGAACACATTGACACCGGTGTGTCAGACCCAGCATACTTGCTCCGGACACTGCGAGAGGGCTGTACAAGCAATGATCACACGCACGGCACAGCGGACACACCAGGAACCGCGGTGTTGGCCGTCGAATGGCGCTAGCTGCGCAGCATTTGTGCACCGCCGCCGTCAGTGTCAGCCAGTTTGCCGTGGCATACGGAGCTCCATCGCAGTCTTTAACACTGGTAGCATGCCGCGACAGCGTGGACGTGAACCGTATGTGCAGTTGACGGACTTTGAGCGAGGGCGTATAGTGGGCATGCGGGAGGCCGGGTGGACGTACCGCCGAATTGCTCAACACGTGGGGCGTGAGGTCTCCACAGTACATCGATGTTGTCGCCAGTGGTCGGCGGAAGGTGCACGTGCCCGTCGACCTGGGACCGGACCGCAGCGACGCACGGATGCACGCCAAGACCGTAGGATCCTACGCAGTGCCGTAGGGGACCGCACCGCCACTTCCCAGCAACTTAGGGACACTGTTGCTCCTGGGGTATCGGCGAGGACCATTCGCAACCGTCTCCATGAAGCTGGGCTACGGTCCCGCACACCGTTAGGCCGTCTTCCGCTCACGCCCCAACATCGTGCAGCCCGCCTCCAGTGGTATCGCGACAGGCGTGAATGGAGGGACGAATGGAGACGTGTCGTCTTCAGCGATGAAAGTCGCTTCTGCCTTGGTGCCAATGATGGTCGTATGCGTGTTTGGCGCCGTGCAGGTGAGCGCCACAATCAGGACTGCATACGACCGAGGCACACAGGGCCAACACCCGGCGTCATGGTGTGGGGAGCGATCTCCTACACTGGCCGTACACCACTGGTGATCGTCGAGGGGACACTGAATAGTGCACGGTACATCCAAACCGTCATCGAACCCATCGTTCTACCATTCCTAGACCGGCAAGGGAACTTGCTGTTCCAACAGGATAATGCACGTCCGCATGTATCCCGTGCCACCCAACGTGCTCTAGAAGGTGTAAGTCAACTACCCTGGCCAGCAAGATCTCCGGATCTGTCCCCCATTGAGCATGTTTGGGACTGGATGAAGCGTCGTCTCACGCGGTCTGCACGTCCAGCACGAACGCTGGTCCAACTGAGGCGCCAGGTGGAAATGGCATGGCAAGCCGTTCCACAGGACTACATCCAGCATCTCTACGATCGTCTCCATGGGAGAATAGCAGCCTGCATTGCTGCGAAAGGTGGATATACACTGTACTAGTGCCGACATTGTGCATGCTCTGTTGCCTGTGTCTATGTGCCTGTGGTTCTGTCAGTGTGATCATGTGATGTATCTGACCCCAGGAATGTGTCAATAAAGTTTCCCCTTCCTGGGACAATGAATTCACGGTGTTCTTATTTCAATTTCCAGGAGTGTAGTTTTATAATATGTTTGTTAAGAAACCATGCATTTTCCTTACAGAATAGAGGGGTACTTACATTTTTGTTTCCAGTTCTTTGTCGTTTTTAAGTAATTAGCAGTCATTTACACCTACAGTGGGCATCTAAAGATGTTTCTCTTTGTTCTCCATCCTAACCATTTTCCCTTTTTAGATTACAGCAATAGGTTAACCGGTGTAATGTGCTTAATATTTTATAATTATGTTTTAGTATCAAATTTTTATATTCATTAAGAATGACTTGGTTTTTACTGACATCTATGGAGAATTTATATACTATTTCAAGGTTTTTGGTTCTGACGTTGTTTGAATCATCAGTACAGTTATTTGATTGCATGGCCTACTCGATGTATTTAAACTTTCAGGCTTTGTTGTTTTCTCAAAATCTTGTGATGAGTTATGTTCGTGTGTGTCCAAAATGTTGGTGATACGTGGCGATTTAAAGTTCTGTCGGTTTTGCATTTATTTCTAAGAGTTTTGCTTCGACAATGTCCTCAGAAAAAGAAACAAATACATCGACTGGAGATGCAAGGCTTTTAGTTTCAACACCATTGTCTTCCATCTTAATTATGATCTGATTAGTTGTTGCAGCCTTTTCTAGTACATTATTGCGTTCTCAATTCGTTTTTCCACGCACAACTCAGGAATTAATGCTAGTATAAAATAAATAAAGAGGTAAGTGTCGTATAGGTCATAACCTTACTGAACGTACGTCTGATTTGTATAGGTGAACTGAAATGATAAATATGCGCTGATAGAAGTAAGTATCCAGGTATTTAGGTTAACGAATGGATACAGAAAAGCTAACCGTTACTCTTAGAGGAGACAAAATTTTTAAGTAAATTTATGTTCTTCGATTTTTGCAGTGTACAGCATTTCGAAGTTTGCTCTACAGAAGTAGTTATTAACGGAAAGTTAATAGTAATAGTCGCTATACTCGCACAGGCTTCCACCTGGTATTTTCGAACCATAAATAAAAAACACTAGCTGCATTATTAAATTACTTAATTTCTAAGAGGGATGAGGTAATACAAAATGGAGACTTAACATTAATTTCTTAAGACAGCACTTACTCTAGAGTTATATAACAGGCTCTTTCCGTATCATATAATTCATCTCCCATCATGCTATTTGCAACAAGAGATATGATAATCGGAATCAGTATTGATAAGATTTGTGTATAAACAATGAGACCGAAAAGTCATAGCGTATATTATGTAGTGAATGGTCTCTTATATCACAATGCATAACTGCTGACATAAGAACTTGAGTACACAACAGAGCTGGCGTAAAAGGAAAGCATAGATTTTCTAGAATGAATATTCTCTTCACAGCTGAGACGAAGGTAGAAATGGTACTGGCGGTGGTCAAGTGTGATGACGGGTCGTGAGCCGTGCCTGGATAGCTCAGTCGATAGAGCACATACTCGAAAACCGCAAAAGGTCCCAGGATGAAGTCCGAGACTGGCACACAATTTTCATTTGACTGAGAGTCAAACATAGGGTATTCTGTAAATAATCCTAGTCTGATGTCATCCTAAAAGTTAAACTGTGTAAGTAGATCAAATGCTCCTGTACAGTGTTAGAAATGGCAGTAGTATGGCAAGTAGAGACGAGGTAACCTTGACCCCGACGTAAAGGACATTCTGAAGCAACTATAAATCTCATACTTCGCTAACGTCAGCATCAGCACTTCCTCATGTCCATGGTCATTCCAGGAATTACGAAATCCTGTCACGTGGCTAACCCCCCTCCCAACCCGATCGTCACCCCTTCATTCGTGGGAGCGAAACTCGACTGCATGTCTTACTTCGCTGACATCTGCACCACCACCTCCACCCCTGACAGCTCCCCCCCCCCCCCCCCCTGTACTTCTGCAAATTTTGCATTAAGCTGCCCCATCTCACGCCCCAGGCTCCCAAGCGCCCTTGCACCTCCACGCCCTTGATGCAATGCTATTACGTATGAAGAGTAAGTATGTGAGTATTGACCTACCTACAATCGTCATTATGTTTCGTTACTCACCAGCTTGTAGGTCAAATAGAAATGTGCGCCACTCCCTCGTTGTCTTTGAGTCTTGACAACGACTGATGAAAACGTCGTAAGATAATAATTAAAATAATTAGAATGATAATAATCGTAGTAGAGACAGCGAAAACATATGTTTACAGCGACCGATAAATAGTTCACCGACTCATGAGAGAAATGTCAAAGGGTAAGGATGTCAAGACGCACTATACCAACACTCCCTGCTGCTAGGCAGTGTAAGTATTAACACCGATGCTGATGAATTATGGATGAAAAGCGGCAATGTAATCTGGAAGAGGGATGAGAATGGACTCCCCATTAACTGGATGAAAAAAACGCAAGTGCTCACCAAGGAGGAGTACGCTGCTGGGTGCCTTACCACATCCTCTTCCCTTCATATGGAAAAACGGTTTAGTATGAAGCTCTCGATGTAAGTTCCATGCTACTCTGTAACTTTCATGTCCTGTGATATGACGCTGTCCTTCCCCAAAAGTTTGACGATACTTGTCTCTGCAGCATCATTGCTACCTTGTTTTTGGAGCCCCCTTTCCTACACTGCGTGGCATGCACGTAGGACGGTATCCAGGTCTCGAAATACAGCACTGACGTTGTCAATGCGGGACTGTAAGACCCTATCCCTGAAAGCACCAGCAACCACAGAGTAGTCCAATGTGTCTGCGTGATTCACCTTGGTGAACGAAACGGACTGTGGGCTGCTACTGCTTGACCCAGGATGGAATGATGAAAATGAAGTTGACGACACCGTCCTTCTACTGCTAGGCCGGAATCAGTAGCCTGATAGGACCGGCTGGAGTGACGCCGATGACGTCGACAGCACCGCCCAGCTGCCACTAGGCCTAGGTGACGCAGACGTCGAAGCCTGCAACTTCCTTCCTTCTGCAACGGAAGAAGAAGAAGCAAAATTTATTAGTGTCACACACAAATGTAAGCATTAGGTATATAAATCCACAAATAATACTTAAATTATGACACTTACGTCGACGGTCACCAATGATAAGTGCTTTCTACCACTCATCATCCTCAGTATTAATCATAATAATACATCTGCCATATTCTGGTATTTTGGGTTTAGTTCCGTTTCCACTTCTCTTGCAATATCAGCATCAAGTGTATCTAAAAAAGCCGTAAAAGCAGTTATTATTATTGATAGAAGAAGTGGTAATACTACCACACACGTATCTGCCTCCCAACAACTGGTATCATACTCCATGAGCTTTGAGAGGAAAATAGTGTCATTGGGGCTTGCTGTGACAGATCAATATCCATTTGCTCACCGATAGCAGAAAAAAAGTAACAACTATCACGTGCAAACACAAAAAAAAATTACACGCATATATGAAGTCTTACGTTCATCTTCACGTAATTCATTAATGGGAAATGACATTGCGCCATCATCGAACAGCGGTGACGTTATGCTTGGAACCAAGCTGTAGTCGTCTGACAAACGAGTGCGCCTACCAGCGCTTTCGTCAACAGCATGTGTAGGGCGCTTCATGGCTGATCGGACTGAAATGAAATGGAACCATTCATCGCTGATTTATATACAGGGGACGCGTGGTCTTGAGTATAGGTACACATGTACCGAGAGAGAAGCAGACGTCTACGTTCATACGAATCCAGTGCTGCGCTGATGTTCGTGGTTTCCGTGGGAGAGAGAGACGCACGTGTGGCCTCGTCTGCACGTACCGCTACGTGCGCGCTTTTCGTGAGAGCTTGAGTTAGCTGTCGTTTGCATACATAAGTACGTGAAATCCACCATTGCTACGTTCATATTCGCGGTACCTGTAATCCAATGCCTCTGCATATTGTGCTTGCGCAGCACCGCGATAACGTTCTAGCGTAATCTAACGAAGTTCACTCTGCGTGTGTGGTCCTGCTGCTTTCTGCCAGTGCCTGCTGTTACGGTGTTTCCTGCTCCCTAAAGCCTGTAAGTGAGGAGATGAGAAATAGGAAGTCAATAAATAAATACAAAATTTCTTAAGAAATAGTTTATTTATTCGTAAGCCAGTTGAATGATAGTTGTACGTTCTCTGATTCTTTCGTAAACCGATGTTATCTGTATGACTTCTTCTTCTGCTTCTTCTTTTTCTTCTTCTGGAGCTGCCTGAGCGCAGGACGTTCTCCTGTTGTCATAGTCTGGAAAGACACAAATTTATAAATTTATGAGACGAGGAAATCCTCTCACGGCCTTTGACGTAAGCTATGCTGTCTCTATCATCATTCGCTCGGAGCGACAACACCATATTCCGTCACCGATTTGCGTGGTAATATCGAGTCCTCCACGGCGCAGCTTTCCGGGTTTCGGCACACTGCACTGTGCTAACCAGTTTGGGTGGCGTTACAGTCGCGGAACACCTAGTTAGTACTCTCCGGCGTCGGAGAATGCAAGGAATGCCACATCCTTAAATTCAAATCGTCCACACTGGTCATAAAACAATTGTGTGTCTGCAACAATATTTGCTCTTTGAGATATCGTTGTATAATGCGTTATGTGTTGTGTAATGCCTCTACATTTATACCACAAGTTGTACAATTCCTGTTAGCGGTGAGTAGTTTACGAGACGGTCGTGTAAGATTAATGCTTACATTGTAGTACTCCATAATTACTCTATGAAGTGCTTGACTCGATCCTCAGATAATATTGATAATACTTCGTTCGTGTCACCTGCATTCCCTGCGGTAGATGATACCGTAAGTAGTCGTTATCGATCTATCATTTCATTCGCTTCATCGCAATATATGTACTCTAGCGGTGGATTTTTCAGTCTTTTATGCTGTACTTCAGTCGCTTTATCCGAATTATGTGTAGCTGCTAGCGCCCGTTTAATTATACTCTTGTATTTGTCATTCCTCCAGGCTTTCATTCGCCGTTTTGGGGTCGTGTGTGCATTGGCCATGCGTAATATTTAACCATACGCTCTTGTATCCTTCGTGGTATACTTTCTGACATTCGATGTTTCTAAGAATGTTAGTTCTAATAACCCAGGTATTGTTTCAAATTCCTTATCCCCAACTCTTATTGTATTCTGGATTAAACGTAATGAGTGCTTACCTAACATATTGTATGTTGTTTCGTCCTGCTGACCCCGTATGCTCTGTGTATGTCAGCTTTACTGTAACAAATAAAGAAGTCATCTTCTGCTTCTTCTTCTTCTACTTGTTCTTCTTTTCTGCCACCTTCCATAGTTCGTGACAGCCGTTTCACACTGTTGATTACTGTCTTAAACGTTTCCAAGAGATGCTGATCTCGTTGTAACTGCTCTAACTTTAACAATCGTAACTTCCGTCGAATAGCCTTCCGCGCCTCGACAACTTTACTCTTTGTCAACGGCATGATGCTGTACATTATGCGGTTTTCGAGATTCTTTACAACTTGTATATTCTTTGAGACTACTAGTCACTATGGAAGGCAAGTGCCTTAGCTATCGTCTTGATATATTCGCGCATATTTGCTTGTTTTGCGTTGACTTCTTCAATTTTCTCACTGACATATAGTTCACAATGTTGTATGCTAGCATTCATCACCTCGACATTTATAGCCCCGCCTCGACACAACTTTCCAGTTCCAATAATTTGTCAAATAGGCGTTTGTGCTTCGTGCACTCTGCGCAAGTGTGTGACATTCGTACAAATTTGTCCATTGTGTACAGTATACTATTACAGTTACGTTTCGATTAACTGCCATTTATGCAGAATCTCATTGAATTTTCGTCTATAGCGGCTCTCATTCAATATCCTAGTTTTATCTATAACCAGAAAGCAATACCATGAGTTATTTCACCACTCCCCATGTATGATAACGAATTCACTGAATGACATGTCAGTTCTTACATGTGCTTGACAAAAATGCTTTAAATTCAGATTGTCCTGTCTGAAAGCGATAATAAAGTTCGCACTATGCCGGAACACTGCTTCGGGATCTTTGAGTACGTCTGATTCAAATAAAATATATTGACTTGCAGATAACGACCAAAGCAGAAATATCTGTGGATCTCATCGTGATTTTCTACTGAGACGTCGTCAAATACGAGTACGCTATTTGGGTTTACTTTTTCAGGCGGTAGAATATCACTGCTTTCGCTGAACGTCTGCTACGTTACTCCCTCAATGCGGTGCAAAATCTCTTGCAGAAGTTGATAAAAATATATACATGCTCGAAAGGAACTTGCGCCGTAGGGTGGTGGGGTTTCGGGTTCCGCTGGATAGGTCAGGAGTCCACTACACGCAGCAAGCGGCTACACGGGTAGCAGGGGTTGTGTGGCGTGGACTGGGCGGTTTTTTAGGTTAGATGGCCTCGGGCAAGTACAGAAAGGGTAACAGCCTCAAAGGGTGCGGGGCAAAGTCAGGTCATACGGGGACCAAGCAGCAATCGGTATTGTAATTGTAAACTGTCGAAGCTGCATTGGTAAAGTACCGGAACTTGAAGCGCTGATAGAAAGCACCGAAGCTGAAATCGTTATAGGTACAGAAAGCTGGCTGAAGCCAGAGAAAAATTCTGCCGAAATTTTTACAAAGGCACAGACGGTGTTTAGAAAGGATAGATTGCATGCAACCGCTGGTGGCGTGTTTGTCGCTGTTAGTAGTAGTTTATTCTGTAGTGAAGTAGAAGTGGATAGTTCCTGTGAATTATTATGGGTGGAGGTTCACTCAACAATAATTGACTCCTTTTACCGACCTCCCGACTTAGCAGCATTAGTGGCAGAACAACTGAGAGAAAATTTGGAATACATTTCACATAAATTTTCTCAGCATGTTATAGTCTTAGGTGGAAATTTCAATTTACCAGATATAGACTGGGACACTCAGATGTTTAGGACGGATGGTCGGAACAGAGTATCGAGTGACATTATACTGAGTGCACTATCCGAAAATTACCTCGAGCAATTAAACAGAGAACCGACTCGTGGAGATAACATCTTGGACCTACTGATAACAAACACCCCGAACATTTCGACTCTGTAAGTGCAGAACAGGGAATCAGTGATTATAAGGCCGTTGCAGCATCCCTGAATATGGAAGTAAATAGGAATACAAAAAAAGGGAGGAAGGTGTATCTGTTTAGCAAGAGTAATAGGAGGCAGATTTTAGACTACCTAACACATCAAAACGAAAATTTCTGTTCCGACACTGACAATGTTGAGTGTTTATGGAAAAAGTTCAAGGCAATAGTAAAATGGGTTTTCGGCAGGTACGTGCCGAGTAAAACTGTGAGGGACGGGAAAAACCCACCGTGGTTCAACAAAAAAGTTAGGAAACTACTGCGAAAGCAAAGAGAGCTTCACTCCAAGTTTAAACGCAGCCAAAACCTCTCAGACAAACAGAAGCTAAACGATGTCAAAGTTAGCGTAAGGAGGGCTATGCGTGAAGCGTTCAGTGAATTCGAAAGTAAAATTCTATGTACCGACTTGACAGAAAATCCTAGGAAGTTCTTGTCTTACGTTAAATCAGTAAATGGTTCGAAACAGCATATCCAGACCCTCCGGGATGATGATGGCATTGAAACAGAGGATGATACGCGTAAAGCTGAAATACTAAACACCTTTTTCCAAAGCTGTTTCAGAGAGGAAGACCGCACTGCAGTTCCTTCTCTAAATCCTCGCACAATCGAAAAAATGGCTGACATCGAAATAAGTGTCCAAGGAATAGAAAAGCAACTGTAATCACTCAACGGAGGAAAGTCCACTAGACCTGACGGGATACCAATTCGATTCTACACAGAGTACGCGAAAGAACAGCCGTGTACCGCAAGTCTCTAGAGGAACGGAAAGTTCCAAATGATTGGAAAAGAGCAAAGGTAGTCCCAGTCTTCAAGAAGGGTCGTCGAGCAGATGCGCAAAACTGTAGACCTATATCTCTGACGTCGATCTGTTGTAGAACTTTAGAACATGTTTTTTGCTCGCGTATCATGTCGTTTTTGGAAACCCAGAATCTACTCTGTAGGAGTCAACATGGATTCCGGAAACAGCGATCGTGTGCGACCCAACTCGCTTTATTTGTTCATGAGACCCAGAAAATATTAGATACAGGCTACCAGGTAGATGCTATTTTCCTTGACTTCCGGAAGGCGTTCGATACAGTTCCGCACTGTCGCCTGATAAACAAAGTAAGAGCCTACGGAATATCAGACAAGCCGTGTGGCTGGATTGAAGAGTTTTTAGCAAACAGAACACAGCATGTTGTTATCAATGGAGAGACGTCTACAGACGTTAAAGTAACCTCTGTCGTGCCACAGGGGAGTGTTATGGGACCATTGCTTTTCAAAATGGCTCAAATAGCTCTGAGCACTATGGGACTCAACTGCTGAGGTCATTAGTCCCCTAGAACTTAGAACTAGTTAAACCTAACTAACCTAAGGGCATCACAAACATCCATGCCCGAGGCAGGATTCGAACCTGCGACCGTTGCGGTCTGGCGGTTCCACACTGCAGCGCCTTTAACCGCACGGCCACTTCGGCCGGCCATTGCTTTTCACAATATATATAAATGACTTAGTAGATAGTGTCGGAAGTTCCATGCGGCTTTTTGCGGATGATGCTGTTGTATACAGAGAAGTTGCAGCATTAGAAAATTGTAGCGAAGTGCAAGAAGATCTGCGGCAGATAGGCACTTGGTGCAGGGAGTGGCAACTGACCCTTAACATAGACAAATGTAATGTATTGCGAATCTATAGAAAGAAGGATCCTTTATTGTGTGATTATTTGATAGCGGAACAAACACTGGTAGCAGTTACTTCTGCAAAATATCTGGGAGTATGCGTACGGAACGATTTGAAGTGGAATGATCGTATAAAATTAATTGTTGGTAAGGCGAGTACCAGGTTGAGATTCATTGGGAGAGTCCTTAGAAAATGTAGTCCATCAACAAAGGAGGTGGCTTACAAAACCCTCCTTCGACCTATACTTGAGTATTGCTCATCAGTGTGGGATCCGTACCAGATCGGGTTGACGGAGGAGATAGAGAACATCCAAAGAAGAGCGGCGCGTTTCGTCGCAGGGTTATTTGGTAACCGTGATAGTGTTACGGAGATGTTTAGCAAACTCAAGTGGCAGACTCTGCAAGAGAGGCGCTCTGTATCGCGGTGTAGCTTGCTGTCCAGGTATCGAGAGGGTGCGTTTCTGGATGAGGTATCGAATATATTGCTTCCCCCTATTTATACCTCCCGAGGAGATCACGAATGTAAAATTAGAGAGATTCGAGCGCGCACGGAGCCTTTCCGACAGTCGTTCTTCCCGCGAACCATACGCAACTGGAACAGAAAAGGGAGGTAACGACAGTGGCACGTAAAGTGCCCTCCGCCACACACCGTTGGGTGCCTTGCGGGGTATAAATGTAGATGTAGATATAGAACTCTGTCAGGATGTGTTAACAGTATTACAACAAGATTAGTTTTCTCAGTGCCCGAAGGCCCAATAACCAAAGCCTGTGTTATATCGGGAAGTAATGATTCATTCGTCCTGTTTTTCTGGTTTCCAACTTCATCACTGGAGGGCTGGTCGCGTGCTACAAGACACTTGTGGTGGTGTTGTTTCGTTCATTCGATCATTGTGGCAGCTGTTTGTTTACATTGGAATGCGAGGGATTTTATAAACTCTTACATACGGTTTGATATACAAACGAGCTTAAATAAGATCGTAGTTCAGTGCCCACGTCTGGTAATGTTGAATCATACGCTTCCACCTTCGTCGATACTCGTCATGCGTCGTAAAGTTGAGCTATAGTTTCTTCTGATGGGCGGATACTTTGGCGAGCTTTCTCCAGTAGATTATTTGACAATGTCTCTTAGAATCTGTAGAAGTATGAATGCCACTTTTGTCGACACTCTACCTCATGCTGTACTGCACAGCTGGCATTCATTAAACTCTTAAAAGTACTGTCCTGTAGATGTATGCACTCTGTGTTGTTAAATGTTTTAACTGCCCCATGGAAGTCCTATACAGAGATTGTACGTTCACCAAGCATCATCGAGGGGGAGTAAACGTTTTCGTGGAATAAGGCCGAAATCTGCATTGACACATCACATAGTCGACGCCATTCATCCATGGATAATATTTCTTTGACGACACTAAATCCAAAGTTTTCAAATACTATCACTCGGTGGAACTTCCTATTTCATATCATACCAGCACTAACAAGCTTGTTCCCACTTGTGTTCAAAGAGCAGGTTTGCTTGAAGAGCTTTATGCTCACGTCACGTACCTGCTGCTGTAAGGAAAACGCGCATTATTAGTTAAGTTTATATGCGTTTTCTTTTCGTCCCCAATTTACCAGCATCAGCGTTAATATTTTCAGTGCCTCGCAGCAGGGAATAATGATATAGTACGTCTTGGCATCCTTATCCTTTAATGTTTCTCTCCTAAGGTTTAAAAACCCGTCCATGCAGGAACTAGTAAACTTGCTATACAGCCATGATACATTAGATATGGCTATTTCTGCGTTCGCGTGACCTCGTGTGTGTGTACTATTAACGAGGCACAACACGTGCCCTCCCGCCCTGTCCCGGTACAAGGAGTCACGCCGCGCCGCTTGCGCGCAGGTAAACAGTTTTCCAACCAAGCATCCACTAAGAAACTGAAATCTTGTCCGAACTGCTTTCGTGCCCACCCACGGAACAGTTGCCCATCGCATCATGTACAGTGTTATTTTAGCAATAAGAAAGGACATTTGCAAGCTGTGAGTAGTAAGAGACACACTAATTCTCAGACTGTTTCACGTTCTACATCTACATCTACATCTACATCGTTATTCCGCAAGCCACCTGACGGTGTGTGGCGGAGGGTATCTTGAGTACCTCTATCGGTTCTCCCTTCTATTCCAGTCTCGTATTGTTCGTGGAAAGAAGGATTGTCGGTGTTCTTCTGTGTGGGCCTAATCACTCTGATTTTTTCCTCATGGTGTCTTCGCGAGATATACGTAGGAAGGAGCAATATACTGCTTGACTCCTCGGTGAAGGTATGTTCTCGAAACTTTAACAAAAGCCCGTACCGAGTTACTGAGCGTCTCTCCTGCAGAGTCTTCCACTGGAGTATATCTAACATCTCCGTAACGCTTTCGCGATTACTAAATGATCCTGTAACGAAGCGCGCTGCTCTATCTCTTCAATCAACCCTATCTGGTACGGATCCCACACTGCTAAGCAGTAAGCAAGCAGCGGGCGAACAAGCGTACTGTAACCTACTACCTTTGTTTTCGGATTGCATTTCCTTAGGATTCTTCCAATGAATCTCAGTCTGGCATCTGCTTTACCGACGATCAACTCTATATGATCATTCCATTTTAAATCACTCCTAATGCGCACTACCAGATAATTTATGTCATTAACTGCTTCCAGTAGCTGACGTGCGATATTGTAGCTAAATGATAAGGGATCTATCTTTCTATGTACTCGCAGTACATTACACTTGTCTACATTGAGATTCAATTGCCATTCCCTGCACCATGTGTCAATTCGCTGCAGATCCTCCTGCATTTCAGTACAATTTTCCATTACTACAACCTCTCGATATACCACAGCATCATCCGCAAAAAGCCTCAGTGAACTTCCGATGTCATCCACAAGGTCATTTATGTATATTGTGAATAGCAACGGTCCTACGACACCCCCCTGCGGCACACCTGAAATCACTCTTACTTCGGAAGACTTCTCTCCGTTGAGAATGACATGCTGCGTTCTGTTATCTAGGAACTCTTCAATCCAATCACGCAATTGGTCTGATAGTCCATATGCTTTTACTTTGTTCATTAAACGACTGTGGGGAACTGTATCGAACGCCTTGCGGAAGTCAAGAAACACGGCATCTACCTGTGAACCCGTGTCTATGGCCCTCTGAGTCTCGTGGACGAATAGCGCGAGCTGGGTTTCACACTACCGTCTTTTTCGAAACCCATGCTGATTACTACAGAGTAGATTTCTAGTCTCCAGAAAACTCATTATACTCGAACATAATACGTGTTCCAAAATTCTACAAGTCATCGACGTTAGAGATATACAGGTAGGTCTATAGTTCTGCACATCGGTTCGACGTCCCTTCTTGAAAACGGGGATGACCTGTGCCCTTTTCCAATCCTTTGGAACGCTACGCTCTTCTAGAGACCTACGGTACACCGATGCAAGAAGGGGGGCAAGTTCCTTCGCGTACTCTGTGTAAAATCGAACTGGTATCCCATCAGGTCCAGCGGCCTTTCCTCTTTTGAGCGATTTAAATTGTTTCTCTATCCGTCTGTCGTCTATTTCGATATCTACCATTTTGCCATCTGTGCGACAATCTAGAGAAGGAGCTACAGTACATTCTTCCTCTGTGAAACAGCTTTGGAAAAAGACATTTAGTATTGCGGCCTTTAGTCTGTCATCCTCTGTTTCAGTACCATTTTGGTCACGCGTGAATCGCGTGGACGTCACCGCAACGGAAACCGCCGTGATCATAGTTCCCATCGTCAGCCTATGGACATCATCATCATCATCATCGTCATAATTTAAGACTGATTATGCCTTTCAGCGTTCAGTCTGGAGCATAGTCCCCCTTATAAAATTTCTCCATGATCCCCTATTCAGTGCTAACATTGGTGCCTCTTCTGATGTTAAGCCTATTACTTCAGAATCATTCTTAACCGAATCCAGGTACCTTCTGCTTGGTCTACCCTGACTCCTCCTACCCTCTACTGCTGAACCCATGATTCTCTTGGGTAACGTTGCTTCTGCCATGCGAGTAACTTGACCCCACCATATAAGCCTGTTCGCCCTGACTGCTACATCTATAGAGTTCATTCCCAGTTTTTCTTTGATTTCCTCATTGTGGACACCCTCCTGCCATTGTTCCCATCTACTAGTACCTGCAATCATCCTAGCTGCTTTCATATCCGTAGCCTCAACCTTATTGATAAGGTAACCTGAATCCACCCAGCTTTCGCTCCCATACAACAAAGTTGGCAGAAAGCCTGAACGGTGCACAGATAACTTAGTCTTGGTACTGACTTCCTTCTTGTAGAAAAGAGTATATCGTAGCTGAGCGCTCACTGCATTAGCTTTGCTACACCTGGCTTCCAGTTCTTTCACTATTTTGCCATCCTGTGAGAATATGCATTAAGTACTTGAAACCATCCACCTGTTCTAACATTGTCCCTCCTATTTGGCACTCGATCCGTTTATATCTCTTTCCCACTGACATTACTTTCGTTTTGGAGATGCTAATCTTCATATCATAGTCCTTCATTTATGATCTAGTTCTGAAATATTACTTTACAAACTTTGAATCGAATCTGCCATCGCAACTAAGTCATCCGCATATGCGAGACTGCTTATTTTGTGTTCACGTATCTTAATCTCACCCAGCCAGTCTATCGTTTTCAACATATGATCCATAAATAATATGAACAACAGTGGAGACAGGTTGCAGCCTTGTCTTACCCCTGAAACTACTCTGAACCATGAACTCAATTTACCGTCAACTGTAACTGCTGCCTGACTATCTATGTAAAGACCTTTAATTGCTTGCAAAAGTTTGCCTCCTATTCCATAATCTCGTAAAACAGACAATAACTTCCTCCTAGGAACCCGGTCATATGCCTTCTCTATATCTACAAAGCATAGATACAATTCCCTGTTCCACTCTTAACACTTCTCCATTATTTGCCGTAAGCTAAAGATCTGGTCCTGACAACCTCTAAGAGGCCTAAACCCACACTGATTTTCATCCAATTTGTCCTCAACTAATACTCGCACTTTCCTTTCAAAAATACCTGAGAAGATTTTACCCACAACGCTGATTAAAGAGATACCTCTGTAGTTGTTACAATCTTTGCTGTTTCCATGTTTAAAGATTGGAGTGATTACTGCTTTCGTCCAGTCTGATGGAACCTGTCCCGACTCCCACGCCATTTCAATTATCCCGTGTTGCCATTTAAGACCTGACATTCCACTGTATTTAATGAGTTCCGACTTAATTTCATCCATCCCAGCCGCTTTATTGCACTACAGTCTATTAACCATTTTCTACACTTCCTCAAATGTGATCCGATTTCCATCATCATTCCTATCCCATTGTACATCGAAATCTGAAACATTACTGATCGTATTTTCACCTACATTGAGCAACTCTTCAAAATATTCCCTCCATCTGCCCAAGGCATCAACAGGATTCACCAGCAATTTTCCTGACCTGTCCAAAATACATTTCCTTCTTACCTCGCTTTCGAAGACTGCTAATTACACTCCAGAATGGTTTTCCAGCAGCTTGACCCGACGTCTCAAACCTGTTTCCAAAGTCTTCCCAAGATTTCTTCTTGGATGCTGCAATTATCTGTTTGGCTTTGTTTCTTTCTTCAACTTAAGTTTCTCTGTCTACCTGAGTTCTAGTATGTAGCCATTTTTGATACGCCTTCTTTTTCCTTTTACATGCTACCTTGACTGTGTTATTCCACCAAGCTGTTTGCTTCATCCTACCTTTACACACTACTGTTCCAAGACATTCTTTAGCCACTTCTAGTACTGTGTCCCTGTACCTTGTCCATACCTTGTCCAATGACTGTAATTGACTACATTCAACTAACTGGTACCTTTCTGAGATCACTGTTATGTACTTGTGCCTAATTTCTTTATCCTGAAGTTTCTCCACTCTTATCTTCCTACATATGGACCTGACCTCCTGCACTTTCGGGCTAAAAAAAAAAAAAAAAAAAAAAAAAAGGCACTTAGCACTATGCGACTTAACTTCTGAGGAGGTCATCAGTCGCCTAGCACTTAGAACTAATTAAACCTGACTAACCTAAGGACATCACACACATCCATGCCCGAGGCAGGATTCGAACCTGCGACCGTAGCGGTCGCTCGGTTCCAGACTGCAGCGCCTAGAACCGCACGGCCACTCCGGCCGGCTTTCGGCCTCACAATTTCACTGCAGATTAAATAGTGATCAGTGTCATCAAAGAACCTCCTGAATACACGTGTGTCCCTCACAGCCTTCCGGAATTCCTGATCTGTTATTATGTAGTAAATGACAGATCTGGTTCCCCTGCCTTCCCAAGTATACCGGTGAATGTTATTATGTTTAAAAAAGGAGTTTGTGATTACTAAGCCCATACTGGCACAGAAATCCAAGAGTTGTTTCCCGTCCCTGTTGGCCTTCATATCCTCCCCAAATTTACCCATAACCTTATCATACTCTTCTGTTAGATTTCCAATCCTGGCAATAAATTCACCCATGAGCAGAACACTGTCCTTGTCCTTTACTCTAACAACTACATCACTGAGTGCGTCATAAAAACTATCCATCTTATCTTGATCTGTCCCTTCACAATGCGAATATACTGACACAATCCTAATTTTCTTGCTAGACACTGTCAAATCTATCCACATCAGTCGTTCGTTTACCTACCTTATTGCAACTACGCTGGGTTACATTTCTTTCCTGACGTGAAACCCTAAACCCCATTGTGCTATTCCTGATGGACATTAACACCATTTTTTCAAAGCCTTCTGCTTTACGTGCTTCTACAGCTCGTAGTGTGCATGAACAAGTTTTGCCAACGCTTCCTCTCGCATTCAGCAAGATGTGAATAAACTTTTTGTGACTTTGAACATTTGTGGACGTTCTGTTCGCATGCAGCTGGACACTGGTGCGTCTGTTTCTTTACTCAATAGATCGACGCATGACTTGCTTGGTTCGTCCCCACTTCGTCGTTCGCATTCCACGCTGACTGCATTTACTGGATAGGAAATCTCAATGCTAGGCGTGTGTAATTTGCAAGCCACGTATAGTGCAACGACGAAAACTGTGTCTTTTCATGTGCTCCACTCTAGTGCTGCTCCAAACATTTTTGGCACGGACGCATACGAACTTTTATACCTCGCAATTCAGGACAATATACTTTGCGTCAACGCTTATGACCATGCAGACAGTGTGGCCGCACTATGCGATGATTTTGCTGAACTCATGTCTGATGGCCTTGGTTGTGCCACAGACTTTGCGCCGCATGTTGTTATTACAGACATTTTCCGGCGCGCACCCCCGGTAGCGCATGCAGAGCGCGACGCCGTAGCTGCTGAACTTCAGCAGTTGTAAGACAGTGGTGTCATTGAACCTGTTTCTGCTTCACCTGTAGTGTGTGTGAAAAAACCAAACTGTCGTCTCCGTATTTGTGCTCACTTTAAGTCTACAGTCAGTCCCCAGACGGTGGTAACTACGTTTCCCTTGCCGCGTCCTGAAGACATTTTTGGTAAGCTTGGTGCTGGTAGATTCTTTTCCACGATTGACTTGCGGGACGCCTTCTTTCAAATTCCGCTCGACGAACAGTCGCGGCGATATTTTGTGATCAACACCCACCTTGGATTGTTCAAGTTTCGCCGCCTTCCGTTCGGTTGTGCTTCGGCTCCTGCTATTTTTCAGTCTTACTTACAGCAGTAGTGTGCCACTGTCCCTGGTTGTTCCATTTATCTGGACGATATTGTGGTATCAGGTCGTACCCCTGACGAACATCTGCAGAATTTGTGTGCCTTATTTAGTGTACTTTTGCAGGCAGGACTCAAGTGTAACAGAGACAAGCGCAAATTTTTTCGAACTGAGATTCAGTATTTAGGAAATATGATTAACAGAAAGGGTGTCCACCCCTCGCTGTCACATCTCCGTGTGATTTGGGACTTGCCAGCACCCAGGAACTTGAAAGAACTTCAGTCTGTGTTAGGCAAAATTACATATTGTGTATGCTATGTATGCTATATTCGGTTTATATTAAATACAGCGCACATTGCAGCGCCGTTGCATCGCCTACGACGCAAGAACATTCCTTTTGTTTGGTCTTCGGAATGTGATGCTGCTTCCCACAAGCTAAAATCTGCTTTGCTGAGTGATCGCTGTTTGAGTCCGTTCGATCCCTCCAAACCAGATGTACTGGCTGTTGATGCGTCTTGTCACGGCATCGGAGCGGTTCACTTGCACCGCATTACTTCTGTCGATCGCCCGATCGCTTTTGCGTCTAAATTTCTCAATTCTGCCTAGCAAAACTGTTCTCATATCGAGAAAGAGGCTTTAGCTATTGTATATGGAGTGACCAAGTTTCATGATTTTTTGTATGGTCGCAGGTTCTATTTGGTGATCGACCAGAAGCCTCTGACGTCGTTGTTTCACCCGTCAAAGCCAGTTACAGCCTGTACTTCACAAAAGTGGCAACATTGGTCTTTGTTTTTGTCTAACTACAATTATGAAATCTTGTTTCGGCCTACGGCCCAGCATGATAATGCCGATGCTTTGTCTCGTCTACCTATCGGTCCTGACGAGGTGTTTGATTCTTCTGAACTGTCATGCGTGTTCATTGATTCGCAAGATAAGGATTTCGCTGATGGTTTTCCGGTGGATTTTCGTCGCATTGCTTCCGCGACAGCTGCTGATGCTTCTTTGTGGAATATTTTGCAGTACATTCATACTCAATGGCCTCCGTCTGCTACGCAGATTAGTGATCCCCTTGTTCGACGTTACTTTGCGCAATGTCACAACTTGTACGTACACCATGGTGTTATTTTACTTACGAACAGACAAAGATCAGTCTCGTGTCGTTGTACATCGTTCATTGCAGTCGGAAATCCTCCGCTCACTCCACGCTGGTCATTGGGGTATAGTGGGGACGAAGCAATTAGCGCGTCGTCACTGCACTTGGGTTGGTATTGATAACCAAGTTGAGAATTTACTTGCTAATTGTCGCTCTTGTGCGGAGCACCAATCTGCTCCCCGCAAGCGCTTCTTTGCGTGACCGACTCCTACTGCACATTGGCAGCGCGTTCATATTGATTTTGCTGGTCCTTTCTGGGACACCCTCTGGCTGATAGTCATTGATGCTTACAGCAACTTTCCAATTGTTGTACCTATGTCTTCTACCACATCTGCCAGTACTATTCGGACATTGACGTCTATTTTTGTATTGAGGGCCTTCCTGAAGTCACTGTCTCCGACAATGGCCCCCAATTTGTGTTCTCCGAGTTTGAAGCATTCTGTGCTGCTACTAGCATTCGCCATCTGACCTCAGCCCCATTCCACCCCCAGTCTAACGGCGAGGATGAAAGCTTTGTGCGTACATTTAAGTCGCAGATGAACAAGTTGCGCACCACGAATTCTCGCGAGCGCGCGCTATGGACTTTCCTTGCTTCATATCCCACCCAGCCGCGCGGCGCCCGTTCTCCAGTGGAACTGCTACATGGCCGCTCACATCGGTCGCTATTGCAGCTGTTGCGCCCGCCACTGCTCTCTCCCGCTGCTCCGCCTCGTTCTGGCTTGGCGCCGCAAGATTCGGTTTTCTATCGTGTTTTCTCTGGCAGGCAGTGCTGTGAGCAGGGGCGCATTCTTCGCCAGCTTGGCCCGCCTTGTTTGTAACTTCTGGTCCGTCCGGCACTGTCAAGCGTCACCGGAACCAGATCCGTTTGTGCCGTCCTCGGTTTTCAGCCGTTGGTTCTTTTCCGGCAGAACTGGATGCTTTGCGGCTTCCGCCGCCACAGGCTGCGACTCCGCCGACGGCGCCCCAGCCGCTTGCGCCTACGGCGCGGCCGCCTGTGCCTGCGCGACCGGTCCGGTCTGCTGCGCCGGGCGGGCGCCTTTCGCCACCGCCACGGCCCCACCTCCGGCTGCCGTCGCCGTCGTGTTCCTCCGCGGTGCCGGAGCCGACGGACGCTGAGGCTGACGTCGCGCCGCCGCCGCCGTCGCCCATTTTGGTTGTTGCTCCGCCTCTTCGTCTGAGCATACCCAGTGGCAGTGTGTCCCGGGCAGGTTTTGCAAGGGGCGTTTTCCTCGCCCCCTCGCGAGCAATTCAGGAACGCGGTGGGCAGCACGTCCCGGCAGTTCAGCTGTCCGCCCCCTCAATTGCGCCGCCCCTGAGTCCCTCTCCTGGCCGTCGGAAGCCCTGTTCCACGACGGTGCGCCGTTTCAGGGTGGAGGGGTGTGGCGTCGATAGTTACGATGCCACAACGTAGGTGCGCGCTCTCGTAAGTTGGCGCTACGAGAGAAGACTAACTACGCCGACCACTGTGCCCTCTGGCCGACGCTGTGGAGCTCAGCGAGTGCTGTCTTGATTTCTACCCATCTTCATCAAGAGCAGACGGCCTGGAAATGTCGCTTCGACTACCGAGGGCTAGCTTGCTATTGAGACTTTGATCCGACATGGACTACGGCTTCACATCTACGTACTCATCATAGCCAAAGTTATTTAAGCCTTTATTTACTTGTGTTTTTTGACTCTAGTAAAAAAATGTTACATGCAGTACCGAAGTGCTTCACCTCTCCTTCTCCTACTCGCAGCCGGCCGGGGTGGCCGAGCGGTTCTAGGCGCTACAATCTGGAACCGCGCGATCGCTAAGGTCGCAGGTTCGAATCCCGCCTCGGGCATGGATGTGTGTGATGTCCTTAGGTTAGTTAGGTTTAAGTAGTTCACAGTTCTAGGGGACTGATGACCTCAGCAGTTAAGTCCCATAGTGCTCAGAGCTATTTGAACCATTTTTTATCTCCTACTCGCTTCCTTCACTCTCTGCCTATATTACAGAAGCAGTTCACAGGAGTAGACCCACACGCCGCCTATCCAGGCGGTATACAAAATTTTGTATCTTTTCAAAGGCTGTAGATTTTAGTATCCTGTTGTGTGCTTGGCATAGCTCTATCAATCTGATGCGATACCGGTTAATTCTGTTACGTTTTGGATAATTTCCGACAACTTTTTTATATTCATTCATTTTAACTATCTGAGCATTAAAGTCAGCCATACGTAGGACGTTGTGTTTTTCTGGGATTTTTTGCACTTCGTGGTTTAGTTGATTCTAAAAGAGTGCCAAGAGTTATCAAACGGAAGAAAGGACAGCCAATCGGTGTACAAGATACCAAAATTATTGAACAATATGATAGTGCTACGACTGATAATTCACGAGTTGCAAGTACTTTTAACAATCATTTTGTAAATGTAGGAGTAACAATAGGACTAAATGGTTCAGTTGAGGAAGCAGGAGAATATACTGAAAAATTCGTTCCACACAATTTCAAGCAACTAGAAGTAGCACCGACAGCCTTCACTGAAATTCAACTAAACAAAAGTTGATGTGGTGTCGATCGAGCTCCGAACAGAGTTCTAAAAAGTTTCTCAAACTTAGTAAGCTGTGTTCTTAGTGACATATGCAATGCATCATTGCCACAAAGAATTTTTCAGACAGGTTAAAATATGCAATTGTTAAACCTCTTCATATGAATGTTGGCAAGAGAGATTTAAACAATTATCGTCCAATTTCCTTACTGTCGTGTTTTTCATGGTATTTGAAAAAATAATGTATTCAAAAGTAATCTCACACATAAGTGGAAACAATTTACTTAGCATATCACAGATTGGATTCCATAAGGATTGATCGACTGAGACTGCAATAATTTATTCACTTTTCAAATAGTTCAAGCTTTAAATACTAAAATACCACCACTTAGTATTTTTTTGTAATCTTTCTGAGGCCTTTGATTGTGTAGATCATGATACTCACTCAGAAAAACACAACTTTTACGGCATTGATGTTTTAATACGCAATTAGTTTGAATTACACTTAACAGAATGTAAAAGGTTGCCCTGAATAATCCAAACAATGTCAGAAGTGTAGAAAATTGTAACGACTGTGGAGAAATCACAAACGGAATTGCACAGTGTTCAATTTTGGGTCCATCATTCTTCCTGGACAATTCCATCTATTCCACTGACTAATTTCTACTTAAAAACTGGTAGCCAGTTAAAAAATAAACTTGCCTTTAAGTGTAGTTGCATGAGTAAGATTATAATAATAATAATATATAATATATTATATAATATATTATATATATTATATAATAATAATAATAATAATGTATTCATCAATGTTAACACTAACTGTGTATACATATCCTGTAAAACTGATCCGTTCGACATACTTTCAGTAGAAGTATCATTCAGCTGATCTATGGAACATGTAACTAACTAACTAACCATATTTCCTTTGTAGTTTTTGCTATTTACTTTTATGGGGGCACGTGCATTAGCGAAGTGGTCTACTCTGTAATCCTTCAAATTACCAAGCGGTTATTCTGACTAATCCAAGTCGAGTCTTTCCCTATAATAAATTTATCTGAAGAGCTACTGGCGGTTTCATAACTTCCTCTTAAAATGATTAAAGTTTTAATCACTCTCGAGACTGACCCCATTTTTGTTTGTTTTCATATCTATTATTGGTAGTATATATTGGTTTGGTTGTGAGGCTATGCCGAATGGTATGAAATATCTTATTTTCGTATTGTTTCAAGGAAGATGGTTTTATGAAATATTTCTCTCATTCATCCTAGTTATTTAATTTTTCCATTGTTGAGCTTTACCATACATCCATTTTTGGTTCAAGTAACATATATTGATTGTTCTCTGTTGTTTCAGATACTACTGTTGATTTGAATTAGACGTTCACTGTTGAGCTGAAATTACATGAGTCCAGGTTTCAGCAGCAAGTGAAGATGCTCAAATGACTAATTGCAGAGGAGATACTAGACACTCTACACAATTCCGATGTCAGTATCAACGAAAACGAATGGGACATACAAAATTAATTAAATGAATAAATGGAAGCTCTCGACAAAGACCTTATCACAGCAATTGATTAAGTTGAAAATGATATATCAGAAGATAATAGACATTCACGTGAGGAAATAGAGAAAGAACATGAAGACATTGCAGATGTGTTTGTTTCTAGACATGGGCTAGAATAACAGCGTCGACTTCATAATATCAGAAGAAACGTTTGTCCCAGTGAATGATGTGAAATCAATACATGGCAGTCATACAGTTATTTTTGTTATTTGTTTCAGCAGAAATTGTTAGCATTGCTACCGAGGAAACCAACAGGGAATCAAAAATAGTGATTTTAATGTAAAATGCAGTTCATTTGTCAAAAAAAATTATCTGGCTTTTTGGCAGCCTTTCTTTTCTGCTGCCATGTCAGGAAACATATTTTTGTTCATTTTAAAAGTCCTCCGATTTGGCAACAGAGAAAAAAGGACCCAAAGAATTAAAGTAACCAATGACAAGCTACAGGCCATCAGTGTAGTATGATATACTTCAGTCTAATTTGTGTAAGATGTTCCATTCTCATGCATACACAAATATTCGTGAACGATATCGAGAAAATGGTTCTTTTAGGGCATATGTGAAGAGTAAACCTGGCAAGTATGACTTTATAGTTTGGATTTGTACCGCTGTGGTGATCTATTACTTATTACGGCTCCAAGTTTACAAGGGGTTGATGGACAATGCTCCAGAAGTGAATCAACAACAGATAGTTGTTTTCGAAGTATTCCTGAATAGAGGTCATGTCATGACAGTTTATAGTTTTTCAGCAGTTTTCCCTTGGCTGCTGAACTACTAAAATTGCACACGACATTGGTTCTAATAATAAATTAACTCTAAGGAAACGTTTGGCCCCTCCCTCCCCCCCCCCCCCCCAAACAAATTAAGTACTCCATTCTTAAATGATTGGGTTCACAAATGAGATGGCTGTAGTTTCCTGTGTTTTAAAAATGACCAAATCGTTAATCTTACTCTTCAATTAGCATCATGACAGACAAGTGAGTGGTGAGGATAGTGAATATAAATCTGGAATCATATTCCATTACAACAAAACCAAAGGTGCCGTTGAGAATAAAGACAAAATGACAAGACAGAACGGCTCTGTTATAGGAACTAGGCAGTGCCACCAAGACTCTCCACAGAGATGGCAGATACTGCAGCAGTGAGTGCGTATACTGTGTACACACAAAGATTACCTGAAGGAAGAAGAATAACTGGAGTCAATGAAAACTCTTAATGTCTGAGCTGACTTTTGAACTCAACAGAAACAGCTGGGAGGAAAGAGTTAGAAACAGCAGCGGCGTTCGTGAGGATATACAGGACACACTGAAAGTAGATTGCACTGAAATTACAACACCAATGATCCGGTCTTCCAAGTTACCAACAACAGAGCAGAGTCAAGGTTGCAATAGGCACGAAGATCGGAAGACTAGATTCTGCTGTATAATTTCCAGGAAACCAGTTTGTAATATACACAGATACGAAAGTTTTATGTGAAATGCATATTCCACAAAAATTTACCTGGATGAACAGTTCAAATAATTTGTTTACTATTTTGAGGCCAACTGCTAGTTTACTACGATGACAGGTAAAATTTATACTTTTTAATTTTACACTAGTCCAATACTGAATTCACTTTGCCAATGATATAAAATGTATTGTACATTGTATCTACACATGCGGAAAAAAATCACAACACCAAGAAGCTGTGCGACATAAACGAAAGTTTGTAGGCGTTCTTCTATATCTGAAGGATTACATCTACTCAGATTTCGTGCCTGTCGCGCAAGAATGACGCTAATAGTGCCACTATGAGAATGCAAATCGGGTTTGTTTTAAGTACATGCTGTAATCTGAGCGTTAGTTACCTCTGAGATTTCGCGTGCTGAGTGGATGTTAATCAAGAATTCCTTTATGGCAACACAGACACCATTACCACCACCTCACTGAGCTTGAACTAGGTTGTGTAATAGGACAACGAGAAGCTGGATGTCCTTTTTTCGATATTACAGAAAGAGTTCTCAGGAACGTAGCCACTGTACATGATAGCTTCCAACAGTGATCACGAGAATGTACGGTCGCAAAAAGACCGAACTCCGGACCGCCACGTGGCAGTACCGAGGGACAAGACCATCGTGTTCGGCGTAAGGCTCTGGAACATCGTACTGCATCTGCAGCAGCAATTTGAGCAGCAGTTGGCACCGCAGTGACACAACGAACTGTTACAAAACGGTTACTTCAAGGACAGCTCCGAGACAGACACCCTGTAACGTGCATTCCACTGACCCCAAATCAACGCCGTTTGTGACTTCAGTGGTGTCAAGCGAAAGCTCATTGGAGGACAGGGAGGAAGTCTGTTCTGTTCTCTGATGAAAGGTGGTTCTACCTTGATGACAGTGACGACCGTATGTTGATTAGAAGGAGGCCAGTTGAGGGCCTGCAACCAACCTGTCTAGCGTGGTAGACACACTGGACCTACACCTGGAGTTATGCGCTGGAGTGCGATTTCGTTTGACAGCAGGAGCACTCTCGTGATTATTCCACTCGCCCTGGCTGCAAAATTGTACGTCAGTCTGGTGATTCGATCTGTTGTGCGGCCATCCAAGAACAACATTCCAGGGGATGTTTTCCAACGTGATAACGCCCGCCCACATACCGCTGTTTTAACCGAACATGCTGTACAGACTGTCGATATGTTGCCTTGGCTTGCAGGATCACCAGACCTGTCTCCAGTTGTGCACATGTGGGATATCGTCGGACGACAACTCCAGCGTCATCTACAAACAACTTTAACAGACCCTGTAACGACCGACCAAGTGCAACAGGTTTGGAATCCCACACCTCGAACTGACATCCGGCACCCGTACAATACTACGCATGCACGTTGGCTTGTTTGCACTCAATATTCTGGCGATTGCATCAGTTATTAATTCACCAGGATTTCCCATCTGCAATGGCCTATCTCGCGTTTACTTAACATGAGATCTTCCAATGTTGATCACTCAAATGTGTTACCTAGACAAATGTATTCCCGAAAATTCATTACGCTACATTAATAATTTTTGGTGTTACGGTTTTTTTCAGTCAGTGTATTTTCAGTTTAAATACTTTTAATTGCTTGAAAACTCTATTTAAATACTAAATAAACCTATTCATTGAAAATAAGACTATTTAATTGGGAATGTTACATTAAATTATAAAACTGTAATGGGGTAGTCAAAATACTCCGCTTGGTAAAATGAAAATGTTGAAAAATTGTAGATTTGTTAGTGACTGTAGAGAGTCTTTCAGATTGTGTTTGAAAATTCATTATGTTAAGAATCCAGTCCCAAGATACAGTGTTTTTCATAATTTTTGTTACTTACTTCCTTTGTATATTCTGAAACAGCGGAATTGTTTTCATCCATCAGTCTCTTTTTCTGTATAGCTGTTACGAGAAATTTGTGGTTATTGGAGCTGTGTGTTACATGTTTCCATTTTTCAGTTTGTAGAAGAGAATTTGATTTGAAAGTAGTTGGGTAACTTACCTGATGTTACAAGATGTTCTGTCTCTTCTCTGCCTAATGTTGCAGACTCCCCCGAATCCGACTGTCTGCTTATACACTTATTGTCGACCTGGGGTAAGTTGTTTCAGATCAGAGTCTTCCATGATGCTATCTTAAAACCACGATCGTTAGTCTTGGAGGTTTCTCTCACCCGAACCCAGTTTGGAGAACAAATATTGAGTAAGGGCTGTCCAATCTGGGGACAGTTACCTGTGGATGCTGATTTCTGTATTGATCCACAGCGGTATATTATTTCCCACGTACCCTGCATATCTGCAGAGCCTTTCCCTATCTGCCGCCTTGAGATGTCCCTGGCAGGGGATCAGCAGCTCCCCCTCCCAGGTCATCCCATTATTTCGAACATAAAAGAATTGAGATGATCACATACAATGGAATTTACAAACACTCAGTACAGAAAAACTCTCTCAGTAACATATAGTTTGAATTTTATAAAACCTGTCCCTTTTGCTGATGATACAATTATGGAAAAAACAGCTTATGAAATACTTGAAACCATCAACATACATTTCGAATCAGATTTATTATGGTTAAACTTTGAAGTGACTCAGTACATTCAATACACTCTCTCTCACATCATTTTGCAACCTGTAAAAACAATCTCGTAATGAAATATAAGAAGTCTGCATTGTCCAGTTGTTGCAATGACAGGTACATCACATCTTAATATAAATATGAATGAAGCACTTCATTTAGGCTACATTTTCAGTATGTGTTATTGTTGTGATTTAAAAATGAACAAATTAGCTTAGAAAATGCTGCAGATTCAAAAAACTGATATTTTTACTACAGTTTCACAAAACATATATTCATTAATGTGCATTGAGAGCATCAGCACATCCCTTTTTCCCAAATTATAGATCAAAGCTTGATTATTTTACTAACTGAAAATATGAACTCAAGAAAAACTTGCAAGGTGTAGCATTAGTATAGAAAGGAGTCAGATATATGGGACATTTGCACTTAAGGAGGGGCCTGAACATGTTAAATGTCTTGTATGTAAAGCAATGGGATTTAAATCAGAATTAAACGGTAATTGGCAATCTCTGTCTACTCCACTGAAGTGTACTGTAGGAGAGTACCATCTCTGCATACTATCTCGAACATCATAACATTCTTTCTCACTAAAATCTGAATAAAATAAGAAAGGCAAGCGCTTAAAGTAGTGTCTTCACAGCTGGGGGCTGCGTCCAACCCCATGTGATGAAGATTCACGTAGTGTTTGCTTGGATTTTTTTTCGAGTCTAATGCTTAGGCTGTGGTTATAGTGAAGCGACGGGATGATGAAAGCAGCGCGTGGCTGCGAGCAGAGCAGCGCTGGCGAAACAAAGCAGCGCTGGGCAGTGCTCGTGATGACAGTGGCTCCGCAAGCAGGGCGGCGCTGAGCGAATCAAACATGTTTGTTTCTGAGAGCGGCGACCAGAGCGTTCGAGTGACTCCGGCTGTTGCTGCCAGTAGCAGCGTCAGTTGTGCCCGTTACTGCAGTCGGCGCTTTTGTCCCTCATTTGTACTGTTGAGACTATGGCATCGGTGGACACGTGCATGTTTACTGAATGAATATTTATTTGCAGTTTTTAAGTGAGCTTCTGTTTTAAGCAATGGCTGACAAGTGTATAGTTTGAATGTGTTATGCTGTCATTGATCTTTGTAGCATTGTTGAGAAAGAGGATGGACTGGAAAAAGTTGCACTTTGCTGCTGTCCATCGTTGTCAGCTCATTGTAATGCCATGTTATAGTGTTGCAGTCACACGGTGGTGAACTAAAGAATGACCAGAAAGTTACTAAACTTCTCTCACCAGTAGTTGTATTCCTGGTAGACTGCATTTATCTCTCCCATTCGGCAATTGCTGGCACTTACAGGCCCACAATATGACTTCCATCGTGGATGTGAATATGTCTGATGGAGTGGCCCGACTGATCATCT
Organism: Schistocerca americana; assembly: GCF_021461395.2. Lineage (NCBI taxonomy): Eukaryota > Metazoa > Arthropoda > Insecta > Orthoptera > Acrididae > Schistocerca > Schistocerca americana. The sequence goes on along the minus strand of NC_060130.1, from coordinate 423,258,607 downwards.
GCAAGCCTAGAACAGCAATCTGCTGCAATGCATTGCCTGTCGTACATTGTAATATGTGAAGTCCATAGCACCTTGGTAACCTACTTCTGTTGAAGAGGGAGACAATTTCAGCCTCTAGTCCTCTTCATATGCTGAGAGAGCTCAGGGTGGGATGAAGCATTTGATTCCCTTCATGTTGCGAAAAGCGTTCCATCCAGTGTTGTTGGAGACAATGAAATCAACATTGTAGAGTAAGAACTGGCAGCATCTTACACTTGCGGCAGGTTCTTCTGTACGGTAGGAGCTTGACATCTTTAGCCGATGAACATTTTTACACAGCAGCTCATGTAACAACTCCAGATAAGTCGTTATTTAACAAACTGAAAATAACTCGACTATATAAAGAGGAGCTCAGTGAATTTGTTATGTCTCACATAAGAGACGTGGACAGGAAATGCTGGGGAGGTATAGTCTAAAATGAAAAGCAGTACTTGTGCTGGGAAAGTTGCCTTTCCCATAGGAACGCTACATCTACCATAGAGTATTATTAGGAACCAATTTCTCCTCCAGCAGTGTAGAACAGTGTGCAGACATCTACATAGATTCTGCCGACATGAGTTTCTTGTGTTAGCATTATTAGTAACTCAAATCGTTAGCCCACGCAGCGTTAATGCACTTTGTGGAAAATAAAAATCCGACAACTCCTATCACCCATGCACATGTCTCTGCAGTGTATTGACAGTGATTCATAAGGCATAAGTATAATTTTGTGAAGTGACCTTGTAGTTGCATCTTGTGACGTAGTGGGCCAGTGAGAGAGAGAAATTACTTGCTCGATCTTTAGTTTGCAGATTTATTAAGGTCAGAAGTGCATGATCACAACGTCGGCCTACCTGTCCGAGTGCTTCTTGCCTCCACCCCCCCCCCCCCCCCCCACTCTATCTTCGTACACCTACTGCACATAGACATCATACAAATGTTTAACATTTGTTCATAACTCATTTCAGTTAGCAATAAATATTGGTGAGTCATTGTTTTAAATTATTAGTTACTGCAATTGTTTCATCGTCTTTAACGCCGAAACTGTTAGTCTCAGAGAAAAAATGGACAGAACCTTGTTTGTAGGAAACTAAATGTATTATTTCGTTCTAGTAAAGACTTCCGCTAGAAGCAGTGGTTTTCGAGTTATTCCAGACAAACGTGAAAAAGTAACCAGTGGTAATTTTTACCATTTGGTTCATGATACTCCACTGTAAGAAATTTACGGCTACACGATTATTTTACCGTATTCGACCTCTTTTGGTCTCCGAGTACTGGGCTACTGCATCCGTGGTGTGGTGCACGTTTCGAGCAGCTGTCCGCTTGGATAGCAGCATATCTGGGCCCGACCATATGCTTCTTGTAAGAAGAAACTTGGTTCATACGACCAGATGACACGTTTCCGTTTAACTGTGGTTCAGTTTCGATTATCATATGGTATCTGCAATCGTAGCAGACGATGTCGTTGTGTGAACACGGGAACATACAGATGCGTCGGCTTTGGAGTCCCGTATACAATATGTTCTGAACGGAGTACTCTGAAGCAGTTGTGCCTGGACCAGTATTGTGCTCTATCGTCAAATCTGCCACAGATAACTCACTACCTTCTTTTACAGAGCAGGCAAGACTCCGACCTCCATGTTTTGTGATGCGGCGTGGGTGTCCAACATCTTGTCGCCTACTCACGTTTTCTACGTTCTTCAACCATTTTCTGTAGATGCTGAAGACAGCACCTGTGAGCAGCCATGCAGCTTCATCATTTCTGGCATGCTTGTTCTCATTCTTTACCGCATCATGTGCGCGTAACGGCACCAGGCGGCATTCAGTATCACAGTGGGAGGCCGTCATATTCTTTTGGCCCATCAATGCATGTTCTTTGACGCAGAATTTCCGTAGTAAGGCTCTCCGCGATATAAGCCACTCTCTCTTAACGTCCCCCAATGCAATTCACTGAGTACTTCTGTAATACTCTGACGCTGACATTAACAACGCGTGACGAATGGTGCGGCTCTTATTTGAATCTTTTATATCCCCTCCCTTAATCCAACAACGTAAGAGTCTCAGACCGTCGAACAGTATTCAGAAACAGGTCAAACAAGAGTTTAGCAAGTGATGTTCTTCATGCGTAAAGTAGGCTTCCGTAAAATACTTCCACTAAAACTGATTCTAGCATAAGGCGTCGACACAGCTAGAATTGTGTGATCATTCTCTCTTAAAACAATGTTGATGAAGCGAACAGTAAGCGGTTGTGAAATCATACCTGATCTCTTAGCATCAAATAACCCTGAACTAATAACAATCATCAAAACGGATACAGGGGCTAGTGAGCACACGGTTGTCGTACCGCGACTGAATGTTGTAACCCCAAATCCTGCAAAAATAAACAAAAAATGTACCCATTCAAAAATACTGAAAAAAATTCACTTGACGCCTTCCTGAGAGACAATCTCCACTCCTTCCAAATTAACAATGTAAGTGTAGCTCAGATGTCGCTAAAATTCAAAGAAATAGTATTGGCAGCAATTGAGAGATTTATACAAAATATATTAACAAACGACGGAGCTGATTCTCCTTGGTACATAAAACGGATCAGAACACTGTTGCAGAAACAACGAAAAAAGCATGCCAAATTTAAACGGGCGATCTTTTACAGAAGCTCGAAATTTAGCGCGGACTTCAACGCGAGATGCATATAATAATTTCCACAACGAAACTTTGTCTCTAAACCTGGTAGAAAGTCCAAAGGGATTCTGGTCGTATGTCAAGTATGCTAGCGGTGAGACACAATGATAGCAATAGCGTGATAGCAATTGAAATACTATAGAAGACAGTGCTGCCAAAGCAGAGTTACTAAACACAGCCTTTCGAAATGTCTTCACAAGTAAGTAAGTATACCAGAAGTCGAATCAAGAACAGCTGCCAACATGAGTAACATAGAAGTAGATATCCTCAGAGTAGTGAAGCAACTTAAATCTCTTAACAAAAGCAAGTCTTCCGGTCCAGACTGTATACCTGTTAGGCACATTTCAGAGTATGCTGATAGAATAGCTCTACAGTTTTCATGCAGCATTAAATAATTGTCTATACTGGATATTGGGATCTGCATAATCGTGTCTGTGTATGAGGCTTTTTGTTGACCAGGGTTGAGAATCTCAGTTGGTCAGCGAGGTTTCTACGCTGGCAGAACAAGAGAAGTTTTGGAGAGTAAAGTTAGAACACACTTGCTGTTCAGAGATTGTGGGGTACGCTTGCTGCCGGAATGTGGAAGAGTATACTTGCTTCAGGGATGCTGGAGGATATACTTGCTGGGGAGAGAAATGTCGCCACCTTAGATAGCAGAGATTGAGCTGAACTCAGAATTTCCTGCCGCTACCACGACCGTCTTCTACATTTGCACCGTTCAAGAATGGTAAGCATTATTAGTCGATGCCACAACCAACGCGAAGAGGTCACAAAACTTGTTAAATCACATCAGGATTTAACTATGCAGTTTTAACGTTCGCAGCTAGTCAGTTGTACCAATCATGCCTTATGGTGAAACTATTGGTGTTCTTATTTTCTTCTGCAAATCACTAACCATTTTCGCAGTCATTCGCCATCTCTGAGATATTATGCTTTCATGTGCCAATCCAACCTTGCCAAGAGTATAGTTCATAACTGCAACATTTTTGTCCACTTATTAAATGTTTATATGCTTCATTGAGTGGATAAATAATTTTATTTGATGTCATCTCACAATAAAATAAATTGCTGAGTGCTAGTGTTCGTTTGTAGTTACATGAGTCCCTTCATTAATACACTACTGGCCATTAAAATTGCTACACCACGAAGATGACGTGCCACAGACGCGAAATTTAACCAATAGGAAGAAGATGCTGTGATATGCAAATGATTAGCATTTCAGAGCATTCACACAAGGTTGGCGCCGGTGGCGACACCTACAACGTGCTGACATGAGGAAAGTTTCCAACCGATTTCTCATACACAAACAGCAGTTGACCGGCGTTGCCTGGTGAAACGTTGTTGTGATGCCTCGTGTAAGAAGGAGAAATGCGTACCATCACGTTTCCGACTTTGATAAAGGTCGTATTGTAGCCTATCGCGATTGCGGTTTATCGTATCGCGACATTTCTGCTAGCGTTGGTCGAGGTCCAATGACTAATAGTATAATATGGAATCGGTGGGTTCAGGAGGGTAATACGGAACGTCGTGCTGGATCCCAACGGCCTCGTATCACTAGCAGTAGAGATGACAGGCATCTTATCCGCATTGCTGTAACGGATCGTGCAGCTACGTCTCGATCCCTGAGTCAACGGATGGGGACGTTTGCAAGATAACAACCATCTGCACGAACAGTTCGAAGACGTTTGCAGCAGCATGGAGTATCAGCTCCAAGACCATGGCTGCGGTTACCCTTGACGCTGCATCACAGACAGGAGCGCCTGCGATGGCGTGCTCAACGACGAACCTGGGTGCACGAATCGCAAAACGTCATTTTTTCGGATGAATACAGGTTCTGTTTACAGCATCATGATGCTTGCATCCATGTTTGGCGACATCGCGGTGAACGCACATTGGAAGCGTGTATTCGTCATCGCCATACTGGCGTATCACCCAGCGTGATGGTATGGGTTGCCATTGGTAACACGTCTCGGTCACCTCTTCTTCGCATTGACGGCACTTCGAACAGTGGACGTTACATTTCAGATGTGTTACGACCCCTGGCTCTACTCTTCGTTCGATCCCTGCGAAACCCTACATTTCAGCAGGATAATACACGACCGCATGTTGCAGGTCCTGTACGGGTATTTCTGGATACAGAAAATGTTCGACTGCTGCCCTGGCCAGCACATTCTCCAGATCTCTCACCAATTGAAAACGTCTGGTCAATGGTGGCCGAGCAACTGGCTCGTCACAATACGCCAGTCACTACTCTTGATGAACTGTGGTATCGTGTTGAAGCTGCATGAACAGCTGCACCTGTACACGCCATCCAAGCTGTGTTTGACTCAATGCCCAGGCCTATCAAGGCTGTTATTACGGGCATAGGTGGTTGTTCTGGGTACTGTTTTCTCAGGATCTATGCACCCAAATTGCGTGAAAATGTTATCACATGTCAGTTCTAGTGTAATATATTTGTCCAATGAATACCCGTTTACCATCTGTATTTCTTTTTGGTGTAGCAAATATAATGGCCGGTAGTGTACACTGCCAGTAAAAATTAGTACATCTTGAAAGACGACGTCGCTTTTAATCCGATGAGGGCTTCTACCATTTGGGTGATAGTAGATGCACTGATAACAGTTTCACCGTCGTCGGCCAACAGATAACGTAACAGCGTAGCCACCAGTGAGCCAGCCATGTCTTACATTTAACAGGGAATGCTCACAGCCAGAAGGCTCAGTGTGGTGGAAACGTGTGAAGCAAGTAGGCAGCCATGCTACAGCGGTTGTCAAATTGTGACCTTCTGAGTGACAGTATGATCCTTTCGGAGAAGTACAACACAAATTGGACGTTCTGCGTCGGTTGTGCAACGATGCTGGTATCAGTGGTTATTTGAACATTCTCACACCAGTAGACGAGGTCCAGGACGTCTACCCTGCATACAAGCTGTCCAGAATCGTCGTATTGTAAGAGCAGCAGTGCCAGATCGTACAGCTACCACAGCACAAATAAAAGGGCATGTGTACCGAGACGTGTCAACATGAATTGTTGCGAACCGGTTATTAGCAGCGGGACTACATACGCGCGCGCCTCTAGGCCGTCTTATACTCACGGCTCGACTGGTGCCGTCAGAGAATCACTTCGAAGATGGAATGGCGCGCCGAGGTATTCAGCGATGAAAGAAGATTCTGCCTGCACGCAAGTGATGGTGGTATGCGCGCTACGACGTAGACTTGGAGAGCTGTGTCTTACAAACGCATTCGTCGAAGACACATTGACCCCACTCCTGGCCTTATGGTCTGGGGTGCGATAGGTTACAACTCTCATGCACCTTTGATGTTTATGTAGGGGACGCTAACCAGCACTCGGTGCGAAATGTTGTTAATCCCGTTCTTTTGCCTTTCTTGCAACATAAAGGTGAAGTGTTATTCCAACAGGATAGTGGTAGTCCACACTGTTAATGAAACTTAACGGGCTCTGCAAGATGTGCGACAACTGCCCTGACCACTATCATATCTGGACTTGTCTCCAATGGATCACGTGTGTGATATAATGGGACGAGAATTACCTCGTGCGACTCGTCAAAACAACTCTAACAGAACTACATGGACAGGTCAAGCAGGCGGGGCATAAAGTATTTTACGCCACTATCTGCCAGCTGTACGATTGACTTGATGCCGCCAGTGGAGGTGTTTCAGAATGGGTCGATTCCTGGTACCTCAGAGCTGCTTGTGCTATTGATATGTAAATGTAATCTGTGGTGTCACCACCAGACACCACACTTGCTATGTGGTAGCCTTTAAATCGGCCGCGGTCCGTTAGTATACGTCGGACCCGCGTGTCGCCACTATCAGTGATTGCAGACCGAGCGCCGCCACACGGCAGGTCTAGTCTAGAGAGACTCCCTAGCACTCGCCCCAGTTGTACAGCCGACTTTGCTAGCGATGGTTCAGTGACTACATACGCTCTCATTTGCGGAGACGACAGTTTAGCATAGCCTTCAGATACGTCATTTGCTACGACCTAGCAAGGCGCCATATTCTTCAAGAATGTATTCTGAACTGATAATATTGTGAATCGTGTACCGTCAAGAGCAACGTTCATCATTAATGGATTAAAGTTAAGTATCAACTAATTACGTCCGCTTTCTGAATTCTAATTCCTTATCATGTTCCAGACCTCACGTCAGTATAGTTCTTCCCTCCTCACGCCAGCCCGCGTGAGCTAAAACGCGTGCCTTTCGGCCTCCATTCGTAACACGGTGTTGGCTCTTCAGCCAACCCAACATAATCATTTCATTTTCTCCTTATACGCTGTTGCAACAATAATTCTTGAGTGAATTGGAAACCTCTACAAGAATGTACTATTTTTTCCCGCAGTGCATCGTGCAGGTTGTGGTACCCACACACTTATGTTTAATTGGGCCACCCCGGTAATGTTTATTAACTAAGACGGTATCCACTGGTTAACATTGTTTCTCTTAAACTTGATTGATCTTACGGAGAGCTTCCCTTTCCCTGTATGTCACCAGGGGTAGGATGTGTAGCGTCTTAGGGGTACGCTAAATAGCTCAACTGACTCCGCAAATAGAAATCTGCTGGCTCCTGACCAGGATCTATTTTTGGAATCCCGCGATCTTCGGATATATGCACTATTACGTTGGCCAGTCGTGGGATGAATGAAGCAGGCGAGTTTTTGTGTTTACTTGAAGAGCTCGATTATGATCGTGGAGTTGATTGTACAGAACCGGTGCATTTTGTGCAAACACACTATGTGCCAGCACAATGTGGACCATCCACTATGAACTGGTGAGCCGTGCATTCACCCCACAAAATTGGAAACAAATGACGTAGGTACAATCCTCATGGTTCATTGGCGTCACGGTATTGGGAAGATGAGAGACGAAATTACGGAGGACGCGGTGATAAAACACAAGAGTGTAAGGAAACTGTAGCAGTGTGTGGTTCAGGTCCGCAAAGGAATCCTTGAGAAAATAAAGAACAGGGGAACATGAGGCGAGATTGATTAGTGGCTGAGGTTCCAATTTCGCCGTGAGATGGGATTCATCTTCCAGGAGCCTTACTGGTAAATTAAGAAGACTTCAAGAAGAAACTGTCAGAAGATGTCACCCAGTTCGGAAACGGACCAAATGACACTGCGTACCATGTAATTCCTACTGCATTTGGAGATATAGCTGTACCACGTAGTCTGGATTCAGGAAGCCCAGTGGGTGTGCACAGGTTGAACGTTTGCATTGAGATGCCAAGTGGGCATGCACAAGTTAAACGTTTGCACTGAGACGACACAAAAGCTGTATAGCGCAATGAGACGAAGTAAGTTTGCTGAAAACAATTAAGCTGTGCTGAAGAGCAGAAAGGGATCCAGTAACAGCAAGTTTATGAATTGGAAGTTTTTTTACATGAGTTGTGGACACTACAATAATACATAACATAGTAATAGAAGTTGTGGCCCTCAGGAGCGACAAATGGAAAGGCAAGTGACATATCACACAAGAGTGTGAGGAAACTGTAGTAGTATGTGGTTCAGGTCCGCAAAGGAATCCTTGAGAAAATAAAGAACAGGGGAACACGAGGCGAGATTGATTAGTGGCTGAGGTTCCAATTTCGCCGTGAGATGGGATTCATCTTCCAGGAGCCTTACTGAATAGGCAGTGTTAGAGGAAAAAAAAACAGTCTCACAACTGTGTTCGAGTGTGAAAGAAAGTATAGGGCTGGATGATAAGGAGGAGTTTGTTATGAATTGCATGTGGACGACTTCCAGTAGCAATTGAGACGATATTGGAAGATGACAATAATATAAGCATCGGATGAGACACTGGGTAATTTTATCCTATGAGGATGATTTGCGTGTTGTAGTTTTGTCATTAGATGCCAGTTATGGGTATTACCGGTAACGGCGGAGCACCGAGCCTTTCTTATTTCACCAGACGTGATGGAGTGTCATGCCTATGAGGATTTTTAAAACTATTCAGGTAACCCAGTAACATGAGGCACTGAACGCTGATCTAGGAGAGGATAGATTACTGACGCTTATTACGAGGTAACGTTCTATGCAGTAAGGCACGCAGCCGTGTAGCACGGTGGCTTCATGATGGCTACGTTTTTTCTTCGCTCTGACTCACAGCGCAGCTGACGTTACCAGTCACGAGAACGGTCTCAAGTAACATTCAGTCGGTATGCAAATTCATACCCCCTGCGACTCTAAATCAACCGTAATAATTATAATCCGATTTTGTTCAAACTTGGTACGCAACCTTTTGTTATTAAGGAAAGGATCCTGTCAAAATTTCAGATTTTTATCTATTATAGTTACAGAGATTGAGAAAATTACTTAAATGCCCTAAAACCGACACTTATGCTTCAAAACTCAGTTAGGAGCAATAACCAAATATCTTTTATTATCATTTGCAGTCTTAACAAAGCTCGCAGTATATAAAATCACTTAATTGGAATTTTCTTTTCAAAATTTTAATTACTTTACGTTATGTAGTATAAAAATCATTGAAAATTATTATTTGTTTATTATTTTGTTGTGTGCATACATGGGAATCAATGAAAGAGTGTTTGTGTGGCATACATTAGAACTTAATGTCATTTTATGTAAAATCTTATAAAATTGAACGGTGGGAAAATTGTGTTGCAACCACGATGCTGATGATGTAGGTCGATGTGTGCTTTCTTTTGCAAGAGAGCAGCCAGAATAAAAGTCTAAAGCGGAAAAAGTTTCTATTTTAAGTTAAAGAATATTTTGCATTTCGTTCTATTTTATTAAACAATATATTAGAAATTGAAATTGTAATGACATAAATGACTATCTGATTAGTGGTTGGCTAAAGGAAGTTTTGCCGCGAGAATGATCTGGAAGGAATATTCTGATTGGTCATTCAGATAAATAGCCAATCAGAACTTAGCGGTTCCCGTGCAAAGATAGATAGGCAGAGAGGAGAGGATCATCGAGAGACTCGCTCGCTAACCTGCTTCCGAGTAACACCAAGCTAGATGTCTCCACGAAAATAGTATATAAAATGAAGAGCTAGTGAGATCATTTCAGATAGAACGTGTCGTGACTGAAGCGGTTTAAGTTATGAACATTTTGAGGAAAGTGTGATGTTTCGGAATTAATTAGTTGAAGTTTTAGAAGCGTGTCATCTTTTGGTCATAGTGACAATTCCGCGTGGCATATTCCGTGTTCTTTATGGAATACTTTGGCGAGCACTTCTAATATAGAAGACCACTGAAGCGACCGAATGTTCAACTCGCTAATGGTGGTGGGTCAGTGACTGTTAGATCGCAAAAATTAATCGGGACGGACTTGCAGGAATCCTGGCAGCTTTTTCGTGTGAAACATGTTGTATAGACGGTGAACTTGGAATGATAGAGCATTTGCCTTATTAAATATGGAACTGATAGCCGTTTCATCGGCTTCCTTATGAATAAAAAGACGTTAATAGAATTTTCAGATGCTTACTGCAATTAAGCTGCGTTCTCCTACCACCCGAAATTTGTGAAAATGAACTTACGGGAACTGATTTCCAACTTGAGTTACGCGACCTCTGTGTGGTAGATATCAGATAGTGCTTTCATCAACGCTGCTTTACATTGCCTAGCGTGTATCTACTACTGCAGAGTGAAGGGCCGTCGGAAGGAAGAAATATAGAGGCAGGTGAACTGTTCGATGGAAGTGACTGAGAGAGAGCAAAGGAGACGAATCAACGACAGACCGACCCCGCCCCGCAGCAAGTGTACATGTACATTTTCATGTTGTCACCTTGGCAGTAGACTAACCTTCTCCACCCATGATACATGGTACGAAACTCACCAGTTGATTACCACGCAAAACAAAAAAGGAAATAGTACCAAAAACGCAAAAAGAGTGTCTTTGATTAATTTTTTTCTACCGCTCAGTCCCAGCACAATTTTACTGGCATCTTTTCTGAAAACGATGAGGAAGTGATATTACATGGTAGTTTATGCTCAGATTTTTATAATGTAATATGGAGATTCCAATACTCAGTATAGTCACTTATTTAACTTTGCACGAAAACTACAAACCGTGTTGCTAATGACTGCGCTGCTAAGTACTTCTTCTTCTCCTTTCCTTTTACTATAGTGAGGAAGAGCCGTTCTTTAGCTGGATCATGACAGAGAATTCAACTTAGAGAGACTGGAGTGTCATAAACTTGTTCAGCACTAAAAGCCACTGCTCAACAGGTATAGAACAGGGAAGTCGCAGTGCCCCATATATGCACAGCAGGTGCGTGGGAGGCTGACTTACATTCCTTTGTGTGATACACTAGGACTCTTTTTGGCAAGATAACATCCGATAGCAAGGTGAGATTGAGACCTTGGGACAAACCATTGGTTATGGCCACACTACACAGGAATGTTCATTAAAATCCGAATAAGAGGATCTGTTACTGATAGACAGTAATTATTTCAGTATAACGTGCGTTTTTTCCACATGTGTTTACATGCAAGAATTTTGGTTGGCCTGGGTTGAAAATCTCTCATGTAGTGGGACAGATCTTCTACCTTCATTCCCACGCCATACCATTATCCGTTAACAATAACAAAATGCTTGAGAGTCTCAATTTATTAAACGTGTTTATAAAATTGTTATTGATCAGAAATGGCAAGGTCTGATGAAATTAGTCAGCAAGATTCTTACGCTTGCAGAACAAGCCAATGTTTGGAGAGTAAGGTCAGAAAACACTAACTGAAGAGAGATTGCAGGTTATGCTTGTGGTGGGATTCGGAAAAGTACGCTTGCTTCAGATACGCTGAAGAATATACTTGTAGGAGAGAGATGTCTCTGAATTAGAGCAGAGTACGAAGGTTCAGATGGACTCTTCCACACTCGCTCATTTTCAGAGTGGTAAGCATGAGCTATCGATGCTACGTCCCAGGCGATGAGAACAAGAAGCTAGTTAAATTGCATCAGGGTTTAACTGTACATTTTTAACATTAGCGGCCAGCTAGTTGTACCCATCACACACTCTGGCGAAACTATAGGTGCTCGTTCTTGTTTTTCCTTGTTCTGTCCTCAAATCGTTGGCCATTTTCATGGTAGCTGACCATATTGATGATATAGTTTCGTATTATGTTCTGGTATATCTACCCACCTTTACCAAGGCTACAGTTTATAACCGTAGCACTTTTGACCACTTATTAAATGTGTACATCTATCATTCAATGGATAAATAATTTTACTTGATTTCTTATCGCAATAAACCAAATTGGTACAGTCACTGATACTTTCCTTTTGTAGTTAAATGAGTTCTTCCATCATTGTATCTGTGTACTACCTGTACTTTCATGCTTAATTTGGCCACTCTAGTAATTTTCATTTAATAAGACCTTATCCATCACGTGACATTGCTCCTTTTAAAATTGCATGAGCTTACCGGGAGGTTCTCTTTCCCAGTAGATCACCAGTGATAAGAAGCTAGAACTTGTAGTATCTTAGGGGTGTGCTAAACAGCTCAACCAAAACTTTGCATAATGAAGATCGTCTAAATTAAAAAAATATATGAATTAGTAGTATTTTCATCCATATGAATTTTACACTTCACGGCAATGCTCGTAGAACATGCAAATTTCTTTAAAAATTTACCACATTGAGGGATTTAATCTGGTTCTCCACATTGCTGGTGAGCATTCTTCCACACAGCCACGTGCCCTGTCGAAAGACGTACTTGCATTCGGATATTACATATGTTCGCAAAACTTCAAAGTCGATTATCTCAAGGAATGTGGTAGTAGGGTTGATTTGCTTTGTAAATAGTGAAATTTCAGTTTTGAAGTCTGCGCAGTGCAAATACAATAAAACGCAAAAATTCCTTTGCTGTGTGGTCTGATTATTAGAAATAGTCTCAATGTGTTTCACATACCTATCCTCGCATAGCCTTCAGCATATAGCCGTCTCACGCACACAACTTCTCGGAACGGTGCATTGTTGGTGGAAGCCGGAGTGCTGAACAGACTCGGTTACGCAAATCTTGACCAAGGCTGCTCTAGACGAGGGCTCCTGGATATTTGAAGTTTTAGAATGATTTCAGTGATTTATCGCCTATCGTGTAGTCAAACTATATGTAACCATTTCATCTACTTGTGCATATTACATTACAATTCTTTATGCTTCTCGGCTTTTAACCAGACACTAATCACCGATCTACTGCCATTTTTGTCTTATACGTGAACGGAAAAAAATTGAATATTAGGGGATTAATACAGGGTGTACATAAAGTCCAGGAACACTTTCAATTATTTATTGCACAAGAACCAAACATTGTACAGATATCATACACATGTCATTTTGAAGAGAAACCCTGAAAGTTTTTCTTCATGTATACCGCCACAGTGTAGTTTGGTAATTTGCCGATAGTCAGCGCTAGTCGCAAACATGGCGAGTTCAGGTGCGGAGCGAGCTTTCTGTGTGTTGGAATTCGACAGAAACAACCGTGCTCCAGCTGTTCAACGGATGTTTAGAACGAAGTACAGTAAGAATCCACCAAAAAGGAAGGCCATTTATCACTGGCACAACAAATGCCTTTCTACGGGTGGTTAGTGCCCGGCAAAGAGAAGCGGACGTCCCAGTGTGAGTGAAGTAAATGTGGAGCGCGTACGAGGGACATTCATTCATACGGAATCCAAAGAAGTCCGTGCGTCGTGCATCACGTGAACTCGAAATGGCTCCAATGACAGTGTGGAAAGTCCAGCGACAGAAGCTGTCTATGAAACCAATCAACTTGAGGCTAGCGCAGAAGTTTTGAGTTTTTTTCGCAATTGCAACAATTGAATGAGGATGGGGATGGCATTGTTGATCGCTTAATTTTTAGCGACGAAGCCACTTTTCACTTAATGGGAAAGTGAACAGGCATAATTGTCAAATCTGGGGTACAAAGCATCCACACGGATGCACTGAATTTGAGCGTGAGTCCCCAAAGTTAAATGTTTTTTGTGCCTTGTCACGTCGAAAACTGTACAGGCCATTCTTCTTCGACGAGAGCACTGCCACTGGATATTCCTATTTGGACATGTTGCAGCAATGGCTGCCTCAAATGCAATAGGACTCTCCGTTCATCTTTCAGTAGGATGGGGCTCCACCCCATTTTCATCGTGAAGTTCGTGGGTACCTGAACACGGAGCTGCCGTATCGATGGACCGGCCGTGCTACAGAAGGGGACAGCTGTTGGCCTCCCCTATCACCAGATCTCACTCCGTATGAGATTTTCTGTGGGGGGACATTAAAGATCTGGTGCATGTACCGCCTCTACCACGTGATGTAGCAGAGCTCCGGGAGAGAATACTGGGAACGACTGCCACAGTCGACGATGCCGTGCTGGGAAGAGTATGGCAAGAATTCGATTACCGTATTGACATCTTCCCGGTCACTCATGTTTCGCATATCGAATGTTTGTACAAAAATAGCTTTCAGAGTTTCTCATGACATCTGTACAATGTTTAGTTCTCGTGCAATAAATAATTGAAAGTGTTCCCGGACTTTATGTACACCCTGTATGAATCTGAAACTTATTCTGCAAGTGATCTACTATACAGTGTGATTTTAATGAATGTGTGAAATCTTATGGGACTTAACTGCTAAGGTCATCAGTCCCTAAGCTTACACACTACTTAAACTAAATTATCCTCAGGGCAAACACACACACCCATGCTCGAGGGAGGACTCGAACCTCAGCCGGGACCAGCCGCACAGGTGATTTTAATAAACGGAGACAAACCGCAGGAAATGATCCCTGAGAGGATAAGAAGGAAAAGAGTGAGAAGGACAAACACCAGCAAATGCGTTTCAACGGAGGTCCCCCTTTCTTGACAGTGTTGGTTTCAATGACTTAAATCACCCATGAGAACAATGGGCAAGTGGGGATATCCTGCTGTACCAGTATTTTAGCGTCACACGAGAGAGAGCAATGATCTGGAGCACCATCATGTAGCAGTGACATTAGCCTGCGTACCCCAAAGGCACGTCTTCAAGCGGGCGAGGCAGAGTCACCCACAGCAAGTGCAGATATGCCTCGCCTGTGAGGCCGAAGCCCACAGGTGAGTGTTGTCAAAGTTGACGATGCCACCACTTAAAGGTAGCCTCTACAAATAGGATGGATGACAGAAATCCCAGCACTATGGTGGCCTGTGCGACGAACCAACTCCAAAACCGTCGCCATGGTGGAAAGTCCGTAGGTAATAAGGCCTGCACGCGCCTGCATGGGGTGTGACACGTGCCCCATGCTGGCGGGCCACCTGCCTGCTGCTGACATCTGAGTCATTGTCAAAGATATTTTGTCTCCATCTTCAAGTGTATGTACTACGCATGGAACGCATGTTCATCTCACCTATTCTGACGTTAAAACATCTATTCACTCGTCGGTCGAACTTCCTTGTGTGAAAAAATACCGTCAGATGTTAACCGCTAATAACTAAGAGACTAATAATGCGTAAACAATCGTTGAGCCCGCAACGGATAGATCATCTTCCTACGTGTTTGTCACGCAGTATTTGGTTTGCCTGTGACGTCATCGTACCACTGTAGGCGCAAGTGCTTGATTGTTACAAATCAGGTTTGTGTAATGTCATAAATTAGTGTAGCGTAGAAATGCGTTTACCTAGGATGTTGACTGGGGTGTCATAGTGAAGAGCTTGCGGCGCACTACTAGGAAACAAACTGAGATAATAAAAATAGACGCTGGAATATGACTGAAATTTGATTGAAAATTGCAAAATAATGAAAGATGTCGTCTCATAAGACTTGTAAATATGCTCAGAATTGCAGAAGACAGAAGTCCGAGGAAAGCTCGCGGCAAAATAAATCCAGGAATTCAATAACGTCCGGTGCCGAGTGAATGCGAGAGCTATGGCAGCATCGAAAAGGAAATGAAAAAACTGTGCAAAGGGATTACATAGCTGGCCCATAGGGAACACAGCGGCCAGTGACGGTACAAACTCGTAATTTATCTATCCTGTATCCACTGGACCAATCTGTGTAATCTTTGTATTAAAGAGATCTTTAATTAAATTACATATTAATTCGAAATACTTCTAACGATTTTATACACTCTTTTCCACGAAAAATCTACGGTGCGAACCCGAACTGCGTTCACAAACACTTTTAGTCCTTATTCTCTCCGGATTCTTTTCTGGAGTTTGTCACCATTTAGCAAAATCAACCTTTATAAAGATGAAATGCGTAAATTAACATACAGAGTGCTGTACGGAATCTAAGACAAAGTAATTCGAAGAAAGCCGAACGTATCTGAAGATACATCCCTATATACTCTAGAGTTTCCCCGAGATATGAAGGAAGTCCTTGAAGACGAAATAAATGGCTGTCAAAGGAGTTTCAAAGGAAGTATCACATACATATTAATTCAGATAATTATGACAGTAAAACAAAATTCTTCTTAAAGAATAGATGGACAAATAAGACATTTTTTCTGACAGATTGAAACCGTGTACTTGACGCGGACTCGAACTCAAACCCCTGCATTTCGTTGTCGATCCTCTCACCAGATTAGCTACCTCGGTACGACTCACTATGTCTCTCCTGCTTCTTAGAGCGTTGCGTAATATAGTTTCTAGCAGAACTGATGCTATGAAAGCGTGAGCCGTACCTGAACAGTGCATTCTGTAACATCATTGACCAAAAGACAAAGTAATTCTCTACATATTCCTTGCCGCGCGGGATTAGCCGAGCGGTCTTAGGCGCTGCAGTCATGAACTGTGTGGCTGGTCCCGGCGGAGGTTCGAGTCCTCCCTAGGGCATGGGTGTATGTGTTTGTCCTTAGGACAATTTAGGTTAAGTAGTGTGTAAGCTTAGGGACTGATGACCTTAGCAGTTAAATCCCATAATATTTCACACAAAAAAATGGTTCAAATGGCTCTGAGCACTATGGGACTAAACATCTGAGGTCATCAGTCCCCTAGAACTCAGAACTACATAAACATAACTAACGTAAGGACATCACACACGTCCATGCCTGAGGCAGGATTCGAACCTGTGACCGTATCCCATAAGATTTCACACAAAAAATGGTTCAAATGGCTCTGAGCACTATTGGACTTAACATCTGAGGTCATCAGTCCCCTAGAATTTAGAACTACTTAAACCTAACTAACCTAAGGACATTACACACATCCATGCCCGAGGCAGGATTCGAACCTGCGACCGTAGCGGTCGTGCGGTTCCAGACTGAAGCGCCTAGAACCGCTGGGTCACACCGGCCGGCTATTTCACACACATTTGAACATTTTGAACACATTCCTTCATTAACTCTTTGAGGATACAGTAAATAAGAAAACAAAACTGTAGATTAGTATACTTGGACGGATAACCAAGACCAGTTGTGATGACATAAAATGTACATAAAAACGAAGTTTTGCCACAAACATAGAAGATAGCGACTGACATCCAACACTTTTAAGCAAAGTGTCTACCTTTTTTTTTTATTAAGCAGCGTCAAATAAATTCTCCAATATCAAAACTGAGAAGATGAAATTATTACTCAATCAGTATGCCAATTGCTTGTTTTAACATGAGAGGAGTAACTTGCGCGAGGGCGCATTTTTCCTGTTACTTCACCCGGTGGGTTTTCCCAGCAACATTACGACAGACTGCCTCCCCATTTACTGTTTGTCTCTGGTGACCTCGATGTCAATGGAACGATTAGTTATAATCTTTCTACCTCGTTGTGCTTTGTAATCGTTTAGAATCCGCCGATGTAAGGTTTCCTTTCCGGTTTAGCGTCACAGTGTCATGTTGGTGCCGGATAAGACTTCCCAGAAGACTGGGCCGAAAGCGCTGCGAAAATCCGCGACAAGCCCCTCAAGGCCCGCTACGGCTGAATGTAGCACGGAGCGCCCATCGGTGCCTTTCTTTCTGCTTTGGGGAAAGACCGCGCTGTTCGAGCCATGCCTACCGAGTCACCCGCAAATATCACGGGATATAAAGGGCGCCCATGCACACACATTCCCTTATGACGATTTTGCAGATACATTAAATGCACCGTGCAGTGACGAATTATGGTACTTTTCAAGCCTGAATGAAATGTAGGAGTAACTCAGCGTTGGCAGTTTTATTAAATTCACTTAAATGAAATGAACTAAAACAGTAGTGCACACAGTCTGCTGAGTACGATTTTTAAAATAACAGTTAAGGAAACGAAGATGACAGATTTCACTGTTAGAGACTGAACTGTGACTATATTTATCACTGAAAATTGATTGATTATTTGGTTTTAGGATATGACCTCACAGAAAATAACAATAAAGATGAAAGTAATTAAATAAATTTTGGTCAACGCCTGGCACAATAAAAAGATCCGTGAACTACAAAAAAATGACAGTACCAGTCTTAACACTCGGGCGTGAAACATGTGTTATTAGGAACGAAGAAGAGAATTACGAACTGTTGAAGTGTAGTTTCTAAGTGACAGCAATAGAAACAGGCCTCACTAGACGTAAAGACTCTGTCGCTAAGTTAAATCTCAAATTATTAATAGACACAGATAGTAATGCAGATAAATAATGTACTTTTAACTACAGAAGAATTCGAAGCTGAGTGATGTCATACCAATGAAGAGACAAAAGAGATACAAATCAAACAAAAGAGTGACGACGTCAGAACAGGCAGTCTATCCTATCCGTGACTGGAAGATGATAATAACTGCTCTTCCACTAAAGAAATTTTTATTGAATATCTTTACGGAAAGAATACATGTTATACAGTGTAAACACTAACTTTTTATTTTGTTTAACTGTAGTAGTTTCAAAATTTTTGATAACCATTCGTTCAAATGGAGGCTGTACTGTACGGCGGGCGTGACGGTCCAATTGCAAAGTGCGAGCACAGAGACAGTAATGTCACAGTATAAAATTTCAGTGAGACACAATATTTTTTCAATTAGGCTTTACGCTAGCGTTCACCTCACAATGATCTCAAAATATCTCAGGAACGACACGTGGTTCTCATTCCATGTCAAATTGTAGGTCCCACTTCCCTCGTAAGATAGCTGGGGTGGATTAAGAGCTCGAAAGTCCCCGAAGTGGCGTCTAAATGGGCTGCTGAACATCTCTCTTGTGGCACTCCCAGCCAATCATGCTACACGAATGCACTTTTTACTATCTAATCAGTATTAAATTTAACTTGTTAGTAGCCAGTAAATTGGACTGTTCTGCAGCGTCACGATGTATCATGCTAATGATGTATCATTCTAATAATCTGTAGGATTTTTAAATAACTAATTACGTAAGCAACCAGGGGCGTCAGAGGTCTACTGTATGGATAAAGTAGTACTCTTTCAGGGTCTGTCAAACAGAGTTACTTAATGCAACACAGCTCCTTCAGACTGAATCAAATGAATGGAATAGTCGTCACATCATTGTGAATAGAAATCTCTCTGAACAGTCGGCATATCATAGTTAATAGGAATCTCTCTGAATAGTCGTTGCACGTTACTGAAAAGAAATCACTAACTTTTGTAGAAGGGCAGAGACAGCAGGAAAACCAAATGTAATCTATACGGAAAGTTTTTCGAAAGTCTCGTGAAGTTTCTGTACCTTTCACACAAGATAAAGAAATGAAGTTGAGTGGAAAGAGACTCGATAAAGAACAAAACTAACAGCAAAAATAGTCTCTTTGATTCAGATATCATCGCAACAAGAATAAGACATACAATACCTCACATTTTCGTTTCCACGATCTTCCTCTGTGAAATATTGGCAACAGAAAAAGAACGGAATAGAAGTGATGGATGATAACTGTTTAATGTCCATCGACATCGTGCTCATTAGAGACGGAGCACAAGCTCGAATGTAGGAAGAGTGAAGAAGTAACCAGTGCGATAGGTCGTTGAGTGGGAATAGAAATGTCTAGACATGTTGCGTTGCTACAAATGCTGAAGAGTCTATGGATGAATAAAGCAAACGCAAAAATCATCTGAACGCAATAAATGCGCTGCATAGCTCACTCGTTTTAACATACCAACCAAGAATGAAAAATTCTATGATCTGCAGTACTATGAGGGGCAGATCATGAAGAAAATAGGAAGGCCGCATCAAGGAACTTTATTTTCCTGATCGTGAGAACAGTACTTCTGAATATGTCATTGCTAATTCTATAAGTCGCGAATATAACTCAGTTTAGTTTTTAGCACCAAATTCTGTAACTCAAATAATCAAACAGTTTACTTTCAAAGAAGGAAACACAAGTTAATATGACAGAATCTTACCGTAGCGTGTTGCAGTGATTTATTTAGTAATTTATAATGAATGAAACGCCAATATGTATTAATTAAGTGATGAATCGTAGGTAATGTGGGCGGAGGTGCAAGTGTCATATAGGTTAGACAAGAAAGGAAAGGAGGGAAAAGAAATTCTGAAGTACTACAAGCCGTAAGGAAGGAGAGACGTATAGTGACGAGCCGAAACATTATGACCATTTCCCAACGCACAAATGAATAGTACCTGGTGGAGATGCGGACAGACACGTGCCGCGATAAAGAAAGTGAATAAGCGAAGCAGTGACGAATGTGGAATCATTCTGGCGACGATACTGGCCGAAAATGGGCAAATCCACTGACATAAGCGAATCTAACAAAATACAGATTTTTATGGCCCGGCAGCTGGGAACTAGCATCTCTGAAATGGTGAAATTGGTCGGCTGCTCCCGTTAATTCTGTTTTCAGCATCTATGAAATGTTGTTGAAGGACGGTGAAAGCACGAATAGGCATAAGGTGTTGTAAGTCCACGCCTCATCCCACAACGAAGAGGTCGAAGACTTGCCTGCTTTGTAAAGCAGGATAGGCGACAATCTGTGGAAGATTTGACGACAGAGTACAACGATGGTGCTAGTACAACTGTTTCGGCGCGCATTTTTAAATATGGGTCTCCACAGCAGACGACCCCTACGTGTTCCCATGCTGACCAAACGACGTAAGTAACTACGATTACACTAGGAATGGGGTAATCGAAAATGACCCATAGATCAATAGAAGCGTGTTATCTTGAAGTATGAATTACGTTTCTTTTTACACCCCGCAGATAGTAGTCTCCGGATACGGCAACGTCCAGGAAAACGGCTGCTTGAATCACGAACCGCTCCACGGACGTAGGCTCGTGAGGGCAATATTATGATATTGGGGGTCATTCAGCTGTGCTTCCATCGGACCTACAGTGGTAATTATTACCAGTGAACCACCTACATGTCCTCATGCTTGATGACTTCGATGGCAGTGGCCATTTCCTGCAGGATAACTACCTGTGTCGTAAAGCCAGTAATGAACTCACACTGACTCCTTGGCCACCAAATCCGCCTGATCTGAGTCTTATTGAACAAGTCCGGGACGCTAACGGGCGCCAGCCATGTGCCCAGAAGTCCCCGGCCTGTAATTTACGGGAATTGCGTGACCAGTGCGTAGACATATGGTGCTACATACCTCTGGAAACTACAAAGTACTTATCGAATCCACGACACGCAGAATCGCTGATGTATTGCTTCACATGGATGGCCCAACACGCTAGTAAGCAGGAGATCATAACGTTTCCGCTCATCAGTGCAGGTCGGATAAGTGAGCGTTGGACGGAAGATTTGTGGTGACAGTACAGGCAGATACCCAATCCTTCTATGTAAGATGACGCCGATGAGGACTAACTTAAGTATAAGATATTGAACTGGACAACAGCGGTAATTTTCACTAAATTATGGGAATTTTTACACTTAGTTTCTTTCAATATTGAACTAATTTACCTGTTATTTGACATCATAAGTGAAATTCAATAATAAGGTTCATTTGCTAACATTTCTAGAAGTACTTATTTTCTACAAACATACATGATTTACAAGTAAGGAGCACAAAAAAACTCGGAATGTCGCTAGCAAGGAAGATTTTCTGAATATGAGAATTATTAACATCGAAGAAAATTGAAAGGAAGTGCTTTCTGAAAGTATTTGTCTCGAGTGTAGCGTTGCCTGGAACTCAAACGTGGACGTAAAACAGTACACAGAAGAAGCGAATAGCAACCTTGTAAATACACTGTTGCTGAAGAATGCTGAATATAAAACAGATACACCGGATGACGAGTAAAGAGGTACCGCATGGAACTGCGGAGAAGTGAGCATTATGTCGAAAATTGCCAAACGAGTGGATAGGTTGATATTAGGGGAGAGTATTGTACCTGGAGGGTATTGTACTCATGAACAGATGATGTTTCTTAGTCGGTGTTTGAGTCTACTGACCGATTTTAGAATTACATGAATGAAATGCACTTAAGACCACCATAAGCAGTTTCCGGAATTTTCTACAGTTTTTGTTGTTTTGGAACATGAGTTTGTGTTTTGCGCACTGTTTGTAAATATTACGAGCTCTTCGTATTTAAGTGTTGTATAATATGGTAAAGCTATTTGGAGGATACTGTTGATTTTTGTGTTACAGAGTTTTATGGTCAGTAAAATTCTCTATATTTTTAAAACTACTTCCATAACATGTGGACATTAACCCATACATCGATGGTTGTGCATGACTTTGTGCCTTAAAACTGTAGGTCATCTTCTGTGGAACAGTCATATTTACAAATGATCTGAGTTTCGTTAATTTCTTAACAACTTTCCCTCTTGGAAACGGAAATTGGATGTTAGTTTTTAATAATCCTTCTCAGTTTGATTTCACTTACTAATATTGCTATGTAGTAGAGTACCAATGTCACATACACACTATTAAATACTGTAATGACGGGATTTACACTAGTGCTACATTTTGAAATTTGAATAGAATATTTGTTCGTAGGTACATGACCATATTGTACCTTGGAACAGCGTTGTGTTGGAGACCGAGTGGAAAGAACGCGCTACTACATACGAGCCCAGCTAGCCAGAATAATAGAACTTCAGTAACTCAGTGAGCAAACACAAGAACTGTCCCTAGGTGTGTAGCTTGGTGCAGGCTTCGAGTCAGTCATTGCACAGTGGAATGTCCTGGGAATGGTTGTAGATGGACGCAATCAGTGGCGGAATGAAGTGCGACAAGGCGGAGGGCTTGAAGACAGTGGCGGAGACGATGACGGAGGCGATGCCCCACGAAGCGGTGTTGAGGAGGCACTCTGAAATGACCTGGCGGTTTGAAAAATGATCTGCTACGTGCTACTCAGTCTTTTTTATATCGCAGGCGACATACCGCGAAGGGTTACGGAGGAGGCACTCGGCGGGGTGCTGACGGTTTGAAACTTGACCTGTGATGTGCTCCTCAGTCTTGGATGGTGAATTTCAACTTAGGGTGGCCTCTAGGTGCGGTCGGCATTGATCCAGACAGACTGGCGCGCTTGGCGAAGGGAGCTCCATATTGTAGGAAAGCGGGTGGCTGGCGTTGAGGCACGGAGCGGACTGCCTTAGATGGGCCGAATATCGACGTATATTGCCATTTAGCGGATGGATATACGGACCAGCGCTTTTAGGCACGTGATTGGCGACAACACGATGTAGTGCCAACTCTGACGGTGCCACGTGTGTCCAGGCTCGCGTCATCTGGCGGCTGGAAGAGACCCGGAGGGAAAACAATCCCACCTGTTTATGTATACGGCACGTTATGTTTCTCTTATATAGAGCTACGCTCAACCAAAACTACGGTTCGGTAGTTTTGGTACAGAACACAAATAACGTAGTAAATGGTAGGATTACCGGTTGTATTGGTAGAATTGATGAGGAAAGTAATATAAATGAATGAGGGAGAGGGAAACTGGAAGCTGAAGACTTCTCTTTGTATTCTGTTTGTGTGTTTGTTCTGCACATAATTAGAACCTCATATCGTTCATTGTTAGTCCACTGTATATTTTACTATGAATCCTTACAAAATATAAATTGCATTTTATAAATAATAAAAATTACTTGATCGTGTAACTTCTGCGCTTTTACTGAACCAAAATAATTACTTTTAATGCATGTACAGTGTACATGCACAAACATGAAGAGGTCTATATAACTACTGTTGTTATTTTGTACTCAATACAAAGTTCTTCATCATGATCAAAGGCAGGAGTCTAGTGATATTGATAAGTAAGACAGTTGTTTATGAATAACAGAAACATGTTTTATATAATCTCTACGAAGTACTGAAGTGATGTTTGGAATGTTTTTGTTTTGCGTTTTTTTAATTTAACCTTTCTTAGGAAATTGCGTTTTCTAGAGCTATATGATAAATCTATACAATTTTCCTATTTTTACTACAACATCCCTCTGTTTTATATTATCAATCAACAATTTTCTAATAAAATCTGAATTAAATATTAACAGTTTCAATTTTGCTATAAGTATTGTTTATTTCTAAGCAACAGACTGGAGAATAACTATGTAGAGCAAAAATATTTCATAGGTTACGTGGCCATTTATATATAGTCACTGAGAGTCCAGCTTCCGGTTTCTATGGGAATCTAGTAAGACACTGATCGCAAACTCAGTTAAAGGGATGGAAAAAAGGTTACGCCCAATAGGTATGCAACACATCTAACGTACAGGGTACGTGTTTCCGATCGTAATTGACCAAGACTTCTAGGAAAACTAGCGCAGTCTACACATACTTACGATAGTCTGTGGTAGTATACGCAGTTTTAAAACTCTAGTCTGATCACCAGAGCCCGTGTAGTGAGCAGTCAGGGAAGGATTACAGGTGCTATCCATAAGATATCCCTCCAACTTTAGGGAGAGACTGAACGCTCCATCTCAAAGGTAATTTGGCACCACAGGGGAATAGGAATCCCGAAGTGGCGAGGTGGTCGCTGGGAGGTGTATCAGAGATCTTGGGGACCTGGGCTAATGGAGCTAGGGCTGGAAGAAAAACACACGGAAGATGCTGCAGAGGAAAGAGAGTCGCAGTAGGTTGGCGTTGTGGAGGGACGGCTGTGATGCTAAAGGCGAAACATCCGTGAGGCCTGCGCCGAAAGCTCAGTGTAAAGTAGCTGGCAACCTGTCAAGGGCAGCAGGGTGCGGGAAGCGGACACCTGGCGTGAAGCAGAAGACCCGAAAGGTCACATGCGGCAGCATGTCTGCAGAAGGCAGAGAATAGCGAACAAGCAGGAGACCTAGAAAAGGCGCCGTATGTGGGGTGGAGTTACATGTTAAACAAGTAAAACGGAACAGGAGGCGAATGGGTCACATGGAGGGAAGGGTTGGTTGACGACAGGAGAAAGGGTCTATGGTGACAGGGTCTGCGTTGACAGGGCAGGTGACTACTGCGCAGGTGTTGAATGGGCTGACATCAACAGGGTTGGAGTCAACAGTGTCAGTGTCAACAGGCAATGAAGCCAGTTGTGACTTTTCCCCAGCGATGGCACCTCAGGTAATGGTGGATGCAGCAGAAGATCCAGGACGGCAGGAGAGGTGGGATGGTGGAGCTGGAATTTCTAAGGGGACACAGAAGATGCAGAAGCATGACATGTGCAGCAGACAGGATAGTACGCTGTGAGCTGGTCCTGCAGGTGAGTATATCATAAGGAAGGAAGATCGACCCAAGGGTTAACAGACTGATGGATGCTCTAGGCCAAACCGACAGTCCAAAAGCGAAGAACAGCTTGTCAATGAGAGGCCCCACGAAGCTCAGAGACCAGAAATTACTGTTCTAGTGGGATGAGGAAGGCTTCAATGCGTCATCGAACAACTGAAGTGGCGGGCGCTTTTGGCTTTCACATCTGTGATGGGGCAGCGACTGGGCGGGTAAGACACTACGACGAAAGGTCGGTGTGGCACCACATGGGTTCGTTGTTGCACTACATAGACTGTACAAGGAGCAACTGTGCCGACAAAACCTGGGACTACTGTGCCATAGCGAAAAGAGAAAGAAGAAAAATGTGTGCAACAGTCTGAAAGGATGACTTACAAAAACAGGCTACCCTTTGTGAGATGGGGAATGAAACGTGAAAACCAACAGTCCTTGAGGCAAGTTCTGTATTCATGACTGAGTGAGAACAACATGCTGCTAGATATGGTCCCGGTAGCCATGTGGAGGGGCTGGAGAAGATAACAAAGGCAACGTCCTTGAATCTATGTGGAGGAGGCAGTCGGCGAGGGTCCAGCAGTTTGACACGCGTCTTGCGCTGTGCCCTCGATCTTCAGTGGTTGACTCTGACTCAGACGCTCTGCGAAGTGCCGGCAGCGTTGATCCAGAGAGACTGATGTACTCGATGAAGGGAGCTGAGTATTGAGGGGGTGCAGACGCTCAGCATTTAGCCACGGAGCGACTCCCGATGTGGTCTGACATAGACAAGTTGAGTGGTAGCAGATGGATTGCAGATGAATACAGCGACCAACGCTTCGAGGCATATGACTGGGGGCAGTGATGTCATGCCTGTGCTGGCAGCGACATATGTGGCGAGGCTTGTGCCACCTGCGACTGCTGGAGACTCAGAGACAAAATATACTTGCGTGTTTATGTATACAGAAGATTGTTTTCCTGTGCTCGCTGGAGCCCGTAGGCGAGTAGGCGAGGATGGCAGCGAACCTTGGTACACGGCTGTAGGAGTGGTACTGTGATTGCAGAGGTTAGGTGTACGATCCATTCACGTTTGGGAAAAGCTTAATTTACCTGGGTAATGTTTGTAATTTCAGGAAAAGAAAACAATGTAGCACACATAAAGTGAATGGTGTTATCTGCAACTGGAATACGAAAATACATTTAACTTCTATTACAGGACTCGCCAGAGCAGAAAGAGTGAAAGGTATCCCAAGACACAACACTTTAACCTGCACATCATGAGACATAAAGGAATAATTAAGTTTATAATAATGGGAAATGTGAGAGATAAAAACTGTAGAGGGGGACCAAAGTTTGTGTACAATAAGCACATTCAAATGTGTAGAGGCCGCAGTAGTTATGCACACATGAAAAGACTTTCATAGGATAAAATAATGTGAAAGGCTGTATCAAAAGAAGTCTTCGAACTGTAGACTACATCAGAAGCAACAACAAAATAAACGACGACGATGGCGTCAGCAACAACAATGGTTATAAATGTGAGCACGACTGTCTAAAAATAGAAAGTAGTTACTGATAGATCGAGACTCCTTGATTGTTTTCGGATCCTTCATCCGCTTTTTTTAGCCCAACAAATGTTGTAACCCGAATCAAAATAAGAAGAATGCACGTTGGATTTTCTTATATTAGTCCCATCAGCTAAGCAGGCGCGAACAGTTCACACATCGCTCGAAAATGTCGGGGAAAATTTTTCAAAAACAGGAATTCGCAAAACCCGAGTTCATTAAAGTTGCGAACAATAGGCCCTTTTACGGAGAAGAGAGATTTCACTTGCTGAATAAGCTGCGGTCGTTAATTAGAGAGCAGAGGAGGAGAAATTTCAGTCCGTGGAAACCGGCTACGTTTACTCGGATGCTTTGCGGCGGAAATTAAAAACAAAAGCCAGTTTTGCCTGATTATGCCGCTAAGTCGCTGGCACTAACAGTCATACTGTAATCCGTAACCGCATTTACAAGTAGACCAGAACACAGTGTAGTGCAGCAGCTCCGGACGTAACGAGCTTCGGCTAAATACCACCGGAGAACGCACTTTATTCTAGACTCACTTCCACCGGCGTTTCTCCAGCGGATTTAATAGCTGTAAATCACATTTATTAAGCGGCTTCCTCGTTTTCCGTAAAGCGGAGATTCGCTAAACCCGAGCTGTGAAATGCTGCCGTAACCCCTCCTAGTAAAGCCAGTAAAATGTTGCCTAATAGTTGATGATCTATTCCCAAAATATCAGGTTGTTTTATTTGTTACACAGGTAATTTGAGTTGAGGATCGGAATTATAATTATCAGTTTTTAGTGTATTTCACTTAGTCAGTCAGAAGCCCATTACAAAAAGGTACACTATGGAAGGACTTAACGTTGGTTTGTGAGATAAGCTACAAATTTCATGTCTTCGAATCGAGTGATACGTTTTCATTTATTTTCTTGCCATTGTATCGTTGACAGAGGTGCGAATGCTGAGGATTTTCTCTCCAGTATTTTACTAAATCAACGTTACGATTGTTTTCATTTCTGGATTTCCCACAATCCATGATTCACTTCCACAGAACGCTGTGTGTTATATATTAACTCTCAGGAACACTTTCCTCATTTCGAGTGCTGCGTTTGATGCTAGTAGACTTGTTTCAGTGATGAGTACCCTCTTTATCTGTGCTAATTTACTTTTTTTTATTTTCGTTGTTTCGTCTATGATGCGTTATTTTGCTTCCAAGGTAGCAAAAGTCCCCCATTTTCTCTACTACGTGGTCCTTAGTTTTGATGTTAAGCTCGTTGCTAATCTAATTTCTGATCTTCCTCACTATGTTCTTCTTTCCTTGGTTTATTGTTAGTGTACATTCTGCAACCTGGCTGCATTACTGTCAAATTGGTTGTGCGACAGGTCTGCCATTTATCTGCCTTTGACGTATTCTGGAATTGCGAATGATGTTCTTCGTAAAATCAGAAGTTATGTCTCCAGTCTCATAGAGTCTACACACTAACTTGAGTTACCATTTGGTAAAAACTTAATCCAATGATTTTATAAATTCCTAAGGGATGTTTTCAGTTCCACTTTGTTTGTTCTCAGTTCTTACAAAACTCTGTAAAACTCTAATTCTTCGCACGTCCGGGTTCCCGGGTTCGATTCCCGGCGGGGTCAGGGATTTTCTCTGCCTCGTGATGACTGGGTGTTGTTGTGATGTCCTTAGGTTAGTTAGGTTGAAGTAGTTCTAAGTTCTAGGGGACTGATGACCATAGATGTTAAGCCCCATTGTGCTCAGAGCCATTTGAACCATTTTTTGAACTCTAATTCCGAAAACAGATCCTTATTTCTTTCTAATCAACATCCACTTCTACTCCAGTCACGATATATGACAACACTTCCCCCCTCCTTAAATCTATTCCCTCCACCTGTCCCCTCTCTCCTCTTCGTTAATCAACTGAATTCTTTTCCATTAACGCCCTGAATTTTAATTTCACCTAACTTTATTTTCACTTTTCTGTATGTGGGATCTTTCCTACCGACCACTATTTCCTTTCATAATTTTTCACCTTTTCCCTGCAGCCATTTCGCTTCAGCTTCACTGTGTTTTCTATTATTTTCATTCCTAAGATTACTTGCATTGCAGTAGTAATGTATACCGCCTCTGACTCACTTTGTTTACATTTGTAATGTTACATGAACAGATCAGTGCCCCGTCCACTACGTCGAAAGCCCCGTTCTCTTTAGCCGAGACGTCATCATCCCTGTTGACGACGTTATCAGCCGTATCAACGACATCATCAACACCATCAGGTGACAAGTTACTCCCTCTCACCTTTGCCTCCCTCTACCCTCCTCTTCCTCTTCCCCCTTTTCCTACTCTCTCCAGCCAGTCTCATAAAAGGAGGCAGTCAGTGACTTGAGCAGTGTAAAAATGGCGCCAAGTGCGAAGAAATCTAGTAATCCCGAAAAAGTTACTTCACCTGAATTGGCACCCAGTTATAAATGATTCAAATGGCTTTGAGCACTATGAGACTTAACTTCTGAGGTCATCAGTCCCCTAGAACTTAGAACTACTTAAACCTAACTAACCTAAGGACATCACACACATCCATGTCCGAGGCAGGATTCGAACCTGCGACCGTAGCGTGTAACAACAACGACGCTGTACTATTGTACGTATAAGTAATTTTTTTGTCTTCTGATTTTTCGATAAACTTGTGTAATTGATGTTCTGATTTCATTTCTTTTTTGTTTCATGTCATTATGTTAAGAAAACTGTAAATAAGTTTCAATTTGAATATTAATGTTTATGTCAAATGTCAAGTAATATTGTAATAGAATTGAAATGTAACAAATTTTGAAACTGTTGTAAGATGCTTAAAATTGTAACTGTGCGTCTGGTCCATACGTAGGCAATGTGTTAGGATATGTAGAATGCAAAACCTCGGGTGAATACCCGGTCTGTCAGGGAGCGATAAAAGGTGGATGGCAGGCGCGCGCGTGAAAATGCACGCGGGCACTGCACGGCACAACGGGCTCAGTAGTAGTAGTTCGAGTTTGGCACTGGTGTGAGCAACACCTTCTGGAGCGAGGAGGCTCTCCTGGAAGACGTAGCTTCACTGAGCCTCGGGTATGCCGTTCCAGCGCCCACACAGCGTGGCAAAATTCCATAGGCACTAAATGGAAAAGTATTGCGACGTTAAGATGAATTAAAGTGCCGATACGTCAAGAGCCATAGCTGTGGTTGTGTGTGTGCTCTGTGCCTCGCCATCTCGCCGCCTGCCGACCGCCGCATCGATACTAGCAGGTTGAAACTTTTAGTACTGTATTCGTATGGATCAGAGAGAGAACTGTGCAATAATAACCTAAATTTTACCAGAACTTTCCCATCATTTAATTATCCTCACAACTAACCTAGACAGGGTCCTTTCCAAATGATGTGCAATCCGAGTGTCCCAAAATGAAAATTAAAATTTGTGTCAATAATAATTATTTGCAGAACTAGCTATGTTAGGATGTTGTTTAAAGAAATGTTTTGTTAACGAACAAGTAAATGAATAACGAAGGTCTAACGAAGTTGAAAGATAACTTTAGTATTGATATAGTAATGAAGTTTATTATTTCGAGACAGATTTAAAGGCATTTAAATGAGCAGTAAATAAGATGAAAAGAGTAGTAACTTATATACAGGAAATCTTGAACGCATTATAAATTCAGTAATCATTTTTTTAATACAGCTATCATAACAGTTTCAGGTCCCCCCCCCCCCCCCCCCACGCACCCTCTTTTATTCATTTGAATTCTGAAGTGTTCTAAATTGGTTTCACCAGCAAAAGTTATAGTCAATATAAAAGTCAAAATTTATCAGTGTTTTATCTTTATCAAAATTGACATTTTGTGTGTGGCACGAAAGTGATATTTCTAGGGTAACCTACGTCCGATTTTAATCAGATTGATAGACAGTATAAAGTTTTGTAGTATACATTATAGTGCAGTGTTATGTATTCATGGTTTTTCCACATCAGTACAGAACGTGAAACTATCAGTTCAATAGATTTTCTGGTTCTAAAATTCTACTATATTATGCAGTGTTACTACTTGTTGTTTTGCATGAATATATACCAACTTGTACAGGGAAGAAACTCAGTTAATGCCTAATGAGGCTGGCGACCGTCTTATTATCAAATTGGTAGCATCTTCAGGGTTGCCTTCGGTCCATCCTGATGTGTAATTGCATTTCGAACTTACTTGACGAGTCATTGTTATTACAGAGTGGGTGTAAGTCTGATTTGCCACCATTCAGGTACACGCGGTCGATATCAATACGAAAATCCTTTCTCATAAGGTGAACCCCGCTCACTTACCATAGCACAAGCTTTAACGAGTATTGCGACACGCGAAGGTTACAAGCGGTCGCGCGGTTCCAGACTGTAGCGCCTAGAACCGCTCGGCCACCCCGGCCGGCCATCCAGTTATAAGATTTATGAGATATTTGTCTCTGACTGGGGGATAAGTGATGGCTTTATGTTTAAAGATATTTCTCTATGAACTGTGCAAATAATCGCCATCACACACACACACACACACACACACACACACACACGCACACGCACACACTCACACACTTTAGTATCTTATACATCTAATACCCTACGTCTTACACATGGTATCTCCCTCTCCCCCCCCCCCCCCTCTCCCTCGCTCTCTCTCTCCTTCCCTCTTTCTCTCTCACACAGAGTTATCAAGCAGTTGTGTTTTTTTTTTTTTTTTTTTTTTTTACGAAAACTTTATTATCTTTTTCTGTACAAACACACTCTGTATAATATTCCACCTCTGTAAATATAGTATTCTCTCGTAATTAAATTTCGTTTCACATAATAATTCCACTGAATCAGCACCATCACCTCTCTCCCCATCTCTCTCTCTCTTTCTACCTCTGCCTTTCATCTCACGTACGTGTGCATGACTTAAAAAAGTACGTACATCATTTCCACATCTGCCTCATCATCTTCTTCGTCAACACAATCAGCGAATTTCATCTGTCTGTAGTGCTTACTACAATGAAGCAACAGTATTGTAGCACTGCATCCATGGTTCTCGGGTGTACTGCCGGAACCGATCGCGGAAAGTGGAAGGTACACTATGTTTCAGCGGAGAACTATTCCGCCGGTCAAGAGATCAAGCTTCGCCGGCTCCGAGCCGTGGTGGGGTACGTGCTGATGAATCGGTGGAGGGGGGAGTCTCGGTAGCCCTCCACCAGCCGTCCACGTCGCATATGGCGTCCGGGTGCAACGGTTTCTTTTTTTTTTTTTTAATTTAGTAATGGCTCCTGTGCCTTGCTAATTTGGGAACCAGTGTCCATGTTGATTAAATTATGGGTCCCACGAACTCCAATTGCTTCTTTGAAAATGAAGTCCTAAAATTTATCTGCGGGTAATTTATT
This sequence comes from Schistocerca americana, assembly GCF_021461395.2. Classification (NCBI taxonomy): domain Eukaryota; kingdom Metazoa; phylum Arthropoda; class Insecta; order Orthoptera; family Acrididae; genus Schistocerca; species Schistocerca americana. The sequence goes on along the minus strand of NC_060130.1, from coordinate 423,226,482 downwards.
TTATATCTAATTTCAGCACAGTGTTTTGTTATTCAGATGTGTTTAGGGTGTAGTAAGTAGGTGTGGCGCTAACGTTCTATAGATCGATTTTCGATTGTGCGCATCGTTTGTCCAGTATACGATCTCACGGAACTTGGTACACCCTCCCTTATTTGAGACACCGGTTGTCTGTCACTGCCCCTAACAAGCTCGCGTTTTGGCTGGTGGACGGAAAACTGGTGTCATGTGGAGTTTTCGCAAGCAGTCTGCCAGTGTTTGACGATACATTGTCAGCAAATGGTATGAAATCGGCTCGTTGTCGTCTTCTTCCATTTTTCGTCTTCCGTGACCCGAAAAATTACAGCCATTTACTGATTCTCTGGTGACAAAGTAATACTCACCCTCATCTCCACTTTGCGTCAAGGAATTTCATTCTCACAAGTCGTTTTAAAAATCGCTTCCATACTGCATGCATTTCCGTAGAACAGAGTCGGAGACGGTGTGCCAAGCTGCACACTAGCACAAGTGCATCGTACTGTACATGTTGACCGAGGCTCGTCCGGTATCGGCTAAGCTTGGTCCTTCTCGGATGTGCGCGGCACAGCGTGACATTTCATTTAGAATTGCGGCCTGGCATTGTTCGCTGCCCATGACAATCTTGAGCTCGGCAGAATCGTGGTGTCAGCAATGTTTATCCTTCACTGTTTGTTCGGGATATAAAGGAAGTTCAGTGGCTGTTTGCGCAAAATGTGGTAGTCTGTCTGGAACCGAGCGACCGCTACAGTAGCAGGTTCGAATCCTGCCTCGGACATGGATGTGTGTGATCTCCTTAGGTTAGTTAGGTTTAATTAGTTCTAAGTTCTAGGCGACTGATGACCTCAGAAGTTAAGTCGCATAGTTCTCAGAGCCATTTGAACCATTTGTGGTAGTCTAGCGCTCTACCGTCACATGCCTTTAAAAATGAATGGGAATCGCAGGGAATTCTCAGTATCTATTATGCAGTCGCATAACCAACGTGTACCGCATATATGCTGTGAAATGACATTACGATACCACGCAGAAAAAATTTAAAGCTTTAGTTGATGATGAAAGAGAAAAAGCTTACATCGATCGACGGACGGGACTCATTACTCTGAAAATGAAGAAGCACTTTTTGCTGAATTTGCAGGCGTGGAACACGTGATAAAATCAGAGGTACAAACAGTAAAATTTCTGAACTCGCACGCATTGTTGGGCTGTCGTTTGCAACAGCAGAGCATGGACATTTCAAATATTAGGTTGGTTAGATCTAATGACATGCCTGCAACGATTATCCGATTGAAATTCCGATATTACAGAATTTATGAAGGGAAATGGAGAGCAGGAATGAAAATTAGAACATCCGTAAAGAATATCAGGTCTGACATTGTAAGCAGACTTGATTGTATACTACCCATATTACAACTCATTTCTGATTTGATGGGAATGAATTTACAAAGAATATCACATTCCTGCAGGCACAAATTCTGACAAAGAAACACCGTCTATTTCCCTAAGCTCATTGGCGTTGAAGAACACTATTACAATTTCAGAAAATTGTAAGATTTATTCAAGAGAAAGAGCATTACAAATTGAACATGTCAGTAACACTTTGTTCCACTTCTGACCCTTATGCAAGCAGTTATTTGGCTTGGCATTGATTGAGAGAGTTAGGGGATGTCCTCCTGTGTGATATCGTGCCAAATTCTTTCAAACTGGAGCATTAGATCGTCAAAATCCCGAACTGGTTGGAGGGCCCTGTGCATAATGCTCCAAACGTACAAGCAGTAGAAACTGTCGCCATATGTGGGCGATCAATGTCTTGCTGAAATGTAAGCAGAAGGTGAGTTGCCATGATTGGCAAGGAAATGGGGTGCAGAATATCGTCGACGTATCGCTGTGCTGTAAGGGAGCCGCGGATGGCGACCAAAAGGGTCCTGCTATGAAAAGAAATGGCTCCCCAGACCACCACTCTTGTTTATCGGGCCATATGGCGGGCGACAATCAGGTTGATATCCCAACGCTGTCCGGGTCATCTCCAGACGAATCTCGTTGACTGGAGTAGAATTGTATTTAATAATGATGATCGCTTCGAACTGAGCCTGCGGCCCCTTCCGCCGGAGGTTCGAGTCATCCCTCGGGCATGGGTGTATGTGTTGTTTTTAGCATAAGTTAGTTTAAAGTAGTGCGTAAGTCTATGGACCGATGACCTCAGCAGTTTGGTCCCTTAGGAATTCACACACATTCGAACATTTTGAACTGAGCCTGCAGAGCTGTGGGACCTGAGAGTCGTTCGCCATACGGCCTGACAACAAGGCATGTGGTCTGCTTTGTGTTTTAGAACTGACGTGCTACTCTTGAATAATGAGTCTGAAAACTTTCATGATCTATATCTTCAAACGTATGAACTTGATCTTGAGCATTTTTCATTACCTGATTGGGTTTGGCATTGGATGCTCTGAAGCTTGTAATCGAAACCGAACACGTCCACATTGTTGAAAGAGGCATTATATGTGATACTGCCCATTGACATTGCTGACATCCTATTGGCAACAACCTTGAGAGAATTAACGATTTTAATTCAGATGGGCCCTTAGTCCTGATAAAAATGTCACCACCATCTCATAGCAAGAAACGAAGGAAATGATTTTGAACCTTGTGTGATAAAAAGCTGTGTTACAGAAACCAGAAACAATGTTATCAACGTTACTTGGTTTTAGAAAATATTCATCTAATTTTATCATTTAGGCAGAAATCATAAATGAAGCCATACATTGAGATTAATGTACAAAAGCACTTTGTGCAATCAATTAATTCGTGAATTTTTTTAAGCTGGTCAAAATAGTGTGTTTGGAAAAGCCATGAAAAATGTGTGAAAATGCAAAACATAAAACTTGTGACATCCTGCGAATTAATAGCTAAATCAAATTTTGAACGGTGTATTATTTTTAACGAGAATTTGGTTGGAATCGAACAGAATAATCTTATTGTAGCCTTTGATAAACTCATTGCAGTGGTAAAGGATATTTTGCAATTATCGAAAACCCTTCTTGTCTATTTTCACTGGGATTCGAATTAAACGTGTTCCCAGCAAATCATGTTAACTTGTGCTGTACAGACAACAACTTAATCCGTTACATTACGGCACCATACATTTACGATGATATCAAGAATGATATCCACCCAGTATTTGATACTTTTGGTTTCCTTGTAAGAAACAGATAACGATAATCCGCTGTTAAATAAAACAGGACTTGGAGTAGTGACAGGTAAATCGAATTGTGAACGTATTACAGAAATTGTCGGTCCACAAGCAATATGTATCCTCTTGAGAGAGTGTTTGCATGCATAATGCGCAGAACAAAACACATAAAACTGTCTTCTGTTAATAGGTTAAACATTATTGATTACAAGCAAAGTCTGCTGGATTCGGACGTTAAAACAACACCGCAGTACGTAACTCGATCAAAGCACCATGTGATTTCTGCTATTAAACGGCAGAGGCGGGCTTTATATCCACAGCGTCATAAACGTTTTACGCTAATGGATAAGGTGAATACATTGGCTTTGGCCACAACTGCCTGGAAAATAATAGTGATGGTTTTGTTGTATCTGAAAAATGCAAATAATGTAAAAATCTAAGAAATGTAAGAAATTTAAAGTTATATTCAAACCATTTAAACTGGCAATTCTTGCAAATAACACAGCGCAGAAACGAGCTGATGGTGTACTATAAACGACAGTTATTGTATAACATGTGAATTATAAACTGGAATTGTCATTTAACTAATTCATCTTTGGCAAATATTGTATGTACCATATTTTTATACAATCTAAGAAAAAAAAGGGGCACGATGAAGGAATTATGTGAATGGAACGGAAATCTGTAGATGTGATGTAATGTACAGACAAACAAATGATTACAATTCCAGAAAAATTGCATGATTTATTCAGGAGCTTCACAAGTTGAGCAAGTCAATAACGCTTTGATTAACCTCTAGCCATTGTATAAGCTGTTACTCGGCTTGGCACTCATTGATACAGTTATTGGATGTCTTCCTGAGGGAAAATAGTGCCAAATGCATTCAAATGGCGCATTAGATCGTCAAAATCCCGAACTAGTAGGAGGGCCCTGCCCTGCCCATAATGGTTCAAACGTTCTCAATTGGGAGAGGTCCGGCGACCTTGCCAGCCAAGCACGAATATGGTAGTAGAGATTCTCGCTGAGTGAGGGAGGACTTTATCCAGCTGAAACGTAAATCCATGATCACTTGCCATGAAGGGCAAAAAAAGAGCGTGGAATATTGCCGACATACCACTGTGTTGCAAGGGTGCCGTGAATGATGAGCAAAGGAGTCCTGGTACGAAAATAAATGGCGCCCCAAACCATCACTCATGGTTTTCGGGCCGAATGGTTGACTATAGTAAGGTTGGTATCACGCAGCGGTCTGGGGCGTCTCCAGACACGTCTTCTCTGATCATCGGGGCTCAGTTCGGAACAGGCCTCATCAGTGAAGAAAATTCTACTCTAGTCAATGAGATTCCATTACGAAGACGTGCCGGCCGCTGTGGCCGAGCGGTTCTAGGCGCTTCAGTCCGGAACCGAGCGACCGCTACGGTTGCAGATTCGAATCCTGCCTCGGGCATGGATGTGTGTGATGTCCTTAGCTTAGTTAGGTCTAGGTTGTTCTAAGCCTAGGGGACTGATGACCTCAGACGTTAAGTCCTGTAGTGCTTAGAGCCATTTGAACCATTTGCACTTCTGCCACGTTGAACGGTTCTCTTTAGTCGTCGTTGGTCCCGTTCTTGGGGAGCTTTTTCGGGCCGCAGTGATGTCGGAGATTTTATGGTTTACCGAATTCCTGATATTCACGGTACACTCGTGAAATGGTCGTACTGGAAAATCGTCGTTTCATCGCTACCTCGGAGATGCTGTGTTCCATCGCTCGTGCGCCGACTATAACACCACGTTCAAATTTACTTAAATCTTGATAAACTGCCATTGCAGCAGCAGTAACAGATCTAACAACTGCACCAAACACTTGTTGTCTTATATGGGCGTTGCCGACCGCAGCACCTTATTGTGTCTGTTCACATATCTCTGGATTTGAAAACGCATGTCTATACCAGATTCTTTGGTGCTTCGGTGTATATATAATTGTCATGTCGTAGATGTCCATGTACATATAATTAGTTTTTGCCCTCCGCATCAGATGCGGCAGACGATGGGTCATACACGTGAGTACCTATTTGGCTATTAAACGCTTTTACGTGCAGTTAATAATGTTTATAAGGTGTCCTATAACACGTATTTATGTAAGTCGAAGAAGCAGATTGACAAATAAATGTATACTTTCCAGGGTACACTGTATTTCACGAATATTGTCTTCGCCCACAATAGCTGTGAAAAATAACATGACTTCAGTTAAAAGAATCATACTGAAACGTGAATTATACAACATTCAGACTGAAACTGTATCAGTGGGACCAAATGTAGTGAACTGTGTTGAATCAGCACCAGATAGAAAATGATAGGTTCGTACATTAGACGAATATTTCAGACATTATTGGATAAAACTAATGTTACCACTTCTTTAGTATTCGCAGAAGCTGTGCCGGAAAATCTTCTAACACTCATTAACGTGGCGGCAGAAGTGCAACCCTTGCGCAGATTTCGGCAGATTTCAATGCTGGGCCATCAACAAGCATCAGTATGCGAACCGTTCAACAAAACATCATCGATATGGGCTTTCGGAGCCGAAGGTCCATTCGTATAACCTTGATGACTGCACGACACGAAGCTTTCGCCTCGCCTGGTCCCGTCAACACTGATATTGGACTGTTGATGATTGAAAACATGTTGCATGGTCGGACGAGTCTTGTTTAAAATTGTATCGAGCCGATGGACGTGTACGGGTATGAAGACAACCTGACGGACCCATGTCAGCAGGGGACTGTTCAAGCTGGTGGAGGCTCTATAATGGTGTGGGGAGTGTGCAGTTGGAGTAATATGGGACCGCGGATACGTCTCAATACGACTCTGACAGGTGACATGTACGTAACCATCCTGTCGGATCAACTGCTTCCATTCATGTCCACTGTGCATTGCAACGAACTTGGGGAATTCCAGAGGGACAATGCGACACCCCACAAATCCAGAACTGCTACAGAGTGCCTACAGGAACACTATTCTGACTTTAAATACTTGCGCTGGCCACCAAACTCCCCACACATGAACATTACTGAGCATATCTGGGCTGCCTTGCAACATACTATTCAGAAGAGGTCTCCATCCCCACGTACTCTTACGGATTTATGGACATCCCTGCAGGATTCATGGTGTCAATTCTACTGAGCATATCTGCGCTGCATTGCAACATACTATTCAGAAGAGGTCTCCACCCCCACGTACTCTTACGGATTTATGGACATGCCTGCGGGATTCATGGTGTCAATTCCTCCAGCACCACTTCTGACATTAGTCGAGTTCATGCCACGTCGTGTTGCGGCACTTCTGCGTGCTCGCTGGGGTCCTACACGGTATTAGGCAGATGAACCAGTTTTTTTTGGCTCTTCAGTGTATAACAGCAGAAACACAAGTAAAAAAATGTAAATGCCGTGTGGCTAGAGCCTCCCGTCCGGTAGACCGTTCGCCTGGTGCAAGTCTTTCGAGATTACGCCACTTCGGCGAATTGCGTGTTGATGGGGATGAAATGATGATGATAAGGACAACACAAATCTCCAACCCAGCCGGGAATCGAACCCGGGCCGGTAGGTATGTCATTCAATCGCGCTGACCACTCAGCTACCAGGGGCGGACAGAAACGTAAGTCAAATTACGTTATGTATCTTTGTATCAATAGCATGTGTATGGGTTGTAATTTCTTTGTGATCTTTAACTTGATCTTCATCTAGGAAGCAAACAACCATGTGCATACCTAGATCTCAATTATAGACGTGTCTATGTTAATATCTTAGAGTGCCTCACACTACACAAGTCGTCGTGCATGTTACTGCTGTCTATTCTTAGACAATGATTTTATTGGTCACATGCGACATAACTGTTGTGTAATGTAAACATTGAACGATACATTGGCCAAAGAGTCTACATTACATATTTTTATTATTTCTGAGATCGTGTTTATACGCATTTGTGATATTCATTCTTCTACGTAAAATACCACATTAGGACAGTTAGTATGCAAGGGAAGAATATATAAAAAAGTAGTAAGGCACAATCTGAAAAAGTTAAAGAAAGAAAAAGACACACCAAGAACGAATTATCCGAATGGGATGGAAATCGGTAGATGTGAGCCTCACAATCATGACTGGAGAGCCCTACCCATTTTGCTCCAAAAGTTCTGAATTGGGGAGCGATCTGGCGACGTTGCTGGCCATAGTAGGGTTTGTGAAACACGAAGACGGGAAACTGAATCTCTCGCCGTGTGTAGGAGAGCATTACCTTACTGAAACGTAAGCCCAGGGTGGTTTGCCATGAAGGTCAACAAAACGAAGAGTGAAAATTTTCCACGTACCACGCTATTGTAAGGGTGCCTCGATTGACAACAGAAGGGATCCTGCTATGAAAAGAAATCGCATCCCACACCATCACTCCTGGATTTCGGGCCATATGGCAGGCGACAGTCAGCTTGGTATCCCACTGCTGTGTAAGGCGCCTCGTGTCACATCACTGGCCTGGAATCTCATTGATTGGCCTAGAATTGTCTTCAACGATGAGTCCCACTTCGAACTGAGCCCCAATGACCAGCGAAGACGCGTCTGGAGACACCCTGGACAGCAGCGGGGTACCAATCTGACTGTCACCCGCCGTAAGGTAAGACAGCCGGCCGGGGTGGCCGTACGGTTCTAGGCGCTACAGTCTCGAACCGAGCGACCGCTACGGTCGCAGGTTCGAATCCTGCCTCGGGCATGGATGTGTGTGATGCCCTTAGGTTAGTTAGGTTTAATTATTTCTAAGTCCTAGGAGACTGATGACCTCAGAAGTTAAGTCGCATAGTGCTCAGAGCCATTTGAACCATAAGGTCAAACATCCAGGAGTGATGTTCCTGAGTGCCACTTCCTTTCACAGCAGGACCCCTTTGGTTATCATCAGTGGTACCCTTACAGCACAGCGGTATGTCGAAAATATTCGACGCCCCGTTTTGTTACCCTTCATGGCAACCCATCCTGGGCTTACACTTCAGAAAAATGCCGGCCGGTGTGGCCGAGCGGTTCTAGGCACTTCAGTCTGGAACCGCGCGACCGCTACGGTCGCAGGTTCGAATCATTCTTCGGGCATGGATGTGTGTGATGTCCTTACGTTAGTTAGGTTTAAGTAGTGCTAAGTTCTAGGGGACTGAAGACCTCAGATGTTAAGTCCCATAGTGCTCAGAGCCATTTGAACCGTTTTTCAGCAAAATGATGGCCGCACGCCCACGGCTAGAGATTCTACTGCTTGTTTTCGTGCTTCCCAAACCCTATCTTGGCTAGCAAGGTTGCCAGCTCACTTTCCAATTGAAAACGTTCGGGGCATTATGGATAGGGCCTTCCAACCATTTAGGTGATTTGACGATCTAACGCGCCAGTTGGACAGAATTTGGCTCGATATCCCTCAGGAGGACATCTAATAACACTCTCAATCTAGGCCAAGGGCGAATACAAGGTTGTCAGTTCCGTCTTGGATACAATGTTGATCCAACATATCATGTGAAATAAGTCAATTTTTGATGCAGGAGATGGAGAGACTCCAAACCGAACTTGACGGTGAAAACGCTGTTTAAGTATTGTATATACATCGGTACTTTATTTGTTCATTATGTTGCCAGAGTGTTTCGTCATTTGGGAGTATATCTCAGTTTCTTCCAGAATATTCAGTAATCTACCTATTTCTGTTTTATAAAGAATGGTGATGTATTTGTTAATGTCATTAACAGAATGTCTTTATTCTCTTAAATGAGCACTAGGGGATTAAAGTCAGTCCAAAAGTATCAAAAATGAATGCGTCAAAATATTTGATATTGAAATAAGTGAAGTCGTGGGAAAATGTCAGCTGAAGGATTTGAACACAGGAAGTGCCAGTGAACCTCATGGGAGGCCACGGAATTCTAAGTAAAGTATACAAAAGACCTTTCTCCACTCCTAGTAACAGTGTGGTGTAGATCGCTGGAGGTGGTGAGTTCCTGGTGACTGGAAAAAAGTGAAAATATTTTCCGTTTTAGAGAATATCGTCGAACAGACGCACAAAGCTATTGGCTTGCACTATCTCATCAAAAGTAACCAGATACCTATTAGAGAACGTGTAAATGGGGTATGTTCATCATTCGCCTTCTGGAGACACTATTAATGACATATCTGAACGTCTGTGGTGAAATAGTAACCAACTGTTCGTTAAGAGACGAAGCCAAGGAAAGTGGTGAAATTGGATGCTGGGGTCTGGAACGAAACCTACGTTCTTACTCATTCCAAAGATTGGGTTCAAGTACGGATTGTCGCGCCCCAGAATAGTATCGCAGGCGAAGACTAAAAATTTGATAAACTTCCACACTGGTGACGGCAGAAGGCAAGCTGTATGAATGAGTGACCAGTAGTCTGCCAGCTATGGGGAAATGCTAAGCAGGATAAGGTGAACACAGAGCCAGTTGCAACAAGCAGGACTGGCCAAGCGCCCTAGTCTGCAAACGTAACACAGTGACATCATGGCAACAGACAGATGCCATCATAATGTTAACAGAGCAGAGTGCGACAAGAAAGCCCATTTATAATGCAACAGCAAATGTGCAGTCACTGATTCAGCAGAAAAGAGTGTCTGAAAGATGAAGTTACGAAAGCCTGAAGCCACTAGGAGAGCTCACCCCACAAGAAATCTAGTACACAAGATATCGTTGTTACCCCCACAACAGCAGAGCACACAGAAAACACCAGAATAAATATAACGCCTCACTTAATCAATGATCTCAACTGCAGCTGTCCTGTGATTCAGGGAGTCTATGTCAGTCGACCTTCTGCGAGCCTAACAATCTAAGACCTGCTATGGAGTCGAAAGTCTCACTGGAGAGACTCTGTCACTGCACATTGCAGTGCCAACTTACAGGTCATCACTGGTGTGGCACAGAGACCGCCATCAAACTGTTAGCTTGCGGAAAGCTTGACGAGTGGGGCCAAGAAGCCGTTGTTGTAAGTGGAGCCACTGTTGCTGATCGACTCGTTCCTCCAGGCGACACAGATGCTCATGGTCTCTAGTCCTAACTGAAAGCCGTGGGTGAACCCCGCATTGCAACGAGTACTCCTGAAGTCCCATTCTGTATCTTTCTGCCATTTTCCGATCGGTTCGGTATGCGAGCGCAACAAATAGTCTTGTTTTAGAAGGAGGGCCCCAAAATTATTCTGTAAGCATTTTGGAAGCCATGCCGTAGGGTCCTAGCGAACCGAAACGCTGTTGTCAGTTCCCCTCGCGCCAACCAATCACAAGCAATCTGCCTCAGATCCGCGCATGCACACTGCATCGCCGCAGCGGCATGAACCCAAAGCAGCTAGCAGCCGACACAGGCACGCTATTCTTCACAACACCGAAAAGTGTGGTTAGAGTACGTAATACTGTTCAAATTTCGCTGACCACATGCTTTCATGAATGCATGATAACTGTAGGATATTGACTGTGTTCTGTAAACTGTCATAAATGTCACATTATGTCATTTCATTCTCATTCACATCGACGTCTTGTTTTCGATTTTACGTTTCGAAATATAAGCTAGGAATGGAGTGTAGTGCCACATGTAAAAATGCATCTATAGAAACACCCGAAAAAATTGTCATATTTTCTGTTTTTCGTTGTTCCTTAACCGGCCGCGGTGGCAGAGTGGTTCTAGGCGATTCAGTCAGGAACCGCGAGACTGCTACGGTCACAGGTTCGAATCCTGCCTCGGGCATGGATGTGTGTGATGTCCTTAGGTTAGTTAGGTTTAGGCAGTTCTAAGTTCTAGGGGACTGAAGACCATTTCAACCATTTCTTTTCGTTGTTCCTTAGTTGCTTCAGAATTTATGGCGGTACGTTTCGTCTATGCAACTAATTGATGGCCGTTTGTTTATTGCCATGGGCATTAAACTTCTTTTTTCGTGAAGATTGCCATACGCATTTCGCTTCTTTTATTCGTGAAGATACTTCACAAATAAAAGAAGCGAAACGTGTATGGCAATAAACAAACTGCCTTCAATTAGTTGCATAGAAGGAATACATCTACACGAACCAGAAAAATTGTTTAAGAGAGAGTCAAAGAATAAGAAGATACATAGAATGTGGTTGTAACTCGCTCCTAGAGGTCCAAATTATGCCGTAGCCTACTTCACTATACGATACATCAACGACTTGGTTCATAAAAGCAAAATTAAAAAAAAAAAAAAAAAACGCCTTTTCCAGAGTGTGTGACGAGTGCAGCTGTAGAAATTCGTTGTAGTTTATAACATGCATCTGATGAATCAAAATGTTACATACATGGAGGCATAGTCTGAAAATATTGTCGCTGAAATCTTCCATCTCTGTCTACTGTTTTTAAGAATTCGATCGCAGATAAATACTTGTGACGAGCTAGAGTATAAAGACGACTGCTGTTAGTTTTATTCGCAGCACTTTACGTTGTGGTCTTCGATTCCTATTCTGGCTACTGTGAGGTAACGGGTGAGTTGTGGCACCCTGAAAATATTCTGAGTTCGGAGTTGGCGTGGCCGTGCGGGGGCCTCTCGAGGCGCCGCGGTTCGTCGGCGGCCGCGTTGTACCGAGCATCGACCGGAGCAAGAGGCAAGAGGGGGAGCCCCAGCGTGTGGTCCAGGCCGACGGCGTGGCTGGGAATTCCATGTTAACGTTGTGGCGAGGACTGTGCTTTGTGTCGATAAACGAGATTTGTAAGCCAAGCGTGCCAAAGATGGCAGACATTTCACAGTTCATGTAGAAATTAATAATAGCCAGAGGAATCATGATACCTTAAAAAGAAACATGTACATTATCATTATTTGCACGACAATTGTGATGGTGTAATCAGATTTTCAATATCTTTATTAGTTTAAAGATTAGTATCTGACTGTACTTACACTTCGCACAGTACGCCGAATAACGGAGAGCGAAGGAATTACGACTTTGCATGACACAAATCCCGTATGAGAAACCTCCAGTATCGGGCTTTCAAATAGAAAATTATACAAGTAACATACAGCAAAGAATTTCCAAAATCTAAACAGTTCATCCGATTTTGTCGCTCGACGTGTCTTTACAAAGCTATTAGTGTAAACCTAAATTGGTATGAACTACAGGCATGTAACTTGAATAGTACATGAGTTGCTGGAGGTCAAAGTGGCCTATTACTATTGATCACATCAAGCCATAAGTAATCCACAGTTACACGAAAAACGGTAGCAGCATGCTTATCAAAATATTTATTCATCTATATATTTGTTTATATCTGATAAATACTATTCATGAAGAAATTGGTTAAATATTTACTGTGTTTTAGAAAGCACAGAGACATTAGGCTACTGGCCTATCTTTTGTTTCTATTCCTTTGATATATGTTTATTTGATTTGTTTATGTATTTAATAATGTGTGTTAGAGCGTGTTTGTGGTCCAGCCATATGAATATTTATTTAATTTCAAATTATTTAAATGTTAATCCAGTATTTCGTATGTCTTTCAATATGTTTGTGAGTGTGCATTGGCTTGAAGAAATGGTGTGAGCGCTCTAGCCAACCACAGCGCTCGTTAATGGGGAGACTGGATGGAAGTGGGGGAGGAGTGCTGGACAGTACAAGGAGTGCTGGACGGGGAGCAGGACAGTCGGTCGGAGGAACTACGTTGGCGAGTGGAGCAGTTGGCGCGTTGTCGTGGGAGATGACTTATTTCGTAGTGATGACTTGTGCACTCGTGAGAATTCCTTGGATTCCATAGTGAAGCTGTAGTATGCGTTTAGATGTGAATATCTCGCGAGCTATGTTATTGTTCATAACTAATTACATCAAGTAGGAATCTACTGTTTGCCTGTTATTTAACTTGTTTTTATTTAGTTGCTGGACCATCGACACCAACAAGTGTTTTGCAGTAATAGACGGCATCCTTATGCTATCGTACTCATAATTAAAGTCGTTAAGATAGTACTTGCATATTTTTTTAATTGCAAACTTTCATGTAGAAATTTCTATGTTACATTCAAAATTCGCAATTGCCGTGTGATGTGAACCTTTGGCCATTCGTTTCATGTGTATATTCATATTGTATACTGTAGACTCAGCTGTATTTGGTTTGTAATGCGGCAACGACGTATCCCAGCCCCTAGATAATGAAACGAGCCAAGTAGCTGAGGGCCACTCATCACATTTTCTATTTGAAAGCCCGCATATGGAGGTTTCTCATCCGGGATTTGTGTCCTTAAAAGTGGTAACTCCTTTGCTCTCTGTTATTCAGCGTACTATTCGAAGTGTAAAAACCTTTGAAAAACCAGTAGCGATTTCTGTCGAGTGAACCTCTCACGAAACACAGTGTGAGATCCGAAATAGTGAAATTACGGAGTAATTTTTACAATTAACACATGCTATCGATAGATGTCCTGATCTATCACGTTAATGGAAATTTTGCGTGGGGGCTCAGAGTCTAAATAATTTGAGTGCAGGGAACAGTAGCGGTTACCATGTTTAACGAACAGCGGTATCGGAGAGGGCTGGAACACGCGGTAAACGGCGGCTGCGGTTAAATCAGGCGACTTCTCCAGTGGCGGACGCAGTTCAACAGCAGTACGATGGCAGCGTCTTCGACTGCTCCAGGGCAGTCTTCAATGTCGTCTTCCACTACAACCGACAGCATCGCCATGGCAGAGAGAACCATCTCAGATCAGATAAGTGCCTGTACAAATAGTGAGATAGTGTTTAAGTCTTAAGTTCAAGCTCCACTTATAGAGCTCGCGAATAGAAAACAATCACCTAGTATGGGTAATTCTGAAAACGGAAGTGAGCCAGTTAGTCCGAAATCAGAGCGCGAAAGTGTAACTAGTAGGAATTCAGGCAAGGGGAATAAATGTGGGGGAGATATGATGTCTCAGCTAATGCAAATTATCCAGGGATTGGGAAATAATATGAATACAATGTCAAATAATATCGGTACAATTGGAACAGATGTGGGTACATTTCGAACAGATACGGGCACTCTGCAAACAGTTACGAATACAATTCGGATTGATATGGGTACAATGCGATCTGAAACAGGTTCCCCTGTGAAAGAGGAAGTTGAAAAAAATTATTGGTAACCTTGAAGAAGCAATTGATGATAAATTAAAATGTGTCCGACGATATGGGGAAAATTACAGACCAAGTTGTAATAGTAAAATCTATAATCGAATCAGTGGAAAAAGATCTTTGGGAAAAATGATAAGATACAGACGGAATTTGGGGGCAAGGTAAGCAATTGAATAAAAGCGCAAGATGTTCATAAAAGTGATATAAATTTAGCAATTAGTGACATTGCCAATTGTGTAGGTCAGGGGGAGAAAGAAGTGAGCAAAATTAAAGATATACTAGAGTCCATTATCACTAGTGAATATGAATTTAAAAAGCAACTGCAACAGATAAAAAGTGATTTAAATTCGTTAGCCTCCCAACAGGCCACGCCTGTTATAAATATCTCTTGGGCAAATACCGGATCAGTGAAATGTTACACAGATGACTGAAGATATCACCCAGTAAATTTCTTGGCTGCGTGTAGGGACGCTTTTGTTCACGGCATGTCGGACGAAGCGAAAATAAAATACGTTAAACGGCATTTGGAGGGACACCCACAGTTCTGGGCAAATGTTAAATGTAGTTCGTGCGAATCGTACGAAGAATTCTGAAAGTGCTTTTTGAATAAGTTTTGGAGCAAGGCATAACAGAATCGGATCCAAACTGAATTCTTAAACGGGCCGAGTTACAGATACGGTAATGGGGCGATGAGGGATTTTTGCAAGCGCGAACTTGGCAAGCTTATGCATGTGAAACATCCGTTGGGGCTTCAATAGAAATAAGCACGTTAAAAAGGCGATTATCCGAAAATCTGTAGTTGGATCTTGTCTGTAGTCCATGTGAGTCCGTCGACAAATTTCTAGAATTTGAAGAAAAATTAGAGAGGTCTTTGAAGTTCAAACCTCAGAGCAAACCGGGTGGTAGTTATCAAAATGGGAATCCAAATAATCATCACCAAAATAATAATCGTGAGAGAAATCAAAGGTATTCTCAGGGATATAGTAGCTGGAAGGAGCAGAATAGTCGGAGAACGAATGGGACCCTAGTAAAGAATGCAGATTTCACGGGGGAAATTCGCACGAAGTGCAATCGTGCAACAACCGGTCGGGTTCAAAATGGTTCAAATGGCTCTGAGCACTATGGGACTCAACTGCTGCGGTCATTAGTCCCCTAGAACTTAGAACTAGTTAAACCTAACTAACCTAAGGACATCACAAACATCCATGCCCGAGGCAGGATTCGAACCTGCGACCGTAGCGGTCTTGCGGTTCCAGACTGCAGCGCCTTTAACCGCACGGCCCACTTCGGCCGGCCAACCGGTCGGGAAACTCATGTTCACCACATCTCAGGTCCGGATATGGCGATCTGAACAGGCGATGAAAAGGACTGGAAATAATGGTATTGGTAGAAATGATGATAGGTTTGTAAAAAGGCAACAAAAATGTAATATGGAGTTTGTTAAAGAGGAAGGCTATATAGGTGGCTCTTTCAATAAAAGCAGGCGCGAACGGCGGAAGCATAGATTTGTGAGAGATTTAAGTAAAATTAATGGGAATAAATTTGCGGGGAATGATGTAAGTTACGAATGTGTAACGAATGAATGTGTGAATGGTGTTGAATGGAAAGATTTAGTGGTTCAAAAAGAAATTAAAGAGGAGATGAATTTTGTGAAAGCAAATTGTGTGGAGAGTTCTGAAGACGTATTAACAAATAGTAGCAATTGCAGTCATGAAGGTGTCGTAGTAGCAAGTAGTAATGAGTCGTCAAAAAGCGTCGATGTTAGTGAAGGCGGCATAGTTTTGGTCCCGCCAACTGCAAGTGAGGGTGATTGTGTTTCGGTGGAAAGCGTCAATGCTGCTAAGGCAGGCTTAGCATTGGCTCGCCAGCAGTTGAAGTTAAATATGTACTGGCGGAGGTAGATGATTTCTGTTTAAAGGAACAGAGTAATAGTAATTTATGTAATTATGTAAAAGCTACTGGTATTGACACATCGGAGGACGGAATTTGCGCGTTTCTAGTCACGAATGAAGCCGAAACGGATGTTATTGATAAATGTGTGGATCTAAAACGTTTGTCAGAGTGTGAATGTGAGAATATACGTAAAGTAGGCAAGGGGGTTAATCTGGATGAAAAGTGTGTAGAAATGGCAGTGTGTGCTGATTTTTGTCCGATCATAGTGGAATGTAGCAAGTCTTGAAGCCCCAAAATTGTACGATAAGGTAGCAGCAATTTGTGTAATGTAGCGGTGGAGGATAAAGTTGTGTACGATTCACGTCAAGTTAATTTGTCGACGGAGGAAAGTACGGTTTCTGATGTGAATCTATGTAGTGATTTAAATGGTGTATCAGAAGCTAAGGTTACTGAGATGAATATTCATGGTGATGATGGCTTAAGCATCGATGTATTGTTTCAGGAAGATAAAGTGTTTAACAGTGAATTCACGTGTAATTTCGTTGAAGTTGCAACTGTCGATATTTTGGAGGGAAAAAACAGTAAAGTTAATCATGCTGTGGGTAGTGAATCGGTGAAATGTGTGGAAGAACTAACAGAAAATTTAGAGAGGGCTGAAGTAAATAGTGTGGATATGGGTACTTTAGTAGTAGTAGTAGTAGTAGTAGTAGTAGCTTTATTCATCCGTATATCTCTTTTTACAAGGATATAGGACATGTCAAAATATTTACAAATTTAGATCAATTTAAAATAAGCTAATTCGTTTACACATATATTTACAGACTTCTGGTTAGAGACAATCATTAGATTTACTTCTGGTATACAATATTTTTTTACAAATAACTTATTAAATTATTTAATGCCACGTTGTTCACTCATATCTCACTATCAGTCACCGCATACACTATACACACATTGTTTCATAACACTTCACTCACTACACACCCACACACACACACACACACACACACACACACACACACACACACACACACACAAACACACACTGGTGATCTCTGGGCCATTTTTTGTACCGCAACTTCCCATTTGCTATCCTGAAAAGCTGAATCGTCATCCCTCCATAATGAGTGAGATGTTGAGCTCAAAAAGAGGAAGAGATGTTAGTATTGTGCTATGCATAGCTTGAGGGTAAGTATTTTCAGAAAGAAAAGAAGAGGGGAAACAAAACATAAAGTGAAGGTGTTATGTGGAATGTTGGATGTTTCATAATCATTATTATTATTATTATTTATTTGAATAACATTTTTATCAAACCCCTACTCTGTTTTAGCTAAGTAATCCTTCATTCTATAAAGTGTATTGTGTAACAGGTACTTTTTAGCTGCCATCTTTCATTGTATAAAATGTATTGCGTAACAGGTACTTTTTAGCTGCCTTTTTAAATAAGTGTATTTATGAAATTTCTTTAATCCCTTTTGGTAATTTATTGCACAGTTTTATTCCTTGGTAGAAAATGCTGTTTAGAGTTTTATATTTATTTCTTCTTGGTAAATGTAAGTTGAATCTATCTCTTGTTGCATGGTCATGGGCAGAGCTGTTTGTGCAGTAATTACCAATGTTATTTTTGATGTGTACAGCTGACTGGCAAATGTATTCACATGGAGCTGTTAAAATCCCCAGTGTTCTGGACAGATCTTTACAATGAGCTCGACTAGTATTTTTGGTTATTACTCTTATGGCTCTTTTCTGGAGTTTGAAAATTGTGTTCATATTTTGTGCATTTTTGTTCCTCAAAAAAGAATGCCATAGCTAAGAATTCAGTGTACATATGAATGATATGTAACTAAAAGACTCAATGGGTCATCAGGATTTTTTCACCATGAGTAACACTACTGGGAAAGTCATTGATGTATATCAGGAACAGTATTGGTCCTAATATGCTACCTTGTGGAACCCCTATATTAATTTATTTTGGTTCTGATAAGTGATTTACTAAAATTTTAAATCTATTTGAAGTATGTGTTATCTCTGCTTTTTGTACCCTATCAATGATCGAAACCAGTCATTAGATGCCCCTCTTATTCCCAATGCTTCTAATTTATTTAATAGAATTTTGTGGTCGACTGTATCAAACGCCGTAGAAAGATCCTAAAATATGCCTGTGACACACTCATCTTTATAAAGAGCATCAAGTACAACTTTTGTGAATTCTACTATGGCTGACTCCATATTTTTGCCACTTCGGCAACCAAACTGTGATTCACTTAAAAGATTGTGTTTATTGACGTAATTCATTAATCTGTCTTTCATAATTTCTTCTATTGTTTTTGAGAATGCTGACAGCAGGGAAATGGGCCGGTAATTTTTTATGTCTTCTGCAATACCTTTCTGAAGCAAAGGTATAATTCTTGCCTGTTTTAACTGTTCTGGAAATGTCCCTGAAGTGAAGGGTTCATTTATTATATTTGTTAAGAGGCCTTGTATGATCCCTGTGCATTGTTTCAGTAGACACATTGGTACTTCATCTAAGGCTACTGACTTTTTATTTTTTAGTTTTTGAATTGTTTTACTGACTTCATTCTCTGTGGTTGGAAGTAACATCATTATTTACAGGTGTTATATTTGTTTGGGGGAATTTTTGTTGTAACTTCTCTGCAATACTTGAAAAATACTCGTTTACATAGTTTGCTAAGTGCTTTGGATGATTTATTACTTTATCCCCCTCCCTTAGCAGTATGTTATTCTGTGTTGGTTTGCCTCTCGCCGTTTCCTTTTTTTGTAACACCCCAGACTGATTTGCTTTTATTCTCTGCATTATGTATTATTTTGTCATTAAACGACTTTTTTGCAGCAGTCAGCACCTTTCTATAGATCTTTTTGTATCTGTGATAGAAAATTAAGAATTCTGGATCATTGTGAATCTTTTTCATGGGACTGAGGTGTTTAACTGTTTGGGAGGACGTCTTAATACCTTCTTTTATCCATCTGCTTTTGTGAGATGTTGATACAGACATGCATACTTTTGGAAATGCCTTTTCAATGTTCAGTTTAAAGAATATAGATAATTTAGAGAATTTCATATTCACATTGGTTTCCTTATGCAATTCGTCCCAGCTTTGTTTTTCTAGTTCTTTTGAAAACTCTTTTGTTTTGGTTTCTGATAGATGTCGTTTGTAGGCTTGTGGTTTAGGGGATGATTCGATGCCTGACTTTACTGTTGTTATTTGACAGAGATGGTCTGATAGTCTGAGATGTTTTACAATTACATCACATTTTTCCCTGTCCACATTAGTGGCCACATGGTATTACTGATGAAGTCGTTGTGGTAACCCTTGTTGCACTATTGACCAATAGGGACATGACAAAACTCTGAAGGATGTTTATGAAGGTGCTGCTGGATTCATTTATGATGTTAGTGTTGATCTTAAGGTCCCCACACGGAACTATGTTGACCTTTGTACTTGAGAATTTATCTAGAACTTCTGTTAACTTATAGAAAAAAATGTCCACACTACCAGTGGGAGATATATACACACACAAAATGATTATTTTCTTGGCGACATCAAGCCCTGTTAATTCAATAGCTAATATTTCAAAGTGTTTCTCTTCACTTACGGTACTGACGTCATGTCTTGATTTGAACTGTGTTCCTTTTCTGATATAAATGCATGATCCTCCACTCCTTGAAGTAGTTCTGCAGTAAGAGTTTGCCTTTTCATACAACGATAATACTACATGTTGGATTTATGTGTCTCTACACCAGTGCTCAGTAATACAAACTACTGTGCAGTTCAAAGATTCGAGCTCAACTTCTAATAGTTGTATTTCATTTTTTATTGATTGCATATTTTGATGGAGAATTGTTAAGTATGTGAAATGGCCCATGTTACTCTTTCCAATGGTTTGTTTTTCTTTGTGACATCTGGTGTATGTAATATTTGAGGTGTTAAAATCTGTCTTGTGAGTGATTGTTTCAGTATTTTTATATGTAATATTTGAGGTGTTAAAATCTGTCTTGTGAGTGGTTGTTTCAGTATTTTTTAAAGAGCTGGAGTTACTCTTTAGGAAGGGAAACCTGTTATCTGGATTTATCCTAAAAAAGACCTACTTTTCCTATCTATGACAACAGGTATTTGACCATGTGCGGCCCGAGATCCACCCCCTATACTTTCATGAATCAGCTGTACCAATCTACCCTTCCCAGTCGTGTTTAGGTGTAGGCAATGCCTAGCGAAACGCCATCTGTTGATAGTCCCGACGGGCACCAGAGAAACGTGAGCAAAGTTGGCTGTCCTCGGAGCCATCCCTAACCCCAAACTGATTCGCCTCACAGCTCCATCAAGGTGTGGTCGATCACGACGCCGGAGCAGCTCAACAAAGTGTACGTTGGTGCCATGACTCAGGGAAGCTATCTTGTCCAGATCACCACCTATGTCATAATCCCCATCCCTGTCCAAACTGTTTCCCGCCCCACCCACTATCACTACATGGTCCTCTTTTGTAAAGTCCTTACATAAAGACGCTAGGTCTTCTATCACATGACTTAGCTCTGCATTTGGCTTCAAGATACTGGTGGCCTGGTACGCTGCCCCTAAACTTTCCTGTAACTGAGGGCCTACACCTCTCCGATGACTACTACCTAGCAGCAGCACTTTCTTCTTCCTAACATTTTGTACATTCCTAGATGTCTTGGCCTCGGTTGAAGTGTGCTGCACATTTTCGGCTCCTCGTTCTACCTGAGGCTCATCTACACTTAACTCTGGCAGTGGTCAGATCACGATAGGAATCTATCCTCCTACCAGCTGCCAGTTACCAACCACTCTCCCCCCCCCCCCCCGCCCCCCTATCCCCCTTGATCCTTATGAGTTCGTTCCTTGCTTCTTCCAACTGTACCTGAAGGCCACAGATTTTCCTTTCCTGTTCCGCAATAAAAATATTCCTATTGCATATTCCGCAGTTCCAGGAGAGCCTCTTCTGTTTTCCCAACATTCTCTCCACTACAACCCCCCCCCCCACCCCCCAACCCCACAGTGAAAATATTTTCTACAAGACTGGCAACAAATCCCTCCACTCACTACCCTATAACAGCTCCCACATTTCTCACTCATGGTCAGTTTCGAAAGAATACTTAAGTTTAAAGAATTTGTTAAATTTTTCAAGGACGCGATATTGGTTGTGTGGTGTCACCGCCGGACACCACACTTGCTAGGTGGTAGCCTTTAAATCGGCCGCGGTCCGTTAGTACACGTCGGACCCGCGTGTCGCCACTATCAGTGATTGCAGACCGAGCGCCGCCACACGGCACGTCTAGAGAGACTTCCTAGCACTCCCCAGTTGTACAGCCGACTTTGCTATCGATGGTTCACTGACAAATAACGCTCTCATTTGGCGAGACGATAGTTAGCATAGCCTTCAGCTACGTCATTTGCTACGACCTAGCACGGCGCCATTACCAGTCACTATTGATGCTGTAAAACACGTACCGTCAAGAGCGATGTTCACCAATTATGGATTAAAGTTAAGTATTCCAGCAGCTACGTACGTTATTGGCTATATTAATTACCTTGTCCTGTTCCAGACTTCACGCCAGCCTGCGTGAGCTTAAACGCGTGCCTTTCGGCTATCTCATAGTGGCTTGGCTGTCTTGCCAAGTCACAACAGGTTGTGTGTAAACATAAAACGACACAAACGTCTTATGTGCGGTGGTTGTTGTTTTTGTACTGATTTAGAGATACAGTGAAAGAAGAATGAATTTGTAATTAATTTGCTTTTGGAGAATTTACGTTATCAGGCGTGCTTGTTCAGGTTTTTAAACGTTTATAACTCGGAAAATTTAGGCCTAGATCGCGCCTATCTAACCAGTAAACAATGCGAAATGTTTTAGTTAAATATGATTTATAAACGTTTAACTACACTTTTATTGCGACAATAGACGCTGATGAAACTAGTAGCAGTCTTTTTTAAACGAATTTAGCATTATCAAGAAAACTTGAATAGACTTTTTTGTATTTATGTCACGCAGAATTTCGGGGATATGTCATGATTATCGGGACTTCAGCTAAAGGATAAGTTTTTTCCGGAACAAGCTCTGTTTGGACTCTAATATTCAGTTGTGTGACAAGAACAGACACTGCAGCAAGTATACAAAACAGAGAAAACTTAAATTTGGCACTAATTCCTCTTAAATAAGTTCTTTTAGCTGACGAAGAAAATACCTGTGATCTCACTCGGCGGCCATCTTTGTGTAATGAAGTTCGTACGAATTGGTATATGAAGGAGGAATGTGATTTTAGTGTGACTGATTGGGGCTGGCATGGTAGAACGTTATGGTCGTTACTGTCGTGGAAACGAGAGAAGTTTAAAATTGCTAGGGGTTTAGAAAAGGGAAGGAATGAATTTGGAGCGAAGAAAATATTTAATGAATTATTTTGGGATGAACATGAGATTCCACGATGGATAGAACAGGATGTGTGTACGCTAGAATTGGAAGAGAAGGGATGAGATATAGAAAATGATTTATTAAGGGAAAAATATTTAGAACGAAAGGAAATAGTAAATGTAACCCAATTATTGAAATTAAAGTTGGCAAAGGAATGGTAGATGCACTTCTAGAATCAGGTAGTAGTGTGTCAGTGGTGTCGGAAAGTTTTATGTACATGATCAAAAATAGGAAACTGGTAATCTTCCCAGACACTGGCGTTCGGATTAAAACAGCAGTTGGTGGTGTGAATAGGCCAATAAGACAACAAATAATTTTAAAATTGAAGTGTGGAGAAAATAAATTCGAGATACCGTGCTGTGTAGTGAGTGGTCTAGTACAGGAAGTAGGGAAGTGAATGATGCAGTGATTGATGCAGTTAAGAGTATATAGAGAAAGGGGAAAAATGAGAGCTGTTCTAATTTGTAATTAGCGGTAGCAATTTTGGAGGGATAACTTTATATGTTTCACTTGGGGATTCACTAATAATTTGTTGGTTTATTGTGGCACTGTACGTGTGCAAGTGGGGGAAGTTTAGGCACTGAAGGTATTAAAATCGTAATTGTGTGTGCATGCAATTTTTTGATGCATGTAGGTAGCAAGGATTTATTAAAGTCAATTAAGTAGAACTTGTGATAATTTCATCTTACTGTGATTCAGTCATTTGCCTTGTGACTTTGTTCGTAAAGTATCGTTTCCGCTGGAGGGAATCTTTAGCGAGGATCCTGGATGGGTTTGGGAAATGATTTGCTGACGGGTTTCCTCTTTTAGTTTTCGTGGTAGACAGATTTATCACAATAAACGGTGAAGCTCGGAATTCAGAGGCAGACACGAATTCTACGAGGCACTTGGTCAAAAGACTGATGTGAGTTCATATATACTTCGTACTAAAATCCGTGTGAGCGTGTGTAGTGCGACTGAAAAATTAGTGCAAGAAGGCGCCTTAGCGCAGAGTGAATGACACAAAAAGTGCTTAGAAAATCGCACGTAAGTGAAAGCGCATTTAAAATATTTTATTTCTTGTCCAAAAGAAATTGTTTATACGTAAGTGAAATGCAGACATTTATTTAATATGCCGTTTCCTTCATAATTTGTGTTAGTTTAAGTTTATTTCGAAATTCATGCTGCTCCCACACCACTATAAATATTTTGTAAACACTATTTGTGCTATCGATAGCTACGATGCCACGGCGTAGGTGCAAGTTCTTAGGTTGACACTACGACACCGATACTGACGACAGCGCCCTCTAGCCGACACTGTGGAGACCTACGAGCTCCGCTCCAGATTCAGCCCATATGATTCCGAGGAGGCGACCTAGCAACATTGTTTCTGCTTCATAGGGGTCTAGTAATTACAGACTGCTCATCTGTACCCGAAGTTAAGTGAAAGAATTATAACCTAACTGCAGCACCAAGCATTTCACCTTTTCCTGCTCCTACTCACTTCGTACATTCGGAATCCCCTTCAGTTTACAGGAGCAGACCCACGCGCCGCCTTCCAGGCGGGATACAAAACTATTGGCCTGGCGGTTTAATCATTTAATTCTGTTCTTTGTAATTTGTCTTATATGTGCTTGTATGAACTGAAGGTTGCTACTCCTGAACAGTCTGGCAAGCCAGAATGTTAATAAGTGGAGGTGTATGAGAGGTGGTGCGCTGCAAATATTCTGAGTTCGGAGTTGGCGTGGCCGTGCGGGGCCTCTCGGCGGACCGCCGCTCGTCGGTGGCCGCGTAGTGCCAAGCATCGGCCGGAGCAAGAGGGGTAGCCCCAGCGTGTGGTCCAGGCTGACCGCGTGGCTGGGAATTCCATGTTGAAGCTGTGACAAGGACTGTGCTATGTGGTGATAAAGAAGAATTGTATGCCGGGAGTGCCAAAGATGGCGGACTTTGTGAAACCATAATGGCAGACATTTCACAGTTCATGTAGAAATTAATAGTAGCTAGAGGAAACATGATACCTTAAAAAGAAACATCGACATTACCATTATTTACACGACGATTCTGATGGTGTAATCAGATTTTGAACATCTTTATTACTTTAAAGTTTAGCATCTGACTGTAAATTATACAAGTAACACACAGCAATGAATTTCCAAAATCTAAACGGTTCATCCGATTTTGTCGATCGACGTGTCATTACAAAGCTATTAGTGTAAACCTAAATTGGTATGAACTAAAGCCGCATAACTTGAATAGTACATGAGTTATTGGAGGTCGAAGTGGCCGATTACTATTGATCGCGTCAGGCCATAAGTACTCCACAGTTACATGAAGAGACGGTAGCAGTATGCTTATCAATATATTTATTCACCTATGTCTTTGTTTCTATCCGCTATATACTATTCATGAAGAAATTGGTAAAATATTTATTGTGTTTTAGAAAGCATAGAGACATTAGGCTACTGGCCTACCTTTTTGTTTCTATGCCTTTGCTACATGTTTATTTGATTTGTTTATGTAATTAATAACGTGTGTCAGAGAGTGTTTATGGTCCAGCCATAGAAGTATTTATTTAATTTCAAGTTATTTAAATGTAAATCCAGTATTCCGTATGTCTTTCCATATGTTTGTGAGTGTGCATTGGTTTGAAGAAATGGTGGGAGCGCTCTAGCCAATCACAGAGCTCGTTAATGGGGAGACTGGATAGAAGAGGGGGGGGGGGGGGAGTGCTGGACGGTACAAGGAGTGCTGGACGGGGAGCAGGACAGTCGGTCGCTGGAACTACGTTGGAGACTGGAGCAGTTGGCGCGTTGTCGTGGGAGATGACGTATTTCGTAGTGATGACTTGTGCACTCGTGAGATGTCTTTGGCTTCCATAGTGAAGACGTAGTATGCGTTTGGATGTGAATATCTCGCGAGCTATGTTGTTGTTCATAACTAATTACATCAAGTAGGCCGGCCGTTGTGGCCATGCGGTTCTAGGCGCTTCAGTCTGGAACCGCGCGACCGCAAGGGTCGCAGGTCCGAATCCTGCCTCGGGCATGGATGTGTGTAACGTCCTTAGGTTAGTTAGGTTTAAGTAGTTCTAAGTTCTAGGGGCCTGATGACCTCAGATGTTAAGTCCCATAGTGCTCAGAGCCATTTGAACCATTTTGAACATCAAGTAGGATTCTACTGTTTGCCTGTTATTCAACTTGTTTTTTGTTTAATTGCTGGATCATCGACACCAATAAGTGTTTTGCAGTAATAGACGGCATTCTTAAAGGTTCTTCTGCTATCGTTAAGATAGTACCTGCAAATTTTTTTAATTGCAAACTTTGATGTAGAAATTTTTATGTTACATTCAAAATTCGCAATTGCCGTGTGATATCAACCTTTTGGCCATTCGTTTCATGTGTATATTCATATTGTATACTGTAGACTCAGCTGTATTTGGTTTGTAATGCGGTAACGACGTATCCCAGCCCCTAGATAATGGAACGAGCCAAAACTTTTAATATTTCAACTCTGAGTATGAGGGTACGTAGTTGAGGGCCACTCATCACATTTTCTATTCAGCCCGCACTACAAACTGGGAAATCGCTAGGTATTAGGACAAAATGGTGAATAAATTGCGACAAGATAAAATATTAATGTCACTGTCAGTTGTTTCACCCACAGAAATTTCATCTTTCATTTCTTAAACATATGGAAGTCACGAAAATTTAGATACTCGTTACTGAGAAAGCGCGCTCTTACGTGTACATAACAACGAATATTTCGGAAAAATGCTTGACTTTGACGATTAACCAAGTCTCAGAACGTGTTACAAACACAAAAAACATTTTAGCACATTTTTAACCGGTATGGACTTCTATTTACAAGATAACGATTTTCGTTTTACAAAACAGTTTTCATGTTACGCTTTTCAGTAAGACAATCTGTTCTGTTTTTGTTTTTCGTTGCTGTTCAGGTAATTGTTCCGATTTGTCTCTGTATTTTGCGAATGTCGAATGTCTCTCAGGCTGAGTCCGTTAGCACTTGCTTATGTTGTTTACTATACTCATTTAGGTTTCTCTGATGCCAGATTCATTACATTTATTCATTTGAATAGAAGGAAATCAGAAAATATTGAATGCAAAAGTGAGCTAAGTTACAGAAAACAGTGGAGAGATAGAAGTGGTAGTATAGTCTATTCACTTAAAAGATGAAGGCGTAAGCCGAAAATACATGAAATTTTGGAAGGTTTCCTCTATCAGGCTTCACAAAATTCCTTTGCATTGTTACTTAAGTTTTAAATCCATTTCGGTACTTAATAACTAAACCATTTGCGTAAAAAAATACACGAAATCACTAGTAATTTCAGCTAACACTCATGTGATATACGTAAGCAGAGCTGACATTTTGAAACGTAGTGATTTTTAAACTCTTAATTACGTAAAGCTAACAGTATTTTGTGAGAATATTGACCGAAACTATTATAATCGTTCATAGTAACAACAATAAAACCATATTTCTAAAAAAGCAATGTAGTCTATTATGGACTCACTTTCCACTCGGAAGTGTCCTGGTGATTCTCCAGTATCAGTCACTAAATCGCAAGCTAAAACCGCTCAATATGTTTAAAATAACAAATTCTAGGTGTAAATACGCCACACCGAACCGAACGACAGGGCCGTACCGAAATCCAAAACGTCTCGGTACAGTTGTCGAAAAATTGGCAGGAGGACTGATCGGTAACAGGCTTCACAAGGTTACTGAATAGGAAAAAAAATGGCTCTGAGCACTATGGGACTCAACTGCTGTGGTCATCAGTCCCCTAGAACTTAGAACTACTTAAACCTAACTAACCTAAGGACATCACACACACCCATGCCCGAGGCAGGATTCGAACCTGTGACCGTAGCAGCAGCGCGGCTCCGGACTGGAGGGCCTAGAACCGCACGGCCACCGCGGCCGGCTACTGAAAAGGAACTTCAGATAAAGAACCGAAAATGACGTCACTACCGAGGTTAACCTCATGCACCGATCGGTATGAACGATACAGAATATGGCCCCTGGTAGGATTGGAGGCTAATCTGGGCGCACATCTCCATTGTCAACAAGGGAGCTTAAGTGATTAGTTGGCAGAGCTGCTGCCCATCACTGTCCACTGCGGGCCATAACTCTCTGAATACCTGCTTGGCACGATCCTGGCGGCTGTAGGGGTCTGGTA
This sequence comes from Schistocerca americana, assembly GCF_021461395.2. Classification (NCBI taxonomy): domain Eukaryota; kingdom Metazoa; phylum Arthropoda; class Insecta; order Orthoptera; family Acrididae; genus Schistocerca; species Schistocerca americana. The sequence continues at coordinate 423,198,711 of NC_060130.1, read as the reverse complement.
TCTGGGCAAGCAAGTTCATTTCATGCATGCTGTTATCCACAAACCAATGAGTCAGACAAGCTACTTTAAGACAGGATACATTGTTCATCTTCTGTTCCTCTACAGTACGCAATAACAATGCTGTGATAACTTACCGCATTTATTGGTTTCTTAAGCGCAGTAAGGGGACTACACCCTAACTATGAAAAACAGCCCCATACCCCAACACCACCTCTTCTGTACTTCGCTGTTAGCACTGCATATGACGGCAGTTAACGTTCTCCAGGCATTCGCCAAACCCAAACCCTCCATCGGTGTCCACAGAGTAAGGCGTGATCCATCCTCCAAATCACTCTTTCCAGTCATAATTTATACTGTCCAGTGATGTCGCTCTTTACATCACCTCAAGCAGTGGCGAAAGAGATGTGTGGCTCCTGAGGAGATACTCGACGATTGTACCCCATTGTTTTCAACTCCATACACACAGTCATTGCAGTACCTGGACTGTTAGTAGAACACTGGAACTCAAAGGTAATTTCTTCCGCTGATGTCATATTTTCTCACCCTCCGCAATGCTCGACGGTTACCGTCTATTAGTACATGAGGGCTGCCTGGTTTTGGTTAACCTGTGGTTGTTCTTTCGTGATTCCTCTTCACAGTCACATCACTAACAGTCGACTTGGGCAGCGTTAGAAGTGTTGAAATGTCCGTGATGGATCTGTTACTCAGGTGACATCCTAAGACTAGTCACGGGGCTCTGCTGATGAGCGATCAATTCCGCTGTTACTGTTTCTCTACTGACAACACAGTACTCCCCGCCTCTATTCATAGTGGCAGGTTAAGCTCTCGTGACATCTAGTTCTCTGTCCCGCATTACGTAGAGTAACCTGATACTACTGATCGGACAGTGAATATCTGTGCATTATCCGTGCATATTATGAATTTTCTGGGGACCAAAAATCTCTGTAGGAGTTCACGTGTATCTCTGTAGGAATCTAGGTGTATACTCCAAAAAAAAGGTACATTACCATTAGATTTCACATTATATATTTGTATAGGGTGAAGAAAAATTGGCGCATTCGGACTTTGCAGCGCGATTCCTCACATACTGGCAATACAAAAATGTCTACCACCAAATTCACATTTCGGGCAGTAAATGCACTTTAATGACCAGCAATCTGGCAACACTGCAATCACGTGTACAGTAACTACCTCTGTCAGCATACACAGCTGTGTTGTGCAGATGGTGCAGTGGACAGCGTATTGAGTTAGCATGCAGGAGGTCGAAAGTTCGATTCTAGTTCGAGAATTAATTGTTTTTATTTGCTAAAAGTAGTCTGCGTGGTACGGTATCTGGCATCTTAATCTTCACATAGCGATTACAGTGGGTCTTCTACAAAACATTTGAAATTACGTTCTGTAAACACAGAAATGGAAATCAGCCGTTTTCATTGGTTATACACTGATGAGTCAAAGAAACTGATACACCTACCTAACATTGCATAGGATCCACGCAGGCACGCGGAAGTGCCGCAACACGACGTGGCATGGACTCGACCATTGTCTGAAGTAGTGCTGGAGGGAATTGACACCATGAATCCCGCAGGGCTTTCCATAAACCCATAAGAGTACTAAGGGGCGGAGATCTCTTCTGAATAGCATGTTGCAAGGCATCCCTGATATGCTCACTAATGTCCATGTCTGGGGAGTTTGATGGCTAGCGGAAGTTTTTAAACTCACAAGAGTGTTCCTGAAGGCACTCCGTAGCAATTTTGGACGTGTAGGGTGTCGCATTGTCCCGCTGGAATTGCCCAAGTCCGCCCGACATGAACCGACGCAGGTGATCATACAGGACGCTTACATACGTGCCACCTGTCAGAGTCGTATCTAGACGTATAAGCAGTCCCATATTACTGCAACTGCACACGCCCCATATCATTACTGAGCCTCCACCAGCTTGAACAGACCCTGCTGACATGCAGCGTCCATAGATTCATGAGGTCGTCTCCACACCTGTACACGTCCATCCGCTCGATACAATATGAAACGAGACTCGTCCGAACAGGCAACATGTTTCCAGTCATCAACAGTCCAATATCGGTGTTGACGGGACCAAGTGAGGCGTAAAGCTTTGTGCAGTCAGCAACGTTACACGAACGGGCCTTCGGCACCGAAAGCTCATATCGGTGATGTTTTGTTGAATGATTCGCACGCTGACGCTTGTTGCCGACCCAGCATTGAAATCTGCAACAATTTGCGCAAAGGTAGCACTTCTGTCACGTTTAATTGTTTTCTTCAGTCGTCGTTGGTCCCGTTCTTGGGGATCTTTTTCGGGCCGCACCGATGTCGGAAATTTGATGTTTTACCGGATTCATGATATTCGCGGTACACTCGTGAATTGTTCGTACTGGAAAACTCCAGTATATCGCTACCTCGGAGATGTTGTATGTCATCGCTCGTGCGCCGACTATAACACCGCATTCCGACTCACTTCAGTCTTGATAACCCGCCACTGCAGCAGCAGTAACCGATCTAACAACTGCGGCAGACACTTGTTGGATTATATAACCGTAGCCAATCTCAGCGCCGTATTCTGCCTGTTTACGTTCCTCTGTATGTCTATACGAATTTCTTTGGCGCTTCAGTGTATGCATTGATGTGAACTGTTTCGCGCCACTACGTCTACTAGATTCCATACCTGTTTTGTGTGTACTCTCCTTCAGTGATCTCATCCAAATTATTTGCAAAGCACGTTGCAAGCCCTACTGGTGACTAAAGGCCCTAACAAAATGTAGTGGACCTGAACTTGGCAAGAATAATAGGTGGTATTAATGTGCGGGACCATAGGGGGAGGGTACACACAAAACAAGTTTGGAATCTAGGAGATGGATTGGTGTGAAAAAATTCGACTCCACGACATGCGAAACGTTTTTTTAAAAGCTGACCAATGAAAACGGTTGTATATGCATTTCCGTGATCGTAGTACGTAACTGCGAATGATTTGTAGAAGACCCACTGTCATCGCCATATGACGACTAAGACGCCAGATATCGTACTACGCTTACTACGCTAAATAACATAAGAAAACCTCGAACCAGAATCGAACCCTCGACTCGTGCATGCTAACCTAAAACGCTATCCACTGCACCAACTGCACAGCATTAGTGTTATATCATAACCGAAGTATTTACCGTACATGTGATTAAAGTGTTGTCAGATTGCCAGTCTTTAACGTCCATTTACTGCCCCAAATATGCGCAGGACGAAATTTTGCGGGAGACGTTTTTGTATCGTACATATACATCGGCCGGACAACTCAAGAGAAAGTAACACCTTCTGCAGAAACTACCGCATCCTGCAATGTCAGCAGATCGAGGTTATATGATTTTATTTCAGTGTTTACAAAATCATCCGGATATATGCTTTAGATAGCTTAGGCTACTGGCGAATGATTGAATAGCCAGTAAGCCGCTCCAAGGTGTGAGAATTGTCATTCAGTATGGGCCTCCTGTGTTCATAGTATAACATGACGTAGCAGCATGCGGAGTTCCCTGGTTTGTTGGATTGATGGTAGTTTGTTATGAATAAGGTGTGGAATCAATGTCTACTTGATTTCACTACCTTTTTACTTTTCAGGCATGAACAGACCCTTTTCACATGTGGTTTACTCAAGTGAAGAACCTAAAGTAGCAACGTGGATCCATATCCACAATAAACATTATGTCAATTATGTATCTTTGCTTCTGAGTGGAGTGTTGTCGATTTACGTTAGACCATGACAGAGACAAACATCTTACTAACAAGGGAGCGATCCCAAGTGTCAGTGAACGAAGTTGATGAAACATGCCGGGTGTCTAGAGGGGGCAAAATAAAATACATTTTTTTTATTGTGCCCAGTTTCACTTTCAACGGATGAAGGACATCCCAAAAGTAATTTGGCATATTAGATTTGCAGGGAATAGCTACGAAACCATAAAGTACAGAAATGTGTTTCATGCAAAAGTTGAAATGAACTAACATTCTTGAAAACTGTATAATCAACTTTTGAAAAAAATGTAAATTTTCAAACTATCCTACCAAGATGAAAGGAATCTGTAAAATGGGAACTTCTGTTACAACATAAATTAAAGAATCTTTCACACCACAAACATCCATGTGTAATGAAGCTAGTTTCTGTAATATCATTTTTGTAAAATGAGTTGTACGCAACGTTCTGTCGGAGTATGTGCAACATACCTAATTAAAATATCTAAACTTTCATTATTATTCTAATTATTTGTTTACTTATGTTGGTTTATGTATTAAACTATTATATTACGTAGTAAATTTTTTTTACTTTACCGTTTCACAGACGAATAGTTCATTAGCTGAAAATAAGAAGTAACCTATTATTAAGCCCTCCCGGTTGGCCGTGCAGTCTGACGCACGGCTTTCCGGGCGAGAAGGAGCACATGGTCTCCGGCACGAATCCGCCCGGCGGACTTGCGTCGAGGTCCGGTGAGCCAGCCAGTCTGTGGATGGTTTTTAGGCGGTTTTCCATCTGCCACAGCGAATGCGGGCTGGCTCCCCTTATTCCGCCTCAGCTACACTATGTAGGCGATTGCTGCACAAACAATTTCTCCACGTCCCCGTACACCACCATTACTCTACCACGCAAACATTGGGGTTACACTCGTCTGATGTGAGACGTTCCCTGGGGGGGAGGTCCACCGGGGGCCGAACCGCACAGTAACCCTGGGTTCGCTATGGGGCGGCGGAGGGGTGAAGTGGACTGCGGTAGCCGTCGTGGGGTTGTGGACCACTGCAGCTGCGGCGGAGACGGAGCCACTCCATCGTTTCTAGGCCCCCGCTTAACATACAGTATAATACAATACAATATATTAATTGAATTGTGCCTGGTAAATAAATAAACACACAAGAAAATTAAAAATTTAAACACAAAAGCACATAGTAAAATGAAAATAAGTCTCCTCTTATTAGAAGCTGTGTCAATTAGCAAATAAAATAGTGGTCTCTGATATGCTGCAGCAAGGACAGAGCTCAACGGACGAATAAATTACATAGACCCATGTAACAACGTTTCTAGCATTGAAAATAGCCTCAATTCGGTGAACACGAGATTCATTGTTTCTTCAGGATGCTACATTGGGCTACAGCGACTCACTGATGATTATGTCCCGCAGAACTACCAGATTTCGGAGATGCTGATTGCTACCTTTCACCAACTATTGCAAATAGACCAAAACGTTTTTATGGAATATAGATTGGGTGATTTAGCGGATCAGTTGAGGTGCTACAGGCTGCCTGAGTTTTCATCAGACCAGTAACTTAAACGTGCAGATGGTGAATGCGGCTGTTTTCATCTTGGACGACACGAGTGTCCACAAAACACTCATCTTGAAGGCGAAGAAGAAAACTCAACACTTGATCACCTATAATGTTCATATTAACAGTAACCGTAATGAGTGAGCCCGACACATTGTATGGAAAGCTATTCCGTGTCACCACAGAACCACGTCTGGCCAGAAATACACTCACCACACACTGCGGGTTAAACACTTCATTGGGCTGTCGATGTACTCGACGTCTTGCGTCATTTGAAAAGCCTATGAAATCGCTACTTGCTGGCCAACTCGACTTGACTCCAGACAGCTGCTGTGCGGTTTCTATGTTATTTGGTCCAGTGAAGACGTTCAGCTTTATTTGCCGCTGTGAGAAACATTATTTCGCGAGAAAATAATATCTAATGTCTGTCGTACGCCGTGCCCCGGGAACTGGTTGGGATGGACCTCATTTCACTGAGAGAGGCAGTTCCTGTCGGATTTGAAACCTACTGTCATTGACCAGGCGGTACACTCGTCTCCAATATTAGGATATTGTAACGACCGCTCATTTTACTCAGCATTATAAGGCTGCATGTGGTACCCCGTTCCTTGTAGACGCTTTGGACAGTTTGCATTGATACACAAACAAACGTGGCAATTTTTTTCGTGGTGTGGTCATGAGCACGTCATAACGTGACAGTCCTCTCTGCCTTTTCGTCACGTTTCCATGTGGACCCATCATACTGTGCTGATTTCATGCGCTGGACTGATATATACACACCACTTCAGTGTCATCACCTAAGTCAGCGCTGCAAGTCCCAGTGATCCCTGGTACAGCTGAACACCATCTGTAGCGGTCCAAAGCGACTAGTGTGCTATTTTCAGGGAGTAAATAATGATTTGACGGTGGGATTATCTACTTCCCTGGTAGGTTGTGTTCAATATTTCCAGTTTGGCGTCAAAATTTAACTTATTAATAAGAGTCAGGAATTTAAATACGCCAATAACTGTTTACTTTTGCGTGAGTAGAGACAACTTGATCTAAATTAAACATCTATATATACTTGAAGTATGTGCCCGTATTATTGATGGAACTGATGGCAGTAAGAACCTGAGCGCCGCAGGATAACTAGATCTCCATCCAAGAAGTTGTTAGACAGAATTATAACATCTCTAGAGACACGAAGAATATAGCAGCGAGCGAGGTCAGTGTTCCGTGAAGGTTGTTTCCACATGAGCGCCCCTAAGTAACGTACGTTAGCAGACTGAAGCGGCGCCGTTAATCACCAGCTATCGCTCTGACGCTTGCCAAGAAGCCGTGCCCAGAAAGGGCGCGATCCCCGCGCTGGCAGCTGGGTGAGGAATGAGCCCGTCGACGGTCTGTACAGATGACGTTGGCAGCGCTTCACCCACTGTACCACTTCTCTCGTCTACAAATCGATAATTCTACCATCACGTCGTTTCGTTCCTCTGGCTTGATGTTACCTCACGTCATATTTCCCTAAAGTGTTCATTTTCGCTTGTTCGACACAGACATCTCTTCAGAAATGTAAAATCATGTGGGTGAATACACATAAAACGGGCTAATGCAACAGACTTCGTTGTAGTGCTCACTAGTTTTCCTAGGCAATAGACTAGAATTTTTCACGCTATTTTTCGCAGACGTAAAAGTTTCCGTATCTATCGTACATGAAACTATACGTCCAGATCCTCTTTTTTCTCCATATGTTTTGCGTCTATTGAGACGCAGGTGCAGTAATGATGCACTATCAAACTCCAAAGTATCGGAACAGCCTTAACGGCGTTCCGCCTGATACGCATGAATCCTTCATAACGTACCTTTCTTGCTCGTCCTGTACTGTTCTTTTGATACAGTCGCTTTACTATGCAAAATACTTGCCTCAAGAGACTTCCAGAGAACCCAGCTACGTATGGCAATATCTCCAGACGTAAATTAATGCCAGAATATTGCAAATATCAGGAAACACGTTGTCAGAGACGAGACAGGCCGTATCGCTAGGAAACTCAGATTTGTTAAAGTAAGTGACGTTTCAAAAATGTTACAACTCTCATTAGCGTCTGAGACAACTATTACTCATAACTCCTGTGATAATTTATAGTATTCTTGCTCTCAAAAAGGTTTTCCTGCCACCTATATCCCGTCGGTCGCTTGGCGAGTGGTTTTGCATTACACATTTGATGAAATAATCAATTAGAAAAACCAAGATTAACAGAGTCAAGTGCTCTATAGAAGCTTCAACATCAACAACACATCTAGTAATTTCACCGTACTCATGACGACACGTTGATATATGTGCAATCTGAAAGTCACCTATTGTCCTTGTCATCTAGCACAAAGGGACAGTAAAGATTTAAGTGGTTGATGAGCAGCAAGTTGCTCACATATTTGAATTTCAGATGTTTCGTTGTCAGTATGGATTCAAACTAGCACCTATAGCCAACGCTAACCAAGCAAAGCTTTCGTGCCTAACCGAGTCTAGGACACGGCACAGAGCATTTTTGCTCACTAGTTATTAGAAGACATTAACTATCTAATTTTTGGCCCCTATCAGTCAGTAAGTCTCAACTTGAATTTAATGACTAAAATTTTTGTACTGAACCGATATTCATATCCAGCAACTTGTGTCTCTGTTAACTAACCACAAAAGATGTTAAATATGGTTTCATTCACAAGTAACAAACTGCGCAAATGACGAAACTTGAGATAATGTGACACAAAGTTCTGTGTTGGACGCGATCTGGAAATCAGCTCTTAATCGGTATACTGTATTAACTAAGCACATTGAAATGTTAGACATAATTTTTTTTCACCAGTAACGAAATGTTTGAATTTTTTGTGTTACTGGACTTTGAACCCAGGAATTCTCCTATTTATTTTCTAGCCACGGATAGAAGTTAAACATCGATTTCTTTAACCAGTTGCGACATGTACTCATATCTGAACTAGAAAAGAAGTGACTAAATTTTCTTTGCTGACTGGGGTTCAAACGCTGCAGATCTTTTCACCAGTACCTAGGAGCAACATCTCAGAACCCGAAACAATTTGATGAAAAGGTCTCAGTATGTTAGGAGACAAAAACGGCACCCACCGTTATTGTTAACAACACGCAAACAGATGTTGATCATTTAAGTTATTTTTCAGGAATAGTTAGGTGTGCCAGTGCTAGAGCTTGAAACGACATGATGCCAACTTCTGTTCCAGACCAGGATTCGAACCCCTAGACGCACCTTCTGTTGAGATGTAGAAGAGTTTGAAATATGGAGAAAACAACGAAATGATGAAATTGTGTAGTCCTGAAAGGATCAAATTTCGCGAAAATGAAGATTCGAAGCCGAATCCCAGTCCAGCACTAAATTTTTAATATCTCAGGTTCAGATTAAATAATAAGCAAGTGCCCTGTGGCGTTCATGACGATTGAAAACTTGCTTGTGGTGGACTTACAAGGGAATATTCCTAAGTGTCAATGAAGGATCTTGACGAAACTTGTCGCGTGTTTAGAAGGGCAAAATAATGAAAAATGTATTGTTTTATTTGTACCAATTTCACTTCTAATGCGTAAAACACACCCCGAAATGTAATTTGAAATATTAGGTTTAGAGGGAACAGCTTCTAAAAAGTGAAATATTAAAAAAAAATGTGGTTGGTATAAAAGTTGAAATGTAATTAACGTTCTCGAAAACTATATTATCTGGTTTTGAAAATATCTGAAAATTTACAAACCACGCCACCACCATTAATGGATTTTGAAAATGGAAACTTTAGTTACGAGATAAATTAAGGAAGCTTTCACGTCACATACATCCATGTTTAATAAAACTGGTTTCCGTAATACGAGTTTTGGGAAATACGTTATACAAAAAGTGCTGCAGAAGTATGTCCAACATTCCTAATTAAAATATCTAAACGTTCACTAGCATGCAAATTATTTAGCGTACATATTTTAGTTGTATTATGTAAATTGTTATTTTACGTTTTCAGTTCGCGTTCTTTCGTTGTCTTTCAGTTTATTGTTCCACATATCTGTATTCTGTTCATTAAAAATAATAAATAACTCATAATTATGATACAGTACCGTTAAATAATGATAATCTGTAAAGAAATGCTTGAAACATAACATTTTTGCCCATCATGCACACAAAATAAACGGCATTTTTTCACATAATACACACGATTTACATCACGATTAAAAAAAAAAAAAATTCTGCAGGTATCGTAAATTGTGGCGGGCGATCCTCTAAATACCCTGATGCGTACTAATCACATTTCAGTACAATGGAAAACCTCGGTGAAGAGCTGACTGCGTACTAGCGACTGCAGCTTGATTATTTTGTTTCGCAAGTGGAGATTGACCTATGCAGCAGAAATAGATCTGCAAACATAATCAGAAGATTCTTCCAACATCGAAAACCGTATACGTCTACCTGCTGTACCTACTCCGTCGAGAATTTTGGAATCAACAGATGACACTCAAAACGGTCCTTCCACACTGATCACCCCAGGAATCTAACAGTATTACAGATTTTTCTCCCTCACTGGGAAATAAAACTTCTGCAAATATCTTTTGACGTGATCAGACGTTAGTCTACCAGATTTCGATGCCGTCACAAGAATATTTTTGTCTTCAAAGAGGAATTATCCAATTCTTGGTCCAAAGTCTCCTTTTTTTAAACTATGAAAAGATGAGTAAGTAATTTACCATCTGCAAAGACTGAAGGTTGAACCGTGTAGTTGTGAGTAATTGATGACAATGACTGCACTATCGATTCAACTTTCTCTGCACCCTTTCGTAACAAAGTACGTCCAGAGCGCAACTCCGGGTTGAATCCGCTCTGATCAGAGTTGCACACATTTTCAGACCCCTAAACACTGATGTGCTTCTTAACTCACGCTACAAATCGTAAAGTGACCTAGACGTGGTCATTTTTATCGTTTCTATAGTGTCTAGTTACAAACTTCGTTGTTTTTCCAGAGACAGTTACATGTGCATTTTTAAAATTCATTAGCCATTTGGGGCTTTCCTTGAGATTATGTAACTTTATTTACCTGCTCATTTGTAAGCCCCTCTTTCGAAAGTCATTATCGTGGATATCCAGTCAATGATCGATAGTTTCTAGTACTTCTTGTAAATTTCAGCAGTGTCTTACTTTCACCTTATCACGTTTTGAGCCATCATAAAGAACAAACTTCTCCTAGTGATACAGCGGTTTCAGTTAAGTAATTTTGCAATGTTGATGCTGCTTGGATGAAGCTCCTTTTTCCCTTCTTTCCATTCTTCCAAAATTCAAACGCAGGTTTCTTATATTCGAAATTTAATTTGCTTTCTGAAGAAAGGACATTACCTGGGATGAGGACTCCGATGTGTTTCAATATCAGATACATAATAATCATCATCATTCATTGCTATATCATGGAGCTCCGATCCATCAAACCGTATTCCATTGTTTTGTTCCATAATTGTCGAATGCTGTCATAAATCGATGCTACAACGCTGTCTTTCAGTTCCGTTTTTTCAGTATTGATAGAACTCTCGTGGACTTGCATACTGCTGAAATTATCATTTAGATCTCAGCAAATATTAACTGGGTTAACGGTTATCATCTTCACTATTTGTAAACAGATGTACTTTACACACAATGCAAAATCTCACACCAGTTTGGCAACACATTTGTTCAACACCACAGGTTCTGTGAACACTGACAAATACAGGCAGTCCGAAGGTGAATCCGAAGAAACGTCATAGTTGATGGCCACGTCCAGAAATCTGTGCGATGCGTAGTAGTCGACAGAGAGTTCCGTGAGAGAGAGGTCCTGAATGGTAGCGAGGTCCAGAAGTCGTGCGGCGATGTACAGTTCCGTAGTAGCAGCAAGCGGCAGACGAGGCTTATACGGTATAACAGGAGGCACCAATAAGATGGCTCCAGGACGAGCAGCTCTCGACAGACTCGCGACGTGGTCTATGGTGTCGCCAACTAGCGGTACAGTCTTGTACCCCATTGGCGAACCTCGGTATACAGCAGGCCGCAAATTGCAGCACCGGCTAGCGAGAAGTGGTGGAGGACAGGACGGCCCCAACAGGTGGTAACAAGGCGTATTACCGAATGTTCCAATTCTTTTATAATCTTCAAATAACAGTCTACAGAAACAGCTATTAACGTACGAAACAAGTCCTGAAATCACCGTCTTCATGTTATGAAGAACTTTTCGCAGCGACTGTTTTTCTGCATATAGCGCTCCAAGCAGTACGTACTCGAAAGCACCGCGTCCGCCGCTCGTGGTCTCGCGGTAGCGTTCTCGCTTCCCGAGCACGGGGTCCCGGGTTCGATTCCCGGCGGGGTCAGGGATTTTCACCTGCCTCGAGATGACTGGGTGTTTGTGTTGTCCTCATCATTTCATCATCATCCAGGAAAGTGGCGAAATTGGACTGAGCAAAGATTGGATAATTGTACGGGCGCTGATAACCACGCAGTTGAGCGCCCCACAAACCAAACATCATCATCATCATCATCGAAAGCACCGCCTCAACAGACCGGCGTTTGCTCACGGCACGTACGCTCTTTGACTGTTTGTGAGAGCTTCTTTTCGAGTGACTATGCAGATGCACTACAAAGACAATTTCACTTACACGATTCAGCCATCGGTCTCTGCATCTGGCAAATTGCTTACGCACCTTTTCATAGTTTTAGAGGAAACGTGGACGATAAATAGTTTAGACGAGAAGAGAATAGAAGCTTTAGAAATGTGGTGCTAAAGAAGAATGCTGAAGATTATATGGGTAGATCACATAAATTAATGAAGAGGTATTGAACAGAACTGTGGAGAAGAGAAATTTGTGGCACAACTTGACTAGAAGAAGGGATCGCTTGGTTGGACGTATTCTGAGGCATCAAAGGATCACCAATTTAGTATTGGAGGGCAGCGTGGAGGGTAAAAATCGTAGAGGGAGACCAAGAGATGAATACACTAAACAGATTCAGAAGGGTGTAGGTTGTAGTAGATACTGGGAGATGAAGAAGCTTGCACAGGATAGAGTAGCATGGAGAGCTGCATCAAACCAGTCTCTGGACTGAAGACCACAACAACAAACAGAGGAAACCAAATGAGGGTTTGGACCGAGAATCCGAGAATCTCTTTATGAAGCCCCAAATGTTCTTGTGACGGCATAGAAATTCCGCTTTTTAAAAGCTATCTAGTGCATATTTCCGCCAGCTTAAGTACGAAAACCGTCTGTGATTGCAGTGTTTGGATCGAGCTGAGTTGGTGACCCTTCGCTCACATCCCTAGGCTATGCTGCCTTCGGTGATTCACTTTGAGTCTCTTGCTAATGGGAGTCGCTGGGGATGCCAGACCTGGAGATCCAAGGAACGTCCAGCCTGTCCCACGTGTAACTCAACGGGTCCACTATTGTGGCCGCCCAGCATTGAGGTTGACCCCGCACCCATGGTCGAGTGAGAGGTCGTTCGTAGGTGTGGAAGGCAGCGAAAGACTATCTGCTAGTGAGGCGATAGAAACGTATCCCCAGTTCGTCTGACGAACAGGTTTCAGGCACTATCTGTGTCTGATCCTAAGTCAGATGCAGCCACTTAACTTGTTTTATAGGAAGCCTTTCGGCCTGCAACATCTGGACAGTTACAGATGGTGGGTTTACTGGCAGTTGGGAGCTCAAGCGCTAGGCATGTAATAGAAGCACTTAGGTACAAGGATGACAAGGAGAGGAAATTGTCCAGCGTGCACTCTGTGTGCAAAACCGGCGGGAGTCATCAGAGTTGTAGAACGGGTGCTTCTGTGTGCCTTGAAGAGCATAGGCTGCAGAAAGCTGCAGGTGGTGGCTCATGCCGGTACTAACGTCTCTGGTTTCTGGCTGCTGTCTGAAGAGATACAGACTGACAGTCTTGCTAGCGAGGTGAAGGCGCAGCTCAGCATCTGTAGCATCGTCTACAGGAGCGACTGCGGACTTTGGTACAGAGCCGAGTGGAGGATCTGAACCAGAGGCCTAGACGGTTCTGCAACCGTGTAGGCTAAGGATTCCTCGATATGCGCCACAGCGTGGTGTGTTTTCGAGTTCCGATAATAGGTCAGGGAATATATTACACTCAGGAAGCGGATACACGCGTAGCACAGGGTGTGTTGACTGGACTGAGCGTTTATTTTAGCTATAGTATCTCAGAAAGTTGCAAGAAGGACGTCAGTCTAAAAGGATGCAGGGCAAACGCATTACGAGAGTAGACCTAGCAACAATAGGTGCTGTAAATGTAAATTGTCGTAGCAGTGTTGGGAAAAATCCAGAGCTCCAAGCTCTATTAGAGTGCAATGAAGCTCAAATTGTCATAGGTACCGAAAGCTGGCTGAAGCTGGAGATACGTGCAGCCGAAATTTTTACAAATGACCTAACTATGATAAGAAAACGTACATTATATACAGTTGGTGGCAGCGTGTTGATTGCTGTAAGAAGTATTTTACCCTTAGCAAAATTGGAGTAGGTAGTCCTATGAGTTACCACGAGGAAAATGTTATACTTGACAACGTGATTAAATTAATAACTGGTTACATGAGTCTTATTTAAAAAAACGTACCACACTCATACAATTATCGTTGGTGGTTACTCCAATATCCCCCTACATGTTGGCGAAAACACATGTTTAATGTCAGTGGTAGACATTAAACGTCGTTCAAAATCGAACTGAATGGTTTTTCCGTAAATTATTTTAGACAATTGGTTGAGGAGTCTACTCAGACTGTAAACAATTGTAGAAACATACTTGACCTCTAAACAACAAGTTGTCCTGAGCAGATATGGTACATCAGACGAATATGGGAATTAGTCATCACAAGGCCGTCGTAGCAAGACTGAATATCGTAATATCGAAATCCACCAAAGATGAACGCAAAATATATTTATTTAGAAAAGCTGAAAAAATTAGCTTGACGCTTTCCTAAGACATAGTCCCCACTCCTTCCAAAATGACTATGTAAGCGTAGACCAGATATGACTTGAACTCCAGGAATACTATCGACGGCTATTGAGAGGTACATAGCAGATAAATTAAAGATGGTACTGATCCCCCACGGTACACAAAACAAGTCAGAACACTGTCGCGGAAGCAACGGAAAAACCTGGCAAATTTAAAAGAAGACTGGTGTTGTTTTCGCTAAAGCTTGTAATTTAGCATGGACTTCAATGCGAGATAGTTTTAATGGTTTTGACAGTGAAACTCTGTCTCAAAATCTGACATAAAATCCAAAGACGTTCGAATCATATGTAAGGTACACCAGCAGCAAGACACAGTCAATACCTTCAGATCCGCGATAGCAATGATAATGTTACCGAAGACAGTTACTAAACACAGCGTTTCGAAATTCCTTCACCAAAGAAGACGTAGTAAATGTTTCAGATTTCAAACCAAGAACAGCTGCCAAGCGAATAACTTAAAATTTGACGTAGACATACTCGGTGTAGTGAAGCAGGTCAAACCGCTTAATAAAGGCAAGGCTTTCGGTTCAGATTGCGTTCCAATTTGGTTCCTTTCAGAGTATGCCAGTACAACAGCCCCATATAAAGCAATCATTTACAACCGCTTGCTCCATGGAAGATCCGTACCTAATGTCTAGGAAGTTTCAGAGGTTGCACCAGTAACCAAGGAAAAAAAAAAAAAGAGTATCCGCTGAAGAAAGACCCATATCACCAACGTGAATTTGCAGTAGAACTTTTGAACATATACTGTGTTCGAACATTATGAGTTACCACGAAGAATGCGATTTATTGACAATTAGTCAGCATGGCCTAAGAGAATATCGTTCTCGTGAAACACAACTATCTCTTTATTCATATGAAGTAATGATTGGGAAGTTTCAGAATGATTCCATATTTCTAGATTTCCAGAAGGCTTTTAATGCGGTTCCTCGCAAATTAATTTTAATCAAATTGCGTATCGTCTTAGTTGTGCCATTGGTTTCGTGATTTCCTATCAGAAATGTTCGTAGTAATTGGCGAAATGTCATCGATAAAACGGAAGTGGGATCTGGCGTTCCCAAAGTACGTGTTATGAGCCCTCTGCCATTCTCAATCTATATAAATGATTTAGGAGACCATCTGATTTTTTGCTGAGGATAATCAAAACCGACAGTAAAATGATTTAGACAAAACATATATACGATGCAAAAACTGGCAATTCACCCTAAATAATGAAAAGTGTGAAGTCATCCACGTGAACACTGAAAGGAATCCAATAAATTTCGGTTTCACGATTAATCACACAAATCTGAAAGCTGTAAATTCAACTAAATACTTCGGGATTACAACTACGACTAATTTAAACTGGAACGACAGAATACTTTGGAGACGCAACAGGTCTACTAAAGAGGCTGTCAACACTACACTTGTCCGTCCTTTTACGGAATACTGCTGCGCACTATGGGATGCGCATCAGATGGGAGGGACGGAGGACATGGAGAAAATTCGAAAAAGGCAGCTCGTTTTATATTTGCGCGAAGCAGGGTAGAAAGTACCACGGATATGTTACCAGAGTTGAGGTGGGAACTGGTAAAGAAAGGTGGTTCTCGTTGCGGCAGGAACTTTTCACGAAATTTCAATGAACATCTTTCCCCTCAGAATGCGAAAATATTTTGTTGTCACCCACCTGCATAGGGAAAATTGATCGTTGTAATAAAATAAGAAAAATGAGAACCGGCACGGAAAGATTTCAGTGTTCGCTGTTCAAGAGTGTAACGGTAGACAAATAGCTTAAACGTGGTTCGATGAATCCTCTGCCAGGCACTTATTTGTAATCTGCAAACAGTGGAGTAGGTGTGGATGTAGATGTATTTGCAGATGTAGATACGCTGTTGTTCCATAAACCCAAATTTAGGAGTTCGAGAATTGGGAACATGTTGGGGAAACAAAAACGCTTAACACTTATTAACACGTATTTACAACAAACTACGATCCTCCACATTCCACAGAACAAGACAAAAGCTTCAGATATTTTCGTTTAAAAGATAACACAAAACGTAGGAAAACATGTAAATGCGCGCAAGATAATTTCTGTGTTAGTGTGATGAATAAAATTAATTTACAACACTTCCTCACAGAGATAGCCTAACTAATAGTAATAGTAGTATTAGTAGTGAAGGTGCATAAAAATCATATTTTTGTTGATAACATGAGCTTTTTTTATTCAACATGTCCCACTACAATATTTGTAATACTACATGTTTAGATACCAAGTTACATAAGGAACAAGTCCAATTTTAGTAAGTTACAATTGTATGGGCGAAAATTATTCACAACAGAAAACTTCAGTACGATCGATAGGTTTCCAGGTACAACATGATAAAACATGTACTAAAATTATATTTACAGCAGCAAACTCCTTTATGATCGATATAAGGTTTTCAGGTAGAACATCACTTTTTTAGCTTTTACTAACATAAATATTCACATGCTGGGAATCGTTAATAATGTATAGCTTTAGTAAAACTGGTTTATCGACGCGCGAGCTGTCTCCCTTTCCTGCAATATACATTCTTAGGGCACTCTCTCTGTATTAAGTTCGCGACACACCTATAACAGGTGATTTACTGTTTGATCACCCTCTCGGCATTTACAGGCAGCACTTGGGGCTAACCTGAACCGACTGTAATAAGACATTCTTTTTCCATAGCCAGTTAACGTTGTTGTAAGATTAGATGACTGCGGTAACTTTAACGAAAGGCGAATTACAACGGTCATTCTGGCATTTTTTTCGAATAAGTTCTCTAGTTTCTCTAAGGCTCGCAAGATTGCTTATTGTTCTGCTTGGTTAACGGTGGGCACCCATTCTTTAGCGTGTACTTCAATCGATAGGCAGATGTGCCATTAATCATTATTATCACTCCTGAACCTGTTACCTTTTCTGAATAACTTCCATCTTTAAACCTCTATAGGATTTTCAGTTTTATATTGTTCAGGTTTAATAATTATTGATGAAAGGCTTGTTAAAATGCACAACACTTCAGTGGACGTCGTTCTGTAAATATTAGCCATCTTTATGCTGATCAAGCGTTGGATTCTTCGAATCTTCATACAGATATATTTTCTTCTTAGTGTGTGAATCCAAACAAGAGCTGCATATGACAATATTGCTTTGTAAAAATTATTTTCATTGCTCCTGAATCAAGTCCCCAGTTGAGCCTTGCTGATTTAGATAAGTAATGATACGTTTGATGCATTTTTAAGTCATGTGCTGTATACTTCCATTAAAAATAAATTTAGAATCAATAATTATAAACAAGTATTTTAATCGTTCAATTTCTTTCAAAACGTTATTGTTTAGAACGATACTAACTGTTGCTTTGTCTTTACGCTTTCTCCTTGTTAAGAGCATTACTTTCGACTTTTTCTCATTAAAACGAATCTCGTTGATTTGGGCCCAAGTTGTGATTTTTTTTCCATTTCTCTATTGCAGAGTTCCTCACCAACAATGACAGTATCCACTTTGGTCAACACGATTAAGTCATCCGTAGATGCTACCATGTTTTTGTTTGCTGTGTAGTCCAAACGAATCACAGAATTTTGCCGTATATTTCAAAGACCTGGGCCATTCACCTTCTTCTCTAGTTTGATGCTGTTAAACGCCAACACTGATATTCTGTAAGTGAAATAGTTTTTAGGTTATTCGAGGAGCGCTTTATGGATTGTCGGCCACCAAGCTGCGTCAAAAGTCCCTGAACAACAAGACTGACCATTATTACATATTTTCATGCTTTCCTCTACGAAGTTCTTGACAACCAAAAATGCATCGGCCGTCTCTTTCCGTGGAGTAAATCTATACTGACTGTTGCTTAGGAGATTCTTAGAGAACACATGGTGCAGAATTCTGTTAATTAATAGATTTTTCAATACTTTTGCCGCCGTATACAGAAGGCTGACTGGTACGAAATTTGGACACGTAGATGCTGTTTTCTTCACCAGGCCTGAGAATGGGTACTATTTTGGCCCTTTTCCTCAATCACGGCAAGCCAGAGTTCTTTAGGCAACTTTTATTAGGTGGTAAGGTAGTTGTGAAAACGCTATACAATCAACGAAGGATCTTGCTATTAACATCATTTTCACCAGGAGTCTAGTTTGCAGACAAGTTAATTATTACTTCTTCTATTTCTATCTGTCTAAAAGCGAAATGATCTACCGTTCCATTGGGTCGCAGCATGCGAGATCTTATTAGTTTATAGTATTCCGTATCTTGATTTTGATCGTCCTCAGTCACAAAATATTCGAATATATGGGTGGCAGTTTCGGTTAAACCAGTTGTTGTCGTGTTATCACTTTTGCTTAGCATTGTCATGGGAGTATTATTTCTCATTTTCCCCGATACAATTCAATAGACTGCCTTCCAAGGTTATTTGTTGGGATAAAGTTGGAGTATTGCTTCCGGGACTTTGTTTTTGCTTTCTGTGTAGTTGTGCTGTATTCCTTCCTCTCTTTACAATATTGTTGTCTTCGTAGCTCCATCAGCTGTTCACCGTCCTTTGTCCGTTGAAAAATTCGTCTTAATGCGTTAGTTTTTTTTTCTCGCTGCAGTTAATTCACATGTCCACCAGGGGACAGATTTTCTCCCAGTTCTGTGCTTCAGATTGTTTTGCTTTATTGCATGGGGTACCCACAATATCTTCTAATTCTGTGATAAAAGTTTCAGTATTTGTTTGAGCTTGAACTTTTACTGCCAAATTTTAGTCTATTTGTTTTAAGTTGTGTTAAGTCCGTGTTTGATAAATATTTGTGCGTAAGTTCTTCCAACAAGTACCCGTCAAAGTTTCTCAGGATTTCGTATCAAACAATATTTTTTTTTAGTTTGAATTATGCTTCCAGCATATACTGTTGGACACACTCCTATGATAAATGTAATAGTCTTGTGGTCGGAGCAACTCTCTTCTTCACCACACGTCCATCGGCTCAGCATCGGCAGTAGATGAAAGGTGGCCATAGTTAAATAAACAATGCTCTTTCCTTTACTGTTTTTAAAAGGTGGTCCGTGATTCCCATCGTTCAGTAGGTACAGATTAGAGGACGTCGCAATTCTTCTATCTCCTTCCTCTAGAATTGGTTACTGTATCATGCCACATGTTAGATCTTGCATTGCTGTCCATAGCAATTACTAAACCAACTCCTTTATTGTAGGCTATCGCGTCGCCAATTTTCCTCAGATCAACTTTGATGAATTTTGTGATGTCTAAGTATACGGTACTACGAAAAATTGCCAATTTTCTTTTACTATTTTTAAAAATACTGTATCTTCGTTGCACAAGTAGCTGATCATTACGTAATCAATAACTTTGTTGGTTATAAGTATTGCTGCCCTTTTTGTTGTGTCACCTGCGCTAGATATCTTGTAACCTCTAGTGATTCCACCTACATTTTGTTGATAACAATATTGTTCTTGTATGAAAGCAATGTCAATCTGATATTGTATAATAAGCTGCATTGTGTTAGCTGTTGCACGCCTGGAGAGCTGTAAATTTATTTGTATGCACTTGATCTGTTTTTGAAGACACCAGTTTGTTTGGCATCTATTTGATGTTGCTATTAGTGATAATCAGTGTTCTGTTTGCGTTGTGTACTATTTACTTCGGATGTATCCATGCTATTACATTGTTCTTGCCCGAACGCAGGGACATTTAGCGGCCGTTTCTTTTTTAATCGCACTTAAAAATTGCTGAAGGTGACGACGTTTGTCGATTGCTTTCGTTTTTGTAAGTTGTTTATCAATTAACTGTTCCAAAGTTACAAAATCTGTAGTGTATAGTTTTGCTATCTGAAGTATTATTTTGTGATTTCTTGTCACTTCCAAAACGGCTTTGAATTCTTTTGAACAATGAGGTAATCTTTATGGATATCTTCCGCCAGTGGCACACCTCTCATTGAGGAGTCTGAAGCTGACGAACCACATTCGGATTCCGTATCTATCTTGTCATCGTTTTGTTGTGTAGCACCAGATGCAGGTAGTGTTTCAGGAGCAGCTGCTGCACGTGACGCTATGTGAGCTTTAGTATAGATTCATCAGTCTCGCAAAATTCACGTGAGTCGTTAGTTTCCGCAGGAAGGGCACTGACAGCTGCATTTGACAGATATTTGATCTGGTGTTCATTGGAAGAAATATTATTATTAGTGACGACTGAACTGTTGACAGTTTCCTTACTGAAATCTAAATCAGATAGACGTCTTGTAGTGTGTTTAGGTGATATTTCTAGAACGCTATCTACAGAGTCAGATATATCTTGCTCTTTTACAGACTGCGTGGGAGATATAGGAATTTTAGGATCTACTTCTTACACCGATGATGATATTTGTTGTACTGTAGCAGAAGAGTCAGATGTATGTTGCTCTTTTCCAGACTTTGTAGGGGCCAGAGGAGGATTTGGAGCTGCTTCTTGTACTAATGGTACGAACGTTTACGTAGCAACATTATGCTCGAGAGCATAAAATTCGCTTTCTCCTTTCGGAATAATCAGTAACTGCCAGCAGTATTTCTTAATATGACCAACACCTTTGCAATGATGACATACGTCATCAATTGCAACATTCACTCTGAAATAATTTCCTTCACAGGGAATCTCTGCAGTGGATGGTACTTTGCTTAAATTATCGAATATGAACTGAGCAGTGGGACGAAATGATTATACACTCCTGGAAATGGAAAAAAGAACACATTGACACCGGTGTGTCAGACCCACCATACTTGCTCCGGACACTGCGAGAGGGCTGTACAAGCAATGATCACACGCACGGCACAGCGGACACACCAGGAACCGCGGTGTTGGCCGTCGAATGGCGCTAGCTGCGCAGCATTTGTGCACCGCCGCCGTCAGTGTCAGCCAGTTTGCCGTGGCATACGGAGCTCCATCGCAGTCTTTAACACTGGTAGCATGCTGCGACAGCGTGGACGTGAACCGTATGTGCAGTTGACGGACTTTGAGCGAGGGTGTATAGTGGGCATGCGGGAGGCCGGGTGGACGTACCGCCGAATTGCTCAACACGTGGGGCGTGAGGTCTCCACAGTACATCGATGTTGTCGCCAGTGGTCGGCGGAAGGTGCACGTGCCCGTCGACCTGGGACCGGACCGCAGCGACGCACGGATGCACGCCAAGACCGTAGGATCCTACGCAGTGCCGTAGGGGACCGCACCGCCACTTCCCAGCAAATTAGGGACACCGTTGCTCCTGGGGTATCGGCGAGGACCATTCGCCACCGTCTCCACGAAGCTGGGCTACGGTCCCGCACACCGTTAGGCCGTCTTCCGCTCACGCCCCAACATCGTGCAGCCCGCCTCCAGTGGTGTCGCGACAGGCGTGAATGGAGGGACGAATGGAGACGTGTCGTCTTCAGCGATGAGAGTCGCTTCTGCCTTGGTGCCAATGATGGTCGTATGCGTGTTTGGCGCCGTGCAGGTGAGCGCCACAATCAGGACTGCATACGACCGAGGCACACAGGGCCAACACCCGGCATCATGGTGTGGGGAGCGATCTCCTACACTGGCCGTACACCACTGGTGATCGTCGAGGGGACACTGAATAGTGCACGGTACATCCAAACCGTCATCGAACCCATCGTTCTACCATTCCTAGACCGGCAAGGGAACTTGCTGTTCCAACAGGACAATGCACGTCCACATGTATCCCGTGCCACCCAACGTGCTCTAGAAGGTGTAAGTCAACTACCCTGGCCAGCAAGATCTGCGGATCTGTCCCCCATTGAGCATGTTTGGGACTGGATGAAGCGTCGTCTCACGCGGTCTGCACGTCCAGCACGAACGCTGGTCCAACTGAGGCGCCAGGTGGAAATGGCATGGCAAGCCGTTCCACAGGACTACATCCAGCATCTCTACGATCGTCTCCATGGGAGAATAGCAGCCTGCATTGCTGCGAAAGGTGGATATACACTGTACTAGTGCCGACATTGTGCATGCTCTGTTGCCTGTGTCTATGTGCCTGTGGTTCTGTCAGTGTGATCATGTGATGTATCTGACCCCAGGAATGTGTCAATAAAGTTTCCCCTTCCTGGGACAATGAATTCACGGTGTTCTTATTTCAATTTCCAGGAGTGTACATGAGAGCATCTCAGAACCCTGGATCCGGTTGGAATATCTCTGACATGCCCTAGAATACGTCCCCATTTAGTTATATTGTTAACGAATACAGCGTTACTAATAAAGAGAAATACATTAGAAAAAAACAACTGGTGTACTGGCATTTTGAAGACGCCTTACCGGCGTCATTACCTCTTTAGCACACAAATTACACTCTTCAGCCAATCGATCTACGTTTTGAGCAGTTCTTGTAAATATACAAATGTTGACTCCAGATATGCGAGAGGAATGCAAGACGTTGATGTCAAAAACTATATCACTTGCCGCTTTAATTAGTCACTTACAACGGTATTCAGAACATTGCCGATAGTGACAGGTTTTTCTGGAAAGATCACAATTTCGGTAGAAACGGAAGACTGCTGTTTTGATGGAGCAGCCGGTTTTGGTGAGACGATCAGTCGTGCAAGTTTCAATAGCGCGCCCATTTCCGCGCACGTTCATGGCTTCAGTGTTGATAAACGACGGTAGTGCCGCACTGTAACAGTTGAAGAAACTCGCCATGCCGACGAAGCTGCTCTGCTTAGCTCTAATCCACGAACCGCATCCTCTGCACTAAAACAAATTTGGCTACTCCGATTATTGTGAATCAGACTATCACACGACCAAATTCACAAGCCGTAACAGTTGCTTTAAACCACTATTTGAAAGAGTTTACAACAGCTGATAAACGCACGTGTTTTACGTTCGTTGCTAGTCAAAGATCCTCTTAACATGACTTGTTTCTGATGAGACGTTGGACAATGGAGTAGTAAGAGGTTTCTCTTAAGCAGGTCCTTAAAGCGTCGTTGTGAAATCAGGAAGCGTATCTAGGAGCAGACTGAGCTTCCAGATCTATGAGGAGGAACGTGTCCTCAATTACGAACCATAAAAAAATTGAATAACTTTGGAAAGCCGTATATATTTGTTAATACTTAGCGTCACTTAAAAATTTACTGCTTGCAATATAGACATATATCCCTTCCTTTACGTTAGAATTGCCTCCCACCATGGTGGAGGGACCCTAAGTCCCCGCAATTCGTGATGCTCCAGCCTTTTCGCCTGGAGACTTTGGGGCACGATATTCACCACGAAGGGCCTCACAGGCCGCTCGTCATTTAATTTCAGAGCATAGTTACCCGCATCAAATTCTGACGGGCATAAAGTCGTTTCATTGATTCGTAAAGAGGTCACATTTATAAACGTCGCTAAATTTGTATTGTGGGCAATAGGAGCTACTATGGCAACTAGTAAAGGTATTTAGTCTGTATGCTCCTCTTTCTTTGTTTTACAGTACCTAATGGATGCACCTCCTAAATAGGAAAAATCATCGGTCATTCAAATTGTGTTTGCAAACCTGTTTCACACAACGATATAGTTTTATATTATTTCCAATGATAACATTGAAAATAATTTTTATTGTTTTGTTTTCTCGAAGATTCATACATTTTCTGCTTTCAGCAGACACTGTTTCTGGAAGTGCCTTAGATTCCAAAGACGCACTTTTCTCTTCGAAAAATTGCCTCCAAAATTCAAGGATGTCTTGCACTCGAAATTAACATTAAAATGTCCAATGTTTGATTTAAAATTTCCGCCAGTCTTAAAAATAGCCATGTATTCGATGCCACGGGAAATCTATCTCTACCTGGCTACACTGGACTCAACTTACAGCAACAGTGCACCGACGCGACGAACATGAGTGGCGGGCATTCAGAAACTTGCTAACATCTTTTCCCTCCCGCCCGGCGTCACAAAATCAGAATATTTCCTAGCCTGTGATACATCACTGCAGTCTACGGTGCCAGTGAACTTGAATTGAAAGTGATTTGTGTTATCGGTAACGATAGAATACTTTTGTTAGTAGCTAATTTTATAATGGATAAAAAACGAAAGGAACTCAAATGGTACGTGCTGTAAACTGGAAGTAACGGTATATGCAGAAGAACATGGAAACAGTGCAGCTGAGGGGCATTTCTGACCTCCAACAACAAGAAGAAACCATTCGCGATTGGCGGACTAGTAAAGAAGAACTGAAAAAGAAAAACAAAGACTAAGTGTCCAAACAGAAGACTGAATGCAAAATGACCAAAACAAGAAGATGACGATTTTTAGGCATTTTTAAGGATCACTTCGGTTCTTTAACTGCAGAATTCTTTAAAACTAGTTAAAGAAAATGTACACAAATATAACATTTCCTGCACACTTTCAAAGGATTATCTTCCTGGTAAGTGAATTACCAACACAATGCAGCGAGTGTGTGTGTGTGTGTGTGTGTGTGTGTGTGTGTGTGTGTGTGTGTGTGTTTGTGTGTGAGTGTGTCTAACAAAACCAACATTCACATAGCACTTTTCCAGACAGCCTCATACAACAGCCATCCCACTCCACTAGCTAACAAGAAGAAAGATTATATGCGTATCAGAGTGACTCCCTTACATAACAAATGACTTACATGATGACAATATTTTTTTAAATTTACGGTCAACAATTTCAATCTCGATAACTTCAAATAGAGTTCATACTAAACAACTAAATTTCGAAATACATGCAATATTTAATAAGTAATCAAATTCTTCTAGAAATAACAAATTCATTATCATTTATGCAAGGTTCATATTCGAATACATATGTTGGAATACGTACTTTGAATATAAGTGTAAAACACTTTCTTATCAATATCGTTAAAGCTATGTAAAATGGAGGATCACAATTTTAGCTCTATGGGGTCGACTCGTCAAATTTATCGCATGTATCGAATATTCTGGTACTGGCAAAAGAAAGGCCATTGGCGAGTGCCATAACATGTATTACTCAGCCACATTTTAAAATGAGGATTTTATGTAAATTGATCATCAACTCATGGTGCATCCTTAGGTGTCCCTTTGCTCAATCTTCCAGATGTTGAACCTCTGGCTAAACATTCTTACTTCTCTCTATGAATAACTCAAGGTGAACATACAACCACCTACTTCGCAAACCGCTGTACAGTATGCGTATGAAGGTAGTTCATACCAATACTAACGACTCTGTCCTACTGCATTCGCGTATTGAGAGTGGGGAAAATAACTGTCTGTATGTCTCTGTACAGACCATAATCTCTCGTACATTATTCTCATAATTAAGAGAGGGGACATAGTGTTACTACAACTGTAAAAAGATCTTAATCGAATTCTGCTTCTCTAAATCGATCCAAATGAGTTTTACGAGAATAGCAACGCCTTCCTTCCAAAGAATGCATGTGAATTCCGCAATCACCTGTACTATACTTTCGTTTGGGCTGTGCTGACCTATTATAATTTTAGCACTGCATCTTTGTATTATTTTGATGTCACACGGGCACGTCGCTCTCGCCTGAGTGCGCACTTCTCCGTCTACCACGCCAAACTATGATAGGGAGGAGCGGAAACGGGAGCGAACTGCAGAAGGGCCATATGCAGCATGCAGCTTTGTTTCATATTTCATATTTCTCAACATCACTCACCCCAAACAAAACAAATTCTTAGTATTACTTTGAGAGGTTCCATGCCCTCTTTTGTAAGTCGCCTCTCATTTTCCTTAATTTTATTAATTTTTTTTGTCATTGTACGGTGGTAACTGGCCGAATAAGGTTATTGTAATGCGAGTATTTGTACTGAGAGCTAAAAATACTTCTCACTTGATTCCTATGCATGTTCGGTTACATCCCTGGGTGGCCTGTGCGAGGCGAGCACCAGAGAACGGGACACACTGAGTTTACGGTTGGGGACTGCACTTCTGCGAATACATCAATGGGCTTAAGCAACTGGTGGACGAGTTTCGCCTATTATATTCAGGGAGAAACGACCTGCGAGACGTCTTAGTGTCGCTTCAGTTTATGTGTTTACCGTTCTGGCGCGTCGGTAACCAAGACTGCTGGCACTGACTGACTGCATTGTCCTCTTGATTCTGAGAATACTTGTGGACCGCACCCTGCTGGGCGCGACTGTCTGGCGCCGGATGCCCCGTGGTCTTTTTTTTTTTTTTTTTTTTTTTTTTTTTTTGTAGCCAGTCAAACGGCACGTTTAGTGGCCTCAGGTGAATAGCGTAGGCATGATTGGTCAACTTAAACTGAGGCTAGTTGACGTCATAAATCCCTGCTCGAAATTGGAGGGAACAGTCACTGTTGGCGCGAATGATGTTCTGAGACAGTGTGGGGGAATTTCGGATTCAGCACTGAATGCTGATTTACGGTTTTCTAGGATAGTAGGTAGATGAGCAATGTTGGCTTCTCTCTTGCGTTGCACGGGCGCATGGCATTCGGGATCTGATCTTCGTGAGAGTCGGACGGTCTTGCGAATTTTTCGGCAGAACATAGAATTCTCGGACAGCCTTCGAGGCCAGGGGTTGAAACAGAGTTGCTGCACAGCAGAAGGCAGCGCCTACATCATCAGAAAGCTGCCTATTGACGACCTGCTACAGATTTCAAGATTGGTACAGTATTTTGTGGCTCTGTCATTGTAGGACCTATCAGTTTTATACAGAAGTTCTTAACAGCACGCGCACTCGCTTTGCTCCAAGTCCACCTTGCTTGTTTCTCCATGTGATCCCATTTGAGCTCTCCCTACTAATTGCGATACTGCAATATAGCAAGGAGAGTAATATTTGATTCATTAGGACCTCTAGTCGTTATCATCACACTATTGACGACAATGAGCACCTTGTTCTCGAGCCAAATCTTATTCTCATGATAGGTCAGTATACCCTATCTTTATCCTACTGTTCGTAACGATAATCATGTGCCTTTACGTTCTGATGTATAAAAAATCTCATTGTATTATTTAATCCTCTCATCATTTCGTAGATATATGCAGAATCCCATTTCCTGTTGTTTATTATGATAAAGTTCTCTTTTTTTTCTCTGAGTAGATTACGATTTTTATTAAATTATCGTGAGTGTGCACTCCTTATTTTACCAACTAGCAGGGTCCACCATCATTTCCTTTCGTTACCATTGTGTGCATAGCTAATTAGGTGGTAGGTAAGGAGGGGGTCGAATGCATGTCTCGTTCTCGTGCAAAATTCGTCAGAATAAAAGAGGTACAAACTCTTCTGCACCCCGGCACCTCGCAACTTAATTACTTTTTAGTTGCAATTAAGCTGCTGTGGGGACAGATTTCTGATAAGAAATCGAGGAGGAGGAGAGGAGGAGATTAGTGTTTAACGTCCCGTCGACAACGAGGTCATTAGAGACGGAGCGCAAGCTCGGGTGAGGGAAGGATGGGGAAGGAAATCGGCCGCGCCCTTACAAAGGAACCATCCCGGCATTTGCCTGAAGCGATTTAGGGAAATCACGGAAAACCTAAATCAGGATGGCCGGAGACGGGATTGAACCGTCGTCCTCCCGAATGCGAGTCCAGTGTGCTAACCACTGCGCCACCTCGCTCGGTAAGAAATCGAGGAAAAAAGGTCCTGTAAACATGTATCCAATGCTCGTTGACACGGTAGATGGCGCTGACGAATGACAGTTCCTCTGAGCACGTACCGTGTGTTCCATTGTGTTGCAGGCTGTGTGACCGACGCAGCGTACTGTAAGCAGCAGAATGGCTCGGTATCACTATTGGAAACAAACCGAGATGGTGTTTATGTACGACCAAGCAGGTGGAAACAGTTGAGAGGCAGCGCGTCTGTACCAAAACAAGTACTCTTACAGACACCAACCACATCTCACAACACTTAAACACCTTTTTTTTTTTTTTTTTTGCCGTTTGTGTGATCGCGTGTCCTTTCAGACAGACGGACGTGCAGGGGGCAGCGGACCGTGCGTACACCAGATTTCGAGGTGCAGATTCTATGGGATATTGAGACGGACCCTTGTACGAGCTCCAGCCAAGTGGTCCGCCAACATGGTGTGAGCCAAAGTACAGCTATGAGTATCCTGCAAGACAACCGCTACTGTCCCTATCACACGCAATCCCACGCAGGCCGCTTTGAACACCTTATGTAACGTGGACATTAAGACAATAAGTATCTGTACTGTGTTCCGGGATGATTTGTTGTCGTTGCACACACATTGTCCATTTCTGAACGCATGTCCATAGGACTTTTGTCCTCCATTTCCATTCAAGAATCTGTCCCCACTGTTTGTCAGTTTTATTAATGTTCACCCAAAAGCTTGCACAAACTCTCGGAATATGGACTGACACAGACAGATTCGCAGATTTTCGTCACTAAGGTTGAAATGTAATCATGACTTATTTAGTTTCGTAAGCGAAGAAAGGATTTCACGTACATATACTAACGGGAAAAAATAGCATCACCGAAATACAGTCAATGTAAAGTAATGAAATTTCGGGAATACATTTGTTTAGGTAACGTATTTAAGTACTAATACTGCGGTATCACAGGTTCATTAAGCATGAGATAAGTCATTGCAAATGTGAAATTCTGCTACATTAATAACCGGTGTAACAAATGGCTTCAAATGGCTCTGAGCACTATGGGACTTAACAACTGTGGTCATCAGTCCCCTTGAACTTAGAACTACCTAAACCTAACCAACCTAAGGACATCATACACATCCATACCCGAGGCAGGATTCGAACCTGCGACCGTAGCGGTCACGCGGTTACAGACTGAAGCGCCTAGAACCGCACGGCCACACCGACCGGCCCAGTGTAACTGCCAGAATGTTTAATGCAAACAACCAAACGTGCATGAACTGTCTTGTACAGGTGCCGCATGTCAGTTTGTGGGATGAATTATTATCTTGTTGCACTTTGTCGGTCGACACAGGGACAGTTAATGCTGTTTGTGGATGATGCTGAAGTTCTCGTCCGATAATGCCCTGTATGTACTCGATTGGGGACATATCTGGTGGTGGAGCAGGCCAAAGCAATATGGCGACACTCTATAGAATATGTAGGGTTACAACAGTGGTATGCGGGCAAGCGTTATCCTGTTGGAAAACACCCGTGGAATGCTGTTCATGAATGGCAGCACAACATGTCGAGTCACCAAACTGACGTACAAATTTTGGTGCCATGGTTCGTGTGATATCCACGAGAGTGCTCCTGCTGTCATGCAAAATCGCACCTCAGACCAAATCTCCAGGTATAGGCCCAGTGTGTCTACCATGCTAGACAGGATGGTTGCAGGCTCTCAACTGGCTTCCTTCTAACCAACACACGGGCATCACTGGCACCGAGACAGAAGCAAAGAACCACATTTCATCTGAATACACAACAAACCTCCACCCTGCCCTAAAATGAGCTCTCAATTGACACTACTGAAGACTCAAATGGCGTTGGCTTGGGGTCAGTGGAATGCACGCTACAGGGCGTTTGAGTCGGAGCTGTCCTTCAAGTAGCCAATTTGGCACAGTTCGTTGTGTCAATGTGGTACGAACCGCTGCTCAAACAGCTGTCGATGCAATACAATGCGCCAGAGCCATATGCCGATCGCGATGCTGTTGCCTCTAGGTAGTGCCACGTTGTCTTCCGGAGGCCGATCTTCTTGCGCCGTACATTCTCGTGACCATCACTGCCGGAAATCTTGTATAGTGACTGCATTCCTACAAAGTCTTTCTGCAATATCGCAGAAGAAACATTCAACTCCTCGTAGCCCTATTACATGACCTCGTTCAAACTGAGTGGCGTGTTTATATCGGCGTTTTTGTCACCTTAAAGGCATTCTTGGCTAACATCAGCTCACCATGACAAATCCCAAAAGTGACTAACCCTCACGACCTTTACAGAGTGTTTTGAAGCAAACACTTTTTACATCCTCCTTTTGGCCCCACTAGCACCAGTCTTACGCGACTGACGCGATATCTGAGAGGACATAGAAACATGCCTACCAGCTTTCGTTTATGTCGCATAACTTCTTCTTGGTGTTGCTGTTTTATCCGTCCGTGTATGCTAATGGAAACGTTGATATCAGGTTTGCATCTTCACTATGGAGATACGGGAATTCTTCCTGAGGAAAACAACGTAGGCCTCCTGGACAGTTTTCACGTAGGAGAATCTGTCTTTTAAGCGGGGAATACGTTGCAGACCGACCTACTCCGTTTGTAGGTCACAGGGACGCTTTCAACTGAAAAGGTAAACGGTGTCAAAAACAGCTCAGAAACAGATGAAAGATTTTCAGAATCCTCAAACGGTTAGAAAGCTATTCCTGGACTTCTGTCAACGCCAGTAACAGTTGTATAAAATTGACATCTCTATAATGCCAGTAACCTTAGAGAAATTGATGTTGTTACGCTTCAGAAGTTGTCCCTTTCACAATACGATTTTCTTTTTATGCTTGCACTTTCGCCATGAAATCAGAAATAATTTGCTTTTTTCTGGCAATATCTTACTGAGGGTGGTCTGAGGTCAACTCTATTGAAAATGAAATGTCTGTATTCCATTGCATATCTTCTAATTTTGGTTCGTGCTTTCCGTTTGCTTGCAGAAAAACTGCATATCTGATCTGACTTAACCAACGCAGTTTACAGTAATGTATAACACTCCATACTCTTCGTCAAATTCCGTCAAAAACTTTTGCAACAGACGAGGTAACAATGCGTGCGACTTCAGAAAATTTACAATTCCCCCTACCAAGACCATCACATGTGTCATGCCTATGTATTTAACACACTCCTTCATGCACAGAACAATGAATTCCATACAACCTTTTGTCCATCATTGTAATTTTTATCTCTTCCATTATCGACTAAAGTTTTAAATTGTTTCTGCATGGTGTTGTAATGCTGTTTCACAGCACATTAGTGGTACTGCCGATTATGTATCTACATAATGCATACTGTGAGTCCTCACCATTCTCTTCTGTGATACCCATTCATTTTTAAGGGACTGCGACGATAGATCCTAGACTTTCCCTTTTTGCACAAGCAGCATTGAGATCTGTGACCTTTCTACCTTCCATTAGGTTGTCGTCTTGATCTCTTAATCGTCTCTTTGAACCCTTGATCCACCTATCATCGATTTATGTGCTGCCCACCTCCATTAAATTTGCACTACAATCGTAATAACTTCATTTACAGTTTGTCCCATGATCCATTTTTTGTGCTAGAGCCCATTGTAGTAATTCCATCTTCTCGTTGCTCGTTGATAAACCATCAGTTCCTTAACGGTTTTCGAACTGACTTCGGTATCTCAGTGTTATAAAACAAAACTGTGAATACACACTCACTGAAATCGGCGATAAGAACAATGCCGAGTTTTTGCCTCGGCAAATTAATTTATTCAGCGCACCAAATGTTTCAGAATGACTTGTATGGAGGGACAATATCCTACTGGTAGTCATTCCTTATTGCTTAGCGTCACTAGCAGATAAACGGAGATTCCCTCATTGATGATCCATTATTATCTATTGCTTGAGCTCTTTCTGGTGCCACCCTGTAGCCCTGGGGCATAATCAGTGTACCACAGCTGTCTGCGTCTAGGATAAATCATGAAATATTGTGAACGTGTTTCAAACGTCTACGAGTCATGGAACTTAGGCGGGACGTGGGGACCCGTCCAGTATTCACCTAGTGGGATGTAGAAAACCGCCTAAAAACACTTCCAGGCTCTATACAAGTGTGTCCCAAGCAAAATTGTGAGGGATGGGGTAGACCCATTGTGGTTCGACAGCCATGTTAGAAAGCTGATACGAAAACAAATAGAGCTTTACAGCTAATTTAATTCTCGTCGTTAATCCACTGGACAGATTCGATCTGGGGCCGGCTCGCCTACCCGAGTCCAGGAAGCAGCACATTAGCACTCCTTTTTTTTCTTTTTTCTTTTTTGGCGCTTCTTCTGAACAGCATACTAAGTATGCCCCTTCTGTTGGATTTCGTTTGCAACATGGCTTGAACAAAATACACATAAATTCCATTGAGAAGGCATTTACATAATTCTTATGGAAACGTAACTGCATCTATAAATTTCTTTCCCAGTGTGTGGAAAAACGGAAAGAAGCAAACTCATTATTGCTTATATGTACAATTTTCTTCTTCAGGAAGGTAATTAAGTAAAATAGGCTTCTGCTGCTTGATTTGACATATAATTAACATAAAATTGTCTTCTTGTGAAAAGAAAAAGAAAGAAAAAATTATTAAATTATAGGTATTTGCCAGTTTCATCATTCTGTTGTATGCTTTCCTCAAAACAAAGTAATATATACACATGGGCTTAACTGGTCTATGCTTTTGAGCTTCTCTGTTTACTTGCTATTTCCAAACCTCCTCGTGCTACATGAAGTAGAAACTTTAACCAAAAATCGTCTAATATACGAAATGTTTGGCTGTGTAATGTAAATTACTTACTTCTATTGTTTAGAGTATGGTTTTGGTTAAAAAATTTGCAAAATTTTCTTTGTATTTTTTAGCACACATCAACTTGTGGTGCTCAGTTTGTAAGACGTCATGGTCTCCTGACGTTCATTGCTTACATATCCCGCCCTCACAATCGTATTCCGCACATCAAGACGCTTCATTCGAACCCAAACTCGATAAGATAAAGTCAGTGTTGTATAAATTCAAGTAAACAATATGCAAATAACAAGTAAGCGCACCGTGGTTGAAATACTCGAGGCAGGCGTACACACATACATCCCAGACCGGTGCACCACGCCAATAGTTAGACTAGGGGCGAATAGGAGTCCTTGACTTCATCAAGGTGTATGGAGAGTTTGATTGGCGAAGGTCAATCCAGATAGAACGAGAGTTATCTTATTTGTCAGCAGTGAGCGGCACAGACAGCAGTCATTGCAGCTTACGGTATTGTGCACTACAGCTCTTGCGAGCCCCTTATTTCCTCCACAACAGTACACTTCACGGCATTTCACACATGACAGCCTCAACCGTACCTAGCAACATTCTGACGGATTATTCAAGTTGAGTAGGTGAGGCTCTCAGCCATTCTGCCAAGTCAATAACAATCCTAAACTTTGTATAGAAATTTCATTAGCGAATCGTATCCTTGAGAGGTAGCTCCACATTCCGAAAAGAACCCAGAAATAACTTGTTCAATTCATAACTAAAAGTGCCATTGTGATATCTCAGAATTTTTGCAAAATACAGGGTTTAAAAATTCAGCAGACGTAACGGCGTTTGGCGTGGTTCTGCTAATGCTCACTGTCTTTTGTCTTATGTAGAGCCATACGTCTTCTACCTTGTCACACAAGGTATTTGGTATATTACATAATGTACACAGCAGTGACTCTGCCAATAGAATAGAGTGAAATTTAGAGTTCGTCGAAATTGTCCTGTTGACAGCAAAGTACCAGGTCGACTTGACATACGTTTGCAGGTTCCGGCAGTGAATAATTTCCCATATTGTTTCCCAGTTATAACAAGGATACTTTTTTCTACATCGTTCCTGGGTTTGTCTTTCATCAAGTTATTGTAAAGTTCTTTCATTTTCATGATGTCTTTTTCAGGGACCCTTGCCTGTATGTAGTTGTATTTCACTAAAAAGTATTTCAAGCGGTATAGTCCGTTGGGTATGTGTTGGACATTTATAGGTGCCCTTGCGTCGGCAGGAGCTATTTCGTTTAATAAATGTGCAGCAAGGGTACCACTTGGTTCTTTCCACTGTTTGTATGTGGTAGAAAGGTATAAGGCTTGCTCTTTTTTGCTGAAATCGGTGAGATTTAACCCACCACATTTCGTAGGGAGCATCAGAGTGTCATCTTTGACTTTGAAAATACGTCCGCGGCTAAAAAATGTCCTAGTGCAGACGCGATACTTGTAGACAAAGTCGCAGTTGGTGGTAGAACTTGTAATTAACTTTGGAAGTGCTGTATACATTTAATTAACTTTGGAAGTGATGTATACATTTTCCACTCTTACTTTCTGAAGTTCATCGAGTTTCCTAATACTATGTGCTTGTACAGAGGCACGTATGCTGTTAAGTAATTTTCGATAATTCGCAGCAATAGTGTGCTTGATATTTCTTTTAAAATCAATGCAGAGACAGTTCATGCTTACAAGCTCATGTAACAGACCCTTCGTTTGTGTACCAATGCCACGGCCGATGTTGAAAATCCCCGACTTTGTTCTATTATGTTTTGCACCAGATGCCTTTCATATTCTGTTACTAATTGTAGTGCGCTCTCCACTTCAGTGCCATTCACTACTAGGAAACCAACATCATCAGCGTACACCTTGCACACGATCTTTTCTCCATTTATTTGTAATCCTTGGAGATGTTTCATAAGGGAGGCAAGCAGGGGTTCGATGCCTATGATGATGAGTGCCATTGACATTGGATACCCTTGCCTACTGGAGCTGGTGACTTCAATCGGGTGGCTAATGTGTCCATTGATGACAAATCTGGCTGAGTTTTTCGTTAATGTATTGCGTACTACTGCAATGAATCTAGGTGGCAAGCCCATTGCATCCATGGTCCGAAGGAAGAAACGATGATTAACCCTGTCGAAGGCTTTATCAAAGTCTGGTGAGATGAGTGCACATTTTACATTGTACACGTCGGCCGTTGAAACTAGGTCCCTGTAATCACAGTGGGTCTGCAGAAGTTTGCTGTCTTTACCCACATTTGTTTGATAAGTGCCGGTGACGCTGGTCATTGTGGTTTTCAGCCTGCGAGCGAGGATGCTACCAAATATTTTATAATCCCTATTTAAAAACGTAATTGGCCTCAGAGCGCTTACAGTTTTCGTGTTGGTTTTTTTTGGCACTAACACTACGAGTCCCTCTCGAAATTCTTTTGGGATGTCATTTTGGATTTAGTAGTTCGTTACAAATGAGAATAAACTTGGCTTTTACGAGGCCACTGAATTTGCGACAAAATTCTTTGTGCTTCCACGTAGCCTACATTGCCTTGGATGTTGATCATTAACTCGTCTTGAAGCGGTTCGTCAACTGGTTGACTAGACATTAAGGATTCAAAGTGCTGTATGATTGCCTCTTTACTCTCTCTTTGCTTCATCAGCTTCCTTCCATCATCAGTTGTTATTTCAGATAATATCTTGCGAGACGCCTTTTGCTTTCACGAATGACATGACAAATGGAAGGTACCTCGTGCTGTGCTATATTCTGGGCACGCGACCTTATTTGGTAGCCTTCCAGCTGTTTATGCCGAAGTGCCAAAATTTTTGCTTTAATTTTATTAATTCTTTCGTAGTTGCCCACAAAAGTTTCATCGGACTTGTACAAATCTCTTAGACAGTTAAAGTTGAATTCTATAGTGGATTTGTACCAAAAGTTTTTGTCTATTGAGTAATTTATAAAAAACCTCCGTATTTTCGGTTTATCATGCTTCAGCCGCAAGTCAGTGCCAGAGTTGTACGAGAGAAATTTGC
This sequence comes from Schistocerca americana, assembly GCF_021461395.2. Lineage (NCBI taxonomy): Eukaryota > Metazoa > Arthropoda > Insecta > Orthoptera > Acrididae > Schistocerca > Schistocerca americana. Next base: position 423,163,032 of record NC_060130.1, on the reverse strand, counting down.
TTTCACACTCTCTCCATACTTTGTAAAATGCCTCCTGACAAACATGGTCTTCCAGATGTGAGACGTTGAGCTTCCATGTGCCTCTATCTCGGTAGGTCGCTTGTTGCACCGTGCATATGCTCCCATGAGTCTATTAGTCTTAAGTCATTATCTGTACGTTCCAGTTCAGTACACTTGCTGAAATTGGGAGTTTGGTCTTTGGCACGCAAAACACAGTTAAAATCTGCTCCCAGTTCCAAACAGAGGGACAACTTCTTCTTTAAATAACTCCGCTCTGCGGTGCCTGTTGCTGGACCCTGAAGGGGAATATACGTTAATGAGTCGTATCTTGTTTATTGTGGCCGCTATGCCTTTACTGTTTGGTAGTTTTACCACATCTTGGACTACTATGCCCTCCTTTGTGAACAGAGCTGTGCCCATTTCCGTCCCATGCCGTGGGTTTGTTATGGCGTTGAAGCCAGGTACGTTGTCAAGCTCAATGTCTGTCATTTCTTGTAAAAGGATAATGTCACTGTCAGAAGCATATATAAAATCTTTTAAGTTCTGTAATTTAAAGGAACTATGAATCTTATTAAAGTTTACTGTAGCAAACTCGAATGCTTGTATGTCAAACATTGTTCGTTCTACTTGATCAAATTAAAAAAAAAAAAAGCATTCTTCCGTTTTATCTCGCAAGTGCCAGCTTTAAAACGCATTTTAATAATATTCATCGGTAGCAAACGTTTCAGTGGTGTGTCCTTGTTCTATAAAAAGCCCGTTCACGGAGACGTCTTCGTTGAAGTAGTCAGCCTCCTTTGGGGCTGGTGTACAGTCTGTTTTAGTTTCGGAAAATTCTTTCATTTATTCATCCGCATTGTTATGGTCGCTTTCGTGTGCCGAGCTGGTTGACGTTGTCGTCGTGGGTGGGACGAGTAAATCTTCAGGAGAGTGGCTCGTTTCTTGGGGGTGGTTGGATGCTTTCTTTGTTAGCTTTCCTTGGGCGTCTCGTTTTTCCAGCGCAGAAGAGTACCGCTCCTCAGAAACTGGTGTCGTTTTCGTGTTGCTATCGATCTTAAGCTACTACCTATTTCTTTCGATTTTTTGTCGTAGTATAGGAGCTGTCTCCTCTGCACCTTGCGCGCCAGCCTGCGTTTCTTATTTTTCTTTGGAGAATTGCCTCTCGACGGACTTTCTTCAGTATCCAAGTTAGTTTCGCTTTCCCGCAAGGAGTTTCGGCCTTCAGCTCCGGCGGATCTGCTTCCTTTACAGTTGCCGGTGCATGTATCAGTGGAACTTCAACTGTCTTTGTAGACTGGCGGGACTCTTGTAGGTCGTCAGCTATGATGGCACTGACGTCCATCGGAATTTCAGTGTCTGGAATACATGTGTTTGCACATGATTGAGGGACTGAGGAAGTAGTCGGCCGTGCGTGTGAAACGGCGGCACAAGTTCCAGGCAGTGTTGTCATTGCCGATGGCCTGGCGGCCTCGCCGACCGGAAGCTGTGCCACGTGCCGCTGTATACTTTCTGCGCGAACATGCCCAGGCTTGTTACAGGCCGCACAGGTTCGCGGTTGGTCGTCATAAATTACAATCCCTCTACACCCGCAGACATTGATGTACGACGGGGTGTGCTTTTGTAACTCTACTCGAAGCTGCCGTACTCCGTTTAGTACTGGAAATTTGTGCGCGCTTGACCATTTCTCGGCAGAGTTGCTGAGCACTCTCCCGAAGGGTGAAATTACGGCATTAATTTGTTCTGCTGTAATCTCAAACGGCAACTCGAAGATTCGAACTGTGGGAATGCTGAAACCAACATGTGCAACGGTGACTTCACCAACGTTTCCATCAGAATGCTTAAATTTCGTGACACCTCCGGAAGACTCAGCTATTTTCTCGCACAACTCGGCACTACTAAATTTTACGAACACAACACGAGCTACAATCGACAGGTGGATCCCTATTATATCATTAAAGGAGAGCTTCCCATCTTCTTCTAACCAATTCTCTACTTCAAACGACTTGGGTCGATCATAGCGTGTATCAAAAGTAAGTTTCAATGTATCTTTTCGACTTGGTTGGGCCATCACTGCATACTACTCATAACTTCTCGAAGTATTTTATAAACAGAGCTATAAGCTGCAACAAGCGCAAGACTTACCACGCGGAAGCACAGACGGCGCAGTGCACACCACACTACGTCCTACTTCCACGCCGGCCGCCGGCGAACTACTCTCGCCTAACCTGGCGGGTTATTGATGATCCATTACTAACAACTTTTTGTTGTGGTGTTTGCACCTTAGTACATAGAGTCTCTCTGGCCACTGCCTGTTCGCCCCCTTTCTACAATAGCTGTAAAGTTCGAAAACATGCAACTCTATTCATCGAATATGAGCCCCGTCTTTGGCTATTCCTGACGTTTGCTGCTGACAACAACTTACGATCTCTACTAAGTAAGGCTGCGGTCGACACACTTCCCGCTCATCTCGGTGGATGAGAATATACAAGGCGAAGAAAAATTCGCGCACTCGGACTTCACAGCACGATTCCTCACATACTAGCAATACAAAAGTGTCTGTCACAAAATCCGCAGCTCGTGGTCGTGCGGTAGCGTTCTCGCTTCCCATGCCCGGGTTCCCGGGTTCGATTCTCGGCGGGGTCAGGGATTTTCTCTGCCACGTGATGACTGGGTGTTGTGTGCTGTCCTTAGGTTGGTTAGGTTTAAGTAGTTCTAAGTTCTAGGGGACTGATGACCATAGATGTTAAGTCCCATAGTGCTCAGAGCCATTTGAACCACTTTTTGTCTGTCACAAAATTTCGCCTTGCACATATTCCCGGCAGTAAATGGACGTTAAAGACTAGCAGTCTGGCAACACTGTAACCACATATACCGTAGCTACCTGTCAGCAAACGGGAGCCCTACTGTGCAGTTGGTACAGTGGGTAACGTTTTGGGTTAGCATGCAGGAGGTCAAGGGTTCAATTTTCGGTCGAAGCGTATTTGGTTTTATTTGCTAAATGTAGTCTACGTGGTACGGTATTCGTTTCTTAATCGTCATACAGCAATAATAACGGGTCTTCTACAAAATATTTGCACGAACACAGAAATGGAAGAACAATCGTTTTCACTGGTCAGTTTTTAAATTGTTTCAAACCACTACACCTTCTAGATTCCAAACACGTTTTTTGCGTGCTCTTCCCCAATGGTCCCATCGATTAGTACCCACTATTATTCTTGCCATATTCAAGTCATGCTGGCCTGACGTCACCAGTAAGGCCAACAACGTGTTTTGCAAGTAGCTTCCACACATGAACCATGTAAATTTTGGATTCATATAGCTTAATAAACGGTGTATACTACAGTACTACATGGTGGACTAAAATTAGCAAATAAAAGCAAACATGCCTCGACCTAGAATCTAACCCTCCCCCTCCTGTATGCCAACTTAAAACACTATCCATTGCACTAGTTCCACATCACTACTCCGATCTGCTGATAGAAGTAATTACTGAACATATGATTAGAGTGTTGCCAGATTGAAATACTTAATGTCCATTTACTGCCAGAAATATGCGCATGGCGATATTTTGAGAAAGACATTTTTGTATTCCTAGTAAGTGAGGAATCGTGCAGCAAAGTCCGAATGAGCGACTTTTTCTTCATCCCGTACATGAAACAGAAAAGCACAAAGTTTCATCTGATGCAATTCTAACTGTTCCATTTCTCCTAGCACCTACCATAACTCTCCTTTAGGAGTAATATGTCAGTCAGAAAATGCATATAATTATCGAATTATACACTAAGAGCTCTACTCGTTGAAATCGATAAACAGGAGATTATCTCCTCTTAACTGTTTCCACTGGATGCCAAGTCCAGTGACAATCCTTCTTCGGTAGTGATTAACGAAATTATTGGCACGTAGGTTCGTAGTGTTTATTTTTTATTTTGCATGTTTGTTATCCGGTTTCTATGCGTTTATTTTTCTGTTGACATTTTTCATTTCTAGTTCACTGTTGTTTGAGTTTAAATATTGTCATCCTGCAATTTGGAGACAGTAAGTGAAATTGTGGCCGCTAGAAAATTGACTGGCAAGTGGAGAAATCGTAACATTTCCGACACTTTCTTCTCTTTGAGTTCAATGGAGGGGTGACAGCAACGGAGACAACCAAAAACATTTACGTCGTCTGTAGGAATAATGCCATTGGACAGAGCATGTAAAAAAATGGTGTCTTCGTTTCAAGGAGCAGCGTTCTGACCTTAGTGACTGTCCACGTTCAGGAAGACATTTGGGGTTTCATGAAAATGTTTTAAAAGCATTCATTCACAATGATCCACTTCAGTGTACTCGAGAGAAAATCAACGGGAGGCCATATGTGCATCTCTGCTTGCTCGTCATCAATTGGCTCGGGAACAACACCGACAATTCCTATCCTGTATCGTTACTGGTGACGAAAAAAGTTGTCGTTATACTAACGTAAGGGAAAGAAAAGAATGACTTAAACCAAACAAAGCAGCAACTCCCTGTACAAACACCTACACGCATCCATAAAACATAATCCCATGCATGTGGTAGAACAGCGACGGTTTGGTGTACTACGAATTGCTTCCCCGGGGTGTAATCATAACTGCTGACATTTATTGTCAACAACTGAGACGGAATCCAAGAATAACGACCAGGAAGACTGCGTGAAGTGATGCTACTCCACGGTAACGCCCGCCCGCATTCTGCTAGACACAAAAAACGCTGTACAGGAGTTAGGCTGGGAAGTCATTCCGCACATACCTTATGCATCTGTTCCTGCTCTCCGGATTTTCAACTTCTCCGCTCTCTGTCTAATAGCTTTCAAGGAACTTCCTATCCCGATGAAAATGCGCTCTGAACACGGCTCGATGGCTTGTTCGCCTAAAAACCACGTGATTCCTACAGTCGCGGAATCTGAAAATTACCCCATCATTGGCAAACTGTTGTAAACAGTGAAGGAGACTATATTAATGATGACTAAAGTCTCTTTAAGTGTATTTGTTGTACTTATTAAACTTATGGAAAACCGCTACGAAATTAGGTTCCAATCTAATAAATACGTAGTAAGAAAGCTCCCGCCCGTCTCTCTCTGTCGATGATAGCCTCGTATATATTTCGTGTAAGGAAATACATTCTCAGGGAGTACATACCTGCCGTTAATCAGATATGAAGATCGATACAAAGCCAAAGTCAGTGATGGTTCAGAGTAACGTTATCGTTAAATCCATTTACAATGTGAATTTTTGCATTAAGCGCTTTTCATAACGAAAGTAACGCTTTTGATTACCCACGTGGAGTTTTGTGCGTACAGAAGTAGGGGTTTCCAGTTTACAGAGCACTTCGGGACGAAGGGGCGGAAGCATTATGCCACAACCGGTTGGGAAGCTGCTGAGAACTATGGAACTGCCGTTACTCACTTCCACAGAGAGCTTAGTCGTCCCGGGAGATTCTAGAGAGATTCAGAAGGCGGGAAGTCTCTACACTCTACTGAGATGATGAGTCATAGAAACGTTTAGCCCTGAACTTTATCCCTTGCTACTTGGCTAAGTCGCAGGAACTTTCTTTTACAGGGAAAAACAAGGAACTTAAAATTTAAGTATCCTGTCCATGTAAGAGTCATTAGAAGCGCTATTAAAGCTAGATGGGACAAGAATACGGCAGGAAATTGTCCGTGATCCTATTTACGTAAGCATCCCAGTATACAGCTGGATCACTAAGGTAGAAAGCTTAAATTGCGTTTGTCAGGCCTGCGCATATTGTTAACCCACAGCCTGCTAGCTTGCGAGACAAGTCAGTGAACCAGACGAGAATAAAAATGAATGCCTTCTTGAAGACTGTTCGTATGAGACATCGGTGAGCCTGAGCGTTGATTTTATGCCGTTTTCCACACTGGTCTCAGCATACAAGAGGCTGGTGCTCTAACAATGTCTCTAGAGCACAGTTGGACAAGCAGTTACAGTGTGAATACACACCGAACAAATACAATCCATCGACAGGTGGTGCATGCGACTTGTCTCTGTTAGTGAGCCTGTATAGAAAAAGACGGCACAACGATAGCTCTCCCGGTTGCTGCGAGCACTGGACACCATGCTTTTACTAGCATTGTATTTGGCTGGTTGGTTTAAAGAGGGAGGGAGGGGGGAGGGACCAACCTGCTGGGTCATCGGTCCCTTGTGCCTATTAAAATAATCACGCAAGAGAAAGAATAAAACAAACGACACTCATAGCACAAAACAGTTAGAAAGGAAAAAACCACGAGAACCACAGAAGGTCAACAAACACTACAATGAACAAAACAGGACAAGAAAACCGGAGAGAAATGCAAGAAACAGGTAGAAGTGATTAAAACAAAAGAGCAGATGACCGTGGCTGGCCAACCACGAGAGTAAAAGGATAAGCCAGTCACTCTGCAACACATTAAAATATCTAGCCTAAAAGCACTATAGTCGAAGACACAGAGGAACAAAGGACAGGTGCTAAAACTTAGATAGAAGGATAAATCCCCTCCCCCATCATGCATAAAAAGTAAAACTAAATCAGCCAATCAGGCGACGTAAGCTAAAATTAACGGTAACGAGTACGGTAACCGAAGATTTCGTTGCAGGGCAGTCAAAGTAGGACAGCGCAACAAAATATGGGCCACTGTCAACCGGGTGCCGCACTGACACGCAAGTGGGTCTTCAAGGCGCAAGACATAGCCATGGGTCGCCCAAGCGTGGCCAATGCGGAACCGGCAGACAACCACAGGGTCCCTGCGAGAGGCCTGCTTAGAGGACTTCCACACATTCGTAATCTCCTTAATGGCAAAAATTTTGTTGTGCATACCAAGGTTATGCCATTCGTTTCCCAAAGCCGAAAAACCTTGCGGCGTAATATTGAATGCAGGTCAATTTCAGGGATGCCCATCTCCACAAGCGGTTTCCGCATAGCGCGTTTGGCCAGCCTGTCATCAAGTTCGTTGCTTGGGATTCCGACGCATCCTGGGGTCCAGACAAACACCACCGAACTATTCGACCGTTCCAGGGCATAGATAGGCTCCTGGATGGACGCTACCAAAGGATGGCGAGGGTAGCACTGGTCGATAGCTTGGAGGCTGCTCAAGGAGTCAGTGCAGAGAAAAAGCGGCTCGTCAGAGCATGAACGGATGTGCTCAAGGGCACGAGTTATGGCCACCAGCTCTGCAGTGTATACACGGCAGCCATGTGGCGAAGAGTGCTGTTCAATATGTCCTCTGTGAACAAAGGCAAAACCAACGTGACCATCAGCCATCGAGCCGTCTGTGTAAACCACTTCAAAGCCCTGGGGCTTGTCAAGAATCAAGAGGAAGTGACAGCGGAGAGGCGCGGGATTAACTGACTCCTTAGGGCAATGAGAAAGGTCCAGACGAAGCTGCGGCCTAGGTTTACATCATGGAAGTGTATGTGAACGGACGAGAGTAGGGGTGGTAAAAGGAAGGACTGCAGTTCAAACAGAAGGAATCGCAATTGTATGCCCTGACATGGGCCGCCGATGCGGGAGATGAACCGCCGTGGTTGGGAAAAGGAGATAGTGATTTGTATGCTCATGAGAGCTACGAATGTATGCAACGTAACTGGCGAACAGTTGTGCACGCCTGATCTGCAATGGAGGGACTCCAGGCTGCACCAGTACGTTAGTCTCTGGGCTCGTCCTAAAAACTCCTGTCGCTAGTCGAACTCAACAGTGGAGTGGTGCACTGGGTCTAGTAACCGCAACGCTGAGGGCGCAGCCGAACCATATACCAGACTCCCATAGTCAAGGCGGGATTGAACAAGGGCTTTGCAGAGGTGCAGCAGTGTAGAGCGATTTGCACCCCAGTTGGTGCTGCACAGGTAGTGGAGGGCATTGAGGTTCTATCAGCATTTCCGCTTAAGCTGACGAAGATGAGGAAGCCAAGTTAAGTGAGCGTGAAAACCAATTCTAAGAATCGATATGTCTCCACTACAGTGAGTGGACCGTCATCAAGGTAACTTCTGGTTCCGGATGAACGGTACGACGCCGACAGAAGTGCATGACAAACGACTCTGTGGCTGAAAACCGGAATCCGTGGTGAAATGTGTTATGGTAGTGACACATCAGAATCACAATAGTAAGCCGTTGTAGCTGCTACATATTTTATTACAATCAAAAGCATTATAAAATCGCAATCACAATAATACAGGAGACTGCCTTACAAGGCCAGATCACTTGGACAAATAACAAATATATTTCTTTAACCGGAACAAGACCCATAAAAATTGAAATTTGAATATGACTAGGTAAATATACTCAGGTAAGCTTTACTTAAATAGCACAAATGTCCATACAATTCCCATCAGAACTCTCATTATTTCCAATCAGCTGAGGAACAGATTAAGCGTAAGAACACAGATATTTTAAGGTTTGGCTAGCCAACTTTCCTAAACGAAACTGTATACAAATGACTAAAATAATTAAGGAGGTGCTTTATTTTTGACCAACCCAATCTTCAAATGTACTTACTCAGTTGATTAATCAACAATATTCTTACAATGATAACAACTAGAACATGACCATATGACAATACCCCTAAAATGAGGTTGCTTCAGTATTGCGTGTGAATTAGCGATAGACGCGAGCAGACCAAGGATTCAAATCAATACGAGAGATCCACGAGACAGGAAATTACATAGAAATGTACTCAACTTTGCACTGTAATTGAACTTCAGATGCTATAATTCTCCACCGGAAAGATGGAATCACGCAATAGTGGCAACATAACTCAAGATGTAAAGGAGAGAACAGGGCCTTAAATATCTCTCTGCCCGTGTGGTGCTCTGCACCCAGTGTGGTCGCGTCGACCGCTGCCAATTATCTGTAACACAACACACATGATCGGCAGACAATATTCTGAGACATAAACTACACAATCTTATCTAGAGAACAGGTGATCAATATAACTGAATAGAAACAAATTAGCCTCCGTGAGTTACTTGGCCAGTGCCAGCCCTAAAACTTTGATTAATGAGTCCGCTAAATATCATGCCCTAAAGTTAAGATGACAAGAATTATCTCGGCGCACATTTACATGCCAAAGTACCAAATGAACTACAGGGTAGAATAGAGCACGTATCTCGGCGTGTCTTGAAACGCCACAGCCGGACTTACTCACTACTCGTTACACTTCTAGCTACGTGTTTAACCACGCTTCATGTCGGTTGGTTAGGCGTAGCCACACTTCCTTAACTGCCGTCAAGATAGTTAGTCACGACACCGAGGTAAGTGATAAACAACTAAAACAATTCAAAAGGATTTTTAGTACGCTGGCATATTCAATTAAGCTGCACGCAGCCCACCGAAGCAACTCGGCGACTCCAATTCCATCGGCCGGCGTAGCTTATAACAGACTCGAAGGAGCTTGTCCTCCCGACCTCTAGGAAAACCAAATCACCATGGGCGGTGGATTTGCTCTCACGACTCAACACGCCGTAGCCGCTGGCCTGTGCTCCCTCGTCGTCCGACTCGTCCACTCGCCGTCCTGCCTACGTACAAAGTAACACGTGACTTTCGCTCACCGCCGATCCCGACACACCTCCCCAGCAACGCCAAAGATGAGCAGCAGACAAATAAGCATCGAAGTCGACTCAAAGATCAAAATGACGATCGATGAAAACTGGTGCCAGAAACGCACCAGCTTACGTGGGATAGAGCCAGCAGGAAACACAAAAGTCATCTGCATAAAGAGAAGGTGAGACGGGTGGCCCTACTGCTGCTAGACCGTTAATGGCCACTAAAATAGAGAGAAATTCAATAAGGAGCCCTGCTGGACTCCATTCTCCTGGATACGGGGGGAACTATGGGAGGCACCAACTTGGACACGGAAAGTACGGAGCGACAGGAAATTTTGAATAAAAATCGGCAGTGGGCCGTGGAAGCCCCACTCATATAATGTAGCAAGGATGTGATGTCTGCAGGTCGTGTCACAATTTTTCTTTAAATCTAAAAAGAAGTTAATAATGTGTTGGCGTCTGGAAATAGCTGTTCGGAGATTATTAGTGGTAGAGCGGCCTTGGCGGAAACCACCCTGCATGGATCCAGTGAGCTCCGTGACTCCAGGAACCAACACAACCGCCGACTCACCATAAGTTCTAGCAGCTTACAAAGCACGTTGGTAGAGCTGATGGGCCGATAGCCATCCACATCAAGCGGGTTTTAACCAGGTTTAAGCACCGAAACGATGGCCCTCTCTCGTCATCGCTCCAGATGCTGTTGAAGATGGCGAGGATATGTCACTGGTAGTCCGACGAGAGATGTTTAAATATCTGAGTGCGGATCCGATCTGGCCCAGGAGCTGTGTTGGGGCAATGTGCAAGGGCGCTAAGGAGCTCCCACTTAGTAAATGGAGCTTTGTATGGGTCCCTGTGGCGTGCAGTGAATATGAAGAGTTTCCATTCCATCCGCTGTTTAAGGGTCCGAAAGACTGGGGGGGTAATTCACCGACGCAGAGGCTCGAGCATAGTTCTCAGCAAAGTGCTCGGCAATTGCGTTTGCGTCTGAAGATATAACGCCGTTGATGTTAATCCCAGGGAGACCTGTCGGGGTCTAGTACCCAAACACACGTCTGATCTTCGTCCAAACTTGTGAAGGCGACGTATTGTGCACAGTGGTTGAGACATACCTCTCTCCACACTCCTTTTTCCGTCTTTTTATGAGCTGGCGAACAGGGGCACAGAGTCGTTTAAAAGCTAATAGGTGCTCCAGGGATGTGTGCCGCTTATGTCGCTGTAGAGCTCGCCTACGCTCTTTAATGGCCTCAGTGATTTCCCGCGACCACCGAGGTACTATTTTCCGCCGGGGGCACCCTAAGGAACAAGAGATCGCATTTTCCGCCGCAGAAACGATCGTTCTGGTTACTCGCTCAACCACCACATCGATGTTACCGTGTGGGAGAGACTCAACGATGACAGCAGAGGTGAAAGCTTCCCAGTCTGCTTTGTTTAAATCCCATCTGGGTAGGCATCTGGGGGAATGACGCCTACCACACAAGCCATTGAGGGCTCTCCAGTGGACAGATGGGAGAAGTCCTGGGCTGCAGAGTGATAAATCAGTGGCCGAGGTTCAATGGTTCAAATGGCTCTGAGCACTATGGGACTTAACTGCTGTGGTCATCAGTCCCCTAGAACTTAGAACTACTTAAACCTAACTAACCTAAGGGCATCACACACGTCCATGCTCGAGGCAGGATTCGAACCTGCGACCGTAGCGGTCACGCGGTTCCAGACTGAATCGCCTTTAACCGCACGGCCACACAGTGGCCGAGGAAGTACCATGAGCCACACTGAATTGTTTGGGGGCCCCAGTATTTAAGTGCTGACGTCGAGTTGAGACAGTAAATTTTCAACATCTCTACCTCGGCCAGTAAGCATAGTGCCACCCCACAACTGGTTATGGGCGTTAAAATCTCCTAAATTTAGGGAGTTGATGGATCATTGCTGCCAATATGTTCAGGGGTACTGCATCACCTGGAGGAAGATATATGTTGCAGGCTGTTATTTCCTGCGCCATCCTTATCCTGACAGCCACAGCTTCAAAGGGAGTTTGAAGGGGCACAGATTCACTACATACTGAGTTCAGGACATAGACGCAAACTCCACCCGACACTCTACTATATTCGCCACGGTTCTTGTAATATCCCCTATAGCTGCAGAGGGCAGGGGTCTGCATTGCCAGGAACGGGATTTCCTGGAGGGCAATGGAGAAAGCAGATGTAAAGCTTAACAGTTGTCATAGCTCAGGCAGGTGGTGGAAAAATCGTCACAATTCCAGGATGAACTCACAGTAAGGCTGGGAAGGCATGGAGCGATAAAGGAGGCAGTTTGCGCCTGAGGGTCACCTGCTGCCACCAACTGAGTATCTGAGCATTCTATATCCATTGTTTCTGAGGGTCCAGCGAGATCTAGGTCCTGCAGCGGACGCCAGACTGGTCAGAGGATGCTGCTTTTATCAAGATCGAGATTGCATTCTGGACACTCCTTCCACCTCCCCAAACTTGTCCTCTACATGGGGAGTTAACGGCGCAGGCATCAGCAGAGCGATCCCTGTGTAGTCAGGGGTCTACAACCAATAGGGTACATGGCGGCCCCAACACAACAGACTGGCTACTGTGCTGGATGTGAGGTGCAAAGAAGTCCATGATCATCGTCGGTGGAGAAAACGACACTGCACAATGGATGGAGGAAAACGCAACCAGGAAAGTGTCCTCGCCCAACAGTTGGAAAATGAGCGGAACTGCAGAACTGCGACAATAAAAAATGCTGAAGGTCTCAGTGCATGATGAACGTGATGCATCATGTAAGTCGCCCTTCCCCAGTTGGGTCGCTCTTCGGAGGAATTTTGGAGAATGGAAGTGAAATCTTACAGGGGACCATCACAGAAGGCCGAAATGTTTGAGACTCCTTTTAGTCGCCTCTTAAGACAGGCAGGAATACCTTAGGCCTATTCTAACCCCCAGACCCACAGGGGAGAATTGTATTTGCTTCAATTAAAGCCATGAATGTGAATACCGGCTCTATGGTACATTATTTACGTATAGAAATATTTTGTCTCTCGCAGATATATTGGCTGTTTTTGTAATTTCACTTTACGTAATTTAATAGCGACGAACACTATACGTCAGGTATGTGGTGATGGTTGGAGAATTAGATTTTCACATCTGTTTTAGTGAGCTTAAATTTGACTAAAGGTGATTTAATGACTGATTTGCGTAATTACGGACGACAATCTAGAGTCATGACACATTTTTGCCCTCTTGGGTGCAGGGTACAAAGAATATTACTTTCATGTACAGGAAATAAACTCAGACACAATGGACAATGGTAGTCAACAAGATAACCAACATATAATTCGTATCTATGAGACGCAAGTATCTTGTACTACCATATGGTATCAGTAATGTTCAATTAACAATATTTCGTGTGTACATTGATCAAGAACTCGTAAGGGTTTCAGTGCACAATTTTTATGTTGCTAACAGGAGAACAAAATACTCTGAATCTATACTGCTGAAGAGTCATCACACTGAAATCGCAGCAGTACAGAGATAATTTAAATAGTTTCTCGACTACTGAACAATCCACTGTAGCTGATTCATACACTATATGATCAAAACTATACGGACACCTGGCTGAAAATGACTTATAAGTTAGAGGCGCCGTTCATCGGTAATGCTGGAATTCAGTATGGTGTTCGCACAGTCTTAGCGTTGATGACAGCTTCCACTCTCGCAGACATACGTTCAGTCAGGTCCTGGAAGGTTTCTAGGGGAATGGCAGCCCATTTTTCACAGAGTGCTGCACTGAAGAGAGGTATCGATGTCAGTCTGTGAGGCCTGACTCGAAGTCGGCGTTCCAAAACATTCCAAAGGTGTTCTATAGGTTTCATGTCAGGATTCTGTGCAGGCCAGTCCATTATAGGCATGTTATTGTCGTGTAACCACTACGCCACAGACCGTCCATTGTGAACAGGTCCTCTATCGTGTTCAAACATGCGATCGCCATCCCCAAATCGCTCTTCAACAGTGGGAAGCAAGAAGGTGCTTAAAAATATCAGCGTAGGCCAGTGCTGTGGTAGTGCCACGCAAAATAAGGGGTGCAAGCCCCCTCCATGAAAAACACGACCAGGCCATAACACCGCCTCAGAATTTTGCTGTCGGTATTACACACGCTGGAAGATGACGTTCACCGGGCATTTGTCATACCCACAGCCTGCCATCGGATCGCCACATCGTGTGCCGTAATTCGTCACTCCACACAACGTTTTTCCAGTGTACAATCGTCCAATGTTTACGATCCTTAGACCAAGCGAGGTGTCGTTTGGGATTTACCGGCTCGACCATGACATCCAAGTTTTCTCACCTCCCGCCTAACTGTCGTAGTACTTGCGGTGAATCCTGATGCAGTTTGGAATTTCTGTGTGATTCAACTGACGAGGTCGGGCTGTACGCTTTTGTGCTGTACGTGTCCCTTCAACTTTGCGTAATTTCATCAGATTCCACCATTATCGTGGATAAACATGAGACTCAATTGTCTCGAGGAAATTTTAATTACAACATTACCTAACTGACGATTCCTTGATGCTGCATGATACGTTATATCAGCCGATTTCTTCTCTTAGGCAGGTTGCGCCGTAAAATTGAGTTTTCGGCGATTTGATAGAGCACCTCCTAATTATATACACATTCATATAAATATATTGGAAACAAAATACAGTATAAAAGCTATAATGTAACTGAAAATCATTTTCTGCTTCCTGAAATAATCTACAGACACCTTTGACAATTAACATGAGAATTTATGCTCTCAAAGAGCACCAAACTACGTGGTATAAATAATCTTTCCGGAACCAATTGTTTTAGCGTTAGATGTTTCTAGATTCCAGCCAGTTAAAGTGGTGACTGATTCTACATCTACATCTACATCTACATCCATACTCCGCAAGCCACCTGACGGTGTGTGGCGGAGGGTACCTTGAGTACCTCTATCGGTTCTCCCTTCTATTCCAGTCTCGTATTGTTCGTGGAAAGAAGGATTGTTGGTATGCCTCTGTGTGGGCTCTAATCTCTCTGATTTTATCCTCATGGTCTCTTCGCGAGATATACGTAGGAGGGAGCAATATACTGCTTGACTCTTCGGTGAAGGTATGTTCTCGAAACTTTGACAAAAGCCCGTACCGAGCTACTGAGCGTCTCTCCTGCAGAGTCTTCCACTGGAGTTTATATACCATCTCCGTAACGCTTTCGCGATTACTAAATGATCCTGTAACGAAGCGCGCTGCTCTCCGTTGGATCTTCTCTATATCTTCTATCAACCCTATCTGGTACGGATCCCACACTGCTGAGCAGTATTCAAGCAGTGGGCGAACAAGCGTACTGTAACCTACTTCCTTTGTTTTCGGATTGCATTTCCTTAGGATTCTTCCAATGAATCTCAGTCTGGCATCTGCTTTACCGACGATCAACATTATATGATCATTCCATTTTAAATCACTCCTAGTGCGTACTCCCAGATAATTTATGGTATTAACTGCTTCCAGTTGCTGACCTGCTATTTTGTAGCTAAATGATAAAGGATCTATCTTTCTGTGTATTCGCAGCACATTACACTTGTCTACATTGAGATTCAATTGCCATTCCCTGCACCATGCGTCAATTCGCTGCAGATCCTCCTGCATTTCAGTACAATTTTCCATTGTTACAACCTCTCGATACACCACAGCATCATCTGCAAAAAGCCTCAGTGAACTTCCGATGTCATCCACAAGGTCATTTATGTATATTGTGAATAGCAACGGTCCTATGACACTCCCCTGCGGCACACCTGAAATCACTCTTACTTCGGAAGACTTCTCTCCATTGAGAATGACATGCTGCGTACTGTTATCTAGGAACTCCTCAATCCAATCGCACAATTGGTCTGATAGTCCATATGCTCTTACTTTGTTCATTAAACGACTGTAGGAAACTGTATCGAACGCCTTGCGGAAGTCAAGAAACACGGCATCTACCTGTGAACCCGTGTCTATGGCCCTCTGAGTCTCGTGGACGAATAGCGCGAGCTGGGTTTCACATGACCGTCTTTTTCGAAACCCATGCTGATTCCTACAGAGTAGATTTCTAGTCTCCAGAAAAGTCATTATACTCGAACACAATACGTGTTCCAAAATTCTACAACTGATCGACGTTAGAGATATAGGTCTATAGTTCTGCACATCTGCTCGACGTCCCTTCTTGAAAACGGGGATGACCTGTGCGCTTTTCCAATCCTTTGGAAAGCTACGCTCTTCTAGAGACCTACGGTACACCGCTGCAAGAAGGGGGGCAAGTTCCTTCGCGTACTCTGTGTAAAATTGAACTGGTATCCCATCAGGTCCAGAGGCCTTTCCTCTTTTGAGCGATTTTAATTGTTTCTCTATCCCTCTGTCGTCTATTTCGATATCTACCATTTTGTCATCTGTGCGACAATCTAGAGAAGGAACTACAGTGCAATCTTCCTCTGTGAAACAACTTTGGAAAAAGACATTTAGTATTTCGGCCTTTAGTCTGTCATCCTCTGTTTCAGTACCGTTTTGGTCACAGAGTGTCTGGACATTTTGTTTTGATTCACCTACCGCTTTGACATAAGACCAAAATTTCTTAGGATTTTCTGCCAAGTCAGTACATAGAACTTTACTTTCGAATTCATTGAACGCCTCTCGCATAGCCCTCCTCACACTACATTTCGCTTCGCGTAATTTTTGTTTGTCTGCAAGGCTTTGGCTATGTTTATGTTTGCTGTGAAGTTCTCTTTGCTTCCGCAGCAGTTTTCTAACTCTGTTGTTGTACCACGGTGGCTCTTTTCCATCTCTTACGATCTTGCTTGGCCCATACTCATCTAACGCATTATGTACGACGGTTTTGAACTTTGTCCACTGATCCTCAACACTATCTGTACTTGAGACAAAACTTTTGTGTTGAGCCAACAGGTACTCTGAAATCTGCTTTTTGTCACTTTTTCTAAACAGAAAAATTTTCCTACCCTTCTTAATATTCCTATTTACGGCTGAAATCATCGATGCCGTAACCGCTTTATGATCGCTGATTCCATGTTCTGCGTTAACTTTTTCAAATAGTTCGGGTCTGTTTGTCACCAGAAGGTCTAATATGTTATCGCCACAAGTCGGTTCTCTGTTTAACTGCTCAAGGTAGTTTTCAGATAAAGCACTTAAAAAAATTTCACTGGATTCTTTGTCCCTGCCAAGCGTTATGAACGTCTGAGTCTCCCAGTCTATTCTAGATGAATTCGCTGCAGATAAATGTTTGTCTAGTTCAACAACCGCGTACAGACGTATGACACAAGTGACACCCAGTCACCTGACCACGTTCGAAGTCCGTGAGTTCCGCGGATCGCCCCATTCTTCTCTCTCACGATGTCTAATGACTACTGAGGTCGCAGATATGGACTACCTGGCAGCACAACACATCTAATATGGGGGTGTCCGGATACTTTTGATCACATAGTGTAACTAATGCTATCTTGCAAAATTGCATAATGCCCTTCCTTAGTGTTTCTACATGCTTAATAAAAATTGTTAAATTTGTGAATCTATACTCCCGTGGGTTTATATTTGCTACTTTTGCCCTGCATCCATGTGCATGAGTATTTTCGTATTTTGGTGATTCAAATGATACCACAATCTGCAGAAGTGTCTGAAAGACGTGAACTAGTGTTAGCCAGATTTGGATGCAGATTGTAAGTCCTCTAGAGACTCTGCAGTATAGTCGTGTCACTACACAAACCCGTTACCTTACTCAAGCTGCAGATCGCACCAGGGACGGTAAAAGCATTGCAATCAGGGGTCGGGTCATAACCGTTCATCCTCTGGAATGAACTAGATCTTTCCATCATTCACGACTCTCCTTTCCCGTACAATAAGAAATGAATGGAAGGTGCCTTACGTTTCTAATTCAGTTCACTGTACTTCTATTTTTATCTGATTTGATCCTGTTATTAAAGAAAATAGAACGAGGATGAATAAAGTTCCGTTAGATAATTTTAAGATTTGAAATTCTGGAAAAAAGTCGACGTTTCGTCTTCAGTAAAAATTAGAAATACTGCAATAAAGTTTCGAAGATTTCTTGTCAGGTTGAGAAGTTATAAAAATGAAACTCATTCTTGTTGTTGATTTTGTTGTTAAGGTCTTCAGTCCGAAGACTAGCTTGATGTGACTATCCACGCTAGTGTATCCTCTGCAAGACTCTTCATTTCTGCATAGCTACTCCATCCTAAATCCCTTGGAACCCGCTTACCGTAGTTGGGCCTTGGTCTCCTTCTACAACTTTTAACCCCACCCCTCCCCCTCAAATTTCGGCCTATTACGTAATTAACTACGATAATGATGGAAACTGAAGATGCGAAATAAAATTTGAACCCGGCTCTCCTTGCTTACTAGGCAGAAATGCTAGCCATTACACGAGCGCAGCACTACAGCAATTATTACTGCACCGACTACCCAAGTCCAGTGCTCTCTCCACCACGAACTATGGATCACCTTCACCTGAGGTACAGGATTTCCTCATTATGTCCAACGCTGTGGTGATATCCCAATGGCGGAGAGCCTCGGCAGTAGTGACGATCTAAGAAGGGGAAAATAATCTGAAGACGTGAATTGAAGTTTGTGTTGGGGAGGGCACTTGACTAGGGTAGTCCGTGCAACAATGTTAGCTGCAGTGCTGCGATGGTGTAATGGCTAGCATCTCTGCAAGAAGGTCTAGGTTAAGGTCCCGGCCGTAGCACAACTTTTCGTTAATTTCTTCAGATTCCATCATTATTGCGGATGAAGGTGAGACTCAATTTTCTCGAGGAAATTTTAATTACAACATTACTTAACTGACGATTCCTTGAAGCTGCATGATATGTCATATCTGCCGATTTCTTCTCTTAGGCAGGTTGCGCCGTAAAATTGAGTTTTGGGCTAGGCGATACAGCACCTCCTAATTATTTACACATGCATACAAATTTATTGGAAACAAAATATAATGTAACTGAAAATCATTTTCTGCTTCCTAAAATAATCTACAGACATCTTTGACAATTAACATGAGAGTCTATGCTCTCAAAGAGCACCAAAGTACGTGGTAATATCTAACCAAAATAATGAAGAGAGGTTAACTTAGTAATTCAGACAGTGTAGTCTGGGGACATTAGTCTGACTGAGGAGATATCACGTATGGGGTTCCCCAAGGCTCAATTCTAGTTCCACTATTGTTCCCCATTTATGTGTATAAGGTGGTGGGTAGGAATTACCAACTCCCATCTGTGATTATTTTGAAAAATAAACAAAAAAATAACAAACGTCGTTCATAAAAGTTCATCATGTGGCCATATTTAAAAACTACGTTGTTATGTATATGTAAAATGACTCATTTCACGTCATTATGATTTATCGTGCAAATGAGACATGGAATATGAAACTAACTAATTTTGAAAGATTGTCCAATTCTATGGCAGATATTCTAAAACTGATATTTTATTTCATGTTAATAGCCCTTATCTAGATTGAAATATTTTCTGCAGTGTCTTTCTTGTAACTGGACATATTTTATAAGGTACGACTGGTATTGCGTATTCTCAGTGATTTTAATATTACGTATACTTGTCTACCAGTCAGAAGTAAGGCCTCTGTAGTGGTCAAATTATTGTTCATTTTAACAAATAAACCATAATTCAAACAGGATATCAGAAAAGTTGATAACTTTTGCCGAGTTTGTAAATTATAATTTTGGGAATATTTATGAATTTTTTAAACACAGGATCTTAAACTGTAGTTGAAGGGTGGTACATTTTGCGAGTTTTAAAAGTCGTTTGTCTAATGACATTCTTTTATTTAATGTTATCTGCTTCACAACATTGGGAAATTTTCGTACGGATATTTGCAAACAGAATGTTCTCAAGGGCATGCTTGTCAAGAAAGGAAATAAATCAAGAAACATATGACAATGACTGGCTATAATCACTTTCAATTTTTGGTAGGAGATCTTCATCTAGCTGGCAACACACGTCAGTGAGTAAAATTAGTGACAAACGATTTCCCGAAATTCTGCAGAAGAATCATCCGTTGTGGTGATCTTGATCGTAACTCACACAGTTCCGGAGATCAGGACAGAAATGAAAGAGGTGCTACTCCGACGTGGCGCGTCCGCAGGTGGTGGATAGGGTAGGGGTTGGGGGGGGGGGATCCTCACTGGCTTGCCAGCAGACTTGACCGAAATAAAATAGCTCTCGACGTCCCAAACACAAACCCTCTGGATTATCACTCCAGTTGTATCTCGAGCAATCTTCAAAAAGGTCCACCAATTCAGCCTTACAAATTTGTTGGACTATGAGTGATAACGAAAACAAATTACCCCAGGGAGTAAAAACGCTCGACCTCAGGTCGCAAGCAGGCATTTCGGATTCTAGGGAGCCTGCACTTTCTGCTCTTGTTTTATCGAAAGAACCTGAAAAACTCAAATTCAAGAAGAGATATAATATAGGAACACCGAACATTAACTCATTGATCGAAACATGAAAACATCAAGAACTGACTCAAGCACTTGAACACCATAATATCCTAATTCTGGCACTACAAGATACTCGCTATACTGATGAAAATTCTTTTGAAACCGGGAATTACAGAATTTATAAAGGAAAACCAGCAGAGTATATCTTTGAAAAATGCCCTCTATTAGGTACAGCCTTTACTGTTAGAAGAAATATAACGGAGTCCGTAACAAACTTCAGCTCTACGTCCAACAGCGTCCAAGCACTAGCGATCAAATGTAAAAACAAAATGTATACGCTAGTGAATGCTTATGCCCCAACAAATATTGACAATAAAAAAATCCGAACAAAATACAGACTTTCTGGGAAGAAATAGAAGACACTATTCAGAAGATTCCAAAGGAAAATGTCATCATTCTGATCGCGGATTTCAATGCACAGCTCGGCAAGGAGAAGAAATACAAAAACATCATTGGAGAATACGCAGCACGTAAGAGGACAGACAACAATGGAATAAGACTTGTGGAAGTCTGCCAAATCTTCAACCTCAAAATTATGACTACAAACTTCAAGAAACATCTCAAGAAGATGAAGAATTGGAAAGTACCAAATCAACATCTTGGAGAGTTCCAAAGTGACCACACAGCCATTTCTAGAAGAGAATTTAAGACAATTCAAAATATTAAGGTACAGAAAGGAGCCAAAATAGATGCGGATCACTATCTTGTTATGTCTAAAATTAAATTCATCCTAAACTCAGGAATAAATAATAATAAACCAATGAGAAAGCATTTTGAAACCAGTAATATTGAGGCAGATATTCAAAATTATTTCAAATCAAAATTGCAAGGTGAGACATGGGACGAAATGAAGTCTCAAACAATGAAAGCTGCAGGAGAATCTCTTCCAACCAAAACTAAACACAAGAATATCTGCTGGAATGAAAAGTGCAATGAAGCTTTGGAAAACAGACAAAAGCATGGCAAAAATTTAAATCGAATCCGACACAAAATAACCTAAAAAGTTTCAGAGAAGGCAGAAAAATAGCCTCCTACAATATTAGGAACGAAAATACACTGTATGAAAAACTATCCCTTCAACAAATACAGGTGTACTTCACTCAAAAGAAATCCAGAGACTATTACCAACCTTCCAAAAGACACCTGAAAGAATACGAACCACCCAATTTAAATTTTCGGGACAAATCAGGGAAATTAGGTACAAATGACCAAGAAAACTGCAGCATTTTAGCATACTGTTTCGAAGATCTTCTCAACTGAGCGCCTCCAGAGAAACCGTAATTAAAAACTCTAGAAGAAAACCCTGCAGAATCACATCCACCAACTCTAAATGAAGTTCGGCAAGCTATAAAATCCCTCAAGAACTACAAACCTTCTGGTGAAGATGGAATCACAGCTGAACTTTTAAAACTGGGTGAGGAAAAAGTAGCACTACACCTCGGTACAATTATTAAGGAAATTTGGAGAATCGAGAAGGTCCCACAAGATTGGAGGACGGAACTTATACATCCACTTCACAAAAAGGGTGACTGCCGGCCGGTGTGGCCGAGCGGTTCTAGGTGCTTCAGTCAGGAACCGCGCGACCGCTACGTCGCAGTTTCGAATCCTGCCTCGGGCATGGATGTGTGTGATGTGTTTAGGGTAGTTAGGTTTAACTAGTTCTAAGTTCTAGGCGACCGATAACCTCAGATGTTAAGTCCCATAGTGCTCAGAGCCCCAAAAAGGGTGACTGATCAGATGTGAAAAACTACAGGGGGATTTCCCTTCTATCCGTTCCGTACAAAGTCCTTTCAAAGGTATTACTAAATAGGACTGAACCAGTTCACGATGCACAGATAGGAGAATACCAGGGTGGATTTAGAAAAGGGAGGAGCTGTTCCGAGCAAATGATTAACCTTAAAAACATAACTAGAACACTTGGTGGTGAACCACATGTTACGACGTTTATTGATTTTAGAAAAGCGTACTACTGCATAGATAGAGAAAGCCTCCTAAGAACTCTGGAGGAATTTGAAACTGACAGAGAAACTAGAGAGATAGAAAAATGCAAACACTGACAGATACCAAGTCCATAGTAAAATTTCGAAGCAAGATTTATGAACCTTTTAAAATCGAAACGGGTATGAGACAAGTGAATGGACTCTCCCCAGTTCTATTCAACATCACTTTGGAAAAGATTATGAGGGAGACATTGGAGGAATACACACAACAAAAAATTAAGGGAATTTCTTTTGGAGGATTAGTTAAAGGTCTTACGATACATGCACCAGCTTTTGCAGATGATATTGCTCTCCAATCAACAAATATAGCAGATGCAATTTAAAAAATAGATATCTTAGCAAAGAATGCAGCTAAATTT
This sequence comes from Schistocerca americana, assembly GCF_021461395.2. Lineage (NCBI taxonomy): Eukaryota > Metazoa > Arthropoda > Insecta > Orthoptera > Acrididae > Schistocerca > Schistocerca americana. Next base: position 423,140,602 of record NC_060130.1, on the reverse strand, counting down.
GGTTTACAGATATCACAAGAAAAACTAAATTCATGTCTAACAAATATAAGGAAATCAAAGAATTGCACACAATTATTAGCTGTACCTAAAGGGTCAAACACTTTAAGTATCTGGGAGAAACAATAACGGATACTGCCATAGAAAAAGAATCTGTCAAAATGCCTATCTCGAAATGCAAAGTTATTACACTACAATACAGTGACGAGAACAGAAGGTCACTATGCAACAGAAACACTCTCCCTCAAGAACAAAGGACTAACAGATGAGTTCGAGAAGAAGGAAAGAGTAACTCTGAGGAATGGTGAAAAATAGGTAAAGATGAGCAATGAGATGATCTACAAATTTTTAAACCAGTCACAACGGAAATGAGAAAGAGAAGGCTGATGTTCTTTGGTCATCTGGTGAGAATGGATGATGGCAGGTTAACGAAGAAAATCTTCAATATAATTCAACAGAGAAAAACCCCCAACTCTTGATTGCAAGGAATAAAGAAAGGCCTCGGTGAACTTCGACCTACAGAAATGGACGCAATGAATAGGGACAAGTATACAAAGGCAATAACGGAATTCCAGGTTTTTCAGGAGGCTCCAAAACCGAAGACCAACAGGAAACTAACAGCTGAACATCTGGCAAAAATGGCGGCACGCAGAAGAGCAGCCTGAGGGAAGAGAAAGAAGAAAGTGAACATGAAATAGAATTTGTAACGTGGTCCTTAGTTGGCCAATTCATGTAAATAAATAAAATAAATAATAAAGATAAACTTTTAAAGTAGTACAAACTTTGAATCGTAACAAATATGTCGTGTTGATGTACATGTTCTACCATACTCGTAAATTGAATAATGTAATATCCATACCCGATGAAGTCTTCAGTACAACAGAAACGAATCGCAGCAAACCGAAATCAAATGGAGAGCGCTGTGTCAAGAAAAAATTAGATCGAACTTCAAGAAGATCATATTCGTATAAATTTATGATATATGCAGAGCTTTGCCAGAAAAGGAAGCGACATAGATGGGAGCTTCAGATGGCCGAACGTTTACAAAAAATAGCATTTTTGGTGCATGTTGGGCGAAGTCTGAAACTGAGTCATACACTCCTGGAAATGGAAAAAAGAACACATTGACGCACGGCACAGCGGACACACCAGGAACGGGGGTGTTGGCCGTCGAATGGCGCTAGCTGCGCAGCATTTGTGCACCGCCGCCGTCAGTGTCAGCCAGTTTGCCGTGGCATACGGAGCTCCATCGCAGTCTTTAACACTGGTAGCATGCCGCGACAGCGTGGACATGAACCGTATGTGCAGTTGACGGACTTTGAGCGAGGGCGTATAGTGGGCATGCGGGAGGCCGGGTGGACGTACCGCCGAATTGCTCAACACGTGGGGCGTGAGGTCTCCACAGTACATCGATGTTGTCGCCAGTGGTCGGCGGAAGGTGCACGTGCCCGTCGACCTGGGACCGGACCGCAGCGACGCACGGATGCACGCCAAGACCGTAGGATCCTACGCAGTGCCGTAGGGGACCGCACCGCCACTTCCCAGCAAATTAGGGACACTGTTGCTCCTGGGGTATCGGCGAGGACCATTCGCAACCGTCTCCATGAAGCTGGGCTACGGTCCCGCACACCGTTAGGCCGTCTTCCGCTCACGCCCCAACATCGTGCAGCCCGCCTCCAGTGGTGTCGCGACAGGCGTGAATGGAGGGACGAATGGAGACGTGTCGTCTTCAGCGATGAGAGTCGCTTCTGCCTTGGTGCCAATGATGGTCGTATGCGTGTTTGGCGCCGTGCAGGTGAGCGCCACAATCAGGACTGCATACGACCGAGGCACACAGGGCCAACACCCGGCATCATGGTGTGGGGAGCGATCTCCTACACTGGCCGTACACCACTGGTGATCGTCGAGGGGACACTGAATAGTGCACGGTACATCCAAACCGTCATCGAACCCATCGTTCTACCATTCCTAGACCGGCAAGGGAACTTGCTGTTCCAACAGGACAATGCACGTCCGCATGTATCCCGTGCCACCCAACGCGCTCTAGAAGGTGTAAGTCAACTACCCTGGCCAGCAAGATCTGCGGATCTGTCCCCCATTGAGCATGTTTGGGACTGGATGAAGCGTCGTCTCACGCGGTGTGCACGTCCAGCACGAACGCTGGTCCAACTGAGGCGCCAGGTGGAAATGGCATGGCAAGCCGTTCCACAGGACTACATCCAGCATCTCTACGATCGTCTCCATGGGAGAATAGCAGCCTGCATTGCTGCGAAAGGTGGATATACACTGTACTAGTGCCGACATTGGCCATGCTCTGTTGCCTGTGTCTATGTGCCTGTGGTTCTGTCAGTGTGATCATGTGATGTATCGGACCCCAGGAATGTGTCAATAAAGTTTCCCCTTCCTGGGACAATGAATTCACGGTGTTCTTATTTCAATTTCCAGGAGTGTATATGTTAGCTTGGCTTCCAAGAAGCGATTAACCGATTAACGCAGCGGAAAGAGTACTGAACAATAAATACGAGGGTCGCGGTGTCGTTTTTCTACGTGCAAACTTTTTATTCTCAATTTTTACGTTATTTACAGTGTGAACAAACCAAGGTAATGCTCAGTATATTGTGTTTATATTACTTTCAAAAAAGGAATGCAAAGGAAAGACGCATTATAGATGCCTCATTTTTCGAATGACATGGTTTTTTTCTATACAAAAATAAACGTGGTTTACAGTCATAAGAGGTTTTCTTCAGCCGGATAAAAAATAATCTTTGCAATATTAAAAACCATCTATTTCTCCGAAAGCCGGGTGTGTTTAGCGTTCCATGTGAGTGGCATGTCTTACGCGGCGCAGAATATCAGAACAGTCGAGGAGAGATTCAAGGAACATCAGCGACACTCGCGACTAAAACTGCTAAGCAAATTAGCTGTAACCGGACACTGTCTAGAGTACAATCATGAAATACAATATTGTGAGACCGGTATCGTAGTGCTATCGACAAGTTTCTGGGACAGCATAATTAACGAATCTATCAAATAAAGAGTGTCAGAAAGCCTAATAATAAGAAACGGCGGTTTCAATATAAGTAACGCTTTGCGTCGAGCACTCAGCTTATTAATACCTGCCTGGCCATTGCATTCATCATAATTGGAAGATGCTTAGGGAATTTGGGTTTCAGAGAATATAGGTGTCGGTTCAGAAAAACAAAAGAGCATCGAAGTGCGTAGGGGCTATAAATAGCGGCGTCAGACCAACAATAGTTCACAATCTGGTTTGGCTCCAGACAGCGAGTACTCGTAACTGTAAAACTCTCAGTACCTGAAGAAGACGAATGTGTCGGTCGCCGAAATATTGTTCCGGAAATGGAAACAACTGAGCAAAACACCCGGAAACACACTATTAAACAATAGCGCCGGGTAAAACTGACACATCACGTCGCTCCACTCTACATGAAGGAGATGTTCCACAATGTACACAATTTGGATAAGTCCCACCAAAAGAAAGATCCCCATTTCAATACGTTACCCTTTCTAACACTGTGTGTAAATAAACATGTTGTCAATGAGCTCTCTAAATCAATCCTTGTCTTACTTTGTTATGCTAATTATTGCTATTCTGATCAGATGAAGTGCCATCTGGCGGACATTTTTTGAACTTCCCTATTTTTTTGGTTCTAATAAAACCCCATGTCATTCCAAGTATGTGTGTCAATTTGTACCTCTCTATGTACACTGTTCCGTGATTTATTCAGTTTTCAAATTTATACTGACTTTTTGATCACCCGGCATATATATATATATATAGGGTGGTCCATTGTGTTGTGGATTGGCAAGAGAGCCAACCCACTATGAGAGGAAGCCGAAAGGCACGCCTTTTAGCTCACGCAGGCTGGCGTGAAGTCTGGAACAGGACAAGGAAGTTAGACTTTAGCGAAAAAGGACGTAGCTGTTGGAATGCTTAACTTAATCCGTAAATGGTGAACATCGCTCTTGACGGTACATGTTTTACAGCATCAATAGTAACTGGTAATGGCGCTTTGCTAGGTCGTAGCAAATGACGTAGCTGAAGGCTATACTAACTATCGTCTCGGCAAATGAGAGCGTAATTTGTCAGTGAACCATCGCTAGCAAAGTCGGCTATACAACTGGGGCGAGTGCTAGGAAGTCTCTCTAGACCTGCCGTGTGGCGGCGCTCGGTCTGCAATCACTGACAGTGGCGACACGCGGGTCCGACGTATACTAACGGACCGCGGCCGATTTAAAGGGTACCACCTAGCAAGTGTGGTGTCTGGCGGTGACACCACACATTGATAGTGACCGGACCAAATATCTCACGAAATAAGCGTCAAACGAAAAGACTACAAAGAACGAAACTTGTCTAACTTGAAGGGAGAAACCAGATGGCCTATGGTTGGCCCGCTAGATGGCGCTGCCATTGGTCAAACGGATATCAACTGCGTTTTTTAAAATAGGAACCCCCATTTTTATTACATATTCGTGTAGTACGTAAAGAAATATGAATGTTTTAGTTGGACCACTTTTTTCACTTTATGATATTTGGCGCTGTAATAGTCACAAACATATGGCTCACAATTTTAGACGAACAGTTGGTAACAGGTAGGTTTTCTTAATTAAAATACAGAACGTAGGTACGTTTGAACATTTTATTTCGGTTGTTCCAATGTGATATACGTACCTTTGTGAACTTACCATTTCTGAGAATGCATGCTGTTACAGTGTGATTACCTGTCAATACCACATTAATGCAATAAATGCTCAAAATTATGTCCGTCAACCTCAATGCATCTGGCAATACGTGTAACGATATTCGTCTCAACAGCGAGTGGTTCGCCTTCCGTAATGTTCGCACATGCATTGACAATACGCTGACGCATGTTGTCAGGCGCTGTCGGTGGATCACGATAGCAAATATCCTTCAACTTGCCCCGCAGAAGGAGATCCGGGGACGTCAGATTCGGTGAACGTGCGGGCCATGGTATGGTGCTTCGACGACCAACCCACCTGTCATGAAATATGTTATTCAATACCGCTTCAACCGCACGCGAACTATGTGCCGGACATCCATCATGTTGGAAGTACATCACCATTCTGTCATGCAGTGAAACATCTTGTAGAAACATCGGTAGAACATTACGTAGGAAATCAGCATACATTGCAACACTTAGATTGCCATCCCTAAAATGGGGGCCAATTATCCTTCCTCCCATAATGCCGCCCCATATATTAACCCGCCAAGGTCGCTGATGTTCCACTTGTGGCAGCCATAGTGGATTTTCCGTTGCCCAATAGTGCATATTATGATGGTTTACGTTACCGCTGTTGGTGAATGCCGCTTCGTCGCTAAATAGAACTCGTGAAAAAATCTGTCATCGTCCCGTAAATTCTCTTGTGCCCAGTGGCAGAACTGAACACGACGTTCAAAGTCGTCGCCATGCAATTCCTGGTGTACAGAAATGTGGTAGGGTGCCATCGATGTTGATTTAGCATTCTCAACACTGACGTTTTTGAAATTCCCGATTCTCGCGCAATTTGTCTGCTACAGATGTGCGGATTAGCCGCGACAGCAGCTAAAACACCTACTTGGGCATCATCATTTGTTGCAGGTCGTGGTAGACGTTTCACATGTGGCTGAACACTTCCTGTTTCCTTAAATACCGTAGCTATCCGACCAACGGTCGGGACACTTGGATGGTGTCGTCCAGGATACCGAGCAGCATACATAGCACACGCCCGTTGGGCGTTTTGATCACAATAGCCATACATCAACTCGATGTCGAATTTTTCCGCAATTGGTAAACGGTCCATTTTAACACGGGTAATGTATCACGAAGCAAATACCGTCTGCACTGGCAGAATGTTATTTTTTTGTTTCTTTATTGTTATTTTAAAACCTGTACAAATCAGGTAGGCTGGCAGCGGCACATTACGCCGCTCTTCAGCCATAGCGTTTACAATAGTATAAGAACGGAGCATGATAATGAAACAAAGTGACGGGCAAAAGAGAGAGGTCACAGAGACACAAAAAACACGAAGTCGTTCACACGTGACGAGAACAGCACTGAAAACACGTTGGCACGGCGCACAGAACACTGACGAATCCGACGGCACAAGTGAACGTAGTAGTGGGACGGCAGACACCAAAAAAACACTAAACGACGTCACACACACGAGACACAGAAGGCGATGATCTCCGGCACGCGAATGTTCACTATGCGTGTGCGAGTCCGGGGACCTGCCAAGAGAGGAGGAGGAGGAAGGGGAGGGGGAGAGCGAGAGGGGAGAGCAGAGATGCCACAGGCAGGGGAGAGAGGGGGGAGGGAGGAAGGGGGAGAGGAAGCCCGGGGGAAGAGGGGGGAGGGAGGGGACGGGGAAAAGGAAAAAGAAGGGAAGAGATGAGAAGGGAGGGAGGGTGCCGAAAGGAAGGGACACCGGAAGTGGGGGGCAGGGCAGGGTCAAAGTTGATAGGAGGGGTAGATAGAGGGGACGAGGACATTATCAGGGAGAGGGAGCTGGCGGAAGCCACCTTGGGAGAGGGTAAGGAGGGTGGAGAGATGGAGACCGGGCGGGACGTGGGAATACAGGCGCGGCAGCGGGCGGGGAAGGGAGAGGATCGGGGATACGAGCGGGTGAGGAGGATCAAGTTTACGGGAGGTGTACAGGGTCTGTATCCTTTCAAGGAAAAGGAGGAGGTGGGGGAAGGGGATGAGATCATACAGGATCCGCATGGGGGAGGGGAGACGGATGCGATAGGCGAGGTGGAGAGCATGGCGTTCAAGGATTTGGAGGGATTTATAAAAGGTAGGGGGAGCGGAGATCCATGCTGGATGGGCATAACAAAGGATAGGGCGGATGAGGGATTTATAGGTGTGGAGGATGGTGGAGGGGTCCAGACCCCACGTACGGCCGGAAAGGAGCTTGAGGAGACGGAGTCGGGAACGTGCCTTGGCTTGGATTGTCTGGAGATGGGAAGTCCAGGAGAGGTGACGGTCGAGGGTGGCGCCAAGGTACTTAAGTGTGGGAGTGAGGGCGATGGGACGGCCATAGACGGTGAGATAGAAATCAAAGAGGCGGAAGGAAGGGGTGGTTTTGCCTACAATGATCGCCTGCGTTTTGGAAGGATTGACTTTGAGCAACCACTGGTTGCACCAAGCGGTGAACCGGTCAAGATGGGATTGGAGAAGGCGTTGGGAGCGTTGCAGTGTGGGGGCAAGGGCAAGGAAGGCGGTGTCATCGGCAAACTGGAGAAGGTGGACGGGGGGTGACGGCGGTGGCATGTCCGCCGTGTACAACAGGTACAGAAGGGGGGAGAGGACGGAGCCTTGCGGCACACTGGCGGAGGGGAAAAAGGTGTAGGAATCGGTGTTATGGATGGTGGCATAGGAAGGACGGCGAGAGAGAAAGGAACCGATCAGACGGACGTAGTTAATGGGAAGGGCGAAGGTTTGGAGCTTGAAGAGGAGACCGGAATGCCATACGCGGTCATAAGCGCGTTCGAGGTCAAGAGAGAGGAAGATTGCGGAGCGATGGGAATTGAGCTGTTCGGAAAGGAGATGAGTGAGGTGAAGGAGAAGATCGTCGGAAGAGAAGGACGGCCGAAAGCCACACTGGGTAACGGGAAGGAGGCGGTGGTGGCGGAGATGCTGGTGGATGCGTTGGGTGAGGATAGATTCCAGGACCTTGCTGAAGACCGAGGTAAGGCTGATGGGACGGTAGGAGGAGACGGCGGACGGCAGTTTGCCGGGTTTAAGGAACATGAGGATACGGGAGGTTTTCCACAGGTCGGGGTAGTAACCGGTGGACAGGACTACATTGTAGAGCCTGGCCAGGGTGGAGAGAAAAGAGACAGGAGTTTCACGAAGGTGACGGTAGGTGACACGATCGTGACCAGGAGCGGTGTTGCGTTTTGTGCGGAGTGTAGCAATGAGATCCTGTGTAGTGATAGGAGTATTGAGGCCCGTGTGTGCAATGTTGTCCAAGTACTGGAAACCAGGGGCGAGGGGAGGGACAGAGGTGTCAGTTCGATCGCAGATATCCGGGAAGAGGGAGGAGTCGAACTGGGGATCATTGGGGATGGAAAACACATCGGACAGGTAGGAGGCAAAGTGATTGGCCTTACTAAGGGCGTCAGGGAAGGGGTGATCATCATGGAGAAGAGGATAGTAGGGGGACGGCTTAGTTCCGGTAAGGCGACGGAAGGCGGACCAGAACTTGGACGAGTTTATAGGGAGGGTAGCATTTAAACGGGTGCATGTCTGTCGCCAGTCCTGGCGTTTCTTAGCCGCGAGCTAATTACGAATGTGTCGCACACAGAATGTTACGTGATACCACGTACTTATACGTTTGTGACTATTACAGCGCCATACATCACAAAGCGAAAAAAGTGGTCCAGCTAAAACATTCATATTACTTTACGTACTACACGAATATGTAATAAAAATTGAGGGTTCCTACTTAAAAAAAATTTGATATCCGTTTGACGTATGACAGCGCCATCTAGCCGGCCAACCATAGCGCCATCTGGTTTCCCCTGTAGTGTCCCTTTTGCAATATTCACCATTATCGAGGTGAAACAAAGATAAAAATGACTGTATGTGACTCAAAATGAACTGCAAACATCGATTTATCTGCGAAAGGTAATAACACTAACTGTTAAAATATACAATATAGATCGATAGATGCAGAAAAGACATTATTTTTAGTGTATGAGATTATAATGTGTAGGTAATTAAAAGAAGTATTATTATCTTTGTAAGAGTATAAAACACAATTCAATGCTCATTCTTCTCGCAATTCGAGGGTTGGATTCCCTCACTTCCTCATCGACGATTTGCACTGCCTGGGCTACTCTCAGGGTGTATCTTCGACGTGGAAGAGCCCCACCATTTCCTTGCTGTGTCGTCTGCTCGCCGTCACTACTGCTCGCCGTCCGGTCCTCCTCGCCGCCGCCGCCGCCGCCGCCGCCGCCTGCCGGTGCTCGCCGCCGCCGCCTGCCGGTCCTCGCCGTCGCCGCCGCCGCCGTCGCCGCCACCGTCGCCCTTCTCTCACGCCGCCACCATGTCCCAATCCACCACCACTATCATTTTCACCTCTCCCTCCGCTGCTCCAACCACCATCACATGGAGCTCATCCTCCACCCCCCTTCCCGTCCTTCCTTGTCTCCGTGTCCACCCCACCCGTGCGCCACTTTCGGCTGTACCCACCCCCAACTCCCCCTCCTCTATCACTGTCACCCCATCGACTGCTACTGACTTTCCCTCGCTCCATGCACCGCCTCCGACGGGCTGCAAGCCAGCACGGATTTCGGCTCGACGTTCCACAGTCTCTGTGACACCCACGCCCCCTCCCTCTGCGTCATCCGACGCTCAGGGCGGTACTGCCCCCCGCCATCTCCCCCTGCAACCCATCCCCCAGCCCCCTCTGCACCCGGTCGTGACCACGAAACCTTCAAAGTGCCCGAATGTTGACCCTACCCCCGAAATCTGCTCCAAAAAAACCCCCGATCCCCGTGACCTAACCACCCCTGTGGACGCGACCCCGACCCCCGCCCCCACCACGCCTGCCACCCACACCTTTGTCCTCTCCAATCCTGACCCTAAATTCCTTGATGCCTGCTCCTTCACACTCGCCATCTGGAAATATTACCCCAATGCCCCCATCTCCCTTCTGACTCCTCGCAAGAACTCGGTCCTCATTAAATCCCCCAATGCTTCCTTCCACACTGATCTTCTCTCCCGCACCCCCTGTATCCAATTTGGCCAATGTGCAACCCTCACCCCCTACCACACCGTGTCCTCTCCCCGTCAACCTCAAACTCCCCGTCGTCCGCCAACTTTCACCGCTGTGGTCACGAAGCTTAGCCGCGTGATCACAGAGGCTGAGGTGTTGGCGGAACTCAACTCCCGACCTGACATTGAAATCCGCTCGGCCCATCACATCTTCAATGATGCCGGGCTGACTTTTCTCATGCGGATATTCACCGAATCCTCCTCCTCCATTGACTGCCTCCTCACCGAGGGATCCCTCATCTACAATCGCCATCATAAGGAGGAACCCTCCCGTTCCCCAGTCCAATCCTACTGCTGCCAACACTGTATCACATACAACGACCACGTTACCTCTGCCTGCGAGAACGCCCCTACTTGTCCCCACTGCAAAGCTTCACACTTCCTCAAGAATTGCCCCAACCTCACCTCTCCCTCCCTCCTGCAACACTTGTAAAGAACCGCATCCTACCTACTCCTATCGTATCCTGTACTACAACATTCGCTCCCTGCCCACCCACAAACTCCTCTTCCTCCACACCCTCCGTCAGCACCGCGTGGATGCCTTCGTCCTAAATGAAACCTTCCTTCAACCCCGTATCTCTATCTCCACAGCTCCTTACACACTTCACCGCACCGATAACCCGTACCCTCTGGCGCGTGGCGGAATTGCTATAGGCCACCTCAAGCACCTCCCTGTCCAGCCCCAACCTCTCCTTAACAATCCTGCTGAGCATCTCACCCTCAGCCTCTTCTTTCCCACCCTTACCATCACCTGTGCCACCATTTATGTCCGCCCTCACACCCCCATCCCATACGTTTTCCTGGCCCACATTGACCACACCTTCTCCACCTACATGATTGCCGCCGACCTCAATATCCACAGCCATGATCCTGCCGACCTCCAGCGGTGGCATCAGTTTCTTACCACCCTCCAGGGAGACCTGATTCCCCTGCCTCAGCACACCCGACCCGAATCCAACACCACTCCCAATGTGGTCCTTGCCTCTCTCAACCTCCTTGGGCACATCACTGGAGATGTCCTTGACCTCTTGGCAGTGACCATACTCCTGTTCTCCTCACTATCTCTAATGGTCGCCATCCCCGCAATGCTCCTCGCCCCGACGTCCCTCCTAAACTTTTCCATGATTACTCCCGTGCCAACTGAGATGCCTACCGGGACTTCATTCACACCCAGGTTGACAGCCATGACCTTACCCTCCAATCTCCTGATGACATCTCTCGCACTGCTGCCTTCCTGCACCAGACCTTGTCTGACGCCGTCGTCACCCATATCCCCACCAAAGCCATCCACCCTCACCGCCCCACCCTGCCTCCACAGGCCGTCCTCCTTCGAGAGTCCCGCCGCCTCTACCACTCTTTTCTCCTCACTCGTGACTGGGATACACTTACCTGCCACCGGCAATTACAACGATACATCTGCAACCTGCTTACTTCGAAGAAACGCCGTGCCTGGCGCCAGACATGTACACAACTCAACACCACGCTCCCCATAAACTCTTCCAAGTATTGGTCTGCTTTCCACCGCCTTACTGGGAACCGCCCCACCCGCCAGTACCCTCTCCTCCTTAATGACCGTCCCTTTCCTGAGAATCTCAGTAAGGCCAACCACTTTGCCTCTCACCTCTCCAATTTTTTTTTCCATTCCAGATGATCCCCACTTTGATTATTCCCTCTTCCCTGACGTCATGGACCATATGAATACCTTTGTTCCTCCCCTTGCTCCTAGCTTCCAGTACTTGGGCCACACACTACCATCTGAACTTAACACTCCCATCACTACACAGGACATCAGCCTCACACTCCGCACTAAACGCAACACTGCTCCCGGCCACAACTGCATTACCTACCGTCACCTCATGCACTGCCCTCCCTCCTTCCTTTCAGTCCTTGCCACCCTCTACAATGTCATCCTTGCCACTGGCTTCTATCCTGACCTGTGGAAAACCTCCGTTATCCTGATGTTCTCCAAACCCAACAAGCCTCCATCTGATGCCTCTTCCTATCGTCCTATCTGTCTCACATCAGTGTTCAGCAAACTCTTGGAATTCATCCATCACCACCTCCGCCAAAACCACCTCCTCCCCAACACCCAATGTGGCTTTCGACCTTCCTTCTCTGCTGATGACCAACTCCTCCACCTCACTCATCTCCTCTCCCTCCAGCTTAACTCCCGTCACTTGGCCATTTTTGACTCCCTTGAACTCGAAAAGGCCTACGACCGTGTCTGGCATCCCGGTCTCCTGTTTAAACTCCAAACCTACACCCTTCCTATCAACTACATCCGTCTGATGACCTCCTCCCTCTCCCACCGCCCCTCCTATGTTACCATACATAATGCCAATTCCCACACTTTCTTCCCCTCTGCAGGTGTGCCCCAGGGCTCTGTCCTCTTCCCTCTCCTCTACCTCATGTACACTGCAGATATGCCCCAACCTCCCCCCCCTCCAGTACACCTCTTGTAATACACTGATGACACCGCATTCCTCACCCTCGCTCCTACCCTCCAATGGTCCCAACGCCTTCTCCAGAATCACCTTGACCTTTTTCCTGCATGGTGTAACCAGTGGCTCCTGAAAATCAATCCTTCCAAGACCCAGGCAATCATTGTAGGTCGTACCACTCGCTCCTTCCAGCTCCTGGATTTCTCCCTTACTGTCTGCGCCCGTCCTGTCCGCCTCAACCCCACCCTCGCCTGCCTTGGCCTCACCATTGACCGTCATCTCACCTGGACCCCTCATCTCCGCTCAATCCAATCCAAAGCCCACCACCACCTCCGACTCCTCAAACTCCTCTCTGGCCGGACATGGGGGTTGCACCCCTCTACCATCCTCCACACCTACAAATCCTTAATCCGTCCCATCCTCTGTTATGCCAGTCCTGCCTGGATATCTGCCTCCCCCGCCCAAATTCTATAAGTCCCTCCAGATCCTTGAGCGTCATGCACTCCGCCTCGCCTTCTGTATATGCCTCCCATCCCCCACGCGGATCCTCTATGATCTCATTCCTTTCCCCCATCTGCTCCTATTCCTCGAACATATCCACTTCCTTTACACCTCCCGCCGCCTTGATCTCCCTCACCCCCTGGTTGCTCCTCACCTCTCCCATCCCTGCCCCCTGCCACGACTTCACTGTTGTGTCCCCCCTACCCTCCATCTCTACACCCTTCATCTCCTTTCCCAAGGTGGCTTCCATCAACTCCCCCTCCCGGATGATGCCCTCTCTCCCTCCATTTATCCCTCCTATCAACTCTGATCCTCACTCCCCCTCCTTTCCTCTGTCTTTTTCCCAGGGTCCCTCTTCCCCCCTTCCATCCTCTTTTTTCCCAACCTCCCCTCTCTCTGCCCCCTTTTCTCCCCTGAGTCCTTTTGCATTTCCCTCCTCTGCCTCCTCTCATTCCCTCTCGCGTCTGCCCTGCCCCTCTCCCCTTTTATTAGTCCTCTACCTCCTTGGTCCCCCCCCTTTTCGTTTTTTTCCTTCCTCCCTCCTTGTTCTTGCCCCTCCTCCAGGTCCTCCCCCCCCCTCCATCTGCCTTTGGCTCGGGAGTGTCATCTTTGTGCCGCCCTTTTCGTGCAGTGTTTTACAGTGAGTGTTTTACAGTGAGTGCTCCGTGTCGTGTTTTTTGGGAAGTGTTGCGAACGGCCATCATACTGTCGCTGGGTGTGCTTTTTATCTCTTGCGAACAGAAACCAGACTGTCGCCGTGTTTTTTAATTGTGTGTGTACTATGTTACTTGTCTGATTCCTGTGTCTTTTATTAACATTGCCAACCCCTTTTGATTTCTGTTTTAACTTTCCGCATTTTTCCGCCATTTTACACTTTACGTCACCGTTTTATCGCCTGTTTTTCTTGTTTCTTTTCTTCTTCCGTTTTTAAAATAAAAGTCTGTAGGCTGTAGAGCAGCGTACTAAGCTGCTGCCAGCCCGCCCCCTTCAGGGGGAATTGAAACTCAATAAAGGAAAAGAAATCATTCTTCTGTCTAGTCTGTTTTGTTCTGTTCGTTCTGGAATAAGGTACGCAAGCTATTGTGCTGCTTTAGCATTTGTTTCTGTCGTAACGTAATTGCAAATATTTAATGGTGTAAACTGTGTCCTAGTAAGAATATATTAGTATAAAGTGATCTCCGTGTGTTATTTCAAGAACCTACGCCACATTTATCTTATGAAAAGAAAGTATAGTTACAATGTTCGCAAAGATACATTCAGAAATGACAGAAATAAAGAAAGCCCATGCCGAACTGCCGAACATTGTAAGCAACATAGCACAAGGTGTGCAAACGCTTCAGACGGCAAACACAGTCATCCGGGACGAAGTAGAACAGCTTGCGAACCGAATGGACAATTTAGAAATGACACAAAAAGAAATTATAGAAATTTAAATGATCAAGCCCAGAAAGTAGAAAAAGAGTTCCATGACTGGCTCACTGAAAAAGAAAGCCAGATCACAGAACGTGTAGGAAGCAAAATACAGTCTGCTCTGCAAAAAGCAACTAACGGAGCAGCTGTATGTAAATAACCCACAGTAGACACGCTACCACTCGCAGGTGAAAAAAGCGAAGCGAGATACAAATTGCCAGTACCACTGTGGCAGCAAGAAATGACACACAGAAATGCTGAACTCGAGCGTGTACATTTGCAAATGCTTAACAACAACTGTGGCACGCCTGTTAGGAACGTGTACGGTAATGAGAACATTACGTACAGTTCATACCAACAAAAAAGCGATTCGGAAAGAGAAAACATACAATTTACAGGAAGCATTCCTATTCATAACCCCGTGGGGGCAGCTTCTACTTCCACAAGCAATAACATTGATGAAAGCTTAATAAAACACGGACAATTCCAAGTATTTAACGCGGAAAAGAAGACAGAGCATCCGGTAGTCTTCATAAAAGGATTCCGAAAAGTATTACCGAGTGCCTGGAATCAACGCCAAAAAATTCAGTTCATAATCGCACACATACAAGGCGACGCTGCCTTATGGGCAAATGAAGTCATAGAAAATTGCCATAGCCTGGCACAATTTGAAAAAACTTTTCTAGACAGATACTTTTCTAAGGCTATTCAAGAACGCCTAAGGACTGAAGTATACAGCCCGCAAATGTACAATCACAAACAGGGTATACTCCGTAAATATTTTGAAAAATATATCAACAAAACTAGATATTGGGATGACCCTATATCAGCCCGTGATGTGATCAGAATCTTAAAATTACGATTGCCCGGTTATATACGAGACAAATTAATAAATGTACCCGAAAATGACCTGGAACGGTACTTGTCTGTGCTGGACGAAATCGATCTCTCCCAGGAAGAAAATAGATAAATAAAGACCGGGAGAACAGTAATGGTTCACCACGCAAGTTTAAAAATGGCAACAACAATTCCAATTTTGGAAGCCACGGAAATGGAAAGGAAGATCAATCCGCAGAACAAAACAGGAAGAACGGAAACGGTCAACCATCTTACAATCAAAAACGTAGGTGGGAAGATAGAAGACATCCCGGCTACAGTAGCAGTAATAATAACTACAATAACAAACGTGGAAATGAAGGTCAATGGCCGCAACAAAGCAGTAATGCCAACAACCGCACTTACCCGGTGCAGTGGATGTAAACTTCTATGCCACCACCACCGCCTCCTAACGATAACCAGTACCAGTGTGATAATAGGAATTCTATGCAGAATACTAATGCAATACCACAAACATGGACAGACTCGAATAGCAGCGTAAGGACAGTAGAAATGCCCACCGACGTAAACCACCATAGTGCAAGACCGTCAAACGAACAACGGCCACAATAGGCTCCCAATTGATGGTCGGCGAAAAAACAGGGGGCACACCTATAAACAATACACAAGATATTATATTATTACTGAGGTACCAAGATGGAAACAGTACACAACGTGATTTACTTATGGAATCAAAACAATGTAAGAAAAAAGAAATAACTGAAGTACAAACCATTATAAAAGCTAGAATTAATGAATTTCCAGTAGAAACATACATATACAGGTGTCACTACTAATGTTATGAGCTATGATCTATTCAAAACCTTGAGCCAAAACCGCAACTTATCGACATTTCCTGTACAAAACTGCTGTGTCATTGGAGTCATGGAGCCATGCGTAATCAAAGGATTGAGAGTAACCTGCGTCCTCGGGGGAGGTTTCCTGAGCGAGAAGAAAGCAAAAATTGATTTCTCCAGCGGGAAGATCTCCCTACTGAATGAAAATAAGCAGATTGTACTGGATTTAACACGAACAGTAAGTACACCCGGTAAAGATTACCCGAGCGTACGAGTAAAAAGCGAAGAGATGCCCATATTTCAATTAAGTCGCAATTTAAGGGGCCAGGGAGAATATTATTCGGACGTAGCTCACAACGAAACGCTTCGCTGGACCGAAACCCTTAACAACAAAGCACAAGAATCATGTTATCTAACTGAATCCCAACGAAAGCAGCTCGCACAGTTATTGAATAACTACAGTGATGTTTTCTCTGAAAAACCTGGAATCATCAAAGGGTATATGTATAATATAGATGTGTTTCCCCATGCGGTATTCTTCCAAGCATCATATTCAGTACCGTGGACGAAAAGGGAGGCAGTTAACAAAGAAATACAAAAAATGCTGCAATGGGGTATAATAGAACCATCCCTTTCGCTGTACAGCAGTCCGCTGGTAGATGTAGCCAAACCAGATGGAAATATCAGACTTGTCCTAGACGCCAGGAACATTAATAAAATTATAGTACCCGTTAGGACGAGACCGGTGAATTTAGAAGAACAAATACAGAAATTCTATGGAGTCAAATATCTCACCTCGATAGATAAAGTACTTACTGGCAAATCCCGCTAACGAAGGAATCTAGAAAATTCACCACCTTCATTTTCAATGGAAGGTGTTATCAATTCAAAGTGTTACCTTTTGGACTCAACGTAAGCGCAGGCGTATTCATTACGGCATTGGACCAAGCGCTAGGTGCAGACTTGCTAGAAAAAGTTACTTTTTACGCGAATAGTGGCCACAAGCACATGGGAAGAACATATAGAAATCCTGAAAAGAGTGTTAAAAAAGCTAGCTGAAGCAGGAATAACCGCAAATCTTGAAAAATCAAAATTTGGGGGGGGATCAGCTTAAACTCCTTGGGCACATCATATCACCTTCCGGAATAATGCCTGATACGAAGAAGATACAAGCGATCAATGAATTCCCACAGCCCACAAACAAAAAACAGTTGAAATCATTTATCGGACTAGTCTCCTTTTTCCGACGTTTTGTGCCGAATCAGCTGCTCAACAATGAAGCCTTGCTCACCTTATTGCGAAAAAATGTCGCATGGAACTGGTCCGCAGAGTGTCAGCAAGCTTATGAAAAGATCAAAGGATTCTATCGCTATAAGGACTTAAAGAAATTTGTGGTACCTGACAATAGCCCATGAATGGTTTACCGTACTTTTGTGTAATATGTAGGTTTTGGACAGACTTAAATATGTATTTTTGTGTAGTTGTAAGAATTTGATGTTTTGTTTGTGCTTAGTATGTAAGATGTTTTGTCTTTATGTCAAGGAATGGTTTACACATCAGCCTTCAAAAATAAGTAAAAAGAAGCTAAAGGACCATCAGTCCAATGATAGAATTTGTTTAGAAACATAATCAGTTATTGTAAGAAGTTTTTCAGTGGTTATTAGAGTTAGTAACTATAAATTTTATTATGCTGTGTGATAAATGTTTATTTAAAGAATGCACTAAATATTCTAAACTGTCACGTGAAAAATGAATAGAAATGGTGTATGCAAAATACTGTGCACATACCATGTGACTTCTGTGATGCTGTGCTTTGACTTAAAAGAGAAAGTATAAGAATCTAGCCACAATATTTGAGAGTAAATGGGAGCTCCACTTTAGAGCCTGTTTTTGACAGTTGCAAATCTTTTATAGGACACGCGATTACGCTAACAGCTTATGGAGCAAGCACATGCGCAGCGGTCCTAATCCCCAAATGAATATACCCTATGACAAATTTATTGATGCTCAAGTATAAAAGTATTGCAAGTCAGGCCAGAATCCGTTGCATGTTAGATGTAACACTTAATTGTATGCAATAACAGAACAAAAGTGCTTTTGATCTGTGAAATTTCATTGTAACATATTGTGTAAACGAACAGACACCTGTGTCACTATGTGATATATATAAAAAAAAGACCAGTAATCATATAATACAATTGTATCAAAGTCATGCTGTAAGCAATACTAACAGAAACTATAATAGTGTGTTGGTATTCGCGGAGGAAGTGTGAACTTGGGGAACTGTATTAGTGATCAACTTGGACAGTGAACACTTATGTGCTGCACAACTGAAAAAAACGCGAGGTACAAACATTAACAAAACATATCTGTGTGCAGTTACCGAAAACACAAAACTGTGATCAGTGTGTGTTCGAAACTGTACAGACAACATTTTTAGTTTGGACGCTACCTCCTGTGCGCCAACAATTAATATGACGTCACGGACCACGTAGTAGGACGTTACTGCAATGGCAACTACAGTGGAACGCCGCCAAACAAAAATAGTGAAACACAAATATTCCATACGAAGTGATGAGAACAGGGATGTGCAGTGCTTACTTCAGCATCATATCTCCTGCATCATTCAGCACCAGTACGTGCAAACGAACACGAATATACCAAGTAACTGAGCCTGTGCCTCGATGATGCAATAATGTTCACTAATCAATTCTTACCCAGAGCCATAACATCTTACAATATCCATTCTATAACATATGTGCATTTGTTTCATGATTTGCACGAGTCAACATCCTCTCCCGTGCTGAAAACTTTAACGAACGGTGCGCAACAATGCAGACGCACCACGCAGACAAAATAACGTCAATCCGTACTCCACATCCTGACCGCCGGCTACGGACAAGAAAGAAGACAACAGTTTCCAGCCGAGGCTCCATGGCAACGGCCACGAGGCATCGCGGTAGCGACATGCAGCGTCATCCACACCACACGACGAGAAATTCGCCGACAAAATAAAAAAAACTCAAAATATTACCAACACAATATAAAAAATTTGATGATCACTCGCATATTAAAACTATAAGTTTGTTTCTTTTTCAGAAAATTTTATATTTGATGTAAATACTTTTAATACCAAAACATGCAGAACCAGGGGTTACATCTATCAGCTCTGCCGAGGTTTTTCTGGGCTTTATATTGTAACTGTCCTCAGCCATGTTATGTAAAAAGACTCAAAATGAACGTGTACCCATGACCTAATACACGGTAAAGTGAACTTTAAGTGACCAACGAACGAAAGAAAAGTGACGCTTGTGGTCTACAAGGACCAAACATTAAGCAGTGTGTTCCTTGTAGCCCAGGGGGCCGTGTAGTGTCCCTTTTGCAATATTCACCATTATCGAGGTGAAACATAAATAAAAATGACTGTATGTGACTCAAAATGAACTGCAAACATCGATTTATCTGCGAAAGATAATAACACTAACTGTAAAAATATACAATATACATCGATAGATGCAGAAAAGACATTATTTTTAGTGTATGAGATTATAATGTGTAAGTAATTAAAAGAAGTATTATTATCTTTGTAAGAGTATAAAACACAATGCAATGCTCATTCTTCTGTCTAGTCTGTTTTGTTCTGTTCGTTTTGGTGTTAGCTGAAATAAGGTACGCAAGCTATTGTGCTGCGCTAGCATTTGTTTCTGTCGTAACGTAATTGCAAATATTTAATGGTGTAAACTGTGTCCTAGTAAGAATATATTAGTATAAAGTGATCTCCGTGTGTTATTTCAAGAACTTACACCACATTTATCTTATGAAAGAATATTTAACGAAAATTATTTAGCATGTTTCCAGCTGCTGCGGAGCGAGTAACAGCGATTTCTGACTGTTAACAATAAGCCGCCATTACGCGGTACATTTAAAAATATTTTTTCACAGCACAATGTCTGATAGCCGGAGCGGAAGAAATTATGTTAAAATATTCAGTGAGATTAATTGAAGGAATCCAGTGAAATAATTTTATTAAAACGTGTCTATTTTCTGTGATAGTAACAATTTCAGGGCGGACTAATACTACGCTATTGCATTTACAGTAATTTGTAGGGAGCCTGGCGCTCGGTAAAACCAGATACAATACGTAATCGGCAACTTACGAAATTCATTATTTTGCTTATTATATCTCTTTTTTTTTTTTTTTTTGAAAACCAAACGTAAAAACTAACTTCACTAAAAATCAGTCAGAGATCACGATAAATCAAAGGACAAACAAATTTACTAGGAGAGTGTTTCCTCTAGATAAATAGTTACATTATTTTTTTTAAGAGATATAATACTCACTTCAAGCTAGACGAGTTTCGTTCTTTGTAGTTTTTCGTTTGATGCTTATTTCGTGAGATATTTGGCCCGGTCACTATCTATGGACCACCTTATATATAAATGTATGCCGGGTGATCAAAAAGTCAGTATAAATTTGAAAACTGAATTAATCACAGAATAATGTAGATAGAGACGTACAAATTGACACACACACTTGGAATGACATGGGCTTTTATTAGAACAAAAAAAAAAAAGCAAAAGTTCAAAAAATGTCCGCCAGATGGCGCTTCATCTGATCAGAATAGCAATAATTAGCATAACAAAGTAAAACAAAGCAAAGATGATGTTCTTTACAGGAAATGCTCAATATGTCCACCATCATTTCTCAACAATAGCTGTAGTCGAGGAATAATGTTGTGAACAGCACTCTAAAGCATGTCCGGAGTTATGGTGAGGCACTGGCGTCGGATGTTGTCTTTCAGCATCCCTAGCGATGTCGATCGATCACGATACACTTGCGACTTCAGGTAACTCCGAAGCCAATAACCGCACGGACTGAGGTCTGGGGACCTGGGAGGCCAAGCAAGACGAAAGTGACGGCTGAGCACACGATCATCACCAAACGACCCGGGCAAGAGATCTTCCACGCGCCTAGCAATGTGGAGTGGAGAGCCATCCTGCATAAAACCCCATGTCATTCAAAGCATGTGTGTCAATTTTTACCTCTCTATCTACATTATTCCGTGGTTTATTAAGTTTTCAAATTTATACTGACTTTTCGATCACCCGGTATATACAGTGTGGTCCATTGAGCCACGAATCCGTAGAAAGTGGTATATGTGACGTTATTTACAACAGGTAATATCTTCTCACTCGTAAGTTAACTTAACCCTTTCCTGGTTAACCTCAATAAATCAGCACGTAGGGCTTTGTCCTACCTGTTCAACGAAGACCTCTCGTTGATGTAGTCCCTCAAAAGAGTTTTGGGAGTGCACTGGATTCGTTTGGAGATGCAAGCAGGCAACATGTGTGTCTATAATTATGGAGGATGGATAGATAATCAAGTTGAAATGAGTCCCAGTATGCCATTACCGTGAACTCATTAACGAACACCATAAAATAATTGAAACAATTTATCACAAAAGTTACTACAATTCAAGAGCAGAAGAGACTCGGATAATATCCTATCGCTGACTGTCGAAATTGGAAAGCAATAAAAATCTCGTGTATACGTCGTACAAGTTCGTAGCTGCTTGTATGCGTTCGGTGATGATTTTCATTTCTTTGCTAATTTGATTTACTGCATAGCGGAACTGTAGTATTGAAGCTTTAATAACACTTATGCTCCACCTAGCGTTTAGTCTGACAAAAGTGAATCTTATCAATTATTATTTGATAAACAAATTTGTCTGTTTTGTGCCTGAATGTGATTTCCCGATGTGCAAGTCGCCAAGTGAGATTCTTTCTCATTGCTAGCATACACCTCCTCACTCCAATGAATCACTGCTATGCCGTATAGTGTATACGTTACTAACGCTTGCGTGCGAATTACATTCTGACTCAGTGCTGTAGTAGTCTGTGGTGCAGCTTAAGGCAGCAAATTACTTCTGCTAGCTGCGGCGTCTCAATAAAATGTAAAGTTTAGAAAATAAAATGTTTTCCAAAATAATAGGAGCGTCACTTATCCCCCTCGGTGATTCATCTTCAAAAATTTTTTTGAAAGATACCAGTTTTGGAAATAGTGGAATAACGGTATTAATGTTCGTAGCATTAGCATTCAAATTCAGTCATTTATCTTTTTTGTTTGTACAGTAAATTTATGTGTTTCCTATGCGTCAGAACAGATACAGAATTTTATTACGAACTGCCCAAAACACAAATGTTTCTCTAACTAACCTCGTTGGAATTTACGATATATAACAAAGTTTTACAGATTTATAGAAATGTGACAGAGGCATATTATTTTCCAGTTCTTTCATATCATTGCAATAGTCAAAGCCTATTTGTCATGCTCTTTTAGTATCGATATTTGTCAGCTGTCTGTATTTTATCAAAAGGCAAACACAATAAATTTAACAAAGAAGGTGCTGTATTTCACAACCATTCTGTAAAATCATAAATATAGACTTATCAAAGAGCTCCTTTCATGCAGCTGGAAATCATGCAATACCTCATAATAAGGTCCTTCTCAAATCGAACATTAAATCAATATTTTAAATATTCTTGCTACATAAAGTTTTGATAGCATTGATGATTTAGATATTATTTTTGCAATACTCTTATTACACGAAATACGGATTTCACTCATTTTTCTTTGCATCTTTTTTAAATTGAGATGTGCACTCTTTACCATTTTATTATTACACTGTCATTAAATATTATTCATTATGCTATTGCATGCGACTCATCTCCATTCAAACTATACACATACCGTACACATGGGATCTTTACTTTTCTTGCTGTGACACGCCCATGCCTACGTCACCGTAACTTCTTTGCGTGTCAGACGTCACAGCTTGCCGCCATCTACCGAGTGCCCATTAGCACCGAAATGTTCAGCGCTCTTTAAATGTGGTGCTCGACTTTACGTGCCCCCTTACTCATCGTCCACAAGGATTTCAGTCAACTGAAGCTGCCTCGTGTGTGCATACATTGGCCTAAAGGACGTGTATCACAACACTTTATTATCACTTGTTTCCTGGTAATCCTATTTCACTATTGTACTACACACATTTAATTAGCCGGCCGCGGTGGTCTCGCGGTTCTAGGCGCGCAGTCAGGAACCGTGCGACTGCTACGGTCGCAGGTTCGAATCCTGCCTCGGGCATGGATGTGTGTGATGTCCTTAGGTTAGTTAGGTTTAAGTAGTTCTAAGTTCTAGGGGACTGATGACCACAGCAGTTGAGTCCCACAGTGCTCAGAGCCATTTGAACCATTTTGAACACATTTAATTACAAGTAATCTACTGTCACTGTAATACTTCATCATTTTTTCACAAAGCAGGTACTTTTTTCAGTGTCTGGTTTTCACGCCAATCATAGCAAAACGGGTTCATCTTAATATCCACGACAAATTTTAACATCGACCACATTGTACTACGTTGGTGCATAAGTTAGTAGCATTTTTCCATGAGTTTAATCAACACAACAGATACACATAACCGAACCAATAATATACTCTCCTTCAGTATTTACAACAGTATGCCAAAGCTGCAATAAATTTTCGATTCTGCGACTGTAGAAATCACGTGGTTTTTAGGCGACTTCGTCGAGTCGTATTCGGAGCGCGTTTTAATCCAGATAGGAAGTTCCTCGAAAGCTGTTCGACAGAGAGCGGAGAAGCTGAAAATCCGGGGCACAGGAACAGATGAATAACATGTGTGCAGAATGTCTTCCCAACCCAAGTCCTGTACAGAGTTTTTTGTCGGTCTAGCAGAGTGCAGGCGGGCGTTATCGTGGAGTAGCATCACTCCACGCGGTCTTCCTGGTCGTTGTACTTGAATTCTTTCTGCAAGACGTATCAGGTGCTGACAATAAATGTCAGCAATGATGGTTACACCTCGGGGAAGCCATTCGTAGTACACCAAACCGCCGCTGTTCCACCACATGCATGGCATTGTGTTTTATGGTTACGTGTGAGTGTTTCTACACGTAGTTGCTGCTTTGTTTGGCCTCTGCCATTCTTTTCTTTCCCTTGCGTTAGTATAACGACTGCTTTTGTCGTCACCAGTAACGATACGTATTGTCGGTGTTGTTCACGAGCCAATTGATGACGAGCAAGCAGGGATGCACATACGACCACCTACTGATTTTCTCTCGAGTACACTGACGTGGGTCATTGTGGATTATCACTTTTAAAACATTTTCATCAAACCCCGAAGGTCTCCCTGAACATGGAGAGTCAGTAATGTCATAGCGATGCTCTTTGAAATGAAGAAACCACTTTTTTTACGTGCTCTGCCCAATGGTATTATCCCTATAGTCGGCGCAAATGTTTCTGGCTTCCTCCGCTGCTGTCACCCCTCTAGTGAACTCAGAGAGAAGAATGTGTCGGAAATGTTACGATATATCCACTAGGCAATCAATTTTATAGCATCAACAGCTTCACTCAGTATCTCCAGATGACAAAATGAAAATATCTAAACTTAAACAGCAACAGTAAACTACAAATAAAAAAGAACAATGGATAAACAAACTCTTAGCAACTGGAATACCGACATGCAAAAGAGAAACCCAACGTACCAACGCACCATCCTGATATATACTTTTTTCTGATTGGGTCCTATGATGTGATACTTCTAATGCCTTTCGTTGAGACACGCTACTGACGCCGGCCGTGTTGGCCGAGCGGTTGTAGGCGCTTCAGTCCTGAACCGCGCGACTGCTACGGTCGTAGGTTGGAATCCTGCCTCGGACATGGATGTGTGTGATGTCTTTAGGTTAATTATGTTTAAGGAGTTCTACGTTCTATGGGACTGATGACCTCAGATGTTAAGTCCCATAGTGCTCAGAGCCATTTAAACCATTTTTGAACCACTACTGACGACATGCTGACCTACAAATGTGTCTTGAAATATCTTAATTCTGTCACTATGAATTAGTGCTTTTCGTTATTCTTCATTAAACCTGTACAATGTTTTATGTTCGTTCCGAGCATAACACAGTGGAGACAGAAGATACCATAGGTGAGAGCTCCAAGGATATGGTATATATAACGAGGACGACCCGGCCGGCGATACCTTGCGGCCTATGGACGCCATGAAGAAAGTTTCGGGATCACAACGTAGGCGGTGATAGAGAAAGAGCCTATCGATGAGCAGCAGTACATATTAAATTGGCCACAGCTCTACAGGCTACCAAACTGCGGTACAGTAAGCAGGAGGCACGTTTGCTCTTAACTACACTTCCTGGACAGCGCCCAGTCAAGATGCTGAACTCTGACCGATTGCTATTCACCTGAACTACGTCAGGAACTCTGCTACGGATTCTCTAACAGTGGCGAAGACGACCTGGAAACGGACTGTTCTACACTTCAGTTGAGGTATACAACAACCACGCTGTTTCATTTACTAAGTGACTAAGTGATAGGTTTTTCACATCAACAACACTAATACGTCCTAATTCAGGAACTTTGTTGTGCACTGTCATCACTGCTTTACTGAATTCTCTTTGCTTACTAGTTAACCCTAGTTACTCCAGTTAACGTCCAGATACATAACGTATCCGATCTATTGTTGCCAAGGTTAAGGAATCTCACTTCTCCGAAGATTAATCCGAAGAGTAATCATTTATCTTTTCTTAGAATAAAGACGTTGTATATTATAGTCTTGGATTTTGGGATTATTCGCAAATTTTACAGTTGTGACGAGGAGAAAGTGATGAAAGTAATGATTTTGTCAAGAATGTAGACTACCAGTACAGCCTATATGTCAAGTTTTTACTGTTGATTACTGTCATGCGCATTACTTCTCTGTTTCTGTGTTCTTTTTCTGAATCCGTACAAAAAGTTGATTCAGTCATCTCTGCTTCAGTAGAGAAGACGATGTAATATATTAATTACTCCTTGCTACTGTAGTGTTATCATGAAGCTGTGAGAAAGGAGGACAGGCGTTCCAAGACGAGGAAGCAGAGACGATGCTGAGGGCACACTAAAGTACGAGAGATATTGTTACATGAAGTAAACAGTAAGGGGAGAGCCTTGCGAAAATGCAGACGCCCCCAGACGCGGTCCTATGGCATTAGTTACTCTTCAAGGAATTAACATGTAACTTAATATGTCGTGTAGACGCTGTCACCGAAGAACTTTGTAACCAACAGGCACGTACTACTGTATTAAGCCAGCTTGATACCAGCCCTGAGAACAGCAACGTCAGTGGGCTCACAAGGGTTAGAAAGAGAACGACAACACCAAAAACTGTTGACCTAGCAGTCCCTACTCCGGGGAGCCCGAGGGACGGGGCTAAATGACGTATAACAATAACGCTGCAAGCCTTATTTGGCAGAGCAGTTACGTTTAGCTTCCAGCTGAACAATATTGATACCAAATACGGACTTAATTAGTGCAACTGCATTAATATCCCCGCCTTAGGAGCAGTAGAGGGGACCTCACTAAACCGTGATTGGCAGGCACCTACAAGAGACCTACGGGATTGGCTGGGTGGCTTTAACTGGGAAAAACAGTGCCGCCACGCGACTCTTTAAAACCCCTAGATTCCGCATTTTGGCAGAGTTCTCAGTCAGACGATCTGGGCGCTGAATCCGAGTCCGTCGACTCCAGCCTCGGTCCAGCTTCGCGTAAGTCTGCTCTCTCACTTGCAGTGCCTCAGTGAACAGTGTCACGTTCGTTACGTGTTGTTTTGCAACTAAGTTGTTGCCTTAAGATGCTGCTAGTGTTTGCTGGTTAGCATCCATTCCTGGGTATTCTGGACTGGCTTATGTTGTGACAGTGTTATTCATGCTTTTTCTAACCCTAGAACTGGCCTCCAATGTATTAATTAACCCTGTCTGGAATAAACAACTATTTCAAAACCCTGTTTGTCCAAGAATCTCCACAACGAGTTCCCTACCTAGTCTCACCACCTGCATTTCTAGCAAATGCCTGCGAAAGCAAAGAGAGCTCCACTCCAAGTTTAAACGCAGCCAAAACCTCACAGACAAACAGAAGCTAAACGATGTCAAAGTTAGCGTAAGGAGGGCTATGCGTGAAGCGTTCATTGAATTCGAAAGTAAAATTCTATGTACCGACTTGACAGAAAATCCTAGGAAGTTCTGGTCTTACGTTAAATCAGTAAGTGGCTCGAAACAGCATATCCAGACACTACGGGATGATGATGGCATTGAAACAGAGGATGACACGCGTAAAGCTGAAATACTAAACACCTTTTTCCAAAGCTGTTTCACAGAGGAAGACCGCACTGCAGTTCCTTCTCTAAATCCTCGCACAAACGAAAAAATGGCTGACATCGAAATAAGTGTCCAAGGAATAGAAAAGCAACTGGAATCACTCAATAGAGGAAAGTCCACTGGACCTGACGGGATACCAATTCGATTCTACACAGAGTACGCGAAAGAACTTGCCCCCCTTCTAACAGCCGTGTACCGCAAGTCTCTAGAGGAACGGAGGGTTCCAAATGATTGGAAAAGAGCACAGATAGTCCCAGTCTTCAAGAAGGGTCGTCGAGCAGATGCGCAAAACTATAGACCTATATCTCTTACGTCGATCTCTTGTAGAATTTTAGAACATGTTTTTTGCTCGCGTATCATGTCATTTCTGGAAACCCAGAATCTACTATGTAGGAATCAACATGGATTCCGGAAACAGCGATCGTGTGAGACCCAACTCGCCTTATTTGTTCATGAGACCCAAAAAATATTAGATACAGGCTCCCAGGTAGATGCTATTTTTCTTGACTTCCGGAAGGCGTTCGATACAGTTCCGCACTGTCGCCTGATAAACAAAGTAAGAGCCTACGGAATATCAGACCAGCTGTGTGGCTGGATTGAAGAGTTTTTAGCAAACAGAACACAGCATGTTGTTATCAATGGAGAGACGTCTACAGACGTTAAAGTAACCTCTGGCGTGCCACAGGGGAGTGTTATGGGACCATTGCTTTTCACAATATATATAAATGACTTAGTAGATAGTGTCGGAAGTTCCATGCGGCTTTTCGCGGATGATGCTGTAGTATACAGAGAAGTTGCTGCATTAGAAAATTGTAGCGAAATACAGGAAGATCTGCAGCGGATAGGCACTTGGTGCAGGGAGTGGCAACTGACCCTTAACATAGACAAATGTAGTGTATTGCGAATACATAGAAAGAAGGATCCTTTATTGTATGATTATATGATAGCGGAACAAACACTGGTAGCAGTTACTTCTGTAAAATATCTGGGAGTATGCGTACGGAACGATTTGAAGTGGAATGATCATATAAAACTAATTGTTGGTAAGGCGGGCACCAGGTTGAGATTCATTGGGAGAGTGCTTAGAAAATGTAGTCCATCAACAAAGGAGGTGGCTTACAAAACACTCGTTCGACCTATACTTGAGTATTGCTCATCAGTGTGGGATCCGTACCAGGTCGGGTTGACGGAAGAGATAGAGAAGATCCAAAGAAGAGCGGCGCGTTTCGTCACAGGGTTATTTGGTAACCGTGATAGCGTTACGGAGATGTTTAATAAACTCAAGTGGCAGACTCTGCAAGAGAGGCGCTCTGCATCGCGGTGTAGCTTGCTCGCCAGGTTTCGAGAGGGTGCGTTTCTGGATGAGGTATCGAATATATTGCTTCCCCCTACTTATACTTCCCGAGGAGATCACGAATGTAAAATTAGAGAGATTAGAGCGCGCACGGAGGCTTTCAGACAGTCGTTCTTCCCGCGAACCATACGCGACTGGAACAGGAAAGGGAGGTAATGACAGTGGCACGTAAAGTGCCCTCCGCCACACACCGTTGGGTGGCTTGCGGAGTATCAACGTAGATGTAGATGTAGATGTACCCGTGTTGGCTCAGATAGAAGAAAACAATCAAATGCCTTCACTGTAAATTGTCCTTCTGCCTTCTGCTCTGTACCGCTCGAGAGCGGAGACTGACCAACAACTCCTTTTTTCCTCTCCCACCTATGTCAGGACACGACAACGAGACAAACGAAGGAAGCCCTTCTTGACAGACAACTGTAGTTTTTGCAGATTGTCTCCAATTAGATGAAAACACCTAAGGCATCAGGCAGTGGAACAATCCCACCGCCGTGTGAAGTTTACAGCAAAGATATCGAGCCATTCCTCATTCATGCCGAGTGACTGCGACAAATCTTCGTAATCTACCGCATTACCGGTGAGTCTAGGAGCAGAGTCTTCTTTATTACAGGGTGTAGCACTGAGATGTATACTCTCATACTGTGGCACTATTTGTTTATGGTTCATCTAAATTTTTATAATTTTTTGCTTTAAAATTTACGCATATTGGTGCTATATTTTATGTATATGCAAAGTAAAGTGTACTGCACTGGAGGTTGAAGTTCTTTGCATTGTATGTGAGTAATGTATGTAAAATACTATGAAAATTGTTTTCTAAGTTAAATAATTTTCTGATGACATTTCCATTTAGAAATATTTGTGTGTATAAATTATTCATGTCGATGTAAATTTGACAATTGTAAGAAATGGTCACGCTTAGGAACAATGAAAGACGTAGGTGTTATGTAAAAGCCAGTGTGCTTTTGTTTGAAACGAAAGTGTCTTTGAGGACAGGAAACGGTGGCAAGGGCAAATTGGCACGCTACCTAGAGCAAGCGCGGGAAGTACTCGTAAGTCTGTAAGTAAGCACTCGTAGGTCTGTTGGCAGCGGTGATTGAGCCAACACCATTCTAGAGCAGGAGAAGATTTGCCTGCTAATTTGTACAAAAATGCCTCATATGAGGACTGCAAACGGCTTACGGCATACCTGCGAGTTGTTGGACTACTGTATGTAAAATTGAACGACTCCAAGAAGAGAAATTGAGCTCATACAGCAAGGTACTTGTAGGCCGTACTGTGGGAGTGTAGCCGCTATAATTGTTCGCCACTCTCAAGCCTACAGCCAGCAGATAAGATTTTTGTTTTGTTTACTACTGTTGTACAGCGTGAACCATTAACTTAAGCTGTGAATAATCATTCTTGAACTTGGAAGTGAGTTGTCCTAGTTTCAATAACATACTATTCGTATTTCGTTTCTATCTAACTACTGGGTAAGATCTCAGGAAAAGAATTGAATAATATAATTTAATTATCTATTATACACAACACACGGCCAAATCCTGTAAAAAGGGCAACTATCTTGCTTAGCTTTTCTTATTAACAGGACTATCCTTCCATAGTGTACTTTATTTGAAAACTAAACTAACTTTAGTAACAGTTTTATACGTGGCAACACAGAGACAGTGTTTTATGTTCTTTAGCTAAAAGCATACCAAATTACAATAGTAATGGTAGGATTATAGTATCCCAATTCTTCACTGCGACTGCGCTCACCGACCGTTCATTCACAGACGTTGCAAATAAGCTCTAGATGCATCTCGACAGGTCAGAAACAACACTGTTTCCTGATTCTTGCTTTTTACAGAAGATTACAAAATCAGAGCAGTCGTATCTTTATTTCATTGTTGAACTTAAAGGCTTGGCAAAGCAATGCGATTTGTATTGTACTACATTGTTTCTCAAATGTTTAGCGACGTGATTCTGTAAACTAGATCTCCCAGAACTGCAGGATGTTAAAAGATTTGTTCAAGCCTATGAAACTAACCATCAGCTCACTGAATTTACTTACGCGGAAACTACGGATATAGCAGGGGCCAAAAAAATGGTTCAAATGGCTCTGAGCACTATGAGACTTAACTTCTGAGGTCATCAGTCCCGTAGAACTTAGAACTACTCAAACCTAACTAACCTACGGACAGCACACACATCCATGCCTGAGGCAGGATTCGAACCTGCGACCGTAGTGGTCGCGCGGTTCCAGGCTGAAGCGCCTAGAACCGCTCGGCCACACCGGTCGGCTTGGATTTAATGACTGCCTCACAAACTCGAGGCATGCAGACCATAAGTTTTTGTAGGTGTCGTAAACCCATATGATTCCACAAATGCTTAACAATATTCCAGCAATGTTTCTTGCTGGATATATTAACCTCCCTGATATCTCCGTCCACTTCATCCCAGACCATTTCAATGGGATTACAATCAGGGCTTTGGGACGGCCATACCATATCATTCAGTATTTTATGTTTTTCCTTTGATGCAATGTAGTTCGTACAGTATGCCGATCAATGTTTTGGTCATTATTCTGTTGTAAAGTGAACACTTTCCCTATTGAGTACAACCCACTTCGTATTGCATGATACTGAAGTATGCGGTGGTACTTCTTCTGATCTGTACATCCTCCTATTTCTCAAAATGTCGCCAACACTATCTCCGGCGAAACATCCCCAAACAATAATATAACCTCTACCGCGTTTAACTCTAGGTAGAACACACTGCTGGGCTACCCGTTCCCCTACAAACAGGCGAACAAACATTCTCCTTTTGGTTCCAAAAATCTGGAACTTCGAATCATCGGTGAATAACACCTTCGTCCACTCTTCCCATGTCTAATTACGATGTTTTCTAGCCCATTCACGTATCTTCTGTTTTTTTATGGGCCTTAGAAGGGGTTTTCTTGCTGTGACACATCCTTTCAGACCGGCTTCAGTCAGTTTCCTCTTTACCGTTGCAATAGATACTGTTGTCGTGTTCATTTCTACCAATTCAGGAAGAATTTGGGGCGCTGTTTTGAATCTATTTCTTGGCTAAGTGCTACAATGGCACACGTTTTTCTATGGCTATCTCCACTCGTGGAGTGATACTAGCGATGTGCACACTTCAATGCCACGAAAGAACTGACGTGCAGGATCCACATGTTATGGATCGTAGCAATGTTTGCCGTTACCCCATATTGTTTACTATCGCAGAATTCATAAATACTCTAAATTATATCAGCATATAAGTGTCCATACATCAAATTCATACATTGATGTTACGTAGTTTCACAATATGCAGGGTGTTTCAGAAGTGATGGTCAATATTCAAGAATATTACAGTACTAATCATTCGAAACAAAAAAGTTAAGTAAACATGGGGTCTAAAACGCATACCTTAAGAGCTATGAGCAAAATTGTTAATCTTAGATACTGTGAAACAAATCTCTTCTACTGCAAGCTCTTTGCTTTCCATATTTTGGGAAGTGGTAGTATGGACTAAAACAAGAAAAAATGTCCAGCTCACATGTGCCCTAATACGTATAACTTAAGAGCTATTTTGAAACGCAACTCTTCTAATGAACAAGTGCTCATAACTTTTAAGGACTTTTTTTCTTGTTTCGGTCCATAGTATCACTTTCCAAAATAAGGAAAGCAAAGAGCTCTCAGTAGAAGAGATTTCTTTCACAGTATCGAAGATCAAGAACTGCTCATAGCTCTTAAGGTATGCGTTTTAGACCCCATGTTTACTTGACTTTTTTGTTGCGAATGATCATTCCTGTGATATCCCTGAATATTGACCACCACTTCTGAAAGACCCTGTACACAATGTTGCATTGAACATAATACAACAATATTTACAAAGACTTTGTAATTGGTATGGTGACTACAGGGCTTTCATTTGAATTGTCTCCTCGCGTGGCTAGTGTTCCTAACCTTGACTCATCGGTCAGTGCACTCTCGCACCAGCTGTTAATGTTTTGCCTTTACGCATCAGGCGTGACTCATCCCAATCAGCGCTTACTTTCATTCAAGTTAATAACGCCGCTCGACGCACCGCTATCTTGCGTCTACATATCGAAAATGGAAATGATATGAGAATAGCTCTCATTTTATACTTCAGGTTTTATTTTCATTTCATTTGATAACTTAACTAGGAGTTCAAACAAGATTCACAGTCTTTTAAGAGAACTGAAGATAATGGTTCAGCGGAAATACCTCCCCTACTAATCCCTAATTGTGTGGCCGACTCTCACGTCACCTATTACCTCCCTATTCCCTATATACGAGTGGTCGACTTCTGTGGTCGATCCAAAACTCTTTTATTATCATTTTAACTGTGGCTGGACTCATCATAGCCTGAATATATATGTATAGCAGCTGAAACCTCATCACTGCTTATAACCACTCGCAGACCATCTACCAATTGTTGCTAATAAAGTTTAATCTAATCCTCTCAGGACCATTGTGTACTGTTTGTTCTGTGTCCACTTACTTGATATGTGTGTGTGTGTGTGTGTGTGTGTGTGTGTGTGTGTGTGTGTGGTTTGAGGTTTTCGGGCGCTAAACGGCGTCGTCATCAGCGACTTACTTGTTTTGGCGCCATCCTTTTCCTCTGAGTCAGCTGTAAGCCAGCTAAATAAAGAAATGTAGAAGATTGTTTTCTCTGTATATATGCGTAGGTAATTTCCTTGTGTTTCATAACACGTATAAAAATTTTCTGTATGTGGTTTACAGGGTGTTCTGCTGCCTGTATGGATGATGATTTTAGGTCGTATAGCCTAGGTTCTGTACTTGTTTTGCGAACTTTATGCTGCAAGTTATCTTTCGTGATACGGAAGTATAGTCTGTGATTGGTTGCTTAACTATTCAAATAGTACGTCTTTTGTTTCATTTTAACCCTTTTTGTGTCTCTTTTACTCTTCTAATAGAGAAGAAGAATTGATGGCAGATTTTGGTTCAGAATGATGGAGAGGGAAGAACTAACAGAATGAAAAGAAAGGGAGTAAACTGTTAGTTAACTCAGGTACCTGGTAGAATTCAGCTACGTAGCAATGCAAAGAGTGCTATTGTCCCTGAGATTTCTCGACATGCATGAGTCACAGGGATGCAGCGGACTGCACACCACCTATTCTTACGCCAGCCTTCCGGCGCTTGTCTGTTGCCTTAAAGCGCGTCCAACTGTGCTAATATATACGGGAGATTGTTAACGTTATTGTTGTTGCCATGAATTAGTTTCTCCTGTACAGACACTGGAAACTTACGAACTATCATTTCTGCTAAGTCAGATTCACGTAAAGGATCAGTAAAATACTGGTTATTTTCCCAATAGTTTTGAAAGTACATCTCATAACTTTCACAATCACTGATTTCAAAGCTCCTACCTTCAAATATTTCTGTTCTTACACTTTCTTGTGTATCTGTGGACAAGTATTGGCTTAAAAATGCTCTAACAAATTTTTGGTATGTTTCACATGTGTTACTGGCTCCTGTTTCCCATGATATTGCGTCACCTTCAAAACGACTGGCTACAAATTTGATTTTCTGCTGTTCTGTAATGTTGGGAGGTATGATACCCTCAAACTGACGAATGAAAGCAACAGGTTGTATTCTACCTTTGCTGTAAAAGTTATAAAATTTGTAACCATTGGCGTTACTGACTACTTTCGTTAAAATTAAGAACACCCTTACATTTTCCCCATTCAATCCACGTTTCGAGTTTCTGTTTTAACGCAACTTCCACATCGCCTATGTTTTTACTCTTCTCACTTAGTTGAGGTAAGTTTTCTACCTTCTGTTCTATTTGTCTCAAACGACCCTGAATCGTATTACAAACAGATTCTATTCGTGATACTATACGACTAAGGACTATATTTTCGTCATTTAAGTCAACAACCTGTTTGTTTTGCATTTTGCATTTTGTTTATTTTACACTGAAATTACTTAATTTAATGACTTCATACCTAACTGACAATACAAAAGTATCTTGAGCTTGCATGAGATAATTTACTTTCGTTACATCATCATCGATCTTATGATGAACCTCTTGCTTACAATTATCTAATTTTTGGTCCCATTCTTTACTCTCATGCTCAATTCCTTTTTCACAAGCCCCTACTCTAGTTTCATGAGAATCAACCCTGGTCTCTAAATTTTGAAACTTACGATTAAGTTTTGCTATCTCCTCGTTTGTTGCTTCTATTTTACCAGTAAGTAATTTTTACCCTTTCTCTAATTCATTTCAATCCTTTATTATTTCTTTTTGCCCAGATACTAACTCCAACATTTCAACCACACTTTTATTATTATCTTGTGTAGATAATGTATCAACTGATGCTGTTCGATGGCTTAACCAACTTATTCTACTTGTTGATTCATTAGCAATGATGGTGTCAGAGTCATCACCTCTGACATCAACGCTCACCTTATTTAACTTATTATTAACATTCATGCCTCCACCTCTCTTATTTCACCTTTGCTACCATCAGATTTTTTTTTTTTTTTTTTTTTTTTTTTGAAAACTTCAGTTTATACATCAGATGATTCTGGTAGATAGCTACCACCCATTTGGTTTTCTACACTTTTCTCCTTACTTACATTACTAATTTCATCATGCGTGCCCTATAATTGGCTTGCTTTTTCAGTTTCATTACCCTGAGGCTGCACTGCCTCCCTGATGCTAAGATTGTACCGCATTTCACTTTCCCCCGACACTTTGTTGTTAAGGAAATTATTATAAAACAATTTAACAATATTCTTAAAAATCCCTATGGGTGTTAATACTAGCTTCCTATAGCTAGCTGTGAAGTGATTAGCGTACACGCTACCTTCTTGTCCGGTGCAATGCTGCTGCTCGTAGCATTGTCTTTGTCATGTTGGGTGTCTTCGGCTGCCGTAGTCGACCACAGACGCCTACCATACCTCTCGCCGCTCTCTGACGCAGCTCTGCAGCCAGTGGAGGCGATAGGTGTTGCTTCCAAGTCATTTGCCTCGCCTACTGTATGCTGCTGTGCTAACTGCTCCCTGAAGCGTTGTTTCTCGTAGCAGTGGAATAAAACGTAATCCGTTTGGACCACGCACACACTTACAACTTTACACTTCGATTTGCGTTTTCGCGTTTTCGCTTTCAACTACGCGAGTTGGATTAATTAGCGGTGTTCATCGATTTTGTTGCCTAACAGTTCAAAGAAACTTCCAAAAGTTCAAATAGGATATAATTTCACAGTACACACGGTGTCGCTTTTTATCTTTTTCACTGTTCACACGCTACTGATTTGGGCGTTTTATGTTAATCATTACAGTTCACTGTTCTCACTATGATTTTCACATCTCATCCGGTTCATACTGCTCGTTAATGGATAGTAGC
Organism: Schistocerca americana; assembly: GCF_021461395.2. Taxonomy (NCBI): domain Eukaryota; kingdom Metazoa; phylum Arthropoda; class Insecta; order Orthoptera; family Acrididae; genus Schistocerca; species Schistocerca americana. The sequence goes on along the minus strand of NC_060130.1, from coordinate 423,104,830 downwards.
CTCTTCTTTAAATACACAATCCTCACCAGAGTTCCCATGTATAAATTATTTCGTTGTCATATTGGAAGTCAGATCAGGAAGCTGGATAGATCTGTAGAGATTGAATAAGAGTCCCTAATCATTCTATCCACCTACCTGTCGTCTTCTAAGGTTTTGTCCCCAGTGCAGAAGACAGCTCGACGGTCATGGGATCTTCTTCGGCGGAGGTGCTGTACTGTCATATCGACCGTGAACCTGTGTTTGTGCTTTTTTTGTGGGATGCTCCGTATCTACAGAGGGCAAGATATGTAGTACTGACAATGATGATAGGCGACACCTCTCATTAATGTATCCTGTTTTTTTAGATTTTAAATTATCGCTTTTTACACTGTCTTCTCCAACAGTCGACATAGCTTTCTTAATAGTGTGGTAACTGACAGCTTTCGATGTAGAGTACGACACGTCTGTCCGAAACAGAAATAAATTTCATGTTCTGAAGAACACCCGAAACAGAGTGACTAGCACAGCCTAAATAATTCGTCTCCCAGGCGCGCCAAAGTGACCTGAAGGTGTCCTAAACACTTCTTTTGTAATATCATTGAATAAGAGTCCCTAACCGTTCTATCCACCAACCTGTCGTCTTCTAAAGTTTTATCCCCAGCGTAGAAGACAGCTCGACGGTCATGGGATCTTCTTCGGCGGAGGTGCTGTTCTTCTTTCTCATAACTAGTGAAATTTAATGAACATAAACGTTACACGCGAAGGGTAATCATGAGAGACTGTCATACTGAAAATTGGGTTAAATACAATGAAACGTATACAAATAATTAATAAGAGAAGTTAGGCATTTTGGCGCCTAACACCCGAATGTGCCGACTAATCAGAAGCAAGTTCAGTACTATTGGCGGTCTCTCCCAAGGGAACAGTACATACTGTACCATCTACTGCTTGTACCCCACTCCACTTTTGTTCCATATGCTACTTCACGTGTATCAAGCTGCATCAAGGCGAGCTTCTAGCAAGATAAAATACAGGCAGCCACAGCCAGGAATATCACACTGGCCCATACAATTATACGTTACTCAACTGGTAATTTGAGATGAAGGTGGTGGCAGTATCGGTCTTCTCTGCTATTGAAGAAAGGCGGCAGAAGTATCCATGGCTCTTGCTGTGTAACTAGCTCTGAAAATTCTCTTCTTAGAGTCGAGTTTTCGTAGTCCAGAGCCAGCCAAAGTACGCCATGAATGAGACAAATTACGTCCACATCCGAGGCTATGTTACATAACCTTGCAGTTCTAGTCACCTCATTCGGTTCACAAAAGCACACTATGCCTGCTAGCCACCGACTGACTCATGCCACACAAGAGCCTGGTAGTCCGACCGCCAGATCCACCTTTTCTATTCCTACCTAGCCAGTTCCGTTGCAAAGAGATTTCCATCCAAGTTCTACATGACTACAAACCTACTGTTACTTGTTAGCAGCAGACACAGTGGCTGCGCCAAAGACTGAGGCGGCGTGGAGTTTTACAATTATTTATTGAACTTTCTTTGCAATTTCTCCCTCGTCGTCGCTGCCCAGCCCTGCGGATCCCTCCGCCTGGCTGCTGCTGTGTAGATTCTCCGACAATGCGCGCACGCGCGCCGCTGATCGCACTCGGGAGCCCTAGGCCACCAGTGCTCCACGTCGCAGGTCGCACCAGTGTTTAAGAAGGGTAGTAGGAGTAATCCATCTAACTACAGACCTATATCACTGACGTCGGTTTGCAGTAGGGTTTTGGAGCATATACTGTATAAAAACATTATGAATCACCTCGAAGGGAACGATCTGTTGATACGTAATCAGCATGGTTTCAGAAAACATCGTTCTTGTGCAACGCAGCTAGCTCTTTATTCGCACGAAGTAATGGCCGCTATCGACAGGGGATCTCAAGTTGATTCCGTATTTCTAGATTTCCGGAAAGCTCTTGACACCGTTCCTCACAAGCGACTTCTAATCAAGCTGCGGGCCTATGGGGTATAATCTCAGTTGTGCGACTGGATTCGTGATTTCCTGTCAGGAAGGTCGCAGTTCGTAGTAATAGACGGCAAATCATCGAGTAAAACTGAAGTGATATCAGGTGTTCCCCAGGGAAGCGTCCTGGGACCTCTGCTGTTCCTGATCTATATAAATGACCTGGGTGACAATCTGAGCAGTTATCTTAGGTTGTTCGCAGATGATGCTGTAATTTAACGTCTAGTAAGGTCATCCGAAGACCAGTATCAGTTGCAAAGCGATTTAGAAAAGATTGCTGTATGGCGTGGCAAGTGGCAGTTGACGCTAAATAACGAAAAGTGTGAGATGATCCACATGAGTTCCAAAAGAAATCCGTTGGAATTCGATTACTCGATAAATAGTACAATTCTCAAGGCTGTCAATTCAACTAAGTACCTGGGTGTTAAAATTACGAAGAACTTCAGTTGGAAAGACCACATAGATAATATTGTGGGGAAGGCGAGCCAAAAGTTGCGTTTCATTGGCAGGACACTTAGAAGATGCAAGAAGTCCACTAAAGAGACAGCTTACACTACACTCGTTCGTCCTCTGTTAGAATACTGCTGCGCGGTGTGGGATCCTTACCAGGTGGGATTGACGGAGGACATCGAAAGGGTGCAAAAAAGGGCAGCTCGTTTTATACTATCACGTAGTAGGGGAGAAAGTGTGGCAGATATGATACGCGAATTGGGATGGAAGTCATTACAGCAAAGACGTTTTTCGTCGCGGCGAGATCTATTTACGAAATTTCAGTCACCAACTTTCTCTTCCGATTGCGAAAATATTTTGTTGAGCCCAACCTACATAGGTAGGAATGATCATCAAAATAAAATAAGAGAAATCAGAGCTCGAACAGAAAGGTTTAGGTATTCGTCTTTCCCGCGCGCTGTTCGCGAGTGGAATGGTAGAGAGATAGTATGATTGTGGTTCGACGAACCCTCTGCCAAGCACTTAAATGTGAATTGCACAGTAGTCATGTAGATGTAGATGTAGATGCTCCGCTGAAGTCAGGATGCCCTGTGGTTGAGATGAACTCGTCTCCGCTCGGCGCCCCCAGTACGGGCTCGCCCACGGAGCCGCGTCGCCGTGAGGTCAGCTGCCGACGCCTGCTGCACCGGCGTCCGGGAAGCCGTCAGTCGCGATGTCCGCGAGGTCCCGTCATGGATGGACCACGCGCCATGGGGCCGGGCTGCCGTGAAGTCCGGGAGTCAGTCTCCGGCGGCACCTGTGACCAAGACCGCACTGCGGCTGGTGCTGAAGTTGACATCTGGCGGCGAACGGATGACTCCTGCGAGATGGAACAGACTTCCGGAATCGTCACCTACGAAGATTGAACATTCAGACACGGACCACGTCCGTCCTCGGATCCGAGCTGCTTCCTAATGGCTTCTGTCTGTTTCTGCCTGCGCTCCACTATTTACATCCGGCAGGAGGACGTTTTTTACCCTCAGTGGTAGCTTTTTGTTATTACTACCGCAGTATATTGCAGCGTAACTTAGCGTGCTTCCCCTTACTCAGCACTCTCCAGGCTTCGCTCGGCGCTCGGTTTGTATGCATCCTCGAGTCAGTCTGTTGGTAGACTGCTGCTGTCAGCAAGGCTATCTGTGCGTGCTTATTTCCCAACGCCTCGGTCGCGAGCGTGCCTCTGTTTTGCCATTCTCAATTGCGTGAAGCAACGCTTACGACATGTGGCCGCAACACTACTTTCCCTATACACGAACCGGTATTACAAGTAAAGTTTTAACATTTTCATTCTCTTGCTGTGTATTGCTTTTGATACATGCATAGGTTAGTTACAATTACATAAATTATCGTAAGTAATGAATAAAACACTTACATTGATGGTACATCAAAGAGCATGATTATACAGAAGTCACTTTAAGTAATACTGGACAAGGAAGTTAGATAAAACCATTATAATTAATATGGATAATAGTGTTACGAACTACTCATATACAATAAATACTGGAAATTAACCACTCATTAAAAAATGTCAATGTCTTTGTTATTCCTGACTTTAGAGACTTCCTATTCTGTATTTGCCCTAAACTCTTATTGAATCCTGCACTTCTAGAGAGTTTCGCTTAAAAGGTTGTCGCACGTAAAGGATTTTTATTAGTTTTCATGTGATCGGCTCGTAATCTGTTCATAGTGACAATATCTTTTCTTGTGAGATTACCACTAAGAAACCAAATATAGCATTTAATCTGTCTCATTGTCGCTTAATAACAAATGATTTTGGATTTAACGTTCTTGGTGTACCAATATATTTCATTCTGCTGCTGCTTTGATGACAAGTGTAATACGAAAATCACTGTTCGGTTAATAAGGGCTATGAAAACGTTTCCGGTTGAGGGTGTTGCTGCAGTGGATATGCATCGTAGCGCGACTCTGAAGCGGTATACAAACACCGACATTTAGGTAAGGGATTGGTGTGGTGTTCGAGTCTTTCCGCCGTGCGTGCGGTAAATGCGGAACGTGAACTCTGGCCACGTTATTATCAACTGCGTCACAACAGCACCAAATGCTATTATTCTTTTGTTGTTTGCCAAAGGAAAAACACTAGTAGACATCTATGAGAGGATGAAAAATGTGTGTGGGAGAGCATGTCTGTCAAAACCACTGTCTGTGGAATAGTTACAAAGAGTGATGCTGCATCATGATAATGTACGTTCTTATATTCCAAATGAGATAACGCAGAAGTCGTTCCAACTCAACTGAGAGACACTCCAGCACACGCCTTATAGTCCTGGTCTCTTCCCATGTGATTATCACCTCTTAATGCCCTTAAAAAGGCCTTGAAAGGTCGAAAATTCCAGCCGGATGAGGATGTGCATCAGGCAGTTACGGGCTTCTTCACGCAGCTGGACACGTTTTCTTTTACCAAACGGGTATCTTCAGCCTAGTGCGCCGGTGAGATGATTGCGGAAATGCTCACGGCGATTTTCTCTGATTGGCATTCCGAATCTGCGTTTGCGGCTATCGAACAGAAACTTTTTGATCGCTCCTTACAGTATTTCCATTTGGATTGCTTTGGCATTTCGTCTTATACCAGTATCCATTGTAGATGAATCACTTTAAACATCTCATTTGCTCTGTTAAAGCTTGTCAGAATGTGATATGCTTATGTGTTTACCTTTATGCTTACGACTACCACTGAATAAGACTGTAGTGTATTAATATAAACTGCTTATACGAAGACTCTGTCGACTTTTAAATCAATTGTATCAGGACAGTGGCTGACAACTCGACAATTAACAGCGTCGTCCCTGTATGCAGCAGGAAACAGTCTCCAACCTGTTTCTGAGTAAACCAAACTTGCCCTACTGAGATATGTTAAATTTTTAACAATCCGTGAACCGTTTGTACAAGTCGCCCCAGGAACTATACGATTTTAACAGTGGAGGGACTATGAAATTGCTCGAGGGTATGGATCATTTACAGATTTGTACACCGTATTTGGAAGAGTGGTTGTCTGTTTAACACTACACGTGCTCTACAAAACTGATTTTAAGAGTGTGCTGTAGAATTGATATGATTTTCATCATACTATGGAATATTGGTGACAAGGATCTGCGTATCTTCGTTGAGTATGACTTATTAATTGGAGCCTTCTATTTATGGAGGATCTGATCTAGAAAACCTCTGACCTTGAGTGTTTTTTCTTAAATTGTGCTTCAAAATTTCGTCTCTGACTTGTACATTGCTCAGTTATTATCGATAGAGTAGCGATTAAGTACTGTTGTCACAAAATGATAGTGTAGCTTTTCTTAAATCATAACTAATTGCTAGGGAGGCAAAGTAAATTCACACGAGATTCACACTTTGTATGGACCAACACGTCTTAAATTCCTCTCTAACTGCCTTACTTTAATTTATGCAGCTTGCTTCATTCTCTGTGACTCATTTCGCTCCAGTTTTTTGTCGTAAGCTGTCGACATTTAGCGCACGGTTCAGCGACATCTGTGAAGGACCATGTGGCAATCTGTCGTGGCAAGAGACTTCTTCATCAGTCACTGAGCGGCAGCGTTGCCGCCACTCTCGTACCTCTCAGCACAGCTCTCAAACCTTTGTCCCCAAGCGAAGCAAAGTGATGCTAACTTATCTTAAAATTGTCTCGCCATCGTTGATGTGAAGACCTTGAAAATTCCATTGCTTCTAGAATTAACAATAACTTAAATTATATGAAATGTACGAAAGGTATGGAAGGTATCTGCTTGTGTGAACTGTATACTTGTAATATAGTGCTATTTCCGTAAAATAGGAAGCGAAGGAGATCAGCATATACGTAAGAAAGTACGGAAATTCATTGAAGGTCTTACAAACGATAATGCCAGTCAATGCAATAATTTCTAACATTCTTAATCAAAGAGTCGTGTTAAATAGACAATATTAGCATATATGTGGGTGTCCATCGTTATCAGATTATAAATCTTTTGCCACATATAGCTAGATTTCCGCAAAGGCAGTAAACATTATGTGTATAGTTTCCTATGCCAACGCTACAGGTTACTAGTTACTGCTGGATATTCGGCTGTATCATAACTCTATAATTAATGCTATCGTCAGCATTGGAGCGAGTGTCTGGGCGAGTCGATTGAACGACTGAAGTCCAAAACTTAGACCGTGGGACGGAAATTAAAATGACAGATAATGAAAGAAGTGAATACGAAATTGAAAACACAAACCTCAAAACGCCCGAAAGGGGAAATAGCACAAGACTGATAGGTCACCTATAAGTTTCTGAACTGAATAAGCGAATCAACTGTATACGCAGGGGCGCTGGAGCAACGAAAAATGCGGGTCGCCCTAGGTAGGTCGCTAAATCTACAAACCTAAGTCACTGATACCAACTCGTTGTAGAATTCTGGAGTACATATTGTTCTCGTGTGCGACGAGTGTGCTGTAGAAGAATAACTCCTAAGTAGGAATCAACACACTTTCTGCGGGTAGCGTTCGTATAACACCCAGCTTACTCTGTTCGTGCAGGAGATACCGGAACAAGTAAATATCACAGTTCAAGTTGATACCCTGTTCCTAGATTTCCAGGAAGACTTCAATATCGTCTAGCAAACAGGTCAACCAGGGAACTTAAAGCACATATTTAGCTCTCCCAGTCACCGGTCAGTATTTTATTGCAATATCAGCTTGTCAGATCACGTTCTCAACCCCTTCTTAAGCCACTCCACTCCGCCTTTCCACATCATTTCTCGGAGATAAGATAATCAGAGACCTTCCTATGATAAAAATGAGCAGTGTGTGACATCATTCTCGTCCAATGGTGCTGGCAATTGCATATGTCTGCAAATCATCGTACATACTTGCCCCATTGTCAACTTTACTTCGTTTCCCGTACGCTACGGGGCTAAAACAATGAAACACTGGACAATGATCAGTTTCGGTAGGATATAATTCACTTATTTTGCTAGATTTCTGTATTTTATGTACACTATATGACCAAAAGTATTCGGACACCTGGCTGAAAATGACTTACAAGTTCGTGGTGCCCTCCATCAGTAATGCTGGAATTCAATGGTGTTGGTCCACCATTATCCTCGATGATAGCTTCCACTCTCGCAGGCATACATTCAATCAGGTGCTCGAAGGTTTCTTGGGGAATGGCAACCCATTCTTCACGGAGTCCTGCACTGAAGAGAGGTACCGATGTCGGTCGGTGAGGCCTGGCACGAAGTCGGCGTTCCAAAACATCCCAAAGGTTTTCTATACGATTCAGGTCAGGACTCCCCTGCAGGCCAGTCCATTACAGGGACGTTATTGTCGTGTAAAAACTCCGCCACAGACCATGCATTATGCACAGGTGCTGAGGTGCTGCATCGTGTTGATAGATTCAGTCACCATCCCCGAGTTGTTCTTCAGCAGTGGGAAGCAAGAAGCTGCTTAAAACATCAGCGTAGGCCTGTGCTGTGATAGTGTCACGTAAAGCAACAAGAGATGCAAGCCCCCTCCATGAAGAACACGACCACACCATAACACCACCGCCCGTTGGTTGCAGCAGTTGTAGAATGCAGGTTCAGACTATATGTCCTGTGTTGACTACAGTACCATGAATACAAACTAAATAATGTTGTTTGAATTGAAGTTGAAGAAAAACTAATCTTCTGTCTTGTACTATTCGAAGAATAGTTCCAAACTAACAGAACTCAGTTAAATCTCTAGGTAGGCAGTCTTTGTCCATATGCGATAATTTTGTTCCCTGTTCTGTGCCGCGCGGGATTAGCCGAGCGGTCTGCGGCGTGGCAGTCATGGACTGTGCGGCTGGTCCCGGCGGAGGTTCGAGTCCTCCCTCGGGCATAGGTGTGTGTGTTTGTCCTTAGGATGATTTAGGTTAAGTAGTGGCTAAGATTAGGGACGGATTACCTTAGCAGCTAAGTCCCATAAGATTTCACACACATTTGAACCCTGTTCTGTTTTTACTGAAGACTAAATGCTGTCTGTCTATCGGCAACTGTTTCTATCTCACTCCACGGCTCGAAGACTTGAAGACAATACGAATGTTCTACAGGAATTCCCTAGAAAGGCTCGAACTGACGTACAATGTGTAACTGAGAACTTCTGCTCGCGCAATGGTACTTACGCGCGTCTTTCTTCCTGGTGACGCTGGCGCTCCAGGGGGCGTGACTCTCGCGGGCAGCGTGATTGGTTTGCGTGCAGCGATGTTCCTGCTGCTCACGGACGCCCACGGCACTTCTGGTACCACCTGTCGCAAACTCTTCTTGTGTGGTATCTCAGCACACCACATTCTTTCAGTTACCTTCTGCACTACACTGCAGCAATTCTTTCTATGAATGGTGCAATATACATAGCAGTGACACTTTATGCTAAAGTTACGTTCGTCCTTAAGTTTTGCACACCAGCGAAGTTAACGCTTTTTGGAAAGTACTGTTAATTCTTAATTACAGAGTTACATGGTGAGTAAAATTCTGTATAATTTTAAAGCTAAATAAAGAAAGTAAGTAGAGGAATTAACCCATACTTCTCAGGTCATGCACCATTCTGCCAGTTACCTGGAAACAGGTCTTCTCACTTGGAACACGTGATATTTGCAACTGAACATAGATTCTTTAATGTCTTAACAATTCTATCTGTCCTTCAGAACGTTGTAACCTCTAACTGGTTTTCGATAACGCTACTTCTTAATTAGTTTGCACATTCTGAGTAGTGGTATGTAGTACAGTTTTAACAAAATTTTAGCTTTCGCAACACTTTTAAATTTGAGTTGAATATTTGTTCCTTTAATTGTTCCTCGGTATGTTACCACGTTGTACCTTCAGACAATTTTTCACATTTGGAAAAACTTTATTTTTCAGAAATAATTTTTGTTATTTCGGAAAAAGACTGCAGCACACGTAAAGTGAATTCTATCATTTCAAAATGAAATAAAAAAATCTTATTTAACTTGTGTAACAGGACTGGCTAGAGTCGAAAACTCAGAAAAGTTTTCCGAATTACAACACTCTCCCTTACTGCATTCACCAGCTTGTGGTTTACCTGTTGCTCTTAGCTCGTCCTCCAATACTCTATCCAAATATATAACTGATTTTTGTACGCTCCATGCATTCTGCATGTCACTTGTGAAGCTCTAGCTTGGCCTCGCATGATGTTTATCTTTGCAGAACCTCAAATAAATTCCCTAAAGCAGAGACTGACTGCTCTTTGATGTTTTATGACAGTAAACAAATATTTAATCTATCCTTACCTTCAGAATCACTCATTGTAAAGACTTAACATAAGAGCTTTCATCTTTGACAATATTTTAAGATGCAATTATATATCTACATTGCAGAAACCTGTACAGAAACATAAAAGACAATTACGTAGATCACAGTTTATTCGCTAATATGTGTTTACAATGAAAAAGCAAAAAGAGTACCACGTCATGAAAGTACATGAGAATTATAACATGGACATAAATACGCGTTGTTGAGATTCGTTGTACTAGTAATATGTGTGAGTTAATGAATTCACGAAAACTAAAATGAATAAAAATTGTAATTTATGAATATAATAGTTATAAAATTTCGCCGTGGGTGAACATAGAATAAAAATAGCTAACATTACTTTTGAACGACATCTCAGATTCACAGTAGAGATAAAATAACAGTTCTTTTTTCAAACTAGGAAACGAGTGTGAAATGCCATTTTTATCACATTCGTTTATATATGCCTTAAACGGAGATGGATTCATATCACCATGGTTCCAATTATATATAACAGCAACGAAGAGACGATATGCTGCATGTGAAATATGTGCGCAAAAACAGTCGAAATAGATGTGTCTCTATCTAACCTGACTTCTGTCATAGTTCCCAGTTGTATGAATGCGATTGTAGTGCTTGTGGCTGACTGCGACCTAACCAAAATACCGATGTTTTCTGATCAAATACCATATTTACACTAGGAAAATGTCTGCATAACTGCATGGCACAGCATGCTGTCTCCGACAACGGAAAAGAAAGGAGTAGCTTTGCCCCGCAAATAGGGGCGGAGCTGAACCGAATTTGGCCGCCTACCGTTTTCATTGGCGGTTAGCTCTCGGTAAGGTAAGCCTGTACTTTCTCGATGTTGAAAGATGCCTCGTTCTAGTAGAAAGAGGTGACGCCTGACTGATAGTCTGTGATCAAATAAGAGACTTATGCCGATCCTGGAGCAAGTTCATTATACATGAAAGCACCCGTTTCCATAACGATCGAGTGTCTTTGCCGTCCCGCTCATTGAAGAACTTGATGTGGGGGAAATTACTGCAATTTTTTTGCTTCCTACATCGTTAATTACAAAACGAAAAATAACCACTACAAAAAATTTAATAATTAAAGGGTGGAATAATTATCACCTGAGAAATCTACACATACTATATTGTACACAAGAATGAATTAGAGTCCCCTTCTAACACTTACATTTCATCAAGGCTACACAGTTCTTTTAGCTGCGATAAAATACCTATCGCCTTACGCATACACTGAGAGTTCTTCACATAAAATCAATTGTTCATGGAAATGTAACAATCTTTAAATAAAACTTGAGACGACCTAAGAGATGGTACTTGATAGCTTTATCGCACCCTGACATGTTCTTCATCACACATAATGAAGGGACATATAAACACATTGCTCCGCAGCAAATTAATGCACCGGGTAAAAATAAAGACGCCTTCCCTGGTAGCGCAAGAAGCCACAGAATGGAAGAAAGTTTAGCAACAGCCTAGTCTGGGGCACTGAGCCGTCTTGAGCTAGTGCAGCAAAATGGCGTCATATGAGGGAAGGTGCCGTCACTGTGGTGACCACACATTATACGGCAAGAAGAATTATTCAGATTGCAACAACGCTCACCCAGGAACGTGACAAAGCAGGAGAAGCTAACCAGTGCTTCTTAAGGGTGAAGCTGGACAACATTACAGCTCTGACTGACTAAACAAAAAGAGTACAACGAATGAAGTCATCGCCAGCCCATGACGACGACTGGATATTACGACCTGTTGCCTTTTCTGGTGTTGTAGTGCTGTTGCAGGAGTGGCACTAGCCAGCAGACTTGAGAAATATCCCCCAAATGAGATCCTGATTCTCATACTGGCTCAGTCTGCCGATGTCCGACTTCGAGGAGGAGACTATGTCAGCCTTCTGTCTAATCGTCTAATAGTGAAAAGTTTCAGTGGAACTGCAAGTCTCAGCCTGGTGGATTCACCGCTGTTAGCCACAGCGTCGCTGTTCCGAATCCGACGTAGCCAACTTAGCGCCTTTCGTCCAGAAGGCGTCCTTGTGGCCTACAGTATGGGACTGGAGACGTGCGGCTTCTCATCCGCCATGTCGCGATCGAGCGGACTTCCTGTTGCGCACTTCTGCCCCTGCGGGCAGACGCCACTGTTGTGGGTTCCCTGCCCTGCTTTGAGGGCCACTATGTGACCTGGTGCGCCTCAGTGCACCCTGTGCCGGGACGTTTGGCTGCCACCAGGCAGTGCCGGGTAACGATCTGTTGCCTCAGCGGCCTAGAGCCGCCTCTGATGTCAACCGCCGTGACAACGCTGGCCTCGCACTGACGACAGTATCCACTGGCTGTGCGCGCACTGCTTTCGAACTAAGAGCGCAGGCTGCCTGGAGCGACGCACCGACTGCTGTTGTACTCTGGATAACATTCCGTTGTCAGCAGTGTTTCTCTGACATCACATTGGGTGTCTGGAAAGCATCCCTTCACCTCACTGCTGTGCACTGTCGCCTTCTGTGGTGCTACATCGACCTCCTAACCTCGATCTGCCATCACCGCCACCGACCACAACGAACGACTTTCCCGGTCGTTATATCTGGTGACAGAATTTGTCACTGGAATCTGCAGCTGCGTCCAGGGCCACGAATCCTGTAGAAGCGTGTAGTCTAGCGGTGCGGCTCTGGTGAGTGACTTTTTGCTCTGGCTTTTTTTTTTTTTTGTTTTTCTTCTCTTTGTGGTCTTGGTGAATAAGCAAATCGTGCAGCGAAATTTAAAGGTCAAGTTTGTAAAGCCACAGAAGCCTGTGCATTTATTGCAACTTAGGGCACATTATAGAGAATGTTATCTACGACCGGTGAGATGCCAGAATTGTAATTTGGCTGGACATGACTTATCATGCACGAAAGCTGTGCCAGCCGTATATATATATATATATATATATATATATATATATATATATATATATATATATATATATATGTGTGTGTGTGTGTGTGTGTGTGTGTGTGTGTAGCACATGCCGAAGGAATGGCCATGAAGTGTGTCTGTCAGTGCCCTGAATCACGTTGGGCTGTAATGCACCGTAAGGGTTAGTGTTGTTTGTTCTTGTATACATGTCTGTGTGTTACTGCTGATGCCTTCATTTGTATTGTGTGTTAGATAGAGGTTACACAAATTTCAGAAATACGACCGATGATAACAATTGAATCAGTTGAAGTCTTGGCGAGGTAGTTTGCCCAGCTAAGGGAGATAACTGATGTATTGCAAAAATAGGTAGACGTTTTAAAAGCCGTGAATGAACATGAACAAGACGGGGAAGAGGAAGCAAAAGCTTTGGTTACTGCACCTATCCCTTTTGTGGATCCGATTGCAGCTAATCTAGTGACTCCTCTTCGGCTGTTTATAATGACGTCGATCTTCAAATGGCTCTAAGCACTATGGGACATAACATCTGAGGTCATCAGTCCCCTAGACTTAGAACTACTTAAACTTAACTAACCTAAGGACATCACACATCCATGCCCGAGGCAGGATTCGAACCTGCGAGCGTAGCAGTCACGTCGTTCCGGACTGAAGCGCCTAGAACCGCTCGGCCACAGCGTCCGGCGTCATCGATGTTGACAGGACGTTAAATCCTAATATTCCCTCCTTCCTTTTTCGGGTAAGTCAACTGAAGATGTGTCACTGTATATTGATGACCGGGAAGTTGCCTACAAATTGGGTAATTGACCAGATGAGAGAATTCTTGGACATAGCTAAGTTTTTGTTGGTTGCCGATGCAGCAAAGTATCATGAGGGGCTGAATAAAGCACAGACATTTGAATAGCTTAAGAAGGGGCTTTATTGACGTTGGCGCAAGCAGAATAGCGCAACGTGTTTTAGATAACAGCTTAATTGGTTGTCTCAGCAACAAAGCGAATCGGTAGAGGCATTCGCAGACAAAATTGGAGAAATCAGTGCTGACACCTATGAGCTTAAGCACATCGCAGAAGCAGACAGAATTATTCTGCAAGAAGCAGAGAACAAGGCTCTAGATGCATTTTAAGGGGTTTCAGCATACGTGTCAAGGAGAGCAAGAATGGAAAGCCCAAAGGACTTAGCCACCGCTATTATGGTTGCTCCGCAACTGGAAAAGGTCGACATTGTGACCCAAGAACAAGATAACGTAGTGTTTTTTTTTTTTTTTTTTTTTTTTTTTTGGATGTGAAATGCCAAGGATTTGGACATATGAGCCATGTTAGAAATCAATGTCGTGAACTTAAGCGTTATAAGTGCAATGTTGAAGAGTAAGGGGCTCACGGCTATCAGAGTCAGAGGCAAAGTAGGCAGCACCACGATAAGTGTTCGTTAAACGCCGATGGGAGTACGTCAACCACCAGACACCGCTTCCGATAAAACACAGAACTGCAAAAGGTTATGCAGAGGTGGAGTGCTGCTTTATGTCCATAGTGAACAAAACAGAATACAGGTATTTTGTGGACGCAGGGGCACGTCTGTCGGTTGCTCATGTGTTCATAGCTAGCCATGATCTCTTAGGCGGGAGGAGACTAAAGTCTCCACGACTTAAGTTAGTGGAGTAGGGGACAATAATGTGGCGTGATTGGGGTCAGCGTTGCTCAGTTTCAGTGATGGAGCAAGGAATTTCCAGGATTGAATGGAAATATTGCCACATTTTGGTAAGGGGTATAACGCGATCCGGTACTAGATTTTCTGGATAAGCATCACGCAAAAACTGATGTTTCGCGGTATACGATCGGTCTCAGTGGGACATTATTCCAGCTAGAAACGACTATATCGTCGCACAGTGCACCAGCCATTAAGGTGGTACCAAATAAACTGCAGGCACGTGCAACTGAAGTTCAGTACTCATGATGAAGTACCGAGAGGTACAGAAAAGATGGTGTGGGTAAGTGTGCGACCAGATCTTCTGAGTGCGATGTTGTGTGACGTAGAGACGTTGGAATGCAATTACAGATGGACACATCACGTTATTTCGCGTATAGAAGAGTGGTCCATGTAAAAGAAATAGATGGGGATTGCATGGCTCTAGTCAGTGTGGCTAATTTTGTCTCTTACCAGGTGATTCTACCAAAAACTTTATTAATTGCAAAACTGGACATCCTGGATGAGGATGATCTGGATATGTCAAGTGAGGACCGTTGTCACAGGCGGACCGTCAGTGCATCTTCATTACATGAGAATGTAAAAACATTTGAAGGGAAGAGATAAGTCAGCTATGGGAGCTTTGTTAATACGATTTGCCAATCTGTTAAATCCTGGAGGATTGTGACCTGCAACGCTGGTAATTCAGCGTAGGATACCATTAGGTAATACAATCTGGACAGGAAGACTTGCTTTTATTAAGTGATTTAAGTTGCTTCACTACTCCGAGGATATCTACTTCTAAGCTACACATGTTGGCAGATGTTCTTGATTCGAATTCTGGAATATTTACTTCGCCTTTTCTGGCGAAGGAATTTCGGAAAGCTGTGTTTAGTAACTCCGCTTTCGCAGCACTGTTACCGATAGTATTCCCATTGCTGTCGCGCAGAGCAGTCATTGATTGTGTCTTGCCAATAGCATATTTTACATACGACCAGAATCTCTTTGGTTTTTCTAGCAGATTTGGAGACAAAGTTTCGTTGTGGAAAATATTATAAGCATCTCGCAATGAAGTCGGCGTTAAATATCAATGTTCTGTAAAAGATAGTCACTTCGCCTTTGGTGGTCATTCGGGCTCAGTTCGATGCGGGAGTCTTCACTGAAGACAATTCTACTCCAGATAATGGGATTTCAGGACGAAGACGTGTCTGGAGACACCCCAGACATCCGTCAGATACCAACCTGACTGTCGTCCGTCATACGACCCGACAACAAGGATTGATGGTCTGAGGTGCCGTTTAATTTCGTAACAGGAAGCTTTTAGTTGTCATCCGCGTCAGATTTATAGCAGAGCGGTACATCGTCGATACTCTACATCCGGTGTTGTCCTTGATGGCAAGCCATCCTGGACTTGCATTTCAGCAAGATAATGTCGGTCCACACACGGCGAGTGTTTCTTGTTTATGCTTGACAAACTCTGCCGTGACCCTCAAGGTCACCGGATCTCTCCACAAGTGAGAACATTTAGATCATTGTGGGCAGGGCCCTCCAACCATCTCGGAATTTTGAAGGTCTAACGGGCCAATTGGACATAATATGACTCGATGTCTCTCAGGAGGACATCCAACATCTGTGTCAACCAATGCCAAGTAGAATAACTGCTTGTATAAGGGCCAGAAGTGGACCAACGCATTATTGACTTGCTCAATTTCTGAAGCTCTTACACTTCAATAAATAATCCAGTTTTTCTGAAACTATAAGCATTTGTTTGTGTGTGTATGTACATCAGATCTACCGATTTCCGTCCCATTCGGATAATTCTTTCGCGGTGTTTTTCTCTTTTTTTTCAGTGTACAGCGCGAACGTTCAGTTACGCTCTGGGCCAGACAGAAAATCAGTATGTCAATAAAGTCCTTAACATTGTCAAATATTATCCAGACGATGGGCTACTTAAGCGCACAGCTACTAAGTATTAAAGTGATACGAAACAGTAAGTGGCTACCCGCTGGAGACGATCGCTGCACCTCATAATTCCTGTAGCGTCACGTGCTGTGAAGCACGCCACGGGGCCGGAAATTTCGTTGGCACCGTGCTGGAGCAGATTACGTGACATGAAGGCCGCTGACGTGCTGCGCGACGCAGCTGACGTCATCGCGCTCGTGGTGAGTGACGCGCTCCCGGGTGCGGCTGTTCTGTCGACTACCATCCGTCGCGCCGACTCCGCGTACCTCGTGCCGGCAGCTCACGCGGTGGAGGAGGTGGCGGCCTCGCGATGCACCAACCCGCCACTCTCGTCACCGGAAAATAACTTGTATACTCTAAAACATCTTCGTATGGAAGCAAAACACTTCGAGACAACTTTGTTTCAGTAACTATGAAGCTCAGGCACTTAGATAACTGTATGAACTAGCGTTTTAAATTAACACTGTGCTATTCACTTTAAAATCAGCACTTAATTATGAGGCAGAGTGTACGGCACATCTGACACGACGGGCATGATGTCTCAGACTTACACACACATTATCATTTCGCAAAACGCAAAAGGAATGTCCACAGTCTTAATCTTAATAAAATGTAATCTGGAATTTCTCACCTTTTGCTTACCCAGCCCATACCTTGTATTTTCAGAATAATTACCACTGCCTAACAAAGAATCCCATTTCTTCAAACTCCAGTTTGTAGCATTTCTAATATCTTCTCGTAGTTACATTAATTCCTAAAGTGAATATAACAACTCGTACATCGGCCGACTCTGAGAGAACTTACAACGTCAAACCATAGCTGCCAACATAGTGTTGGTCAGAAGGAACTGTTACAGTAAGTGGCTGTTTACAGGGGTGCGGCACCTCTACTGATACTGATTTTAAACAAAGCCACAATTGAAAATTGTACCTCACCTAAAATCAAAGAAAAATCTAATTCTAGTAAAATTTATTTATATTTTTAAGGCCCAGACTTCTCAAATGAGTGGTTGTACATTCGAAGCTACAACGACACGAAATCAATGACTGTGATTATCTGGAATCACAGAGCTTGCTCGAAAACGAATCTGTCCATGCCAGTGGTACAAATGCCACACACACCACGCTTGTAAGAATTTATGTTGTTTTATAAAAGCCACAACAACGGACGGAAATAATCAGATATTCTCCAAGCTGACTAATTTCAGTAAACTACGATCACGACCATAAAGTAACCAGCGACGACACTATCACTGCACTTGAGTAGTAAACAGCTTGTCAGTACGCTATGCCCAGCCTGCCTTCATACTCGGGAGTGATACACCACACGCGGCAAAAGCGCTGCTCATTAACTACTTGCGTCTGGGCTTCAGCAGTTTGCCACCAGCACAGATATACTTACAACACATTCATAAAGTTCACTGCCCCCGTTGTTTAACTTAGATAACATCAATAACACAGTATGAGCACTTAACAAAACTTACTGTGCATTCCCGACGGGCCCAGACATTCGGCACACATCCATTCGGTCAACGTCTGAGCCATGTCTCATCCAACAATGACGTGTCACCGCACTGCTCCCAATTCTTAATGGCAGTGACGTCAGATACTACATTTTACCGAATGTTATTTCCGCTTGTAATTATATCACACTTTACTGACATGGAAACAAAATCTAAATGTTACAATAATAAATACTACAAGTTCCCTATTGTCGGCCGCAATAAGAGGTCTATTTCCCCTTGGGCTGAGTCTGCTGATGGCCTCGTCCGCAGCAACCAAAATGAAGGGGAGTCTGCCCCTGAAAACTACGTCTCAACTTTCACTTCAGGTGGTCTTCCAGTATTGCTGTGCCTGCCCTTCCACTTTCCAGAGTCGCTGGCTTAGTCAACCGTGCTGACTGGCAATGTTTGGGCGCCATTGTCCATGCCTACCAACAAACGCCCTATCTGATCTCCAGATGCCGCAGAGTAAATTCGGATAGGCTTGCTGAGTTGAAACCCAAGTACCTTCACTATATATACTCCGATTGTTGTGCTATTTTCACCTTTGTAAGTGTAATGAAATACTGTATCATTTAACATTTTTTGCAGAAAATTACTTTCCTTAATTATTGTGCTTAATTGTTTAATTTTTTTTATTATGAACTTGAGTGTGCACAGCGTAAAGAGAGGACTCTGTCACGCCTTATCCCACCTACACTGTTTTTAAATTTTCATGTGTTTTAAAATGCAATACGATAAACTAAATTTTACCCCTCTTACTCCCTTTAACATCATAATTTGCAACCATTTTCAGTGGATCCTGGCAGTATTCACTACTTATACTAATTATGTACTAATTTTGACATTAATGCTGAACATGTCTGCATCTCGTGGTCTCGCGGTAGCGTTCTCTCTTCCCGAGCACGGCGTGTCGGTTTCGATTCCCGCCGGAGTCAGGAATTTTCACCTGCCTCGAGATGACTGGGTGTCGTTGTGTCGTTTTCATCATCATAATTCACCCCCATTGCGGTAGAGGAAGGCAACGGCAAACCACCTCCATTAGGACCTTACCTAGTCCGGCAGTGCGGGTCTCCTGCATGGTTCCCCTACGCTCTGTCAAGAAGCATAGGACTTCATTTCCACTTCCAACGATGAACATTATTACTTGCCACCCTATCAGAACATTTATTTGTTATTATGAATATTTTGGAACCTGATCATATGACTAACATCTAAATCTAATTGTAGTACCTGACCGTTCGATATGTCATTTCAGTTTGCTTGTATATGCTTTGCTTAGCCGCTGCATTTTTCACTCTTCATATCCTCCATTCACCTCGAGTCACTTTTCACATGCGTCACCGCTTTACACTGTAGACATAATTGGGATGTGGGTCTATTTCGCCACCTTGAGGTCTAATATATTCAGGGGACATGGGAGGACAACAGCGATCACCACATTGACGCAATGCTGTCGACTCCTTCAGCCATGTTTCCATTATTCACTCAACTTTTTGGCTCTCTTGTCCAACTGTGGGCACTGCAGTGCCATAATCAGTTTTGCCATGGTCTGAGATGACCACCTATTATCTTAACATTTCCCCAAGTTCAGTAATGATCCTGACCCAGTTACGTATTTATTAATCTGACATTTAATGCTCGCTTTCCTCCACATCCTGAAACCGTTAGAAGCTTTTCAGTAATATTATCTGTATTATTCCCCTACCCCGGTTCTATGAACATTTTATTTAAAGTTTATTACTGTTTTACCTCTAGTTACTGTATATCTAACCTTCTGGAGCATATGACTTCTCTTTCCCTTACCTCTACATACATGTACGTACGAGCTTCAAAGATTCTTTCACTGACCCTCATGGCAGTTCAGTCTCTTTGAACACATATCACAGACCTAAACGTATACATCTTCAACATGCAAATTTTATCCTACTCCGGAAGCTCAAGGCATCTCACAAGGGGAAGGCCTCAGACGCGGCCAACCGATTCGGCTCCAATTTGGCAGGTCGCTAGTGTACAACCTAAAACGAAGGACTGTAAGATATTTTGGGTCAACAGCCCCACTATTTTGAGAAAATCACCCCTAATGGTTATGACGAGCAATCGACTCAAAATTGAAGGGATCAATAGATAATTGTAAATACAGCATTTTTCATCATCAGGTACGGGGTCCGCAAACGCAAACTTTTCCGGAAAGAAACTTTTAGAACTGCCGCGTCTGTACCCACACGGTAAACGCTTTTCGCCGACAGCACCGATAGCATGCCAGTATACCGTTTCAATACAGTGGTGCATTAAAGATTTATCACAAGCGCCACTCTTGGTACAATATATTACATTTAGGTCTCAGTTAACAACATGCCGTTAGATAAAAGCGTTTAGGAGAACCTAACGAAAACCATACAAATGCCGAGTGTTGTATGTGAACGGCGTGGTATTATGGTTAGAGGCACATGGTTATTGTGTCGGAGGAAGTAGGTTTGCATCCTGCTACGCCTGTGTACGCTCATAACGACTGCTCATAGCCGCTTGTAACTCTGAGAGTTCCTTACTAGCTCTGATAAAGTTTGCCCCGTTGGCACTGTACAGGTTTTGGCACCTAACCTGTGGTGATCAAATCTTCTAGGGGCTGAAGGAATGCATCAGCAGGCCGGAGTGGCCGTGCGGTTCTAGGCGCTACAATCTGGAATCGCGTGACCGCTACGGTCGCAGGTTCGAATCCTGCCTCGGGCATGATGTCCTTAGGTTAGTTTGGTTTAAGTAGTTCTAAGTTCTAGGGGACTGATGACCACAGCAGTTAAGTCCCATAGTGCTCAGAACCATTTGAACCGTTTCTGAATGCATCAGTAGTCATATTGCCAA
Organism: Schistocerca americana; assembly: GCF_021461395.2. NCBI lineage: Eukaryota > Metazoa > Arthropoda > Insecta > Orthoptera > Acrididae > Schistocerca > Schistocerca americana. The sequence continues at coordinate 423,084,179 of NC_060130.1, read as the reverse complement.
CTACCTGCAGATGCACCGCCTGTATCGCCAAGCACACAAATAGGGGCAACATAGCACTTTTCTTTAATTTTGATCGCCACGAGCCAGTTTTCACTTAGTACGGTCCTGTGTAATTAATCTCACAACGTAACAAAGGCCTCACAGCTTCTAAACAAGGGGATGCCTAGTTTCCCATGAACTTTTGTGCAGGCTTTGCCAATAATCCCTGAAAAGTCAAGCACTGACACAGAACATGCTGTACTGCACTTCGCCTGTTAGGTGCCACCGCGCGGGATTAGCCGAGCGGTCAGGGGCGCTGCAGTCATGGACTGTGCGGCTGGTCCCGGCAGAGGTTCGAGTCCACCCTCGGGCATGGGTGTGTGTTTGTCCTTAGGATAATTTAGGTTAAATAGTGTGTAAGCTTAGGGACTGATGACCTTTGCAGTTAAGTCCCCTAAGATTTCACACACATTTGAACATTTGTTAGGCGCCCATTTTTGCTTCCTGAGATGTGTAGGGAACAGTTGACGCTCAGTGCAGAAAAGACGACGATGTTCAGCTGCCACTATTAGGCTCGTGAGGTGATGCTGAAGTGGCAGTATGAGTTGATGCTTCTCCTCATATTACAGGTAAGCATTTCGTAGCCTGCCTCCAACCTGTGTAATCTCACGTCATCAAGAATACAATAGAGTGATTTGAGCTTTCTATTACTGTCTACTAGCCCGTTGCTCCCTGACTGTTGGATTTCCGTTGCATGTACAGCTTGTTGTGTTATTCTGACAAACCATAGCAAGACGTCCTGCAGTTCACTGTGAGACAATTCAGTAATTACTGTTGTTTCCTCTGCAGTCTTGCAGTTATTAATAAACCGGAGACTGTATGGCATTATACTATGCAATGGTGATAATTTAGAGAATTGACAGATGAGACCATCTCCGATCGCTCCGCTAATGTCTTAGAGGACTTTAGCCTTTTCTTGTGGCAACTCTTGAGATGCAAAATCGTTAGAGGTAAGTTACAGGGCGTGAAGTAATGTCTTCTTTAAGTCAGGCTGGTCACTCTGTAACCTCCCCCTCACTTATCGACCTTAATGACAGTGAAAAATTAAACCGCGTGTACCTAATGGAAATTTGGGAAAAGCAATCGTCACCGAAGTTAATCTGTCGGTAAAGAGGGAGGAAAGGGTTACATCTAAATGAAAGGAAAAATGCAAATGAAATTGGTGGAAATTAATTTTGAAAATGGGTAAAGTTTATAAAGAAAGTAAATGTGCGGTCGTTACGTTAACAATTAATTGGCGTTAATTAGATAGTTGAGATTTGGGGAAAACTACGGTCGCCAGTCGCATGGACAACTACTATAATAACTGAAAATGAAAGATTAATGCACATATAATTAGCACAAAAAGCGTGGCAACAGAAGGTTGACACGTGTTGTGTGAAAAGTGAATGTCTGTCAGAAGTAATAAATTTCGCTACACTCTGACTTAATTTAGCAAAAGAATTAATAAAACCGGAAAACTGAAAGTTCATTTACTGACTCAAATTAATAGTGAACTTTGTTTCTGAAGCACTACGAAATTCAATAAAATAAGGTTACTCTTGGGCTACCTCAACAATCATTTCAAAAGCTACTTGAATCTATGCAAATTAGAAATAAGAGATTTAACTTCGAACTTGAATTAAATGATTCTGAACAATTAACAATAGTAAAGTTTAGTACGTACCAAGATGAGCTGCAGTCACAGGTAAGCTAAAATATGGTAACAAAACTCGCACTCTTAATTTGTGCTTGTGTAATCTAAATTTTGTAGCCAGCTATGAATACTTTAACTGAACTTTGAAATTAAAGCAGAGAAATGGAATGATATTACTTTGATGCTGGCGTTTGAATTTCAACGACACTCGGGTTCATTCCGGAAAAGGAGGGGACCCTGCTTGGTAATGCAATTGGGACAATGAGCAACAAAGGTTCATGCTAAGTTGCTGTATTTTTGATGCAGCAGTTTGAAAAGCTGAGGTCTGCCACACAGTTCTAAAACTTTACGTGCATTTAGTCTTCCTTGTTGGTTGATTGAAGGTTTGAAGTCGTCGATCGAGGAGGTGGCGACAGTCACTCATCGTCGGCCGTCGCTGTTGCAGAAGCTGGATGTTGGCGCGCCTTCTTCTCGACACGGTCACCAGGCGAAACGGGCACTTGATGTGCGCCAGCTAATGCTTCCCGTCCTCGACACCGTGTCCGAAACTATCATAGCATGTCGAGCGCAATTACATGCTGCCAAACCCCGAAAGCGCGGCAACTCGCGGGAGCGTCACACAACACACCTGCTCCACCGCCATACTCCCGCCAGACTCTCTCTGCCCGCGCTCCATGCGGCAGTGTTCACACTACCAAAGATCCTAAACACTTTTGTTCTCCACACGACCTATCGATGTAGTCGTTCGATAGCATAGTTTTCCCTAGGCCAGACCCAGCGTAAAAATACGAATAATATTTACAAGAAACCAATTATACATCGACATAAATGCATATATATATACAGGGTGTTACAAAAAGGTACGGCCAAACTTTCAGGAAACATTCCTCACACACAAAGAAAGGAAATATGTTATGTGGACATGTGTCCGGAAACGCTTACTTTCCATGTTAGAGCTAATTGTATTACCTCTCTTCAAATCACATTAATCTCGGAATGGAAACACACAGCAACAGAACGTACCAGCGTTACTTCAAACACTTTGTTACAATAAATGTTCAAAATGTCCTCCGTTAGCGAGGATACATGCATTCACCCTCCGTCGCATGGAATCCCTGATGCGCTGATGCAGCCCTGGAGAATGGCGTATTGTATCACAGCCGTCCACAATACGAGCACGAAGAGTCTCTACATTTGGTACCGGGGTTGCGTAGACAAGAGCTTTCAAATGCCCCCATAAATGAAAGCCAAGAGGGTTGAGGTCAGGAGAGCGCGGAGGCCATGGAATTGGTCCGCCTCTACCAATCCATCGGTCATCGAATCTGTTGTTGAGAAGCGTACGAACACTTCGACTGAAATACGCAGGAGCTCCATCGTGCATGAACCACATGTTGTGTCGTACTTGTAAAGGCACATATTCTAGCAGCACAGGTAGAGTATCCCGTATGAAATCATGATAACGTGCTCCATTGAGCGTAGGTGGAAGAGCATACTGACGAAACTAAAATGAGCTCTAACATGGAAATTAAGCGTTTCCGGACACATGTCCACATAACATCTTTTCTTTATTTGTGTGTGAGGAATGTTTCCCGAAAGTTTGGCCGTACCTTTTTGTAACACCCTATATGTAGTAAAACAATTACAATATATAAAGACACAGAAATGTCATATCTTCAGGTACCAAAATAAGGAAAAAAATTTATAGTACAATAGATGGAAATAGGAGGACATGCATTTCCGGCGTTACAACTCCCACCGAAGGCTGTTTTCTTGGAGATCTTCAGGAGACGCTCCTCGAGATATAAGATGAACTGGATTCTCCATAGTAGCTACATGGTTCCATACTGCATCTAATATGATTTCTTGTAACTCTTACAGACGGTTCCCTTCAAATGTCGTCGTATCGCTTCATGGAGTCAGTGTAGCTTCCCTTAAGCTTCAGTTCTGTCGCTTGACTCTGTTCTGTCTGAGAGAAGTGTTTGCTGCAGTGAGGAAAGAATCACCTAGATGATCTTGCTCTTGGCGATATGGAAGGCAGACAACAAATCTGCCTGTGGGATCTTTCGTCATGTGTTCAGTGAAATGTGCTTCATACTGTCCTGTTCTTTTGTCGTTGTAACTTATAATTCTTCTGCCTCCCAAAAGTGAGTTTGTTTGAGCATCCGTGTCACTTTGTACAAAGCACAACATGACAAGCCGCAGTGGCAATTTTGTGTACTCTACCATCTGATACTGGCCTGATATGACTCAATCTAGTTCTGTCTCTTGAAGCATGGGATGATCTACCCCTGTGGAGATAGTTCTTTACCTTTGAATGTGAGGACCAGATTCTGCTCCTAGCAACACATCAATCTTTCCAGGTAACCAAAACTGTGGATCAGTTAATTGTACACTTTGCAAGTTCCACGTACTAGGATCAATCACGGTATGAAACACTACCATGGCTATAACTGATGTCTTCATTCAGAAGTAATCACTAGAGGCTTGAGCACCACTTCCCACTGTTTCATGAACCAAAGTATTCCTTGTTCCCAGAATTCCTGTGGCTGTGACAGGAGCAGAGCTCGACGGTGTCCTTCACTTCACAAAAAAAAAGCGCGACGGCCAAGGTAACTGGCTGAGAATCGAAGAACCCGGGTCCGGGTTCGAATCTCGAAGAAACCTAGCGGATGTTATTCTTTTCGTTTGTATTTTTCCATATCTCAATTGATAGGGATAGGAGGGCTAATAAGGTAAGTACATCAATAAGGAATGATAATAATAAGGTAGGCAAACTAATTTACCAAACGCCATGAGTTAGTAAAGTATTAAACTTTTCAGCCTAGTCACATGAAAACAGCTCCGAGGAAGAGTGCTGCGAATTCCTCATGAGGGATCACAGACGGCCAACCGCGCGACGCTTGTTTACAGCGAGGCACGGGACAGAATGCACGCGTGGAGAGTTATGTTGTCTCGGTTGCGTCTTCGTCATATCATAGTTGTGAACCTGGTAGAGTGAAGGTGTTCAGCACGAGACTTATAGAAGTCAATCTGAAAGAGTTGATTTCCGTCATTAGGCTGCCGTGAACCTCGCGAATACATGTAGTGATTTTTCCATCATTAATCCGCCGAATGAAATACGTTTTGTGACTGAATACAGTGTTCTTCCTTAAGTAACATATGACGAGTACTGTATGTAGTTTATAGTAATTAGCTCGTCTGTTTATGCCGTAGTAACTAGTTATTGTTTGTTGTGTCATATCATTCAGGTGCATAATCTGAATAATGGACTATGTACATCCTTCGACGAGCGCTGTAATCTATAGTTGGGAGCCTGTCACAGACGATGGCAAGCGGGAAGTTACTGACGCCTTGTTTTGGTTTGTAAAGGTCTTGCAAGACAGATGCATTATCAGTGCAATACGGGAAGCAAGCAGTTCCGTTTGCCGGCGTTCCAGATTGATAGGTGCGGCTATCGTCTAGCGATTTTTGAAGCTGCAGAACGAAATGACTTTTGTTGATACTGAAGCACTATAGCATGAAGACGAAGCAGAAGGTGATTCACTGGAAGATATTCCGACTAGTGAATCGCCAAATTGTCATAACACTTCGGAAATCTCCACGTCACTGGGAATACGTGCTTCATCTGTTCCCGATGAGTATTGCGAACCGGTTACTAAACGATTGAACTACGGCGCCATACCCCTTGAAGTAAAAATAAAGTAGTGCTATACAGGAATCATCCAAATTGGAACTTACAAACACTGCAAAAGAATGGAGCAACAACAGCCCTGAAAAGGAAGAAGGACTTGAAATTGTGGGAAAGTGATATCGTTAAAGGAGGGACAAGATACGACAAATACCAGGCGATAAATAAGTGGACATACTACCGATTTGTTGAATCTCGTTGTCGTAACGAAAATGTAACAACGAGAATACTTCAGGAGTGGGCTGCAGGTGCAGCGCTTCAATATGCGGCCAACAAGGATTTTACGTTTGCTGCATCATGATCTTGGGTAAGAAATTTCAAATCGGAGTATAAAATTCGTCAACGGCACGTCACTAAATACGTCTCTCACAAGGAGTTACAAAATACAAAAGATATACAGAAAGTGGCGGCTCTTTTCAGCACGCAAACGGCGTCGCTTATGACGGGGCCGTCCGTGGTAGCCGAGCGGATCTAGGCGCTCAGTCCGGAACCGCGCAGCTGCTACGGTTGCAGGTTCGAATCCTGCCTCGGGCATGGATGTGCGTGATGTCCTTAGGTTGGTTAGGTTGTAAGTCTAGGAGACTGATGACCTCAGATGTTGAGTCCCGTAGTGCTCAGAGCCATTTGAACGTATGACCGGATTTAATCGTGATTACGTGATCAACACCGATAAAACAGGATGGTAGTATCGGGTGAACATTCGACGCACGTTATCACATAAGAGAGAAAAACGAACCCTTGTCGCAGTTAGTAGTAAAAACAAACTAGGGCATTCGTTCACGGCGCAACATGCCATCACAGCCTCTGGAAATGTGTTGCCTAAGGTTTTCCTGTGTTTACAAGAAACGAATGTGACATTTGGTCCTCGGATTATAGAAGAGGTCAAACGTTTAACCGACTCGTTGAAAAATGCTCCAAATCCGGGAAACTGATGAATGCGATTTACAGAACATTTCATGAGAATGTTTTGAAACCATACTTTTCTGATAACAAGTTTTGTCTAATACTGGATTCCTGGAGTGGCCAAACTAATACTAGAATATATGACACAATGTTTATAGATGGCGAGGGTCAGCCGACGCGCACAGTAAAGGTAATACCGCCAAACTGCACACCTGTGTGCCAGCCGTGTGATGTTTATTTCTATCGCCAGGATAAAACCTTTATTTCCAGGCTTCAGAATTGCAGTGTGCTTCTGGAAACCCAGTGGGAACTGCACAACTGCACGGATGGAATAACTATCCACAGAATAATTCATAACCAACTATTAGCACCGATTTTTCAGGCAATGATATCGTATGCGTTGTACCCACCAAAATTAATTCCCGAAAAAGACATACTTTTAAATGTTGGCCAACTTTGTTTTCCGCCTATTCTTCGGAAGCAACAGTGTAGCTGCCGAAAGATTGCATTCATTAGATGTTCTTGGTTCTGTGAGTATATTTGTTTCGAATGTTTATATGACAAGTACCATCCATCTACACTGCTGGCCAATAAAATTGCTACACCACGAAGATGACGTGCTACAGACGCGAAATTTAACCGACAGGAAGAAGATGCAGTGGTATGCAAAAGATTAGCTTTTCAGAGCATTCACACTAGGTTGGCGCCGGTGGCGACACCTATAACGTGCTGACATGAGGAAAGTTTACAACCGATTTCTCATACACAAACAGCAGTTGACCGGCGTTGCCTGGTGAAACGTTGCTGTGATGCCTCGTGTAAGGAGGAGAAATGCGTACCATCTCGTTTCCGACTTTGATAAAGGTCGGATAGTAGCCTATCGCGATTGCGGTTTGTCGTATCGCGACGTTGCTGCACGCGTTGGTCGAGATCCAATGACTGTTAGCAGAGTATGGAATTGGTGGGTTCTCGTATCACTAGCAGTCGAGATGACAGGCATCTTATCCGCATGGCTGTAACGGATCGTGCAGCCACGTCTCGATCCCTGAGTCAACAGATGGGGACGTTTGCAAGACAACAACCAACTGCACGAACAGTTCGACGACGTTTGCAGCAGCATGGACTATCAGCTCGGAGACCATGGCTGCGGTTACCCTTGACGCTGCATCACAGACAGAAGCGCCTGCGATGGTGTACTCAACGACGAACCTGGGTGCACGAATGGCAAAACGTCATTTTTTCGGATGAATCCAGTATCTGTTTACAGCATCATGATGGCCGCATCCATGTTTGGCGACATCGCGGTGTACACACATTGGAAGCGTGTATTCGTCATCGCCATACTGGCGTATCATCCGGCATGATGATATGGGTTGCCATTGGTTACACGTCTCGGTCACCTATTGTTCGCATTTCAGCAGGATAATGCACGACCGCATGTTCCGGGTCCTGTGCGGGCCTTTCTAGATACAGAAAATGTGCGACTGCTGCCCTGGCCTGCACATTCTCCAGATCTCTCACCAACTGAAAATGTCTGGTCAATGGTGGCCGAGCAACTGGCTCGTCACAATACGCTAGTCACTACTCTTCATGAACTGTGGTATCGTGTTGAAGCTGCATGGGCAGCTGTACCTGTACACGCCATCCAAGCTCTGTTTGACTCAATGCCCAGGCGTATCAAGGCCGTTATTACGGCCAGAGGTGGTTGTTCTGGGTACTGATTTCTCAGGACCTATGCACCGAAATTGTGTGAAAATGTAATCACATGTCAGTTCTAGTATAATATATTTGTCCAATGAATATCCGTTTATCATCTGCATTTCTTCTTGGTGTAGCAACCTTAATGGCCAGTAGTGTAGTTGTTCGAAGAAAAATGAGGACAAGTAACAGTGACTGGAAGAGCCACTGTAAAGTGACCTGGAGTAACATTTTAGTTGTTTACTATCCCAAGGGGTTTGAGAAATTTATTTGCCTACCTTATAATTATCATTCCGTATTGATTTACTTACCTTATTAACCTTCCTATCCCTATCAATTGAGATATGGAAAAACAGAAACAAAAAGAGGAACATCCGCTAGGTTCTTTCGGGCGGGTTCTCCAATTCTTGGCCAGTTATCTTGGCCGTTGCGCTATCAGTGCTATCGGCCAAAAGCGTTAGCATTTGGGTACTGAAGCGGCAGTTGTAATAGTTTCTTACCTCGATTTCTGGAAAAAGTATGCTTTTCCGGATCCCATACTTGATGATGAGAAATGCTGTATTTACAATTATCTATCGATCCCCACAATTGTGAGTCGATTGCTCGTCATAACCTTTAGGGGTGATTTTCTCAAAATTGCGGGGGTGTTGACGCAAAATATCGTAGTTTTCCTTCGTTTTATGTTGTACACAAGCGACCTGCCAAATTTGAGCCGAATCGGTTGGCCGTGTCTGAGACTTCCCCTTGTCAGTCGAAATAATATAGATCTTTGTTCACTTACCAAACCTACAGTCGTCTGACCCATTATAAATCACAATTTTAGTTACCTACTTCGGCTTCACACTATGTTGTGATACCTCGGCCCGGAGGCTCTTTGACCGACTTATACTGCCTGTAGCTGAGGCAAAGAGCGCCTGAGAAGGGGACGCTGCAGTCATTCTGCAAGCACACAGGGGGTAGACAACTGACGCCCTTGCCTCGCTTAAGATTGGATACGTTGCGAAGAGCCTGGCGGACAATGAGAAGTACACTGGATAATGATGGAACCGTGCAGCCATTAGGATGGAGCGTCAAGAATACACTCGTGAAAGCATGTGAATTCTTCTGGCCTGCCAGCAGTAGTTTTATTTGCATTCCAGCATCTCACAGGCACTGGCAGGAGCGTATACAAAGCTCAATGAATTTGCACGGGGAGGCGTGTGAAAGAAGACAGCCTTCTTAAAAAGATGTTTCTGGACAATAAACTATGGACGCCAGCTGACTCCGAGACGAAGCACATACATGCCTCATACAGAGATAGCGGTTATAAAGAAATGCGTGGTTGCTCTCACAACAACTTTGGAACGGAGATAACACTGGGAGAATGTGAAATCTTGAGAAAGACGCCAGTTCCTGAGTCACACACCAACACAGGCAAGATAGGCTATTTCCACCCAGCACAGAGAAAGTGGTCATGAAACGCCGATCAGTCATTGTGTGGCATCGCAGATTGAAGCCGCCAATGACAGCGCCGCGAGAGGAGAATATTTCGGGGAACCGTTGAGCTGAGAGATGGATGAAGAGTCAAGTAGACAGTGAGTGAGACAGCATGGAAGCAAGAGGACATGGGGGCACTTTCATCCATCGCCAGCATCCGCCTTCCGACACCGTGATGTTGCAGCTTTGACCACGCAACCCACAACGGCCAGACAACGCAGAGATTGTACCTGGGCCCCGCCGCAGAGCCGCGATTGCTGATGAAAGCAAGTGACTCGCGCCGTTCAGCTCCGAGGTGACGCGCCGTACTGACGCAGCGCCTGCCGCCGAAAGCTCCACGCGGCGGATGATCACGAATAATCGTGAAATGATTTGTCCCTCCCTCCATTCCCTTAATAAATTAGTCGTGTCCATGCCCAGTCAAATCGTTCCTGAGATTTGTAATTTTGTTTTGGTGTGCGTAAACGTTACTGATATAAATACATTTTTCCCATGTTTTAATCATCTGAGCGCTCTGTTCCATTCATACATCATCCACTTAATCTCATAACCTTTTATGTTTGACTTAATTTAATTACTGATATCAATTAATTGTTGGCACCCTGTGTGGGGCGATCTCATCGATAATTTTCATATTGTGTGATGCCACATCTATGTAATTTGTTCCATTGACACATCAAGCGATCTCATTGGTAATTTTCATGTTATATGATCTCACAACAAAAGTCTCGATTGACTAGAATGTGCAAGTTCTTTATGAGACTGGGTTTGGAACTTCTAATCACTAAATCCAAAATAATTCCAGATCTTCCATCTTATAAACAGTTTGCGTCATACTTCAGCATTCACACATTTCTCACCCCCTTACGGCACCATCATCCATCTAACTTTAAAATATATCCCAAAACTTATTCATACGTTCATTTCGACTGTTTATGCTGGGTTAGCTAGATTTTTCTTTGTACTTTAACATTTTGAGGCAACCATCTGTACTTTATATCTTTCTTGACAGAGTTATAAGACTTATTTCCTATTCCCCTGACCACCAGCTCGACTCACATAGCCCTTCTTTCTTAATTCGCCCTAAAATTACGCTATATTAAAAAGTGAGAAACTCCCTACCCATCTTAGGTCAAAAGACAAAAAAATGATCACAGAAGAGACTAGACCAGGGAAAATAAGAATTGCTCTTGACAACTGAAGTGTGCACAGTAGCAATGCTGTTAAGTCTCTTAAAGAGTAAGAGCTCCTCTACGTACCTCCATCAGGATCTTACTGTACATACCTCTCGATATGTAGTACATTTGTTAAACCAACCACTACACAAAGCGATATGCATTTGTGTGTGTGGAGAAATCGCCACAAGACCTCTCTTTTATGTTCACTAGTACCAAGTCACCCAGCTGTAAAACAATTGGCTTACGTTTCTCATGATGACGTTTTTGTTTCTCTTTTGCCTTCTTTAATATTAATTCCTTGACTAATTTTTCGATCTCATCTGGAGTGGGAACTCACCAGAAAGACTACATCCTCCCACGTAATGTTTGTAGGTTTCTGCATAAACATTAGTTTACACAGTAAAAAACCTGTATCTTAATGGCAGAGGTTATTGATCACCTCCTCAAAAGCCAGAATAAAATTGGCCCAGATTGTGTTACGACTATGACAGATTGTCCTGCATAGACGATTTAACTTTCTCATCACTCGCTCCCTTTGGTTGCCCTTAAGCAAAAATGCGGAAAACGTTACATTTCAGAAACCTGTTCCATTCTAACATTTCTTCAAAACTATAAGCAGTAAACTGGAGGCCATTATACAATGCAAAGCATCTGGTTTACTGATATGCAAAATACTCTCTCTCTCGGTTATTTATCAAAATTTTGGTCTTCACCCTTCTGATCGGATATAAACGACTGCCTTTGGAGGAAACATCAAATGCTATAAAAACTTAAGTACACCCCTATGCTGAACATCGACAACAGACCGAATACGACCGAATACATTCACTGCCATTAATTGCCTAGGTGCGTCCACTTGGATACTTTGAAGAAAGACCTTGAATAGGAACAAAGGCTGCCCTCAACTTCCGACATTGCTCCCAAGCACTGATTCATCACTACACACGTCTACACATATTCTCAAAATGTATCGTCTCCTATAATTTCGCTACACGTCTGCAGACTTCTTAATGTCCATAACTTCCATGTATTATGTCAATCAACTCGTCTGCATCTTGCTTCGGAGAACACAATTTCCATACCTTCTGATATTTTTTCTGTCTTTGGAACAGTATTCCTTGATGTATTTCATAAAACGCCTTCACCTTTGGGTGTTGATTCGATCCCAAAGTCTGTTTCACATACTTTAGACGATCATCTTCATTCTGCTCTCTACGAATTTCCGTACATACTCGCTGAGTAGTCGCTTCATTCCTGGTGCCTTTCGTGAACAAGTCTCTCAAACTTCCCGAATTTATCCCTTGCTCCATTATGTCTCCTTCTGCCGGTAATCTTTACAAAGCATCCGCTGTGACATCGTTCCTGCCCTTTATGAACCTTACCTCAGTGTCAGATTCCTGTACGTACATCGCCCAACCAGCTAAGCAAGGATGTGTCAAACGACTTCTCTTCATAAAACTCAATGCTGTATGATCCCTTAACACTGTTGTACGGTTTCCTGTCAGGTAACCCTCAAGTTCCTAAATACCATAGAATATCGCCATCAGATCCTCTTTGGCCACAAAGTAAGTGCATTCCGCCATTTTCAGTGTCCTGCTGGCATCGCCAGCAGATCGTCTTTGGCCGCAAAGTAAGTGCCTTCCCTCCATTGTCAATGTCCTGTTGGCAATGGATATGACATGGTGGTGAGACACTGCAGCAGCTGATCCTTCAGTTCCTTTAATGAGGCTTCACATTCTTCCAGCCACTTATATGGCACATTGTACTGTATGGAACTGGGGACCTAGAAACGACGGAGAGGCTCTGTTCCCGCCGTAGCCCTCAGTGGTTCACAACCCAACAACAGGCTACAGCAGTCCACTCACCCCACCGCTGCCCCACAACGAACCCAGCGTTATTGTGCAGTTCGGACCCCAGTGGACCCCTGCCCTCAGGAACGTCTCACACCAGACGAGTGTAACCCCAGTGTTGGCGTGGGAGAGTAAATTATGGTGTACGCGTATATGGAGAAAGTGTTTGCGCAGCAATCGCCACGACATAGTGTAACTGGGGCGGAATAAGGGGAACCAGCCCGCATTCTCCGAGGCAGACGGAAAACCGCCTTAAAAACGATCGACAGACTGGCCGGCACAGCAGACCTTAACATTAATCCGCCGGGCGGATTCGTGTGAGGGACCTATACGCCTTCCTGTCTGGAAAGCAATGCGTCGGACTGCACGGCTAACCGGGCAGGCTGGTACATTTTACTTAAGTAGTTATTTCAGGTCTGGATGAAAGAAACCGACAGTAAAACCCAAAAGTGTTTGTGCAAGGCCATGGGTTCCTTTTCGTTCTTTGGATAGGCGAATTCTTCTACGCCTTTGAACCTTGCTGCTTACGGTGTAATACCCTCTGCATCAGTTATATGTCCTAAAATCGTATGCTCCTACTTATTAATTCTGCTTTACTGAGTTTCAGCTACGTACCTTCTTGTTGCATAGCATCTAACAATCTTTCTAACAGTATTCAATGCTCCTCCCACATCAGTGTGGCTAACAGTATGTCATTAACAGAAACATGAAGCTATTCCATCAATTCTGGACCCAAAACTTCATGTATGGCCTTCACAAATACACATGCCGAAATTTTCAACCCAAATGGCAATACTCGAAAATGATAGCATAAGCCCATGTGGAGAAATATAGTGTACTTCCACAACTACTCTGTTAATCGGCTGTGCCAATAATCATACATCACATCTATGGATGACAAAAACTTCGTGCCATGACACCGTTGTAGTAACTCATTAACAGACACACGCGTATGACATTCTCTCTTGACTATTATATTTAAGTTATACATCTATGAAACTAAATGCACACTACTCCCCTTTTTCCCCTTTTTCAGAACAACAAATAAGGGGCTTATGTTTACTCGCTACTCGCTCTTGCAAGAACTCCCCAAGGTAATATCCTAATGATTTCGTCCTGCACAATGTCTCAATGCACAAAAGACACTGAGTACGTCTAAGGCTAAAATTTTCAGCTGACATTCAGAGTCCATCACCACACTGGGAGAACAGAGAACACATTTCCGTTCCATAATAATTTTGTCTTTAAATTTACCTTATGGGCCTCTGACAACCCTGACATACCCTCTACTCTCTACGTAATCTCATTTCTAATATGCTTCTGCTCTCTTATGACTAGGTCATGTTTTTTAGTGTCTCAATTGATTCTTTGTATCAGAATTAATCTCTCCCCACACTCACCATCCTTGGCTTTGGGATACTGACCTCTGCAGGCAATCGTTAGCTAGCCCTTTTGGTGTATAGAAGGTACCACAACTCATTTACAATCTATATAATGCTTCATAGCACATAAATCAAAATTTACTTCACCATTATCCCCATTTAAAAACTCTATGTCATGTAGCAATTTCACACTGAGCTTTGTAAATATTAGGAACATGTATTCCACGGCTACATCTACAATTTTCACAGATAATGTCACTTCCTGGGAAATAGCAAATATTTTCGCATTGGAAGCTGACCACACTACCATAGTAATTTATTTGTCAAAATCTACTGCAGTGGCCAAAAATCTCCCATCTACTAACAATTTACTTTCCAGAACCACCCACACTTACAGCAGTAATAGGTTATACCTCAGATGAAATGGAAAAACAGGCTCATCTTCTGCTGATGGGTATTTATCTGGACTAACTATGGCAGTTCTTGGATTTAGTCTTCCTAACGGCAAATATTTGAATACAATAAACAGCCTGTCGTTAAGGGGCAGTTGACGAATGCATTGTGTCTCATCCCACTGAGCTTGCGAGTCTAAAAGCTCAGTATCCTCGTTTTCTATCCTTAATGGTCATTCATATCTAACGTACTCCCCCGGTCACTCTGACCCATCCTTGCCAGTTGCCACGCATGGAGATATCTGACCTAAGTAAAGTAACTGTGAACCCAGGCCCTGCAAGGTAAGGAGATTCCGGATGGAGTCACGATTAGACATCAGTATAACAGCGGTCATACATGCGATAAAATATTTCAGTGAGGAATGGGTAGCCTCTATTCTTAAAAACACAAACAACTATTATCTGTGCTAAATCCTTTTATTACAGAATCACCATACACATTGGGTTCAAGTGTGTAGTTGGTGACGCTGGAAAATCCTTTATAATTAGGAAGATCCTGCCAATGAATTTACAAGCTGAATGAAATTAATCGTGATAAACATGAACACATTACAACCTTTCAAGAGCGTTACTACCTGAGAAAAGAACTCCTAGCGTAACTTACAATACAATGATCCCAAAACAATTTACACTCCAAAATATTACATTCGCAACACCTCAGTATGCCCTATTGTCTATACTGCTTTAGCTGGACAATAATGTATATTTACCGATATCTTTCTCGACGTTTAAGCCCTGTGAACACACACGCGATACGTGGCTAGCATGGACATGAGGGAATGAGAAGAAAATACATAACACACCTCCAATCTGTAATAGAACTGAAGTGCAAGTCGAAAACTGTAATCTACACTTCAGAGATGTTACAAGATTTTCGGACCCTGTGAATGCAAATATTCACTAAAAAGCCCTCCTCGGCCGATAGAACAGGAAGTGTTCCGTCTACACGCAGTCCTGGTCTGAAGAGACCTCTCTCCCTTCTACCCACAGCCCAGTCTGAAGAGACCTCTCCTCTCTCACTGACGAGACAATCCTGTATATATTTTTGGTTCCCCCCACTGTACCTTGTGATCATCCCCTACCAAAACTCTTTGCAGCCAATGGTAATTGTAGTACGACTTGCGCTGTTTCTTGGCCCAGTGAGGCTTGAGAAGCACATTGGGGGTGCAGACTATTTTCCTTCTGGCCTATAGCATTCATGTTTTGCTCCTGTCCTCTCAGACTCCGCCCATACACGAGCTGTCCACGTACACCCTCATGTTCTCCACGCCTTCATCACGCGATATGCGATTATGTGTTAAAAACAGCGGTGCTTTCTACTGTGTCCTGTTTTCTGTTTCGAAAACGGAAACAGAGTGAAAATATTTTTCGAGCTTTTCAAAGACCTCCTGTCGTGACTCTGAAAGCATTCCTTTCCTAGAAGCTTTCCCAGGCATCAGGGGTGGTCTTTCTACGTGTGTTCTGTCCAGTCGTCTCTGACCCGTTGTTAACTTTATTTTGTGTGTGTCAACATTGTTCGTAAATGCGAATTCCGTGTATTGGAACTCTAAGAGCAACCACAATAACCGCTGATATGCTGTTCCTGTCCGTCTCACGCAGGTGTGGGTCAGAGAAGCTAGCTTAATAGCCTGTTGTTAGCTGCGCACTGTCATATACGACCATCTTGGGGCTCCGCTAATGGTGCCTGTCTTCCCCCTGTGAAGGATCGGTTTTTTTGACCCCTCTCGAAACGCGTTCCATGTTCTACTTCTCTCGACGGCTGGGAACTCCCTGCATCCACTTCAGTTTAGAGTGACTGAGATACTACATGACGTTACCATGCAAATTATGGAATGCTTGTTAGTATCGAGTTTATGTCAGCCACGTATGAATGATTACTCTCCATACTATGCAAATTAGTATCACTTTACTTGATGTAGGGCATACGTGGTATCTAACTCCTCCGCTTAATAAGTAGATTACGTTTCTATATTTAAAATAGTATGTTACGGGGCAAATTTATACAACCGCCTTACACATATTCATAATTTTCCTCAAACACAGACTTAAAGAAAACATTGCTTTGTTCTCTCGACACTTTTGTGCTTTATTTTTTCTGCTAGTGCAAATTCTCTCGTTTGTTCTTCAGAATTATTTTCATTTCTGAAATTTTGAAAATCTGGTTTTGAACATCATAGTCCCACGCTTGCTGACTCAATGAATATTGATTGGTTACTGTTTCACCTGCCGTTGTTATTTGCTCTTCAAATAAATATGCAATTTCGAACACATCCCCGTCTCCAGACCTTTGTATCCCCCGTGTTGGTCACACCTCCAGCTGATCCATGCATGCTTTCCTTTTGTCTCATGACAACACGCTTCCAGGGTACCTCTCACCATTTCTTTTCCAAATTCGCTCGCATGCCGTGCTAACTGCCCTGGTGCCTAGGGTGCTGGGACTACTACCTCAACTATCGTCTGCATCTCGCCACCAAGGTCATTTGTGGCAGCTGTTGGCTGTACTGTGTTAAACCGAATTCCGTACCTATTCTTTGACGACTCTTCGTTACCTAATAGAGCCTTGAACCTCTCTGCCTCTGGCTGACCCCGCATTTAGACACTGTCTAGAGTAACAGTTCACAAGGAGTAGGCTGAGTTTCGTATTCCATCTCTTCCTCATACCGTACAATATTGTGTCGCCTGTCATGTGCAGTATGCGAACACTCCCTGTCACACCTAAGATGTACCGGTCACGTCTCATCTCACCATGGCTACATGTTTTGCTGGCTGATGTCTCTACCATGCAAGCGTTCCAACTGTGCCAGGAACCTCACACACCGCTCGTAATTGCCCATAGGTACAGTTAGCAATTGCCAGTGGATAAAGAATGGAAACATTCATTTTATACCCATGGCAAACAATCCGATAGCCATACCAGCGTCAATATATTTTATTCACTTCCACCAAAATTCACAAAATTCATTTACGGTCTCACGATCTGCTTGATATTTGCTACCACTACAGAGGTCCACTAGCAACTCCCATTGAATTTCTGTAGACCAGTAATTTTATAAAAAATTGTCGTTAAATTTCGGTAGATCTGTTCAAGTACTGGACACCTTATTAGTCTATCAAACGGTGTCCCATCGTAAAACTCCTACCACAAGACAAATTTGCTCAACTTAAGGATTGCTTGTTCACTTTTAATCAGTTGAACAACCATTATCTGATAACGCAAAACCAGTTATCTCGGCCCACTCCACGAGGAGCGCCTGATTTCTCTCTGCCACTGGTTATAAAGTTACAATATGTGAAAATTCTATCCTTGTCTCCTCGTCGAATAATAAGCTCATTGGATTCATATCTAGACTAAAAACTCCTTTATTACTTAATAGTCTCTTAATACTAATTATATCAACTACTTAATCGTCTCGTAAATTGTTATTTAGTGGGTCTTTAATCTGATCTGAGAATCTGAATTTAAGATTTACTATGTTTCCAACAGTTTGTATGCGAGCTTAGCCTACATTGCAACCAGTAGTTTCGTGGTTTCCCGCTGCACTGCCTATTGCGCTGCTGCGGTGCATCAAACACTCCACTCACCTGCGAGGACACCTGCTGCTACCTCCACCAGGCATCACGATATCTGGTCTCCAGCTGCATTACGACTGACTGCCGCCACACTTTTACGCCCGACCTTCCCTCTTACATGTGCCTGCCAATGTGCTGCGGGCACCGAAACACTCTCCCCACATGCCGAAAGCT
The DNA here is from genome assembly GCF_021461395.2 of Schistocerca americana. Classification (NCBI taxonomy): domain Eukaryota; kingdom Metazoa; phylum Arthropoda; class Insecta; order Orthoptera; family Acrididae; genus Schistocerca; species Schistocerca americana. The sequence goes on along the minus strand of NC_060130.1, from coordinate 423,066,133 downwards.
GGACATGTGTCAGACTCAGCTGTTTTACTAAAATGTTTCTTATACCTACACTTAAAGAATATCTGACAAAATCTACATACACTATTAATTATTCCGATACCTACCTTGCCACTGTTTGACGCTGCATCAGGAATTACAATTTCTGCCGTTAGGAAGAGTAAAACTATAAACTGTCATAGTAAGCCATGATTTTGTTTTGGGGTCTTAACAGATCGTTGATTCAGATAAGTGCCATCCTTGTTATATTTCGACTTAATTATGAATGTGCAACCACTCGTTCTGAGAATTCTGGTCATCCACGATATAAATAACTTTTACCGAAAGTAGTTTCACTTTAATTGTAGGTGTAGTATAATTCGTCAAGTGTGTCGTTGTGTTGGAAACTTAATATGGCATAGTTCACATGTAAGGAGTGCGATTTACTGATAACTACACTGCAGGCAATGTTAGTTGAGTATGATGGATTGTGATAGCGCGGGTGGCATTATAAGATGCAGTACTGGCAGGTAGGTCAGTATCAATAGAGAGGCACCCACCTCTCTAAAACAGCCATTTACTGTAACAGTGTGTTATGTCCAACAGCACATTGTCAGTTACGGTTTAGTGATTTAAGCTATGTTAGAGAAGGCCCGTGTAAAAATTGTTTTGTTTCTTTGTAACACAATTCTTAAATTCACTTTGAGAATTCATTAAGCAATAGGGGTAGATGCATAACAAAATTCAGTTAACAAATCATTCGGTGCCTGAAGTAATGTCAATGCAGTTGAGAGAATCAGAAAAAGCAGATACTAACAAGTGTGCAATTCAGCAAGGTGGTTTTGATATAGTGGGTACAGAAACAGAGTAGCGACAAAACGTTTGAGGGAGAAGTTGTCTAAGAATTTCTTTACTGATTGTCGATTTACCTGCTAGAGGCTCTTTCGTAGAGGAGGCAAAAATCTTGTCTGTAACGAGATTAAAACCGAAAACTAAAGCACACTTCCTCTTGAAGGGCGAACAGTTTACCGCTACGGTAACATACAGTTGCATCAAACAGCACTCCCTTGTTGTCCCAGTGATGGCTAATACAGAGAATTTATAATGTAAATGCCAAAGTTAGTTGCACGTTCTACTGGAATGAGTTTCCGGACTCAAAATCACAAAACTGCTTCCTCTATGTCATATCTTAAATGACTGTTACTCAGATTATTTAATGCAAATGAAAAGAAAGAAACGAGTGACTTTAGTGCAAAACATAAAAAATCGAAGCATTACCAGCAATGTGCGAAGGGATACGAGTATATGCTACATTCACATACCTTAATGTGATTATCATTAGGAAAGGCAACATCTTTAAGAATCTAAATACCTAAATTTAAAGATATTTGAAGAAATCTTCAGCTACACGTATTTGTCGTTTGTCAGCTGTGTAGGGACGATTTCAAAACGGAAATACTTACCGAACAAATGATTTAGTTTTCGTCTCGAAGTATGAAATTTATTTTGCCAACCTAATTTAATATAATTCGTGACCTTCCCAGTGCTTAACGTTTTCAAGTTATTCCGCAGAGATGTAAAGACTGAGACGTCCAGTCTCAGTGACTATTTCTCGTTCTGGTTTTACCCTATTTATGTGACCATCAGCCATTAGTTAAGCAAGAGACAATGAGCAGTTGTTTCAGGAGACAAGTTGATGTGCGCAGTGACTATCTTGAAAGCTTTATTAAACCTTTCCAATAGCCTACAAGACGAAATTAAATTACAATTAGCGTTGTCAACTGAGTCAGGTCAGGTCCCAAGTGTCGTAATATTTAAAACAGCAATCTGCTTTAACAATTGCACCTCGATAATTCACATATAAATGTTATGATAGGCTACAGGGGTCGTTAGTGTAACAACCAAGAAACCTACGGACGAAATGCGTCAGCTGTGAGATACTCCACAGATATTCCGTCCCATGCTCATCTAGGATCACCTCTTCTTGTTAATCTGATTCCTCTCTATCGCAAGCTGTTTGAAAATCGTGAAGGTCATTCATCAGGCACTTTTCGCTATTACTAACAGAGAATTACCATAGCCTTATGGTAATCATTAAGAGTAGACAATGTTTTTCGTCTCCTTGGTTTTGTCGAAGAGTGACATGTTATACAGTTCTGCTTGTGAATATCATATTTGACACATTACTGTCGGCACCTTTTGTTCCTTGTTCTTACATTTCATCACAACTGCATTTCCTTTCATGTTATCAGAATCTGATATCGAACTTGCACTGTAATGATCCACTTGTTTAATTATATTAGCAGCTTTTGAGTTATATTTTTCATTCATTCCGAAAAATTCCCTTTCACTGTTTGCTTTTGTGATTTCAAACTACAAATATATGTTGTTCACAGCATATGAGATTTGATTAACGTGAAAATCCACAAAAAGTGTTACGTTGTCTTTTTATTTGCGTTATTATGTATTATAGATGGTGCCAATGGAAACATTCATTAGGAAAAGTGTTTCCGGATATATGATATTAAAATGAGAGTTATTAATGTATGATGATAATAGTGTCTGGTGATGCTAAAAAAGCGAATCGCTTCTAGTGAATGTGGTTTTTGTTTGTAGTTTGCTTAAGACAGAATGGCAATAATACGTATGACGGTTACGGAAGAGGAGAACCCCGGAAATGATTTATGACATTCGAGTTGCAGTCAGTGCATCTGCATATTACTCGTAACTACGCTTCAGACCCAAATCATACTTACGGACTCATTGAGCTATACTAGATATTTCTTCTCCCAGAGAGTGAAGTGGCAGCCAGTGGTACTGTGTCTTCGGAGGCAGAGTTTCCCCACTGCCAGGCGATTCAAGATTCACATCAGCCAAACAAATGTGTTCTGTCTGTCGCTAGTCTAATGGAGAATTGCCGAAATTGTAATGTATGTTTCCCAACTGTGCGACCCTCAGTTTAGTTCCGGGCTTTATTGGGAATTGACCTGGTAAATTCATTCGATATTTTTTGCTTTTTAGATTAAGTATTCTGAATCATTTTCGTGTAAGGGATGACATGTTGTTGTTGTTGTTGTTATTGTTGTTGTTGTTGTTGTTGTGGTCTTCAGTCCAGAGACTGGTTTGATGCAGCTCTCCATGCTACTCTATCTTGTGCAAGCTTCTTCATCTCCCAGTGCCTACGGCAGCCTACATCCTTCTGAATCTGCTTAGTGTATTCATCTCTTGGTCTCCCTCTACGATTTTTACCCTCCACGCTGCCCTCCAGTAGTAAATTGGTGATCCCTTGTTGCCTCAGAACATGTCCTACCAACCGATCCCTTCTTCTAGTCAAGTTGTGCCACAAACTCCTCCCCAATTCTAAAAAAAAAAAAAAATGGTTCAAATGGCTCTGAGCACTATGGGACTTAACATCTGTGGTCATCAGTCCCCTAGAACTTAGAACTACTTAAACCTAACTAACCTAAAGACATCACACACATCCATGCCCGAGGCAGGATTCGAACCTGCGACCGGAGCAGTCACGCGGTTCCAGACTGAAGCGCCTAGACCGCACGGCCACACCGGCCGGCCCCCAATTCTATTCAATACCTCCTCATTAGTTATGTTATCTACCCAACTAATCTTCAGCATTCTTCTGTAGCACCACATTTCGGATGACAGAGGTAGTAAATTTATATTGCAGCTAACTATGTCATTTACATTGCGAATTCTCTGTCTTGAACATCACCGGGAACGTAAACGGGCAATGTTTGCCGCAGTTGTATGCTATCTTAGCGGTAGAGAGTTCGCTCTTCAGGTGGAATAATGCATTCGATTTCGGTTCTAATCTCGCTAGAGATAAGATTTTTAGCTCTGCACATTTGTTAGTGTCTACTTTTTCTGCTTCACTCTATTGCATTAAATTAACTGTGGTACTGAAATATTTTTTAACTGGATTTTGTTACGTATCTACCCCTACTGCTACATTTGCATACTTACTTGGTAGTTCTGTAACACTACAGTATTACTGTGGGCTGATCGTAGACGCAGACATTAAGTCATCACCAATACAGTCCCTCAGGTTATCCAAAACGGTCTAAAATGTTCCGATCGTTTTCGAGTTCACGCTTATAGACAATATGTTGGTAGTACTAAATCTCCTTGCATGTTACACAGTGTTAACACGAAGTAAAGCTGTGCAGTTGAGCATAGCGAAGAGGCGAGGGGTTTTGTGAATATTATCACCGAGTGTACCACGTGAACTCTTTCAGCATAAACAATGAACTGTGTAACAGAAGTGCCCAAGTTAGAAAACTTGCTGACTGATCTCAGGATCTCTTGCCTGTTGCTTATATCTGTTTCTATGAACTAGTCTTCGATTCCTCAAAATTCACCTCTTCTGCTCTTCTGCTCTTGAACATGATCAATAACTTCGTGACTGGGCACAACATCTAATCTCTAAAAAATATGTCTTATTCTACGCACGTTCTTCCTTTAAAATTGGAAAATCAGTTTTTAATTGCTCATTCTGTACACTAACAAGCACCTGCTATTTACTCTGACCTTCCTCAACAACTGCGAGTTTAGTTTTAACAGCAGAAAATCTTTCGTGAACGTCTGAATGAAGCTGCTTCCTTATCTGTGTAGTTGTGATCTTCAGTCCTGAGACTGGTTTGATGCAGCTCTCCATGCTACTCTATCCTGTGCAAGCTTCTTCATCTCCCAGTACTTACTGCAACCTACATCCTTCTGAATCTGCTTAGTGTATTCATCTCTTGGTCTCCCTCTACGATTTTTACCCTCCACGCTGCCCTCCAATGCTAAATTTGTGATCCCTTGATGCCTCAGAACATGTCCTACCAACCGGTCCCTTCTTCTTGTCAAGTTGTGCCACAAACTCATCTTCTCCCCAATTCTATTCAATACCTCCTCATTAGTTATGTGATCTACCCATTTAATCTTCAGCATTCTTCTGTAGCACCACATTTCGAAAGCTTCTGTTCTCTTCTTGTCCAAACTATTATTGTCCATGTTTCACTTTCATACATGGCTACACTCCATACAAATACTTTCAGAAACGACTTCCTGACACTTAAATCTGTACTCGATGTTAACAAATTTCTCTTCTTCAGAAACGCTTTCCTTGCCATTGCCAGTCTACATTTTATATCCTCTCTATTTCGACCATCATCAGTTATTTTGCTCCCCAAATAGCAAAACTCCTTTACTACTTTAAGAGTCTCATTTCCTAATCTAATTCCCTCAGCATCATCCGATTTAATTCGACTACATTCCATTATCCTCGTTTTGTTTTTGTTGATGTTCATCTTATATCCTCCTTTCAAGACACTGTCCATTCTGTTCAACTGCTCTTCCAAGTCCTTTGCTGTCTCTGACAGAATTACAATGTCATCGGCGAACCTCAAAGTTTTTATTTCTTCTCCATGGACTTTAATACCTACTCCGAATTTTTCTTTTGTTTCCTTTACTGCTTGCTCAATATACAAATTCAATAACATCGGGGACAGGCTACAACCCTGTCTCACTTCCTTCCCAACCGTTGCTTCCCTTTCGTGCCCCTCGACTCTTATAACTGCCATCTGGTTTCTGTACAAATTGTAAATAGCCTTTCGCTCCCTGTATTTTACCCCTGCCAGCTTTAGAATTTGAAAGAGAGTATTTCAGTCTACATTGTCAAAAGCTTTCTCTAAGTCTACAAATGCTAGAAATGTAGGTTTGCCTTTCCTTAATTTATTTTCTAAGATAAGTCGTAAGGTCAGTATTGCCTCACGTGTTCCAACATTTCTGCGGAATCCAAACTGATCTACGCCGAGGTCGGCTTCTACCAGTTTTTCCATTCGTCTGTAGAGAATTCGCGTTAGTATTTTGCAGCTGTGACTTATTAAACTGATAGTTCGGTAATTTTCACATCTGTCAACACCTGCTTTCTGTGGGATTGGAATTATTATATTCTTTCTGAAGTCTGAGGGTACTTCGCCTGTCTCATACATCTTGCTCACCAGATGGTAGAGTTTTGTCAGGACTGGCTCTCCCAAGGCCGTCAGTAGTTCGAATGGAATGTTGTCTACTCCCAGGGCCTTGTTTCGACTCAGGTCTTTCAGTGCTCTGTCAAACTCTTCACGCAGTATCGTATCTCCCATTTCATCTTCGTCTACATCCTCTTCCATTTCCATAATATTGTCCTCACGTACATCGCCCATGTATAGACCCTCAGTATACTCCTTCCACCTTTCTGCTTTCCCTTCTTTGCTTAGAACTGGGTTTCCATCTGAGCTCTTGATATTCATACAAGTGGCTCTCTTTTCTCCAAAGGTCTCTTTAATTTTCCTGTAGGCAGTATCTATCTTACCCCTAGTGATATAAGCCTCAACATCCTTACATTTGTCCTCTAGCCATCCATGCTTAGCCATTTTGCACTTCCTGTCGATCTCATTTTTGAGACGTTTGTATTCCCTTTTGCTTGCTTCATTTACTGCGTTTTTATATTTTCCCCTTTCATCAATTAAATTCAATATTTTTTCTGTTATCCAAGGGTTTCTGCCAGACCTCGTCTTTTTACCTACTTGATCCTCTGCTGCCTTCACTACTTCATCCCTCAGAGCTACCCATTCTTCTTCTACTGTTTTTCTTTCCCCCATTCCTGTCAATTGTTTCCTTATGCTCTCCCTGAAACTCTGTACAACCTCTGGTTCTTTCAGTTTATCCAGGTCCCATCTCCTTAAATTCCCACCTTTTTGCAGTTTCTTCAGTTTTAATCTACAGTTCATAACCAATAGATTGTGGTCAGAGTCCACATCTGCCCCTGGAAATGTCTTACAATTTAAAACCTGGTTCCAAAATCTCTGTCTTACCATTATATAATCTATCTGATACCTTCTAGTATCTCCAGGATTCTTCCATGTATGCAACCTTCTTTTATGATTCTTGAACCAAGTGTTAGCTATGATTAAGTTATGCTCTGTGAAAAATTCTACCAGGCGCCTTCCTCTTTCATTTCTCTCCCCCAATCCATATTCACCCACTATGTTTCCTTCTCTCCCTTTTCCTACTCTCGAATTCTAGTCACCCATGACTATCAAATTTTCGTCTCCCTTCACTACCCGAATAATTTCTTTTATCTCATCATACATTTCATCAATTTCTTCATCATCTGCAGAGCTAGTTGGCATATAAACTTGTACTACTATGGTAGGCATGGGCTTCGTGTCTATCTTGGCCACAATAATGCGTTCACTATGCTGTTGGTAGTAGCTTACCCGCACTCCTATTTTTTTATTCATTATTAAACCTACTCCTGCATTACCGCTATTTGATTTTGTATTTATAACCCTGTATTCACCTGACCAAAAGCCTTGTTCCTCCTGCCACCGAACCTCACTAATTCCCACTATATCTAACTTCAACCTATCCATTTCCCTTTTTAAATTTTCTAACCTACCTGCCCGTTTAAGGGATCTGACATTCCACGCTCCGATCCGTAGAACGCCAGTTTTCTTTCTCCTGATAACGACGTCCTCTTGAGTAGTCCCCACCCGGAGATCCGAATGGGGGACTATTTTACCTCCGGAATATTTTACCCAAGAGGACGCCATCATCATTTAACCATACAGTAAAGCTGCATGCCCTCGGGAAAAATTACGGCCGTAGTTTCTCCTTGTTTTCAGCCGTTCGCAGTACCACCACAGCAAGGCCGTCTTTGCTAGTGTTGCAAGGCCGGATCAGTCAATCATCCAGACTGTTGCCCCTGAAACTACTGAAAAGACTGCTGCCTCTCTTCAGGAACCACACGTTTGTCTGGCCTCTCAACAGATACCCCTCCGTTGTGGTTGCACCTACGGTACGGCCATCTGTATCGCTGAGGCACGCAAGCCTCCCCACCAACGGCAAGGTCCATGGTTACAACAAATTTCTCTCTAAACTTTTCTCCATTTGATTCAAATTGTTGCTCTGAGTTATGAATTTGTCCTTGTAAGGTTATAGCACTAGCTTGCTGGTCCTTAGTATTTGATTCGAATCTCCCAGCTAATTTCCTGGCACTGACTTCTATTCTTTCTCCTAATTCCTTTCCCAGTTCTTTATTACTAACCTCCATTTTATCTGGTTAACCTTACCCGAGTCTATATTACTGGCCTGTAGTTCCTTTACGCTGAATTGTAATATCTCACATTAGTCTCCATTCTTTCCATTGTTTACGTCATCAGTTCCACTGGCCTCAACACTTGCTACTTGGCTAATTGACATAATAGGTGGATCACTATTGGACACTCTTTCACCTCCCTTACCAACATCACTGCACCAGATACCAAAATTAGATGGTTCAGTCACCCTAGATTTCTTACTGTTCCTCTGACTCTTCCTGAAACGACCACTGCTTTCCTCCCTTTGATTAAATGCAGACTTCTCCATCCTAAAATGATTAATATAACGACCAGTCTGTGAACAATCACATAAAAGTAACACCTCAACAGACACCCCAAACAAAACGTTTTCACAAGTCCAACTTCTATTTACAAAAATGAAAAATAATGCAGTAAACCTCCAACAACCCTACAAAGTACTTAATTGTCGAGACAAGGTGTACGACTGTTCAAGCTGAATAATCAGCAGAACAGTACAGCTCCGTAATCAGGTATTCAGTAAGAGAAAAAATGAGATGAAAAATACTTAAAGTTGAACAAAATAGCACTATGGAAGTGAGGGATTTAAAACAACGCTGCAAATTAATTATCAAAAGTACCATCTGAACTACAAAAAAAGCCAAACAGTCTTTACATTTCCGCAGTACGCACAAAAATATAACGAGTCAGATTCACTCACGAATTTCATTAAGTCCCAATTAAACCTTTCTCATAGACACTTAAATAAATAAATCAGGTAAATTACAGTATGCATAATCTCTTTAGCACACTTCAATTGTCTGACACTGTCTCCTGAAGCAGCTGTGTAACACAACGCGTTCATCGGAAATTACAGGCAGAGGTGGGAGGTGGCGAAATCTTCCCAGATCTGCACCTCAGATTACGAAGACTGATTTACCAAGCAAAGTAACTCCTTTGGTTGCCTTGTAACACTATTAAATGTGTAAGACGCCAATAGAGTTCCACTCAAGCTTTCGTTTACTGACAAATTAGTCATAAAATAGTAAATAAAAGTCCTACAATTTCTGTCAATCAACAAAATACGGTCATAATGAACCAATATCTACATCTGAAAATGTTAATACCATACGGTGCAATTCATTCCAGAAAATTCAACTTACAAGGCATAAAATTATTACTTCACCACATTGCAAAATGTCTTTCACCTTGTCTTGAAGAAATTCAATAAGAACATGGCATAATTTCACTTTCCAATGACCTGAAAGTAATCTTACATGGTTTAATTCTGCAGCTTCATGTATTTTGAAACAAAAGAAAGGTTTCACTCTGTATTTAAAGCACATAGTAAGTCTTAGTTACACACCATTTCCAAAATATTCCATCACTTCTCCACACTATGTTGATTGATTTCATAATATAATTTCTATGAATTATCACTACTAGCTTGCACACTCTTTTTTCAGTGATAAATGAAAATTAATTCTGCCTCGCAAAATCTCACCAGAATAACATCTTCTAACACTGACGTTTCAACACATGAAATGTACATAAAATATCAGACTCCAGTTTTAACTTATTTGACTGATAATGTTTCAAACAACACACCAGGTAACACAAAGCTATTAACACTGAACCACAAAAAGATGTAACGTCAAAAATATCATAACTGTAAGTTGCTTTCAAGATACGACTGGCAACGTGTACTTAGTATGCACATAATTATTGATCAGTAAGTTGCTTGCAAAACATGAATGTTACGTATGAAGTTCTATGTTCTCGCCGTAATTAAATGACACCATTAAGTGAAAAAATTAAGCGAAATGCTGATAATCACTGACGGTTAAATGAAAGAATCGTCCCTGTAAAACAATCAGCAGTTCAAGGGAAAAAAGATTTTATGAAGATGATCTGAAACTCTAATTTTGGTGACCCTCATAGAATTACATATTAAAAAGCCTTTTTATGTGCAGCAATCATATGAACACAAGAAGTAAATTATGGCAGGGTACACCGGTATTGTAAGTTTTGTGTGCTCCACGAAGAGAACTACATCCATGAGCAGTGAATAGACGATCTCTAAAATATTAAGCTATGCGTTAAGTGGATCCAGAATGTAAATGGATGCGTTATATGACCTACAATGGTTAATAGAGTAGTCACATAAAAACAGACTTACATAATTTAAGCGGAACGAAATAGAATTTTCCATAATTCTCATTTGAATATTAAGCAATAATTAAGGATTCGTCACAAAACTTATTAAGAACTAAATAAGAGTTTGTCTTCCGCTTGTAGTGTCGAGCAGAGCATTGAGGATATCCCCTCCACTATGTAATCATTGACTCTATGTGTGAACTAAACATTGGACCATCAGTAATAATACGTAAATTGTCGATTTCATTTCCATCTAATATCTCAATAAGGTGCCAGTTTATTCTGTAGCACATTTAGTGAACACCGATGGCCAGAGCTGCAGCTGTGACCTACCTTTCAGCATAGGAGCACTAATATCGTACAAAAAAAAAAGAAACAAGACACCTGCAACTTTCATTCAACGAGAAGCTCCTGATAAATTAGGATATTAATGAGGGATGATTAGAAACAAGAAGCTGAAACCGACATGACACTGTAACAGCATGGCGCTCTATCAGATACAAAAAAAAAAAACAAAAAAAAACAAAGAAATGACTAGGTTTTGGCAGAAATAATTCTGAGTCAAGCTCATTAATGTGTCTTTATTATTACTAAAATGGTGGAATAAATTTGCAAATCCACACAGGTTTTCAAAGCCAGACCAACATGCGTGGATTTCACATTGAGCAATTGGATACTTAGTTCCCAGTACACTACGTTTAATATATCATCTCCTTTCTACTTCAGGACAGGGTGATAAATTTGAATCAATAGCAAAACGGATTCAAGGGATAATATTCCCCATTATAATCAGCTTCCATTTAATCAAAATTGAGTAATTTAAGAAGTTCAGTTTTGCCATGTGGGTGAACACCGCCACATTCCTGACCACGGATTAATCGCAAATAAGTTATGAAGTAATTTTGCAGACAGTTCAAATATGACCTAACCAATTCACCTAAGCTTCACCACAACAAGTGGTGGTGGTTGTTGGTATGTTTAAGGGGGGCTAAACAGCGAAGGTCATCAGTCCCCCACACAACAAGTACTCGAAAGAATTACATGTAAGTTCTCCATTACTGTTTCGTCGCCAAATCAAGTTAGATCGACATCATACAAATCTAGTCTTTCTCCCAAGGTAGAATTATCTTTAGTCTACACAGAACACCGAACAGTACGATAACCAGAACAGAATTACGGAAGCCGGTCCACACAATTATACCACACGGTTCCTAAGCCACGAAAGAATCCATTGGCTTAAAAGATAGCCTGGCCTTCCAAAGACGCGATACTGTCTCAGTGGACATGTAAAGAGGTAGCTCGAAAAACTTATTTGAGTCAATCATTTTGAGTACAGTAGATACAGGTGAAGTATTCCGAAATTAGCTGTCATGATCTACTAAAAGCATAATAAAGTCGGTGAAAAATGTAACTGCCGACTGAACAGACAACATCCGCAGCGAAAACGAAAAAAATGGGAGTATAGCTTCTGCAATTTGTGTTTAATGCTCATAATACTTAGATAGCAAACTATGGATATCAGACAAATCTAAATACTCTAGTATATCCAGCAGTTGTAAATTTTTAGAAGACACAGTATTAGTGATGGGAGGAGGTGGAGGTCGCTAGTAACTACATGTTTAGCAACGTTGGTTATGTTACTCGCCTGGAAGTTGAACTGCAGATATCTGTAGTTATTAGTATGAGACGTAGTCCTCGTCTTCTGGATGAAATGGTCCGAATAGTGACGGAGGATGGTGTTCTTTTGATGAGCTGCTGAAGTATAAGCTGTTGCTGCTGTTGTTGTTCCACATTTGGTTTTTTAGTTCTTCTTGTCGTGCCTGGTATTGGTTTTGAAGCTGCAGCCAGCGCTGCTACAGTTTCATGAATTCCGAATCCGTTGTCACTAAACTTAGTCTGTTGTCCTCACATACACTCGACTATACAACACCCATAATGAGGCGACAGATACTCTATTACACAGAAAACATGGATACACAGTAGTCACTTAATAATTCACAAAATCAATCTGTTCCACGTTTCTGTAAATCGTAGAAATAACCACGAGTTTAATCCAGATACTCCAATTGCAGTAAATCCGTGAGTAATCAGTATAACAGCAATCCAAAATGTAGTCTAGTTGAAATATAGTAAAAAGTCAGGTTACGAAAGTGTCGTGTAAGCGAGGTAACTACCTGAGCACAGTACAATATAATGTGTCTTACGGTGGACCGGCGGCCAGGTTTAATCTCCGGTTTGACGCCAGCGGAATGGGCATTCCAGTCAACTTCGCAGATAGATTTTGGATTGCAGTATCGGATATCACTGATGTCACAATCCAAGGTGGTTGACAATTGACCTTTAAAGTGCAAGCGTTAGTGCAGATTGTCAGTATTGCAAGGGCTGTCTTGTCAGTGACGTCATATAGATACTCTTTTTTTATTTTTCATAACGGTATTTGCGAGAGGAACAGCAAAGATAATCTAGTAGTGGTACAAGGTAGCCTCTGCCATGAACCATGCAGTGGCTCCCAGGGTATGTATGTACACACATCAAAAAAAGTTTTGCGTCACCTCGGTTCCGAGAGTTCCGGAACCTGTACAGAAAACTGGAATAGAGATCAACATAAACATCATTTCCGCCCTTTCTATTGCTCATGAAAACGACACATTGCATCTTGTGTCACCATACAGCGAGGCCCTCAGCGGTGGTGGTCCAGACTGTTGTACACATTGGTACCTCTAATACCCAGTAGCACATCCTCTAGTATTGATGCATGCCTGAATTCGTCGTGGCGTACTATCCACAAGTTCATAAAGGTAGTATTGGTCCAGATTGTCCCACTCCTCAATGGCGATTCGAAATAGATCCCTCAGAGTGATTGGTTGGTCACGTCGTCCATAAACAGCCCTTTTCAATCTATCCCAGGTATGTTCGATAGGGTTCATGTCTGGAGAACCTGCTGGCTACTCTGGTCGAGCGATGTCGGTATCCTGAAGGAAGTCATTCACAAGATGTGCACGATGGGATCGCGAATTGTCGTCCATGAAGACGAATGCCTCGCCAACATGCTGTCGATATAATTGCACTATCGGTCGGAGGATGGCATTCACGTATTGTACAGCCATTATGGCGCCTTCCATGACTACCAGCGGCGTGCGTGGGCCCCACACACTGCCAACACAAAACAGCAGGGAGCCTCCACTTTGCTGCACTCGCTGGACAGTGTGTCTAAGGCGTTCAGCCTGACCGGGTTGCCCCCAAACAGGTCTCCGACTATTGTCTGGTTGAAGGCATAGCAACAGTCATCGGTGAAGCCCGATCCTGAGCGGTCCATTCGGCATGTTTTGGACCCATGTGTCCTGTGCTGCAGGGTTTCGTGGTTGCAAAGATGGACCTCGCCGTGGACGTCGGGAGTGAAGTTGCGCATCATGCAGGCTATTGCCCACAGTTTGATTCGTAACACGACGTCATGTGGCTGCACGAAAAGCATTATTCAACATGGTGGCGTTGCTCTCAGGTTTCCTCCTAGCCATAATTCGTAGTTAGCGGTTATCCACTACAGTAGTAGCCCTTGGGCGGCCTGAGCGATGCATGTCATCGACAGTTCCTGTCTCTCTGTATCTCCTCCATGTCCGAACAACATCGCTTTGGTACACTCCAAGACGCCTGGACACTTCCCTTGTTGAGAATCCTTCCTGGCACAAAGTAACAATGCGGACGCAATCGAACCACGGTACTGGCCATCTAGGCATGATTGAACTAGAGACAACACGAGCCGTGTACCTCCTTCATGGTGAAATGACTGGAACTGATCGGCTGTCGGACCGCCTCCGTCTGAAAGGCGCTGCTCATACATGGTTGTTTACATATTTGGGCGGGTTTAGTGACATCTCTGAACAGTCAAAGGGACTGTGTCTGTAATACAATGTCCACAGTCAACGTCTATGTTCAGGAGTTCTAGGAACCGGGGTGATGCAAAACTTTTTTGATGTGTGTAGATGTAGCTGTAGACGTAATATTAATATCTCATATTATTCCGTGGCATAATAGTCCATGAAAATAAACTGAAATATTTTCTACTGAGCACGATAAACGTTACGTATCAATATTTCTAAAATTGACTGTGTCTGTGTTATTCACTTTTCCATACTCTATTATGTACACACAGCTGCTGTTGAGAATGTCAAGTTCAGCTTGGCTGATGGTAGAAAATCTTGACTTGAAATGTATCTTGCAGTCTCTCAGATGAATGAGCAGTGCCACTCGAAGTTCGATGTTGACACCTCACACGCTCAAAACTGGATGGCACTGCTTCTTCCCCATCATCGGTAGCTTGCAGTGCGTACATGTTCTTTAATAGGGAATCTCTGCTTTCTTGTATTATAACAACTAATTGACATACAAAATATATACAATCTATTAGTTGTATGTGGTGGATGTTGTACTTAGATTTTTCGAAGGCAAGAGGTACGATGATGATGATTATTATTATTATTATGATATCTGTGACGGTGCAGTATCAACGACACCTTACTACAATGAGTCCTCTTGTTTTTATAACACGCTACCTTGCTGAGTTAACAGGTAAAAATGTGATTATTAAACACACGTCAACATGTTGTTGATACAGCATCGTATTTCCACGTTTCTCACATTTGCAAGGAACATGAGTTTTAAGGTATCCAAGCTTTGAGTTACCCATAAATTCAACGTTTTCAACAGGAAACAGCTACGCAGAGCTCGCATCTCTTTGCCACAATTTTGTGGTATAGAAAATGTAACCATAAAAAATTATATCCGTTAGATGCATGACATAATTCGAGACACTGTGAGTGTTAAGGCACTGAAAGACTAGTCAGAAGCTGCCCGAAGTCTCTGTGATAACATAGCTCCCACCTGGATGCTGTCAGCTGCACTCTGCAGACATAATACTGGCTCCACAGTTCCATCTATACTTTCCCTTCTTCTGTGGAATGGACTACGATCGCTTAGCATCTGTTCCAAAGATCCAGTGCATGCCGTTTGATATGTGAAATTCCATACAATAAGTACGTGAACTATTTTCAAAATTTTCTAATCTGCAAAATGCACTTTTTGCGGACATCTCCGAACCAATGGAATATTATTATATGATACTTCCCATTTTGCAGTTGGGTCTTTTTCTTTATCCTCTACAACTATTGCAAAATTTGAACTATAATTTAAGCTACTCTTCAATAGATATTATTCTAGTATCATGTGAGTTATTGCTTATCACTTTCAATTGGCTGACGTTACAAGAACTGCAACAAATTGCCCTAGAACAGACTGCAACTTGGTAAAATTAATAAGGGATGTGTCCACCCTTTACGTTTACTACAGCTTAAACTCTGCTGAGAAGACTTTCAGTGAGACATCTAAATGTCTGTATAGGAAGGGCTTCCTCAGTGACCGAAACCAGAGACGTTAGTGATGTTGGACACTGAGGTCTGGACCAGAATCAATGTTATAACGCAACCGAACTGGGTTCAATCGGGATCAGGTGAGGACTCGAAGCAGACCAGTCAATTTCAGGAATCTTATTCTCCACAAACCGTTGTCTCAAAGATTCTGCTTTGTGCCACGAAGTATTCTCATGTTAATACTAACAATCATCGTCCCGAAACTACTCCTCTGCTGTTTTATAGCACAAAATGCGCTAAAATGTGTTTACATCCTTTTACATCTATCATTTTCTGTGGCATGAGGCTACCCAACCATAACCATGAAGAATACCACCTATACCCAAACAGCATCATCTCCATACATCAGTGATGGTAGGTAACGTTCGCCGGCCGGTGTGGCCGAGCGGATCTAAGCGCTTCAGTATGAAACCGCGCGACCGCTACGGTCGCAGTTTCGAATCCTGCCTCGGGCATGGATGTGTGTGATGTCCTTAGGTTAGTTAGGTTTAAGTAGTTCTGAGTTCTAGGGGACTGATGACCTCAGATGTTAAGTCCCATAGTGCTCAGAGCCATTTGAACCATTTAGGTAACGTTCACCACACCAAATCACCCGTTTGTAGTTGACCGTTGTCCACTGACATCGCTCTTTGCAAAACCTCAGGCTTCCAGCCATCATTGGTGCCAGCTGCTGCTTCTGCTTCTGGCGCCGCTACCTTTCTGCATCCGTCCCGGTCCTTGTCTTCGTCGTTGCCACTGCTGCTGCAGTCTCCTCGCTGCTTCCATATACCAGACCTCGTCTCCACCACCACCATTCTTCATTTGCCATCATCACATCATCTCAGACGTTGTAGAGGCCACCCTACACCATCTCAGCGATGCTCCATCGCCAGTGCATATCAAACTTATATCTGACTCTTCAACCCACGATGGACATCAAAATGGTTGAAATGGCTCTGAGCACTATGGGACTTAACATCTGAGGCCATCAGTCCCCTAGACTTAGAACTACTTAAACCTAACTAATCTAAGGACATCACACACATCCATGCCTGAGGCAGCATTCGAACCTGCGACCGTAGCGGTCGCGCGGTTCCAGACTAAAGCGCCTAGAACTGCTCGGCCACACTGACCAGCTGATGGACATCCCAACCACCTCCATCATTTACACTCTCCCTCCCAAGCTCCTACCATCACTACAAGGAGCGCTTCCTCCAGCCAGCCACCATATGTCCACTCCATTCCCCAGAGTCTCCTCCCCATCCACAGTCACAACAGCCGACTACCCTCTCCTCCACATGACACCTTCTGTACCCTCCTCTTTTTTATTTGCAGATTCTCTACTCCCAAGATTTCCCACACTCACCAATTAACCTGCAACATCTGCATGAGCTACATCTCGCCTTGCCACCCAAACTACATCAGACACCATGGCACCATCCACCAACAGCCTCACAAACTCCAGCCCACTGAAAGGACCTGCCCAGCCCCACATCTCAACCTTTCCTATTCCTCAACTGCAACCCAATCCCATAGTTACCAAAAAACCACAAAAGTGACCCAATGCAGACATCACAGCCAGCACTACCATTAAAAAACATCAAACCAACCCAGATATTACTGAACACACAGACAATGCTCCATCTCTTACACCCTCTCCTATGGCTGACCAAAACATTTTCCTATCCTGCCCTGACCCTAAATTGCAAAACCCCAAATCCCTCACCCTCAAAAGCAGAAAGTATGTCACACACATTTCTGTCACCCAAATCATCCCCTACAAAGACTCGGTTCTCATCATGTTAACCAATCCCAATTTCCACACAGACATTCTTCTCAAACTGCCCCATGTTATCTTTGGTCCTTATGCCAGTCTCAGTCGTGTCACCACCAACTTCCCACCCAGACAACCACTGCCTCCCCACCGACTCCCATGCTCACTGCCATGATCATGAAGCTTGGCCCTGAGATCAAACCTGAATTAACTGTGTTACAAATATAAGCTAATAGGTCAGGCAGCCACAGCTAAAAACCTTATACATGATGTGAAGGACAGTATTTAAAATTAGATATGGTGAAACAGTCTATATTAGAATTGCTGTTTATTATGCTATCACTGCATAACGACCTGTTTCATACCCTGGAGATATATCTTCAAGTCATATCTGCATATAGAATGAAACTACATAAGCAACAGCACCAGTAGTCAACATAACCTACCGAATAAAGTAAAGCGATGTACTCACAAAACTAATACTACACGTGCCACTAATTCCAAGATACAAGTGCACGTATAAACATGTCACTCCTCGGTAAAACATTGGATGAAACGGCAGATGGGCATCCATTCTGAACCATGCATGATCACTAATACATCTCCAAATGATAGTCAGAAGACCAGCCTCGACAGTAGACGACGATCCACGTATGACAGCATAAAACCTATGAACACAAAACATTGCAGACTGAACGTAATGTATATAAAAACACAGCTTGCGGTGTCGGTAGAGTATAAAAGAGAAGAAACATACCACCGTCAAAATCCGCGGAAGGAACAAAGAATTAAAACACACAATCCTTGGGAGTCGTCAACCTGGTTACATCGACAACAATAGGGGCCAGTTTTATGTCAACTTAGTCTACATAAGGTAAGGAATGAGGAGGTTCTACGCAGAATCGGAGAGGAAAGGAATATGTGGAAAACACTGATAAGGAGAAGGGACAGGATGATAGGACATCTGCTAAGACATGAGGGAATGACTTCCATGGTACTAGAGGGAGCTAGCTGTAGAGGGCAAAGACTGTAGAGGAAGACAGAGATTGGAATACGTCAAGCAAATAATTGAGGACGTAGGTTGCAAGTGCTACTCTGAGATGAAGAGGTTAGCACAGGAAAGGAATTCGTGGCGGGCCGCATCAAACCAGTCAGTAGACTGATGACCAAAAAAAAAAAAAAAAAAAGTCTACTACTACTTAACACCATTTTAGATATTTTGGTTTTTATGTTCGTTGTATTTCGTATATTTTTTACATTTTTATTGGTTTAGTACATATTGCCATCAAGGACTGGGACCTAAGTCGGTTTCTATTATCTTGTTGCGGATGGAACCAGATAGTTCAGTTTCCTTCGTTTTAATTAATTCCAATTGTATCGTACTTTTCATAAGTATAATGGTTAATATCTTCTTTCTCTTGGACTGGATTATTGTTTG
Organism: Schistocerca americana; assembly: GCF_021461395.2. Classification (NCBI taxonomy): domain Eukaryota; kingdom Metazoa; phylum Arthropoda; class Insecta; order Orthoptera; family Acrididae; genus Schistocerca; species Schistocerca americana. The sequence continues at coordinate 423,047,287 of NC_060130.1, read as the reverse complement.
ACACTAAGATCCATTTAGGTAAGCGATTCCCAAGGTCCAGTCTGTGTGTTCTTTTAATGTGGTTTCTACCATCAGATGTCGCGATCTTCAACTCGCGAAGGGGTGCCATGTGCTTGGCTTCACAGTGTTCAGTGAGTAACTAGCGCTGTATCGTGTTGTTCTGTTTGATGCATGACAGTTTATTTTAGTATGCTGATGACTCCCAAGAACTGTGTGTGTTTTTATTCTTTGTTCCTCCCGCGGATTTTGACGATGGAACGTTTCTTCTCTTTTATACTCTACCGACACCGCAAGCCGTGTTTTAAAATACATGACATTCTTTCTGCAATATTTTGTTCTCATAGGTTTTATCCTATCATAAATGGACTGTCATGTGCTGTCTAGGCTCGTCTTTTGACTGTGTTTTGTAGATGTATTAGCGATCATGCATGGTTCGGGTTGGATACCCATCTGCCGTTTCATCCAAGGTTTTACCGAGGAGTGAAATGTTTTTACGTGCACTTGTACCTTGGAATTCGTGGCGCATGCGGTATTTGTTTTGTGAGTACATCACTTTATTATCTGTTCACTCTCTATTTTGTTTGGTAGGTTATGTCGACTACTAGAACTTTTATCTATATGCAGATATGACTTGAAGATATACCTTCAGGGTATGGAACCGATCGTCATACAGTGACAACACAATAAACAGCTAATGTGGATTTGGACTTCCACTTAATTTTAATACAAACTATCTTACCATCTCTAATTTTAAACCGTTTGATTGCCCTTTGTATTATGAATTAACTGTGCCTGTCCATCTTATTGATCATCCCATCCATCCCAACACTCCATCTGCCCATCCCCACCTCTGAGGACATCACCTGTTTCCTTACAATCGTCCTACAAACTATTAACCCCTTCCAACGACCACACACCCTTCAGTGAATCTCCCTTGCTGCCTGCTCAGTATTCCATCCCAACATCCCAGCCACATACTCCTGAAACCAGGTCCACTACAGTTTCGCTGGTCTTGACACACTTGTACAAACCTCTGCACCCCTAACCCCTGCAGCCTGCTACCTAGCCTCTCATCATGGCCTGACATCACCACAGCATCCTATGTAGAAACATCCACTCCCTAACCACCAACAAGCCCCTTTTGTATGCATATCCTGTCCCAGCACAACATCGATACCATCATCAATGAAAGGTTCCTTCAATCACACCACACTATCCGTACCTCTCCATACATCCTCCACTATGCTGTTAACCCCCTCTCCCTGGCCAGAGGATGAGTAGCAATTGACCATCACAAAACATCCCCATTCAGCCATAACTGTTACTCAATAATCCCACTGAACGCCTAATCCTTAGTCTCTTCTTCAAAACCATAACTGTTGCTTGTGCTACCATATACATCCAACCTATTAATCACATCCCCTATGATTTACTCACACTGACCATAGCTGTTCCACCTACATAATTGCCACTGACCTAAACATCCATAGCAGATCACCCGCAGACCTTTGATGGTAGTGTTACGTTACCAAATCCCTCCAATGTGACATTTTTTCCATTCCACAGCCCACCCATCCTGAAAGCAACACCACTCCAAAGGTCACCTTAGACTCTCCCAACCTGCTTGGTCGACTCACTACAGAAGTCATCGATCTAATTGGAAGTGACCATTCACATGTCCCCCCCCCCCCCCCATTTCCTACACACTATCCCATCCCAATGCACCTCATCCCAGTCTCTGTCCAAAAATTGTTAACAACTATGGGCTACTGTCCTGATCTATGGAAAACCTCCAGAATCCTACTCTTCCTGAAACCAAGCAAACCCTCCACTGATAACTCCTTGTACAATCCCATCTGACTCATCTCAGTGTTCAGCAAGGTATTTGAATCTATCCTCTCCTGACGCATTCACAGCCATCTGCACCAACAGGATCTGCCTCCTATTATCCACGGTGGCTTCCATACCTCCTTCTCTGATGATGATAAACTCCTGAACCTCAAGCACCTCCTATCCCACCAACTCAACAACTGTAAATCCGCCATCTTTGTCTCGATTGACCTAGGGTAAGCATACAACTGCATTTGGCACTATGGTTTCCATTTCAAACTCCAGAGTTATGAGCTTCCAGTCAATTATGTCTTCCTTACTGCATCCTTCCTCTCCAATCAGCCATCATAAGTCATAGTTAACAACACCAATTCCTGTACTTTCCACCCCACTGCAGGAGTGCCCCAAGGTTCCATTCTCTCCCCTCACGACACCACTTTCCTGGCCCTTTGCCCTGAGCTCCAGAAAACCCAACAACCCTTCGAAATCCACCTCATTCAGTTTCCCTCCTGGTGCAACCAATGGCTTCTTGAGATTAATCCCTCCTAACCCCAAAAAATAATTGTGGTGCACCCTCCCGCACCTTCTGTCTCCATGGCTTCTACCTCACCATTTACGACCGCCCTATCCATCTATCTAACACATTAAAATACCTTGGACCACCCTTCAACCAGCAAGTAACATGGAAATTTCACCTACTAACCATCCAACAGAAAGCCCACAACAGAATGAAACTACTAACTGGCCAAACATGGGGCTACACCTCTCCACTGTCCTTCACATTTATAAATCAGTTCATTTCTTTGTTATGGAAATTTTGTATGGGTACCCGCTTCTATAAAATCCTGTAAGCCCCTCCATATTCACGAACAACATCTGCTTACCTTTACCGACAAGGAGCCTTCATCAACTCATTAAGTTCCCACGTCTTCTCACTGACATTGAACGCCTCTGAATAATCTACACCATCCGTAAACTCGACTCCAGCAAACCTATTGTGCCCCCTCTCCTTTCCAATCCTAGTGTACTGCCACACCTCTACCTATACCTCTCACCAACCCTTCACCTGCTCACCCTCCACGTCCTCTTCCAAAGAAATTTCAACCATCTCCCTCGCCAGGATTACGAACTCCACCGTAAGATGTGCCCGTTCTACCAACTCTGAACACACACCAAGCTATCAACTCGCCCAAGGGCTCCCTCCTCCTTCTCTACCCATAGCACGCCCCCTCCTTTCCCCCTTCGCTGTCGCTCCCCACCTCCTTTTCCTCTCAAATCTTAGATACCAATATCAGTTACACAGCTCTCCTCCTCCCCCACATGCACCCCCGTTTCGTCTCCACTTCTTACCAGTCCTCAGTCCTCATCACCAACACTCTTCTATCTCCCTCCATATCCATTCTCCTTTTCATCTACAATCTACTGTACCAGAGCAGATCATTTTTCAGTTTTAGTTACAGTGTACGGTGCACCGTTTTTAATTGTCAGTGTATCTTCTGTCGTGTTCAGCGATTTTCAATTGCTTTTTAAGTGTTTAGTGTTATTCAAATGTTTCTTGATTGTTTTTAACTGTACTGTCAGACTACTATCTTATCACTGGTTTTAAATCGTTCAAGAATAGAGCGTTATACTACTTATATTCTCCCATTAACATCACCTTCTAAAATAATTTTAAATTCATAGAACATGCTTTCTTTCATTTGTTTTAGCATCTGAACCAGAGACAAACTCTACTGGCTGAAGGGCGAGTGAAACACTGAGTCAAAGAAGGCTGTATTATATGGTGAAGGGTGGCACCAACTGCTGCTGATGATAATATCTGTGGATGTAAGTTTCTGAACATGGAAAACTTATGTTTGTTGACAACTTCTCTAATAGTCACATCTAGGTAATTAATGAACTTCTTTAGTAGTCGGGTCTATGTAATTAATAGAGTTCTCTTTTTCTACTTCCGTAGTAAAAGTGCATGGTGCTTGTGCAAATGCGTCAACCCCATTGGCGTCACCCTCGAACAGTAATAAAATATCGCCGCGTGGGATTAGCCGAGCGGTCTTAGGCGCTGCAGTCATGGACTGTGCAGCTGGTCCCGGCGGAGGTTCGAGTCCTCCCTCGGGCATGGGTGTGTGTGTTTGTCCTTAGGATAATTTAGGTTAAGCAGTGTGTAAGCTTAGGGATGGTTCAAATGGCTCTGAGTACTATGGGACTCAACTGCTGTGGTCATCAGTCCCCTAGAACTTAGAACTAATTAAACCTAACTAACCTAAGAATATCACACACACCCATGCCCGAGGCAGGATTCGAACCTGCGACCGTAGCAGCAGCGCGGCTCCGGACTGGAGCGCCTAGAACCGCACAGCCACCGCGGCCGGCTAAGCTTAGGGACTGATGACCTCAGCAGTTAAGTCCCATAAGATCTCACACACATTTTGAATAAAATATCGTCGGCATAAAGTTTATAGTAAATATTTTCTTCCTGCAGCTGTGGAAACTTTGCAGAAGCTTTATATTTTAAATCATTCTCAAAAATATGTGCTAAGGTGTCAGCTGGACTGTTGCCCATCCCAAGTTCATCTTTTGATAATATATTTTCCCGCTAAAGGTGAAAAAATTATAAGCTAAAACAAACTCAAAAAATTCAATTAGTTCTGTATACGCTGCACTGCCAAACTTTTGTTCCTTTATTGTTTTAATTTATTGGTTCCTCTGAGCAGACAAAATCATAACAAACAACTCCTAACCATTAAATATGTTGCTCACACTAACGGCTATTCAACACAAGTATTTGAATCGCTCGACGAGCAGATTCAGCAGAAGAAGCGCACCGGCATTAACTGAGTGATTACCCTTACATCCGTTAATAAGGATACGAACGGTGAATACTACTAAGTTCCATACCTAGGAAGCGTATCTATAAAAGTGATTAAATGGCTAAAGAAGGCTGTTTTCACACCAGCTCTCCATACGCCATACCACGTCAGCCTTCAATTCAGGTGGTATGGAACCCATAACAAAAAAACCATACACACAATCGGATATCTACAAAATTATGAGTGAAGACTGTGACTACCAATACATAGGACGGACGTTTGCTGTAGCCTTAAGGAGCACCAGGATCTAAGTAACTCTAAATTCACTTTAAACGGCCACGTTAAGGTCTGTGAACAGCCAATCCCTGATGTTAACAAATACTTTAGCATCCTCCAACAACATCCTAAAGAACGAGTGCTTGACTCCTTGGAGAAACAGATACTTAGCACAATCTGCACCAGAGCCCTGAGGTTACGTTAGATGAGCAAACTACGAGTAAAAGCAAGTTTATTCCAAGTAGTTACGAATTTCTTAAGGACTAACTGAGTCACACTTATCTACGTCTTCGAATCTTACATTTCCTAATAACTGACAAACTGTTTCAACGTTGAGATGCATTTAATACAGTTTATGTTATTTCATTTTAACGACACATCTTACTATATCCGTGTTCTCATTTATTACATGTAGGCTTCAATTTATTTACTCGCTTTCTCTATTTCTAGTTTATAATCCTTTTTATTTGTTCTTATTTTTATTACATCCGGTCCTGTGAGGATGCACCGTTCCGTTTTATATATTTACGTTGCTATTCCTGTTGTGTATGTAATTTTAATCCTGACTATTTTTTTATACTAAGACCCTGCTTTGGTTGTTAGAGACGACTCTACACATCATTACCAATCTTAAAGGTTGGCATTATTTTCTTGCCAAACTTCATCTGTCGTCGTCTTACAAGGGGAGGCCGCCAATTGTGAAATTCAGATTCGGATCATACTGCGCATAATAAAAGCTCATGGCGAGAGGTGTAATGTGGCAAAGCACCAAGATGCACTTCTCAGCCGTTGTCGAGAAAATCGACAGTTAAAAGAAACCGTTGCGGTGAAGTACTCTCTACGATTAATAATTTGCTACAGCGACGTGGCGCAGCGGTAAGAGCTCGGGTTCGTAATTAGAAGATCACAGGATCGAATCTCGTGCCATGCAACATTTTTTATTATTAGTTTTTTGTAATTCATATATATATATATATATATATATATATATATATATATATATATATATATATATATATTATATAAAAATTACAAAAAACTAATAATATATATATATATATATAAAAATTACAAAAAACTAATAATAAAAGAAATGTTAGTTCTTTGTAATTCATATATATATACAACATTTTTTTATTATTAGTTTTTTGTAATTCATATATATATGAATTACAAAAAACTAATAATAAAAAAAATGTTGCATGGCACGAGATATACTGCCATATATATATATATACATATATATATATATATATATATATATATATATATATAAAAACTATTAATAAACATAAACTATTAATTAATTGCTTATGCATGTTGGTGAAGGCGGATCGCTCTCCAATTGTACCGCCTCCATTTTTCCGTTTGTTTAACAGGGTGTACCAAAGCTCTCACGTCCGCACTGATTTTCGACGATGTTATAACTTGCGCTAGGGACCACATCTACCTTCTTTCGAAGTTAGCAGGCAACTACGCTGTTATGCGGCGGCTCGTTTCGGCCCATGCAACAACTGTCCTTCAAGTGTAACGAGCGAGTAACGGAGCTTGTATTTTATACCTGCCACAGAAAATTTGTGTTCGTGGGGTTTCTATTCTAATTCGAACGTTTGACTTACGCTAAACGTATTCGTTTCGGAATATTTTTTCTACGTCTTCGTTAACTATACGTGGTTATCATTATGAAGACAATTAATAACATTTGTGAAATACAACTTTGTTTGCGGAAAACATAATAATGTTCGCAGTCGCCAGTTTTCCCACGACAAACGACTTTCAACAACTTATTATATGCAAAATTGTTGCAAATGATTGCCGGGAATTTTATATATATATATATATATATATATATATATATATATATATATATATGTGTGTGTGTGTGTGTGTGTGTGTGTGTGTGTGTGTGTGTGTGTGTCTGTGTGTGTTTTGAATTGCAAAAAACAAACACAAAAAAAAAGCTTGCATGGCGCGAGATTCGATTCGGTGACTTTCGGATCATGAACGCGAGCGCTTACCGCTGCGCCACGACGCTGTAGAAAATTATTAATCGTAGGGGGTATTTCACGGCAACGGTTTATTTTAACTGTCGATTTTCTCGACAACGGCTGAGAAGTGCATCTTGGTGCTTTACCAGATTACACCTCTGGCCATGAGCTTTTATTATGCGCAGTATGAATCGAATCTGAATTTCACAATTGGCGGCCTCCCCTTGTTAGTGCTTAACGTTTAGATACATTTAGTTGTATTTTTAACTTTTAGCTTTTGTTATTAAGCGTTCTGTCACGTTCACCTTTAGCCGTTTTTGCCAAACCCTTATATGTTATTATATTTATTCTTACATTTGTAGTTTAATTTTGTATCGATCCTGTAAACCACATTTATGGAAGTGGGCTAACCAGTCAGTCCTTTTTTCCTGCGTCTTTCCAGCTGTCTATTTCTGTTCCCCATCACATTGGCTCTTACGTCAGTTGCTTCCACCGCTGCGGTCAGCTGGCTTCCTGCCACCATGCACTTTCGTGTCAGCTGTGGAGGCGAGTGCTAGGGTTGCTGGTCCTGCGCTCCCACGCGATTGTTCGGCGTGGGTGTGGACCGTCATCAGTGACTGTCCCAACTGCCACATATTTATGTTTTAATTATTATTTGGTGGCACCTAAAGATGATGCTTTGTGCTTCGAAACCAGTCGTGTAAGAGATAAGAGATTACTGACACTGAAGCGGATCTTCATAGTATTAATATGTTATACAACAGTCAGAACTGCAGTTTTCACTGCGTTCCTGTGGTGTCCCTGGAATTTTGCTGCCGCAGTTAGTTCAGGGCTTACCTGTACATTATTATAATTAGTGACTCAGAATTGACGTTACTCATTATTAACTACTTGAACGTAAGAAGAATTATAAATCTACAGATTTCATCTCTGATTTATTATCCTGTACTATACATATTGCTATTTTTTTAACTATCGTTACTTGAATTGATTTTTAACCACCGACACTAATATTCCTACTCATTATTCAAATTAAATTTGTTCAATAACATGTTGAGCACTGTCCTTCGATGACGAAGTCAAATCGCTATCATTGGACTCGTTTTTGTTAGTTAAAGTCTTTAGGGGTTATTAGTGTTTAGAAAAACAGATGTGAATATACAGTTTAGTTGCCACTAATTAATACAGCTTTCAACATACTGAGAAATTTATTAAACGTGATTTCTCGCCTTGTTTTTTCCTTTCATATGGTACTATTTTAAATTACCTAGCCTTTTTAGTACTTGTTTTACTTACATGGCGTCCGTGAAATAATTCGAGCCCCTCTACATTTCTCACAGTAGCTCTCACGTCATTAACAGCTCATTAACGGTCACTAACCAGGGAATTCCACGCGCAGTAGTATTCAGGTTACTTGTTGCCCTCGTGACAGCCACGGTTTCCTTCGTGAACGGTGGAAACTGCGAGCAGCAGAGGTTCAGTTAACTTCTAGTGAAATCTGACAGCTCCCATGGGAACTAGGCCTAATGTCCCTGGCTGGCTCTGAACCCCATCGTTTATAAAATAGGTGTGCGTTAGTGTAACTGCATCTCACTGAGCGCAACATGTTACGTTATTTTAAAATAAAATTATATAAGTACTTCATTATCCTAAGGACGCCGGATGGTTCCTCTGGAAGGGCACGGCCGACTTCCTTCCCTAATCCGATGAGACCGATGACCACGCTGTCTGGTCTCCTTCCCCAAACAACCAACCAACCTAAGGACGCCCCATTTACTCAAAAATAAATACTGAAATAATTTTTATTTGAAAATTATGTAGCAGTGACAGATGAAACGTTAAGAACAATTTCTATACTAATCTTTGTCAGTGGCTCAGAACTACGAGACAAGGCTTCCATAAACGAACTGATTTTAAAGAGAGGACGAAGCGTTAAAGCTTTTCCCATGGCGCAAAGTGCCACAGTGGAAAGACAGTGGGCTTGTATTCGAGAACAGCGTGGTCTGAATAGCCGCACAAACATTTAAATTTGGGTGTCTCGAATCTTCACTGAATTACTTGAAGCGAATGGTGGGATGGTTACTTCGGAAAGGCCGCACCAGACTTCCTGCCCCGTGCTTGTCTAAACCAGGACTTCACTCCTTCTGTAATGATTTTCTCTTCGACGAGAAGCTAAAAACGTGACTTACCTTCGTTTTTCCTGAAAAGAATTTTACAGAATTTAGAGTTTTTGCAAAAGGATGTCACGGGGCGGCGACGCAATAAAATCTTCTCTATATACCACACGCGTCAATCCGCAGAATTCCCCAACGTTTTGGGGCGCACATTCCCTCTTGCCATCTACTGGCGCAGTGCCGGTGTGTCATAGCCCGAACACAGATAAAGGCATGGCTCACAACGGCCATTTAACGGCCGTTGCCACTCCAGAACAATTTAACGGCCTCTCGGCCCCATTTACGCGGCTGGCAGCTTCCGCCCTCTGACCGACGACGAACAGTCGTTACCGTCTTGCAACGTGGCCTGCCAACTTACCCTGGGGGCAGATCCTTCATCCGTATAAGTAGATTCTATGACACTTTGCCTTAAATAGTATCCGTAACAACGCTGTCTCAGAAACCTTTCGCTGAATATGCAATAGGGAAACAATTTTCAAATTCGAAATCATGCTTCTCATTTAATCTGTGTTCCGTAGAGCCTGTTTATCATCCTATACGAGTCTCACGTTGCATGTACGAGGCTGATTCAACAAATAAGAGAACAACAGTTCTCACGTGTGTGTGAATACCCACTGCGAATTATACTGACGAAACTAAACTACTGCCCACCGAAGACTGAATGCCGCCTGTCATCGTTACGGGCACGCGACGCGGTAAATGGAGTTTATAAGCATGGCAAAGACGGATGGATAATTATTTTAGAGACAGTAAGGACAGAAAATGGAGAAATCCACAGACATACGAGCAAATTGTTATGACACGGAACCTGGTAAACATCGTCTCTGAAAGGGTAAAGCTAGTCGGTTGTACGTCGTGAGTATATACGGAATAGAGTTGAAGGACGCTTCCGACGAGCAGGTGACAAAGTGATGTAAGCCCACGCCTCAACACAAAAGGCTTTTGCACTCTATGAAGCCGTACATTCTGCGGTATGTGTAAGATTTTACGACGGAGTACAATTATGGTGCAGCTACAAATGTTTTGGAGCACACAGTTCAGCGCACATTGCTCAAAATGGGTCTCCGCAGTAAACGAACACAGTGGGTTCCCATGTTGACACAAGGACACTGTCAACCACTGATGCAGCGTCCACAGGATCCTCCACAGTGAACCGTGGATCAATGGAAACGTGTCACTTACGATGAGAACACGGCTAGTGCCATAATCTGATTTCCCAGAAACTTGGCTCAGTGGAAATGGAACCAAAGTAAGTGACCATTTGTCTCGGCTTATCTGTAGATAGGCGATCGTTTCTGAGTAAACGGCCGGCTAAATTATCGACAAAATGTAAATGCTTTTTATAGGGCATGAGCTGAGCCCACCTGATGTTTCAATGGCTAGCATCGTAGTTTACTAATTCTGCGTCCCGTGTTCGAAACCCTGCTATTATTTTAATCTTTCCGATTATCTACCCATGCCTGTAGAAGATCACTATACGAATGCTTCTTATTAAGTTATTGAATACAGGGGCGTTATGTCAATTGTAAAATCACAACTAGCTTTACGATAAGTGCAACACATGTATTATATAATATACAGGGTGTCACCTAACATTACCGCTGGATATATTTCGTAAACCACATCAAATACTGACGAATCGATTCCACAGACCGAACGTGAGAAGAGGGGCTAGTGTAATTGGTTAATACAAACCATAAAAAAAAATGCACGAAAGTATGTTTTTTAACACAAACCTACGTTTTTTTAAATGGAACCCCGTTATTTTTGTTAGCACATCTGAACATATAAACAAATACGTAATCAGTGCCGTTTGTTGCAATGTAAAATGTTAATTACATCCGGAGATATTGTAACCTAAAGTTGACGCTTGAGTACCACTCCTCCGCTGTTCGATCGTGTGTATCGGTGAGCACCGAATTACGTAGGGATCCAAAGGGAACGGAGATGGACCTTAGGTACAGAAGAGACTGGAACAGCACATTACGTCCACATGCTAACACCTTTGTATTGGTCTTTTTCACTGACGCACATGTACATTACCATGAGGGGTGAGGTACACGTACACACGTGGTTTCCGTTTTCAATTACGGAATGGAATAGAGTGTGTCCCGACATGTCAGGCCAACAGATGTTCAATGTGGTGGCCATCATTTGCTGCACACAATTGCAATCTCTGGCGTAATGAATGTCGTACACGCCGCAGTACATCTGGTGTAATGTCGCCGCAGGCTGCCACAATACATTGTTTCATATCCTCTGCGGTTGTGGGCACATCACGGTACACGTTCTCCTTTAACGTACCCCACAGAAAGAAGTCCAGAGGTGTAAGATCAGGAGAACGGGCTGTCCAATTTATGCGTCCTCCACGTCCTATGAAACGCCCGTCGAACATCCTTTCAAGGGTCAACCTAGTGCTAACTGTGGAATGTGCAGGTGCACCATCATGCTGATACCACATACGTCACAATAAATTCCAAATCTGTAGACAAGGGACGATCAAAAATTTTAAAGGGCACCGGTAGGTAGAGTAAACTGTGCTACTGCGCTTCGTACTAGAGTTTGATGCTACAGGCACTGATGTAATGCGAAATGTAAGAAGCTTTTTTGTGTTTAAAGAAAACATCCCCATCTGAAAATCATCGCCAACTAGTGAACGTTTACAGAGCCTAGTGTGGTTTTTCCACCACGAACTTGATGAGGGCAGGGCACACAAGCAAAGGTCCAGGAGGCTGAGCACGTTCACCACAGATGAAAAAAATGGTTCAAATGGCTCTGAGCACTATGGGACTCAACTGCTGTGGTCATCAGTCCCCTAGAACTTAGAACTAATTAAACCTAACTAACCTTAGGACATCACACACATCCATGCCCGAGGCAGGATTCGAACCTGCGACCGTAGCAGCAGCGCGGCTCCGGACTGGAGCGCCTAGAACCGCACGACCACCGCGGCCGGCCCTCACCACAGATGACGTATTACGTGTAGAAGTGCTGATTGAAGACGATCTTTGAATTCTTTTGAAGCTGATTGCACACAGTCTGAACATCTCCACTGGGTTTATTGGATATCATGGGCAATATATTGCACTACAGGAAAACTTGTTCTGGTTGAATATCACTACAACTAAAATATGCCCAAGCGAATGGGCTTTCCTCTCCAGCACTTAATGTTGTATAAGGCAGTGATTCTTCCATTTCTGCACTGTGTTAACACAGTGGATAAAACATGGGTGCCCCATGAAGCACCTGGGAGGATGAAAGCATCAATGTTATGGAGACACACCTCATCTCAGCTTCATAAGAAAGATGAAATTTATGGCGCAGGCATTTGGGACCCGTAGGATCTGCTGCTGGTTGATTTCCTGACACATGGTAAGACCGTGAATGTTCCTAGTTATTGCTCCACACTGGAAAGGTTGCAGCACGTGATTCGAGGGAAACGACCGGAATTGATTTCGAAAGGACTCGTGCTGCTGCACGACGACGCCTCACCGCATACGGAATCGGTTACGCGTGATCTGGTTCGTAGTATCCAATGCGAGATGCTTATAATAGTTTCTACAACGAAACTTTGTCTCGAAATCTGGCAGAAAATCCGAAGGAATACTAGTCGTGTACATAGTTTACTAGCGGCAGGACCAATAAATGCCTTTTCTGCGCGATGGCAATGGAAATCCAGTCGATGACAGTGCTATTAAGGCAGAGTTACGAAACACAGCCTTCCGAAATTCATTCACCAAGGAAGACGAAGTAAATACTCCAAAATTTGAATCAATAACAGCTTCCAACACGAGTGACTTGGAAGTAGATATCCTTGGAGTAGTGAAGCTACTTAAATCACTAAATAAAAGGAAATATTCCCATCCAGATTGTATAACAATTAGGTTCTTTTCAGAATATGCTGATGCAATAGCTCCATACGTAAAGATAATATACAATTGCTCTCTCTACGTAAGATACTTACCCAAAGACAGGAAAGTTGCACAGGTCACACCAATATTCAAGAAAGGCAATAGGCGTCATCCACTAAATTACAGGCCAATATTGATGTAGATTTATATATCACATAATTTACATTTTTACATAATCAGGAAGCAACTATACTTGATTTAACTCACGGGACCTAGGCGAGAATATAAATAACTGGCTGCCATCTTCGCTCTGACAGGCTGGTTTGTGCAGTATTCGGAAGTATTTTCTGTTTGAGTTCGGTCGGCGGCGAGTCGGTCGCTTCGCGAAACTATTGACATTTTTCTGAGTGCTCAGTTGAGGACTTGGAACATTTTCGCGCATGTCGCCTGTGAATATTTAGTAATATTTTCGACCAGTGGACTTAGAGTGTTTTTTCGTCAGGTGGCGATCCCGAACTCGCCGATCTAGAGTGTGGGTTCGGACTTGAGATTTTTCCCATTTATCATCTGAGAACTTTAACTTGAATCTGAAGCAAGTTGTACCTAGAATTTTTCGAGGCTTTGGACTGAGTAGGGACCTAGCTGAGATACCGCCTATTATTTACATTCTTCTCGCATAGGATAAACTTCGTCTTTCGAAGTTGATTAAACGTGTTGCTGCGAGTCATAATAAAAACAAATCTAAAAATTTTGTGAAAATTTAATTGCTCTCAGTTCATCACTAACCAGTGTTCAACACTAACCAGTATTCGACGCTAAACAGTATTAATTACAATACCAAATCATTGCAAACTCACAGAAATGTTTCGGAATGCAAATCTTCTCACCTTGCGTGAATTATTCTACCACCGTATACTTGCTAACTCGCCGAAATCTTTTGACGTTCCCACGGAACTCTAAATAAATACGACATAATCGCCGCTCTTAGATGCATACCGGTACGTCCACACCGCTTCAGCTCTCGCACACGAATGACCAAAGCCAAACTGACCGCCGCCTCTTTATGTCGTCGCACTGCTGTTACAAAAATTCGCATACAAGCATCGGCCACAAATTCTTAGAAACTCTGTACATATGTAGAATGCATCATTTAGAGTGGACATTTTCTCAGGTTTCCGATGATCTCCTTAATTTTTTGCTAAATTCACTAGGTTGTTCAACAGTAAAAGTTTTGTCAGTATAAAAGCTACTTCACGCTATTTTGATGTTAATGATTCAGAAAGAAACAGAAATAAATGCATTTACACATGAATAATGAAGTCTAAATTAGTACATGAAATCTATTCGCAAACTGCGAACGCCATAGCACTACTGCTGTACAGTTTACTGGAAACATATAAAAATATGTGCCGGTCCTTGAGTAGAACCCAGTGTAAAGTTATACAGACGCTAACGTCCCACTTCTGAAACCAATTGTAAAGTTAGGGGAAGTATACGAGGGAATTCTGCAACCGATGTTAATGTATAGCTTGGCAGGGAAGGGGGAAGAAGGCTGTTAAATATGCCTCGTGACTGCAGTGTGGAGAAGGTCGAGCGGTCGGGATTTGATAGTGGGCATCCAGGTGTGCCGTTAAATGACAAAACAGGAAATTAAGTGCAATGAACAGGATATATTTCAATATACAGAGTAGGGTCGGAAGTTAGCAGGTTTAGGCCAGTCTAGGAGGTCGAATAACTAATTAAAATTGGCAACGGAAAGGGAAGTGGTTCATGTTAACTTACGTTGGTGGCCGGTCGCGAAACGCAGAGCCGGAGGCTCTGCCTTCCAAAAAGACGTCTGTTCTGCTCGAGGTCTGGATTACAAGAGAGAGAAGCAAGTGTGTTCCGCTCCGCAGGACGCTCCGGCGTCCACACACGTGATCGGTATCCCGCACACGCTATTGGCTAAAATCAATGGCGTGAATTCGCTAGCAGTTTCAGCAGAGGGCTCAGGGCGTCTCCTGTCAGCAGCTTTAACTGGACAGAACCGTTTCGGTTTTGAAAGGCAAGCAACTTGTGAATTACTCTGGGAGAAAACTTGTAAAGATTCCACTGGGCCTTTGAAATAAATTTCTTAAACCAATTCTCTAAAATATTCCTTGACTGACTGCCATCCTGTACACCAGATTTCTCACCTTACTCGAGCCTTAACACCTTTTTTCATCTTATTTTTTTGTTCCCTTTTTTGCATCTCCCATTTTCTTACACAGCCCATCCATATGTTTTATCTTTTTTGCCTCCTTTGGCTAGCGTGTGTGCTTCAGTTCTTTTATGTAGGGTTTAAACTTATGACCTGAAGTAGATGGAAATGTGTAAAATAATATAATCTAAGGAAATACGGGAAGTGGCATACCGCACCACTGCCATCTCTCTGAACGAAGTATCTGACACTTCGTCTTCACTGACATTGGTAGGTTCGTGTCTATTCGCTGGTTGTTCTTTTTCTGGAGTCTGATTGTATTTTTCCCCGGCGACCGGCTAAACTTTAAAGTTCGTCTTCTCAGTCTGCCTTATCTTCACTCCAATGAATTTCCGTCGTTTTACTCTGTCGTTCTCCTTCCTATAGTTTCCTCTGTAGTCTTCTGTAACTTAACACTCCCCAGTTCGCTGGAGGATCCATTATTGCTTTTACGAGAAACTTTGCGTATGGAGTCATGTAATGTGCGGTTCGTTGAAGCCGATAGTGCTCTGTTTTGAGGTATGTCCATAAGTCCCCAATACAACGTTCCGTATTGGAGGGAATGTAATACGCTATCTTTCCTTTAAGGCAATTGACGTCGTTTCTCTTCGTTACAGGGTAAAGGTCATCTTCCGGGAATAATATGCTATCAAGGGTGATGGTGTGCGGTGACGTACGTTGGAGAAATGCCAAGAGGTTTCTAACCGCGTTCCCTATTTCATGCGCCGTTCCACGACTAAATTGGTCTTCATCACTATATTGCACGCGACAGGCTGCATAAAGGAGACAGCCGCCAAATGTACCGCATGCAGCCGGGAATTCGTTGGGAGTTTCATATTGACCACGTAATAGTGCAAAGTCCTCGCACTCGTTGACAAATGTGAGTGATGGACACTTTCCCCTATGATTTTCCAATCGATCGACCACCCGGCACTTATCTTCCATGTTGTTCTTGTTGTGCGCCGCGATCAGCAATTTGTACACTGCTCGCACTGTGGCTAGCTGCGTCTCGGGCATCCCCATGCTGATGTAGCTGTATTCAATCAAAAAATACAATGACGGAAAAAAATCGCAAAACCAAAAATTAATTAATGTAGAAGAAAGAAATTTCGGGTATATAACTGTTTACGTAACGTATTTTAGTGATTAACATTGCTGGATTAATGTAAGCACGAGATACGCCAATGCAAATTTCGAATGTTGGTACGTTAATAGCCGATGTAACAGCCAGAACACTGAATGAAATCATTCAAACGTTCATGCATTGTTTTTTACAAGTGCCAGATGTCAGCTTTTAAGATGGAGCTCCATGATTGTCGCACTTCCATACTTCCATCAGCAAACGGACAGTTAGTGCAGTTTGTGGATGACGCTGGAGTTGTCGCCTGATGATGTCCCATACGTGCTCGGTTGGAGGCAGGTACCGTGGTCGATCAGGCTAAGGCAACATGTCGACACTCTGTACGTCATGTTGGGTTACAACGGCAGTATGTAGACGAGAATTATCCTGTTGGAAAACACCCATTGGACTACTGTTCCTGTGGCAGTGCAACAGGTCGAATCATCAGATCCTCGAACAAATATGCAGTCAGAGTGCGTGTGATAACCACAAGAGTGCTCCTGCCGTCATACGGAATTGCACTCCAGGAGTAGGTCTAGTCTGTCTACCACACAGACAGTTTGGCTGTAGGCCTTCAACTGGTCTCTTTGTAACCAACACACGACCACCACTGGCACCAAGGGACCACCAGCTTTCAGTAGAAAACACAACAGACCTTCGCTCGCCCCCAATGATCTCTCGCTTGACATAAATGAAGTCGCGAAGGGTGTTGGCTTGGGCTCAGTGGAATGCTCGCTACCGGGAGTCTGGCTCGGAGCTATCCTTGAAGCAATCGATTTTTAATAGTTTGTTGTGTCAGTGTAGTTCCAACATGTTTTTCCTAGCCTATGTGCCGGACCACCAGTTTACTTACTGGTCTCCTACAGCCGCGGTATTTCTCATGCCGTCAGAGTCCGATACTGAAATTTGCAGTAGTTTGCTCAGCTAAGTGCCCAGCCATGCCGCCCGCTCCCGGTCAACGCTGCCACCTGTCGAAGGTGAGTGCAGCCAACATGCCCGCACCTGCGCTCGTACAGCAGCTCTGTTTTTTAAAAATTTTGTGTGCAGCCGTATCTGTCTGCACCATCACAATGTTCATTTACTTGAAAGTTTTTCAGTACATGATTGAATCTGCAGTTGCTTTAGTCATCATTCTCCATTTTTAATGAAATTTGATACATTTCAGGTGTATGGAGCCCTTGTTTATCTTCCACACTGTCACGATTTATCAATTTATCATACTATCAGAATAA
The DNA here is from genome assembly GCF_021461395.2 of Schistocerca americana. Taxonomy (NCBI): domain Eukaryota; kingdom Metazoa; phylum Arthropoda; class Insecta; order Orthoptera; family Acrididae; genus Schistocerca; species Schistocerca americana. Next base: position 423,029,791 of record NC_060130.1, on the reverse strand, counting down.
AAGCTTCGTTCCATTCCTCATCAATGTTCGGCTGATTCTCGCTGTTCTTCCATCATATGGCAGGGAGGCCGTCTTCTGTTCTCATTCTTCTGTCTTGTCACTGTGTATTGGTGGTCCAGGTTGGTTGCTGCAATTTTCACTTCTGCAGCCTTTGAAAGTAAAGATCTTGTAGGAACGATCGTTTCTCGTAACCACCCTCTGTGCGCCAGCCTCATCAGAGCAAAATAATGGTCTCCTCAATTTGTGACAACCGGTTACTGGAACATGCACGTCTGTGGGACAGTTTCTTGTATAATCCATACCCCAAAGTTCCATCAGGTTTTTCTGCAGCTAGATATTCAAAAACGGAAAGTAGATGCTTCCCTCTATCTTCATGATAAATCTGGTATACAGGATTGGTCTCTTTTTAGAAACTTGTCGTCTACCTATATTAAAAAGTAATTCGGTGAGGATGGTTCTGCCTACATGGCGATATCATTACTCTCGTCCATGTAAAATTTCAGAATCGCAGGAAACACACCCTGAAACTTCGTATGTTACATCATAGCAGTTTCCGCCGAACACAAAGTACATCGTTGTTAAGCAATAATGAAGCAAATTTAACCACTGAGCTCGAAGAAAAGTAAGAAAATCAGGGTTTAACATCCTCTCGGGTAGGAGAGGACAAACACCCGATTTTGTCGGACATGATTGTCCCCGCAATTGCTTCATGCTGCGCGGGGTAGCCGTGCGGTTTAGGGTGTGTGTGTTGTCCTTAGCGTAAGTTAGTTTATGTTAGATTAAGTAGTGTGTAAGCTTAGGGGGCGATGACCTCCGCAGTTTGGTCCCATAAGACCTTACCACAAATTTCCAGTTTTGCTTCACATAGATTAGAGGTACGTTTGGCGACCTACAGCAGGTTTGAAGTCCACTCCCCTCAGCAGTGAGTCGGGTGCCTTGAACACTGCACCACCTCACTCCTACAAAGGCCCGATTGGAGACAGCTCTGCGTGACGACGGGATAGCTATTGAGAACCTGTGAAGTGTCAACGACGCTAGAAAAATATTATTAGAGTTCAACCATTTAAACACTGTTTACAAGTCACTGCTCTTCCGCATCAGCCTCGGCTGTTGCTCATTTAGCTGCGTGTTGGATTCTAGCTGGCACCTGTTCAGCTCCGGGGTTGCAAGCCCAGACGATGTTTAGCGAGCCCAGTACTGCGGCAGGCTGCTAGCGAGCAGGCGCGGCCATTGCCTAGCTCGAAGTCGTCTCGGGCCGGATGCTGGAGTATATTTCGAGTACATCATCCGCTAGCTCATAGGGTTCCGGCGTAACCACAAGCGCCGGCACGAAGATGAAGAACACAAGAGCAGAGAAGGCTGTGAGACGACGTCAGCCAATAGCCCGCTGACTAGGCCGCACCACGACAGGAACAACCTAAGAAAATGTAAGTGCCGCTTCTTCCAGCGTCGGCCTCACAGTACTAGACCGGCACTAGGAGAGCACTACGATAACATTTATTAGTGATCCATATCCATTGCTTGTATGGACATAGTATATAGAGAAAGACACTGACTGTTTGCCTGTCGCCTATCGCCTGCGACACGTTCTTGTAATACAAAGTTAAGTGTTATCTATTTTCTTTAGTGTAATGAAAACTATTAATGTGATTTGCTTGAATTGTTGTATAGCATTCCAAGAACGCAGCATGCCTTAGGCACCCTTTATGAGTTGAGTGGACAGGACCCCACACATAGACTGTTCAAATGGCTCTGAGCACTATGGGAATTAACATCTGAGGTCATCAGTCCCCTAGAACTTAGAACTACTTAAACCTAACTAACCTAAGGACATCACACACATCCATGCCCGAGGCAGGATTCGAACCTGCGACCGTAGCAGTCGCGCGGTTCCGGACTGCGTGCCTAGAACCGCTAGACCACCGCGGCCGGCCATAGACTGTGCTGGAGGATCTAGGACATAGATTCACTACAGTATTGTAATCGTGGAATCGAGAGCTGCGAATGCCATCGGTCCCAATAATCAACTAATGACGAGAGCTGGAGAGCTGGGATATTTAAAATGAGCTATCGTGGCAACGTTCAGTTCGTAATAACCACATGTGTCCTCCTTATTCTGCTCTACTGACGTAACAGGACGTAACTGCCGAGTCATTTTCTCACTATGTGCTTTAGTGAAAGATGTACAGTTTCTTGCAACACTTCGTACAATCTAACAGATATGCGTGTCTCACTTCCTTTGGTTTTCCGTCGTAGTCTCATTTCCACTGATTGTGTTTCTTCACCCGACAAATGGTGTCGTAATGTGTCGACAATCTGACCCACTTGCGACATACTGTCTCGCTTCCTGCTTCACCCTCTGTCTCTGGAATGATTTGGTTCTGTCTTTGGCAATGTGAGTGAGTTTTAATAAAAATTTTCTAATTTCTATCCGTTACTATTCTGTACTGTATGACACTGTAGTTAATGGTATATTTCGGTTTTACTCACATACAGTAGTCTTTAGAAAGATTTATAATCAGTGGAAGCTTGACATAATGTTCAGCACAAAAACGTACGGGGAGTGAATGAGTGAAATTTCTTTTATTACAAGCCACTATAGCGTTTTTGCCGAATGATGGCTCATTTTGTTCAACTATAGAACATGTTGGGAACAATAGCCGTTTAAGAGCAACCAGACAATTTCAGCTGCTCTAGAATCGCTTGTAAATCACTAATGTTACTGTACCGTTAATGTCTTACGGACGTAGTGTTCTATCACGGCACCTAGAAGACTTACAGACGCTATGTACAGCACCTGATAATGACAGGTTGCTTTGCTACTGCAATGGATCAAAGCTGTCATGCAGTTGAATGAAACTGATTATCATTGCATAAAATGTGAGACTGCAGATAAAATAAAAGACATTATTGTTAAAATGTAGTATAGAGATTATGGAATCAATGGGTGTCGAGCGCCCTCCATTCAACTAATGATGTAAAAGTTAAATTTGTCACGGAATCGGATCAAAATAGGTATGAGACAGTTATGAATAATCCCTTTATGAGCATGACGTCCCCCTTCGTGAAATTAGGTGCATTTGCTCAATACCTGAAAACAATAGGCAAGAATCAGTCAGTGTGGAGTAGTTGTTATATTTAGAAATCTCTTGTCTACGCTGCCATTCAACACGATAAATGTGTTTTTCGGTTTGTACATAAAGCTACATAAGAAAATTTATGATCAGAAATGGAACAGGTAACGGTGTGCCTGTTATTGAGGTGTCGCCACAGTATCGGTCGTAACAATAACTCCGAGAGCGACGATAGCAGAAAGCAGTGAAACAAGAGCGACAGGCGTAAACGCACTTGGTAATACAATAACTGATTGCAAGCTATAACGAAGCGTAACGTTTCTTGCTTGAAAACTACTGGAGAAATTCTTTGTATTCCGACTGCGATTAGCACTGTACTTTTCAGTTTCCGTAACATCATAAACAAGCTGGTAAATATTTGCTCAGTAGCCTTATCTGTTACCAACTGTGGCAGAACATGGAATTATATGTCTGTTTCACATTCTAGACACTCTTAGAATAAAAAGTAGTAACATTGTGTTTCAGCAGGCAGATACCCCCAGAATATAAAGCTTTTGTTCTGTCAAAACCAACAATGTTGGAGTTTGCCATTCAGTGCAAAGCATCTGAAATTAGTAGTAGTTGTACAGTTGGCGATGACGATAGAATTATATGGGCGTAAATCCTTGGCGCCCATACCTAACGTCTAATCAGGCAGCTGTGTCTTACACGACTAAAAACTTAAAAAAATGTTCTAGGATAAAAACAAAATATTTTCCTTAAAATTATTGTGTGTGCCGCGTATATTCGTTCGTGCACGCGCCCGTGTGTGTGTGTGTGTGTGTGTGTGTGTGTGTGTGTGTGCGTGTGTGAGTGCATGCATATGGGTGTAAATATAATTTAGCGTCTAACTCCAGATCAATAACGCTGTAATCATATATTAGCTCTGTGCTTTTACTCAAGCATGCAACAAGCAGGCGGAAAAAATTACGTAAATATCATTCCTTGACTGTACATACGTTGCTCACAAGTATATAACACCAACGTTGTTAATAAGTAGTATGCATGCAACCCACTATGCACCCAATCACTCCACATACATTAGCGCACCCAACGCATGCAACTCATGTGATATTGTGAACAAACCAGCCACAACAGCCACAGACAAATGTACAATAGCTGTCAGATTTAAAGCTAGCAACTACTGCGGTTCTTGCCTTATCAGAACAAGGTAAATTTAGTCCCACAACTTCATAAGTGCCCCTATTTATTTACATGTTTTAATAAAAAATATTATAACGTATTTAGAGATAGCCAAAAATCTTCTCAAAATCCGACTTATGAGCAAATAAAATTTCTAAAAGAAAAGAAAAAGTAATGAAAGTCAAATTTTAGAGTTCTCACTGCATCCTCGTTTCTCAGGCTCATTTTTATTATAAGCTTTTTCATGATACACTCCCTCAGTGTTCCCATAATCTCTTTTTTACATTATTAGCAGTAGTCAAATTTTCATAATATCACTATTACTCGATATCTTACTTGGAAAAACTATCATTCTCTACACGGTTCAAAATCTATATATACCACAAATCTTTTGACTACCTCAGATTGAGATAACTATATGAAGGCAAAAAGGTATTCATTTTCTTCATTTATATTTCTTGTTCTTATCTGCGTTAGTCTTAGGATCATTCAGCGCATCAGTTAAATGATTCTCTGTTTTACTCAAATCGATTTCTTAAAACCAACAATGGACGCATCTGCTATGGCCTCTGTTGAACACGTGTTTGTACTTATTTGAAATACTTTCCTTAAAACCGATCCATTACATCTTAACAAAAGTTCATATATTTCTACAGAAATAACTACCTGTTACGCTGTCAAACATTTGTAGTTTACTCTGGTTCATTTCCTCCTTTTCGAGACTTCCCCTAATTGAATCTCCTTGGTGCCATTTGTCTTTATTTGAATCCTGAATCCCAGAATTTTATTTCTCTTGCTATGTTCACTACGTTAATATTTTAGTACTGTGTTCCCTAATTGTGCACAATTATAAGTCAACAACATTTTTCAGAGCACATCCTTTCTTAGACTTGATCATATTCTATTTCAATTCAGCCACCTCATTGGCACTGTTGCTACTCATTTTGGCATGCCCTCACATGAAACCATTTTTTCCTCCTCCTGTTCACTGGAATCTTCATTTGATTCTGCATTTATTTTATTTACTTCCTCATCACTGTCACTAAATTGTTATTCCGACCATAATCTTCTTTATCCATTATCCCTAATCTTTCTTCAATTCTCTCATGTCTGTCCTTATTCTCTTCACATTTTTCCTCCTTATATTCCAAAAGTCCTCTCCCACATCACGTAGGTCACTCTCTCATTTCTCCACGGCTCCATTTGACCACTTCTCGTTCTTAGTTTTTTGTACGGAATCTATACTGACGGATCTAGGGTCCTTCTCCTTCACTCTACCTACTGTTATATCATCCGCAGTTTGACGTCACATCATCCTAAATACATTCTTTAATTGCCTCCTGAGTCCACTGATCCAGATTTTCATCCCCTTCTCTCATATCGACATTCCTTATTGCTAATAGTCTCATTTCAGGCTCATCATTGTTTGTCGCAATCTTTTCATTACCTATCACAGTATGACGACAGCACTATAAACTGTAAAATATTTTTTAACTTTTGCATTAAGCTACTTAATTTCTGAAGAAGCTCACTTCTGTCAAGTGAAACATGTCAATAAATGTAAAGCTACCTGTGACTTGTCGCTGACCTACAATATTAATTCAATTCCTGTTCCCTTGCTAATAGTTTTATTATCATCCCGTGCTCGTTTGTCCTCTAACACCTGTAAAATATGTATCCTCTCTTCTTCACTAAGATTCATTTTGAATAATCGACGGTCCCGGTGGAGGTTCGAGCCCTCCCTCGGGCATGTGTGTGTGTGTGTGTGTGTGTGTGTGTGTGTGTGTGTGTGTGTTTGTCCTTAGGATAACTTAGGTTAAGTGTAAGTAGCGTGAATAAATGGACGCTATGTGCAAGAAGCATGAAGCGCCCTTTGAATGTATCCTGATAGCTAAAAGAGCCACGCGCACTTAGAATAAGAAAATGCTACTTGACACTGAAATCAATATAAAAGATAGGGTCGCCACCAACTCTAGCCACACGACAAAGAAGAAGTAGCACTGAGTCGGAAAATTACTTAATTTATTAATAAGAAAAACTCACAAAAGAACATTCATTGTAAAGTCATTGATAGAGAATGGGATGTAGTTATTAATATGATCCAGGCATTCTTCCCGTGAATCAAATATTGAGTAAAGTAAATAGGTCGTGAACACCATGCGTAAGTGCAGCCTGCAGCAAGATTCGTGAAAACACGATCTATTCCAGAGCATTTGTTTCAGATAAAAAAGGGACACTAATCACTACACCTGTGCTCATGGAAACGCTATAGGTGGGCCAACAAGGAAAACTACAAGGTAAATGGCGAAGGTAACGGCGACGTAACATCAGTACACAAGATAAGATTGAAGGCAAAATTATTTATTACTTAAAACATTGATGTAGTGCATCTATAGACTGCTGTTGCATGCTAACTATGTACAATTGCTTGTGAAATACTATACGTTTCATAACAGACTCGCGTGCCCACTCGGTCCGCGGAGACAATTTCTATGGACCGTGGCCAAATTTTAATCACATGAGACAAAGAAAATTCACAAATACACAAAAATTACCAAGATCCGGAAAAGATTAGAAGCATACACACACAGTTGTAGGCACATAAACATTCACACTGAGCCGAGGGCACTTCAACATATGCAACTCCTTTGTGCTGTGTTCCTCTCACGGATCAAAGTCAAGACTGCATTGGGAATCAAACTGAAAGTCTACAAAAGCCTTGCATTCCCTGCTGCAACCCAGCAAGTAAATCTTTATAAGACGAAATTCGAGACCAAAAGCTAAAAGCTCCCCTCTCTATGTGACAACGCGCCACGCGGTCAGTCCAACTCACCCTTCTTCAACTGGAGCACAGCTGTGTACGCTTCCCGTACCGGCGGCAGACTGCCTCCCGCTTCTCCAGCCTCTTCCACGCTCCGCGTGGACCGGAAAACCCCAGGATGCCATCTCCGCCACCAACCTACCGCAGGTGGATTTCTCCCAAGTAACGGAAACCTCTTTGCCGACTTGACCACTACGAGAGTTGGCAATGAAAGGTGGCTACAGGACCCTTTCATCACCCCAAACGTCCCGGAGAAGACTGTGCAGCGAATTTTCTCGCCATGCTAGGAGATTCGCCAACAGTCTTCGAAACAAACATACCCTAACGAGTAACAATTGCAACAGTAAATAGCAGCACAAAGGAGTTGATTAATCTCTTATATCCAAGTGAGCTTTATCTGACCTTAGTCAATAATTGTGACCTCATGCGGTCCGCAAAGCAAACAGAACAAATTAAATTAAGAGTGATATACTATGCTAACATCATGTCATCTGACCTACTACGACCACAACCATGAGATATTATTTTAAAATTGCTTTAACCAACTATCAAAAGTTAACATAGAGACATAGGTGAACAGGTACATAATATATATAAATATATAAACAAATACAATGATGCAAAATCATTATCACGAACCAAAGCAGTATCATCTGGTGCTGACATATATAAAAACATGCAAGTAAAAGTGCAAAATACAATATTCACAACAAATACAGTGATACAAAATCATTAATGAACCCAATGGTATGACAGCTGGTAAATAATCACCTATGGAAAATAAGACATGAGTACAAAAACACATCCAGAAATCAACTCGTTGACACGCTGTCATTTTTCAGTTTCGCCACATGGTTGTTTCACTGGGTATTCTCTTTAGGTGCTGGGGTGGGCGTCTCTTCTAAAGGCGACTTGGAGGATAAGCTACTAGGGGACCACAACACTGAACTGGGGAGTTCGCAGCGGCGTTGATTGTAGCGTCCGTTGTAACCCAGGTTGTTCATCCTAGACAGCACCCCGCGACGTTGCCTCGTGCCCGTTTCCACCCTCTGCGTCCATACTGTGGGATGGTTCGGCGTTGCAGATTTGCAGGACATCGCCACTTGTGGGCCCTGCCTCATCATCGAGAAGGCGGCTTGGCGGTCGTCGTCCGTGTGTTGTGGAGGAATGTGTTTTACCGACACACGCCCCCGTCTCCTGTCGTGTCAATGGGAAGACACGCGCTCTTCTGCGTCGCATCGAGGTCGACGTAAACTCGTGCGGGTGTCGGGCTTGAGACCCGCTTATCACCTCTTTGCACCGTCTCAGCTGATGCGTCAGTGGTGGGACCCGCGTCCCTCCGGGCAGTGGGCGTTACCTCACCGCAGCAGCCGTCTGGACTAGCAGCGCTCAGGGATCGGCGGCCTCGCCTGGTGTGCGTCATACTTTCCCTTTCGCTTGTCAGATGACTAGCGCATGGGGTGGAACGCCAGCCATCAGTTGGCGCTGCCGTGGTGACACGCCTGCGGGCTCCGGTGTGAGCCTGCGCCTGGGGGAAGACCAGCATCCCCTCCCCTCTGACGGGGAAACAGCTGTGACCGCTCGCCGCATCACTGCTTCGCCGTTGATACCATGGTTCGGCAACGCCTGCCGGTGGACCAAGCTCTGTGCTTTCTGATGCGGAGGCTCCCTAGGCGGTCTTGCACCCACTTAAGAACTGCGCTCACAGGGATCGTTACAAAATATCATGTGTACAGATTACCACAAAATCTTCGGAGTTTCTCACTCCTGATCAATACATGGAATAGTGCCCAAAATTAACTTGACAAAAGGGCCTTCTTAACATTACTAATAAAAAAAAACAATGAGGAAAATTAAATAACCAGTATTCAAACAAACAAAAAAATCCTTTTTATAAAATATAGATCCAGCATTACATCTGCTGTCAATCATTCAGGGTAGATCTTGTACAAGGTTTGGTCAGGATTTGGATAGGATTTGGCGCCGCTGCTAGCTACAGACACAAAACTCTACCTGCTCCTAACTACGCTCTCACACACAATCTACACAGCTCGTACTAGTCACCATCACCATATAGCCCGACTACAATTCCCACATATAAACAAAATATTCCTTTCAACATCAATACCCATATCGTTGTTCATTGACTGCTCCTCCAAGGTTTGCAGAACATGTTTGCTGACCTGTGAAAAATTTCCGAGACTTCTTTCCTATGGACATTGCATAATAAAAGTTATGATTAATGAGACACAGAAGGTTCATTCAAGTCACATCTGGAATGGTAAATGTTTCAACATCTATTCATCAGACTAATGCAAAAGGTCAGTGGGCATAAAAATGAAAATAAAAATCATCCTATCCTATTAGCAAACACATAAACACTTCGTCCTGTAAGTACATAAAAAAATACTGTCAAAAGAAATCCATCGTCCAGGGCCATGAGTACCCAACTTACTGCTATCATAAGATACTCATAATGATTACACACTTACTCACCACATGTCCCCAGGGGTCCTCACCTACCGTCATGTTATTTTAGCTTGGAGGTAGTCGCATTGATTCTCTATTAAATATCAAGCTGCTTGAGGTTATAAGCTGTTTCCATATACATCTTCTGGGGTTTCACATCCTGGTGTCCTCAACCGTACCTAGTAGTATGTGACGGCAAGTTAAACTTTCCAAATATCTTATAAGATGGCAACTCTGAAAATCAAACACTATTAATCTCCCTTCATACACAAGTCCTTCACCTACAAGTCACCAGGTTGCTTCATTAACATCGCAGTACATTTGAAAAATCTCACTGAATCATGCTCACCTAAGGGGAATAAGAACACTAAAACTGTAATTTATCATCAAGAATTACCTTACGACCATTGACTCGCCACGCCAACACACCCGATACCTTTTTAGTCATCAAAGAACGAAAGCCATCTTACTGTAATAGGAAACGCTTCATATGAGCCTCATAATCATTCACATTCAGATGTTTTGAAACTGCACAACACTACTCCTTTCTGCTGACAAGAAGAAATAACTACACACATATTGGGGGACCCTTTACAATACACAGAAAATATACACTTTAATTTCAATCACACCAGGGTGAATTAAAACATTGGAAAATATACACTGTAATTTTACGAAACAGAGGCGACTGGGTTTACCGCGGGCACACCAATACTGTGGCCCTCCCTCAAAAAATCTTCCCTAATATCGTCTTCCTTTATTCAAATGCACATCAATATCGTCAATAGCACCGGTCCTCATTAAGTTTGACGCCAACCGAGCCAGCCAACAGTCATTGATCCCTTTGATTAGAGGCATTTGTCGTATTGTGCCGCGGGTTTGCGGGACGAATTTCAACACCCAATGGCGGACCACCCCTACTGTTTACAGCACCCCTGTTGTTGCTTGTTCGATAATTATTCTGTGGTCGGTCACGACTACCGTTCCTAGGTCCGCTATAATTACTCCAATATCTCTGCTCATTACCATATCTTCTAAACTCCCGGGGGTGTCTTTGATTTACTCTCGGGGAATGATGACGATTGGCATCGTTCGTTCTGCCCGCGTTCCGTGAGGAATCGCGACGCTGCCAACGCTCGCGCGCCCTGTAACTCTGAGGCGACCCGTTACGTCTGGAGTGCCACCTGTCTCTACGGCTGCGGCTTCGCTCGCGCGGCCGCTGCTCGTAGGCGCTCTGACCGTAATTCTGCGTGGTGCCATTCGCATCGCACTCAAGCTCTAAAAGAAAATTGCGAAACCCCTCTACGTCATCCTTACATCGTCCTGCAAGGATAACGTGCCGCAACTGCATTGGAAACTTTCCCAGGCAAACACGAATAATTTCTGCAGGTCCATAAGGATCGTCAAGATGTTCATTCGCCTGCAGCATGTGCTCGAACATCTGCACAGGGCTGGAGAATTTTGACCTGTTTAACTCTGGTAGCATAATGAGTCCGTGTTTTACACGACTTTGCGCTGCCACTGACCAATATATCGACAGGAAGTGTTGACGAAACTCCCCAACAGTGTAGCAATTGCGTGCAATTGACCTCATCCGCGCCGCTGGCTCACCTTCGAGGTAGCCGCATATATACTCTATTTTGTGCGCACTGGGCCACGTTGGAGGGAGGGAGAACTCGAACTGCTGTAACCAGGCCCGCGGGTGAATCCCCGTAGCCGAGTTACGGAAGACTTCAAACTTCCTCACCGTCAGAAAATGTTTAAAGTCAAACTCGTGAGTTTCCCTTGGCGAACGTTCGTGAGGGGATCCGCGCCGTTCCCACCTGGTACGAGATCCGTGATCATGACGATGATCAAATTCGCCATCGTTCCCGGAATCATCGTCGGAATAATGGCCCTTTCGTTCATTTCTTTCAACTTCACGGGCCTTTAACCCTTTTAGGTGAAGTTCTAAACGGGCCATGCGCTCACATATTCACTCGGTAACCCCTCTTGGTTGTATTTTTATTTCACACTGTCCACGCGGACATTTCGTTATCGACCGTATTTCGTCTGCATCCGCTGATGACGAGGTAATCGATTCCCTATTATTGTCAGACTTACGCGCCACTGCGTCTGAGATCCTGGCTATTTCTTCTCGCATCTCTCGGTGGGCCGTGTCTTGTTTTGTTTGCGTAAGCCCTTGCTCTCGCTCGAGAGCTATTATCGCCTGGCTGAGGGTTTCTACCTGCGCGCTAAGGTGGACCGGGTACTTAGCCGCAGTGTCCTCTATTCGGGACACAAGAGCCGCGTGGTCACTCTGGCATTGTTCTGCTAACGCGCGGAGATCCCTGGCGGAATTTCGTCCTACTCGGGACTCAAGAGCTGCTTGTTCGCTCTGGCATTGTTCTGCTAGTATACGTATTTTCCCAGCGAACCTTTCTTCTTGCTCCATCACTTGCTTGCTAATGACTTGGTGCCCTGCCCCTCTTCTAAGGCGAAGATGCGTTGGTCAATGATCGCCAGTTTCTCCCCAACACCCTGTACTATTTCACTAGTCAATCTTTTATTCGCTTCCTCGACATGCCTCCTATTTTCTTCTGCTTGTTTTTTATTCACTTCCTCGATATGTCTCCTATTACTGTCTAGTAATTGTCGTAGCATAGCTTGTAATGAATTTGCATCTATCGAATGATTCGAAATCACTACGGCGGGCTCAGGATGGACAACACTTGTACTTGTGTTTTCCGCGTTTCGTTCCTGGTCGGGCTCGACGTTTTGACCTCGTCCTTGTTCAGGGTTATTGTCTGGCAGGTTTTTCCGATCGCGGCTCCCTGAACAGCTACGCGTCTCCATCATAAGGATAGTTACTCCGTGCTCCAAAATACAACAAGAATAATGCCAAAGTCTCCTAATGGACTCACAGTCCCCACAAAGCACCCAAGATTTACTATATGACACCGATACACGCCACAGGACAAGAGTCAACCCACACTTGTAACACAATTGAATACTAAATCACAATATCTATACAGTAATACATATACAAGATAAAACATGTAAGAAAATGCACACCTATATCATAAATTCACGTAAATTCTGTATCACAGAAAGACAATATACCAATTAGCACATACAACCGAAAATAACTAATCCTCACTGCGCATCAGAAGATCTCTGGTTTACCGAAATCCGTGAGCAGGGTAATCCATGTGTAAGTAGCGTGAATAAATGGACGCTATGTGCAAGAAGCATGAAGCGCCCTTTGAATGTATCCTGATAGCTAAAAGAGCCACGCGCACTTAGAATAAGAAAATGCTACTTGACACTGAAATCAATATAAAAGATAGGGTCGCCACCAACTCTAGCCACACGACAAAGAAGAAGTAGCACTGAGTCGGAAAATTACTTAATTTATTAATAAGAAAAACTTACAAAAGAACATTCATTGTAAAGTCATTGATAGAGAATGGGCTGTAGTTATTAATATGATCCAGGCATTCTTCCCGTGAATCAAATATTGAGTAAAGTAAATAGGTCGTGAACACCATGCGTAAGTGCAGCCTGCAGCAAGATTCGTGAAAACACGATCTATTCCAGAGCATTTGTTTCAGATAAAAAAGGGACACTAATCACTACACCTGTGCTCATGGAAACGCTATAGGTGGGCCAACAAGGAAAACTACAAGGTAAATGGCGAAGGTAACGGCGACGTAACATCAGTACACAAGATAAGATTGAAGGCAAAATTATTTATTACTTAAAACATTGATGTAGTGCATCTATAGACTGCTGTTGCATGCTAACTATGTACAATTGCTTGTGAAATACTATACGTTTCATAACAGACTCGCGTGCCCACTCGGTCCGCGGAGACAATTTCTATGGACCGTGGCCAAATTTTAATCACATGAGACAAAGAAAATTCACAAATACACAAAAATTACCAAGATCCGGAAAAGATTAGAAGCATACACACACAGTTGTAGGCACATAAACATTCACACTGAGCCGAGGGCACTTCAACATATGCAACTCCTTTGTGCTGTGTTCCTCTCACGGATCAAAGTCAAGACTGCATTGGGAATCAAACTGAAAGTCTACAAAAGCCTTGCATTCCCTGCTGCAACCCAGCAAGTAAATCTTTATAAGACGAAATTCGAGACCAAAAGCTAAAAGCTCCCCTCTCTATGTGACAACGCGCCACGCGGTCAGTCCAACTCACCCTTCTTCAACTGGAGCACAGCTGTGTACGCTTCCCGTACCGGCGGCAGACTGCCTCCCGCTTCTCCAGCCTCTTCCACGCTCCGCGTGGACCGGAAAACCCCAGGATGCCATCTCCGCCACCAACCTACCGCAGGTGGATTTCTCCCAAGTAACGGAAACCTCTTTGCCGACTTGACCACTACGAGAGTTGGCAATGAAAGGTGGCTACAGGACCCTTTCATAAGTATTGTGTAAGCTTAGGGACTGATGACCTTAGCAGTTAAGTCCCATAAGATTTCACACAAGGTTTTTTGAATAATGGACGTGAAGCTTAACAAATGTGCCATTGTAATCCACTAAACAGTAGTTGACTTCTCCACACGAACTGCATGTGCAGCACACTTGAACACAAAACTAACAAGTCTTATCACGCATGACACATATACACTGATAAGCCGAAACATTACGACCACTTCCCACCGCTACGATGGATGACCCTGGTGGCGTTGCAGGCACGTGAGGTGGTAACAGAACAGACGCAGACGGGGGATCACCCTAGCGAAGATATGGACTGCAAATGGGGAAATCCACTGAGATAAGCGACTTTGACAAAAAGCAGATTATTATTATGCAGAGCTTGTGAACGAGTATCTCGAAAATGGCGAAGATATTCGAATGTTCACGTGCTGCTATCGTGAGAATCTACAGAAACAGGCTGAAGGATAGTGAAACTACTACTAGGAGCTAAATTGTTGGACGTTCACGACTCTTCACTGATCGTGGGGTTCGGATGCTTGTATACTCTGTAAAGTAGGACAGATGGTGATCTGTGGCATCTCTGGCGAAAGAGCACAACTCTGGTGCACGCACAAGTGTTTCGGTGCACACCGTTCATCGTACATTGCTGAACATGGAGCTCCACAGCAGTCACCACTATCTGTTCACATGTTGACGTAATGACATCGTCAATTATGATTGCAGTGGTCACGGAATTCGGTATTCGACCGTTGATCTATGGAAACGCGTCGGCTCTTCCAGTGAATCACATTTTTGCTACACCGGGTCAATGGTCGTCTCCACAAACGCCATCACTGAGGTAAACAGGAGCTCTACTTCGGACGCAGGCTGGTGGGAGCAGGGGTTGAGAAGAGGCGGGGAGATGGCCGCCTGCCACCACTGTTAGGATCTGAAAAACAAAGAGCACACCGTGAAAAGCCCCCTTTCTGCAGCCGAAAATTTAATCATTGGCAGCCTGAATGTGGTGTTCGCATCATGCAACGTACATGCAGCGCATAGTCTAGTTTACTCTGTTGTGCCGGATCACACGCCATTAATAAATGACTGCTTGATGCAACCTCAGCTGTCAGCGACACCAGGCTAGTTCGGTCCACCGCAGCTATGCAGTAGTCGTCTACCTGGATAGCTAGACACTTCAGGTATAAGTGGCTGACTTACTGCACACCACTACTTACCCTCAACTGACTGCCTAGGTCTCTACTCGATGCCAATTGTGTGGGCAATGGTCACCATCTCCCCACCTCTTCTCAACCACATTGGCCTCCCTCGCTCCAGCTTCCCCTCACCCTGCCTACCTCCGAGTCCACGGCATGCTCACGACAAGGCGGTGCTAGGCTGGGGATTCTAATCTCACTCAGAAATGGGACAGTCTGGTGTTAAGAGCAGGGACAATGATGTTTTCTCCACTGGACATCTAAGCCTCCAGAAATATTTGCGATTTTCTCTCACAGACATGTCTCGTTACACACAGGCTTATGCATGGTTTGCTATTAATAGATGACCTGTTTTTATGCAACATAAAAATATACTTAGAAGGGTACTATTCATCGTAAAGACAAAAGATGTTTTCCCATTGCCTGAATAAACATGCTAGCTGTTTCCAGCAACTTGCTTGGTGATATAAACATACTTTCCCCCTGCCTACCCCCTATTTGTGATGCTGTGGCTTTCCCTATACCAAGCATAGCTGGAAACCTGAAAATCCAAACATACTTTACCCCTGCCTACCTGCTATTTGTGATGCTATGGTTTACCCTATACCAAGCATAGCTGGAAACCTGAAAATCCTTATAGAAGGTTCTAACATGTTTTCCTCCTGCAGGTATAAAGCTGTTATCATGATGAAAAGCACTCAGATGTGTAAGGTCCTGCAGGCATATTTGCAGCTGACACACGAAAATTCACTCTTCAGGGTATTTGTGTTTCAAGTTACAATGTACAAGAGGAGTTCAGTAGTTAAAGCAACACATTCTTTTCTGGGCCAGCTTCGGTTGAAAAAATGAGGAACTTGTTTTGGGACATCGTGGAACATTACCGCATCACACCCTCTAGCTTCATGAATGTACGATAGATGGTGGGGCTATATGTGACCTTCAAATTGGCGTCTGTAACGGAGGTGCATTCCAAGCAGAGAGCTGTCATTGAGTGTCTTTTGGTGAAAAATCAGAGCATAGCAGATGTTCATAGGCGCTTGCAGACTCTCTACGGAGACCTGGAAGTGAATTAAAGCGGGCGAAGCGCCTGTCATCATCGCAATGAGGTCGCGCAAACCTCTCCGACCTCCCACGTGCTGAACAGGCGCGCACAGTTGTGACTCCTGCAATGTTGGAACGTGCGGACCCTTCCATTCGTGGTAATCGACGGTTCACAATTAAACACCTCGATGCTCGACTGGACGTCTCTGTTGGTAGTGCTGATACTCTTGTCCACCAGATGAGGTACTCAAAGCTGTGTGTGCCCGCTGGGTTCCTCGCGGCATAACAGAACATCATCTGTGCAGAATTTCTTCATCATTATGAGGCCGATTGTGACAATTTTTTGTCGAGCATCGTCACAGGCGATGAAACATAGTCTCATCGAACCAGATGCAAAACGGTAATCCACGCAGTGGTGCCACACCAAGTCTCCTCCGAATAAAAAACTGAAAGCTGCACACTCAGCCGATGAATTCATGGCGACGGTCTTTTGGGTCTCTGAATGGGCTATTCCGATTGATGTCCTCTCTCAGGTGCTACAATCAACTCTGAAGTGTACTGTTCTACCCTCAGGAAATTGAGAAAAGGACTTCAGTGTATTCGTCGACACACAAATGCAAACGAACTTCTCCTTCTCCATGACAACGTGAGACCCAAATCTGCACACCCACCAGGAGCTGACAAAACTTCATTGGACTGTTCTTCCTTGTCCATCCTACAGCACAGATCTCGCACCTTCCGACTTCCATCTGTTTTGTCCAATAAAGGATGCTCTCCATGGAAAGCAGTACGAGGATAATGGGGAGGTTATTGATGCAGCAAGATGAACAGTGGATTGGTACCGCGCTAGCTCACAGGCCCTTACAGTAAGGTGGCGTAAGACCGTGGCATTGAATGGGGATTACTTTGGAAAATAGGATTTTGTAGCCAAAAGAGTGGAGAATAACATGGTCTATTGCAATCCTGAACGAAAGCAACCTGCTTTCAGAAGAACATTGTATTGCACTACTATTCTCTCTCGTAGTAACTATAAAGAATATATTGATTCGAAACTCTTGGAACTTAATCAGTGAATAAACAAACTTGAAGATGATACTCGTACACTAATAACTTCCTTTTAGATCATCACCCACTACAAAATGAATAAGGATGTGTAGTAGGGATAGTGCAGTTGGTAGACTTGCAGTTGTAGTAATTGTAGATTCAAATATTAGCTCTCCTATAGTACCAAGTATTGAAACAGTTAGTCTCCCGCCACCCATTCAGAGAACTTTAATATATTGATTGATCACTTACTTTTTTATGAAGTTACCCACACTCCATTGAAAAAACATAATGTATTCAACGCCCATAAGTAATGACTTCAGTTAGTAATGTGCGATAGATGAGCTAACATCAACCTCATGAAGTGTCAAGCTACATTTCCGCCATCTTGTAAATATCTCAACTGGTGTACATATCCATAATCAAATTTCATATTCAAGTCAAGTAAAAGTAAACATATTAGAATCGGGATGTTGTCTGATCGTCAATTGCATCCAGCTGTGATTTTTGAAAGCCCGTGTTGATGTGCACTAAACTGGTATTATCCTCTATGGAGTGGTGTAGACTGTGTGGTAAATCAATTGCGATTGCTGTCATGTTCGCTCAAAATAGTCACAAACCTACAGCAGTGTTCAGCAATCACAAAATCAGTGCAGACGACTTTCCACGAACAATCAATCTTTTTAACGAAACAGAATCCGTTCACATTCAGGAATTGATCTTCAAGTTATTAATGTACAGCAGCTACGCCATATAACATGCACTAAATCAGTGACTGAAATGGAAACATTATTGGCCAGTCTATTATAACAGTCTCGACAAACTGCAAATCACACAGAAAAAAACGTGCCCCAGTATTTCGAAGTGGGCTGCACACCAATACCTGAATATATGTATGAGTTTACAGCACTTGATGTAAGCTTCGAATTATGTCACTATTAGAGTATGTATATATATCTGACTACACGTAAAAAATAAACACAGTGTCTATGATATCTGTGTTCTTATTTCCTATAACAACCCATGTTTGTTAGTGTAGTCGTAGACGAAACATCCACTTCACGAGGACTTTGTGGTAACTGGCTGATCTGAAAATAATTCTGATAAACAGAATAAGAAAATGGATCATTACTGCTGAACAGCAGCAGATCTTTAATTATTGGCCCATTTGACTGCTGAAAAATTATCAGGTCTCTTCTAGTGTGTCCAGACATTAATCGCATCAAGAATGTATATGTATTCTCAAAAATACTACCCTAATATAAATATCATCTAATGGAGGAAATACTTTCAAGCATTGACGGCATCACGTACAAGAATTTCACTGAAAACGACGATATCGCACAACCTGAAGGAGTAAAATTTAATACAGAATTCATATTCGACTATGCGGTGGAAAATCAAAATCAAATATGAAAATACATTTGCTTCGGCAGAGATAAAAGCGTTGATATCTTCTATCTGACTGGCCCATATTGTAAGAACCAAAAGCAATTGATAAGAGACCATTCGAACCTTATTATTACCTCTAAACAGGATAATATGAATTTAAACGCACTTGCCAGGCACACGTCGCAGCTTACATGATATTAGACGAATTTACAGCTTAATGTGGACGATGCTGGAGTCAGTCGTAGTGCAGGTATTTTATTATCGATAAAACGAAGCAGCTTAATGTTGGTCGATTCCGGTGGAACTTTTAGGAGGCTTTTAAGAGATGTTGACGTTACGTTATGGACATATCTGCATGCACCACCCGCAGTCAGTCTCAAAAGGGAAGGTAGAACATTCGTTTGTATGTTGATGCAAAAATTCAGACGTTCGACCATAGTATTAGACGACATGTTCAGTTCATTGGCCGCGACGTCCAGTTTCCTTCCAACCATTTCCTTACTTCCCAATTGTACGCAAGTCGATTTTTATACTACTGCAATCAACGATCACTTGCACAATCAAGATCAATTAATTATGCAGGTATCTAATTTGAATATTGTGAATTTGCATGTGTTGCTGGACCGCTCCGAAAAACATCAAGAACTTCTTGTTTTATAGTCACATAGCTTCGTAGGTGTTTACCCATCATCTCCTATATTTTATCAAAATTTCCTTCTCATCAGCAACACATTTCTGCGTTATTGATAGGTCTAATGAAGGCACTCCCATTACAATTAACAGCCCGTCGGTGAGGGATGAACCAAATGTACATAACGATAATAGTATGACATTTCACTGAATTCTTCTTACCAACTTGGGGGTCTCATCAAATGGAACCTGTTAGTGCACACGCTGGAACCATACTCCAACACTGACGTAAGGAAGTTTCCGTGATACAGCTCTACAATACCGGGTGAAAGATCGGCTAACCGGTGCGCTATGATGACGAGCTTGTTCTCCACAGATATGACGTTTTTCAACATTTGAATTAAAATTCCGTCCTTCGCCCATGTATTTCTCCAGATAACTGCTCGCGTTTTCGTTATGTATCACCAAGTCGTTAAATTTAAATATTGGGTCCCGGTCAATCTTCCCTTTAAACAAAAATAACTAGATCTATTTTCTACTTGCAGTTTAGTGCTTTTGCACCACCAACTGAGATTCTTTGTAGCCAGCTTACATATACATTTAATTAGAGTCTTCTGTTGCCCTGCACCATGACCAGAATTTCGTCAGCATAGGCGACAGCCCCTAACTAGACGCTTCTTCCTGTTGACACTAAAGCAGCGCCTCCAATTTCACATCATACCATACACGTTCGTATAATGAGGGCTGCGAGTACCCTTGAGTGACGTTCCTGGACCTCTGAGTCAGAAGATAACATCCGTACCACTTTGTCCCTTGAATGTTCGTCTAAGCATCCATACAGTTCCCCTGGTGACAGGCGTCACAGGCGTGTATCCAGGAGGCATGTCACACTTTGTTACTGGCTCCCTCTTCCTCAATATAACTTGTGATCATACTCACTTTCACTGTGTCACAATGCCTGCTTTTAATAAAAACAGTTATATAAGTAAAATATTTCAATACAATAATAATAATATGTTTATATCAGTGTTCAGAACATTGTTTTAACATAATTTCCAGAAAACTGCAGTTCAAGGAAACAGAATCTGAAAAGCACTCACCTGAAAATAATTAAAATTTACATGTGTCATGCAGCTGATTTAAGAGCTATATTAGCAATAAATTTTCACATCTTTACACTGTTCTAATTTACAGGATATAAAATCGAAGTGTGCATTCATAGTTATCAGTATTTCACCGAGCGTACGATAGTGAACACAGGTCTGCAGACTGTGGCTAAACGAGGCGTGTAGAAACGGAAAATGCGATTTCTTTCATTCGTTTCTACTCACTGTGGGAATGTAAGTCTCTTTATTCTTTTTGGTAGAGAAGGGTCTCTCCTCTGTTGTCTTGCCTTATTCAGCTGCCTGCGGTTTGTTGGTACTAGAGCACTGCTTCCGCGTGAAGAAGCCGAGTAAGCGGCAGTCGTTTCCTATCACTGCTATCTACAAGGGTCTTACTCGTTTTCGTGCTGGCGAGCCCTCTCCGAATGCGACTCGAGAGGTGCGTGGGGCTTTCCGTGCGGCTCACGAAACATGGCGTTCAGCTACATCGCAGCTAATCGCATGGCGCTTTCGATATGCGCATTTAGGTTTACCACGTCTTCTGTGGATCTACCAAATTTCCACTCGTTCAGCGTTCGCTTAAACCACGATCTGTCACACTAGCACTTTCCCATGTCTCTCTCGATAGTGTATTGGTCGATAAAAATTTGTCTTCATTGCATACTTTCCAGTTCCTTAACATAGAATGGCTACATCTGCGACTCTCCATACGGTCGGAAAACTTTTTGTAGTAAGGCAACTCATATATTCCATCATATTTCGGGCGAGCACCCGGAATATTATTAATTCTTGTTCCGATATTTCAGCTAACAACCTTACAGCCATTCTGAAGTTGAATTGCTTGTAATATTTTTAAATCACTACAACAATACTGTATTGCGTAAAATGATTTTAAAATCTTGCAAGTAGCTGACATTGAGAATGGTTGTAAGGTTGTCACCCGAAGTATTGGAACAAGAATAATTAATATCTCGGAGCCCCGCCTGAATGATGATGGAACATTTGATCCGCTGGGAAAACTTCGTGAAACCTTTCTATAGTTTGCCAAACCTCTGTACTGTTCTACATGTTACTGTCTGAAGCTCCTAAATATGGAGCATATCAGGACCAGGCGCTTCCCCCTTTTCCATGTTTTTAATGATATAATGTCTGTCGCTTCGTGAACCAATAATGAGTAGTGCGGTAAATGACAGATTTTTTTGGTCAAGGGCTTGTATTATGACACTGCTATTATGACGGCTCGTCACTACCGATAACACACTTGCTATTTCCTCTCAAGTGTTGGTACTTCTTAGTTCCTGTCCGTTGTATGTCAGATTTGAGGGCGTAGTTGAGGCTCTAAAGTTCACCCTTACTATCTGCTACGGGATGCTCCACGGGTGAAATGTATGGCCCTCCGTTATTTTTCACTTCAGTTGAAACATGTCTGTTTCTCGCCCCAACTCATTTCTTTGATACATTAAAATGAAGCTATCTGTTTTATCCGAGGAGGCACGCATGTGAACATGCAGGTATCGATAGTGTACTGCCTTGCATAACTGTTTGGCCTGGTCAGACGCGAGATATGTCTTTTTGGTTTGCAGCGGCCAGTCAGACGGCCTGGTGCGAGGATTCGTTCCGAATTCGGCCTGGAGTGACCCCAGTTGCTCGTGAATTTGATCTTGTTCTGGTCTTGGATCCCCTTGGTCACGTGTTCACACATGGTTCTTTCACATAGCCGGTCGATGTGGCCCAGCGGTTCTAGGCGCTACAGTCTGGGACCGCGCGACCGCGTCGGTCACAAGTTCGAATCCTGCCTCGGGCATGGATGTGTGTCATGTCCTTAGGTTAGCTAGGTTTAAGTAGCTTGAAGTTCTAGGGGACTGATGACCTCAGATGTTAATTCCCATAGTGCTCAGAGCCATTTGAACCATTTGAACCATTCTCTCACATAAAGCGCTACAAATATTTGTAGGATTGCTACATGTTGCTAGCATAAGCAACTCATTGTACAGCGTTCATGTTGGACGAGCTTGTTTTTCTCATGTCGCGATTAGGCACGGTAAATTCTTTCTACTACTTGTCATTCTGAATGAAAACGGAACTTAGTTTTTTGTGGACGAAACGGAGTCGCATCTGGAGTTGTATTGGAGCAACCATACATACCCTTGCCATCCATGATCGTGATATATACTAAAACCCCTCTCATTCAGTAACGAGCCAGTATTTTATACAGTGATGTCCTTAGATTAGTTAGGTTTAAGCAGTTTTAAGTTCTAGGGGACTGATGACCTCAGATGTTAAGTCCCATAGTGTTCAGAGCCATTTGAACCATTTGAACCTTTCAGCAAACTGCTGCAGATTTCAGTGCTTGACCATCATCAAGTGCCAGTGTGCGAACTATTCAACGAAACATCATCGAAATGGGCTTTCGGAGCCGAAGACCCATTCCTGTACCCTTGATCACTACACAAACACAGAGCTTTACGCCTCGCCCGGCCCCGTCAACACCGATATTGGACTTTTGATGACTGGAAACATGTTACCTAGTCGGACGAGTCTCGGTTCAGATTGTATGAAGTGGATAGACGTGTAAAGTCAAAGAGGCAATCTCATGAATCCATGGCCCTACATGTCAGCAGGGGACTGTTCAAGTCGGTAGAGGCTCTGCAATGGTGTGCGTCGTGTGCAGTTGGAGTGATTTGGGACCACTGATACGTCTAAATACGACTCTGACAGGTGACACGTACGTAAGCATCCTGTTTGATCACCTGCTTCCATTTATGTCCACTGTGCATTTCGACGGACTTTGGCATTTCAAACAGGACAATGCGACAGCCCACACATCCAGAATAGCAACAGATTGGCTCCAGGAACACACTTCCGAGTTTAAACACTTCTGCCGGCTACCAAACACCCCGGATATGAACATTATTGAGCATATCTGGGATGTCTTGCAACGTGCTGTTCAGAACAGATATCCAACCCCTAGTGCTCTTACGGATTTATGGACAGCCCTGCAGGATTCACGTGTCAGTTCCTCCAAAACTACTTCAGACATTAGTCGAGTTCATGCCACGTCGTGTAGCGGCACTTCCGCTTGCTCGCTGGGGCCCTGCACGGTATTAGGCAGGTGTATCAGTTTCTTTGGCTCTTCAGTGTAAATATGAGCAGCACGCGCTGCAGATCAATCTTCACCAAACGTT
Organism: Schistocerca americana; assembly: GCF_021461395.2. Lineage (NCBI taxonomy): Eukaryota > Metazoa > Arthropoda > Insecta > Orthoptera > Acrididae > Schistocerca > Schistocerca americana. The sequence continues at coordinate 423,006,214 of NC_060130.1, read as the reverse complement.
CAGAGAAACGCTCCTTTTAAGAGTTCAGCGATCAAATTTCTTCGATTTAGGTGAAGTTTAGAGCTGTTTCAGATCATGCAAAATGCAGAAACATGTGCATAGCACGAACGGTAATCTAAAAGGCGATCTCCATTACACTATAAGTTTCATAATCTTTGCACACACTTGATTCCACCCTTTCGCCTTGTAATACTTTTCATTCTCTTCCGAGGCTCATCAGTCCGTTTTCCGTTGCGCTTGCGAAAGTCAACCCTTCAAGCCACACAAATAAAGCCATGAGTTTTCTCTAGTCCTTGCTGGAAAAACGACTGCAGTCAGTTAATAGCAACTAATTTTTTTGTCTTAGAAGCTAAGAAAACAAAGACGATAATTAGCTATCAAGTTATCCATGCCCTATACTGTTCCTGCAGTTTTCTGTATCTCTCGCTAAATGTGTCTCTTATGTGGTGTAAAGTTTCGCTGCAAACGTCTTCTCGCTTTACGAACAGATCGAAGGATACAGTTTAATTCTAGAGTGCTTGGCGCCGGGCTGGCGCCGTCGACTCCCCTTTCAGTGGCACAGCAAAGTTTATGGCTTGCTTTATAGATTCGGTGGCGACAGCAGCAGCTATGTCCACGTCGGAGTCGGCCTTCCCCAGCTGCTGAGTAATGCTCTAACTTTCTTGCGCTTTTACATTCAAACTACAACTTGAATTTGCCGGCCGGAGTGGCCGAGCGGTTCTAGGCGCGTCAGTCTGGAACCGCACGACCGCTACGGTTGCAGGTTCGAATCCTGCCTAGGGCATGGATGTGTGTGATGTCCTTAGGTTAGTTAGGTTTAAGTAGTTCTAAGTTCTAGGGGACTGATGACCTCAGAAGCTAAGTCCCATAGTGCTCAGAGCCATTTGAACCATTTGAACATGAATTTAAAAGTTTAAAGTTAGTTAACTGCAGATGTTTCTAGTACTAACGAAGCGTCTTTGCAATTTAAATGCTTCAGAACAGCTAATGCTACGTTTATAATTAATACGTAACTGCTCTTTATCCCGAGTTCCTGTTTGTGAAGATAGCCTCGTATCTAAATAATGCAGTTTGAGAACAATATCATCTTTACGGAATAATTATTCAAACTAAAAGTTTAGTCCCTTTTTTCGACTTATTCACAGAATAACACATGAACGTACGTCTATTATTATTTCTAAAGAATACAAGTTCCAGTTTCACAGCATTTTCCAAACTTCTAGAAATCCACCTGACTGATCGATTGCACTGTCTACTCTTTTGGCAGCCACTGTACGGGCTAGGCAGACGGATCCATTGGAGTATAAATATATTTTTAGCAATGACAACCAGTATATGCGTTATTGACAATAACGTTTTCATTTACTTATAATTTCAAATAAATAAACAAACACCGTTCGAACAGGCCTCGAAGGCCCAACGGTTCCGACTGGCCGCCGTGTCATCCTCATCCCCTTCGGCTTCACTGGATGCCGATACCGAAGGGCATGTGGCCAGCACGCCGTTCTCCCTGCCGGTGTCAGTTTTCTTCACCGGCGGCGCTACTTCTCAATCCAGTAGCTCGTCAACCGGCATCACAAGGGCTAAGGGCAGCCCGCTTGCCAACGGTACTAAGCAGACCCGGACGGTGACCCATCCAAGTGCTAGGCAAGCCCGACAGCAGTTCCCTTCGGTGATGTGACGGGAACCGGTGTTATCACAGCGGCAAAGCAATTGGCTATAATTACAAATAGTCATTACAGAATAATCTAAATGCACGTGAAAAAATACGGGGTTTAACAAAATGTACGACATAATTTTCAGGACACATTCCTCACACGTAGACGAAGATGGTTCAAATGGCTCTGAGCACTATGGGTCTTAACATCTGAGGTCATCAGTTCCCTAGAACTTAGAACTACTTAAACCTAACTATCCTAAGGACATCACACACATCCGTGCTCGAGGCAGGATTCGAACCTGCGACCGTAGCGGTCGCGCGGTTCCAGACTGAAGCGCCTAGAACCGCTCTGCCACCGTAGACGAAGAAATTACGTTACATGAGCATGCATCTGGAAACACTTTGTTTCCATGTTGCAATTCATTTTCTCCACCTCATTGATTATGGTAAACATACAAGAACAGAACGTTAGAATTGTAGGGACATGCATTCTTGGTGACGTCCGGTTGCGTTGTGCTCCGCCAGTGTTTTGTTTACTTGTCGCCATGCGACGCACGTCATTACTTGTTTACGGGTCACACCAACTGTTCCTGCAATCGGTACTACCGTTGCAAGCACACGGGTTACTGCATAGAGTTAATCACAGACTTGGCTGGTGTAATGAAAGTGTACACAAATGCAGAGATGTCAGATGCCCATTAGAAGGCTTTGCTGACGGCAATGGCGTTCGCGCTCAACGTTTGCACCGGGAGAGATTTCCAGGACAAAGGCGTCCCGACAGGAATACTTTCGAAGCCACTAATTGTCGACTTAGGGAACAGGGGTCATTTAAGCCTGATACGGGAAAAGGGTACAAGGTTGAGGACACCGTAACGGGAGGCGGCAATGCTTCATGCAGTTGACGACTACCCTACTGTCAGTACAAGACATGTAGCTGCAACACTCAGTGTTGCCACATGATTGTCTCGTGGGCTGGTGCATATATCAGTGCCCACGTAGGGGCATATGGATCATTCCTGTGAGAAAGAGTCGCATGTGGTATGCTGGTACGTTCTGATCGGGTGTGTTTCCTATGATTAATGAGTTGTAGAAAATGAAATTGAAATTTGTGATAAGTACCTATGGGACCAGACTGCTAAGGTCATCGGTCCCCAGGATTACGCACTACTTAATCTAACTTAAGCTAACTTATGCTAGGGCGAACACACATACCCGTGCCCAAGGAAGGACTCGAACCTCCGACGGTGGGAGAGGGTGGGGGGGGGGGGGAGGGGGCGGGAGAGCACCCGCGCGAGCCGTGGCAAGGCGCCTGAAACCGCGCGGCTAAACCCCGCGGCATATAAAATGAGTTGTAACTTGGAAGGAAAGCGTTTTCAGAACCATGTTCAACTTAATTTTTCTTCTTCGTGCGAGGAATGCGTTCTGCAATCATTTTTGTTACACCATGTATATTTAAAGGTTTCGCAGTAAAATGTAATAAATGTGCATCGCCTCAAATCATAATTTACATTTTAAGCGTTTTTAGCAATCAGTTTCACAAATGTTACTTTTAAACATAATTAAATTACAATTTAACGTTCCTCCTGTTGGAGTTGTTTCCGTTTGTACTGAAGGTGATAAATGCGATATTTGTTTACACTAGAAACAACTGCAAACATACGAGAGTTGCCCTGAAAGTAGTGCCCCGCATTTTATTTCTTCAACAATTCTGTATTGAACATAATGAGAGTTACACACACGAAAGGATAGTGTTTTATGTACACACCATATTCTTCCACGTAATCTCCATCCCTTTCTATGGCCTTCCTCCAGCGCGAGACAAGGGCGTGTATGCTCTGTCGGTATCAATCCTTGTCCTGGTGCTTCACTCTGTGAATCAGTCCCTCATCGTCGTCAAAATGTCTTCCACGAATAGAATCCTGTAATGGCTCAAACAAGTGGAAGTCCGAGGGGGCTAGGTCAGGGCTATAGGGTGGATGAGGTAACACTGTAAAACACTGTTTGCGATGTATTCAGCGGTCCTCAGAGTTGTGTGGCGCCGGCCGCGATGGCCGAACGGTTCTAGGCGCTTCAGTCCAGAACCGTGTGACTGCTACGGTCGCCGGTTCGACACCTGCCCCGGGCATGGATGGGTGTGATGTCCTTAGGTTAGTTAGGTTTACGCAGTTCTAAGTTCTAGGGGATTGATGACCTCCGACGTTAAGTCCCATAGTGGTCACAGCCATTTGAACTATTTGAACTTCTGTGGGGCCGAATGTTATCGTGTTGCATTGAAACATCTTCTGGGTCGTTGTGGAGCGGAAGTCGCCGGAAGCGCGTCTAGAGTTTTGTTAATGTGTTGACATTTGCTTCTGTATTAATGGTACCGCCTCTTGGCATCACATCAATGAGAATCACACCTTCACAGTCCCAGAACACGGTGATAATGACCTTACCAACCGTAGCAGTTGCTCTGAAATTTTTCTTCTTGGGGAGTGGGAATGGCGCCATTCCATCGACTGTCGTTTTGTTTCGGGCTCAAAATGGTCAACCATGTTTCATCACCTGTCACAATCGGTGACAAGAAGGCCTCCCCCTCAACTTCAACAAGTCAGGACAAATGTTTTCTTCTGTGCGATTTGTGATCCACCGTTAGACACCGCGGGACCCATCTTGCACGGCTTTTTGAATATCCAAGAGTGCGGATAATTGCATCCACACTTCCTTTGTTGATTGAGAGATATAGCGCCAGCAGACGAGTCGTAATGTGTCTGTCCTCGCGAATGACAACATCAGCTCGCTGCACCATGTCAGGTGTGACAACCGCGGATGGTCTCCCGACCGCTACAAATCGTGGAGCTCCGCCGAACCGCCTTCTGATGACCTCAAACTCCGTGCCCAGTGACTAACTGTACTCTCTTGACAGCAGACGCTCCTTAGACTTTGCAGAAGCGTTTGTGATTATTCCCCACAGTTTCTCTCTCCGCAGTGAGAAATTCAATGACGGCACGTTGCTTGTAACGTACATCACCTAATGATGCCATTTTGAAACTGTCCTGCAGCTACGCTATCTGTCGGAAGTGACGTAAACTTGACGCGCTCACTCAGCAGACTTCAAATAATACAGACGGAACGTTTCGCTTTCGTAGAACTGTTTTCGGCCGAGAAAAAACAAAATGCGATGGATTACTTTCTGGGTAACCCTCGTAATTTTAAATAGTTTGGTAACAGATCCAATTAAAGTAATTTATATATACAATTCTAATTCTCATTAGGAATAATTAATGTAAATTGAAACTTTATGCGTACTTCTACATACACAATGGAATTGACTGGGTCGGATGATGTATAAACTAATGTATCATACACTACAATACATCAGTCTCGATAAGCTATTTAGCAACACATTTCCATAAAATCAGGTGTCGGTCTGTGTGCTTATAACTAAACTGAAAATCGAGTCCTGTAATATAGAGGGAAAAATATATTCAATTACATTATGCTTACCTGACGTGGTACCATCGAATACTGACTAATCTGTAAATTTGTTAGCCACATGCATACTTGTGAGAGTTATATCAGTACCGCAATTTGCTACCACACGACCCCACAAGCCACCACGTACGTTGCTCTATCTCTGATTATATGACGAAGCATTTGGCTATAAAACGCTTTATTACCCGATTACACAGTACGTTACTTGAAATATGTCAGGTCAACATACGTAAATATTGCATCTACTCGCATTCAAGAAACGAAAATGTTAAGGACAAACGCCAGGCAGCTTCTTGGAGACACAGATTTGGATCAACACCTAGCACCATTCTGGGATTTCGTGCATGTTGCAGTCCTGATGTCAAACTTGCCCACTGTCATGTCACGAGGTCGTTGTTCTTGAACACCAGTAGACAGACATTTCTTGCAGAGTCTGATAACCACACACACCTCTTCAGGAGATGGTAATGGAGCTCGTAGTGATATGGTGAACCGATGGTGTCAGACACGGAGCGCCTGGTGGACGGAATCTCCTTCGCAGACCGCGACTTTACACTGGTGATACTTCCCGGTATCCAAATATTCGCCGAAAACCTGGGTGTCCATAACGTAAGTTTCGTTGCCATGGATGACCACGACGTCCGGTTTCCGGAGACACTCGGACAGTTGGAGGTGGTGTAACACTGGGGTAAGATGACAAATAATTTTCTTCTGATGAATTATATTTGATGTGAAATGTAATCTCTTTACTATATGATCTATGATATGCTGTAATATGTTTAGTCTTTCATACACAAACTCTTTGGCTGTATTTTAATATATTGATTATTCCTTGCTACTGTAGTGTTATCTTGAAGCTGTGAGAAAGGAGGACAGGCGTTCCAAGGCGCAGAAGCAGAGACGGTGCTCAGGGCACACGAAATTGGGAGATATATTGTTACATGAAGCAAACCGTAAGGGGAGAGCCTTGCAAAAATGCAGACACCCCCAGACGCGGTCCCAGGGCGTTAGTTACTCTTCAAGGAATTAACATGTAACTTAATATGTCGTTTAGACGATGTAGTAGGTTGCCACCGTAGAGCTTGTAACCAACAGGCACGTACTAGCGTATAAATCCAGCTTGATACCAGACCTGAGAACAGCAACGTCAATAGGCTCACAAAGGTTAGAAAGAGAGCGAAAACGCCAAAAAACTGTTGACCTAGCTGTCCCTACTCCGTGGAGCCCGAGGGGCGGGGCTAAATGACGTATAACAATATTGTTGCAAGCCTTATTTGGCAGAGCAGTTACGTTTAGCTTTCAACTGAACAATGTTGATACCAAATACGGACTTAGTTAGTGCAACTGCATTAACATCCCCGCTTTATGAGCAATAGAGGGGACCTAACTAAACCGAGATTGGCAGGCCACCTGCAAGAAACCTACGGGATTGGCTGGGTGGCTTTAAGTGTGGAAAACAGTGCCCCACGCGACTCTTTAAAACCCCTAGATTCCGCATTTTGGCAGATTTCTCAGTCAGACGATCTGGGCGCCGAATCCGCGTCCGTCGACTCCAGCCTCGGTCCAGCTCCGCCTAAGTCTGCTCTCTCTCTCTTGGTGAGCCTCAGTGAACAGTGTCACATTCAGTATGTTATGTTTTACAACTAAGTTGTTGCCTTAAGGTGCTGCTCGTGTTTGCTACTGTGGTTAGCATCCACTCCTGGGACTTCTGCACTGGCTTATGTTGTAACAGTGTTATTCATGCCTTTTCTAACCCTAGAACTAGCCTCAAGTGTATTAGTTACTCCTGTTTGGAATAAACAACTATTTCAAAGCCCTGTTTGTCCAAGAGTCTCCACAACGAGTTCCCTACCGAGTCTCACCACCTGCATTTCTAGTAAATGCCTGTACCAGTTTTGGCTCAGATAGAAGAAAACAATCAAATGCCTTCACTGTGAATTGTCCTTCTGCCTTCTGCTCTGTACCGCTCGGGAGCGCAGACTGACCAGTAACCCCTTTCTCCCTCTCCTACCTATGTCAGGACATGACAGTATTTAGAAATGAATAGTTTTGTTTAGTTAATTTTATGTTGAACTGTCGATATAAACAAATGATATGTTTTCTTTAGAATGTTTGTTTGCTACTCTGTAATTGCTGGTCCTCACTTAGGGCTCTTAGTTCTTTGTGTATGAAAATGTGTTGTGGTTCCCTCTGGAAAGGAAATTATGTGCCGAGGAAGGCTTTTAGTGCTTGTCTTCACAATGCCAAAGCCTCGGTGGATTGATGGATTAAATATTATGCTCTGTTACTGGAAATTATCTCAAAAATCTGAGGAACGTCGCTATGAAGAATGTGACACAGCATATTACTTCCAACAGCAAGTCCACATACCATGATGTACTCGCCGCCACATTGCGTAATGACTGCAACGGATTGGAGGAATTATAGATTTGTAAAGTGTGGGATCAGCACATTTAATGTGTTAAAGATACAAGGCAACTTACAACAAAATTTATAAAATTACCGTGATTTGTTACCAATCATAAAACCTCTTAGGGTCCTCTCCGTTTGAACTATGATTTCCGAGTGTCCATGTAGTGAAAAATTAAAGTCATAAAGTAAAACAGTTATTATATTAATTTTATTCGAAATTTAGTGAAAAGGAGAATTTAAATTTGCTGTGGAATTTGGTAAAGTTGAGGGAGGTAGCAAGTGAAGCTTTGTGAAAGCATCCCAGTATTTAAGATATATCAATTCAAAGATTTGTGTACTTTTAAAATCATTTGCTTAGTTACTGACTTTAAAGTAAAAGGCTGTGATGATAACGGAGAGGCAACATTCCATTTTGAGGTTGGTTTCAAATTAAATGTTATCAAAGATTGGTTTGAAATGCTTTTCCTGGTAAATAAACTTGTTGTGCAGCTTCTTGAAATAGTTCAAAAGGTGAGTCAGTGTTTTAGAAAGTGTGTCAGTTTGCTGTGATAAAGATTAAAAGCCCCCACTGTTGAAAGTTGCTCAATATATACAAAGTTACTATATAAAATTTATGTTGAATTTTATGCTCATTGTATGCGTGAAAAGGTGTAATACCACTTTATTAACACCCACTTATTGTTTTGTTCCTACTGAAGGTAAAGTTATAAGAAATAACATTATCTATGAAATCAGTTACTTTATTGCTTTTTAAAGAATAGTGTGATTATCTATACAAGTGAACTTCATTTAAATTTGTGCTGTGTAGAAAGCATCGGATAACATAAGACTAGGTCCATGCACAAATTCCAGTCCAGTATTGACTTGCATTTATAGCGTTAACGAAGTTGCTCAGATTGACAAAGTATTTTGTGTTAAAGAGAATAACAGTGTCTGTGGTGTTTGTGAGGACAGGTTTGCTTTACTATGACTGTTAGCACCCACTTTACCATTTTGATATGCTTGTGACTGGGTTCATTGCACTTTAGTATGAGAGAAGTATATGCTGTGTCTTTCCACTAGGGTTGCTTATATCGTTTTCTTTGAAAAGAAATGTTACATATTTCTATGCCTAATTAGGCTGGCGGCCGTATTCTTTATCATTTTAGCAATTTGCTTAATGAAAACAGTTTCTAAACAGGGTCTGTTTCCTGTTGTGCATTTACGTAAATTCAATTAAATGTCCGATAGGCTACACGCTTTAGGCATTTCATGGTCAAAACTACAAAATTCTTACAGAGGGTAACATTGTACTGCTTCTATATACCATAATTGGTTAACAAGATAGTTTCAGAACATAAACGAGAGGCAGTGATAGTGTTATAGTGGGGCCTGAGATGAACATGTAAGCGTCTCCATCAAAGGCCACACACCATACACGACGCTAAGACATCACGACTTTGATAGCACGACTGGATGTCTCCGACCGTTTACTCACTTAAATAATAGTTATACAGTCTTAATAAACTTTGGATGAAATGTTGCTGGTAGTAAACATCTTCATTGACTAGATACCTCAGCAATGGAATGACTAAGATAATCAGCAAGAGATGCCAAAGAAACGCAACTTACAATGCTAAATTCACATGTTTGTTGTTCTCCCAAATACAGATGCCTGTAACATAAATTTCCCCAAATATACGAGTAGATGAAAATGTGTTGTTCAGTATAAGATATACGTAAGAAGAACGTGAAACGTCAGAAATAAAAGCAGTTTACACACAGGAAAGACGCATTTAAAGCACCTAGCTACATCCATCTATGAAGTTAGTTTTTATACAAAAAATTAAAAAGCACAATTTCTCATCCTGAGACTTTAATTCGCTTTGTAATGTTTCCTTACACTCAAACAACAAAAAACCCACTCCACATAAAAAGTAGAATTTTTTCATCTTACAGACCCAAGTAACAGCTTCATAATGAACTTATTATCGTATATCATAGTATACTTTGAAATTAATTATTAAAATGGCATGTAATTCTCAGATTTTGCATCATGAATGGTTCTCGTATGAAATGTAATCAACAAACAGAATTTTTTCCTAGAAGAGAAGCTACATTCCCTACCATTCGCCAGTACACGGGACAGTCTAACAGGTGTTACTCTGCACTAGACGAAATCATGTTAGTGATGGTGAATTTACTTTCTGCATGCTGTAAATTTCATAAGTATGTGTTAACCACGTGGAGTCGCAGCGAAAATTTGCATTACACCTATATATGTACCAGCTGAGTACCCGTCGTTGGCTGGATACGTATTTATTCCAGTATTCTAGAAGTCCATTTCCTTCTTTCCTCCCTCTCTGTCCATCTCAAACTTCACCCCCTCGATGTTCATTTTCTCCTCCCACTTCTCTGTCCATCTCCTCACCCCTCTCTTCCTCTTCATACCCTGCTCTTCCCATTCTCTGTTCATCCCCTCCTCTTACCCTTCTGTATAGACCTTCTCTTCTCCCCTCCTTTAACAGCGTCCATCTCCTGTATCTCCTGGCTGTCTGTCCATCTCCTCCTCCCCCCCCCCCCCCGCCCCCAATTCCTTCTCTACATTATCACACTCATCCTAATAGGACACTTATCACCACAGTATTTCTTTACAGATCGTAACTTCATGTGGACCAAATTTCATTTAAATCCTTCCAGGGGTGTAGGACGAGTTTTTTCCCCTGGCTTTGCACGCATACGCACATACCGCACATATTTGACACGTATTCTATATATTTCGCACATATATGGACCCATATTTCATCTGTTATTCTAGTGAATTTCGCCATAGATGGATGGAATGGAATGGATATGGTGTTATGGCGCTCAACAGTGTAGTCTTTAGCGACCGAACGGAAACAATAACGGACGAGTGTCACTAAAATGCAGCAAGTGCAAAAATAAGACTAAAATTAAAGGTGACAGTCTACGTAGGCAGTGTGCACGTCAACAGTAGCAAAGTGGAAAGCAGCATGTAAAGAGGAGAACTGCAAGAGAACGTAGGGGACGGGCTTAAAATGAAACACATAGCTCATGTTTGGAACTGGCCTATTACAAGAATAAAAAGGAGTGGTCAGCCACTCGGCAACACACTAAAAATTCCAACCTAAAATTTTAGGCTGAAGCCCAGAAACATCACAGTACCTTAGAACTTTCTTGACACTCACTTCGTCATCGGCTAAAATCGAGGGCAGATCCGCACTAATATTAACTGCCGCCCTGACAGAACGATATAAATCACACTCAACTAAAATGTGGCGTACAGTGATTCGTAAGCCACAGGCATCACACAGCGGTGGTTCCTCTCGCCGTAATAAGAAGGCATGCGTAAGAGGACATGTAACGCCGTAAATGCATATCCTGCTATTTCCATCTATGGTACCATAATTTTTTTTTCTTATTTTCTCACCTGAAGATATGACATTTCTGTCTCTTTATATATTATAATTGTTTTACTATTTGTATATATATGTATATATATTTATGCATTTATGTCGATTGTTTATTTTGTAAATATTATTTGTACTTTTACGCTGGGTCTTGCCTAGGGAAAACTATGCTATCGAACGATTACATCGATAGGTCGTGTGGAGAACCAGTGTTTAGCATCTTTGGTAGTGTTAACTCTGGCGCGTGGAGCGCGGGCAGAGGGGGAGTCTGGCTGGAGTAGGGCGGTGGAACAGGTGTGTTGTGTCACGCTCCCGCGAGTTGCCGCGCTTTCGGGGTTTGGCAGCATGTAATCGCGCTCGACTTGCTATGATAGTTTCTGACACGTTGTCGCGGACGGGAAGCATTAGCTGGCGCACATCAAGAGCCCGATTCGCCTGGTGACCGTGTCGAGAAGAAGGCGCGCCAACATCCAGCTTCTGCAACAGCGACGGCCGAAAATGAGTGACTGTCGTCACCACCTCTATCGACGGCTTCAAACCTTCAATCACCCAACAAGGAAGACTGGAATCACGTAAAGCTTTAGAACTGTATGGCAGGCCTCAGCTTTTAAAACTGTTGCATCACAAAAATACAGCAACTTAGCATGAACCTTTGTTGCTCATTGTCCCAATTGCATTACCAAGTAGGGTCCCTTCCTTTTCTGGGATGAACCCGAGTGTCGTTGAAATTCATACGCCAGCATTAAAGTAATATCATTCCATTTCACTGCTTTAATTTCAAAATTCAGTTAAAGCATTCATAGCTGGCTACAATATTTAGAATACACAACCAGAAATTAAGAGTGCGAGTTTTGTTACCATATTATAGCTTACCTGTGACTGCAGCTCAGCTTGGTACGTACTAAATTTTACTATTGTCAATTGTTCAGAATCTTTTAATTCAAGTTCAAAGTTTAACTCTTATTTCTAAATTGTGTAGATTCAAGTAGCTTTTGAAATGATTGTTGAGGTAGCCCAAGATTAACCGTATTTTACTGAATTTCGTAGTGCTTCAGAAACAAATCTCACTATTAATTTCAGTCACTAAATTAACTTTCAATTTTCCGGTTTTATTAATTCTTTTGCTAAATTAAGTCAGAGTGTAGCGAAATTTATTACTTCTGACAAACTTTCAGTTTTCACGCAACACGTGTCAACCTTCAGCTGCCACGCTTTTAGTGCTAATTATTTGTGCAATAACCTTTCTTTTTCAGTTATTATAGTAGTTGTCCATAGGACTGGCGACCGTAATTTTCCCCAAATCTCAAATATCTAATTAACGCCAATTAATTGTTATCGTGACGACCGCACATTTACTTTCTTTATTAATTTTACCATTTTCTCAAAATTAGTTTCCACCAATTTCATTGGCATTTTTCCTTTCATTTAGATGTAACCCTTGTCTCCCTCTGTACCGACAGATTAACTTCGGTGACGATTGCTTTTCCCAAATTTCCATTAGGTACAGGTTGTTTAATTTTTCACTGTCATTAAGGTCGATAAGTGAGGGGGAGGTTACACGTGGCGACCTGGTGACAGGACAATCTTCGGAATTGAGGTTGTTCTGGACACTAATTTTGCATTGTGCAAATCTCGTAACAAGGTACTTGTTATGAACAGGTAGTTACGTCAGCGAGAATAAGTAGTGAGAGTAATCCTAATTTGATTTGAGATTTGGTACTTATATTGAAAATTATTAAAATGAGTGAAGGCAACAATTACCAAAATTTGGTAGACTTGGATACGGAACAATCGGTCGAACAGTGGGAAACGCGCACTGCGGTACCCATTGTTCAGGGGCAGGCGGCTAGCATGAACGACGCGACCGCCGAAACGCAACAAAGAGCAGAAATGGAATCCAGGCTTTAGAAAATGTTTCGGAATCGGAAGTGATAATCAAATCGGAACCCCTTGATGACGAATACGGAGGGACAATTAAAGAGGCACCCGCTACAGAAGTAAAACCGCTGGTTTCCGGGAATTTAGCTGATTTATTGAATGTTTTGATTAACGAAATCAAGGCTCAGTCTAGCAAGATAGAAACTCAATCGGCAGAAATTAAATCTCAGGCTGCCAAGCTAGAAGCTCAGTCTGCTAAGCAAGAAGCTCAGTCTGAAAAAATTGAACGGAAGCTAGACAATCAGAACGAAGCTATTAATGTTGTTAACAACAATGTTGGAGTTGTTAACACAAAAGTTGATAAAATCAAAGAAGATATTGTTGTAATTAATACCGAAATCGGTTATCTTAAACAGGAAATGATAGGCGTTCAGGCGGAAATTGCGAGCATAAATACTCGTTTTTATCCCGAAATTAGCAGAATCGAGAAAAGTGTAGGAGAAGCAGTTGCTCCGATCATCGGGAATAAGGTGACGGAACAAATTCAATTAGTGAAAAAAGAGGATCAAAAGAAGGTGGAAACTTTAAAGGCTTTAGTATCCGAAGTAGATACCAAAGTGAGGAAGCAGACTAATACCTGCGAAGAGAAAAAGAGGGAAGTGGAAACGCTTGCGACAACCACTTGCCCAGCAATTACGAGAGTTTCGGAATTAGAAAAGAAACTTGACGAAGAACAGAGCTATGTTCCAATCTGTGCACATAGTTTGGAATTGTTGACGAAAGAGGAGTGGTTCGACCCCTTGAAAAAAGACGGTATACACGCGATGGATTTCATTAAAAAATGTGAAAGAGTTTTAACCAGATCATGGACTAATGAGAGAAAAATTAGTGCGCTTATTGACGTGTTGGCCGGTGATGCCAAGCGTTGGAGGCTTAAACCTCAACATCACGAACCTGAATTTCGACGAGTTTAAAAATTTGTTTCTGGCTGAATACTGGTCAGAGCAAAAGCAACAAAGTGTCCGGCGCGAATTTGTCGTATCGAGGCCTTTCGATGCGAATTCGCGTGGTACGATGAAGGAGTTTTGTGAGGGCTGGATCCGCAAGTTGGAATATTTGCGTGATCGCCGCACGGAATCCGAAATAGTCTGGGAACTCTACAGGAAGCTCCCAGATGATACAAAACGCTACGTAGGAAGCAATTACAGGACAATCAATGATTTCCTGGAAAGAGTTGAGGACGAGGACAATTGGCGCAATAATCGCGATAGTGGTAGAGACCGTGGTAACAACAACGGGTACCACAACAACCACAACAACGATAACCATGGGAATAATGCATACCGCAACCATGGCAGCAATAACAATAATGGTTCGGACCGTAATAACAATCGGTACAATGCAAATAATAACAGGAATGGCGGAAACCAGTATCATACTAACGTGATACGGGCTTCACAGCAGCACCAACCGGGGAGCAGATCTGCTGGGACGAGACAGGGAAACCATTAGCCGCGCCGGTGAGGGGCCGACCGGGCGTGGAGAAATTTTGGCGACCCAATAACAGGAGAAAACCCAGGTGTCGTCGTTATGAAAATTCCCTATGGAATAATCAACGGCGGGAGAGTGTGCCAGTGGTAAGAGAAACGAGTGCGCCCACAAGTAGTAGATCAGCTGTAGACACGGCAGTAGAAAATACATTCACTGTCAGTGAGAACAATTTAAGTAGTGTTCCGGAAAACGATTATAAAGTGGCAGCTGTAACACCCACAGCGGAACTGGAGGTTGAGTTCAAGAATGATTCGCAATTGTTGAGAGAAGATCAGATGTCGGATAACACGTCCGTTATCGAGCGAGGGGATGCAGAGAGGGATGAGGTCTGGTTAAGGCAGTTCGGTCGCTTATACGACGAACTAAGAGATTATAGGGGCCTGTACGGGAGACGTGTGTATGGGGAGGGCGGGCAGGATTTACCACGTCTCGTCCCGTAGGAAGATAGTGTTTGTGAAGTGATAGAAAGTTCTGGCCCTGACCGGCAGACTATACCGAAAGTTATAGTGGTAGAAGTAGCCGACCCATCGGACGCAAACCTCCAGGTTAAACATTGCAAGAGTATTAAGGAGAAAGATTGCGAAAATTTTAGTGATAGCCGGACACGATTGGTAGAAAAGCACATAGATTGCAGCGTGTATGAGGTTAGAGCTGACATTATACGGTCAGACGATAGCAGTGTGGGTTGCGCAGATCTAGAGGAAGTAATTGCAGTACTACTGGGCACATTCCTCCAGGTAGATTGGCAGATGAGATCAATCTGACCAAAGAGGAATCAACGAAGGTGACAATTAATGAATTGATAGCAAAGCAACACTCACTAGTTGACGAGTTACAGGAAAAGGTTTCGGTATTGGAGGCGAAGCTACAGACTAAGCCTCAGGACAAACGTGTTGAAATTAAAACTGTATGTGAACAGAGGCTGAAAAGGCCCCCAGATAAGCCGGATTTAGGATCAAAGCCGGATGGTTTTTTCTGGAATGACCTGGATATAGACGAGGATTTACTGTGGGAAAATAAAGAAACAGTCGAGGACAAGTGTAGACAGATAGTAGTGTCTGTTAATATGCACGACCTACAACTAAACGTGTTGATTGACACCGGTGCAGAATTGAACGCTGTATCTGGGAAAATATTTGAGTTACTGAAAGACAGACCTGGCATCGTAGTTATGCCAGTAACAGGAGTGAAAACTATCGGTGCTACTGGGAAGGCCAGTAAACCGGTCACAAAACAGATTTTTGTGAACTTCGAGGTATGTGGGGCACGATTTGAACAAGAGTTTGTCGTCGTGCCAGACTTAACTACGGAAGTAATTATCGGGTTAGATTGGCTATTAAAGTACCGTGCAGTGATTAATTGCGAAAGCAAAACTTTGACATGTACGTCACAAGATAAAGCAATAGTAGTTAGTTTTGACGAGGCAGGAGACGGTGTGCATAGGCAATACCAGCCTATACACATTGTTAGCTGGCCGGATGGTATTGACGTAGGTATGAATTTGAACTACTGTAATCTGAGGAATCTCGGCATTGACAAAAGTGTAGAAAGTGAATTGGAAGAGATAATCAAATTCCCTCCACGGATTGACAAGAGTATTGGTGTGAAAAAAGATCGTTTGCGAGAAGTAATGAAGCTAACAGCCGATGCTTGCATACGTCGTCATGGCGCTAAAGCGCGTTTTGCTAAGTTTGCAATCGGAGACTTAGTACTTGTAAAAGCTCATGAGAAATCGAGCGAGATAGATTATGAAATCTTTGAATTTAAGTTTGTTTATAATGGACCATATAGAGTCATTGGTGTACCCCACACAAATGCTTATTGCTTAGTGTATCCAAGCTCTGGAAAACTATTAGGTAT
This sequence comes from Schistocerca americana, assembly GCF_021461395.2. Classification (NCBI taxonomy): domain Eukaryota; kingdom Metazoa; phylum Arthropoda; class Insecta; order Orthoptera; family Acrididae; genus Schistocerca; species Schistocerca americana. Next base: position 422,989,969 of record NC_060130.1, on the reverse strand, counting down.
ACGGAACATTGTAGACTTGAAATTGTACCAACCTAGGATTGATTAAAACCACAGAATGGGTAATTTGTACAGTATGTAAATATAGAGTGTAAGATTTAAACGATTTGCTAGATTTCCATGCTTTTGCCTGACCAAGAGGACATTAAAGAAGTTGTAATTTATAAGTAATTAATTTTTACTAAATGATTTAAGAGAGAGTGATTATTTATCAATTCAAAAATCCAAGCTGCTAGTTTAAGTTTTCAGCTGAGTCACAGTAGATTAAGCAATGTAAATATTATTTTGTGACTAGCTGTAAGATTTCATGAATATGTGTTTTACTAGTCATTGTCCATGTACTTAGACGCTGTTTCATGTTTCAGGCTAGTACATGCATGTGATGATGGACAGTGTTGAGTTATCCACTGTGATAGTGTTAATGGACTCCTTGAGATTACTTGGGAGTGGGTTTTTCCGAAAAAATTCAGTGAAACGGACGTTCTGGAAATGCGTTACAAGGGCGAGTGAGATCAAGCGTGCCGCATAGGCAGGCGCAACAATACTGGCGAGGCGGAGCCGCTGTCGGCTCTTGCGCCGCTGTCGGCTCTTGTGCCGCTGTCGGCATTCTTTGTACTTGCGGGTACGGAAGGCGGAGTTGTTTTTCTTCCCGGACAGCTGATGTGAAAGAATTCTGTTGTCAATATTTATGTTTTTGTCGATCTGCTGTATATTATTTTCTTGTTTAAGTGTTAAGTGGACTCACATGACGAGAATATTAATTATGAAAAGGTTATATAAAATGTGTATTCTATGTAATTAATTATTAATTTGCGTATTTTGATATGCCTGTTTTTTTATGACCATGTACTCTGGTTAATTTTGTAAACAGAATTCCATTTCTTGATACTGTTAGGAATTTTGATGATTTTAGAATAGCTAAACAATTTTCTATGTTTTCTATGAATTTTAATATGTTGTCAACCTGTTTTTCTTTTGTGCAAGATGACAGAGTGGAATAAGATTAGGAGTGTCTCCACTCAATTATTATGGTCTAAAAATTTGTTTATGTTTAATTAGACGAATGTTAAATTTTGTAGATGTTTAGAGCATATGCATTTCCGCTGTTTCTTTTTTGGGACATTTTCTGAGTCTGTTTAGGTTACACGAACATCCTCAGGCAATGTGGGGCACGTGTAACGACGGAAATGCATATCCTCCTATTTCCATCTGCTGCACTATAAATTTTTTTCCTTATTTTGTTACCTGAAGATATAACATTTCTGTGTCTTTGTATATTGTAATTGTTTTACTATTTGTATATATATGGATTTATGTCGATGTATAATTGGTTTGTTTTGTGAATATTATTTCTATTTACACGCTGGGTCTGGCCTACGGAAAACTATGCTATCGAACAAATACATCGATAGGTCGTGTGGAGAACAAAAGTGTTTAGGATCTTTGGTAGTGTCAACTCTGTCGCGTGGAGCGCGGGAAGAGAGAGAGTCTGGCGGGGGTGGTGCAGTGGAGCAGGTGTGTTGTGTGACGCTCCCGCGAGTTGCCGCGCTTTCGGGGTTGGGCAGCATGTAATTGCGCTCGACTTGCTATGATAGTTTCTGACACGTTGTCGCGGACGGGAAGCATTAGCTGGCGCACATCAAGAGCCCGATTCGCCTGGTGACCGTGTCGAGAAGAAGGCGCGCCAACATCCAGCTTCTGCAACAGCGACGGCCGACAATGAGTGACTGTCGCCACCTCCTCGATCGACGGCTTCAAACCTTCAATCAACCAACAAGGAAGACTAAATGCACGTAAAGTTTTAGAACTGTGTGGCAGACCTCAGCTTTTCAAACTGTTGCTTCAAAAATACAGCAACTTAGCATGAACCTTTGTTGCTCATTGTCCCAATTGCATTACCAAGTAGGGTCCCTTCCTTTTCCGGAATGAACCCGAGTGTCGTTGAAATTCATACGCCAGCGTTAAAGTAATATCATTCCATTTAACTGCTTTAATTTCAAAGTTCAATATTTAGATTACACAAGCACAAATTAAGAGTGCGAGTTTTGTTACCGTATTTTAGCTTACCTGTGACTGCAGCTCAGCTTGGTACGTACTAAATTTTGCTATTGTTAATCGTTCAGAATCATTTAATTCAAGTTTAAAGTTAAATGTCTTATTTCTAAATTGTGTAGATTCATGTAGCTTTTGAAATGATTGCTGACGTAGTCCAAGACTAACCGTATTTTACTGAATTTCGATGTGCTTCAGAAAGAAAGCTCACTATTAACTTCAGTCACTAAATTAACTTTCGATTTTCCGGTTTTATTAATTCTTTTGCTAAATTAAGTCAGAGTGTAGCGAAATTTATTACTTCTGACAAACTTTCAGTTTTCACACTACACGTGTCAACCTTCAGTTGCCACGCTTCTAGTGCTAATTATATGTGTAATAACCTTTCTTTTTCAGTTACTATAGTAATTGTCCTTAGCGCTGGCGACCGTAATTTCCCCCAAATCTCAAATATCTAATTACTGCTAGTTAATTGTTAACGTAACGGCCGCACATTTACTTTCTTTATTAACTTTACCCATTTTCAAAATTAATTTCCACCAGTTTCATTGGCATTTTTCCTTTTATTTAGATGTAACCCTTTCCTCCGTCTTTACCGACAGATTAACTTCAGTGGCAATTGCTTTTCCCAAATTTCCATTAGGTACACGCGGTTTAAATTTTCACTGTCATGAAGGTCGATAAGTGAGGGGGAGGTTACAGTCTTACTGCACGAACAGCGAAAATAAACGTCTTTCCTGTCATCATTATGTGGGGGTTGTCACAGAGGGAACGTTTCGTAAATATTTGAAATTAGGTGTAAAGTTTCTTCCAAGTCAGTAAGTGTTCCGATTATGATATACTGGATGACTAAAGTATGGTTATTTGCACGTCGTGAGCTACACTGATTTTTCACCCCTACCTAAGCCCCTTCGATACGAAGGTGGTTCTTACTGCCACAGCGATGATTTCCAGACAGTAAGTGGTATGTGTACTACGTCTGTTTGAAATCGGTCCAGTGGTTGTTGGTTGGTTTGTCGAATTAAAGGGACCAGACTGCTACGGTCATCGGTCCCTGCAGTGGCTGTGATAGGAGATGTGGAACATGTGCTCATACATACATACATACATGCACTGAAGAGCCAAAGAGTCTGGTATACTATCCTAATATCGTGTAGCGTCTCCGCGAGCACGCAGAATTGCCAATAGATGACGTGGTGTGGACTCGAATAATGTCTGAAGTAGTGCTGGAGGAAGATGACACCATGAATCCTGCAGAGCTGTTCGTAAATCCGTAAGAGTATGAAAGGGTGGAGATCTCTTCTGAGCAGCACGTTGCAAGGCATCCCAGATATGCTCCACAATGTTCATGTCTGGGGAGTGTGGTGGACATCAGAAGTGTTTATACTCACAAGAGCGGATCTGGAGCCACTCTGTAGCAATTGTGGATGTGTGGGGTGTCGCATTTTCCTGTTGGAATTGCCCAAGCACGTCGGAATGCAAAATGGATATCAATGGATGCAGGTGATCAGACAGGATGCTTATGTACATGTCACCTGTCAGAGTCGTATTTAGACGTATCAGTGGTCCCATATCACTCCAACCGAACACGCTCCAAACCAATACAGAGCGTCCACTAGTTTGAACAATCTCTGCTGACATGCAGGATCCATGGATTCATGAGGTTGTCTCTATAACCATACACGTCCATCCGCTCGATACAATTTGAAACGAGACTCTTCCGACCAGGCAACATTTTTCCAGTCATCAACAGTCCAATGTCGGTGTTGACAGGCCAGGCGAGGGGTAAAGCTTTGTGTCGTGCAGTAAAGGGTAAACGAGTGGGCCTTCGGCTCCAAAAGTCCATATCAATGATGTTTCGTTGAACAGTTCGCACGCTGACACTTATTGATGGCCAAACACTGAAATCTGCAGCAATTTGCGGAAGGATTGCACTTCTGTCACGATGATCAATTGTCTTCAGTAGTCATTGGTCCTTTTCTTGCAGGATTTTTTTTCCTGCCACAGCGATGTCGGAGATTTGATGTTTAACCGGATTCCTGATATTCACGGTACACTCGTGCATTGTTAGTACTGGAAAACCCCAATTTATCGCTACCTCGGAGATGCTGTGTCCCATAGCTCTTTCGTCGACTCTAACACTGACGTTCAAACTCACTCAGATCTTGATAACCTGCCATTGTAGCAGCAGTAACCGATCTAACAACTGCGTCAGATACCTGTTGCCTTATATAGGTGTTGTCGACCGCAACGCCGTATTCTGCCAGTTTACGTACCTCTATATTTGAATACGCATGCCTGTACCAGTTTCTTTGAAGCTTCAGTGCATATAAATATGTCCAGTTCTTTAATCTTTATGGATTCCATTTATTTTGAAGTCAATTTGAGTCAGAGAATGAGTTTCAAAATCTTTACATCAGGCGTCTATAGGTTATATTCTCTGATGAGCCTGAAGTTCAATCACATCCCAGATGTGATCGATTGGGCTCAGATCTGGTGAATTGAGGGGCCAGCCCATCAATTGGTACTCGGCACTGTGGTCCTCAGTTCACGCCATCACACTCCGGGCCTTGTTGACATGGCGCATTGTCTTATCGAAAAATGCTACTGCCACCAGGAAACATGATCGTCATGAAGGTGTATACGAAACCCCTTGGCGGTCATGGTGTCTTGCACGAGCTCCACTGAACCCATATATGCCCAAGTGAATGTTCGCCATAGTATAATGGACACGCTGGTAGCTTGTCTCCGTTCTGTCGTGCAGGTGTCAAGGAGCTGTTCCTCTGGGAAACGACTCATTCGGGTCCTCCCATCTGCATGATGAAGAAGGTATCGGGATTCATCAGACCATCAACGCTCTGCCACTGCATCAACGTCCAGGGCCGATGGTCACGTGCCCAGTTCAGTCGTAGTTGCTGATATCGTGGTGTTGTCATTAGCAAATACTTGTGTCGTCGGCTGCGGAGGCCCATCGTTACAAGTGTTCGACGCACTGTGTGTTGTGACTCATTTGTACTCTGCCCAGCATTAAATTCTGATGTTAGTTCCGCCACAGTTCGCCGCTTGTCCTGTTTCACCAGTATGCAAAGCCTACAACGTCCGGCATCTGTAACGAAGCGTGGCCATCCAACCCCACGACGTCTGGACGTGGTTTCACATTGTTTCGTCACGTGTTGAAGATTCTCACCACAGAACTCCTCGAACACCCGACAAGTCATGCAGTTTTCGAAATACTCGTGCCGAGCCTCCGGGCCATCACAATATGCCCTCCGTCTAACTCAGATAGATCGCTATCCTTCGCCATTCCACACACGGACAGCACACTCACTGATACCATATGCACCGTGTCTGTGTCTGTTTAGCAGTCATTCCTCGCCAATTGACGTTGCTATCGCTTGTAGGGTTACTGTCGATAGTAGTTCGGTGGTCATAATGTTCTGGCTGATAAGTATACATATATAAATCCATTTTTATAATATATATGTATTCCTTTTATTTTGAAGTCAGTTTATAACAGAGTATGTGTATCAAAGTCTTTAAGTTTGTCGTCTATGGGTGACATGTCAAGTAATAGGGTACAAATTTGGTTGCAGGAAAAATGTTTTCTGAACCTTCTCAGCGATGCTAGGTGTCCTTGAATTTACCAGCCCTGGAATGATGATATTTCACCGAACTAGCTGGGTCTACCAATTAAATATGTTGCATCGGCGTAGTACCTACCCCAGTAGACTGATAGAGTAACTTTCAACGAGATAAATTTAAGAATGAATGTCTCTAAACTGAGAAAGATATGTTAGGAAGGAATCTGGAAGTAGGCCTGCTCCCTTTCATGCAGAGCAGATGACTGTTTTATAGGCAACACACATTTTATATGACCACCATTGGGTGCCTATGTGGTGCCGCCTCTTAATAACATAACTATGGCATGTCATGGGAAACAGAATGTCCACTGACGCTGTCCTGTGACGAAGACATCTTTCATTAATAATTATGCCTTTGAGAGACGGTAGTACATAGGCACTCAATGGCCGTCGTATTCAACTGTGATGTCGTTCCCTGTAATACAGTCATCTGCTCTTCACGAAAGGGGGGTAGGCCGATTTTCAGATTAGTTCTTAAAATATCTTTCTCATCTTAAAGACATTCATTCTGAATGTTTTCTTGTTGAAAGTCACTCTATCAATCTACTGGGGTAGGTGCTCTGCAGATGCAACATATATAGTTAGTAGACCCAGATAGTTTGGTGAAATCTCATAGTCCCAGGACTGGTGTTGTTATCATTATTTGTGCATGAACGTTTGTAAGGCATCCGGATTTTACAGACCTTACATGAGCTTGATCCATAACAACAGGACATTACAGTATGAGATCCTCAGAAAATAGAAATTACATTATATCAACGAAAGGCAATTGCAGTTAATCTCATGTACCGAAAACTAACAAAACAATCTCTACCAATATGGACTAGCATGAACAAGCAAGTTAAAGTGAAATGCGTTTAGGAGACGAACTGAGGAGGTGGTTAATGATACCGTAAGACTCCCTTTTAGCAAGAGAACTGTAAGCTTCAGCACAGAAAGGGATAAGCCAGAAAAATACATTATTCCTTTTAACGTAAATAAGGCCGGGACCGAGGGTAAGTGGCTGCACGTCATTAACAGGGCTAGGCTGCAACCCAGCAAGGAAAAAAAAAATGTTAATTCACCTCTAGCGAGATGCTGATTGGCTGAAGCCATACTTGGCGACGCAGACATGACACGGTGGGGATATCCCCATTATATAAAAGCATTTTGAGACCTTAAGGCTCTATCATCTCTCTCTCTCCCCCTCTCTCTCTCTCTCTCGCCTCGCGGCGGATCGAACAAGTGTGTGGAAATAAGCGAGGGCACTGAGAGTTTTTCTTTCTGCGAAGTGAGGACGATACGCTTCACGTACCTTGGCGACAGATTGCAAAGCGTTAGTTAATTATTGCTGCGGGAATTTTTGCAGGCAAAGGAATTGAGCACGTCGCTCCTACCCATAGCGAGTGTGTAATAGCCATTATTTCGACTAGGGATATACTAACGTTCTACACAATGCAGGAAAGTTGCGACTGAGCTAATTCAGTCACGGACAGAGTAGGGAATTAACGTTTCCGGCCAGCATGGAGAAAACGCCGTTGCAGATGCAACTTGGTAAAGTACTATCGCGTATTAGGCCGCAGTAAATTTTGAGTCTAGATTTTGCTCACTCCAACGTGCATACTCTTTGACCATTGACTATCAAAAGCTAGGATACTAACCTACCCTCACATTGAGTACATTACAGTTTTTTCATTGGTTCAAAAAGTAAATTTATTCTCCATCAACTCAGTGCGTTGACCAGCCATGACAATGTAGATTTAAATGAGCTGATGAGGATTTTTGATAATTATTCTCTCCTGTGATAGAAAATTTTCATGTGTCGATATAATGGTTTTAATAATCGTCATTTCAATATGTCCACGAATTAAAAATTTTGTTATTGAGTGTCAAAAATAACTGAACATGATTGTTGTTTATCACTTGATCCCTGAAAGCAACAGTTGATAAATTATATGTAGAATAAAAAAGGTAATAGCTGTGTTGTTGTAGAATTAAAAAGGGAACAGCTGTGTCGTCTTTCTAGAATAGACCCCAAACTTTCACTTTTATTAATTAATGCATTATAGGTATGTGACAGCAGCATTTCTAATGATTTTGTTACGATCTGCACCTGATATTAGCTGTCTTACATAGCCAGGGTCATATTTATATTAGAATGTCTGTTTGACACCCTGGGCTTGAGAAGACAATTCAGATGTTTTGCCCATTTGTGCGCTAAGTGGTAAGCTAAGATTGCACACATTACTAAAATCACTGTGAAGATGGTTGGTTGGTTGGTTTGGGGTAAGAGACCAAACAGCGAGGTCATCGGTCTCATCGGGTTAGGGAAGGACGGAGAAGGAAGTCGGCCGTGCCCTTTCAAAGGAACCATCCCGGCATTTGCCTGGAGTGATTTAGGGAAATCACGGAAAACCTAAATCAGGATGGCCGGACGCGGGATGGAACCGTCGTCCTCCCGAATGCGAGTCCAGTGTGCTAGCCACTGCGCCACCTCGCTCGGTCACTGTGAAGACCCAAAGGTCGGATGTACGACACATTGTTGGATCATGCTGTGCATTTATGATTCGACTTCTTCATCTTCGGCATCGTTCTCATTTTTTCTCTACGATCTACTTTTTCCTCTCTTTAGAACCTCATTATCTGACTTCTACCACGCAGTTTAACTTTTGACTGAATAGGTTGCTGTCTGTTACTTCCAGTACTTCTCTCTGGCCTTCCTTCACGTTAATCTCCTTATGTAGGACCTACAGTATACTCTTTAGTTTTTCAGGGTATGTCATAATCTCGTGAATAATCTCATTGTTGCAAGTCTTTGAACGTGTCTATAACAGTTCAGTCTTAATTTCTTAATGTCTTTTGCTGTGTTAGACAATTTCACTGTATTTTTCCCGAACTCACTGTATTTTGTTTCAGATCTAGAAGTTCCTTCACAATGCTTTGCGCTTTCATTAAGATATTTTCCAGATCGCATTTACTGTTGGGTATCAAAGAATCTCTCATGTACAGAGCTTCAGCTTAGATCGCCATGTTGTGGTGTTTAACCTTTGTATAAGTGCATATGCCCATTTTATTGAAAATTCACATGTTATCCCGTATGTACTCTTCAGTCTCTGCAATGTATACTTTTGTGCTTATGTTTATAGCCCCGTTGGTTCCAGAATGAACTTGAAGTGTCTGCCCCCTTTGATTTGACTATATTTAATGATTAATTTATGAATGCAGCAAATGAGTTAATATTCTGAAAAAGAAATTTGTAGGTCAGTTTTTATGGCAGTCTTTGTGGACTTCTATCAGTTTGATTGCTGACATTTCATTATCCGGTAATATGAGTAAATTGGCTGCAAAAGCTAAACAAATAATGATGTCATCTCAGAATCGTCAAAACTGAGTAGGCTATGAGTGGTTTCGATTCTGCAGTTGTTTTTCCCATTTCACAATGTCGTTTATGAAATGAAGTTTAAGAGGAGTGGAAACAGTACACCTCCTTGACGAGCGCCGGTCTCAGTTTCAAAGGGCTGCTATGTTTCACCCATAAATTTTACTTTAGACTTTGTGCACAAAACTTTTTGTGTGATGATTCGCCGAATATTTATTTAGGATCAATGAACGGAAGTAAAGGACATATTTTACACTTCACTGTATTATTCAAGAAAACTATGTGGATTTAGTGCATCTGACTACTCAAATTCGCGATCTGAATGTCATCGTAGATTTTTGAGTAATGTTAGAGGACATGTTGCGCACCGGTCATTTTACTCGATAACTCGGGAACAGCTAGCCGAATATTGCAACAGACGAAAATTTAGGGAGGTGTGATGCAGGCTACGAGTATTATGTGGGTAGGATAAGTGGTGATGTATACTCGGGCTCAGTAGCATGTTTTCCTGTCATGTCAGTCTCAACCAATGAAGAACCGCCAAACTACACCGAAAGTACTATCGTGTACAAAATAATCGAAATATCTGAATTAATAAAAGGAAACCCCCCGATAAAGCCCTAAAGACCACGCGATGACTTACCGATCGGCATGTCATCCAGTCATTCATCAACGGTTGCGGCGTAGAGGAAACATAGGTTTATCACGCTGCAATCCCAGCAGTTGTCGACGTTCCAACACTGGAGCTGCTAACTCTCGATCAGGTAGCTCCTCAAGTTGGCTTGACGAGACTGAATGCACCGTGGTCCAGTCCAATCACAAAAGGAAAATGTCCTGGCAGTACTGGGAATTGAAGACGGGACCATTCATGAAAAACTGTCGCGCTGCCCACTCGCCTACCGAGGCGGACGTCTGGATTACTATAGTCTTAATTTCTACACAACCCACATTACGTAGCATCGTGCAGCTTTCTTAACCAGTTGGCGGTACATTTGTATTACTGTGCTAAACTGGCCCCACAAGGTATCCACGTAGAACAATGCGCATATGGCAGTCCCTGAAGATGTAAGTTACGAAGGGTGTTCAATAAGCAATGGAACACATTTTTTCTGAATGCCGTTTGGTTTTATCCACGATTCCAACACACCTTATTATATACACTGTTTTGCCTGAAGAATCCTATTTTTCAACATAATCACCCTTCAATGCGACGGTCTTACGCCACAATACAGGGAGGACCTGTTTGCCCGCATGGTACCACTCTACTGGTCGACGTCGGAGCCAAAGCCTTGATGCATCAATAGCCTCCCCATCATCCTCGTAGTGCTTCAGACGGATTGCATCCTTCACTGGGTCAAATAGATGCAGGTCGGAAGGTGCAATATCTTGGCTTTAGGGTGGGTGAGGAAGAACAGTTCAGTGAAGTTGGGTAAGATCGTATAGGACGTGCAGACTTGTGTGAGGCCTTGCTTTGTCATGGAAAAGGAGAAGATCCTTGTCATTTTGGTGGCGAAAAACACGCTGAAGTTGTTTCTTCAGTTTTTGGACGCTAGCACAGTACACTTCAAAGTTGATCACTGCACAATAAGGGAGGGCATGAAACAGAATAACCCATTCAGAATCCCAGGAGACGGTTGCTGTCACTTTACCGACTGAGTATGCTGCTTTGAGCTTTTTCTACGGAGGAGAGGTGGTGTGGCGCCGCTCCATGGACTACCGTTTTGTTTCCAGTTCGAAGTGATGAACCTATGTTTCATCGCCTGTGACGGTTTTCGACAAAAAATTGTCACTTTCAGTCTGGGATTGCCCATGCAATTCCGCACAGATGGTCGTTCCTTGCTGTTTATTGTCTTCTGTTAGGCGGCGATGAACCAAGCTTGCACACGCCTTTCAGTACCCCATCTTGGTGACGAGCGCGTCAGCACTACCAACAGAGACGTTCAGCTGAGCAGTGATTGTGATCCCGTCAATGACCTCGAATGAAAGTGCCCGAACGTTCAAATATTGCAGGAGTCATAGCTGTGTGCGGTTGGCCCGCAGGCGGGACAACCCACAGATTTGCACATCCTAGTTGCGATGATGGCAGCCGCCTCGCCCAGCAACTTCTCGTGTGTTTGTTCACTGCCAGGTCTCTGTAGACGTTCTGCAAGCACCTGTCAATATCTACAGTGCTCTGATTTCCTGCCAAAAGAAACTCAGTAAGAGATCCCTGAATGGAACACACTTTATAGACGCCTCTTTGAAGGTTACGTGGCCGGCCGGTGTGGCCGTGCGGTTGTATGCGCTTCAGTCTGGAACCACGTGACCGCTACGGTCGCAGGTTCGAATCCTGCCTCGGGCATGGATGGTGTGTGATGTCCTTAGGTTAGTTAGGTTTAAGTAGTTCTAAGTTCTAGGGGACTGATGACCACAGATGTTAAGTCCCATAGTGCTCAGAACCATTTTGTAAGTAGGCTGTTTAGGTTTTTATATTGGTAAGGCCACATAGCACTCTGTATCAAAAATCACTGGCTGTGCTGTGTGCAGTCTGTGGCTAGTTTGCATTGTTGTCTGCCATTGTAGTGTTGGGCAGCTGGATGTCAACAGTGCGTAGCGTTGCGCAGTTGGAGGTGAGCCGCCAGCAGTGGTGGATGTGGGGAGAGAGATGGAGGAGTTTTGAAATTTGTAAGACTGGATGTCAGGAACTGCTATGTATATTATGACTTTTCAACACTATTAAGGCAAATACATTGTTTGTTCTCTATCAAAATCTTTCATTTGCTAACTATGCCTATCAGTAGTTAGTGCCTTCAGTAGTTTGAATCTTTTATTTAGCTGGCAGTAGTGGCGCTCGCTGTATTGCAGTAGTTCGAGTAACGAAGATTTTTGTGAGGTAAGTGATTTGAGAAAGGTATAGGTTAATGTTAGTCAGGGCCAATCTTTGTAGCAATTACTGAAAGTCAGATTGCGTTGAGCTAAAAGTATTGCGTGTCACTTTAGTGAATGTTTGAGTACGTTCAGTTTTGCTCAGCTGTTTGAAAAGCAAATAATGTAAGAGGTTTATCAGCACAGTAATTCAGAAATTTTTCTAAGGGGACGTTTCATATGGCGACCCTGCCAGGATACCTCACTGGAATCTTCTGATTTTTTCTTGTAGTTTGTGTAATTAGTGTAGCTATTGTTTATTGCTAGCATGTAATTGTAGAGAGAATGTCTTTTGTAGTTGCAGTCTTTCATTGTTGTACAGTAAAACAGTTGTGGCATGCATGTAGATTTGCACCAAGTATTTCGCAGCTGTGCTTGCAATTAACTAGATATTATTTTCAGTGCTATGTTAATGTGTTTTCTTATTTCGCTCTTCAAATTGTGCTTTTCTGTGTTGTCGTGTGAAATATTGTGACAATAATGGCATGTGAAAAACGTAATACTAGGCTCCAAAGTAAACTGAGAAATGACAGTGAAGACGAAAGCAGTGAGTTAGCGCCAATGAATTAACTAATGTTCAACATAGTAATTTGGTAATTGTGCATAGGGAAGTGGAGTGGGCTGCAAATAATGGTGTAGGCAGCGAAACAATTAGTGAACAGGGAAGCATTATCGATCGATCGGTCGGCAACAGCTCGCCCCAAGAATCGCAAATGACAGAACACAATCTTGCAAATACTGTAGATTCAGGTTTTGGGTCCTCACAGTTTTCTCAAATAAGTCAAGACACATTTTCTGCTTGTCAAAATGTGAATGTTGCCGGTGCAAATTCACTGCCGAAAAGATCTGAGGAACATGTTTCAGACACCAGTGCATTGTTATTACAGTTAATGCAACAAATGGGTCAAAGGCTACAAAAGTTAGACACAATGGAACAAAATCTTCAAAAGATAGGCACAATGGAACAAAATCTTCAAAAGTTAGACACAATGGAAGAAAATCTTCAGAAGTTAGACACAATGGAACAACACCAGAGACAAACACAGCAACAGTTAGACGCAATGGAACAAAAGCTTAAAAAGTTAGATTCAGTGGAACATAAGCTTGAACAAACACGTGAAGATTTAACTACTGAGTTACATAACATTGAATTGAAATGTCAAAAAGTCTGTAATGAAGTAAAAACACAAATTTGTGAGCATTTTCAACCTATTTTTTCGTGGCATGAAAATGCATTACAGAATCACGAAGCAGCCATAAAAGAACTGCAAACCATTGTTCATGAAAACCATGAGACCTTGCAAGCTAAAATTGACTCAGTTGCATCTACCGATTCGGTTATGCAACTTGCAAAAACTCAGTAAAACTTAAAGGACACAGTAGATACTCTGAAAATTGGTTCAGAAAGACACATGGAGGAAATTAGTTTATTGTCAGAGAAAGTAGTTGAACTTTCGGATCAACTAAATAATTTATCTACGAAAGTAGATAATAATCTGAATGACACAAAACCGGTAGTCTTTAATGACACAGAAGAGTTCGAACAAATTAGGAAATTCAAACAAAATCAGAATCAAATTAATACGCAACACCAAAGAGAAATCCGGGAAGTACAAGATCAGCTGACACAGGTAATACAAGAATTACGTATTTCAGAGGACACTCGCGCTCCAATACGGGAAGAGGGACATAGAAATACGGAACAGCCACAAAATAATAACACAGCGCATTTCGGAAATTATGAAAGAAATTGGCAAGGTGCACCGAATTTTGAAATGGAACCGCCGAAACGACGTAACAACGACCGATATGCGATTCGCCGACATGATGATTTTGGCTATAAGCTGTTCGTTACTACACGTAAATTTAAAAATTTTAAGAATTCTGGCAACGACATTCATCCACAAGCGTGGCTCCATCAATTCTCTCATTGTTTTCCTCCCAACTGGTCATTAGAGCACAGATTAGAATTTATGTGTGGCTATTTAGAGAATGAACCAGCTGTAAGAATGCGATCGGTCATTCACGATTGTCACAGTGAAGGAGAATTTTACCATGCCTTCCTCTCAGCATATTGGTCTCAAACTACAGAAGACCGAGTAAAACATAGCAAACCCATACAGCCGTTCAGAACTCATCCGCATTTGCTTAATGAAACTGCCTGAACATTTAAGAAATATTATTTTGGCAGGGCGTTGCAAAGACGATATTGAGGCTTTTCAGGGACTCTTACAAGAATTAGAAATTGACACAGACAGTCACGGGATGCGAAAACAGGAAAACAATCACTACAGGTCACATCCGTCACAATTCCGTGACGACAGAAAAAATAACTGGACACGGCAAGGTCATTCTTACAACGTAAATCGTGACCAAAACAGACACCACCCGTATGACAACCACTGGCAGAGTAATAGTTATAGAGAAAGATCGCATTTCCGTAGTAATGAACATGACAGAGACAATCATAGAAACAGACAATTTGGCAACCAGAACTATTATTATCACGGGAGACAGAATAACTTCAGACGCAACAGTCCACCGTGCAGTGATAATTCAGGGAGAAATTCTCCACCACTTAACCGACAAGAAAGAAACTACAGGAACTACCGACATGACGACAGACGATATAATCATAACAGCAGACCTGAATTTCATCAGAACTGGTGGGATTTAAACAGGGCTGGGCCCTCTGGGCAAGGTGAATTTGTAGAAGTTAGGTCTCCTAATCCCTATAACGACGCACGCCAACAAAGAGATAGCAGACAATGACTCGCACCGCAGGCAGCCACGTGCGCCGGCTGGCTCAGAGAAAAATAACATAGACGCTAACCTCAAGAAAAATTTGAGCATTCTTTACCGAAATACCATATACCACATGATAATTCCGTTGAAATTGAAACTCTGCATACTAGGAAGAGTAAAGGTTTACACCACATTTCACATGTAAAACCGTTTATTGAAAGATAATCTGCTTTTTAACTTTGTCTTTGCCATAAAACTTTTCACTTCACATTTCTAGTATGCATTGTCAGACTTAGAAACTGTTATCATGCAACAATGTTTGAATTAAATATCCAATCAAGAACCAAGAGAACTCATTTAAACAGAAATTACGAATGCACTGTTATAGTGAACAGACGTCACAGTGTTATTGTGTGTGTACATTCTTGCTTGTTAGTTGCACGATTATGTAATGACTATAAGGCTTACTTACTTAGAACATATACTGATACTGCTAATGCGATTTTAATGCAACATTTTGGTTTACTTGAAAATACATTCTGGATTTAAAGTACTTTCTGTGAGATACCAGATGGCACAGTGGTTAGTTTATGTGACAGCTACATGATTTTATCACGATGCTACTAATGAGCGACAATTTACAATGTTGCTTTTGCGGTGTTTTGTTCTATATCTGCACAGTTTTTTTGTATTATTCTGGAAAGTAAAACATGTTTCAGTAGTAACTTTTGTCGTATAGCTACAATGAGACTGCCTTTTCCGTAGCACAACAATACCTTACAGCACAGTACTTTCTTCATCATGGCAATAAGCGTAATAACTAAGATATCTATACGCAAAGCATTTCACTTTTGTTTATCATGAGGTAAGCACATTGGCTTCTGCAGAACTTAGCTTTCGGAGGACGATAACTACGACACTTCCACAGAGATTATCTTACAACAAGACGCACAGTTTAGCGCTACAGTACACGTATTTTGTACTTAAATCATTTATTTTTAAAGATATTTGAAGTACAATGATACAAATGTTTTCTGTGATACATTTCATTCCATTTGTGTAATCTGTAATACCTGAGGGTATAATTACATGAATCCTCAGGGGGGTACACGCCTACTTTGTGTACCATGTGTTTGGCAAGCACAAGGAGCCCTAGCTCTCTGGCTCTGAGCACTATGGGACTTAACATCTATGGTCATCAGTTCAAATGGTTCAAATGGCTCTGAGCACTATGGGACTCAACTGCTGAGGTCATTAGTCCCCTAGAACTTAGAACTAGTTAAACCTAACTAACCTAAGGACACCACACACATCCATGCCCGAGGCAGGATTCGAACCTGCGACCGTAGCGGTCTCGCGGTTCCAGACTGCAGCGCCAGAACCGCACGGCCACTACGGCCGGCGGTCATCAGTCCAGCCCTAGCTAATATGGCATTTGCTTATACAACTTTACACATCGGTACCATATTCCTCTAACACATAAATTACACAGCTATCTGATCATTTAACTTAGAGATAAACTTTTTTTTACTACATCAGTGACACATGTTTACACAATTACACAGTTGGATAACTTCACACTTATGTAACCGTATTTTGTCTGTACTGTGTGAACTTTTCATATTTTTTCGGAACCATTGTGATACTATGAAAGCTTTGAATGATGTATTTGGTATGGGATCATGATTTTTAAAGTACGTTTGAGGTAGATGACACCATTTAAATGAGCAGAGAATTTTTTTTAGGTTTTGACATTATTGCAGAAAGCTACGACATTTTTGAGATTTGACTGAGGTGTTATGATGTTATTTTTATGATGACAATGTGTATTATGCTGTTGCGGTATGTTTATGATCAATAAGATAATGCTACCGTATATGAGCAATTTGATTATGCTATGTATTTATTATGATGAAATATTTAAGAAGTGTCGACGAATACGTATATGAATAATGAGTAGTGCTTAGGGACTCTGATTTGTGGAAAAGGATGTTGGAAACCAAGAATCGTACTTTAAGAATTATGAAATGTGTGTAAATGCATGAATGTATCACAATGCCGACAAAAACTTTTTGAACACTGTTATATTCATAGGCTTCTGTTGCAATTCTCTGCTTCTGTTGCAAATTCTCAACCTGTGAAATTTTTTATATGAGACTGTCACTGTAATGCAAACTGGTGTCGTAAATATTTCAGTAAGAAAGTTAAGTGACCACCTTCACGTAATGAGTCATGGGCACCCAGCTGCGCGGCAGTTGCCTAGAAAAATGCCTTTCAGAGGCACAGGTGGAGAAAAAGAAGAGAGGCCATTATTCTCGCTATTGACATTCCTTTGTAGAAAGCATCACAAATACGAAACGCTCAAACTTGAAAACATATGATTATACTGTGGACTCTTAATTTATGATATTTTCTAAAATGCCTAATGAAACAATGAGAAACGTTTCACAGCTATTGTCTTGCTAGTTGAGAGAAATGCCATATGGCTTGCTTTATGTATTTATTTACTCATTTTGTTTAATATCTAGTTTCTAGCTGCACTGCAGCATTGGTTAAAATAAAATTTAATAGATGTACTAATATAGTTATTTTATGCCTACAGATCCAGTCAATTATAAATTTATGATCTACTTCCAAGAAAACGAGGGCACATGAATAGACATTTCCCTTCTCAGGAATTGCATAAATATTTTTTTTACTATTTGGTAACTTATCTGCTAGCGTAAGTTCTCGTGATGCATCACCCTAGTGTTAAGATGTGACATAGGTATTAAACATGGCCATTTTTACTGCAATATTTTTTCTGTTTGAGCTATGTCATGTTTAGATATAAGTTATTGCATTTGCTACTGCTGTTTGCCAGGCATAGTGCTACTGAATTTCACTTTGTATTACTCTGTTAAGCCAGTTTTACTACTGATTTATTTTTATTGTTTGCTGCACATTGCCTTATATTAGTTGTAATATTGCAGTTGCTTTGCTAATTTCTCCACCAATTTCCATTTTTTTGTCATTGCTGTTTGTATTAATTGTTTTATGCTGCTGCATTGCCTCGTCCCTTAGTTTATGCATCTGAGCTCAGTAGATTTAAGTTAGCTTAAGAGGGGGTAGACTATATAAGAAACTGACTATGGACAATAGGGAAAGAACGCATTGAGACGTTATATGAAAAAGATTTGCGCCAAAATGAGTATTGTACACTGAGAAATAATTATTTTGAAAGAAATATGAATAGAATACAGAAAGCAGGTATAGATAGGACTTTTTGGGAATAATGATGAATGAAGGGAGATCTCCAAGAAGTAAAGAATGTTTTGTTTGCAAAATACTGCAGTAAAACAAACCCTGTCCTTTCCTTTTGTATTATTCCGCTATATGTTTGTGTACCCTTGTGTATTTGTGTTCATCCTGTCTTTATGTGTTTATCTGATACGATTTATGTTGTAGAATTTTTCTAATACGCAGCTACATTCACTATGATGAGGAATACTGTTATCCTCAAATATAATTTGCATTAATAATATGTTATTTACTTTGTAAGGATGTTTAGACATTATTGATCTGTTCTGTTTTGTTGCTCATGTATGAAGTTGATGTTTCAAAAGTTATTCTGATCTTTTATGTAGGTACTTATAATTCCTGTAACACTGATGTATATGTTATTTCGATTCTTTTGTAAAGCCTGTATTACTACAAATGTTATCTGTATTATTATGTTTTAATGATGTTTTCTGTATCTTTGTAATTGTATTCTCATGTTATAAAATTGTAATTGTCACCAGTTCATCATATTATTAACTTGTAAGTTACATTTTGCTGCACACGTTTCTGTTGGTCATGGTATATGGACAATATGTGAGAAGTAAGGACTGTTAGTGTTTGCACATGTGTTAATAATTCAGCAAGGGACTGAATAACAGCATTGCTGGTTCTAAGGACAATTCCAAAAACTTTGTGAGTGCACAAGTGGTGGTTATGGACTTGCTATATTATCCGCAAGACTCTTCAATGGTGATTGTGCACCTGCACAGTCACAACAGATGGCTGCTGGCCATCTCTACAAGGACTACAGTGGGTCTGCATCTTTGATGACCCACCAATACCATTATTTCTACAAGGATTACAGTGGGTCTACACCTTTGCTGACTCACCAGTACCATTATTTCTACAAGGACTGCAGTGAGTCTGCACCTCTGGTGGCCCACCAATACCACAATCTCTACCAGGACTACAGTGGGTCTGCATCTCTAGTGGCCCACCAACACTGTAATCTCTACCAGGACTACAGTGGGTCTACTCTGTGATGACCTACCTACCAATATTCTGCAAAACTTCGACTGACTCTGCTGTGGGTTTGCTCTGTTGTGGCCCATTACCTGTCTGCATGTCAAGAGTCAGCACTGTCTTTCCATTGGAAGGACAACACTACGTCTTCAAGACTGCATGGAAATCCACTACTTCCCCGTGCGTTTTCTTTTACTGCTCAGACTTTGAGAAAAACACTGCGATTTTACTGTGATGAACGATCAGGACAGTCTTTATGGACTGTGAGAAAATTTTAGCTTTTGACCAACATTGTATCAATAAGTGTGTGCATTTGATGTTTTTGTTATTGTAATTATGAAAAATTTTTTCAAATCTGTATTGGCGTTTCATAATTTGAACCTCTTTTTGAAGGTTATGTATGCCGCCGCCACATGTCGGAACTTCATGAAATTATAGGGGCTTAAGCGGGAATATTCCATGATGTCTGAAAACAAACTCCACAATTTTTCAATCGGAATAGGTCTAGAAGAAAATGCGTTACATTACTTATTGAACTCCGCTCGTAACACTACGGTGTTGAAAACGCCAGGAAAAGCGTAATTAGAGGTGAGACAGTCCTTAACGCTTTTAAATTCAATTTCTTTACAGTTAGTGACATTTCAAACATGTTACCTTCTTGGATACTACATGCCGAGACATCTGTCAGGTAACCTTACAGAGACACATAGTGTATGTGTGTGTGTGTGTGTGTGTGTGTGTGTGTGTGTGTGTGTGTGTGTCTATGTGTATGTGTGTGTGTCACGCTGAAATCGCTTGACGGATGATATTAAGTTTGGCATGGAGATAGCTATTAACCTCAATTAATACATAGGCTCCCTTATACTTACCTGCCTATGAAATGGCTGTGGGGGGGGGGGGCGGTGGTGAGGGAGAGGGGGGGGGGAGGGGGCGGCGAACAAGTATTGTAGCTCTCGACGTGGTAATGTCCATAATTTGTTCATCCAGTAATCGAGAATGAGAGCACTTAGTAATATGCAACAAACTTTACACATAATTATAAGCCTTTGCGAAGTTTTTCTCAATGACAACCCCTACAAAACGATAAAAGGAAAAAAGTAACTTACAACGTTTATGCTCTTCATGTAGTAAGACTGCCGTATGAAGCATGGCTTTCTAATTTATTACTTCTTTGCTGCTAACACTGTTGTTTGTTCGCGGGTCGCTCCCGTTTGGTCCCGCCGCGCTTCGTTCTCGGCAACCCCGCGATCGTTCCGGTCACGGTTACAACAGTAGTGCTGGGAGTGCGCCTGGCTTAGACGTGGTGAACTGTGGGTGCCGAACGGGGTTCGGTATAGGCCAAAACACCCGTATACCCTTTTTTTAATACCGTTTTTGTAGAGGAGAATGAGAACGGTAAACCTTCAACATTGCAGTGCGTCAGCAATCGTTGGTTAATATATAAAAAAAACTGAAAACCCGCTTCGATTGCGATTCTTCATACTTGTAAATCTCATGATCTGGGGATTATAACATGCGCGCGCTGATTGGCGAGCGCGGTTGTCAAGCTGTTCATCTTCTTTCTTTTTATCCTCATTTTCCTTTTATGATGAAGGTGATTCTAGCCCGTTGGACACCTCACGTTTTACTCCTATATCTTTATTACCATTACGTCTTTTGATTACGTCCCCTCGTCCTTCCCCCCCCCCCCCCTCCCCCCTAGGCTAACTATTGGCTTTAGGTATAGTTTTTAAGAGTTCCTCCTGTTGTCATAGGTAGCTTCAGATATAAGCTTCTTTACTAGCATAAACAACCGTGTGCGGTTATTTTTAGGTTTCATCTCCTACTTAGCTCGTCTCTTGTTCTATCCATTTCATTTTTGACATACGTTGATCCACGGTTGGGAATGTATGGGCTATTTAGCCCCGTCCCATGTATAAACTTACTCGTATTCGTATGCGCATGCGCATTCAGGTAACCTCCCTTGTCTTGCGCATGTGCTAGATAGCGGGTCAGGCTTATAAGTGAGCGGCCCTTTGTAGTTGCAGTTTATGGCGGGTCATGGCCCCATCGAACATAGGCCGGTGTGAGGTGAAGCGTACACCAAAAAAATGTTCAAATGTGTGTGAGGTCTTATGGGACTTAACTGCTAAGGTCATCAGTCCCTAAGCTTACACACTACTTAACCTGAATTATCCTAAGGAGGACTCGAACCTCCGCCGGGACCAGCCGCACAGTCTATGACTGCAGCGCCTGACCGCTCGGCTAATCCCGCGATGCGTATACCACTAAGTTAAGTAGTGGTTTTGACTTTGTACATATGTACTGTTTGTGTTTTCGTTTTCTTTTTCGTTTATAAATGTATAGCTATGGTGTTATTTTAATCGTTGACAAAGGTCTTCTTAGGCACTTGTGGGTTTTATTGTTGTTCTGAAGAAGGTGTAGTTATATACGCCGAAAACTGGGTTAACACTTGACACTAGGTGCTTTTTTCGCAATCGAGGCGGGTTTTTAGTTTTTTAATACAGAACGGTAAACAGTTCAAATTTTAAAGTTTTGATAATAGGTTACGGGAGCTTTTAGGTCAGATGTATATTGCGTGGAATCTGTGAATTAGGAGCCTAGCGTGTTTAATAATAAGGTAGATGTAATCAGTGGTAGTGCAGTACTGGCCAAGCAGAGAATGGCCTAGAGTCGCAACGGAATAAGAAGGTTCAGATTTTCTGTCTTTATATTACGTGTTACTGACTCAAGGCAGCAATATGCTGAGGCACTACACGGATGCTAGATGACAGTTAGACGTCACGGCATCAGTTAAACCGCTTTACTGCAAATTGCTGCAGATTTCAATGCTGGGCCATCAACAAGCGTCTGCGTGTGAACCGTTCAACGAAACATCATCGGTATGTGTTTTCTAAGCAGAAGATCCACTCATGTACCCTTGATGATCGCACGACACAAAGCTTTACACTTCGCCTGTGCCTGTCAGCATCGACAATGGACTGGTGATGACTGGAAACATGCTGTCTCATCGGACGAGTCTCGCTTCAAACTGTATAGAACGGATAGACGTGTATGGGTATTGAGACAGCGTGTCCGCAGAGGATTGTTCAAGCTGGTGGAGGCTCTGTATGGTGTGGGGCATGTGCAGTTGGAGTGATATGGGACCGCTGATACGTTTATGCACGATTCTGACAGGCGACAAGTACGTAAGCATCCTGTCTGGTCACCTGCATCCATTGATGTCCATTTTGCATTCCGACGGACATGGGCTATTCTAGCAGGACAATGCAACACCCCACACGTCCAGAATCGCTACAGAGTGGCTCCAGGAACAATCTTCTGAGCGTAAACACTTCCGCTGGCCCCCAGACATCCCAGAAATGAACATCATTGAACATATCTGGGATGTCCTGCAACGTGCCGTACCGAAGAGATCTGCACCCCCTCGTACTCTTTCGAATTTATGGAGAGCCTTGCAGGATTCATAGCGTCAGTTCCCTCCAGCATTACTTCAGACATTATTCGAGTCCATTTGATGTCGTGTTGCAGCACTTCACCGTGGTCGCGGGGGCTCTACACGATATTAGGCAGGTGTACCATTTTCTTTGGCTCTTCAGTGTTAATAGATCGTATGTGTTATATTGGAATCCTGTTCGCCTTCCACAGCGTAGAGCTTCTCCTTCTAACCCACTAATTACGCAACCAATCTTCATCTTATCATCACAGTGTTTAGGAAATATTTCCTCAAACTGTTGTTCGAATGGCACAGGATGTATACTCCCTGTGACAGGTAATCTATGAAACGCACACACTCGTAAATATGACAGTCAGACATTACGTAGTTTTTATCTTTCTATTTTTCCTGCTCTGACCAAGCTTCCAACATTTGGTTTATTTCAGGCTCAACCACTGACTCTAATTCTACCTTATATCTTCTGTCAGTTTTTCTGGAATTTCTTTCAGCTTTGAACGAAGTATGCCTGTATTCACCAGAAATATCTTAAGTAGGTCTACTCTCTTAAACAAATCAACGTAAACCTTTGCTATCTCTTGTCTTGCTGCTTGTGAGCCATTTCACAAACCTTATTAGTTTCTTTTAGATCATTCAGTGATTGTGAGATACTAGATTCTTAATAAATTATTCGAGGAGACTGTGCTTCAGACAATTCTTTAATCTTACATACAGGGCGTTCCACATAAAATCGTTACGTCCCACATACTGGTTAATCATCTCTAATCGAACTGCTTGTGGAATGCCAACTCTTCAATAATGTAATAATTAACACATTTTGCAGATTCTTGACCGATAGCCATACATTCTTAAAATCTTTCATAAAACAATATTTTGTGGCAATCAGCTAGAGCCACAACCGATATGACCGTCCACCTTGCCCTTTGTCACCCCACTTCTCTGTCAATACAAGAGAATTTGTGGCTCAAGCCTTTTAGCCAGTCACAGCAAAGTAAATTTCATGCTAACATATATGGTCAAGCTTTGCTTGGCCAAAATCAAGTGAGGTTGCTCTTTCCAGGCGAGTTACGACGCCGCACTATGTCACTCAGTTGGCATCGTTGTCCTCTCCTCAGACTGTACATATTGTGCCAGGTTCGCACAATATTACAGTTTACTTGATATCGATTTAATATAAGCTGCCTAAGTAATGGCTGCTATATAGATCCGCGAAGATTACGATCCGCAGGACAGAAATACAATTTGAGGTCCTATATAGAGAAGAGACCTGGATTGTGTCTCAATAGACAGATAGAAAATTTATGTCGTTTGATAACGCTGTTCTGAGACTGATTTTTGGACCAGTGAAGGATGAAGATGGTTGGAGAAAAAGGAAAAACGACGAATTGCAGGTGTACAAATTGCTGGACATTGTACTTGTGATAAAAGAGACTGAAGTGGCATATGCTCATAATGCACCGAGAAGATCGGATCACCAGGCAGGTGGTGGAAGAAGACGTCAAAGGCTATAGACCAAGGCTCCAACTCTCAGATAGACTGACGGGATCAAGGAGGATATGAGTATGATGGGACTAGCCGGGGAAGAATTCGTGGACTGAAGAAGATAGTGGGGTTTGATTGGCAAGGTCGAAGACCAATTACGTTTTGTGTTGCCAGTCTAGTAGTACTGCGAAGTGTGGGGATATTTTGCCCATCTCGTACATCTTGCAAACCAGTTGACATAGATTTGCCATGGCTGAACCTCCCACGGGTCCCGATCATTCAGACGCAATGTGATTTAATGCTGGTGCCTTGTTTTGAATAAGGCCTTTCAGTACACTGTCAAATTCTCCTCGCAGTATTATATCCCCCATCTCTTCGTCATTTCCTTCCTCGTTTCTGTAATGTTGCCTTCAATTACATTTCCCTTATCTAGCCTTTCAGTATATTTCTTACAATATTCAGTTTTTCCTTCTTTACTTACAACTCATTTGTGATTTGAACTCTTGGTTTTGAAACAATATATTTAACATTACTGCAGGCGGAATCTATCTCTCACCTATTCATGCATGTTTCTACAACGTGACATTTCTCCTCTATCTATGCCTGCACAACCATTTTGTACTTTCGGTCAGTCTCATTTTTAGAAGTCTGTGTTCCCTTTTGTCAATTTTATTTGTTGCAATTTCGTAATTTCTTCCTTCACCAAATAAATTCAATGTCTCATGCATTGTATCCAATGCACCTATCATTTTTGCCTGTCTCATTCTCTGCTGCTTACGTATCTCTCTCTTTCCCTCATAGAGTTGTGCAACGATTCTGGTATCAGTGATAGCATAACGTGAAACTTTACACACCCATAGACAAGGTTCTGGGCGTCCAAGCAACATAGATGTCTACAAGGATCGTCGTATCGTACAGGCAGCAGTGCCTCACCACATATAAGAGGGCTTGTGAGCACAGGTGTGTCAACACGAACTATTGCGGACCGATTTTTAGCAAAGGGACTACGGGCATGAGCGCCTCTAGCTCATCTTCCATTCACACCACAGTATCGACGTGCACAGCTCAACTGCTGCCATCAGAGGATCACTTGGAAGATGGAATGGCGCGCCGTGGTCTTCAGCCATGAAATCTAATTATGCCTGCAAGCAAGTGATGATCATTTGCACACGTGATGTAGACCTGGTGAGTGCTGCCTCGTAGAGTACATTCGCTCAAGACACATTGGTCTCACCGCAGAAGTTATATACTGCGGTGCAATAAGCTACATCTGTCGTTCATCTTTGGTGTTTCTGGAGGGGACGCTGACCAGCATTTGGTACGTGCAGAATGTTGTTGTACCCGTTGTTTTGCTGTTCTTGCAACAGGAAGGTGATGTGTTGTTCCACCAGGATAATGCTCGCCCACACACTGCTCGTGAAGCTCAATGTGCTCTGCAGGACGTGCAGCAACTTCCCTGGCCAGTACAATCTTCGGAGTTGTCTCCAGTCGAGTAAGTGTGGAAAGTGATGGGACGAGAAGTGCCTTGTGTGGTTCGTCAACCAACAACTCTTACAGAATGTAATACGTGAAGTATTATTATGTCCATAAACAGTACACTTCCAACTATATAAATCTTTCCGTAATAACATTGCATTGCAACAGATGGTAACACATAAGCACTTGTCTGTTCCCGTGAGTAAAGAGGCGCATCATAGAGCATGGCTAACTATACACACCTACCATCTAATGGGTGTAACGAGAACAAATGTTGTGAAGTGACGGTAGCGTGCTGCTACATCGGGGTTTAAGTTGCAACTAATGATGCTGTAGACGCTTATTAACCAACCATATTTGTGAAATATGCAAATCTATATTGTTTGATTTTGTGAAACGAAGCCCGCATCTCGTGGTCGTGCGGTAGCGTTCTCGCTTCCCACGCCCGGGTTCCCGGGTTCGATTCCCGGCGGGGTCAGGAATTTTCTCTACCTCGTGATGGCTGGGTGTTGTGTGCTGTCCTTAGGTCAGTTAGGTTTAAGTAGTTCTAAGTTCTAGGGGACTTATGACCACAGCAGTTGAGTCCCATAGTGCTCAGAGCCATTTGAACCATTTTTTGTGAAACGAATTTTGTTATTAGGAATATTGTAAAATTATGTATTTCTCATTGTAAGGAGACATGGTTTTAGTAGTAACGAATATTCTGTAGGAAAATCCTCAGGGATGTATTGGTGCGGCCATATCCCGCCTTTTTCAGTAACCGCAGATTCAGAACAATACAATATAGAGAACCCTACTTCAGAACCGGTGACATGAAGACGAAATGTGCGTGTATCGTATTAACTGAGCCAATTATCAAAGGGAGCCTCGGAGGACAACAGTGGAATAATAGATTTGTACAAAAAGAGCAGCTAAACAGATACGTGTAATGATCTAGGAAGAAATGGGATCTGATTTATTTCAAAATATATGCCAGATATGTTGTGGAGTCCCGGGGTCTGCAAACCTTCAACATACATAGTACTGGCTGTTGGTACAAAGAATTAATCAGTATTATTCAGAGCTGTAAAAGTGTACACTGTAAAGTGCTTTTTATAGTAGCATTATCGACGGATGCTTGGACATAGCTCACCACACAAGTTTGTATTTGTATGTGCTTTTGTGTAATACGGACTGCATACAGGGAAGCCATATTTGAGTCGTGAAATTTCTGCTGTATTCTAATTTTCAAGTTAAGTAATAATTATTTGAGTTATTCTTAAGGCAAACGCTTTTACAATGTTATTATTTGGGTAGATAGGAAATGATTCTTTTTTTCTTAGAGAGTGTGTGTTAAACGGATTATCTTTTGTGGTGATAAAAGCCAGTAGAAATTTGAATACAAATATTTGCCAATTACTTAAATGAAGCCAATTCTTAAAGTATGAACTAGCTAAATCCTCTCATAAATGTTACGTGTTGCTGATGCTGAACTTAAGAAGACTGCACCGCAAGATAATGCGAAACTTTTATTGTTCTTGTTGAAAGCACTGTGGTGGACTGTACATTACGAAAATTCTCAGTTAATGCGCATGTGACGAAATAATATTCCGTTTATTCAAAGTTAAACTCAAGGAATAGATGAAACAGAAAGTGTAAGTTTTTGTCAGATGTGGAGAATGATCTAAATATTTTCAGCTTTGATACGAAATAAATGTTCGTGACAGTGCAGTTATAAAATCTGCCAACACAGTAAGCTAAGCATCTTCTATGCTTTGCAGGCTAGTTAATATAATATTCCTATGACCAGTGTTAGAAAGTAATTATTTCTGTGTGAGTATATGTAGATATGCTCGTTAGACATTGTTGCACGTAAATTAACCATTTACCGTCATGGTGACCTCAAAGGAGTTATAAAGTTAGTCAGTTTTTCTCTACTTTCAGTCTGTACTGTTTAATTATGTATAATGTAACTTGCGGTAATGTGCAAGCGCTGTCTAATATAGAGAGCGATCAGTAGTTTTACTGCTGAAAAGCTACTGCGTATGGTCGCTTCCCGTCTCTTCGAGTCCGATTGCCGAACACAGTCATTAGAGCAATTAACGTTCCTAATTAGAATAACGAACGGGGACGTCACAAGAACTACGTGAACAGGTGGAACAGGCGTGGCATAATGTATTCCGTGACAGTATTCACCATCTGCCAGCGCCAACAGTCCGCCCGTGAACGCTCACAACGCACCAACATAGGTCTTCCGGTATGGTTCGATACCTGGTATCTCAGAACCGCTTGTGCTACTGGTCTGTAAATGTCATCATTTAATGCACTCCATATGCACTGTTGCAACAATAAATCTTGAGTGAAATGGAAACCTTTAAAAGGGATTACTAATTTTGTTTCCCGACGGTATACAAGGTGGTCCATTGATCGTGACCGGGCCAAATATCTCACGAAATAAGCGTCAAACGAAAAAACTACAAAGACGAAACTTGCCTAGCTTGAAGGGGGAAACCAGATGGCGCTACAGTTGGCCCACTAGATGACGCTGCCATAGGTAAAACGGATATCAACTGCGTTTTTTAATAAGAACCCCCATTTTTATTACATATTCGTTTAGTACGTAAAGAAATATGAATGTTTTAGTTAGACCACTTTTTTCGCTTTGTGATAGATGGCTCACAATTTTAGACGAACGTCCGAGGGCTTCTCCGCGGTCATTTCCGTTGCGGTTCTCCTGTTGCTACCTGCGACGGTCGTTCGCTGCAGTACGGGAAGCCAGGATCAGTTTACCTTAATGCTTTCCTCTTTCTTGTTCAAACTGTTCGCGTGTTTTTGTATTTCTACAGCTTCTCTGAACAAGCGCGTGTGATAATGCTTCTCTACAGCCAGAACTTCCGTGTCGGGGAATTTTATTACGTGGTCGGTCTCATTCAGTGCGTGCTCTGCCACGGCCGATTTCGCCACCTGCCCCAACCTGCAATGTCGCTTATGCTCTTTGATCCTGGTGTTGATGGATCGTCCAGTCATTCCGACATAAACTTTTCCGCATGTGCATGGTATACGGTATATTCCCGACATTGCAAGTGGGACTCTTTTCTCCTTCGCCGATCTAAGATCACGCGAACAGTTTGAACAAGAAAGAGGAAAGCCTTAAGGTAAACGGAGAGCTCGGCTCCAGTTCACCACCGGCAGTGGAGGGTGAAGCTTTGACAATGCCAGCCACTCGTGCTGGCGAAACGTCAGAAAAATCATTAGATGAACGTTGGCCGAAGAACGCGAGACAGAAGCCAATAGGCAGTTTGTCAACAAGTGGCCACGAAAGCCTTAACAATTTTGTATCCATCATGTTGGAATTACATCGCCATTCTGTCATGCAGTGAAACATCTTGTAGAAACATCGGTAGAACATTACGTAGGAAATGAGCATATATAGCACCATTTAGAATGCCATCGATAAAATGGGGCCAATTATCCTTCCTCCGATAATGCCGCAAAATACATTAACCCGCCAAGGTCGCTGATGTTGCACTTGTCGCAGCCATCGTGGATTTTCCGTTGCCCAATAGTGCATATTATGCGGGTTTACGTTACCGCTGTTGGTGAACGACGCTTCGTCGCTAAACAGAATGCGAGCAAAAAAATCTGTCATCGCCCCGTAATTTCTCTTGTGCCCAGTGGCAGAACTGTGTACGACGTTCAAATTCGTCGCCATGCAATTCCTGGCGCATAGAGATATGGTACGGGTGCAGTCGATGTTGATGTAGCATTCTCAACACCGACGTTTCTTAGATTACCGATTCTCGCGCCATTTGTGTGCTACTGATATGCGAATTAGCCGCGGCAGCAGCTAAAACACCTAATTGGGCATCATCATTTGTTGCAGGTCGTGGTAGACGTTTCACACGCGGCTGAACGCTTCCTGTTTCCTTAAATAACGTAACTATCCGACGAACGGTTCGGACACTTGGATGATGTCGTCCAGGAAACCGAGCAGCATACATAGCACACGCCCGTTGTGCATTTTGATCACAATAGCCATACATCAACACGACATCGACCTTTTCCGCAGTTGGTAAACGGTCCATTTTAACACGGGTAATGTATCACGAAGCAAATACCGTCTGCACTGGCGAAATGTTACGTGATTCCACATACTTCTATGTTAGTGACTATTACAGCGCCATCTATCACAAAGCGAAAAAAGTGGTCCAACTAAAACATTCACATTTCTTTACGTACTACACGAATATGTAATAAAAATGGGGGTTCCTATTTAAAGAAAAAAAAACACAGTTGATATACGTTTGAACTATGGCAGCGCCATCTAGCGGGCCAACCATAGCGCCATCTGGTTTCCCCCTTCAAGATAGACAAGTTTGGTTCTTTGTAGTTTTTTTCGTTTGACCCTTATTTCGTGAGATATTTGGCCCGGTCACGATCAAGGAACCACCCTGTATACAGGGTGTTACAAAAAGGTACGGCCAAACTTTCAGGAAACATTCCTCACACACAAATAAAGAAAAGATGTTATGTGGACATGACTCCGGAAACTCTTAATGTCCATGTTAGAGCTCATTTTAGTTTCGTTCACCTACGCTCAATGAAGCGCGTTATTATGATTTCATACGGGATACTCTACCTGTGCTGCTAGAACATGTGCCTTTACAAGTACGACACAACATGTGGTTCATGCACGATGGAGCTCCTGCACATTTCAGTACGCTTCTCAACAACAGATTCGGCGACCGATGGATTTGTAGAGGCGGACCAATTCCATGGCCTCCACGCACTCCTGACCTCAACCCTCTTGACTTTCATTTATGGAGGCATTTGAAAGCTCTTGTCTACGCGACCCCGGTACAAAATGTAGAGACGCTTCGTGCTCGTATTGTGGACGGCTGTGATACAATACGCCATTCTCCAGGGCTGCATCTGTGCATCAGAGATTCCATGCGACGGAGGGTGGATGCACGTATCCTTGCTAACAGAGGACATTTTGCACATTTCCTGTAACAAAGTGTTTGAAGTCACGCTGGTACGTTCTGTTGCTGTGTGTTTCCATTCCATGATTAATGTGATTTGAAGAGAAGTAATAAAATGAGCTCTAACATGGAAAGTAAGCGTTTCCGGACACATGTCCACATGACATATTTTCTTTCTTTGTGTGTGAGGAATGTTTCCTGAAAGTTTGGCCGTACCTTTTTGTAACACCCTGTATATATATGACAGGGAGAAGGGCCACCAGAGTGCGTTAGTGTTGCTCGCGTTTATTGCTGTTACCTGGCCTGGTAGGGTACATAATGAGCGTTAACAGCATCGGATATTGAGTGATCACTGTGAAGATAACAGAGATGGCACATACTCAAGTGACCAAGCGTGTTATCAGCACCTGAAAAGCGTGTGAAAGGGCTCTCACTGTGGGTGTTCATTTGGCCAGCTGGTCGAACAGTGGAGTATCCATACTTGTGGGGCCTTCGGATGCGACAGTTTGCCAGTAGAGGCACGTTATGGCAGGCAGACTCGCTCTCAAGGTACTGGGCAACCACGTCTGACCACTACAAGAGGTGATTGCCGCATTACACACCAAGCAAATTGTGAGCCCTTTAGATCCGCGCCTGCCATCCGAAAGCAAGTAATGGTCTCTCTGCGACATTCTGTGTCACCCACTCAACTGCTGCTGACTAACAGCAGCCGGTCGGGGAACTATCGTCTTATCCGTAGGCTGCCATTAACGCCACAACACAAACGGCTGCGTTTAGAGTGATGCGTCACCAGGAAGCGTGGACTGCTAATGAAGGCGTTAGATTTTGTTCAGCAAAACCACGGTTCTGCAGTACTCCAGATGACCAACGTCTGTGAGAATGCTCGGTGACCAGGGGAGAGGTTCCATTTGCCCAATATTTTCTAGAGGCACAGGAGTGCCACTCCTGGCGTTTTGTTGTGGGTATTGTATGGTACCTAAATCATTTTCTATACAAACATTGATCGATTAGTATTGAAACAATATGTAAAGGTTTGAAATAGAGCAGGGCCTAGCAACTCGCAGATTTTGAACGTGAGCACTCGCTCCTGCTCAAACTCTTAACTCGCGAGCAGAGCAAATTCGGCGTGGTACGGAGTGGGGGAAGTGCGCGTGCATCGTGCGATCGCGACAACACGGAAGAAGCGACAAACGCGAAATATGGGAGGGTCAGCTTTGGCAGCGGTGCCATCTGATAGCAACAGTGACGAGTCGGCATTGCGTAACACCGACATCTCTTCGTACCTCAATCCCCCGTGCGAGGAATCTTTGCTCATTATACAAAACGATAGGCACGCAAAATGGCAGCTGTTAAAAGAAATCCAGCTCATTTTCCAAAATTATCGTCCGTCTAAGATGCTGTTTTCGGCAAAGAGTTTCAACGTTATCCACATATTTTAGTGTCCCTTAAGGCAGAATTTGAACAACTTTTTCAAGATCTGACGGCATTAGAAAGTGAGTTTGATCT
The DNA here is from genome assembly GCF_021461395.2 of Schistocerca americana. NCBI lineage: Eukaryota > Metazoa > Arthropoda > Insecta > Orthoptera > Acrididae > Schistocerca > Schistocerca americana. The sequence continues at coordinate 422,958,109 of NC_060130.1, read as the reverse complement.
TTTCTCCTCTCCATAACCAGTGTATACTGAAGACCTTCGTGCTGAACTACAACTAGAAATTATTGACCTGCAGTGTGACAGATACAAAGACAAATGTCAGTACAAGGAAAAGAACTTGGAATGCTATAGATGCCTCCTTCAGGATAGATTTCCTCGTTTCCGCAAACGGATGGCTACAATAATAATCAATGTTCGGTTCCACGTATGCTCGTGAACAATTGTTCTCTGCAATGAAAAGTAAGAAGACGCGCCTGAGACACTCGCTGTGTGATCGCAATCTAAACTGTGCGCTGCGTCTACAATGCACAAGAAGAACTGCTCCGGATACAGAAGCAATTTTACAAGGGAAAAAGTGCCAGATACCCTAGAATCTCAAAATTTAATTACATTTTTTTGTATAATATTTCACAAAGTCAGAGAAAATTAAGAGAAATGTACAAGAACACGTTAATAAGATAATGTGGCACGTGTACATTTTTATTTATGTGTTTCATTTGTAGCAGCAATATTTCATAAAGTGATTTTTATGCAACTGGTTGCGGGTTCAAACTGACTGACGAACATGCGACGGTAGCTGCTGTGTTCCTCACTCGGCTCTCCACTCTGCGCTCTGTGCCGATAGCAGGAGTAACGCTCTCACCGTGCTCCCTGCCCACGCCCTGCTGTTCACAGCTTGCCACTGTAACACTTTTCTTGTGAAACCCTGCTATAGGGATACCTTTTCAAACTTATAAAATAGACTATTTTTTCTGTGTGCAGTATTTAAAGTTGATGAAAAGATGTAATACATACACTATGTGATCAAAAGTATCCGGACACCCCCAGAAACATACATTTTTCATATTAGGTGCATTGTGCTACGTCCTACTGCCAGGTACTCCATATCTGCGACCTCAGTAGCCATTAGGCATCGTGAGAGAGCAGAATGTGGCGCTCCGCGCAACTCACGTTCTTCGAACGTGGTCAAGTGACTAGGTGTTACTTGTATCATACGTCTCCACACTCCTAAACGTCCCTTGCTCCTCTGTTTCCGATGTGATGGTGAAGTGGAAGCATGAAAGGACACGTACAGCACAAAAGCGTACAGGCCGACCTCGTCTGTTGACTGACACAGACCACCGACAGCTGCAGAGGGTTGTAATGTGTAATAGGCAGAAGGTGGTTCGATGAACCTTCTGCCAGGCACTTAAATGTGATTTGCAGAGTATCCATGCAGATGTAGATCTATCCAGACCATCACACAGAAATTCTAAACTGCCTTAGGATCCATTGCAAGTACTATGACAGTTAGGCGGGAGGTGAGAAACCTTGGATTTCATGGTCGAGCGGCTGCTCATAAGCCACACGTCACGCCGGTAAATGCGAAACGACGCCTCCCTTGGTGTAAGGAGCGTAAATATTCGACAATTGAACAGTGGAAAAAAGTTGTCTGGAGTCACTAACCACGGTACACAATATGGCGATCCGATGGTAGGGTGTGGGAATGACGAATGCCCGGTGAACGTCATCTGCCAGCGTGTGTAGTGCCAACAGTAAAATTCGGAGACGGTGGTGTTATGGCGTGGTCGTGATTTTCATTGACGGGGCTTGCAGCCCTTGTTGTTTTGCGTGGCACTATCACAGCACAGGCCTATATTGATATTTAAAGCGCCTTCTTGCTTCCCATTGTTGAAGAGCAATTCGGGGATGGCGATTGCATCTTTCAACTCGATCAAGCACCTGTTCATAATGCACGGCCTGTGGCGGATTGGTTTCATGAGAATAACATCCCCGTAATGGACTAGCCTGTACAGAGTCCTGATGTGAATCCTATAGAACACCTTTGGGATGTTTTGGAATGCCGACTTCGTGCCAGGCCTCACCGACCGACATCGATACCTCTTCTCAGTGCAACACTCCGTGAGGAACGGGCTGCCGTTGCCCAAGAAACCCTCCAGCACCTGATTGATCGTATGCCTGTGAGAGTGGAAGCTGTCCTCAAGGCTAAGGGTGGACCAATACCATATTGAATTCCAGCATTATCGATGGACGGTGCCACGAACTTGTAAGTCATTTTCAGCCAGGTGTCCGGATACTTTTGATCATATAGTGTAATTTAAAAACTGTAATAACTGCTCTACCTCCAAGGGTTTAATTGATGCTTTAATTGAGAGAAAAATTAATACCTCGAAAATGTAGCAACCGGATAGGACGTTTGGCTTGGCACTATCGGTAGTGTCTTGCGTTACCGTAGTAGACGAGGAGGCATTGGCGAGACTTTGATCGATGTAGACGCTTGTCAATGGCTGTGAATGTAAACAGTTGTTGTCTTGCAAAAAGTACGTCGAATCTTCATCAAAGTGCAGTCGATTTTCACTTACACGCTATTAAGTCGCCTCAGTAATCATCAAGTCGTGGATGCAAGAATTTGCGGACTTATAAGGCAGCGAAGTTTCGTGAGCCACGGATGCGGCTGGAACAATGGCTCTGAGGCGCGTCATGTTGTTTGGCGTGTATTAAGTTATTAGAGACGTGAAGAAGCTGCGTGAGATCATCGTCCACCACCGCTTCAGAGACGCAACCAAAATCTCACTTACGTCGAAGAAAATCACGATAAGCAAGAGTTTCATTTTGTTCGGTAACTTAATGTAAGAATAACAGTCACGGTAGATCGAAGTGGAGGAACATTTAATTTCTACATTGTACAATGTGTTTATAAATTAGTTATGCAAAAGTAAGCTTTAATTGTGCAAAGGTAAATAAATTACAGAAATGTTTGATACAGCACTGAATGCAGCATATCTTCAAGTCTTATTGCCAAATGTTCGACGTTCTACCTTATGTAACACAACAAATGTCCAGCCTGCAATCTGTTTGCTTCCTATGCTTACGATGCAAGTCTTGATGTATGGTGGCAAGTGTTTGTGTTATTCTTTGTCGCAGTTCGTCGATGTTTCCTGAAAGCGGGGCGACAAACATTCTATCTTTAATATAACCCCATACATAGAAGTCCATTGGGATTAAATCAGTAATCTGCTGACGCGTCATTTTGCTGGCAAATAAATTCTGTTCACATATCTTGTTGTAATTGAGGCATTAAATAATGTTCAAGCATGTCTAGGTACGACATACCAGTTACAGTTGACTAGGCAAAAAAGAAAGGACCGTAAATCTTGTTAAAACTTACTGCGCAGAAATCGTTTATGTTAGATGAGTACCGTACACGTTGCATTAAGTGAGGTGGTTTCTGCTCACCCCATACCCATATATTACACCGATTCACTTTACCGTAGGTATGAAAGGTGGCTTCGTCCCTGAACACAATTTTGTTAAGAAAATCATATTCAGTCTGCATTTTGTTAAACTCAGCTCGTTTTTCTTTGTCACTTTCTCTTAAAGCTTACAACAGTTGCAATATAAAGGATTGAGTGACAGATGTTTCCGTAACATCTTTCAAAATATGACGCTAAGAATTTTCAATTCTAAGCTGACATGTATCGCTGATTTACACCTTGTACTTAATAACAGTGATCGGACCTTTACTTGGGAATTCCATTAACATACTACCTTTGCCATTTCATTAAAAGTAATAACTTGTATAAAAATCACAATATTTGGAATCGTAATAATATCTTCAGATTATAGTGATTCACAGTTCAATACTAATAATGCAATTTGCTTAAACAGTAATTTTATGTACCTATACATTGGGCTCCTTTGTTTCTCCATTTGCTGAAATAAATTCCACTAACTGAAAGTTACAATCCAGTTAATGATTTTCAATAATTATTTACGTAAGATATGTTAAATATATGTGCCAGAGCGTTGCATTAAAATTAGTTTGACTTGCTTCCATCTTAGAATTTTGAGCGCAAAATATAGTTCACCATTATGATATCAAATTCACAGTAAATTTGGGAATTAACTAAAATCAACTAAGCTCCTTCAGAGCTGAGCTTATTGTCACTAAGGAGCTAGACAAAATATTTCTTTCAGACGGTTTAGTGAGGTCAGACACAATCATCTCTTTCTCTGCACCTGTAGCTCGGGCTGTTCAACGGATGGGTGTATTTATAGAATCAAAACGATTCTGTAAGTATGCACTGCTATGATTAAGTCAGTCTTCTTATAGCTGAGAATGGATTTTACGATTGAGCCCAGTTACTTTGGAACTAGTTGTCGGTAAAGGATGTGAAACTACCGGTGTTTGGACATATCGGTTTTTTTCCGGGCAAGTTTAAACTGACCGTTAAAACCGCGCAAAATAAGCAGTTTCTGAAACAACTGATTTTCCGTTTCTTATTCCTGTAACTTCCAGTAATAAGCGTAAAAATCTAACAAAGATGCAAATATTTTGACTCTCCTAGTTTAAGATATAGAGAATCAATATAAGAAATTAAATAGGCAAATAAATGAAAGCTTAATCCATGCACCGCTCGCTTCTGTTTTCGAAAAGTGATAAGTAGCTGAATACTATAGAAAATCACCAGTATTCGCCAACTGATTTTAATATTTTGAAACTCTGCTCAAAAATCGTGCTGTAATCAGGGATGATTCCACAATTTGGGCATTACGAATAGTCTCTGCTGCAAGGTGAAAGCTGAGGTTGAAGAACTCTGTTTTTCGTGTTAATTTGTTCATTTTGAAGGGCTACATACAGATAAAGACGTATTATGTAGACAAAGCCGGCAGATTAGCTACTATCTGTTTATGAAATGTATAATATGAACGAACTGTCGTTAAGTTTTCAATTTATAACTGTTACCAAATTTCCTTCCTCTTATTATTTCATAGAAATGGCAGACAAATCTTTAACCTTTTAAAGCGAGTGTAGGATTGTACTACATAGCTATGTCACTTCGTAAAAATATTTCCAGACCAGGGTCGGTGACATACTGCAGTATAACGAATGTCCGGCAATGACAATGGGGAACTGCCTTATAAACCAGGTGGGGGCAAGTCCTGCACACTGCACATACACGTATGCATTAAGCCAAGACACACGGCTACACGGGCATTATTGTCTCAGCAATGCTATACCAATTCTTATGCCCTGTGTTTGCTGCTCGTCTCTGTCGGTATTGTCATTAAATTAGCATTCGTCCCTTTTCAGATTTTCTGTAACAATACAATATTTCGAATCAATACAACTTTTAAGAATAAAAACTACTCCTTTTTTTTAAAAAAAAATGTTTATTTGAAAACGAAAAATTTTAGCACTGCTACTATGGCTAAATAATATTTCGGTGTTTTTACTCGCTTATTAATCATAAATAAAAAGAAACAGCTGTCATAACTGAGACTAAACAAACACCGGTAAATTCAGGTTATTCAGAAATATAATATCGGTATCGGTTTTAAGTGGTCGGTTTTTCCCATCCCTATAGTCGACCGCCTTCATTGTTTAACTACAATCCATTTAGTAGGCAAACAATTCAGTTCGTAAAGCAAAGTGATAATATCATTAGTTGCAGAAGAAAATGCAATTCAAATACTTCTGCAAAAGATAGGGCGAATTTCTTGTGTACACTTATTACTTTTGCAAAGGCTAAAATTACGATCAGTGCTACAGCCAAGGTCACGAGGCAGGACTAAGCAGGCGGCAGTTAATAACGCGCGCAGCGGCAGATGATGCGGAACAGCAGCTTTCGTTATTCAGCATAGAAGTTTTGACCATACTTGATGCTTTCAAACGATATTAACTTGTGCAACACACAATTATAAGACCAACTGCTCACAAAATAGCAGTTTTATAACAACAGTTACATAAGAAACTTGAAGCGATGGTAAGCAATTTGTCGCGCTTTTAAAGTACAGATTGAGTTTACGTAAAATCGTGAGGGTTCGGTCAGACGTGGCTTCACGGTGACACGATTCTACAAAATCTCTGTTGCATAAGCCATTACGTAATGAAGAAAGAGTTCTGTCACAGAACTTGACGTACCATTAATTTTCATTCCAAGTCAGTTGCAACGATATGCTTGTGTTTATGTAACTTAATGTTTTTTGTTGTACGTATTGCTCCACCTAAAACACCTAACAATAAATATAACAATAAAATCAATAATGAGAATTTCTTCCGAAGTGATACCAACGATGTTATTAGCATAACCATCATCAAGAATGTAGCCGATAGTTTAATACGTGTCTCAACAGACATATTTATTTTTTCTGTTGTGAATGGAATGTACCCCACTTCATGAAAATAAAGGGGTTTTCCGACCTATTCCTAAGATCGAAAACCCACAATCGCCTTGTGATTACCGACCGATCATCATATTACCTGCCGTTTCCAAAGTTCTGGAATATATTTCTCGCCGCTAAATTACTGATCACTTGTGCCCATTCAACTAGCTTGACAAATAATCCGGCTTTCGTAAACACGGCAGTAACCAAGGTAACTGATGATCTGAAATATGCCAATCGTGAGGCCACAACGTTGACTCTACTAGATCGCATCAATGCTTTTGATACTTTCAGTTGTGGCATACTGCTCAGAAAAATGAGACATGTGAATTTCTCAGACAGTGCCCTGAAGTAGTCTGAAAGCTACATGAAAAATAGGCAGCAAAGAGTTGTCTGTTGGAATCAAATATTGTCCTGGAGACATGTTACTTCAGTAGTACCGCAGTGATCAGTCTTAGGCTCACTTTTGTTTCCCTAGTATGCCATTGATGTTTCCTCGGTTCTGGCTTCCTGTAAATATTACTTCTATGCCGACGACCTCCAGTTCTATCTAAGTGCCAGATGTAAACACCACGACTGCCCAGATGAATCATCATCTGTCTTCAGTGGTAACATGGGCGAAAAACCTGCGGTTTAAACTAAATACAAAAAAGTCGCAAGTAATCTTAATATCCCAAAGAAAATTAATAAGTACAGAATTCCGCGATCAGTTGCCTCCCATTCAACATGACGGCATTCCAATACCACATCAGACAGTAGTGAATAACTTGTGGGTAATTTTGGATGAGCATTTAAATTAGGCAGAGTGTGTTGTTTCCATATGCCGGAAGACTTCCACTTGCCTCTATACCCTCAAGAAGCTTTCGAAACATAATTCCACAGTACGTGAAACACGAACTAGCGCAATCATTCGTTCTGGCGAACCTCAATTATTGTGATGTAATTCAGCATGGTACAAGTAGTGAAAAAAGAAGATGGTTAGAACTAAACATGAATCTATGTGTGAGTAAACTCTTTCGCTGTCGCTGCTGTCTGTCTCTGAAAAACTTTGCCCTGCACTCATCACACAATTCGATGTCCTGCTTCTGTTAAGAAAATCTTGAAGAAATTCCTCCTGCCGTCCTCATAGCGCTTCACCAAAACCTCAACTCTGTCAAAGAGCAAGGCCAATGCTCCTGTTTTCTCACAGTTATGCTTCTTTCTTTTTTCCTTTCCTTATGAACCTCCTCACCTTGTCCTACCTACCTACATCTACATACATACTTCGTAAGCCACTGTATGGTTCGTGGCGGAGGTTACCCTAAACCAGTACTAGTCATTCCCTTTTCTATTTCACTAGCAAACAGAGTGACGAGAAAACGACTGTCTCTCTGTCTCAATGTCTCCGAACGAGCCCTGATCCGTCTAATCTTATCTTCATGGTCCATACACGAAATGTACGTTGGAGGCAGTAGAATCTAGCTAAGGTAGATGGAAACATATAGGCTCCTGAACTGAAAATGTAAATTTCTGCGGAAACAAATGCAGATATCTTAGATTTGAGAAACACAGTAGGTTCTTGAGTACTGCGAGAAACATTAGGTAATGCTACCATTGAAATTCGCAAGGAAATGGAATCATTGTATCAACAGTTACAGGGTAGGGTTAGCAGTGTTTCATTAGTAGTTGAGAAAACTGAAATGCTGAGCAGAGAAGAGAAATACGATTCGTTGAAGGAACAGGGGTTTTGGCACGCTTCAGATTTTGTAAAGAACCGTAAACGAGTACTTCCGAACGATATGAATAATAGGAAGAAAATCAGTGTAATAACTGATGCAGTACCAGGTATAGCAAAGACGTGGTGTTTGAATCTAGATGCTACTAACATGTCATCTATGGATTTCAAAGACAAGTTTTTGGAAGAATCTGATCTATCCAAAAGCAAGATAATTTGTGGTGCAAATTATTCGTCACATGAATGCCAGATAACAACGAATGGAATTCTATCAAAGACTTTCGTGAGTCATGGTTTCTAAAACTCTAATATCTGAAAGGCAGAAAAATCTGAATCTCAGGCAAATGACTCAATATGTTGCATTGAGGGTAACCATAAAACATTCGACGAGGTTTTGAAAAGATAGAGAATAAAAAAAGTTGACGCGAAACTCGAGAACAACAAAATTTCAGCAGAGTGAATGAGTCTGACAGGGATGGCCGGAATGGACCAAAAATTAGTATGATGAGAGGACGCATAGGGTAACTACCATAATAAAAGAATACGCAGTAATAAGGAAAATTGATTTGCACTCAATTCGAGGGCTTGGCCCTAAGACGATAAGAAATATATACACTCCTGGAAATTGAAATAAGAACACCGTGAATTCATTGTCCCAGGAAGGGGAAACTTTATTGACACATTCCTGGGGTCAGATACATCACATGATCACACTGACAGAACCACAGGCACATAGACACAGGCAAAAGAGCATGCACAATGTCGGCACTAGTACAGTGTATATCCACCTTTCGCAGCAATGCAGGCTGCTATTCTCCCATGGAGACGATCGTAGAGATGCTGGATGTAGTCCTGTGGAACGGCTTGCCATGCCATTTCCACCTGGCGCCTCAGTTGGACCAGCGTTCGTGCTGGACGTGCAGACCGCGTGAGACGACACTTCATCCAGTCCCAAACATGCTCAATGGGGGACAGATCCGGAGATCTTGCTGGCCAGGGTAGTTGACTTACAGCTTCTAGAGCACGTTGGGTGGCACGGGATACATGCGGACGTGCATTGTCCTGTTGGAACAGCAAGTTCCCTTGCCGGTCTAGGAATGGTAGAACGATGGGTTCGATGACGGTTTGGATGTACCGTGCACTATTCAGTGTCCCCTCGACGATCACCAGTGGTGTACGGCCAGTGTAGGAGATCGCTCCCCACACCATGATGCCGGCTGTTGGCCCTGTGTGCCTCGGTCGTATGCAGTCCTGATTGTGGCGCTCACCTGCACGGCGCCAAACACGCATACGACCATCCTTGGCACCAAGGCAGAAGCGACTCTCATCGCTGAAGACGACACGTCTCCATTCGTCCCTCCATTCACGCCTGTCGCGACACCACTGGAGGCGGGCTGCACGATGTTGGGGCGTGAGCGGAAGACGGCCTAACGGTGTGCGGGACCGTAGCCCAGCTTCATGGAGACGGTTGCGAATGGTCCTCGCCGATACCCCAGGAGCTACAGTGTCCCAAATTTGCTGGGAAGTGGCGGTGCGATCCCCTACGGCACTGCGTAGGATCCTACGGTCTTGGCGTGCATCCGTGCGTCGCTGCGGTCCGGTCCCAGGTCGACGGGCACGTGCACCTTCCGCCGACCACTGGCGACAACATCGATGTACTGTGGAGACCTCACGCCCCACGTGTTGAGCAATTCGGCGGTACGTCCACCCGGCCTCCCGCATGCCCACTATACGCCCTCGCTCAAAGTCCGTCAACTGCACATACGGTTCACGTCCACGCCGTCGCGGTATGCTACCAGTGTTAAAGACTGCAATGGAGCTCCGTATGCCACGGCAAACTGGCTGACACTGACGGCGGCGGTGCACAAATGCTGCGCAGCTAGCGCCATTCGACGGCCAACACCGCGGTTCCTGGTGTGTCCGCTGTGCCGTGCGTGTGATCATTGCTTGTACAGCCCTCTCGCAGTGTCCGGAGCAAGTATGGTGGGTCTGACACACCGGTGTCAATGTGTTCTTTTTTCCATTTCCAGGAGTGTATATACTCGAGATGAGTATGGGGGCAGGAGAACAAAGCATTCTCTGAATGGTAAAAGGTTACAAAAACCAGTTCAAAGAAAGGACTACGATTGGGAATTTGAGGCAAATGGTGATAAGCAGGGTGAAGTAAGGAATCTGTAATAGTGGAGGTCGGCAGTACTGATAGAAAGTCAGGTTGTCGTTTCGCGAAATAATGATCGACAAATGGACGAGGAAGAAGAGGAGGCACCTGGGAAGAAACTCAGTCAGATATATGACATGCTTCAAGAATGGCAAAAAGAAGAAGGTAGTCACGTGTAGGAGACTCTACCATGAAGGGAAGTAGGGAGGAAAACGGGCATAGCACAAAGATACTTGCCAAAGATGATGTAGATGAAATAATCCCATTCGCAGATTATGTAGAAAGACTCGATCTACGGTTTGGAGGACAGAACACGATCCAAACATTAGATTAGTGGGAAACCATCCTAATTTCGATTTTTATGAAGTAAAAGTAGAAGGTTATGTTAGTGAGAACTGTCCAATTAGTAGCCGTGGGGACGAAATTATATTCAATGAACATGATAGGTTTAATGAAACAGACAGCAGTGGAAGCAATTCAGAGGATAGTGACAGTGAAGAAGATGAGGAATTTGATAATGGAGTAACAACTTTGGCCAAAAATACGTATGTAAATGTTGATATGTTGCAAAATGCTAGCATGCTGGTAGAAAGTCATAATGCAGTTTTCGGTTGTGATAGTTTCGTGATAGAAGAGAGTGAGTTTGAGAAAGAGGCATATAGATGCACAGAAAATCTTGTGTTATCATTACGGAATACGAATAAGGAAGAAAACCATAGTGAGAGCGAAACAAGAGCTAGTGAGAATAAAGGGGAAACTTGTTTGTTACAAAGTGCATTCACGGGGATTATCGCCGGTCGTGACGACCCACCAGTAGGAATAAAAGTTGAAGGTGATGAAACCAAGAATCGAGGAAGTGGTAATGTTCGACAGAAAGAAAACACAGTGATATACAGAGACGATTAGAGGAGGAAGAAACTTCCAGGCAAGGGTCAAGAAGCAAATGTCGAACGGATTTCATGGAAAGACCTATCAGTAGAAAAGGATTTGTTACGGCAAGGTAATCAGAACAGAAGACTGGATACCCGACAAAGATTATCGTTTCTTTTGAGGCTTATGGGAACTATTTATTTGATTTACTAGAGGCCCGAGTGCAAATAAATTACGTATCAAATGCTCTTTTTTAAATGATCACAAAGAATTCCAGTATAGAAATAAAGCCAGTAAACGGCGAGAAAGTAGTAGGGGCCACCGGAAAGGTAAGCAAGGCCATTAACTGTCAGATCATGTCTGACTTTAAGATCAAAGAACAGTTATTTATCAATGACTTTTTGGCTGTGCTGGAATTGAGCACAGGAGTGCTATTGGGCATTGACTGGTTGGTGAAACAACGAGTTAGCATTTATTGCGACAGGAGAGCGACAATGTGCCAAGCAGGAAATACAAGCCTACAAGTGACGGTTGAATCAGTAAATAAATTTGAAGGAGATGCAATGTAATCTTTAAAATTTATCAGGAAAGATGATAATTACAGTTTTGAAATGGTTCAGACAGTTACAATGTTCGGAATAATAGGGAATCAGAACGAGAGAAATCCAAGTGTAGACAAATTGTGGAACAAATTGACCATTTGCCAGGAGAAGAAAAGGGTGATTTATAGCAGGTATTGAAAGAAAACGAAAAGGTGTTTTGTAATACACTCAGATGAGTGATGGGTTGTCGACATCATTTTGATGTCATTGAACATGAACCGTTTTTCAAATCGACAAATACAGTCCCTCTGGCAAAAAGAGCTACAGTGCAAATGGGGATATATAGAACTGAACAGAGGCATAGTCCATACAACAAATTGCTTGTTATTATCTTCAAAAAAGACGGGACTCTGTGTAGTTATTGACGCTCGCACAGTAAATAAGGTGGTAAAATGGGAGACAGACTATCTCAAAAACCTTGAGGAATTGCTCCAGAGGTTTCATGAGATTCAATTTATGACTAGTCTTGAACTAGCTGCTGGATACTGGTAGGTAAAATTAGCACCTGAATCAAGAACGTTTTCAGCTTCCGTGTTTTTTAGGAAAGTGCTATGACTACAGATTCGTGACGTTCCGGTTAAACACCTCGGTGTCAGTATTCATAAGAACAGTAGACAAAATTTTACAAAATGCGATAAAATCTCAAGCTACTATTTACGTAGACATAGCTAAAAAGACTGACAAGAATATTTAAAACTGATGGGCAAAGTGTTCAAGGCCTTGGTCAAGGGAGAGATGACACTGAAGTTTGAAGAAGTACGAGTTTGTAAAACAAGAAATTAGGTTCTCGTGGTTTATAATAAGGACCAATTTCATTACGAATGTGTCAAAGAAAGTGGAAGCTATGAGGACTTGTCCCGTGGCTAATACATGGTAACATGTAAAAGGCATTCGAGGCATGTGTTCATTTTATCAGAATTACCTTGAGGAACAAGCTAAGTAATTTAATGAGAAACAACAGCGCTTTTGTATGGCCCCCTGAATGCGATTTTGCTTTTAATAAGTTTGAAGAGAATCTGTCCAAAAACAGTGAATTGCATCATCCAGATATAAATAAGCAATTCTATATGGCTGTGGATAGTTCTGATTTAGGACTAGGAGTCACATTTTTCAGGAACAACAGGTAAAAGATCAAATCATCCACAAACTAATTGGTTTTGCTACTTGAGCTTTGACGAAATTCAAAAAGTACTATACAGTTCCTATATCAACAAAACTGTTAGAATATGGAATATTACAGATCTAAGAAAATATGAACCAAGAATTGTTGATGAAAATAACCTCACTTGAAAAATAATCCTGATGAGACACAAAGAACTTTGCGTGCTATATTCCTATCTATGCACAAAGAAACTGCCTTTGTCAAATTTATAAAAAGCATCTTGCAAGTTTTAGATATGTCAAAACACGAACATGCAATATAAAGGTAGGGTTATAAGAAGAAAAATCTTGTTTATGAGGGAAAGTACTTAAAAGTGGGTAATATATTATGAGTAATATCTACAATTGCGAGAACAGGACTCGTTAAGTAACCAGAAGTTGAAAAAAAGCGGAAGCAACATAGAGCAAAGGACACTACAGGGCGCATTATCCTAGAGAAAGGTGTTGATGCGTCATAAATTTTGAATTATTTGTGTATACAGACTCTGATGAAGTGAGGTATATGTTTGTTGTAGATAAGCATAAAAGAAGATAAAAGACTAAAACGTTTGAAGACATTTTCATTTTTAAGGGAAAGAAATTACAACAATTTACGAAGTGTTACACCTGAAATGTAGGAAACAACTACACAGTGAAAAGTAAGTGTATATGGTACACACACAATTTTATAAATAGAGATCATATACTTCTGAGGAATGTGAATATGGAAGTTACATACACAGATTAAAATTGGTTAATACAAAATTTCAGAATTAATCAAAATCAGATTACCTCTTTCGTAGCACAGTATGGCTATCGTCAGAACCTAGGCATAACGCAGTATTACAGTGCCTGTGTTGTTCAGATGTACGATGCAATGTTCTTTGGACATGCATGCATGTTCGAAAGAACAGACACGACGGCGTTTACATCCGTTATGAAATACGTGAAATGTATTTGCGGTTGAGAGAATGGACAAACAACAACTGCACAATCAAATGGCGACAGTTAAAATTTGGTGCCGCCTCGGAACTCGCAACGGGTTTCCTGTATATCGTGAGCGGTCTCCTTACCAATACACTATCGGAGCACGCTTCGCGGTCAGTTCTAAACTTCCAAAATACATTTATCCATCGACACCGATCAAGCGCCTTTCAATTAAAGTGTCTCCCCTGCACAGAAATATGCATTATGGATGTATGAGTGCAGGTTGTAGACACGTGGCTGAAGACGTATGAAGGTTAGGGGCTAGCCGTGAAGAGTGCTTGTATTGCCTAATAGCAAGGCGACCGCTTGCGATAAGCGAAAAATTCGGGTTAGAATCCCGGTCAGCATACATTTTCACTGTCGTCATTCCATTATACAGCCGGCGGCTGTCCATACACGCAACTGCCTATACATTTCATGTATCTAGACATAATATTTTTCGGGGGGTTTAATAACAAAAGACAGAATCACATCATTCTCTGCACCTACAATTTTGACTGTTCAGCGCATGGATGTCTTGACAGTATCAAAACGGTACTGAAGGTAAGCAGTGCTACGAAAGTAGCAAGTGATGCGACAGTACGGAGTGAATGTTGCGATCGAGCGCCTGCATCTATCAGTTACTTCGGAATTAGCAGTCGATCGTCTTAACTGTTAAACAATAATCCATTTAGTACGCACTCATATCAGTTCGTAAAGACAGTTGCGTCAGGAAATTCAATGCAAGGACTCCTACGAGTGGTAGGGCGAATATTTTGTGTACCTCTGCAAAGGCTAAAATTACGATCAGTGCTACAGCCAAGGTCACGCGCCAAGACTAAGAAGGCGGCATCTACAACGGCCGATTTCGCTCGCAATGGCCGATGACGTGGATCAGTAACTTTCGTTATTCAGCTAAAAGTTTTGACCGTACTTGATGCATTTAAATGACATTGACCTGAGCAACAAACAGTTATAAGACCAGTTGATCACCAAATAGCAGTGTTACGATAACTGTTACATAAGAAACTTGAAGCAATTGCATGCATTTGGTCGCCGCATTAAAGCACAGACCGAGTTTACGTAAAATGGGTTAGGTCATAGTACCCATCACGTGTGACTTCAGATCACGACTGGTAGTGATTGAGGGAACTGACGCACAACAGTAGGTCACAGAATCCTGCGTCCGTGTGTGTTACCTCTCGTGCGACAGTACCGTTGTGCCATTTCTCAACTGGACAATGCTCGTCGTCGACACATCACACGTGTGTCTATGAACTGTCTACATGACGTTGAGGTACTCACGTGACCAGCAAGATCCCCAGGTCTGCTCTCATTACAACACGAGTGGGACCAACTAGTATAGTAGATCAACTGTGTCCTAGTGCGAGTATCGAGGACATCACGTACTAGTTAGAACAGTTATGGGCCAGGTTGCCTCAGGAGAGGAACAAAGGCTTAATGATACCCTTTCCAATCGAATACATGAAAGCATCCAGGGAAGAGGGGTGCAACGTCATACTAATAAGTTGTGTTATACTGCTAAGTTATTTGTAAGTTTGACTGAAACTTTTAATCACTCAAATAACATTACGTACCCTCTTCAGCCTCGTTCCCTCCTCCCCCCTACCCCTCTGAATGCTTAACTTTGTCTTATTGTGAATATGTATAATGATGACAAAAGTTAAACTTCGTCGCCCTCACAATGCACCAACCAACAGCTAACATTGTTTTCTGTAGAAGGAAAGCCACCACTACAAGCACAGCTATTTACACCAACGCAATAACTTCTGGTCCAGAACCAAAAAAAGAAAAAAATGAATATATTACACAAATTTCATGAAGGTACGAAAGTACGTTAACCAGCAGAGCTGCCTCTTTTGTACCTTTGGTCGTTATGTGTTTTTGGATAACAACATGTATTTTTCCCGTAATCCAGTTCCTTTCTTGGTAGACCCTGTCGAAAAATTATCACAGCGAACAGTTCTCGTATTTTATTAAAAAAGTAGCATTCTTAAAAATGTAACCTTATTAAGAATAAACGCTAAATTTATTTGCTTCTCGTGTTTCAGCACATTTTGCAGGTACGCCTATATGCTGGAGGTGACAGTAAACAAATGGAAACACAAGGAAAATACAAACTTGTCATTTAATCTACAGCCTTTTTTATATTAGCATTCAGGACGTGCCCATACAGCCATCTCAATAGTGGAATGCCTGTGAAGCCGATGAGAACGAAAGGACAGTCCAGGAAACGAATCCAGGCCCCTCCACTTACGAATCCACAGCGTTGACCACGCAGCTACCGTGGAGCAGACAGTAGTCTCTAGGTTAAGGTGTGTCTGAGTAACTAGCTGGCTGGCTCTGAGCACTATGGGACTCAACTGCTGAGGTCATTAGTCCCCTATAACTTAGAACTAGTTAAACCAAACTAACCTAAGGACATCACAAACATCCATGCCCGAGGCAGGATTCGAACCTGCGACCGTAGCGGTCTTGCGGTTCCAGACTGCAGCGCCTTTAACCGCACGGCCACTTCGGCCGGCTGTCTGAGTAAAATGTACACCAACGCAGAGAAGGTAGAAATGCTACTCATCTATGGAGTCTTTAAGTTTGCAGAACAGCAACTGCAATAATGCTTTCTTATTTGCGATACAGATACTTGTAATACAGTACTGCAGTACTTTTAAACGATTTTTTGTTTGCCTTAAAGGTAGTCGTTGTAACAGTCTGCACCACCATAGCCTTTCATTTGTTGTGGTTGAAAGTGGGTTAATGCTACTCAGGCAGAGGAACTATATGTACATCAAAATGGCTCTGAGCACTATGGGACCTAACTTCTAAGGTCATCAGTCCCCTAGAACTTAGAACTACTTAAACCTAACTAACCTAAGGACATCACACACACCCATGCCCGAGGCAAGATTCGAACCTGCGACCGTAGCGGCCGCGCGGTTCCAGACTGTAGCGCCTTTAACCGCTTGGCCACCACGGCCGGCTATATATGGAGATCGATAACCCATTTGCTGACGGATATTTTCTCGACTTGTTGTAACGGTTCGGGAAACAGGAAGGAGAACTCCCACATACAAATCCGCCAATATTAGTGTTCTCGTTTCTTTTGCAGTGACTTCACCTGTGAGCACACGATAGCTTTACTTGCAGGTTGTCCATCCATCACCCACATATTTACACCAAGAATATATGGGAATGATTACCAGAATCGTGTAGTTCTGTCCGTGGGCGCAGCAGCAAATCTTCGCTATCCAAAGCTTCTACTTCGATGTTCTTTTTACTAATGAATGTTTCTTTTCAAAGAAAGGACAACTAAATGTAATGACCATGCATTAATGTTCCAGCGAAAACACACAATGGCTCAGATAGGTTGAACATCGGCGGCAATTGAGAGTTTAAGTGTGGTGTGGAATGCTTGATACTATAATTATTGGTCCTTCATTCA
The DNA here is from genome assembly GCF_021461395.2 of Schistocerca americana. NCBI lineage: Eukaryota > Metazoa > Arthropoda > Insecta > Orthoptera > Acrididae > Schistocerca > Schistocerca americana. The sequence continues at coordinate 422,941,034 of NC_060130.1, read as the reverse complement.
TCAATGTTAACCTACACGGAGGGCTTGTATCAACTTTCTCATACGAATTCTTCTTCAGCTTCCAGACGAAGTGCCTCGAAGAACCTGAATCTACGTCTACGTCTACTTAATTACTCTCCTATTCACAATTAAGTGCCTGGCAGGGGGTTCAGTGAACCACCTTCAAGCTGTCTCTCTACCGTCCCACTTTCGAACGGCATGCGGGAAAAACGAACACTTAAGTTTTTCTGTGCAAGCCCTCATTTCTCTTATTTTGGGTGTCAACAGAATGTTTTCGCAATCGGAGGAGAAAACTGGTGATTGAAATTTCATGAGAAGATCCCGTCGCAACGAAAAACGCCTTTGTTTTAATGATTGCCACTCCAATTCACGTATCATGCCTGTGGCACTATCTCCCATATTTCGCGATAATACAAAACGAGCCGCCCTTCTTTGAACTTTTTCAATATCATACGTCAGTCCCACCTGATACGGATCCAACATCGCACACCAATACTCGAGAACAGGGCGGACAAATGTAGTGTAAGCAGTCTCTTTAGTAGATCTGTTACATCTTCTAAGTATTCTGCCAATGAATCGCAGTCTTTGGGTTACTCAACCCACAACATTATCTACGTGATTGTTCCAATTTAGGTTATTTGTAATTGTAATCCCTAAGTATTTAGTTGAATGTACAGCCTTCAGATTTGTGTGACTTATAGCGTAATCGAAATTTAGCGGATTTCTTTCAGTACTCATATGAATAACTTCATACTTTTCTTTATTCAGGGTCAATTGCCACTTTTTCACACCACACAGATATCTTATCTAAATCTTTTTGCAATTGATTTTGGTCATTTGATGACTTTAAAAGACGGTAAATGACATCACCATCTGCAAATAATCTAAGAGGGCTCCTCAGATTGTCTCCCATGTCGTTAATATAGATCAGGAACAATAGAGGGCCTATAACAGTTCCTTGGAAAACGCCGGATATTACTTCCATTTTACTTGATGACTTTCCGTCTATTACTACGAACCGTGACCTTTCTGACAGGAAATCACGAATCCAGTCGCGCAACTAAGGCGATATTCTATAGGCACACAGTTTGGTTAGAAGACACTTGTGAGGAACGGTGTCGAAAGCCTTCTGAAAATCTAAAAATATGGAGTCAATTTGACAACCCCTGTCGATATTATTCATTACTTCATGAGTATAAAGAGCTAGTTGTGTTCTGCAAGAACGATATTTTCTGAATCCGTGCTGACTATGTGTCAGTAAATCGTTTTCTTCGAGGTACTCCATAATGTTCGAATAAAGTATATGTTCCAAAACCCTACTGCAAATCGGCGTTAGTGATATGGGCCTGTAATGCTTCAGTGATATCTACTCTATGGATGTCCCTAAGGTAATGCCATGCATGTATATCGTGTTATGAACCGAAGGTTGGTTGGTTGTTACAGTTAAAGGGAAAGATCTGCAAAGTCAAAAGTTCTTTCATCATGTGTGCATCGAACCAGGAACAACCCTCAAAAGAATGATACAAAAGGCGAATCCTGGGAAGCCTGATTTCATGAAAGATACAATAAGACATAGATAAAATGAAGGAGAAGTAGGAGGGGAGTGAAAGGGGATAAGGTGAGCGAATTGCTCTGCCCATAATGCAGCTGGAGGTCCTCACAGCATGGTATGCTGTGGAAGATGCACCCTCTGTACCCCACCGGCACCATCTCACTGTCTGTTACTCCAGGGAAACGAGTAACACAGATAAGATGATGAAAGCTTAGGAAGGATAAAACATTAAAAACGGAAACATGAAACAACAAGGGGAATAAAAATGTGGGAAGAGTAGGGACCAGGCCAGACCGCGGTGGAAGAGCCGTCATGGGACCCCTAGGCTATTGCAATATTCCAACAAGAACATAAGACGCAGGGACGTATTGTGCTTGCTTGCACACAGAGGTAACAAAAGTCACGGAATAGTGATATGCACATACACAGATAGCGGTAGTATCGCGTACATAATGTATAAAAGAACTTGGCATTGGCGGAGCTGTCATTTGTACTCAGGTGATTTATGTGGAAAGGCTTCCGACGTGGTTATGGCCAAACAACGCTAATTAACATACTTTGGACGCGGTATGGTAGTTGGAGCTACATGCATGGAACATTACATTTCGGAAATCGATAGGGAATTCAAAACTCCGAGATCCACAGTGTCAAGAGTGTGCCGAGAATACTAAATCTTGAGGCGCTACCTCTCACCACGTACAACACAGCAGCCGATGGCCTTCACTAAACGACTACGTGTAGCGGCGTTTGCGTAGAGCTGTCAGTGCTAACAGATAAGAAACAGTGCGTTAAATAACTGCAGAAATCTATGTTGTACGTACAACGAACGCACCCGTTAGGACATTGCGGCGAAATTTGACGTTAATTGGCTACTCCAGCAGACAACCGAAGCGAATGTCTTCGCTAACAGCACGACATCGCTCGCAGCGCCTCTCCTTAGCTAGTGACCGTAACGGTTGGACTCTAGACATCTGGAAAACCGTGGCGTGGTCAGGTGAGTTGCTATTTAATTTGGTAAGAGCTGATGGTATGTTTTGAGTGTGGGGCAAACCCCACGAAGCCGTGGGACCAAGTTGTGAACAAGGCACTCTGCAAGCTGGTGGTGGCTCCATAATGGGATGAGCTGTGTGTACAGGATTGGATTAGGTTCTCTGATCCACGTGGACCGACCATTGACCAGAAATGGTTATGTTCGGCTACTTGGAGACCATTTGCAGCCATTCATGAACTTCATGTTCTCAAAGAACGATGCACCATGTCACTGGGCCATAATTGCTCGTGATTGGTTTGAAGAACATTCTGGACAGTTCGAGCGATGATTTGACCACCCAGGTCGTCTTACATGAGTCCCATTGAACATTTATTGGACGTAATCGAGAGGTCAGTTTGTGCACAAAATCCTGCACCGGCAACTCTTTCGGAATTATGGACAGCTATAGAGACAGCTTGGCTCAACAACTTTGCAGGGGACATCGAATGACTTGTTGAGTCCATGCCATGTCTACTTGCTGCCCGCCGCTGAACAGAAGGAGATCCGACACGATATTAGGAGGTATCCCATGACTTTTGTCAGCTCATTGTAATTCACTTAAGCAGTAATTCACTGGAAACGGTAAAGAATTCTCTCACCCACAGGTGGACAAGTGTTCCACTCACCACGGTCACCATTTGGAGTCCTATCAAAGCTCGGCATCTCCTTATACCCACAACGAATTACAGTGCTACAAAATGGTATTAAGGATCGCCGCTTGTTACTAAGTTACCGAGAGAGTGGTGAAGTGGTTAGCACAATGGCCTCGTATTCAGGAGGACGACGATCCAAATCCACGTTCGGTCGCACAGATTGAGGTATTTCGTGATTTCCGTAGCTCCCCCAGGCAGATGCCGTGACGCTTCCTTTGAAAAGGGCTCGGACGATTTATTTTCTTGTCCTTTCCTAATCCGAGCTTGGTCTCCATCTCTAATGACCTCGTCGTCCACGGACGTTAAACTCTAAATCTTCCTTCGTCTTCTTATTTAGTTGAGTGTTGCTTTGACGTACATACATGAAACAATTTTGAACAAGTTATGAGTACAGCTGTTTTATTCTTATGACCAACAAAGACTTAGAAAAAGGAGACATGCTGGTTAATATTCCACTGGTAGCTAAACAACATTTGCTTGATAAATTTATTGGTTTCCTTCTGGACAAAGCAATTTGTGGTGGTCAAGATAAATTGGTCATCCTGCACACACACACACACACACACACACACACACACACACACACACACACAAATCTCTGCAAACTCTCAAAACAATTCTCAAAATTCCTTTCCAGAATGTATAGAATAAGAAGGCGTAGTAGTTGCTTATTTTGTAAAGTCTGGAACATTGCGTATTTGCGAGTTCACTTCTCATAAAGTTGTACAACGTGGAAACTAGAAATAAGTAATAAGTAAAGAGAAATTAGGTATAATGCTTCTCCCTTCCATTTCCTCCTACCCCACGCTCACGAATTTGCCAAGTCCGTCACAAGTGACATATTTTCACAACCAACAATCAGAAGCACTTTCTAAAACGATTAAGTTATAACAATATAGAAAATAAAATTGAAAAATAATTTTAACGCAGAAGTGTTGATAGCAGAATGTACCTTATGAGTAACCGTAGCAAACTAATATAACACCACCAATCGCCGACAGTTTCATTTTAGGCCTAACATTTTCGTTTAGTGTATGTAAGGTACAATACAGAAATCGCTGTTAGTTGTAGATGAGAGAGTGTATCAAAATATCAGCTGTACTGCAGGTGACAGGCATCTAAATATACGTACATCAGTATGTGCTGTTAAGATATGTGTTTTATTAAAACGTTATGAAAAAAGACTATAATTTCAAAACTGTATATTTTATGATGAAATCGTTTCGTGTTACTCAACAGTAAATAAAATTGACCCACTGATGGTGGTAAAACTTCACCGAAAAACATGTATGTAAAAAAGAAAAAAGTATTTTTACTCAAGGCAAAACCCCTTTCAAACTATTTATATCCGTGCTGAGATTCCCGAGGACGTTCCGAAGAGACCCCTGTAGGGTAAACGGAGGTTGTTAGCATTGTATGTTTCCCGTTTTTTGGTTTATTCTTGGAATTTGATAAAATTCCAATCTGTTTACTATTGGAATGAAATCAACTGTTTCATAGTTGCTACTTCTTAACTGAATCTCACGGGTTACGGTGAAGGTGAGGAACATTACATAAAAGAGTTAATTAATATGGAAGTGCAAAGAACTGATTTGGGGTACCTGATTATCGATTTCATCAACTACTTCATTTTTATTGTTAATATAAAGCTGCTGACTGCCAAAAACCAATCAAAGATTCCATTACAAGTGAACAATTAACATGAGTTCGTTGCCTGTTATCAAGATTGTACTGTCGGAAGTTTGACGTTTCATCCACATTTAACGTGACAAGAAAAACGAGAAATTTCTTTAAGTGCTGATGTTAGGGATTCTATACCTACATTTTTCTACAAGCCTACGAACAAGTCAGACAAATATTTACTTCTCACCAGTTTCATTGCATATTTTGGTTCACAAATGAGCACGAGATCAGGAGCTGAAATACGTGCTGAGCTGTCTCATCGAATCTCCTTCAACAAACAACCTAGATACCTTTTATTTACTCCAGTAAAAAGTAAAGCGTGTACATACACTGATTAATACGTAAGCCAACGGAATTCAAGTTACACCAAGAGTTGCTCACTGTTCACTGACGATTATGTTGTCTACTGTAAAGTATCGTCTTCGGACGACCGTAAAGATAGATACGGACTAAATTTCCAGCTGTGGTGAACATCTTGAGCACGTCACATTCTATAAGACGTGTTTAGCGGTGATACTAAGAAGAAGGTAAAATGGGAAGACCACATGATATTTGTCTTAGAGAATTCTAATGGAGGACTTAACTTCCTGGGAAGGGTTGTAGGAAAGCGTAATGCGTCTGGAAAGGAAATCCCAGACAAGATGTTAATGAGACCTGGCTGGTCCCGGCGAAGGTTCGAGTCCTCCCTCGGGCATGGGTGTGTGTTTGTCCTTAGGATAATTTAGGTTAAGTAGTGTGTAAGCTTAGGGACTGATCAACTTAGTTGTTAAATCCCATAAGATTTCACACAAATTTGAACATTTGTTTTGTTAATGAGACCAATTTTGGATTACTGTTCCAGTATTTAGATTCCTTATCAAATAGACATGATAATAGACGTGGGACTATTTCTGAGAGTCGCGCTACTATCGTCATAATTGGTCGGTATAGATCCTATGAACTGTAACAGAAATTCTCGGGGAACTAAAATGTTTATCCTAGAAAGAATGATGATGTACTTCTCTAAAAATCCTGTTGGGTAAATATAGTGGATATGCAATTCTTCAGACTTCCCCAGCGAGACGTCGTCATGTTGAACAATCGGGTTTCTGCCAGTTATTAGCATCTAACTTGCACGACATTTCAACTGCGTGATTCGTAGTCTTCTTCAGATGCTGTATGATACTGATTCCAGTTGGAACGAGTCCGGCATTTACGCCTATGCTGTGCTAGGCGCTCAGCCTGCTGTTCGCGCGGAGTTAGGCGCTCTGTCCGTGGTATGTGCCGACCAACAGCTGCGACTGTAATATCTTCTTCCAGCCGCGGCTGTTCCGAGCGCTGTGCGAGTACTTTGTGGCTATTATCCATTCTCAGTCTTGGTATACGAAGTTCTGAATGACTAGACATTTAATCTTCCGATTGTCGTCATTTAAGACATCTTGTAATCTAGGATGTTCTGTTGTCGTGACGTGCAGTGTCAGGCGTTCCGTCCTAGGTCTGTGCCCGCCAGGGGCGGCTGCAGTGTAATTTTCGAGCCCCTGGCGTTCAAATTGCCGTTCGAGACTCGGTAGAACATCCTCAGGTATTTGGTCTGTTGTCTGAAGTACCACTTTGCATGCGTTTTTTGTTACATGTACTGGGCTGTTTTCTCTAACTGCATATCCATACTTGTGTCCCCTGGAGTCTTTATAGTGGATGTTTTTTGAGGCAGACTGTGCTATTATCATGGTGCCACCATCTCATAGCGCACGTAGGGATCATGAGAGTAACGTAAAGAGATTAGGGCGCATACAGAAACAAACAGACAGTCATTTTTCTCTCACTCAGTGGAATAAGATACAAAACTGATAATACTTGTACGAAGTATCCTCCGCCACACACTCTACAATAGTATGCAGAGTATGTATGAAAATGTTGATACAGGGGACTAGGACGCTGTAAAATAGAATACACGGAAGATGAAAGAATTAACTGTAGAACGGCATCCTTTAAACTATTTTCTGCTTTAAGTTAAACAGACAGCCTTCTAGCAGGGCTGCTGTAAGTGCAAAGCGCACAGTGCAGAGCGAGGAAACGGCCCTGGGCTGTCAGCCAGTTGACAACGGTCTGCACTCTGTGCTATAACGCCCCAGCACTCCCACACAATAAACCTGTGGCTGAAAGTTCTTACTCGAAATTCGTGCTAATTCGCAAGTAACTTAGTGTAGTGACAAGATAATATCTTTCAGTTACATAGTAATGCTGTCAAAAAATGGTTCAAAAATGGTTCAAATGGCTCTGAGCACTATGGGACTCAACATCTTAGGTCATCAGTCCCCTAGAACTTAGAACTACTTAAACCTAACTAACCTAAGGACATCACACACATCCATGCCCGAGGCAGGATTCGAACCTGCGACCGTAGCAGTCGCGCGGTTCCGGACTGCGCACCTAGAACCGCGACACCACCGCGGCCGGCAGTAATGTTGTCGGTAGAATTTTCTGAGACAGGCGAAACATCCTGAGACCGCTAGAAGAATATAAAAATCCGAAACATAATTGTATACACAGCTACTGTGGTGTCGATAGCTACGATGCCACGGCTTAGGTACCAGTTAAGTTGGCACTACGACACCGACACCGATGACAGCGCTCTCTAGCCGGAGCTGGAGAGCTCTACGAGCATCGCTACACATTCTCCCCATTTCATCAGGTGTAGACAGCCAGGGAACATCGCTTCAGCTTAGCTTGCTATTGAGACTTTGCTTCAGTTACGGTGGGGCCACTACGTCGCACCTACGTGCCATCACCTAAAGTTATGTAATATGTTTGCATATGTTTATACACTAGTAAAGGTGCTTTAACTGTATTTGCAGTACCGACGTGTATTACCTTTTCCAGCTCCTACACACGCGCCGCCTTCCAGGCGGTATACAAAAGTTACATTACGGAATAATCAGTTCATTAGGTCATGGATATAAAATATTAGCACGAATTCACTACTGCTAAGGACAGAACGACTGGTAGAGGTCGACTAGCGGGAGAGCATATGGAAAGATCAGTAGTAGAGATCAACTCCATAGCAGTGCTGAAATGCACGCTCCGCGACAAAGGTTGTTTTTCAACGAGAGGTCCTCAACAGATCATCCGTGTGGGTAAGCATCCCCATTGCACATTGTGTGCGTTAAAATCCGCACATAAGAGGAATCGGCGGTAAACCTGAGTAATGACGCTGGTGAGATAGTTCTGAGAGGGCAAGTAGATGGAAATGATAGTGAGCACATGTGGTACACATACTACGACAGCAGCTGCTTGCGTGTTAGTGATAAGGTTGAAAGAAGAAGAGTGGTGTGGATCACCTGAGAAGCTAGCCTCTCCAACTTTGTATCTGTCCCCACTGAGGTCGTAATTTCTGTGGCGCCTACATCCACTTAAGCACATGGGTATCAGAAGCCTTAATGTGTTTCTTGTAGTCACAAGCAGAATAGTCTTCCCTGTATTAAAATTTTCAGTTTCTTGACATGAGCTCTTACCCTGTTAATGTTTCATTGCAACGTTGGAGCCATTTCATGTGTATGTTTTGGTTTCCCCTGTCTTTAATCCGGGGTAGGCATAGAATGACAGTTAGGGGTTTAGTTGAGGCTGGATGGTTGCCTCAGGCAGACTTCATATTCCGACATCTCCGAAGCAGTATCATCAAATTCCGGTACTGTCGTGCAAATTTCAGCCTTCCTCTCCGATTAACAACACCTGCTGCGCAGGCCTATACACAGCAACAATCTATGAACTTTCGCCCCTTGATTCATCTGGACGGTCAGTTTGTGGCGAAACAAGCGCTGTATCATTGTGAGAGATATAGAGGCGATCGAGTGTGGCAGGACTGAACACAGTTCACTACTACTAGCGCCACGTCAGTAGAATGCGCCTGTGCATGGCATACAAAGTATTGCGCCATAATATGGTGCATCGGCTAGGAAATTGAACTGTAAAAGTGATCGGTACAAAACAGGACACTCGGTAGGCACTAACAGGATACTGAATTGAAATATGGCGTAACCAGTGCAAGAACAGTGTTAAAAATTGCTCGTGAATGTGGGAACTAAATTGTAAATGTTAGCCGCAGTAACCTTGAACGTAACAGAATGAGGTAAGAAAATGACACTAGATCGTGGCTACCACCGGCGCTGAGGTCCGACGAAGACGGTGCCCCGCTGATACGGATTAACTGGCAGTAGGTGGCAGCACAACGCACACCTAATATGAAAAACGTATGTTTTTTGGGATTTCCGGATACTTTTGGTCACATACTGTAGTTATGTCAGAGGATTTTAAAGATTTAATCGTGCTGAAGCAAAATTTAGGTGACGTATTATTTTCAGCATTTTTGTAATGTCCTTATTATGTGAAATGTTTGTGTAGTTGTATTTATAGAAGTACATCCTGCGCTTCATTTTTGTATTCTTTTAGCTTTTTCAGTACCGCTTGAAAATGGCTGGAGACCGAAACTGCAATTCTGAAACAAATAATTTCTAAAGACAACGAGGAATATGATGTCCTTTAAAAAATTCATTTTCCTTGTTCGTTCATATCGATGGCTGCGTCAGCCAACAATGTGTACATTCTACCTAACGTACTCATCACTCAAATAAAATCACATAGCGGCCATCTGCACGAACTGGCAACACTGTACGTTGCGGAAATTTATGAAGGAAGTGTTGCTTTCCACTTGAGTATCTGTAATAGCTTATTTACACTAATCAACCAGAACATTATTACCATCGATCTACTATCTATATAAACTCGTCCAGGCGATAGCAGTGTCAACTGGCGAACAATGACTGCTGGTCAGACATGCGCACAGTGCATGTAGTACTAGTGAGCGTGCTGTCCTAGTGTAGAATGGGGAAGGCGCACGATCTACCTGAATTTGACAGAGGGTATATTGCAGTGGCCCGGAGACTCGGCACGAATATTTCAGAAACCGCAAGATTCGTCGGGTGTTCGAGGAGTGCTGTGGTGAGTTTCTTCAACACTTGGTGAAACCAAGTTGAAACCACGGCCACACGTCGTGGGGTTGATCGGCCACCCATTACAGATGTTTGACGTCGTAGGGTGGGCAGACTGGAAAAACAGGACAGGCGACGAAATGTGGCGGAACTAACAACAGACTTAAGTTTGGTGAAAGTGCGAGCATGTCTGAACACACAGTGCACCGAAGACTCCTAAAGAGGGGCCTACGCAGCTGATGACCCATGCATGTGCCAATGTTAACACGACGACATCGGCAACTACGACTGAAATGGGCACGTGGCCATCGGCACTGGACGTTGGCACAGTGGCAGAACGTTTCATGGTCTGATCAATCCCGATGCCTTCTTCATCATGCTGATGGGTTGGAGCGGATCCGTCGTTTCCCAGGGGGACAGCTCCTTGACATCTGCACTGCGAGACGGAGAAGAGATGCAGGTGGCTTCATTATGCTCTGGGGGACATTGGGACATTCACGTGGGCATCCATGGGTCCCGTGGAGCTCGTGCAAGGCACCATGACAGAAAAGGAGTATCGTACACTTGTTGCAGACCACGTACACCCCTTCACGACGATCGTGTTTCTCGATGGCAGTGGCATTTTTCAACAAGAAAATGCGCGATATCACAGGGCCAGGATGGCGATTAAATGGTTCGATGAACGCAGTGGCGAGTTCCCGTTGATGTGCTGCGCCCCGCAACAAGCCAGATCTGAACAAGATTGGACGCAAATGCGATGTGATTGAATGTGGTGTCAAGAGCTCTCGCCCCCGCCCCCGGAATTTATGGGAATTGTGACTTGTGTGTGTAGATATGGTGCCAGCTCCCTTCAACTACCTACCAATGGCTCGTTGCTTCCATGCCCTGACACGTCGCCGCTGTTTCCTGCGCCAAAGGCGGACATACCGTCTGTTAGGTAGGTGGTCACAATGTTCTGGCTCATCAGTGTTTTTCTTGTCTAGTGGTAAATATGGCGCAGAGTAAACGCAAAGCCGGCCGCTGTGGCCGAGCAGTACTTGGCGCTTCAGTCCGGAATCGCGCTGCTGCTACAGTCGCAGGTTCGAATCCTGCCTCGGGCATGAATGTGTGTGATGTCCTTAGGTTAGTTAGGTTTAAGTACTTCTAAGTCTAGGGGACTGATGACCTCAGATGTTAAGTCCCATAGTGCTTAGAGCCAAAATGAACCATTTGATGTAAACGCAAAAGCTAGACACTAAGCACACACTTTTCTTTATTTATTTAAACTGAATTTCGTCTCATATAACCGCGTACGCAAGAGCGTAGTGACCTTTCCCCATTCAGCACATTACGTGCAGAATATTTAAGTGTATAACTACCAACGCAAAATTTACTTGAAAAAAGTAGTTTGGTGTATTAGTTACTGGAGATCTTATTTGCCATGTTGTCACGCAGATCGCTACAAGTCTATTTATCAATAGTCATTTATATTTTAGGTTCTGTGTTGTTTTGCTATGACTTATTGAATGTTTCAGATTTGAAAGTTATGAAGTTTGTTGCTTAAGTATTAGAAAATCGAGTGTGAAACGGGAAATGGCTATCATTTGAGACATTTCACTCACTTTGTACTTAATGTGGGGTTGCATGCAGCGGAGGCAGCTGGAAATTTTGTGCCGTTTATGGGGTACGTGTGCCGAAGAAATCACTTCAGAAAATAATTTTCCCATTTCCAGTAGGATTGTTTCGACATAGAATATTTGCCATGGTCAACAAGATCAACGGTCTTTGATGAATGACGTTTTTATGATTTACCAATTTAGCCCACCCAAATATTGGTACATGCGATCAACTGTGACAATTTAACCTTCGGAAAACACTTGCATTCGGTATGCAATGTAAGGAAAAAAGAAGAAATTAAACATAGAGTTAAATCATCCACTGCCTATGAGACTATTAGAGACGAAGAGAAACTACGGTTGAAAAAGATGGGGAAGGAAAGATCTCAATATTTGCCACAACAGATTTAAAGAAGTGACGGAAAACCTGAACCTGGGTAGTCAGATCGGGATTTGAAGCTCTGTGTGTTAACTTCAGAAAATGAGAATAGTGGTTGGTCCTAACAAAACATAGCTGAAGCAAAGAACAGCTTGAATCATGAAAATGTAGCGTAATGCATCGGAAAAAGCGAAGAAGGTGTTTTGTGTTAAGAACTGCATCCCAGGGTTTTGACCATCGCAGTTTGTATCTGTTGCAAACACCTGAGATGCCTTGTAGTCGCAGAACAAGAAAGGAAGCATGAAAACTCCAAGTGTTATTGCTGTATGAGAAAGCACGTCTACACTTCTGATTTGACAAAAGAAGCCGTCCAGGAGCTTGACTAGAGATCCCTGCAGCATTTATTCTTCCGCTCTAGCACCCTCAAACGGGTAAAAAAATGGTTCAAATCGCTCTGAGCACTATGGGACTTAACTTCTGAAGTCATCAGTCCCCTAGACTTAGAACTACTTAAACCTAACTAACCTATGGACATCACACACATCCACGCCCGAGGCAGGATTCGAACCTGCGACCGTAGTGGTCACGCGGTTCCAGATCGTAGCGCCTAGAACCGCTCGTCCACTCCGGCCGGCCAAACGGGTAACAATTTGACCTCGATGTGGCCTGTTCCTTCGTCCTGTATGCTGTCCAAGAAGCATTTCGGGATTACCACGAACATATACACTGATGCGCCAAAACATTTTGACCGCCTGCTTCATAGGTTGTTTGTCCACCTTTGGAACGAAATACATCACTGATTCTGCGCATCAGGGTTCCGACAGCCTATTGGCAGATTTGTGGAGATATGTAGCATTAAATGTCTACGCGCAGGTCAAGTAATTCGCTGATTTCAAAAAATGATCAAATGTGTATGCTGAGGTCCTCGGTCCCTAGACTTACACACTACTTAAGCTAACTTAAACTAACTTATGCTAAGAACAACACACACACCCATGTCCGAGGGACCACTCGAACCTCCGGCGGGAGAGGCCGCGCAGTCCGTGACATGTGTGACGCCTCAAACCGCGCGGCCACGACGCGTGGCTTCACTGATTTGCGGACGCCGTGATGGTGCCCAATAGCGACTCAGACGGGTCCGTAGGATTTACATCAGGCGAATTTGGTTGCCGAGATATCAACGCGAGTTCACTATAGTCTTCTCAAACCTTTTTACCTCATGTTCTGACTCCGAGACACAGACAATTATACTGCTGAAAGATGGCATCGCTGTCGGGGAAGAGATGAAGCATTGAGGGATGAAGATGCTTCGCAGCTGTCAGCATATCTTCCATTATTACCACAGGTCCCATGCAAGCTCAGTAGAATGTTTCCCATCGCGTAACACTGCTCCAACTTGTCCGCGTCTGTGGCACGCTGCACATTTCGAGCCGCCGTTCACCTCGATGACAGCGTTTGTGGAGACGGCCATCGACCTAATGCAGCAAAGATGTGATTTACTTGAAGAGCCGACATTTTTCCACTAGTCGCCTGCTCACAGCAGTGGTAGCTGACTATGACTTTGAATGAACATGTGAACATGTAGGGGTGTTCTGCTGCGTGGCTCAATCTTCAACAATGTACGATGAACGGTGTGCTCCGAGACTCTTGTGCGTGCACCAGTATTGCTCCCTTTCCGCAGAAATGCCGCAGAACACCATCTATTTTACTTTACAGAGCAAACAAGCCTCCGAGCCCCACAATCTGGAAAGAGTCGTGGACGTCCAACCATTTAGTGCCTAGTGGTAGTTTCACTGTGCCTGTATCTCTTTTCCTAGATGCTAACGACAGTAGCACGTGAACGTTCGACCAGCTTCGCCGTTTTCGGGATACTCATTCAAAAGCTCTGAAAAACAATACTCTGGCCTTTATCACAGTCCCTTTTCTCAATGGATATCTCCAATATGAGCCCATACCTTCACTGGGGTGATACCATCCGTGTCTACTCCGTTTACTTCCTTTTGTTACCGTGTAACGTGCCATCAGCACTACCAGCCGGCATCCAGCGACGCAGTGGGCAGTGGTCACAATGGTTTTGTTTATCAGTGTATAAACATGGCAGTAAGAGTAGTCTAGCAACGAGAACAGTTGACCAGTTGTTCAGTGCCACACATAATCAGTGGAACTGTGTTCACAAGGAACTAAAAAGTACGTCGATATAAGCAGAAAAATATAAGTTATATGTAGTGTGCAATGTCACAACTTCTTAAGTATTACACCTCTGGATCTAGCACCTAGTAAATCGAGATTGCGATAAGACTTAAGACGAAGAAGTTAAGTTTCCGTTACTGATTTTCGAGTTAGAAGCTTGTAGCTCCGAAAGCGAAGAAGTGAAAAGCAACCAATTCTCTAGGCCTCCAAGAAGATAACAATCTAAAGCTACTGCATTTTCCCTTCACGAAGTAGCAACATTACTACTTACCTGGCGACTCGGTACTGCCCGTAGTATGCTTTCATTGCCGAAATGATCGAGAACAAAGACTATTCAGAATGAAAATTATAAAATTAGTTGTAGATCCTGCATGGAACAAACTTCGTGGAATCAAATGATATATTTGACAACCCACTGTTACAACTTAAGTGAGAATCATTCAGAATATCTATTGGAAATGATCAGAAAATATCAAGTGAATTTACCAGGACAGTTCTGAATCATTCCAGGAGTAAACCTGTGGTCGCGTAGTTGTCAAACATATCCAACAATTTTACCAATTCTCCATCAGACTAGCTACAGTACGAACGTGTTTGCTCAGCTGAAATTCTGAGATGGCTAATAATTATGAGGCTCATGCTTTAAAAATAGTGTGTTGCCACTGCACTGCCGAAATATCTAGAGTACATGCCCATGACTTTATTAACATTTCTGTAATTATATTTTGGTCTAAAGCGTGGTTACAAATAAGAGGCAATGACTTCATAAATACATCTGGAACATCATAACTAAAGAGCAGGAAGATATTTTTTGTGGTGCTCCTCTTCAGCAGCTGTCATATGTAGCTTTGTCTATTTGTATTAAGTGTATTTCACACTAAAATCTCATTAACCGGAAGTGATTCGCTTTTTAGCTTCACCAGACGCTGTTAAAATCATGAGTAAATAATTTTCTTTTTAATATAACACACTTAAAAACAGTTTTTAATAACAACGCTTTAATTACCACCACTTCTTCAGATAATAACACAAATGAAAGGAAAATATAAAGCTGAATGCAAAACGCGATCATCCACATAGAAATTTCATAAGCTGCTAATAACATAGTTTCACAGCAGAAATGCAAACTGGACAAGGAAATTTTGCGCAGTGACCAAAAACTCAGACTCAAAAACCATGAAGAAAATGAAACATATGAATCAGTCCAGAACAAGATCGATAATGTTCGATAATGTTTGAGACAATATTGCTGATGATTAATTTATTTCCCATGCGTATATGCTGTGGTCAATAAACTAATGAAAAAACGCAATAAATTGTGCAGTGTACTAAAACAAGTGAATTGCAACTTACCCTGGTAAACTTAAGACAAAAGTTTTCTATAATAAAACAAAGTATCCACTACATAAGCGTCTCCAAATAATCATGGGTTAGGGAGACATTACACCATTTTCCTAAAATCAGTCTGTGTTTATGCGCAGTCCATGGTCATACTTGAGTGGCGTTTCACGACTATCAATAAAGTATAAAAAATTAGCTTTGGGGGCAGCTCATAAAGAACTATAGATGATTTACTTGGTGACACAATTAACATAATTCAACTGTCTTCATAAAATATTTAAATCTCGTTATATGCAGAAAATACAGCCATTTACAAGTCCACATGTCTGCAAGTATCTCACCTTTAGATCTATGGGGTACAGAATCAAGGTAGCAAGAAAACGTTTGAGGGAGAAGTTTAAAAATTTTGTGCACAGTGATATCTGAACTGATGGATACCACTATATTCTCTTCGCAGGACACACATTTTACGACAGAACTGGAGTAAGCCTAACAGACACTGCCCCGTATTTTCCCCAGTGATATCTAAGATGGGTAATTCACAATCTAAAAGACTAAGGTGCTTGTATTTTCAGTTTGGAATAAGCTATTTGGACTAAGGACCATAAATTTAATGTCTCTACGTTATCCCTGAAGTGAGAATCAATCAAAATATTAAACTGAAATGATAAGAAAATACCAAGTGACTATAGTAGGATAATTCTCAGCCACTGCAGGAAGTAATTCGAAGATCTTGGTGTTGACAAACATATTCCAAGACGTAGTCAGGTATCTAGCTAGCGGGAGCAAAAACACGTTTCCACAGCTGAGCTGTTTCTTGAGTGTTTCCTACTTGTGTTTGAAAGACAAGTCACAGTCAGCCGCTGAATTCATTAAGCGAATATACCAATGAATTTTATTCTCATTTCTGTATCTAAGTGTCTGAGTTAATGTGTAGTTATGAATAATTTACGGATTGACTGACTGCAACCTGAACACAATAAATTAATAGCAGGGGATATTATTTGCGTGGCCCTACTCTTCAGTGGCTCTTGCTAACTGAAAACTCATTCGTTGGTCACAATTCGACAGCAGCCGTTTGTTCCGTCATTATAACCCTTACGTAATCCCTGATGGGGAAAGAATTGCTCAACAACATGTTAATTGCATTGACATGCCGGAGCCCCACAAACTACACAGACGTCCCATCTCAGTTGCTATCTGCTGTTCATTTAACGACGCTTAAATCCTTGTTGGAACTCAATCGCTTTGGTTAATATTTGCTGCTGTAAGGCTTAATACCGACAGCAGGTTTAGTGGCAGATAAACAAAATTCTTGGACAATACAGAACAGGGGAGACTGAACTGAACTGACAGAGTACTGATTGACCTAAGTCAGAGCAAGGCATTTGGAGTAGAGTCGTCTGCTCAAAATTATTCGGATTCTCAGGTAAAATTTCCACGACAAATTATTCCACCCTCAGACTTCAAGGGGAACTCCAGTACCGAATGGGGCAATTGCTGACAGATGAGAATATTATTGAACTATAGGTCTAATAGGGCATGATTGCAAAATACTGATACGAATTATTTACAGAGGTACGGAAAAACTAATAGAAGACGAGTCCAGGGAAGAAGAGTTTGGATTCAGGTGAAGTGTAGGAGCACACGAGACAATAACGGCCCCGTCTTAGAACCCGGGTTTAGGAATGGCAAACTTACGTTTCTAGCATGTGTCGATTTTGTGAAAACAACTGACAGTGTTGACTGAAAGAGTAAATGATATTCTGAATGTAGCAGTGATAAAAGACAGTGGGTACAAACTGACAACTTGCAAAGAAACCAGACTGTAGTCAAAGGATATGAGGAATAGCGTTCGCTGAGGATGGAGGAGAGAGAGAGAGAGAGAGAGAGAGAGAGAGAGAGAGAGAGAGAGAGAGAGAGTTGCTGTCCATTCCTGATGTTATTCAGCCTGGGTGTACTTTTACCTTACATTTTTCTACGAAGATATTATCACCAACAGTCTCAGAGTATACAGAGTTGCTGTCCATTCCTGATGTTATACAGCCTGGGTTTACTTTTACCTTACATTTTTCTACGAAGATATTACCAGCAGCAGTCTCAGAGTATTTACATACCATTGTTGCAAAGTTCACAGAGGAATTAAATTGAATGACAATGTTACTGATTGCAATTGTCCACTGAAGGAGGTTTTCAACAAATCCACATTAAAAGCCGGCCACGGTGGCCGAGCGGTGCTAGGCGCTTCAGTCCGGAACCGAGCGACTGCTACGGTCGCAGGTTCGAATCCTGCCTCGGGCATGGATGTGTGTGATGTCTTTAGGTTAGTTAGGTTTAAGTAGTTCTACGTTCTAGGGGACTGATGACCTCAGATGTTGATTCCCATAGTGCTCAGAGCCATTTGAACCATTTGAACCGCATTAAAATCATCAGCAGCCTATATACAATCAGCGCTGAATAGTTCCTACTCATTTCAATCTAGTAAGTGCCCCCCCGTTCTCTATGACGCATTACATGCAAAGTTATTATTACATATGTAAAGTTAATGCATATTTTATGTGGGTGTGTGAGACAATGTTTTTTTTATCTATACTTATCGACTTATTGACTTATTGACTGTTATATCGTTTCTTAGGTATTGTTGATAATATTTCGGTGGATGAAATTGCTGCTGCACCTCGCCTTATGCAAGCAACACCAGCACCATCGCCAGACCCGTCATTGTTGTGACCATCGACACCTGCATCACCTCTTTTGGGCCCAAATGGCTACAGCCCCAAATCTAGGAGCATCAGGGCAGTACCCTCGATGTCTATGTCATTGTCATCACCACTGCAACCAGCACCACCAACACCGACAGCTGTGTCACTGGGATGGACTATCCGTGATATTAGTGGCAATCAAGTACAGGCCAGCAGCAGCCCCTATGCCCATTCTAACAGTAAAGATAAGGATGTTCATTTATGTCGCACGTAGTTACCACTTTCGGTGATCCGAGGTGCACCTGGAGACAGGATCTTGCTTATTAACATTTGTAATGCGATCGAGTACGAAGATCCAATTATTTTAATGACTGTGTCTGCACGTTCTGGAAAAGTAACTTCCCAAAGTCTTAAAAGATTTGCAGTATCCAGCCATTAAATGCAATCTTATACTGCAATTCACTCTTACCTCATAAGGAGGGTGTCTCGAAGAATGTCTTCATTCATAAGCAAGATGATAATGATGAGAAATCGTGGGGAACTTCAATTACTGAGTGGTTTGATGATTTCACCCTAAAGCCAGTACAGAGAGAATTTCAACAGAGAAATCTGGGTAAAGCCCTCTCTAGAGTTGGACATTCACACACAGATGTGTGATAAAGTATGGGAGGGGGCTTCTTGCATATCCGCCTTCCAAAGGAAATAACTCATAAAAAGACCATTTTTAATGCCTAAACAAAGACCAGTACCGCTTTCTGTGGTCACTTCTGGCTTACAGAAGGAATTTTAAGAAAAATACACACTGCCCTAATCAGTGCCAAGTGAAAGATCTTAGTGGGTGTTATAAACAGGGTGGCATTAAATTTCCCATGTAGCTGCAGGACATAGGCAAATTTGAGAAGTAGACTGTTCATATATCTATTTATGTATATTGCCTGATGGAATGAAAATCAGCTAATGATGTTGTAAGACACGTTGTCTTCGGACCCCTTCACTTTTTAAAGTTGCAGTTCAGCATGCAATACGCAGATTTTGTGATAATAAACAAGGGTGACAAACAACACTACTGCTGGATCAAGGACATCTCCCATGTTCTGTTCTCCCAGATGGCAACACATTATGGTAAACGACATTTTGGTCTATGTGCCTGAACGCATTCCAAACGAAAGAGAGTTTATTAAAACATCTGGTCCCTTGCTGTAACAAGGATTCAGTATGTGTTGTGACGCCTACAGAGGATAAAAAATCTTAAAATTTAAGAATTTTCTCCTCAACAAGCGAGTACACTTTGCAGTGTAAGACGACTTTGAATGTTTTCCACACGCCTGTGGCAGGTCGTGTGGGGGATCCTATTGGCTCTCATACCACTATCACAGAAAGGCACGTACCTTTGAAGCCACCTATGAAGTTGTATGCTCATACGATTTGTACATTGTCGACTAACCATGCAAATTGATTGCTTTCTATTACTGTTTAAGAATACAGTTAATTGTTATATTTGCGGGCAGCCATTAGATAACGAACTGGAAATATCATGTAGGGATCATAGTCATCTAACTGTCAAATTCCGCTGTGCTGCACACAATCATGCAACTAAAATTGCCAACTCCCAGGACACATACCCGTTTTCATTCAAAATTTAATTGAGTGTGATGCTTACTTCCTAGTCGAGCCACTGGCTGATTAGTCCTACCCGACACCAGTGTGAGATACATTTAGATTTCGAAGAGAATCACCAATATATTTACACTGAGCTACCTCGACTCACTAGGATCCATGCAGGCATCACTACAGAAACTTGCCGAAACGATGCATCAAGAAGACTTACAGCTTACTCGAGCTGCATTTTCTGATGGTGTTAAGTATCAGCTCGTAACGAAATAGGGGGTTTACCAGACGAGTATCTGCATTTATGGACAAACTGAACACAAATATTTTGCCCAAGACAACCAAATTCTGTAGCAAATTTTCAGGCACTGCTATTTCGAATGCAATGTATGGGCATGCTATGAGTGTATGGCAGGAGCTCGACAGATATAATTTTTGTATGAAGGTGCAAAACTTTATATGGACGCAGATGTGTGCTTACTTGCAGATATTTTCAAACGATTCCAGAGTGTATGCCTGGACACATTTGATCTGTATCCTGCCTATCAGTACATCGCACCAAGGCTCTAATGGCACGCTATGTTCAAAAAGTGACAAGTCAACATTAATCGCTTGACTGATGTTGAAATGTTGTTGTTTTTCGAATGTGGGTTTCACAAAAAGCCTTGTCAATGTGTTCATAGCCATCCGAAGGCAAAAAACCCACGAATGTGTGAACATTTATTGCATCTGGTGATTTAAGTTACACCATGTACTTGTTAACTGCAGAGGACTTATACAGGCATGCCATGCAACAATTTCTACCTGTTGATTTGTTGTGGTGACTTATAAGGAAAGCATCAGAGTGAGCAAAAAAAATCAAATATGTGTACGTGGGTTCTGAAACAGTGTGCGTCCTAGAGTTAGGATTAACTTACCCTAATACTCTGCATGATGTGCACAGTGATTTGCCACTTTGTACAGAGCACCGAGTTCCAGAAAAAGGTTCCCAACCCAAGCTGATTACAACGCTGGAGAGAAAAACAAGGTACATATTGCATTATCGTAAACTTCAGCAAATTTTACAAAGTTGTGAATAATTCTGTTTTTCCACAAAACTATGCCAAATGTCAGAGAACATCGCAATATTCACTTAGTTACCAGTTGGAAGGGCATTATGATGCAGCAGCATACTCGTGTATCGCCAGACGAAATTTTAAACGAGTCGCAATATTCAACAAGGATTTCGTTGTTCTGTGGCAAAGGTTTCGCTACGCTTCACAAAACATGTTTATTTCGGTGCATGTATGTTAGACCTATCCAAACTCCACACACACTAGTTCCATTATGAGTTTGCAAAAACTTATTTCACAAGTCCAAAGTTACTTGAAATGGGTACTGCTGGGTGAAGTGTTGGAAACCGTATGAAGTAACAAGGTGACACCCTGACGCATTCGACATGTCTGGATATGCAAGCGTTAATCCTCATGATATAACATCTGCCTGATGAAAGACGAAGCGAATGGGTCACCAAATGTTAAGTTTGTAGCTTTCCAATCAAAAACGAATGTATATTGTACAGTAACAGGTGCCACCCTTAGACAAACTAAGGGTGTGTAGTGTGTGGCATCAGTGACTCTGATGGACGAAGACTACTTGGAGTGTCTGAGCGATGCTGCTGGCAGCGCTCTGCATATGGTACAGCAGTTCATCGTTCAATCGTGAAGACACAAGGTGCACAGTGAATTGCAAATGAGAACTGGCCCATCACGACATGACAATAAGTGAATCAAATGTGACTGCAACATGAAAACTCTACAATATGCACGCTATTTACTTGGGTGGTAGAGTGTGTATGTTGTGTTCAAAAATGGTTCAAATGGCTCTAAGCACTAATGGACTTAACATCTAAGGTCATCAGTCCCCTAGACTTAGAACTACTTAAACCTAACTAACCTAAGGACATCACACACATCCATGCTCGAGGCAGGATTCGAATCTGCGACTGTAACAGTGGCTCCGGACTGAAGCGCCAAGAACCGCTCGGTCATAGCGGCCGGCGTGTGTTGTGTATTTGGTGAAAAAAGTATGTGTGTGTGTGTGTGTGTGTGTGTGTGTGTGTGTATGTACAATACTATGACTCACCTATCTTTTGAGTGCATCTTTGTGTGATTGCAAATTGTACATGTGAGTGAGTACTTTTTTTTTTTTTTGCACACTATGCATTTGATTTATATTGTTTTTGAACAACATATGTGTCTTGTCTGCACAGTAGGTTAATGTTTACTGCTGCTGGCCATACCGAAAGGGATCACACTTTTTAGTTTAGTTTTATGTCTTAGAGGGAGTTCCAAATAAACATTTCGTGTCAGATGTAGTTAAAATATGCCTTCAACTGTGCTACAACTACTCCAAACTATTGAACTGGAAAGCTGTAAGTAAATATTTCATGTCAACTTTAGTTAAACTGTATAAGTCCCTCACCTGTGCTATGACTACTAAAATGTAGACTTTCACGGCCGGAAATATCATGTCCATTATAATTATCCGGGCTGTTATGCCGTGGTCGGTTGATGAATTCTGTGTCGATTCCCAACGTTTCGTCTCTGACTGCGGGAGACAACTTCAAGGGGGTCCGTAGCTCAATGGAAGGTCCAACACACCCACTGGCTCGCTACTGACTGCCGCTAAATTCCGTGTCCACGCGCTCCCACGCCGCGGCGTGACGTCACGTGTTTTGAAAACGTCAGTGCAATTGGTCGCTGTCCGTCGCCGTCGATCGCCTTCTTCTGGAAGGACTCCAGAAGAAGAGAGGGCAGCTTTTGTGTTCCCTCACATTCCTGTCTCGTTGCAGAGCCGTCGGCGTTATACCGAAGTTTCTGAAGATAAAGCGACTGTTCTATCCGGGAAAGGCCCAACGCATTTTCGAATGGACTGAGGAGGCCTTACTACGAGAGCGCATTCAGCAGACCCGACGGGACTTGGCAAGCACAAACTGTAAGTTAATGTCTCTCCATATTACGATCAGTAATAAACTGTGCAGCGGTGACTGGGATAAAATTGATAGACTACTGCATGATACCATGGGGAAGCGTATGTTGACAACGTCTAGTAGACAGAAGAAGAAGTTTGATAATTTGCTACCTAATCAGACTGTTCGGCATTGAGACGTTTCCCGGACCGTTACCAATTTGTCCAAACGTTCGTTATCTGACGATGAGACATCTGTGCTTGCCAAGGGAGGAAATTTTGCTGTTAGTCCGCTTTTTGTGCCCACGGAAGAAATTATAGCCAGTGTAGAAGCAGGAATTCGCAGTGTGGATTCTGTAATAGCTGAAGAAATCCGTATAGAAACAGTAAGAATATTAGCCAATGCAAAACCGCCGAAAAGTAATATAACTGTGGGTGAGAGAAGAGCTTTAAAACTCCTGAATGACGACGATAGTATTTTGGTTCTCCCAGCTGACAAAGGAAGCGCAACGGTGGTTATGAATGTGGCCGACTATCGGAGTAAAATTACTGATCTACTGGATCCGCAAGCATATAGGAAGCTGAATAAGTACCCCACTAACAGCGTTCTCAGAACTGTGTCGCGGTTAATAAAAAAGTTCTCCATTGAAGAGAGTGTACAGAAAGGTCTCTGCAATTCGGTTGCGCTACCACCGAGGCTTTATGGATTGCCCAAAATTCATAAAGAAAATGTGCCGTTAAGACCGATACTAAGTGCCATTGGTTCGCCCACCTACTCGTTAGCCAAGTTTTTGACTACGCTGCTAAAACCACATGTGGGCCGTTCGGACTCTTATATAAAGAATTCGACACATTTCATCAGCAGATTGAATGGCATAGTGGTCCAGCCGGAGGACATATTGGTCAGCTTCGATGTGGTATCGCTGTTTACCATGGTTCCACTTAATGATGTATTGGAACAGCTGGATCGAATTTTTCCTGCCGATATTTCAGAACTGTTTAAGTGTTGTTTGACGACCACATACTTCAAGTAGAATGAACAGTTATATGAGCAAACGGATGGCGTGGCTATGGGAAGCCCCCTAAGTCCCGTAATTGCAAACTTCTTTATGGAGAAATTCGAAGAACAGGCCTTAGGTACTGCCAGCAAAAAACAAAATGTAAGGTTCCGTTACGTGGATGACACGTTTGTGCTGTGGAGACATGGTAGGGAGGGACTAAGCCGGTTCCACGAACATCTGAACAGTATAAACTCGAGAATTC
The DNA here is from genome assembly GCF_021461395.2 of Schistocerca americana. Classification (NCBI taxonomy): domain Eukaryota; kingdom Metazoa; phylum Arthropoda; class Insecta; order Orthoptera; family Acrididae; genus Schistocerca; species Schistocerca americana. Next base: position 422,917,125 of record NC_060130.1, on the reverse strand, counting down.
AGTTTACAATGGAGGAGGAGGTAGACGGCAGGTTACATTTCCTCGATGTGCTTGTTTTTAGAAACGAAAATGGTAGTTTGGGACACTCAGTATACCGCAAACCCACGCACACGGACCGTTATTTGCACCGGGATTCGGACCACCACCCATAACAGAAGCGGGGTGTTATCAAGACGTTAGCGGACAGAGCTAGAAATATTTTTGAACCTGAGTTGCTCGACGCTGAGATGGAACATCTCCACAATGCACTAATGAAGAACGGGTATTCGTCCGCCGAAATAAAACGTGCGTTGAGGCATCCACGCAGAAATCATACTGACGTACAGGCTACTGCAAAATATAAGGTTTTCCTGCCGTTTGTTAAAAATGTAACGGAAAGAATAGGGAGGATCTTGACGAAGCGGAATATTACCGTAATGTACAAGCCCACCAGGAAGATACAGAGATACCGTAAGCCTGCCAAGGACGCTCGCAAACCACTGGAAAAAGCTGGAGTGTATAGGATCCCATGCAGCTGTGGAGATGTTTATGTGGGTACCACTAAAAGAACTGTTTCTAAACGTTTGGAAGAGCATAAGGTAAACTGCAGAAGAGCAGAAACGGAACGATCAGCTGTTGCGGAGCATGCGTTCCAGCCAGGGAACCACAATGTTCGTTTCGAGGAGACGCAAGTACTAGCGGCCACAAGCGGATATTACGAAAGGCTCTACAGGGAGGCAATCGAAATCTCTAAACACCCAAATAATTTCAACCGTAAGGAGGAGGGTGTGAAATTAAACGGCATATGGATACCGATGTTAAAGAAGATGTGCACCACCCGCCCACTACTGGGTGATGGCAACGGCGATCGACGGCGACGGACAGCGGCCAATTGCACTGACGTTTTCAAAACACGTGACGTCACGCCGCGGCGTGGGAGCGCGTGGACACGGAATTTAGCAGCAGTCAGTAGCGAGCCAGTGGGTATGTTGGACCTTCCATTGAGCTACGGACCCCCTTGAAGATGTCTCCCGCAGTCGGAGACGAAACGTTGGGAATAGACACAGAATTCATCAACCGACCACGGCATAACAGCCCGGATAATTATAATGGACATGTGCTATGACTGTTCCAAGCTGTTGAAACGTGTATCATCTGTACAGGAAGATATAACAAGTGATGTTATATATATATATATATATATATATATATATATATATATATATATATATATATGCCTGTAAATTGTTGCGTACTTTTGTAAATATTGTGTATACACAGTTTTGCAGTTTTTTTACCTTGTTTCTCTGTGACAAAACAAACCCAACATGTGAGGCATATTGCTTTCCTGTATTGAGAAAATATGTATCCTGCGAAATAGTACGATATGTGGAACATATGTTTCGTAAGAAAGACCTATATTACAAATAGATCTATTTAGAAAGCTCTAGTCATTCGTATTTTTCATTCTAGCTTGCCATACACAGGGTGAATATTAATATAAGCGACAAACTCCAGACGGATTCCTGACTGGAAATCGAGGGAAAAAATCCTATGAACATGTGTCCAGAAATGGACGGTGTGCATGCAACGACAGCAAATCTTCCCAGAACAAAGTACAGAGTTACCTAACATCTATATCACAACAGATGTTCAAAGTGGCCTCTATACAATATAGTGCACGCCTTCACACTTCGCATCATGCATTGCTGCACTGTTTTCTATGTTCCGTGTCTCTCTTAATAGCATTACAGGCGTCGTGAACACGCTGTTGAAGGGTCTGCACACCAGGAACTGGTTCAGCGTACACAACGTTTTACAGACGCCTCAGAGTAAAAATCCAGGACTTTTAGGTCCAGTGGTTTAGCGGCCCATGTTACAGGGCCTCCATGTCCTATCTGACGTCAGAGGAAGGTGTATTTGGGGTGTCGGTGAACTGTAATTCAGAAGTGGGGTGGTGCTCTGTCACGCAGAAACCACGTAACCTGTGTTACTGCCAAAGTCACATTCTCAAGAAGTCAAGTCAGAGTATTTCACAGGAATTCCAGGTACATTCCTCCACGTGGCAATGATGCATTTCTAGACACATGTTCATAGCACATTTTCCCTCCATTTCCAGTCAAACCCTACACATAGGCTGTTCAAAAACCGACAAACTGTAGGGGTTTTCTAGAAATGGAGGGAAAAGGTGCTATGAACATTTATAGAGAGTGTTCGAAAAAGTGTGGAATGCTGTGACAGGTAGTAGTACACATCATAACAAGAAAAATAAGTCCAATAAACATGGGTCTGAAAATGCATACTTTCTATAATAAACACGTGTTTACAGGAGGTGTTAAATGTGGCGCCCATTCATGAGAATGCACCCCTCTGCCCTCCAGCGTAAGGAATGATGCACCCTTTGAAGTATACCTAGTTATTATTGTACCTGCTGGCACACATTAATGATGTGACCCTGTAGTGTATGTACATCGTTGATTGGCGTGGCGTAGAGCAGTTCCTTCATGTGTTCCCATAGTCAAAAGTCTAGGAAATTGAGGTCTGGGGAACGAGCAGGCAAAGGTGTGGGGTCCCCCAACCAAGCTGGCAGTCCTGAAATGTCTACGTCAGATGTTTGCACTCTTTCTAATGAAAGTGTGCTGGTGCGTCACCATGCATGAACTGCATTTGTATTCGTTGCTGCAGTGGCACAGCCTTACGCCAGGTAGGCAATTCATTAATGAGGAATTCCAGATAATGCACCCCAGTTAAACATTGTGGTAGCACACATGGCCCCGTAAGTCTATCGTCAAGTATGCTTGCTCATATGTCGATTGAGAAACAGTGTTGATTTGATGCCCTCTTTCATGAATTGCTTGGGGATTTACATCTGCCCATACGTGCTGGTTATGGAAATTCACAACAACATCTCTTGTGAACATGGCCTTATCGGTAAATAAACTCTTAGAAGTAAACAGTGGATCTGCGGCACACTTCTTCAACAGCCATTGATGGAACTGCCATCTGCCATCATGATCCTGTGGCCATAGGGGCTGCATGCAGGAATTGTTCATGAAGAACCACTGCCCCCCACCCCCATCCCCCCTTTCCCGGATAAGAGAGTGAGACACACCTTCTCCTGCTGCTAATTGCCACACATTGGTCGCAGGGGTTTCTTCCACTGAACGTAGCACATACTCCACTTCAGGGGCGCAGATGGTGCAAGGCCTTCCACTGTCAGTCTTCTGAGGTGCAAGGGTACCTGTGACCCTCAGACGCTGTAAATGTCTGCCGAACAGTTTATCAGAGGGCACTCTGCGCTGTGGATATTTTTCAGCGTAGAGGACACGGTCTCTCCGTTTGCTAAGCCATAGCAGAATATCATATCCACCACATCACTTGCCAAATAGTAGACCTCCATTGCTAACAAGTGGTGGAAGAGAGATGATTTAAGTGTATTACACCATTTGTACGTACAAACAGCGCAATAACAGAAAACACATAAGCGAATCCATGTTTGGAAGAAGGTAAAGCACCATTATGCGTACCCAGGGTTGACAGTACTGTATAATAAGGCACACAAACACGACGGAAACTGACAATAGTCTACAGCTCAACTCGAATAACACAACTGATTGCAAACCACCTAATGATACCTAGAGTACTGTGACTAACCATCATAATACTGACAACTCGTTAGACGGAGAACCAATGCAACGATTGTGCTAATATCCACAACCTAGTGTCGCACTGCTCTTCCTATGCACATGTGTTATCTCAGAAAGTATTCATTTCCGGATCCATGTTTACTGGAATTATTTTTCTTGTTTCATTGGGAGCTCAAAGTATTCGTTTATAATGTGCGGTTACATCTGCATTGCACATGTCTATTCTATCAACAGTGATCAATTTACGCTTTTCTACAATAGGTAGATGCACAAATATGCATAAATGATTCAATTTTTTACATTAGACAGAGACATCTTCACTGCATGAACCCTGTCTGTAAGGAGAGATATGTAAGAAGTGTGTTAAAAAATAGGTCACACCTAATGTCAGACATAGTGCTAGCTCTGTGGAGCAAGTCACAGGTGAGTTACTCGTCTGACTGCACTACACAGAGGCCTGCTACCTGGCCCTGAATGGCCAGAGATTGACCTTACTGCCGACACCAGTGCAGAACAGCATGAAGTGTTGCAGATGACATGCGCAGTGGAAACCATGGAGGGTCCTTTCCCTCCCTCGTGTGGTGGTAATGATACAAATGGAAAGATCCAAACTTAGAGGAACTGCAGTTAGGAGGGGCAGTATGCATACTGTTTAATCTTTTCACCATCATAGTTATCGAAAGGTGGAAGGACATATGAACATTGTAACAACAGTTTGTCATAGAAAATCAATCAGTTTCAGAGTACTGTCCAACTACTTTTTTTCTGTATGTGCAATTACATATGTAATTTTTCCTCCTATCTACGTAATTCTGTAGCTCTCAATTCGTTCGAGCAATCAATCACTCATGATAGGAAACACAGTCATAGCTCCGTCACTCAAAATGATTCTGAAATTTTACTTGTTAGAATCAAATCAGGCGATAATTCTTCTTCTCTGTAGGCTCGTGCTTTGCGGCAGTCTGCTAATCTGTACAAATAAAATGCCTCGTAATTTTGGGAGCGTTGTATAATCAGTCGGAAAATCTCAGATCAAGCGGATATTTGGCTTTGATGAAGTTTAACCTTCCGAAGAAGTAATGGAGCTCTTGGATTATTAAATGCAGGTTCGTATCCAGTCTTACGGAAGTTCCCTTCTTATTAACAACTACGCAATATATCGATAAATATCATTAATTCTCAAATGTCAAATACACACCTTTGTATGAAGGAGCAATCTATATATATTTCCTTTTTAATCATACAGTTCGTATCAGTTATCTTCTGTGATAAATCTCAATAATCAGATTACAGTTCTTCCAAAACAAGCTCAGGCTAATCGGCACGAAGACAATCTCGGAAGCTCCCTTTCTTTTTTTTTCCTAACAACCACCAGAGAGAGTACTACAAAGAATACTTATGCGCTCATGGCATAGCTATTGTATGAAACTACTTTGCGCATGGATTCTGCGAGTATGAAGTAGAAAATTAGTAAACGTCATTCAAGGGTAGAATTGTATCAGAATAATTCATCAAATATAAAGAGATATTACAATTGCCCCTCGCAGCGAGCAAAGTTAATGATAATACCCTTTGCGAGCTAACAGAAAAAATTTGTTGGGTTGTTTATTCAAAAGAGGAATATTTTGAATTACTATAATTTTACCGTAGAGAGTATGGGTAACATGTTAAGACAATAAGTTACGAGAATATCTAAGCTGTAGCTTTTACATGTACCGGGGTATACCCGCATCCCGAGTACATAACCAGGGAAGATGTAGATTGGTGTAATTACGAAAAAGGTCTACCCATTTGGGAACTGGCCTTCACAGGGAAACCCTGGAAAACCCGGAAGAATAGACCCCAGCTCAGGTATTAAAGAAGATAGGAAAGCCTAAATCCAGTAATTTTGAGATATATAGAAGCTCCATAGATTAGATCGAAGGAAAAGTGCCTCATAGCCAAAAAAAGTTTTACAATATTGCTCAAAAAAGTTTTCAAAATTCTTCTTTCGACGAAGTAGCCGGCTATCTCGTTGTGAAGTCAATGGAACAGGAACACTGGGTACGGACAGCGGGTAGGTGACGTACAGCGTTTGGTGGAGGCGGCACGGAGCACAGGCGATGGCTTATGGTACAGGACAGAAGCTGGTAATGTGCCGTAGAAACAGCAAGATGATCTCAGGAACAGATGGTCAGGGACGTGAACATGGAACAAGTTTAAAGTGGAATAAGAAAAGGTTCTGACTGAATAAATCCCTGGAAGAGAGTGGATTAAGGCAACGAAGTCCATATTTCATCGTTGAACTCAAAATCGGAGTGGATTCTTATATTCTTCCATCTGTACTAGACTGGAACATCCATCTGTCCTGACAATCGCAATTTTTTTTGTAGTCCTCAATACCAAAGTTGTTTTGCATTACAACTGCTGATTGTCCAAAATATTGCCAAATAGACTGTGGGCATTTGAATTTTGTTGTACCTCATATCGAATGTATTCCTCTCAATTTTTTTTTTGTAAACCTAATCTTCGTTTTGTTGTAGTGCAGGTGGAAGTAGAGCATTGAATCTGTCCGAGATCTGCTTTCAATTACGAAATTATGGATAAAATTTAAGTTTACACCTGATGAAAAATTTTAAACATAGGCATATGACGCTTGAGTCCACAAAAGGAATAATTTCTAGAAAAAAAATTCTCTGAAAAATTTTCATTATTCTTATAATTAATTGATTTATAGATCCACTTGCAAATAAATATCATTAATGATGACGTATGTTCATTTAACAAATCATCCACTCGCAGAATCTTCTTCATCCTCTCATGAACATTTATGGAAATATATTTCAACAATTATGTCCATAATATGAAACACGCAAACTGCTATTCTTAAAATGTTAATTAAAATTCTTAAATTAATTCTCCTGGTAGAGAAGGCATAATAAAAAATCTAAAAATTATAATAATTTTCTCTCGCGCAACCAGAGAGTTTCTTCAATTGTTTGCAGCAGCGACATTATCGACTGTTGCTCCATTTCACAGTTCATTTGTTTTCTCCCGCGAACAGCGCACATCATACACACAGCGTATTTACCTACATATCCCGCACTGTTCAACTTTCACACGCAATTCTCACGTAAGTGCCGTGTCTTGGGGAAATGTAGATGCACTTTCATTGTATATCACTATGGCTTCTGCTTATAGTACACACATACAAACACTAGTATTTAACAATTTCTTCTACCTATCTTAAAAATTTTGTGCTAAACTATCACAGGAGTAATCTCACTGTCTCTTAACCTATCACAGGAGTAATCTCACTGTCTCTTAACCTATCACAGGAGTAATCTCACTGTCTCTTAACCTACCACAGGAACAATCTCACTGTCTCTTACCCTCTAGACAACATAAACATCTTGATATTTATATACACATTCGACTCATAGTCAAATTCCACTCTAAATTCTTTTACATATTTGGTATCACACATCTACGATCCTTCAAAAAATTTCTTAATATCATTATGTGGGAATAATCCCTTTATTCTTTTCGATTCGGGATATGCCAACAAGTATGATCCAGGATTTGGTATATTTACAATAACATATGGTCCGGTATAAATAAGATTCCATTTCTTTATGATCTTCATCAGTTTCGAGGAATGGATGTGTCGCCTCAATAAAACCTTTTCTCCAAGATGAAACGTCTGAATCCGGTGAATCCGTTTATCATATGTCAATTTCCGTTGTATGGCCTTTTTAGTTAAATTGACAAGTGCGAGTCGAATCTTTTCCTCCAATTTTAAATTCTGGTCTTCATATTACAGGTACTATTATTTTATTAATCTCTCTCGCATCCAGAACTAATCTTACGTTGCCTCCAGGTTTTGGAACGACTAAGAGCGGAGAACAATATGGACTAGTTGATGGCTCAATCAAGTTCCATTCTAACATTCTATTTATCTCCTTTGAACAGCTTGTTTTAAACGCCAGGGGATCGGATAGTGCGTGTAACAGTAAGTCTGATGTGGCTTCACTTGTAGGTGACAAATATACCCTTTAATAATTCCTGGTTTCTCATCAAAAATCTCTTCATATGCCTCTAACAAATAATAAAGCGGCTGCCTTTGTTCTCCGGTAAGCTGATTTGATTCATTAGCTTTTATCATTGTTGTTTGGTTAAAGTCCTCCAGTTGTATCAAATCCTTTGAAAGCTCCTTCCAACGACCGTTTGTAGTGTCAATTAACTGAATTATGGCACCGCGAAAATATTTCTCATGCACCGTTTCCTTTCTATTTAAATCCAGTGCTATCTCTTCTCCATTTAATCTAAATTTAACTATTCCTTCCAAAAAAAATCAATCTTACAATCGTACTCCTGCATACTCCCAATACCAAGAATACAGTCCACTAATAACTTCTCCACTACAAGGAACGTGCATTTTATTGCTACATTTCCCATTTTCATCTCTAATTGAGTTTGTATTTTGACATTGGGAGAGCGTGCTCCAACAGCTCCGATGATTTTGCAGTTCCGTACCGGCAAAATTGGTACCTCCTTTTTCCTAATAATTCTCCGAAAAAGAGAGCCTGAGATGACATTGGCGGAAGCGGCAGTGTCTAATATCACATTCGTTGGAACTTCCTCTATTTCAACAAATACTTCCGATACCGGAACACTCGATCTGTCATTATGACACGTTATTAAATCCTTTGTTAACTCTTCAGTCAACAGCTCACCATCATTATATCTTAGCAATTGAAATTTTACTGTTTCGCCCCTAACAGATCCCCTGACCGCTCCTCCGGGGCACGATGCGGTCATGTTTAGTTTGACCGATTGTTGGTCCGATTGGTATTTGTCTCTTCAGCTACTTCAGTGATTATCGGTTGTTGTGGTGAATTCTGTCTATGTTGTCTTGCTTGATTCGTGTAATTATTTTTGTTGTTCTGCTGGTGTTGGTAGAACTGTCCTGTGTTGCCATACATTGGATTATATCGATTAAAATACCTACTGTTCCTAAAATAGCCCCTCGCTGCACCATTACTAAAGTTTCCATTATGGTAATAATTATTGTTTGCATTTTGTCCATTGCTAAGTATCCTCGGAGAGTCTAATTGGTTATGATTATTGTTATTGCTACCATTACTGCCATTCCCACTCGAGTTGCAGCTCGGATTCGCTTCTATTGCTCTTCTTTGATATGACATTTCTCTTGCCCTTTTATTGTCCTCCTCAATTATATCAATGTGATCAAGCGTAGTCATAAATGAGTCTATATCCTTATCATTTATATATAACAGCTGATTCCTTATACTGGTGGGTAGTCTGGACTTGAGTATCCTAAGTATATCCGGCAAAGGAATCGGTACATCCCAATACAAAAATTTATTAATGTATTTCTCAAAATATCTCTTTAGAGATCCTCTAGAAAATGAGAAAGGCTCAGGATATAATACTTCCTGCCTAAGTCTTTCTTGTATTCCAGCAGACCAATATTTTGCTAGAAAAGCCTGCTCAAATTCTTTGTAACATTTACAAGAAGATGTTTGTTCGGATTCCCACAATGCTCTGTCCAAGATCGTGGAAATAGACCTCTGAAACTTCGAATAAAGACTACAGGATGATCATTCTTTTTGTCATGGTTAAAGATTTGAAATTGTCTCTGTTTAATCATCTTCTCCTCAACGGTACTATGATTCCAAAAATCATCCTGTTCGTACTTTTCCCTGTGGCTCTCCGTTATATCGAATCTAACTTGTGACGTCCCAGTTCTGCCTACATCGGATCTTGATGTGGACGGAAGGTCACGCACAGATCGAGAATTTTGTTTCCTACTTCTCGCTGTTTCTAAATCCTCCTGCGAGAGATTTAGTGATCTTTCGATATTTTCTTTGCAACGCGAGAATTCTTCGCCAAGTTGTTCACGAACTTCCTTTAACTCTTTGTTGAAAAACTTCTCCTCGGAACTCTCTGAAATTGACTGTAAAGCTACTTTCACAGTTTCTTCTATGGTTTCCGAAGGAAAATTTTGCCGCTCCAATGTCATTTCTGAAAACTTTCCCGCAAGTACATTCATTCTATGTTCCACTGTCTCCTGTTTTTCCTTCACTTCGTCAAATTGCTTCTTTAGATTATCTTGGGATTCTATAATTTCTGGTATCATAGCTACGGAACACTGTATGTCCTCTTGAGCTTGTATTACTTGAGGAAACAGTTCTACTTGTTTTTGTATCGTGTCAATTTTGACGGATACATATTCGGTTAGTTCTGCTTTTAATTTACTATTGTTTTCTTGGCATTGTTGGCGGACCTGCTCAATTTGAGCAATAAGATTCTGTTCGGTCCTTTCTGCCTGTTCTTTTATTTCCTGTGTCTGGGTATTTAATCTCTGATCTAATTCGGTAAATGTTGCTCTGAACTGATTTTGTAATTCTGTTTGATTATCGGCTAATTGATTTTGGAGTTCATTTTATATAACGGATAAGTCTCGTTTTACCTCCGCTTGGCCTTCGGCTAATAGAGACAACTGTTGCATAATAACAACTACTGTGTCAAAAACCCTCTGATCAGCTGTTGTATGAATGTTTTCTGAACCAGCGGGATTATTTATATTTATATTGCTACCGCTAGCCACAAAAGTCTCAGAATTGCTATCCGTGGCCTCTGCTTCTGCGCAAACAGCTGAAGGCTGTTGCACGTCTCGTTGCTGATTCAATGACATTTTAAATGCCGCTCTAGTCAGTACCATTAAATAATTGTCAATATCAGGTTCTAATCACTAAATACAGTTTCAAATTTACTGTCGTAGACACACTTAACTTTCAAAATACTTCACAGATAGTATAAAGTTCAATGTCCAGATACGAAAATCACACAATATACAATTCTACAATCTAACTACTAACTGGAAAAAAGTTCTTTCTAAATTGTTTTCAAACTATTTTAACTACAGGATAAAAAAAATTAGATTTCTCTGGCCTTGTTCTGTAGTATCGGTGTTGTCCAATAGTTGAAATCGTTTCTTGGTATCAACAATCTTTTACTATGGGCACCGAATCTCTCTTCAGATTAGTTACTTCTCGTTCTCGTTGGTTTTCATGAAACAAAAAATACATATATTATATAACAATCCAAGAGAGTCCTGTCACACTGGCGCCACTGTAAATTTTCCTCCTATCTACGTAACTCTGTAGCTCTCAATTCGTTCGAGCAATCAATCATTCATGATAGGAAACACAGTCATAGCTCAGTCACTCAAAATGATTCTGAAATTTTACTTGTTAGAATGAAATCAGGCGATGATTCTTCTTCTCTGTAGGCTCGTGCTTTGCGGCAGTCTGCTAATCTGTACAAATAAAACGCCTCGTAATTTTGGGAGCGTTGTATAATCAGTCGGGAAGCTCAGGCTAATCGGCACGAAGACAATCTCGGAAGCTCCCTTTCTTTTTTTTTTTTTTTCTAACAACCACCAGAGAGAGTACTACAAAGAATACTTATGCGCTCATGGCATAGCCACTGTATGAACTACTTTTCGCATGGATTCTGCGAGTATGAAGATAGAAAATTAGTAAACGTCATTCAAGGGTAGAATTGTATCAGAATAATTCATCAAATATAAAGAGATATTACACATACATGAGCATTCCTTCAGTAAACTGAGCCTCCAAATATTTTATGGTAGCAGGCATAACATTTACACGCCTTGGTATAGGAGGAATACAGATACTCATTCATTGCCCCACTTGGTCTATGTTGTAGCGGCACCACCGTTTAGGATAGGGAAAGTTAGTTTCGTGCGATATTCGGAGCACGAGTTACAGCCAGGTGCGGGCTGGATTGAAGAAAGTTACGCATACCAGCAGTTGCAAAGGCAAATAGAGGCCACAGGGGTGTAGAACTGCCGGAGAGGGAGCACACAGCAGTTCCATGGTGCAAGTCACAAGCAGAAGAGGGCCACTGGTCAACCCAAGTGCTGTGCATTAGTGATGCAAAGCGGCGAGCTTAGTAAAACAGAGGCGCACAGCCGAGTATAAATAGGTGCAATTTTCTAACAAGATTCATCCAGGTGTGGCAGCTCTCCTGGACAGCCGGGCGTGTCACATTGCCAGGCTACATGCAGCAACAGATGGGGCATCAGCGTCCCAGTCCATGGCGGGTCGTTGGTTCGACTCTCTGAGGCTGACATGGGGTCCGCAGCCAGCCAGGGCAGGCCATTCTTCGGATCACTACCGAGGGCAGTCGTCTCGGCTCCCGACACACGCCGGAGACTTCTGAGGTGAGGCCACACCTTCGGATGCTCGATAGTAGGCACTTGTTCGTCACCACGGTCTCAGTCACGCCAGTGAGGAGAAGGACACAGCTGGCCGCCTGCAGTCCATACCGAGCAGCGCTGAGTCGGCTGCTGGTGCAGCCATCCTGACATCATCGGAACTCAGCGAGCCGACCAAGGCCGGCATGAAATACAGTTGTGTTGCACAGGCTGCTGGAGTGCTTCCTCAGCATTGTGGGGCATTTGACGCTGACCCAGATGAATGGAGCACTGTAGTGGAAGCAAAAAAATCATTTGGGAAGTTCTCGCAGCGTGTTAATACGGCACTTCCTGGCACCCACCCACTACATTTGGCGTCTGATACCACAACATTATTAATGATGTTGTTGCTCAAATACTCTATAAATTTGTAGTACACCCTCTTGCCTATGTGCAGCAACAACACTTTCTATTGCAGTTGATAATGCACAATAAAGTTCTTTAAGTTTAACAATTCTTGGATTTTATGGATATATATTCATGCCCCATCAAGTTAATTCCAGCATTTTCTCACTGCATGTATCTACCATAGGCACCTTATGAGCAAACAGTGAATGTAAGAAGCATTATGTGATGCATCATACTCGTTCATCATTATCCTATTTATGTGTTCCAACATACTTCGTAGACAGTACAATCATACCATGAATAACGCATTTTAGCATCGATAAATGAATTTTCTACTTCTACAACTACTTCTAAGTCATTGTCGGGTACAAGGTCTACATTCACGCACTCGGAGCCACAGGCAGTCACCTAGCTAGGTGATGCAGTTGTTAGCAGACTGGACGACGGTTAAAATCCGTATCTCTGCATACTGTTTTAGGTTTTCGCGTGTCTCCTAAATTGCTTCAGGCAAATGCCAGGATGATTCCTTTGGTCACAGCTGACTTCCTTCCCTGTCCTTCCCTGATCCGATCAGACCGATGACCTTGCTGTTTGGTCTCTTCCCCCAAACAACCCAACCCTCCTTTGAGAAGGGCACGGCTGACTTCCTTCCCCATCCTTCCCTAACCCGATGGGATCGATGACCTCGCCGTTTGGTCCCCTTCCCAGAATCAACCAACAAACCACTGGCAGTTACATTGTATGTGTTGGCGAATAACTGTACTCTCGCCTGACTTCGATACTGTACTTGCACTATGGCATAGTCGGATGACACGAAGTCTGGAAGGTCGGGAAGACATCCAGTGGTGAGTGACTGCTGTTGTTGCTGTGGTTCAGATGGTGACATCTGAGTGTTCTCGTCCAGCACTGGATCAGGCACTGGTTGCTGCTGCTGCATGGCTGTACTATTGCATACTTGAAGAACACTAGGTCAGGAAGGCATTCTGTGGATAGTGACTGCTGCTTTGATGTGCCCAACTCCTGTATGTCCTCATCTGTAACATTTATAAGAACAAAGCTTTAAGTACGTTGGCATACACACTTACCAATAATAGTTAGAGACTAATTGGCAAAATACTTACTGATACTTTTCTTCTTCCCATCTGATCACTGCAGCTGGCCCCATGTCGGACAGTAAATGATGATGCATACACAATCACATTATTATAAAAACATTGCTTGATAGGAGGGTAAAATTTTTATGTAGCTTACTGTGTGGTTGCATGGGAATACTAGGGATGTGGGGCGGGCACAAGTGGGTTGGGAGCATGCATGCTGAGGGTGGGGGGAGTGGTATGCGGGGTGTGTGAATGGGGTGTGTCCTTAGTCATAAGGAATTGCTGATGCTGTTGTCAGCGAAATATAATAAGCACAAATGCCTTGGAACCGGACATCAAGACTTTGAAGATAAGAAAGTGGAGATGCTGACATCAGCAGTTGCATTCTTTGTTCCAAAACGCAGTCTACCTACCAACATAAGTCTGTAACGAGCAGAGCGAAAGAAATAGATGTTTTCGCAGGTATTGCTGGTAATCGACATGTTAACTTCAAAAAAATTGTGAGAACCTATTGAGCAAGTCAGCCCAGCATTGTTCGCATTTTGTGGACAAGCAGCTTACATCTCACTTTACCAAGAGGTTAACCATCAGAATTGCAGACGATGCATAGAATTCTCTCGCTCCATCCTTATGCGAGATCAGGCCAATAGGCTCTTTCGCCAAGGAATTCTCTTTACTGAGGAAGCTTCTTCTATAAATCATGGAAAGAGGACTGTGAGGAATGCGCATTACTAGGCCTGTGTAACTCCCCAACTCCCCACTTGCTTAAGCATGTTGAATATTAGAGGCAATGCTGCGTGAACGTTTTATGCAGGGTTATTGGAGTCTATTGGTCCATACTTCATTCAAGTAACTTCAACAGGTAATGTACAGGGTGACTATTATTGAACTATATGAAATAAAATCGTCATAACTTCTGGACGGTTTGCGTTACGTCGTTCAAACTGCACGGTTGGCCGCGGTGCGTGATGGGATTTAGTATGCGCTGTATGGTTTGTTTTAGCGATGAGGCCCACTTTCATATAGCTGGTTAGTCAATAAGCAGAATTGGCGCATTTGAGGGACTGAGAACCCGCATTTCGCGATCAGGAAGTCTCTTCATCCACAACGGATGACTGCGTGGTGTGCAATGTCCAGTCACGGAATAATCGGTAAGATATTTCTTGGTGGCACACTAACTACCGAACGGTACGACAAGGTTTTGGATGATTTCATCCCCATTATCGAAAGCGACCCTGATTTAGACAAGATGTGGTTCATGCAAGACGGAGCTGGACCCCATCGAAGCAGGAGAGAGTCTGATGTCCTGGAGGGGCACTTTGGGGTACCCAGAGGCCACTGGCATGGGCCTCAATTGGCCGCCATATTCTCTGTATCTGAATACATGCTACTCCTTTCTGTGGGGCTGTATTTAAGGCAAGGTGTACAGCAATAACCCCAAAACCACTGCTGAGCTGAAAGCAGCCACTGAGAAGGTCGTCGACAGTATCGATGTTTCAGCGGGTTATGCATAATTTCGCTATTCGTCTGCGACACATCATCGCCAATTATGGCAAGCATATCTAACAGGTCATAACCTAAATACGAATATCTGTAGTCACGTTTACATGTTGAATAAAGTGTATGCACGCAGTAGTTTGTAACTAATTTCGTGTGTTTTCATGTAGTTCAATAACTGCCACACTGTATACTCACATTTTAGTACCTATGTGCTACCTGCTTTTCTAGGAGAAGTATCGCTTGAGTAGTAGATGTATTTGGCACTGGGAGGATGGGTGCCCACTCACTAACACGCCTGTCGCTATGACAGCGCTCACCTCGCTCTTCTCTGACCTCTGGATAGGTCGCGAAGGCATCATCAGTTTTTCTGGACGTTGCCTGATTTGATGCCAATGGAATTTTTTCTGTGGTATAAAGTCAAACAGAAAGACAATGTACGAGTTCAGACGCCGCATGAGGATTTAAATCATCTCACTGTTGCACCATGTGCTATAATACTGAAGGAATCTCTTCTATCTGTCCAAAAGTCAGTGCGTCAGTGCTGGTAAACGTGTGATGGAATATACGTCGACATTTCGAAAACGTCATGGCATGAATGGAATTTTAAGGAAGTGTTTAAGACAGCATTCGTTCTTGATATCCTTTTTGTTGCTGTTTCTGATGAAATTTTGCTATTTAAGTGTGTATGTTGATATTAAACTAAAGACACGAAGTTATTATTTAATAAAATGTATACCTCTATTCCACCTTCCACAAATCCATTCGATTTGTTACCTGCACCTCTCTTTAGAGCTTCTGGCAGAAGCAAGAGCAGAATTACACTTAACTGGTGAATCATCCTTTGATACTCCGCAGCTCGTGGTCTAGTGGCTAGTGTTGCTGCCTCTGGATCGCGGGCTCCCGGGTTCGATTCCTCGCATGGGTGGGGTTTTTCCCTGCCTGGAGACTGGGAGTTTGTGTTGTCCTCATCATTTAATCATCATCATCATAATTCGTGACACGGAACCGCGGGACTGTTACGGTCGCAGGTTCGAATCCTGCCTCGGGCATGGGTGTGTGTGATGTCCTTAGGTTAGTTAGGTTTAAGTAGTTCTAAGTTCTAGGGGACTTATGACCTAAGATGTTGAGTCCCATAGTGCTCAGAGCCATTTTTGAATTCGTGACAGTGGCTAGACTGGATTGTGAAAAAAATTGGACTGCGTCAAAATTGGGACTTGGTACGGGCGCTGATGACCGCGCAGTTGGGCGCCCCACGAACCAAACATCATCATCAACCTTAGATACCACGAGTCTTGCCTTCCGCTTGCTGTGTCGATCCAAACTCATGATCTCTAGTGTGGTTAGTATCGATTCCAAATTAAACTTTTCTCCACTATTCCGCTTTCGTAAGCAGACATCCACAAAAGATAGCAATGAGTTTAATGTTCAAAAGAGATAAATCTTTATGTTGTAAGTTCACCAAAACTACTAATCGGATTTGGAGGAGTGGAGCACCAGTAAATCTATTTTAGTACTGCAGTACTAGCGGAAGAAACATTCCATTTAAAAACCTTCAATGAACCAATATCTCCGTAACTAATATAATTATGAACAAAAACTACGTCATTTAGTGAGGACTTTTTCACAATTCATTTGGGTTACACCAGAATTATGAGCTCCTAAACAGTTCAGGAAATATGTAAGTTCTATAGCTTAGCTGAATCACACTGTATCGAGTGGTAAGATAACATAAGAGACCAAAATTTTTCTCTGTCATACTGCGCTTTCAAGTACTATTTCTTTCGGAATAATCGTTCAATTTCTTCAGTTGAATTTACTCTGAACATGACGCTGCCCACATGAACATTTCCAACAAGAATTTCTAAATGTTTGGCAGTTGCTGCCGTATTACTGAGCAGTTATCGCAAGTGGCTCCTCTGAATATCTACATCTACATCTACATTGATACTCCGCAAGCCACCCAACGGTGTGTGGCGGAGGGCACTTCACGTGCCACTCTCATTACCTCCCTTTCCTGTTCCAGTCGCGTATGGTTCGCGGGAAGAACGACTGTCTGAAAGCCTCCGTGCGCGCTCTAATCTCTCTAATTTTACATTCGTGATCTCCTCGGGAGGTATAAGTAGGGGGAAGCAATATATTCGATACCTCATCCAGAAACGCACCCTCTCGAAACCTGGACAGCAAGCTACACCGCGATGCAGAGCACCTCTCTTGCAGAGTCTGCCACTTGAGTTTATTAAACATCTCCGTAACGCTATCACGGTTACCAAATAACCCGGTGACGAAACGCGCCGCTCTTCTTTGGATCTTTCCTATCTCCTCCGTCAACCCGACCTGGTACGGATCCCACACTGATGAGCAATACTCAAGTATAGGTCGAACGAGTGTTTTGTAAGCCACCTCCTTTGTTGATGGACTACATTTTCTAAGCACTCTCCCAATGAATCTCAACCTGGTACCCGCCTTACCAACAATTAATTTTATATGATCATTCCACTTCAAATCGTTCCGTACGCATATTCCCAGATATTTTACAGAAGTAACTGCTACCAGTGTTTGTTCCGCTATCATATAATCATACAATAAAGGATCCTTCTTTCTATGTATTCGCAATACATTACATTTGTCTATGTTAAGGGTCAGTTGCCACTCCCTGCACCAAGTGCCTATCCGCTGCAGATCTTCCTGTATTTCGCTACAATTTTCTAATGCAGCAACTTCTCTGTATACTACGGCATCATCCGCGAAAAGCCGCATGGAACTTCCGACACTATCTGCTAAGTCATTTATATATATTGTGAAAAGCAATGGTCCCATAACACTCCCCTGTGGCACGCCAGAGGTTACTTTAACGTCTGTAGACGTCTCTCCATTGATAACAACATGCTGTGTTCTGTTTGCTAAAAACTCTTCAATCCAGCCACACAACTGGTCTGATATTCCGTAGGCTCTTACTTTGCTTATCAGGCGACAGTGCGGAACTGTATCGAACGCCTTCCGGAAGTCAAGAAAAATAGCATCTACCTGGGAGCCTGAATCTAATATTTTCTGGGTCTCATGAACAAATAAGGCGAGTTGGGTCTCACACGATCGCTGTTTCCGGAATCCATGTTGATTCCTACATAGTAGATTCTGGGTTTCCAGAAATGACATGATACGCGAGCAAAAAACATGTTCTAAAATTCTACAAGAGATCGACGTAAGAGATATAGGTCTATAGTTTTGCGCATCTGCTCGACAACCCTTCTTGAAGACTGGGACTATCTGTGCTCTTTTCCAATCATTTGGAACCCTCCGTTCCTCTAGAGACTTGCGGTACACGGCTGTTAGAAGGGGGGCAAGTTCTTTCGCGTACTCTGTGTAGAATCGAATTGGTATCCCGTCAGGTCCAGTGGACTTTCCTCTATTGAGTGATTCCAGTTGCTTTTCTATTCCTTGGACACTTATTTCGATGTCAGCCATTTTTTCGTTTGTGCGAGGATTTAGAGAAGGAACTGCAGTGCGGTCTTCCTCTGTGAAACAGCTTTGGAAGAAGGTGTTTAGTATTTCAGCTTTACGCGTGTCATCCTCTGTTTCAATTCCATCATCATCCCGTAGTGTCTGGATATGCTGTTTCGAGCCACTTACTGATTTAACGTAAGACCAGAACTTCCTAGGATTTTCTGTCAAGTCGGTACATAGAATTTTACTTTCGAATTCAATGAACGCTTCACGCATAGCCCTCCTTACGCTAACTTTGACATCGTTTAGCTTCAGTTTGTCTAAGAGGTTTTGGCTGCGTTTAAACTTCGAGTGGAGCTCTCTTTGCTTTCGCAGTAGTTTCCTAACTTTGTTGTTGTACCACGGTGGATTTTTCCCGTCCCTCACAGTTTTACTCGGCACGTACCTGTCTAAAACGCATTTTACGATTGCCTTGAACTTTTTCCATAAACACTCAACATTGTCAGTGTCGGAACAGAAATTTTCGTTTTGATCTGTTAGGTAGTCTGAAATCTGCCTTCTATTACTCTTGCTAAACAGATAAACCTTCCTCCCTTTTTTTATATTCCTATTAACTTCCATATTCAGGGATGCTGCAACGTCCTTATGATCACTGATTCCCTGTTCTGTACATACAGAGTCGAAAAGTTCGGGTCTGTTAGTTATCAGTAGGTCCAAGATGTTATCTCCACGAGTCGGTTCTCTGTTTAATTGCTCGAGGTAATTTTCGGATAGTGCACTCAGTATAATGTCACTCGATGCTCTGTCCCTACCACCCGTCCTAAACATCTGAGTGTCCCAGTCTATATCTGGCAAATTGAAATCTCCACCTAAGACTATAACATGCTGAGAAAATTTATGTGAAATGTATTCCAAATTTTCTCTCAGTTGTTCTGCCACTAATGCTGCTGAGTCGGGAGGTCGGTAAAAGGAGCCAATTATTAACCTAGTTCGGTTGTTTAGTGTAACCTCCACCCATAATAATTCACAGGAACTATCCACTTCTACTTCACTACAGGATAAACTACTACTAACAGCGACGAACACTCCACCACCGGTTGCATGCAATCTATCCTTTCTAAACACCGTCTGTACCTTTGTAAAAATTTCGGCAGAATTTATCTCTGGCTTAAGCCAGCTTTCTGTACCTATAACGATTTCAGCTTCGGTGGTTTCTATCAGCGCTTGAAGTTCCGGTACTTTACCAACGCAGCTTCGACAGTTGACAATTACAGTACCGATTGCTGCTTGGTCCCCGCATGTCCTGACTTTGCCCCACACCCGTTGAGGCTGTTGCCCTTTCTGTACTTGCCCAAGGCCATCTAACCTAAAAAACCGCCCAGCCCACGCCACACAACCCCTGCTACCCGTGTAGCCGCTTGTTGCGTGTAGTGGACTCCTGACCTATCCAGCGGAACCCGAAACCCCACCACCCTATGGCGCAAGTCGAGGAATCTGCAGCCCACACGGTCGCAGAACCGTCTCAGCCTCTAATTCAGACCCTCCACTCGGCTCTGTACCAAAGGTCCGCAGTCAGTCCTGTCGACGATGCTGCAGATGGTGAGCTCTGCTTTCATCCCGCTAGCGAGACTGGCAGTCTTCACCAAATCAGATAGGCGCCGGAAGCCAGAGAGGATTTCCTCCGATCCATAGCGACACACATCATTGGTGCCGACATGAGCGACCACCTGCAGATGGGTGCACCCTGTACCCTCCATGGCATCCGGAAGGACCCTTTCCACATCTGGAATGACTCCCCCCGGTATGCACACGGAGTGCACATTGGTTTTCTTCCCCTCTCTTGCTGCCATTTCCCTAAGGGGCCCCATTACGCGCCTGACGTTGGAGCTCCCAACTACCAGTAAGCCCACCCTCTGCGACTGCCCGGATCTTGCAGACTGAGGGGCAACCTCTGGAACAGGACAAGCAGCCATGTCAGGCCGAAGATCAGTATCAGCCTGAGACAGAGCCTGAAACCGGTTCGTCAGACAAACTGGAGAGGCTTTCCGTTCAGCCCTCCGGAATGTCTTTCGCCCCCTGCCACACCTTGAAACGACCTCCCACTCTACCACAGGTGAGGGATCAGCCTCAATGCGGGCAGTATCCCGGGCAACCACAGTCTTAGTCCGATCAGGGGATGCGTGGGACGAGCTGGCCGTCCCCGACAAACCCCCATCCGGACCCCCACAGTGATGCCCATTGGCAACAGCCTCAAGCTGTGTGACCGAAGCCAACACTGCCTGAAGCTGGGAGCGAAGGGATGCCAACTCAGCCTGCATCCGAACACAGCAGTTGCAGTTCCTATCCATGCTAAAAACTGTTTTGCAAAGAACGTCTGAACTAATCTACAGAGAGCGCAAACAAATCGACAAAATTTAAACGGTTATTAAAATACAAGATTGCCTAGTAAATGCAGTAATGCTGCTACTTGCGCACTGCTGACACTGCTCGGCGGCGGAAGGAGACTAAGCGAAATTACACTATTCAGGTACTAAAACACGATGCTACACTCTCAAATACTATAATACGCCCGAAATTTATGAATTAAACAATGCAAGTACCAAAAACACGCAAAGAAATTAAGAATTAAACTATGTAGCAAATGAGTGAGCTAGGAGTGTACGACTTGCTGCTGCAGCTGCTTATCCAACGGCGGCAGGGAGCTTTACAAAGCATGTATGCAAGTTTTGAAACAACGGTGCATAGGCTTGTATTGTAAGAAGGGTGGACCATGACCTTTTACAAGAAATCGTCCTGACAAACATCCCAAGTATTTTATGGAAAACCCACACGAAAGGGGTTGGACTGAGATTTTAACCATGCACTTTCCGAGTGTTAGTATCTCAGTAAAAGCACTCTAAGTCTTTTTCTAACCATGTTTCAGTACGTTGTCGACAGCTGTAGCAAATGCACAGTTTTTGACAAGGGTGGACTGAGTAACAACTGCAAAAATAATAAATTTATCAACTAGTCAGTGACATAAAATTCAGGGAACCGGTATTTGAAGCTGACTGCCGAACGATTCTATTGCCGCCAACATATACTGCGCGTAAGGACCACGACATACGAGAAATTAGGGCTCGTTCGGAGGCATACAGACAGTCGTTTTCCCCTTGCTCGATTTGCGAGTGGAACAGGAAAGAAAATGACAAATAGTGGTACAGGGTACCCTCCCCGACACACCGTAAGTGGCTTGCGAAGTATCTATGTAGATGTAGATGTAGATCTAGATGTAAATAAAAGAAGAAATTTAGACTGTAATACGGAACACATTGTAGAAGGCAAGTGCAGCCTTTTGCGAGATGATTGTAGAAATGCGTTTACGAACCATTACTGATGCTCGTTGCGCATAGGAAGCTGTCCACGATGTGTTATTGTTTACAGAGTTCAATGTTATCGGGAGAGGGAGTTTTCTGAGCAGAGAATTTTAACATATGACGTGTTGAAGTAGTATTACATTTCTTGGTAAGGTAGGCTGTAGCGGAAAATTAAGTTCAATTGGACGGCGACTTAACTAAAAAGTATAAATTTCGAATACATTTATGTTAACTAGTACAATATTTTATACTGAACTCAGCCTCGGCACGTAACCACACTTCTGCCGTTGTCTCGCAAACGATCCGTTTTCCAACCCACGTTTACTTGAACGGTTCTGCGTCAAGTATCGTATACTTTCACCCGTGACTGTATACAGTATTATATACAATACACTCTATGTATGGCAGATGCAGACGCCGTGCCTTTATGTAAGTCTTCAGCAGTAGCTAGGCTGCAGATATCGGACTAAACGTAGACATGAGAAGATAAATTGTATCCCATCCTCCGACGACGCAGGTCGGCAACCGATGACCAATCCACTGCCAGCACTGGGTTCGCATATTACCTCTGAGTTCCCGCAATTCCATTAAAGAACATATTAACCAGGCAGCAACGAAAACGTGTGTCCCCTGGCGCAATCGATGGACGGAGGGTAATTGCTTCCCCCCCAGCAAATTGCATCCGACAAATCCCGAAGGTCCTTCAGCAATCCGTCATCCACCGTGGGTTACCAGCTGCTACGATCTCATTATTTTAAATCGGATTAGAAGGTAACATCGATGTTTTGAAGCGTTTGCCGGTATCTCCCTGCTCAGTTTAACGATTATCCCGCATGACTCGCGAATGAAGGAGGTGAGACGAAGCGTCTGTTATTCACAATACGGGCTATGTCAGGAACAACGATAGGCCTAACAAATTTAGGAGGTACTAATACAGGTGAATTCGAATAAACCATTCACTATAACGTGTGTAGATTTTCTACTTGTTACAGAGAAACAGCTGTTAGTTTATAACCGAAAAATGCTCACTGAAGTTGTTAAGCAAAGGAAAATTAATAAATACTAAGTTAATTTTTATAAATTTCACCTCAGACTTTATGCATTTCCGAATTCGCTTGAGACTTTCTTGCCATTCTCTTATACGAAAGCACTATTCATAATTCGAACGATTAAATCGTCTCTTTTGCTTGTTTTTCCGTTGTGGACTTCACCTTTCAGCAATTCCCACAGTCAAAAATCTAAAGGGTTATGGAGTGGGGAATTCTGTGGCCACGGAACGCGACCATTTCTGCAGCTCCATTTTCCAGGAAACACTAGCCATAGATGATGTGTCACCTGACGACTATGACGACTAGAATGTGCACGGTTCCCGTCCTGATAGAAGAACATATCCATTATTGTAGCCAAAAGTACTTCAGTAAACTGGAAGCTGGTTTTTAAGAAAATCTCGATAGCACGCGCAGTCAGCTGATTATCTGTCATACCACACCACACATTTACAGAGATGCGTTCTTGAAAATGTATCTCCACAAAGCCATTTGTCGGACCACAGATGTAAGTTACGAATGTTATAGATACCATCACAAGTGAAAATGATTGCTTGAGTAAAAAGTGTTAATGGTATTATTCCGTAATTTGATAACAATAAAAGTCGCGCATACGTAATTTCCGCCGTATTCTTGTATATGGAACACCGATACATGTATAAATTCTTAGCGTGCTTGTTAAAGGACTTCGTACTACCAACTGAATTTCGTCATCTACTTCATCTATGCGCTTTTCATTCACACGTTCAGATACAATAATCTTGCAGGGCACTGTACCAGTCTCACACTGTTCATGAAAAGACAAGTAACGCTTCTTGAATTCGGTAGTCTTCGGTTAGGGATTCGTATACCAAATACACTACAGTCAGAATCAGCTCTTCCATAACAAAACTCTCACACAAATACCATGAAAACATACTCAGAATTTGTAAATACATCCGGTATGCATAAACGCTGCAGTAGAAATTGCCAAAAAATCGCAATCACATTTGAAAAATTCAAGCCGGCTGCGGTGGTCTTGCGGTTCTAGGCGCTCAGTCCGGAACCGCGAGACTGCTACGCTCGCAGGCTCGAATCCTGCGTCGGGCATGGATGTGTGTGATGTCCTTAGGTTAGGTAGGTTTAAGTAGTTCTAAGTTCTAGGGGACTGATGACCACAGATGTTAAGTCCCATAGCGCTCAGAGCCATTTGAACCATTTTTTGAAAAATTCAAGTAAGTAAACTGAAACAGTACTTCACTCTTCAACGACAAAAAAATGAGAATTTCTAAATAAACCATAGAAACTGGAGTACCAACCGTCGAAATGGAAAGCTACATCTGTGGTAGGTTATATTTCTGCAACCAATAAAAATTTGTCACATGTAACGCATGCTTTATTAGTATTAATCTACACTAATACCTGCTAAAATATGTAATACGCCCTTGGAAACATAATGTACATTCATAAAGCATAGGAAGAGCGGTTATGGCTAAACGCACCGTTGATACCGATGGTGCTGTGGAGGGAAAAGTAGTTCCACTTCAGAAGTATGATTGAAGAAGAATCAGTTCTAGTATTCCCCCGAAGTAACAGTGGGCGAGATATGAAACGTTTCAGCCCAAATATGAAACCCGAGATTTAACTTCAGACTACTTCTAGAATATTAGGTATGGCTCCATAACAGACAGCATATTCAAATGTTTTAAAAAATAGTAAATTGTTCTTATGGTTGATCCACTGAGACGAACCTAACTACACAATTCGCACTCACAGTATGTCGTAGCGTAGACAACACGAAAATTGGAAAGCTTTGCATAGCCACCCCGATCCACAACCGCCCAAAACTTACGGAGGCGTTGGAACTCAGGTGTGCACATATTACTCTATTCTTCGACATGTGTTAAATCGGACTGCAGTCACGTGAACTGTGTGCCACACTGGCACCCTTATGAATGTACAGTGGTTCTCAAATTTTTTCAACACGTTTCGAGTGACAGACTGGTTCATTGTCACCCTCAAATTACAGGTCGCCTGTGGGATACTGTAATCAAATAAACGGAGGCTCATTGATCAGACTGTAGGTTCCTGTTTCGTTGTCTGGTGAAAGCCGATAGCAAACGTATCAAGACAATAGTTTATCCCATTTGTGTACCCTCTGCGCGAAATCACATGCCTCATGAACTGATCGGTCCCCTATTGGGAAGTTGGATGCATCTAAAACCAATCAAGTTCGTGCAATGACCAAAGTTGCACACACGGGACGGTGACTTGTTTAGAAGATGGTCCTCGATGTTACTACTGACCACCGGCTGTTGCTGTACAGCATTAAGTAGGGTAGTGACATTCCGCTCTACGTGGCGTTGCGATGCACGATACTCGACGGCGATCTCCGTCACGAGCAGGTTGTTGGCGACGGGGTCCGTGTCAGTCGGATATGAGCTGAGTGGAGTGCTGTTAGTAGTAACTTTTGTCGTCCGTCACGTACCGAAGTCATGGTGCCAGTGAAATTGTAGGGTATGCAATTTCAGGGTGAGTCACCTGACATCACCACTGGAAAACCTCCAAAACCACTGAATAACCAATTCCACTTACCGAACGTGAGGAGAGAGGCTGGTGTAATTAGTTAATGCAGACCATTGAGAAGTGCACGGAAATATGATATTCAACATATACTTATGTTTTTTCTAATGGAAACCTGTTATTATATTTAGCACAGCTGAAAATAGAAAAAGTACTTAATCAATGCCGTTTCTTACATTTTAAAATGTTAATTACATCCAGAGTAATTTATAACCTAAAGTTGACGCTTGAGTGACTCCTCAGCGGTTCAGTTGTGTGTATCGGAAAGAACCGAGTTAATTAGGAATACAAAAAGAACAGTGATGTAACGTAGGTACAGAACAGACACGAATAGCACGTTACGTCCACATGCTAACATATTTATTAGTCTTTTTCTCTGAAGAATACTGTACGGCACGGATTTGTTAGAAGAAAATGTACAATAACATGAGAATGTAGTTAAACTTAGAAATTGGTTCTTTTTTTTCAATTACACAATGTAAAATAGTGCGTCCTGACATTTCAGGCCAATAAGTGTTCAGAGTGGTGCCCATCATTTGCTGCACACATTTGCAATCTACCGCGCAATGAATGTCTTACACGACGCAGTACATCTGGTGTAATGTTACCACAGGCTGTCTCAATATGATGTTTCATATCCTCTGGGGTTGTAGACACATCACGGTACACGTTCTCCTTTAACGTACCCCACAGAAAGAAGTCTAAAGTATATCATCAGGAGAACGGGCTGGCCAATTTATGCGTCCGCCACGTCCTATGAAACGCCCGTCGAACATACTGTCAAGGGTCAGCCTAATGTTCATTACAGAATGTGCAGGAGCACCATCATGTTGATACCACATACGTCTACACGTTTCCAGCGGGACATTTTCTAGCAATGTTGGCAGATCATTTAGTAGAAACTAGATGTATTTTGCAGCTGTTTTGGTGCCTTCAATGAAGTGAGGACCAATGAGATGTTGCCAATTACTCCGAAACATCGAACCATGCATTTACATTCCACGGTCGCTGTCGCTGTACCTGTCGAAGCCAGCGAGGATTGTTCACGGACCAGTAATGCATGTTTCGTAAATTCACTGCACCGTGGTTTGTGAAACCTGCTTCATCGGTAAACAGGTAGAACTGCAGCGCATTCTCTGTTAATGCGCATTGACAGAAATTCACTCGATTATTAAAGTCATCTCCATGTAATTGCTGATGCAGCGACACATGATACGGGTTAAATTTGTGACGATGAAGTATGCGCATTACACTACTTTGATTCATTGCACTGCCACTAGCGATGTCACGTGAACTCATGTGTGGGTTCACGGCAACAGCAGTTAACACACCAGTTTCACGCGCTTCTCCTGTGATGGGTTTGTTACGACCATACCCGTTGCATACAATTCTTTGTCGATGTTTCCGAATGTGCGGAGCGTTGGATGATCTCTGTCCGGTTGCGTTTCTGCATGCAACCTGCAGGCTGCAGCTGCATTTTGTCTACGCTCGCCATGGATGAGTATCATCTTTGCCTTTTCAGAGTTACAGTAAACCATTTGTACAGTTCTTACAACACTGTACACACTTTTGTACTTGAGACCTTCTCACGTTCCTACTGTGCGTACTTCTGTTCTTACTTGTGTACAGTACACTACCACAGACGTCCGGTAACACAGTGTACTACAGTTATTCTCAGTACAAGAACTCATTCAACAACCGCTACATGCAGACACTGAGATGGCCAAACTCGTAAACATCGTAGTCTTTGTAAGCATCCCCCTACACAGCTTGTTTTTTTTACAATATGCGACTGAACTTTTGAGGTTTCAAATGTCAGCTCTACGTTACAAATTACTCCGGATGTGTTCAAAATTTTATACTGTAAGAAACGGCATTGATTAAGTATTTGTTTCTATTTTCAGTTGCTCTAAAAATAATAACATGTTTCCATTAAAAAAAAAACATGAGTATGTGTTGAAAATCATATTTCCGCGCATTTCTCAATGGTTTGTATAAACCAATTCCACAAGCCCCTCTCCTCACTTTCCGTCTTTGGCTTTGGTTATTCAGTGTTTGTTGTGGTTTGGGAGGTGTTTCCAGTGGTAATGTTAGGTGACTCACCCTGGGGGGTTTTTAGTCGATTATCTACGTTCGTTTAGACAAATCCTGATCCATATTTATGGAACATGAAACACAAACAATTAAAATACAATGATGAAGATAATATAATTTACACGATAAACATAATGAATTTCTTAGGTTAACTGCCGATTGTCGTGAAACAAGGGTATACGTCCACGAAGTTAAAATCATGAAAACCACTGACTCCTTATGACAAGACACACTTTAGGAAAGAGTTGTTACAAAGCCGTAATCATTTCCAACGGAGCATATACAATTTAATTACACCAACATAGATTATACCTTATACCATAAAACCAACTCAGTTATAATATACTGATATGCTAACATCATAACATATCACACTGCCAGCCAGTAAGATACCAACACCAGCAAGGGTAAAAAAAAAAAAAAAATGGCCAGGTGCCAGTAAGATTCCCCACTTATTCCAAGTTCGAAGTCGGATAAAAAAGACAAAACAATTTTTTCGTGCGATTTAATTACAAATTAACAATTTTCTGATTTTTATCGTTTACTTGTACTGTGAATTCTTCTTGTTGCCAAATTTCGTGATTCTACGTCAACGGAAGTACCGTAGAGGTATCAATGAGTCAGTTCGCGCGTATCAAAATATGTTGTAGAAAAGACCGTATCTGTTGATTAGATCTACTTAAAAGGTTAATATTTTTAGACCGTCAAAGAACTATAGTCCTAAGTATGTGACATAAGTTTAAACTCGGTATGTCAACCCACTCCTGAGAAAAAGGGGTCTTAACAGACGGACGGACAGACCGACAGTCTGCCAACAAATGATATTTTTTTAGTGTGACTCTAAATTAACTGTTTTCGTATTTCTCCTTTATCTGTTGAGCGAAACCTTACTTATTGCCAAATTTCATGATTCAAGACTAACGGTAAATACCATGCAGGTTTCAATTAGTGAGTTTGCTACTATCAAAATACACTACTGGCAATTAAAATTGCTACACCACGAAGATGACGTGCTACAGACGCGAAATTTAACCGACAGGAAGAAGGTGCTGTGATATGCAAGTGATTAGCTTTTCAGAGCATTCACACAACGTTGGTGCCGGTGGTGACACCTACAACGTGCTGACATGAGGAAAGTTTCCAACCGATTTCTCATACACTAACAGCAGTTGACGGGCGTTGCCTGGTGAAACGTTGTTGTGATGCCTCGTGTAAGGAGGAGAAAAGCGTACCATTACATTTCCGACATTGATAAAGGTCGGATTGTAGCCTACCGCGGTTGCGGTTTATCGTATCGCGACATTGCTGCTCGCGTTGGTCGAGATCCAATGACTGTTAAAGAATATGGAATCGGTGGGTTCAGGAGGGTAATAGGGAACGCCGTGCTGGATCCCAACGGCCTCGTATCACAAGCAGTCAAGATGGCAGGCATCTTATCCGCATGGCTGTAACGGATCGTGCAGCCACGTCTCGATCCTTGAGTCAACATATTGGGACGTTTGTAAGTCAACAACCATCTGCACGAACAGTTCGACGACGTTTGCAGCAGCATGGACTATCAGCTCGGAGACCATGGCTGCGGTTACGCTTGACGCTGCATCACAGACAGGAGCGCCTGCGATGGTGTACTCAACGACGAACCTGGGTGCACGAATGGCAAAACGTCATTTTTTCGGATGAATCCAGGTTCTGTTTACAGCATCATGATGGTCGCATCCGTGTTTGGAGACATCGCGGTGAACGCACATTGGAAGCGTGTATTCGTCATCGCCATACTGGCGTATCACCCGGCGTGATGGTATGGGGTGCCATTGGTTACACGTCTCGGTCACCTCTTGTTCGCATTGACGGCACTCTGAAAAGTGGACGTTACATTTGAGATGTGTTAAGGCCCGTGGCTCTACCCTTCATTCGATCCCTGCGAAACCCTACATTTCAGCAGGATAAGGCACGACCGCATGTTGCAGATCCTGTACGGGCCTTTCTGGATACAGAAGACGTTCGACTGCTGCCCTGGCCAGCACATTCTCTAGATCTCTCACCAATTGAGAACGTCTGGTCAATGGTGGCCGAGCACTGGCTCCTCACAATACGCCAGTCACTACTCTTTATGAACTGTGGTATCGTGTTGGAGCTGCATGGGCAGCTGTACCTGTACACGCCATCCAAGCTCTGTTTGACTCAATGCCCAGGCGTATCAACGCCCTTATTACGGCCAGAGGTGTTTGTTCAAAATGTTCAAATGTGTGTGAAATCTTATGGGACTTAACTGCTAAGGTCATCAGTCCCTAAGCTTACACACTACTTAACCTAAATTATCCTAAGGACAAACACACACACCCATGTCCAAGGGAGGACTCGAACCTCCGCCAGGACCAGCCGCACAGTCCATGATTGCAGCGCCTCAGACCGCTCGGCTAATCCCGCGCGGCAGGTGTTTGTTCTGGGTACTGATTTCTCAGGATCTATGCACCCAAATTGCGTGAAATTGTAATCACATGTCACTTCTAGTATAATATATTTGTCCAATGAATACCCGTTTATCATCTGCATTTCTTCTTGGTGTAGCAATTTTAATGACCAGTGGTGTGTATGGCATAAATGACCGTATCTTCTGATTACGTTGATTTAGAAGCTTCAATTCTGTACACCATCAAGGACCGTGGGCCTCAGTAATTGGCACAAATTTCAGCTTGATATTTCTATCAGTTCTTGATAAAGAGAGTTTTTCGCAGTTGGACTGGTAGACGACCGGACAACAAAGAGATCCTGTGAGGGTTCCGTTTCTGCCGGGATAGGTACGGAATCCTAATAACAAGGTTGTACTTATTGTGCATATACAGGTTGTCCGAGATATGTTCGACAGACTTACAGGGGAGATGGCACACATCATAAGGACTGATAATTGCATAGCAAACCATCGAAGAAAACATCGTCGTACGCCGCTAAGTGATACTGTACGCGAAAGTACTGCAGGAGAAGTGAGTATTCCCTCGGTCGAGCGTAGCCAGCATACGAGGAGTACAAAACGGTATACGAACGGGGAGCTTCCAGCCCTGCACTTAATGTATGGAACAGCTGAGTGCAATGGACGTGCGACTTGACGGCAGCCAGGCATCAGACCTTCCTGGAATAGGTTCTTCCGGTCTTGCTTGAAGATGTTCCAGCAAATCTGAGAAAAAGCATGTGATTCAAAAATGATGGGTTACCTGCTCATTTTGTAATGGCTCTTCGGAAGTATTTGAAGAGCTAATTCCCGTATCGATGGACTGGGTGTGGTGGACCAGTACCATGGCCCCACGCTCACCGGATTTATCGAGCCCTGATTTCTCTCTGTGGGCAGCCGTAAAATGTCTAATCTTTCGCGATCCTCTGGAATGTGAAATGGATCTCGTCACGAGAATCGTCTTCGCAGCTGCTATCATAAAAAACTCCCTGTGTGTTCAACTGTGTTTGGTAGTCAGTGGCCCGTCGGTGTCACGCATGCGTGGCGTCTGATTGTGCGGACAGCGAGGATCTGTTGTAACATTATTCATGTCGTACATCATGTGTGCTCGTAATGTCCAATAATGTTTCAAATGATTCACTCTCTCGTTTTCTTTCCGATCTTTGACCTGTGCTACCTTTTACCCCTGACGTTTGCACCCACGGGTTGCTACACAATTTGCAATCCTTAAGACGTGCTCCACCTCCCCTAGAAGCTTTTCGCACAGTCATGGACGTGAAAATGAATGCGTCTTTATGTGGAGTTGTACTTCATTCGTTCGTTCAGCCACTGCAAGATAGTACTGTCAGCATTACAGACGTCAAACGAAGACATCAGTGTAATGGGTACATGTCACGTCTGTTGTGTTCCGCAGTTCGTTGCTCGGTTACCTTGTCGTGTTCCCAACACCAACAGGTCTTCATTGACAAACGGTAATTTGCCAGTCGTTCGTATACACTTGCTGTAGTCGGATTTTGTGGGAAATATCTAGATGACGCAGTGCCGACAGTTCAGTAATAACAAGATTATCGCCCGTTTTCGGGAATGCGAATCAATTTCGGAGAACCTGAGACCGGCCGTTCTGACGGACGCTAAACTGACTGAGGTGAGGAATGTGGCGCTGCGTTTTCCTACAAAACGCTTGAAAACACTATCAATCCATTCTAAGATTTCATATGGTAGATCTCAAAATGTCATACAGAAGTTTAAATGTTGTGCATTCATGTTCGTAGTCTGCAGGACTGGAAGGCACCGAGTAAAGACAAGCGTATATCGTACTGCACTGCACACTGTTTCTGTCTTTCGTTGACATTCGTGAAATCGCAGCACTATCCCACTTTTTCTTCACTGATGAGACGTGGTTAACCTCAGAGAATATACAAGTAGTTAAAACACAAGAATTTGCTCAACCGAAAAAGCACATGTTTTTCATGAAAACATCTTGCACGACAGAAAACTAAAATTCATTTCTTAAGCGAAATTTGTTGTGGTCTAATCATTTCTAAAGGATTATAGCCACCCCCCCCCCCTCTCTGACTTCCCGTACCCTGACTTCTACCTGTATAGCTGTCTTAAAGAAATTGTGTATAAAAACAGGCCACACACACTTGCGCAACTAAAGATTAACATAACAACGGAGATTAACTACTTTAGTGTCAATGTGTTCCACAAAGTAGTCTCAAGCGTGACAAAACGAGTTCGTTCATCCGGTATTCAACAGGATGAACATTTGAGCATATTGTTTATAAACAATATATATACAATACAATGATACACAAAGGCGTGCCAGTCTCTTGGCAACACGTTATCAAATGTTTCCAGTGGGTTAGACATCAGGAGAACGTGCAAGGCAGGACGACAGACGAAAACAGTCTCTATACCTGTATAGGGTCACAACAACACGGGCAGCATATGAACTTGCGGTAGCTTGTTCAGAAGATAAAATCAGGGAAACCTCGAAGAGACAGTAGAGCCAACAGCCTTAATACGCAAGAAATGTAACTACTGCTGCCCAAATTACCAGCTATGTGAATCATAGGAGATCATTTTGCGTACCCAGTGGCACCACATACCATCGTGCCATGTGCAGATATGTCATGACTATGACGAATGTGGTCTGCCACTGTTCGTTGTCCTCGGAGCCTCCAGAGACGGACACTTTCATCGTGATACTGTACTCAGGACCAGGATTCGTCTGTAAATATGACGTGGTACCACTTCTATGTACAGTGTGTTGCTGAGCGCACCATTCTCTGCACGGCTCTCTCTGCTGCCGGGACTCTGGAAGCCGCAACAATAATAACCGTGTTGAAAGTCTGTGGTGCTCCAGACGTCGTCGTAGGGCCCATGTGTATACTTTTATTACTGGAAATAAGCCCATTTACTTACTTAAGGTACGAGACATGGCTGTATTCTCATGCACAGTCGACTGAAAACTTCGTCAGTGCTCTCGGCCGCTCAGATCCTGTTCAAAAATGTTCAAATGTGTGTGAAATCTTATAGGACTTAACTGCTAAGGTCATCAGTCCCTAAGCTTACACTCTACTTAACCTAAATTACCCTAAGGACAAACACACACACCCATGCCCGAGGGAGGTCTCGAACCTCCGCCGGGACCAGCCCTCAGATCCTGCATGGTGTCGACTACGTCCCTCCTTAATCAATCCATTCCACATTTTCATGGTGGTCGCAAATCGCTACCGGTGCAGGCAGCACTATCACAAAACGATAAACCAAGTCTCCATATGCCACGAGCCTGACACCGTGAAATTTCGATACATGCTGGAATACGTCCGTCCTTAATACTCGAGGGAAAATATATTAATGTGCCATTCAGTGGCCAAACTAAATACAGTGCTACAAGAACTGAGAAAACTGAGATTAAACTTAGTGACTATTGAATTTGGAAATTGGAAATTTGTGATAAGATCTTATGGGACCAAACTGCGAAGGCCATGGGTCCCTAAGCTTACGCACTACTTAATCTAACTTAAACTAACTTACGCTAAGGACAACACACACACACCCATGCCCGAGGAAGGACTCGAACCTCCGATGGGGGGAGCCGCGCGGACCGTGACAAGACGCCTCAGACTACGCGGCTACACCGCGTGACCGAATGTTGAAAATTCATCTTCAATTATAACGCAAACTGCTATTCATCATGATATTACTATGGTAATTATAATTCTGTGTGCTGTACAAATTTTATGAAAACGCAACACAAGTGATCACTGAAATATAGAAAATGTAACGTTTTCATTTCTTCAGGAGTTACTCATATCAACTGAAAAACTTCACTTTTTTTCACTTTAACTTCCAATGTGTCTAATCATCACAATAACTGATATTACAGTTCTCTGGAACTTGACCGTTGTGTTCCTTACGAGTGGTCGCAAGCTTCTTGTACAAGTCATGGTTCACAGGAGGTCTATGTCTCCATTTATATGTACATCTACGTCGTTACTTCGCAATTCACAATGGAGTGCCTGGCAGAGGATTCATCGAGCCACCTTGAAGTTACTTCTCTATCGTCCTATTGCCGAATAGTGTGCCTGAAAACGAACACTTAAATCTTTCTATGCAAGCTCTGATTTTACTTATTTTAGTATGATCATTTCTCGCTATGCAGGAGGACACCAACAAAACACTTTGACACTCTGAGGAGAAACTTGGAAATTGAAAATTCATGAGAAGATCCTGCCACAACGAAAATTGCCTCCGTTTTAATGATTGACACCCTGTTCGCGTAACATATCCATGGTGGTCCCTCCACTACGTCGCAATAATACAAAATGGGCTGCCCTTTCTTGGTACTGATTTCTCAGGATCTATGCACCCAAATTGCGTGAAAATACAATCACATGTCAGTTCTAGTATAATATATTTGTCCAATGAATACCCGTTTATCCTCTGCATTTCTTCTTGGTGTAGGAATTTTAATGGCCAGTAGTGTGGCTCGATGTCTTCTGACGACAGAGGACTGAACGCAGCTTCTTACAAATAATTTTTGCTTAATCTGATCAAAAGGATCATAGAGTGATTTTTTAAAAAGCCGCCCTTGTTCGTCAAATTTCTTTTTCACATCATTTCAAGCGACAACCACAATCTCCTTGCAAATTATTTTTCCATCACCTACTTTCCCACTCCTGTTGCTTTACTCTTTTCCTAACAGTCTTTTTGTAGTCTCTCTTTTTCTAGCCCATCTCTCTGGATTATGGGAACATTTGCGTCCCCCTTACATCTACATCTACATTTATACTCCGCAAGCCACCCAACGGTGTGTGGTGGTGGGCACTTTACGTGCCACTGTCATTACCTCCCTTTCCTGTTCCAGTCGCGTATGGATCGCGGGAAGAACGACTGCCTGAAAGTCTCCGTGCGCGCTCGAATCTCTCTAATTTTACATTCGTGATCTTCTCGGGGGGTATAAGTAGAGGGAAGCAATATATTCGATACCTGATCCAGAAATGCACCCTCTCGAAACCTGGACAGCAAGCTACACCGCGATGGAGAGCGCTTCGGCACTTGACTTTGCTAAACATCTCCGTAACGCTATCACGCTTACCAAATAACCCTGTGACGAAGCCGGCCGTTGTGGACGTGCAGTTCTAGGCGCTTCAGTCTGGAACCGCGTGACCGCTACGGTCCCAGGTTCGAATCCTGCCTCGGGCGTGGATGTGTGTGATGTCCTTAGGTTAGTTAGGTTTAAGTAGTTCTATGTTCTAGGGGACTGATGACCACAGATGTTAAGTCCCATAGTGCTCAGAGCCATTTGAACCATTTGAACCTGTGACGAAATGCGCCGCTCTTCTTTGGATCTTCTCTTTCTCCTCTGTCAACTCAACCTGGTACGGATCCCACACTGATGAGCAATACTCAAGTATAGGCCGAACGAGTGTTTTGTAACCCACCTCCTTTGTTGATGGACTACATTTTCTAAGGACTCTCCCAATGAACCTCAACCTGGCACCCGCATTACCAACAATTAATTTTATATGATCATTCCACTTCAAATCGTTCCGTACGCATACTCCCAGATATTTTACAGAAGTAACTGCTATCAGTGTTTGTTCCGCTATCATATAATCATACAATAAAGGATCCTTCTTTCTATGTTTTCGCAATAGATTACATTTGTCTATGTTAAGGGTCAGTTGCCACTCCCTGCACCAAGTGCGTATCCGCTGCAGATCTTCCTGCATTTCGCTGCAATTTTCTAATGCTACAACTTCTCTGTATACTACAGCATCATCTGCTAAAAGCCGCATGGAACTTCCGACACTATCTACTAAGCCATTTATATCTATTGTGAAAATCAGTTGTCCCATAATACTCCCCTGTGGTACGCCAGAGGTTACTTTAACGTCTGTAGACGTCTCTCCATTGAGAACAACATGCTGTGTTCTGTTTGCTAAAAACTCTTCAATCCAGCCACAAATCTGGTCTGATATCCCGTAGGCTCTTACTTTGTTTATCAGGCGACAGTGCGGAACTGTATCGAACGTATTCCGGAAGTCAAGTAAAATGGCATCTACCTGGGAGCCTGCATCTAATATTTTCTGGGTCTCATGAACAAATAACCAAAACTGAACAAATAATGATTACAAATATATTGAAGTTTAAAATAAAATTTATAACTTTCACCTGTTGACCTGTCTGATAGGAAGTCGTTTGAAACGTCCCCTTAGAAAAATTTATGAACGACTGTGCTGATAAACCTCTTACATTATTTGATTTTCAAACAGCTGAGCAAAACTGAACGTACCCAGACATTTCGCTCTTTACCTATTCTGATCAACACTAAACTGACACACAATATTTTTAGCGCAACGCAATCTGACTTTTAATTATCCCTACAAAAGAATGGCCCTGACTAACATTAACCTATACGTTTCACAAATCACTTACCTCACAAAAATCTTCGTTACTCGAATTACTGCAATACAGCGAGCGCCACTACTGCCAGCTAAATAAAAGATTCTAACTACTGAAGGCACTAACTACTGATAGGCATAGTTAGCAAATGAAAGATTATGATAGAGAACAGACAATGTAATTACCTTAATAGTGTTCAAAAGTCATAATATATGTCATGAATTGCTATATATATATATATAGCAGTTCATGACATCCAGTCTTACAAATGTACTGTCTCTGATGGACACACGTCCAGATCATCCGCTCTTAAAATTCTGCCATTTCTCTCCCCACATCCACCACTGCTGGCGGCTCACCTCCAACTGTGCAACGGTACGCGCTGTTAACAGCCAATTGCCCAACACTACAATAGCCAACAACAATGAAAACCAGCCACAGACTGCACACAGCACAGCCAGTGATTTTCATACAGAGCGCTACGTGGCGTTACCAATATAAAAACCTAAACAGCCTACTTACACGTTTCGTTGGACGACTTCGCAGTTAGAGATGCTTCGAGTTGCTATTTCATTTAAATTGTAAATTCAAGGAAATGTCAGAACGAATGAAAACTCAGGTACGCGAGGAACTCAAGTCTGATATTAATAATTTTGAGTCCATACTTGATCATGTACAGTTCGTTGATATTGTTGAGTAGAGACAACAGACTTCACAAATGGTTCAAATGGCTCTAAGCGCTACGCGACTCAACATCTGAGGTCATCAGTCCCCTAGACTTAGAACTACTTAAACCTGACTAACCTAAGGACATCACAAACATCCATGCCCGAGGCAGGATTCGAACCTATGACCGCAGCAGCAGCGCGGTTCCGGACTGAAGCGCCTAGAACCGCTCGGCCTACAGAGGCCGTCTCAGACTTCACAAGAAGAATTGCAAACATAGGAAACAACACAAAAGTTCGAATCATTGCAGTTACAGACTAACACTGAAGTTTCAAAGACGCAAATTCAGTTTATGAGTGTCGCAAAACGTGTCAAACAATTATCCCAAAGAGTGACGCAAACGAACAATGAATCAGATAAAAACTCAGACGACGATCAGCCGTTTCCGTTCGCTGATACCGAGGAATTATAGTCTCTGCAACGTTTCAAAGAAGAACTGATTGTGATTAATCAGCAAAATAAACATGACGTGAAAAAGATAAAGGATCAGCTTGCCAATATCGTAGAGAAGATCGGTCGCAATAACAATACCAGGAGTTTCAAAATTATCACGTTGGAAATCACAATCAACGCACTAATTCTCGTAACGCTGATGACTTCTCTCGTGAACGTGATATGTTTCCAGAATATGATGACTGGAATGCGGTATGAGAGAAAATTCAGCCGTTCAGAGAAGCGTTGGTTTTGTTTGAAAACATTTTCTTGCAGTTAAATTACGGGATACATGTTACTTCAACAATATGGAAAAGCGAATTCGTATTGTCGTGGCAAAATGCAAGCTGTGCCAAAAGGCAAAACCACCTACCGTTACGCACAAAACACCACTGTTTCCGATCATTTCTGTGAAAGTAAGAGAATTAGCTGCTGTCAACATTTCCGGCCCAGTTACGAGATCTAAACATGGTCATTTATTTGTTTTTTAGCTGTTGAGCTTATCTCTAAATTTGTGTCATTCACACCTTTACGGAAAGCTACTGCAAAATCTGTTTCTATAGCATTCGTAAAGAATTTTCTGAAAGAATTAGGGCATGATGACAAAGTAAGTTCTGATAACAGCACACAATTTCGTTCTAATACATGGCTAACAACTTTGAGACGTAGAAAACTCAAACCAATATTTCTACCACGTTTTATTCCATCTTGTAACCCTTCGGAATGCATTATGAAAGAATTAGGTAAACTCTGCAGATTGTGTTGCTATCGTCGACACAGAAACTGGGATTTACAACTTTCGGATTGTCAAAATAACGAGTCACTGAATAATTCTACAACTTCGCCTCCACTCCTTGTACTGAAGAATAAATCACCACCAGATCGTATATAACGGTTGGTAGCCTTCTCTGTACAACGATGTTTAACACGCCGTGAAACAATTAATTTAGCATTGGAAAATATCAAAAAATCTGCGGTGAAGAGAAAGAAGCTACAGAACACACGGTTGAACGTCGAGAGCTTACAGGCAGGTCAGAAAGAGTTGCTCAGATCGCATCGTTTACCTCGTAAAGGAAAGTCTGCAAATACTGTGGAACTTGAATCCATACGCACACATAAACCACGAGGACTTCGTCATCTATCGAACATCAAAGTGTACAAAGAATAGTACCCTATGGGGTTTACTGTCCTTTGGTAAACATAAGCATGCAGTGGCGAGCATAGATGTCCCAGCTGTTGCAGTGCATTTTCTTACTTTAGCTTGCAGCACTGTTTCATACTCTTCAGCTAATCTATACGGGGTGTTACAAAAAGATACGGCCAAACTTTCAGGAAACATTCCTCACACACAAATAAAGAAAAGATGTTATGTGGACATGTGTCCGGAAACGCTTAATTTCCATGTTAGAGCTCATTTTAGTTTCGTCATTCCAACGTGATCAAATTGTAAATTTTCACAATCAACATGTGTGGGCTGACGAGAATCCGCACGCAATTGTGCAATCACGTTATCAACACAGATTTTCTGTGAACGTTTGGGCAGGCATTGTTGGTGACGTCTTGATTGGGCCCCATGTTCTGCCACCTACGCTCAATGGAGCAGGTTATCATGATTTCATACGGTATACTCTACCTGTGCTGCTAGAACATGTGCCTTTACAAGTACGACACAACATGTGGTTCATGCACGATGGAGCTCCTGTGCATTTCAGTCGAAGTGTTCGTACGCATCTCAACAACAGATTCGGTGACCGATGGATTGGTAGAGGAGGACCAATTCCATGGCCTCCACGCTGTCCTGACCTCAACCCTCTTGACTTTCATTTATGGGGGCATTTGAAATCTCTTGTCTACGCAACCCCGATACCAAATGTAGAGACTCTTCGTGCTCGTATTGTGGACGGCTGTGATACAATACGCCATTCTCCAGGGCTGCATCAGGGATTCCATGCGACGGAGGGTGGATGCATGTATCCTCGCTAACGGAGAACATTTTGAACATTTCCTGTAACAAAGTGTTTGAAGTCACGCTGGTACGTTCTGTTGCTGTGTGTTTCCATTCCATGATTAATGTGATTTGAAGAGAAGTAGTAAAATGAGCTCTAACATGGAAAGTAAGCGTTTCCGGACACATGTCCACATAACATAATTTCTCTCTTTGTGTGTGAGGAATGTTTCCTGAAAGTTTGGCCGTACCTTTTTGTAACACCGTGTATATCTGTAAATGTCTCTCTTACCGTTAATCTGCTTAATAGGAAATTTTAATGAATAGTGACGATCTATGATTTGTGATGTGTGAAGAAAAGTACTTTGAATTGGCTAAGCATAGTTGGACATGGTGATAATACAGTGGTAATAGACAATTTTTTTGCATTTGTCTTTGCACTATGACAATATGGAATGGTAAGCCATCTGTAAGCAATTTGTATGCACCTGGTATTATACTGAGTTTATTGGTGTAGTATCTGACTGAAATGTAATACTGTTGTCTTATTCTCTGAATAAGAGACTGTGTATGAGTGGTCCTGAGTTGAGAAAGGTATTTCTGATGGGCAATTGATTAACTAGGAACATTTCTGACTGTTGCTTGTCCTGCTATTTAGGAAGTATCTTGAAGAGTGATAATTTCAGAGAGGTATGCATACACATGATGAATCTAGGGAATACTGCGTGACATAGATATGAAATACGATGAATAATTTTGCTTTAGTGTTACCTTGTGAGGTTTATGATGCTATTATAGTTTATTATGGTGCAATTATGATACATTATGTGAAGAGGATTATGATTCGTTGGATATTATGCTGAAGGTTAATGAAATATTTTGCTCTGAGACACACGGGGCGTTATATACGATTTAATGAGCAAGCATTTTCTTTCAATTTTTTGCATATATTTATGGAACAAGACAAGCTAAGGATTGTGCACTCTTCGAACAAAGCAACCCACAGCTATACTAGATGCACTGAGGTTCTGTTTGTGCACACTTTGTGCGAAGGTAGAGTCACAGTAATATCTTCAAAAGAGATTTATTTTGCCAAGAAAGGATTTCTGTGAGGACAGTG
Organism: Schistocerca americana; assembly: GCF_021461395.2. Classification (NCBI taxonomy): domain Eukaryota; kingdom Metazoa; phylum Arthropoda; class Insecta; order Orthoptera; family Acrididae; genus Schistocerca; species Schistocerca americana. The sequence goes on along the minus strand of NC_060130.1, from coordinate 422,876,682 downwards.
TTATTGAAGTTTTGTTGCTACTGACAAGATGTATTATGAGGTGTAAGAGCTAGGGATGATGGAAATAACACGGATTACAGTCTGAGATACCAATCATACCTGCTATATACATTGCAAACTCCAGAAAACACGAAACTTCACCTGTATGAAACACCAGCGCTTACAGATCACACAGTTTCGTTGTGACCAGATACGTGATTATTGTATATAGACACTGTTAAAAATGTAAAGTTGTTGCCAAGCATACAATCCAACGAAAGGAAAGTCTCTGTGTAAAGTTTTTCAGTTTTAGAATCATCAATTTTCTAAATATAGTAATTAGAAGGTTTTTATTGTCTTTTTTTTTTTTTTACACCAATTAAGGCTTGTTGACCAAACCCCTCCTGATCATTCAGTTTATACATTTAAAAAATGTAACAGTAGTTGTGGCAATGCATTGCACTCTGCATGGCTCACACTATTTCTTTTAAATTATTTTTAGCATGTTGCTGACCATGCAGTTGTAGCGGCAAGACGAGGTAAGTGCCTGACGTGTACAGGAGCATTGCAGCATAGTTGTTAGGAGACGTTAGAAAATATTTTAAAAACTCGCAGTGAGTTACTAGAGAACTGATTTTTTCATGATTTGTAGGAAGAGTAACTAATTTCAGTTTTTTTTCTTCAGTCAGAATGCTATTACTGTCTGAGATGGAGTTCAAAGTTTAAGAATTCCTATGTTGAAAGTTTACGTAAGTTTACAGATAGCTTACACTGCCAGCAATTAAAACTTTTGATAAATAACAACAACCATATTATTGTTATTAGTTAATTTTCACATGTCGACATTCGTCAAGGATAAGTCGTCAGGGAATTTGTTTTGTGAGAGCAGATAAGTGCACTGCTCTCGTCTTACACTATTCATATGTGCTTTGTCACTGCTACATTTACTAACAAACTGTATTTCCTTCCAGCTATTAGAGAGATCAGCTGTCATATTTTTGATCCTTTGATCTGAACGCTATGTTAATAGTTTTGCTAACAGGAATTCAGGTGATATACCAAGTTGCTAATAACAGTGAGTTCAATTTAGATGCAATTTTGCAGGACGCTGTTACGTCCCGTCCTGACCGTCAGAGTACAGTAAATACCGACACTCATGAATAAAACACGATTCAACACCAGATAACAATATTTTTGCAAATCTGAACCTTTCTTTCTCTGAGGACAGTCAAAACTCGAGATTAAATGTTATGAATTCAGATCCACTAAAAACCACAGCCACTCGAAGAACGCAAAATTTTTCAGACACTACAGTCATACAACCGGTTCATCACTCAACAAATATTACCAAATGTTTGCAGAAGAATGACCTTGGTTTTCTGCTTCAGCAGTTGTTACAAAGAAACAACAAAACAATTTGACATTTTAGTTAAATTTGTTCAAAAGGAACTAGCAAAACAAGAAAATGAAAACCCATAATTGCTTGAAAGGAATATAAAAAAAATTAAAACAGAAATTCAGAATGTAACTTCTAGGATCGAGGAAACTGCAGCAACACACACGTTGTTGGAACAACGTTTTTCGCAAACAGAGGTTGAAGTAGATGCATGGCTTAAAGTAATCGCTGACACATACCGTTAAGTCGAATCTGTAATTATTGCTAAGGTCAAAAAGGTAGTTTCTAGCGTCGTAACCAGACTATAAAAGAAGTCACGCACACACACAGAACAGATAGAACAAACTGAAACAGACACAAAAATGATCGACGCCAATTCTTGTACGTAATACGAAACATGCGGTATGTCAGGCACACAACTTCACGCACTTCTCTAAACACTACTCTGTATGTCTTCACTGACGAAGTAAAACTGATTGTTGACTGCTGCTTTACAAGCGGCAAATATTGCGGTGAAGGTACTGGAAAAGTGAAGCTCCGCTTTTTTGCAGTGCTGCCACACTTGACATTTAAAATAAACGCGTGGTCCGAGAGACCGATGTTTCGGGTTAAGGGTTAATTTCACATCCCTACCTTTTTGTCGACTTCTGTTTGGCTACTGACAGTCCAAAGACGGTAACTGGAGTATATCTATTCCATGAGATTAAAGAAAATTAGGTTATTGTTTAAAAAAGTATGTCATATGCAGATCGAGTACTACCACCCTCTGAATGTAATTATTCCACCAATGAGCTCGAGGGATTAGCAGTAATTTGGGCTTTCGCTAAGTTTCGACGGTTCTTGTTTGTAAGACACACTAAAGTTTACACAGACTAACTAGCCTAACAATTTCTCAGGACACCCAAATTTCCTCATGATCGGTTAATAAGATGGACAGTGTATTTACAAGTATTTAGCTTTATCATTGTATACATTCTTGGTGTAGAAAACGTTGTAGCACAGGCGTGATCACAGTCTCTTGGAGGAACACAAACTGGCTCACCTACAAATATTTGTCAATCCAGTTTCAGCGTACTGTACATATCACAAGTAGCAAACGAAAATTACGTTTCACCAGCTTTAAGTCACATTGTAAGGCAACAAGGCAAAGACCCGATATGGAAAAACACTAAGCAACAGTAGCGTGACAAAACCAACTCTGCAATTAGACTTTTTATCTTGTAAGAAACAACATTCTTTTCAAACGTCTGAAATATGAGAGTACTACATGGGTTTTCGGTATTCCTGAAGATTTAGTAGGGCAAACTTGTATGGTACATTCATCTAAATTACGCACACTATGGGACACGAAAATGTTTTTACGTACTTCGATGAACTTCTTAGTTTGTCAACATGGAAAAACAGATTCGATGAATTATAGTGAAATGTAAATTATGCCGAAATGATAAAACATCAAATAATTCATAGTTTGCTCTGTTAAACTACGTCATTTAACAGCCGTTGACCTGTCTGAACCTGTTACGACTAGTAGGAAAGATTATTCCTATAATGTTATAGTTGTAGGGCTTACTTCCAAATTCGTTTCGTTCACACCATTGAGGAAAGCAACTGCCAAAACTGTCTTAGCGGCATGTGTTAAGAACTTCTTAGGGGAAGTGGGACATGTTGACACAGTTATCTCTGACAATCGACCTCAATTTACATCAAACTTTTGGCTTCACAGATTGAACAATAGGAAGTTAAGCCAATTTCTACATCCCGCCACCATGCATTATCGTATCCATCAGAAAGGATCGTGAAGGAAATTGAGAAATTGTGCAGACTTTGCTGTCAGGAAAGAACACAGAGAATGGGACAAGTACATCAACATTTTTCAAGATATCATACATGCTTTACCAAACGATTCTACGTTACTTTCTCTTTATTTACGCTCAAGAACAAACTACCACCAGTGAGAATTAGACAAACTCTACCACTTCCTAAGCCACGATGTTTGCGACATCACCAAATAGTAGACATTGCGCTAGCAAACATCAAGCAAGCAGTAGAGAAGAAAAACGACTTCAAAGGACAAAAGGCAGAGACAGAAATTTCCAGATAGGTGAAAAAGACTTAGTTCATTCACAGCGAATATCACTCAAAGGTAAACACACCTTCGAGAAAAATTTTTTCAGCTTACGACGGTCCTCATTGCATTCGACGAATTCGTCATCCCAGCGCTTTTGAGATGTAAGCATTACGGATTAAATGCAGCTTTGGCATACACAACATTTCCAGTATGAAAAATGGAGAGAGAATGCAGACAGCAAGAGCATTTTTCTATCGCTTTTTCGAACGTTTGTACATATATAGAATTAAGACATTTTTACTTAAACCTGTATATATGCATCTTATCATTTGACTTGTTAGACGTATGTGGAAGCCTTAGAGAGTAGGTTTTGATTTTTTGATGATGCAAAGTGGACAGTTTCATGTATCTCTGCCTCACATCCATGTCTTGATACAATTTACTTCACTGTTGCGCATTATAATTCCACACATTAAGCGTCGTGCAATTTAATTTTTATAGATATAACCAAGAGAAAAAATTAAAATGAAATGGAGATGAACTAAGTGAAGGTATAAAAAATGGTTTCAAAGGTACGAGAACTAGTTAATTATTTTTCTTACGGGGAGACAGTGTTATACAGTGGAATTTACAGGTAAAGGTAAATGAGGTTTGACGCTTGTGCAGATCAGGTAACATTTCTTGGAGGGCGTTGTTAAAATGCTGGAAGAATTCGCTATTTTCAGCAAGGACTACTGAGTAGTATCATTGCAAAGACAGCATTTCCGAGCTACGAAACGTTTTAGGTACCGTACATTTATATTGATTTGAAGATGAATGATGTATTGGGGAAATTTTACTGGTGGATATGACATGAAATTGTGGAATTATGGAGATCTGATTTTTATACAGTTAAGTGACATTATGTGATACATTTTAAGCGATGTATAGATGATGTACAGGAAGATGCGAATATGGTTAGGGAACTTGTGATTTGCTTACTATGCAAACTTTGTAATTTTTCAGATTTAGTAATTTTTTTGATTGAGAAAGTCATTTAGTATGCATTGAGAAAGGAGGTTGTTGATTAGGTTATGGACAGGATGGTGCATTTGATTTGGCATGATGTTCCAAACATTTGTTTTCTTAGATAAGTGGTTGTTCACTTCGGTTGTGAGAGATTCTACTTGTGTTCATGTTCCTAATTTTACATTTTTTTCTCTCAATAGGTCAATACTACGTTGTTTCACATGATTTCGGTTTATTCCATGATGTTTAACAGTAATCTTTGTACATCAGGTCTTCGTTGTTCACCCTCTACCTGTCATATATTTTGAGTACATTAAGCAGATACTTTTTAGATAAGATTTCTTGGAGAGTATATTAGTACATTAGATAGACTTGTGGCCACGAGGTTTACCTATGTTTTGTTTGACAGACTGACGACTGACTCTGTAATAACATATTTCTTTCAACTGGAACGAATAGCACGCTGTGTACAACAAAATGAACCCTTTTTTCTCCTTTTTCATCCACCTTTCTTTCCAGTAGTTAGACGAGCTCGAAACGGTTTACAGAAAGTAGTGTTTCTTATATATAATTATTGTAGATGTGTTTCTCATTGTGTAAGATAGTTTTAAGCAGAAAAACATTAATTCATGACTGTATAAGACAGATACATTCTTTTGTAACTGAAATTTGTCGTGTGGTTTTTTCACTGATGACGTCATTCTATGTCAATGCTTCTTTACTGAGTTTATTTTGTTTTATTGGTAAGGAATGAACTTACACACATTTTTAGTGTCTATTGCATATGAGATTATGCCATCTGCTTAGCATTAGAATATGTAAAACACTGATTAAGCTCTGTTGACTGATTCTGTGACTGGAACGTTTGCCCGCACATCTAATGAGTTACAACATTTATCTCTATGTAATTCTTTTATTGCATAGATGATTAAGATTTATGCTCGGACACCTGCACTGTGACAGGAACAAGCAAAACAAGTACGATTTCACAACAGATAACACCATAGCTTTCTTTAGTTGCACTGGAAAAAACACTTTTGTGTCAAATATGGAACTTTACGCTCAGCAGCATGGTTGTGAGATATATTTGTCGTTGAGTTGTCAGCGGAGAATTAACAGACTGATACAGTTTCTTCTAAGTCTGCTCCTAGCCTACTCACACATCAACGAATCTGCTTGATGTGCTACTGTTGTCGATGTCAGTGGAATGAAAACATTTTTTAGCTTACACTGAGCCTTTGACAATGATCACTTCAAGAAACGATTCTGCAAGACTTTGGTGCTGTAGTGTGTGGAGTCATACTGTTGCCGAATTCTATTACATACATTTTTCCGAGGACGGTACCCGTTACTTAAGACATTACAAAAACTATTGCAATACAAATCTAACATTCGTGGTGAAACTAAAGAAATTTCACAGAATATGTGCAGTTTGTTTTTCTCGCAGCAACTAGTGTTATGAAAATAAACTAGAAAGAACTTATAACAAGAAAAGAGAAAAAAATAACTCTGGCATTTCTACGTCATCAAGTCTTTCAGATTTGTTAGCTTGTGTCTCATGGACACTGACGTTCACAACTGTTCGTGGGCCTGTGCACTACGGTTTGTTCCTTTTGTAATAATTGTTGTTATTATATTACTTGGATTAAAAACTCAGTATGCAAAATTCTGGTCGGAGAGGCCGGGGGGTTGTGATAGGGGGCTGTAGACAGTTTCATAGGCATTTCTCTAGTATTTTGATGTCATTAACGCTTAAGAGCCTTTGTACTGTTTGAAATTATAAGCACGCAGTGTCATCTGAGATGCTGTGTCGCCTGTAGGTTTGCTTGGAGCGTCTCTACTTTGCAAGATGCGCGGGACATGATGTGCACTGTTAATCGTGAGATGAGGGGACACGGTAGTCGGCAGTGGTGTGTCATGAGTAGTAATACGGCATAGGCTGAGTGGTAAGGTTTGCATTTATATTCTGAGAAAGTGGAAAGTGTTGATTTATTGATTAATTATTTGAGATGTGAAAAGAGACTGAAGAATTTTGAGAAGAATATTGTTATTATCATTTTGACGAGTAATAGATGATTTAAGTTAAGGTAACTGATTTCCAATTTTGTACATAATGTATTGCGGCAGCTTGTAGTTACGCATTCTTGGTTCAGACATCAAGATACTTGAGTGTAGGGAAACATAAACAGCCATGAATTATTTTCAATTTCAATTTGGGAGGAGGAATAACTGTCGAATATTTAATGTCATTTTTACGAGGTTCAGTGTTGAGAAGATCTCTTTTGATGTTAAAGACTACTTACGTCTGTCCTCTCGAGAACTGTAATTTTTTGCGTATTAATGTTTGTGAAGCAAATAAAGAGATAATTTTTCAATACAGAACTTATGTAATCGGAAAACTAGTTGCATTTGATGTTATAATTTATCCCAAATCATCGTCCGCAGCGAAAGACCATGTGAAAATATGAACTATTATTTTTACTTATTCAGATTTGTTATGAACGAAGTATGCTTTGCCTTTTTTTAAGAAGAGAGTGTATTGCACCAGACGACTCTTAGTAGTCGGTTTTAGCTCAGCATAGACAAGAGTAGTGTTACGGCGTTTCCATTTCGCAACAGGTAAGACTAAATTAATCAACAAAAAGGGAATACAGAGTTTTTCCAGTGTCAGTTTATCATTGTAAAAGTTTAATGATGCACAATGTTGAATTCAGACAGTATTCTTGCCATTAAGGATGTTTAAACAGACAAGGAACCAATAAGGCGCTTTCAAGCTACTTTCTCGCAGTCCGATTTTGCAGCACATTCTCGCGGACGAATTCTTATGTTAAAGGTTTACGAATTCCTATGTTGAAAGTTTACGTAGGTTTACAGATAGCTTAACGAATCAGCAAGCAAAACTTTTAATGAATAACAACAATGTAGCATTGCTCAATATTTCAACAGAGGACTTCCAACGACTTATTCACTCCATTTAACGTCGAGATGCTGCACAAGCCCGGGCAAAAGGGTCCGAAACGATTTCAGGTGGTCTCCCATGACATTTGTGGCCTCCGTGTAAATCATATTGCCAAGCTGCGAAATAGATACATTGCCGAAAATAACATTATGTAGTTTACACACCCATTGTTGACAAGGATTACTCATTATTTTGAATACTACACCATGACAAAAGCAAAGAAGCAAACGCTATGAAAAACGAAAAAAAATAAGAAAATTGTATTTAGTCAGTTTGACCTCCGAAAGTTGTAACGAAATGATCTGCTGCCATGGAAAGTATTTTCACCTACTGGTGCAAGAATTAATGAATGGCGATAAGTATTTTGGCCACCGATTACGTATGTGTCTTTGAAGTTTTGTCGCCGTTTTTCAGTATACCGCATGTCATCTGAAACGGTACGAGGAGCTGCTATTAACAAATTTTGAAACGTGAAGTTACGTACGCCGGTGTCACGCTAATGGGAACTACAGTTGTGTACACAACTTTGATGCGCAAAAGTAATCTGTCACGCACTCACGTTCGTTGATAGGCTACAAGTTGCTCTAAAAACACTGAAGAACGTAACTTAACACCTTGACAGTAATACAAAACTGTAAGAAAGCTTACTGTTTGCGTATGTCACCTGATGTACTGCGTATTGCGGAAGATTTTGAAAGCTGTTGCAGGAGCTCTGTCGACGTCTTCTCCTTACTTTTGTCTCTGTATAAAATAGGGAGTTTGTGTTATTTCTGTTCTGTGTTCTGAATCAGTTCTCTTAAAGCAGTAAGGAGTATGTTGCTTTGTGTTTTCATTGCTTACGTTTCTTCATTCCACCACAGCCTTTTGTATGTAATAATTTTCTTCGATTTTTAGTTTTCGGTTTAGACTGTTTCTGTGTTTCAGGATGTGTAGATGAGTTTCCTTACATGTGAGCTGGTGGTTTTTCTTCAGTAATTGTTTTGCGAAAGTGGAATGTGTGCTGTCACTGTTCAAAGCTCTCATGCGCTCTGTGTATTTTGTTCGGAAGGTTTTGTTTATTTCGCTCATGTACTGGGATTGGTGGGAATTACATGTGAGTCGATATGTTATGCGTTTGTTTGGCGGTCTTTTTTTCTGATTTTAGTCATTGTTGCACTGTATTGTTTGCTCTGGGCGTTACTGGGATCCCTTACTTCTTCAATATATTTCCAGTTTAATGTATTATGTTATAATTGTATATCAGTGTGTACCATTTGTTACTTTTTTCTGATGAGATGCGGTCTGCTGTGTTTTCTGTGTGTTCCCCATCAGTGTTTTTAGACCCTTTGGTTGTGTATTTGAGTGGATGGCCACTGTCGATATCTTTCATTTTTATCTTGTTGTTCATCTATTTTAAGGTGTCTGTTTTGTATTCATTTTCAACAGCGATTTTTCTGATTATATTTAGTTCGTGTGTGTATCTTCGAGATTTAAGAAGTGTTCTGTTTTATCGTGTGGTGCATATGCGTGATACAGGCACGTTTATGAGCTATCGGATGGTTGGATGAGCTAGGGTTTTCTGTAGATGGAAAATTCATGTCGGTTGCTCTTTCTCGTTACTGTAAGGTCCAGAAAATTTAGTTTCTTGTTTTCTTCAGTTTCCATTGTGAAGTGTCTATGTGGATGTATTGCGCTGATGCTATTGTGTAGCTCTTCTGCCTGTTTTGTGTTTCATCTACGAGACAGATCATATCATCCACGTATAGGTGCCACTATATTATTCTGTACCCTTCTTATTTCACGATATTATTGAATATTATGTTCTCTGTGCGATCCAAGAAAACGTTGGGTTCCACTGATGCCCCATAGGGAATACCTCTTCTTGGGAATAGATGTTGTGGTGGCTGAAAACCTGCGTTTCACAAATGAGACGTCATCAGAATAAGAGACAGTCTGTCCTGGGACAACTTTAAATTTTTTTTAATTTAGGAAAAAAACCGCATGAAGCCAAAAATGAATGCTATCATTTAAAAATGAAAATAGAATATTATAATACTTCTGTTACACAGATGAAACTCTTAAAAGTGTTCAAAAGCACAAGATTCACCCCTACAGAAAATTGTGAAAACGTAATGATAAATATTTTTGCTTTGTCAGTTTTTAAACTTTTCAAACATATCATTAGCTGCGGTTTCAGTAAGAGGACTGGTAAAAGTTTTTATTTCTGAATTGTATCTCTGCATAATGAACAAAATTCGCGTTTTTTGACAATGCAGGTGAAAGATTACGATATATACCATTTTATGTAACCCTCATGGACTCTTGTGCTGCTGCCCAAATAACAAAACTCATCTACTACTTTCAGAGCCTCGTTTACTAATCTAATTGCCTTAGCATCATCTGATTTAAATCGAACACATTCCATTATCCTTGTTTTGCTTTTGTTGATGTTCATCTTGTATCCTTCTTTCAAGATACTGTCCGTTCCATTCAACTGCTCTTCCAAGACCTTTGCTTTCTCTGACAGAATTACAGTGTCATTGGCAAATCTCTAAGGTTTTATTTCTTCTCTCTAAACTTGAGAGCGCATGACTTCTGTATTCAATTCTTATTTATGGTCTCTTCCGTTACTTCGTGGTAGAACACTTCCATATCTAAGGTTAAGTATCAAGTACACTGTTTTTGTACCATTAGTTTTTGTTTATTTCTAACTAGTTGTCGGCTTATTGGGCAATTTTCAGCAAACAACTGATTATTGTCTGTAAAGGACTCTAGTTCTTAGGTAACAAAAAGTTATAAGCAGAAATACAATCTACTTTCACACGATGTTATGCACCAAACTTGCTTTTAAACGTATAAATGTTTCGCTTCCATACATGGCTACGCTCTGTACAAACACTTTCAGAAAAGACTTGCTAACACTTGCATCTGTACTTGATGTTAACAAATTAACCTCCGTAAGAAGCACTTTTCTTGCCGTTGCCAATATACATTCTATAGCCTCTCTACTTCGTCCATCGTCAGATATTCTGCTGTGCAGAAAATAACACTCATCTGCTGCTTTAACAGTCTCATTTCCTACCCTACTTGCCTCGGCAAACCGTAAAGTTTTTTATTTCCTCTCCCTGAACTTTAGTTCCTACTCAAAATTTTTCTTTGGTTTCCTTTACTACTTGCTCAATGTGCAGATTGAATAACGTCGGGGATAGGCTGAACCCTGTCCTACTCCCTTCTCAACCACTGCTTACCTTTCATACCCCTCAACTCTTATAACTGCCGTCTGTTTTTGTACAAGTTGTGTATAATTTTTATATCGCTGTATTTTACGCCTGCCACCTTAAAAATTTCAAAGAGAGTATATCAGTCAACAATGTCAAGAGCTTTCTCTAAGTATAGAAATGCTGTAAACGTTACGAGTTTGACTGCGACATTTCCCTTACATTAACTGACCTTCTAAGATAATTCGTTGGGCCAATGTTGCCTCGCGTGTTCCGGAATCCAAACATCTTCTCCGAGGTCAACTTCTACCAGTTTTTCCATTCTTCTGTAAATAATTTGTGTTAGTATTTTGTAATCGTGTCTTATTAAACTGATACTCACATCTGTCAGCACCTGCTTTCTTTGGAATTGTAGTTACTACATTCTTGTTGAAGACTGAGATTATTTCGCCTGTCTCATATATCTTGTGCACCATATGGAAGAGTTTTGTCAAGGCTAACTCTCCCAAGGCTGTCAGTAGTTCAGACGGAATGTCATCTACCCGGGGGCCTTGTTTCGACTTACTCCTTCAGCGCTCTGACAAATTCTTCTCGTAGTATCATAACTCCCATCTCATCTTCAATCTACGTTCTCTTCCACTTCTATAATACTGATTTCAACTTCATGTCCCTTTTATAGACCCTCTATATATTCCTTGCACCTTTTAATTTTGCCTTCTTTGCTTAGGCTCTTGTTACTCTTACAGCTGCTTCTCTTTTCTTCAAAGGCCCTTTAAAATTTCCTGTGGGCGGTGTCTCTCTTGTCGTAGTGGGTTTAGACGTATGAATTCACTTTTCGCCTGCTATATTTACTTTATTTTTATATTTTCTTCTTTCGTCAACCAAATTCAGTATGTCCTGTATTATCCAAGGATTTCTAATAGGTGTTGTTTTTTTTTTACCTATTTGATCCTCGGGTGCCTTCACTACTTATCTCTCAACTACTGTATTTCTTTCGTCAGTTCTAGACAATCGTTGCTTAATCCTCTATCTGAAACTGTCAAAATCTCTGGTTCTTTCGACTTATTCAGGTCCCATCTCCTTAATTTCCTACATTTTTGCAATTTCTTTATTTTTAGACTACAGTTCATAACTAATAAATTGTGGTCAGAGTCCAGATCTTCCCCTGGAAATGTGTTATACCTTAAAATCTGTTTCATAAATCTCTGTCTTACCATTATGTAATGATTCAAAATCTTCTGATATCTCCAGGTAACTTCCACATATACAAGCTCTTTTCATGATCCTTAAACCAAGTGTTACCAGTGATCAAATTACGCTCTGTGCAAAATTGTACCACGCGGTTTCCTCTTTCATTCCTTTCCTCAGTCTATGTTCACCTATAATTTTCCCCCTCTTCGTATTCCCACTATCGCACTCCAGTAGCGTATCGCAATTAAAGTTTCGTCTCCCTTAACTGTCTAAATAATTCTTTTATCTCATCATAAGTTTCTTCAATTTCTTCATCATCTGTGGATCTAGTTGACACGCAAACTTGTACTACTGTGATGGATGTTGGCTTTGTGTATATGTTGACTACGATAATGCGTTCACTATGCTGATCATAGTGCTTTTGTTATTCGTTATTAAACCTACTCCTGCAATCCACCTATTTGATTTTTATATTTATAGCCCTGTATTCACCCCACCAGAAGTCCTGTTCCTCTTTCCACTGAACTTCACTAATTCCCACCATAATGAACTTCAACCTATCAATTATCTTTCTGAAATGTTATAACCTACCTGCACGGTTAACGGACCTAACATTCCTCGTTTCGATCTGTAGAACGCCAGTTTTGTTACTCATGATGATGACGACATCCTCCTGAGTAGTTTCCAGGTCGAGATTCGAATGTGGTACTATTTTACCCCCGGAATATTTTACCTAAGAAGATTCCATCGTCATTTAACCATACAATAGAGGCTACATGTCCTTATGAAAAATTACAGCTGTAATTTAGCCTTGCTTTCAGTTGTGCTCATCACAGCAAGGCCGTTTTGGTTGATTTTACATGTCCAGATCAGCCAATCATGCGCACTGTGGCCACTGCAACTACTGAAAAGGCTACTGCCCCTCTGCAGGAACCACACGTTTCTCTGGCCTCTCAACAGCTACTCCTCCGTTGAGGTTACACCTGCGGTACGGCTGTTTATATCGCTAGGGTACACAAGCCACCGACCGACGGCAACTTCTGTGGTTCATTTGGCGGAGGGGAGGGGGTGTTACTACAGACTATATATTTATAATGGTAAAGCTGATGAGGTCTTGACATTGGTTGAGAAACTGTCAAACTGAGTACGCTTTACGCTGTGCGCCAAACATGTTTTACATAGTAAAATGCAGTTTATGCAATGGGCAATATTAAACACAGTACATAATTAGAATACACGATATTAAACTATTAAAAGTTATATTGTTATAATGTTGAAGCTTGTGAGGTAAGTAAGGTGAGGAGTAGGAAATGTGTGTAATTGTGATGGTCTGTGGGTATGTGGTTGGTTGATTAGATTATGTGAAGCTTAAAAGTAGGGATGTTGTCAGGTATAATTGATCATTTAGAACGAGCTGGGCAAGCTGAGCTAAAAGTTTGTTTACCTCAAGTGCTTCTAAAAGGCTTTGTTTTCTTTTTTTGTTGGCTAATGTAGTACTTCTGTGTAAACTTGGTATGTGTGTCCTTCCCTCAGCATATGTTCGTTAAAGTGGAGCCTGACTTCAACGTAGAAATCGTTAACAAATACACACAGTTTCAAAATTTACAAAAGACCAACAGTAACAAAAAGGTAATACCCTCATGTTCACAACACCCAAAACACACAAGCATACTGCCTTACATTCCATGGTACATCGTCTCACTCCATACCACTGTCAAAACAGAATTTTCAAGCAGAATTAGACACCATTAAATATATTGCATCTAACAATGGCTATATCCCTCACATAACTGACAATGTTCTACACAAAAACAAAGAAGAACATTTTGCCCTCCGTGTATGGCGACAGTGTACCAACAGTCATACCTAAAACCAACTGGTATACTATCCCATATTTAGGAAAGGTATCCAATAAATTATCTAAAACTTACAAAGCCCGCAATTATAAAATTAAATTTTATGTAAAAGGTGCTTTAGCTCATTTCTTATTCAACAGCAACGACAAAAAAAAATTATTGAGTAGCAGTAGTGTGCATAAAACCAATTGTAATGACTGCAACACACTTTATATCGATCAGACACGTAGGGCTACAGCAATGAGGGTGACTGAATTGGTGCTGTAGATTACATCAGTCAGACTCCAACGTTGCCAAACATGTGGTGAATGAAGGGCACAGATAGCAGGTGCACAGAGAAGCGCTACAGATATTCCGTACAATGCTTATCTCATAGACTACAATAATGTAACATTACAGCTTGTAATAAAGTAATATTGTGAATTTTAATCATGTACTCTGATAATATTGCCCATTGCATAAACTGTAATTCACAGTGTCAAATATATTTGTTGAGCAACATAAGTGACTAGTGCTCATTTATATAGTTCTCAACCAATGTCACAACTTCACAAGCTATGGCATCACAACCGTATAATCTGTAATTCTGTAATGTTGTATACTTTAATTATTATGTTTAATGTTGGTCATTGTGTAAAGTGTATTTTACAATGTTAAAAATCATGTTTGGTGCTCAACATATGAGAAGAGTGGTCACTTTGACAGTTTCTCAAGCAATGTCGAGACCTCACAAGCTCTGTCATTATGAATATATAACCTGTAATATTGTAACGCTGTGTAGTTAAATTATTTGTTACGCTCAATATTGTCCATTGCGCAAATGGTAATTTCAACGTTAAAAAACAAGTTCGATTCACAAAACTCAGTGCAAGTGGATTGCCTCTTTTTTTATAATGTTTGGTTACCTAAGAACAAATGTCCCATGCGAAGCCAGTTACTTGTTTCCTGAAGATGGCCCAGTAAGCCGAAACCTAGTCAGAAATAAATAAAAATCAGGAGGAAAAAACATCGTACTTGTTATTCAACCTTATGCAGGGCGTGTAATAATAATGTATAATAATTATGTGTTAGTTATAGTTGTGTATGATAATTATTTGTTATTTATGGTTGTTGAAAGCAGAGATCTGACAGAAAAATACGTAAAAACGTATTATAGGTTATGTGAACATTTTAGAGACTTTCACACGTTAAACCACAATACTCGGAAGCGGCAGCAGTCGAACAAGGAAGGACGCCATTGGTCACGTTTCTGCCCAACGTGAGAGGACCGATGGTTCAAATGGCTCAAATGGCTCTGAGCACTATGGGACTTAACATCTGTGGTCATCAGTCCCCTAGAACTTAGAACTACTTAAACCTAACTAACCTAAGGACATCACACACATCCATGCCCGAGGCAGGATTCGAACTTGCGACCGTAGCAGTCGCGCGGTTCCGAGAGGACCGATGACCAGCGGAGTTTGTGCATTAGCAGTCAGCACTTAGACAGATGAACGACCGAGCAAACGGGCAATGCTTCCAAGGAGAATAATGTCCAGCGCAGTTCGTACATCCGCGGTCAATGCTCCAGGAACTGTCAGCATACTGAAATCACGTGCGTAACTTATCTGGCGATGTGAAAGAGAACGAAAGGGCAATGCCCGACCACGCCAGCATAGAAGTAAAACAATTGAAAGTCGGCAGGTGTGCAGACATTGGTCACGTTTCTGCCCGAGGTGAGAAGCATAGATCAATGGCAGTCAGTCACCGTCCTAGAAACATCTTGACATTGGCGGAAACACCAAATAAATACCTCCGACAAACGGCCCTTCAAACCGCTACTCTTCGTTCGATCTCCAGATGAGCGCGTATTAATGGTTAACCTTAACCAGACGTACGCAGACATCGCAGTACCCACATCCTGCGACACCTCACTCTAGTAAAACTAACCCTTATGCAGAGATGGCAGTAGACCTTTTGAATTGGCCATCATGTCGGTGTGGGCGTGGAAGGGCTCCATCTCTAAAAGAAAAAAAAAAGGATGAGGGGGTCCTTCGAGGGGAGGAAGAAGACACGAAGTAACGTCACCTGGACGGACGGACCGATGGTTAGTCAGTGGACGCCATACTTCGCTACCACGACTTAGCCGCTAAGCTGTTCGACAGAAGAAGATGTCGGTCCGTGCAAATAGATCAACACAGAAGATATCATCCCAGATGTTACCAGAAATAATTCGTGTGGTATTTACCCAGGTGGCTGGTGAGGACGAAGGAACTGCGGCCTCGCCAAATGGGTCATCTGTGAACCTAGAAATTGATGAACTGCTCCAGAAGACGCAGAACATGAGTGTCGCTGGTTCGATTCCGGGACGGAGCACTCCGCGCCACGCCAAAGCCGCTTGTTAATAACGCAACTAGCGAATTCACGAGGAGAAGACCGTACAGCTGTCGCACTGGGTCACAGGTATGGTACTGAATGGAAAAATAGGCCGCCGGCGCTCCGCTGCAACGCGAGCTGTCGCCGCATCAGCAGTCACCGGAACTTGCACGCTACGCCTCCGCTGTTCCCCCGCGGCGAGGAATTGAGCAAGTTAAAACACTTTGTATTATTCTGCTTGTTTAAGGATCTTACGTGTTTATAAATGAATGATGGCGCAACCATCAATGTTTTTCTCACATCTCGCCCACTGAGCCAACTAAAGAACCAATTCCACTGTCCACAAGGTGTCCCTTTCCGTCCCTGCATTCGTGACAAAATAATGACATTTGCTCTCCTCTGTCACTGACGCTTAATATCTATTGTCACCATACCCCGACCAGCTACATTTGGTGTCAGATAACCTGGACTCTATTTTAAGGTGTACATGGTAGGGAATTTGTGGTACAAGAAATTCATGACACCGTCGCCAGCGACGAGCAGCGAACAATCCACAGACAGCAGACGACAACCTGCAGCCAACGGACAGTATTTCACATTACTAACGGCGAATTGTTTCCAAATGTTTTCTCTTTTCAAGTAACTTTTTCGCCATGTAAACAACAAACAGCTTTAAGCTCTCATTCAATCAAAGAAATTTGGTACTAGAGAATTGTTTCTCTTGTTATTTGGTCGGAACTGTGATCAAATTTCTAATGTTCCTCTTATGCAACAGAGTCTTGGTTCTTGTGGTCATAGGAAGGATATTTGTGGGAATGATCATATGTTAAACAGGAAAGCATCACAATGACAATCAGTAAGACACAAGGAGTTTTCGTCCACGAGGCTATTCAGAGCCTGCTTAATCAGTAATCAGGTAGCCCAATTCACGTCTCACAATAATGAATGGTGGAATCGATTATCGGAGTATAGGCCGACATCTAGTGCACCCCCTTCCTTACTAGATTCATTAGGAGCCACCTTTCTACTCCCTTTCCTTGCAGGCCAAGCGAGGATATAGAAGCATTTTTTGCTGGTTTCTTAGCAGCCGCTAAAGTTAGTTGCTGGTCAGATGAACAGATGTTGCAAATTACAAAGCTACGGTTAATCGGGGAAGCTAAGGCGCACGTACTTTATCGCGAGGAGTTGCTCAAAAGGTTTAAAAAGCAGAACAGTTGCCGCTTTTGTAGGGAGCAGTTGAACGCCAAGTTCCAAAGACACAACGAAACAATAGAAAGCTTTGTGGATAGAATACGAAAAGTTTATAGTAACACTTACCAGTTGTCGGCAGTGATGAAGCGAATAAGTATATTCTACAAGAACCGGAGTGCTGCTTGCTACTCATGGTAAAGCATGTAGACTATTAGCCGACACTGGGACTCACGTGTCAGTTACCTGTAAACAGTGCACTGAGGTCAGGAGACATGACACTCCAAGATATAAGTTAAGTAGTGTAGGCGGAGGTGACATTCGTTCAGTAGACTGTACATCACTGACCTTTCACATTAAGGGTGTAAGATTGCAGGAGACTGAGGAAGTCGTATCAGTCGTAAGCGAACGAATATGACGTCGTCCTAGGAATAGATTTCCTGAATAAACATCACGTCACAATCAACCGTGGGCAGGAAACCGTAGAACTTAGCGGGACGTTGTTTCGAATAGGTGACACAACTGCCAAGGACGCTCTGCTGCAAGATCCCTCTACCCTGGAAGAGGAAGAACTAAACAGCGATTAATGTCCTTGAAGGTAGATTCGCGGGATAAAATACCATTCGGTACAAGAAAGTCACTTTGGGTGGACATTAATGCTGCTTTACCCACAAACACAGCATGCATAGTGGAACCATTAGAGGAACGTGATGAATTACACACAGCACATTGTTTTGTGCGTGGGAGTATAGTTCGTGCTGCAACAATTGATGGAGTACAGAAGATACCGGCGCATATACATAATTTTGGGACTTAAGACGAGGAGTTACGAAAGGGAATTTTAATAGCTGACATAACTGCCTTAGAGGAAGACGATTTTGATTGGTCAGACGTAGGTGATAGCGACAAACCAACCGCCTACAAAACTGCAATGCACCAGAAGAAATCGCACTTAAAAGGAAATGAACGGGATACGATAGAAGCAGTGTTGGACGAGGTTCAAGATCACTTCAGTTCACAGGAACCGCTAACAGCAACCAACATCATACAACACAGGATTCCAACACCCAGATTTATAGGAGACCATATAGGGTTCTTCACCAATTACAGCCGCTACCTGTTAAAATCGTGGATCAGCAATTAAAGGACGGTATAATAGAGTATTCGAATTTGCCATACAGTGCAAACGTCGTAATTGTGCCAAAGAAATCTCCTGACGGTGCAAAACGTTATATATTCTGTTGTGATTACAGGCATTTAAATAGCAAAACAATTTCGGCCATGTATCCATTACCAAATATCGTAGATACCATTGACCATCCCGGCAACAGAAAATATTTCTCCACAATTGACTTGAGGAGCGGGTACCATCAAATTGAAGTTTCACAGTAGGACAGACGTAAAACTGCTTTCTCCACCCCTTCAGGTCACTGCCAGTTCTTAAGGATACCTTTCCGATTAAAGAATGCCCCCGCATCATTCCAAAGATTGCTAGATGGTGTGTTACGAGGATTAAAACCTCGACAATACATGATATACCTCGAGGACGTAATTGTATTTTCAAAAGGTGTCAAGGAGCACTCGATTCGCTTACGAGAATATTTCCGACGTCTCAGTGATGTTAGATTAACATTAAATTTGGAAAAATGTCACTTTGCATTAAAAGAAGTACATATTTAGGCCATGTTATCACTGAACAAGGAATCAATACCGAATCACAGCTAATAGCCGCAGTTAAAGATTTTCCAACACCACAATCTATGAAGAAAGTACAGCAATTTCTACACCTCTCAAATTATTATCGGGAATTTGTAACAGACTCTGCAGAAATAGCACGACCTCTCATGCAGTTATTGAAGGAAGGTAATTAATTTCTCTGAACAACAGAATGCAAGGCAGCATTTGAAACATTGAAATACAAATTAACACACAGTCCTGTATTTATCTATCCAGATTTCAGCAAAGAATTTATCCTGTTGTGCTACACATCTGGACATGCTATCAGAGCAGTTTTGGGTCAAAACATTAACAGTGCAGAACATCCAGTAGCCTACGAGTTCAGACAATTAAATACAGCAGAAAAGAATTACTCAACAGAGGAAAAGGAACTACTGAGTGTCATCTATGGTATAAAATATTTCAGGTGCTATCTGTATGGGAATAAATTCAAGGTACTCACGGACAATGCTACTGTCAAGTGGTTAGGGTCAAAACATTAACAGTGCAGAACATCCAGTAGCTTACAAGTTCAGACAATTAAATACAGCAGAAAACAATTACTCAACAGAGGAAAAGGAGCTACTGAGTGTCATCTATGGTATAAAATATTTCAGGTGCTATCTGTATGGGAATAAATTCAAGGTACTCACGGAAAATGCTACTGTCAATTGGTTACTTGTGCTAAAAGACCCATCAAGTCGTTTGATATGTTGGTCCTTATGCCTCTCCGAAATGGGCTTCAGAGTTATTCATATACCAGGAAAGAAACACTTCAATGCAGATTGTCTTAGTCGAAGGGTAGTGGTATTAGAAGCATAAGCTTCAGATGCAGATTGCAAATGATATGCAGCACAACAGCAGATTTGCTTACAGGATGTGGTCCTGTTTTGAACAACTAGACATGGGCCATAAATCGTAGTTCCCAAACACTCTGACAGGAAGTCATGCAAGAGGCCCATGATCACATTCTTTCAGACAAGCATGATGTAGCACAATATGTGCGTACTTGCATATCATGCACCCAGCGAGCAGACTATTGAGGTCGACGTATACCATTACAAAGGCTCCCAGAACCATCACACCCATTTCAGATAACAGGAATTCAGTGCTTCCTATTATTTAAAACCAACAACTACCTTTCGTGTATTTTGCTAATTCCCTTTTCTGTACCTGATTCCTTGTTAGTACATTATTGCAGGAAACTGTAGTATACAAGGCTTATTTAAATTTGCATTAGAATCGTAGATTTTGTATTGTGGATGAGTAACTGACTGCTCGTGGCCGAAGGTTATATGGGATCAAGTGTGTATTCTGTGTTGGTGGGTCCCCTTTAATAAAACGCCAGCTTGGAATAGATACATACTAACAACTGTAGATCATTTCTCAAGATATCTTACTGGAGTAAGTCTACCTGATGAACAAGCAAACACCATTGCACAGGCTATGGTCAATAATTTGATTTTAAAATATGGCATACCACAATCATTTATAAATGACCAAGATAGTAACTTCATGTCCAACCTCATGAAACAACTTGGCCATTTGCTGAAAGTACGTAAATTACACACCATCTCATTACACCCACAGACAAACGGACGGACAGGAAGCATCCACTGCACTATCGTGAAAATGCTTAGTTATTTTATCAGCGAGCAACACAAAACTGGGATATCGTCATTCCATACTGTGTAAGCACATACAACCCCAAAACACAGGAAGGAACAGGCATGTCGCCTTATGTTGCTATTTATATAAGGAAGATGCCACCGCCATTCGATGTTATTAAGCCCAAAGAAGGAAAGAATGGAGAAGAAGTTAGGAAATTTGATCGAATCAGTAAGGACATGTGGAAGAAAGTACAGAAAGCATATACTAGAGCATTATAATGGCAAGAGAAACTGGGCAACGTACATGCTAAGTATCTGGATTTCAAAATTGGACAATGGGTTTTTCTATCCACGTCCTATGCTGCTAAAGAAAAGACGAAAAAATTTGTGACAAATTATCGGGGTCCTTACCAAGTTGTCGAAATCATATCACCAGTTAACGCCAAGTTACAGTTACCCACGAAAACAACTATTGTTCATACAAGCCGGTTGAAACCTTTAAGGGAGTCATGCCACCAACAGTAACAAATACTGTTCAGAAGCGTGATGGACTGCGAAAATGGAAGACAGCTGATCCACCAACACAGATTACACACTTGATCCCACATAACCTTCGGCCACGAGCAGTCAGTTACTCATCCACAATACAAAATCTACGATTCTAATGCAAATTTAAATAAGCCTTGTATACTACAGATTCTTGCAATAATGTACTAACAAGGAATCAGGTACAGAAAAGGGAATTAGCAAAATACACGAAAGGTAGTTGTTGGTTTTAAATAATAGGAAGCACTGAAATATGATTAGACAACGGGTGCTTAAGCAAGTATGAGTCCTTCAGGAGAATGTATTCATAAATGTTTTTAGGTCATACAAAATGCAGAATAAGTTATCTTTTGCTATAAAATACAATTATGTAAGATGTGCTTAACAATGCTACTCTCCATATTACAGGTATAGTGGACTGATAGTTAATGACACATTATGTTCTTATCCAGGCGTGAAATTTCACCTACCCACAACCATAACCGATTCGACGATTGTCATCTTATCGTAACCCCTAATGTACTGGCCAGAAACACCTATGCAGCTAAGGCACCGCAAAATTTGTCTTACGTAAACAGCACTATTGATTCGTTCATCCTGTCGTCATTAGATGTTCTTATCACTGCACAACAAGGCAAGATTGATGCCAACGCTGTGATGTAGCATATTGCATGGTTGAAAGAGGAACAGTAAACGCGAATTATGACATTAGGCACAGATATTTCTGGAACCTTCTTGTCCATAGCTATATTTTGTACTGAATACCTGCGTACCAGACGAAAATCCAAGACAAACAATAACATATCACTACACTGAATTCCAGGTGAATGGCTACAAAAATCCTGACCATACATGTGTACTGCTAAAAATGTATGTAGAGATAATAGTTGCTTGCTACTTCATTATATTGTTACTTATCGCCATTTTACCATATTTCTAACATTACTTTCTGAAGTTTTCTTAATGCTGATGTATTTCAAGCCATTACAGAATCAATGTATTATATAATTTTCCTGGCAGTCCAAGATTTCCACTTAGTTTTTGTTTCTCGTTTGTTAGTCATTTGTACATGGACATAAGATAAAATTCGAGGGCTATTTTTCTGGACGGGGAAGGAATGTAGTGTTATTCATGGTTGTGTATAATAATTATGTGTTATTTATTGTTGTTCAAAGCAGAGATCCGACAGAAAAATTCATAAAGACTTGTTATAGTTTAAGTGAACATTTTAGAGACTTTTACACGTTAAGCCGCCGCGCGGGATTAGCCGAGCGGTCTCAGGCGCTGCAGTCATGGACTGCGCGGCTGGTCCCGGCGGGGGTTCGAGTCCTCCCTCGGGCATGGGTGTGTGTGTTTATCCTTAGGATAATTTAGGTTAAGTAGTGTGTAAGCTTAGGGACTGATGACCTTAGCAGCTAAGTCCCATAAGATTTCACACACACACACACACACACACACACACACACACACACACACGTTAAGCCACAATACTCGGAAGCGACAGCAGTTGAAGAAGGAAAGACGGCACTTGTGTCGACATTAGTCACGTTTCTGCCCACCGTGAGAAGCATAGATCAATGACCGAAGAGTCAGTCGCCATCCTAGAAAATTCGTGACATTCGCGAAAACACCAAATAAATACCTCCGACAAACGGGCATGAGAGGGTCCTTCGAGGGGAGAAAGAAGACACGAAGAAACGTCGCCTGGACAGAAAGACCGATGGTTTGTCAGCGGACGTCATGCTTCACTACAACGACTTAGCCGCTATGCTGCTGGACAGAACAAGATGTCGGTATCACGCCAATAGGTCAACGCAAAAGATGCCATCCTAGATGTTACCAGAGATAAGTTCATGTGGTACTTACCCAGTTGACTGGTGAGGACAAAGGAACTGTGGCCTCACCAAATGGATCACCTGTGAACCTAGAGGTTGATGAACTCCGCCAGAAGATGCCGAACCTAAGTGTCGCTGGTTCGATTCTGGGACGGAGCACTACGCGTCACACCAAAGCCGCTTGTTAATAATGCAACGAACGATTTCACAATGAGAAGACCGTGTCGCCGTCGCATTGGGTCACAGCTATGGTACTGAATGGAAGAATAGGCCGCCGGCGCTCCGCTGCAACACGAGCTGTCGCCACATCAGCAGTCACTGGAATCTGCACGCCACGCCTCCGCTGCTCCGCTGCGGCGAGGAATTGAGCTAGTTGAAACACTTGGTATTACTCTATTTGTTTAAGGATCTTATGTGGCAATGAATGAATGTTAGTGGAACTACTAATGTTTCTCTCACATCTCGCCCTCTGAGCCAAATAAAGTACCCATTCCACAGCCCACAAAGTGTTGCTTTTCCTCCCGGCATTCGTGACAAAATAATGACTATTTCTCCCGTCTGTCACTGACGCTCAATATCTATTGTCACTAAACCCCGACCCGCTACACTTTAAAAAATTCTGTATACTAGTTTGGTTACTTAACTAGTGCTAGATTTCAGTATTATCTTACCATATTACCACTTCAGCGAAAATGTGGCCAATATTGTGGGACGTTCCTCCTCCATCTGCTGGTGCTGCCTGGAGAGCTGTACGGTGCTGCGTGCTGTGAAATTTCGAGGCGCGAAGTGACTGGCTGCATATTAAGGCTGTTACAGTGGCCGTTTCCGGTGCTCGAGCACCTCGATATTACCTGCACAAATTCGCGCCCGGCGAGGCTGCCGGCGGGGCAAGTTTCAGCATCATCATGCAGCTTTCGCCAACACTGCCGTTCTAATTTATTTTTCTTAACTGCTCCTGCCTCTTTCTTGGAAATGGCGTGATACAGGTTTGCTAAGGCCCAACGTCCGATTTATTCTGTTATCCTCCTCGGAAACTGAGCCAAATGCTGTCTTCATGTGCTGTCATTCAAGAAGGTAAAATTATATGGAATAGGAAATATTAAGCTGAACATGGTGAGCCGGTCGCGGTGGCCGTGCGGTTCTAGGCGCTCCAGTCCGGAGCCGCGCTGCTGCTACGGTCGCAGGTTCGAATCCTGCCTCGGGCATGGGTGTGTGTGATGTCCTTAGGTTAGTTAGGTTTAAGTAGTTCTAAGTTCTAGGGGACTAATAGCCACAGCAGTTGAGTCCCATAGTGCTCAGAGCCATTTGAACCATTTTTTTGAACATGGTGATTTTACCGTCCCAGCGTCATTCACACCTACCAAAACTTTATCCGACCAATCTGTGGCTTTTCAAATGTTGCTTGGATAGCTAGTCTTACCAAATTTTACTATTACCTACAAGTCCTTGAACGTCATGTTCTCCGTCTCACATCCCAAGGCCTCCAATTTTCCCTACATGCACATTTCCACTCTTAATTAAATTTTCATCTCCCCTGAAGTTCCTAAAACATTTCCGGAAATCCTATACATCTCATAAATTTGATAGATAAAGTACCACGTCTTCACTCATCACCAAATTTGTGATACTGTCACCCCATTACCAATACACTGCACCTCCACGTCCTGACCTAAGGTAACTTTAATTAACTCCCGCTTGTAACTGCTATTGACAGGGCTTCAGTCCGTTTAAATGAGAAAAGGGGGAGACTCTCCGTTCTTTACCCTGTTCGTGGGAAATTAATTATAATTTCCAATCTTAGTCTTGACCATGTAAGGTAATCGAATTCGTCGCTATTTGCAGGTGTTTTGAAATTAATTACGTAACTGAGAAGACAGACAGGACTAGAAAACAAAGTGAGTAAAGTTATTAGAAAACATTCATTTATGAAAACAAAGAACTTTCAGACTGCCGACGAAAGGCTCACATAGGCGAAGAACCCTGTGTCAATACATTACTAAACAAGTAGTAGTTAATGCATGGCAGACAACGTGCCATTACTCCAGAAACTAACCCAACCTGTGCAGTGCAGATGCTTAGAGGAAAGCTTTCCATATATATCAGGGAGGTGAGATAGAGATCTGAGTGGTCATTGCACTGAAGAGAGTTCGGTCGAGGCGAAAAAAGAAAATGGTTGCGATATCTTCCGAAGGAATGTAAATCAGATTTTGATTAATTTGGAAGCCTTTTTGTTATTTGACCTCGAGCAAGCGTTAATGTGTACGCTTATGCATGTGACAAAGTTATCAAAACCTCAGACTATCAGTGTGTGTGTGTGTGTGTGTGTGTGTGTGTGTGTGTGTGTGTGTGTGTTAAAATAATACCGTTTCTGTAAGCTTGAATCTTACGAGAAACGTGTACTGTGGTCACAATACACTTAACTCAAAATACTACAGAAAATCAATACCTGGATATTACTCAGAAATATCTTTTAGCTTTTCTGAACTCATTGAAATTTGTGTTTATAAAACAAATATGGAGGCAAGTGACGTAGGAACTTACTGTGTATATAGTGGACCTGTTATGGTGCCTGTGAGGTGGAATATGTCTTCTAATGTTTTTCTTATATCTTAGAGACAGTTTTGTATTTTTGGCCTTCTATAGATGTTAGAATATTATGTATTTCTAGCTCGTTGATAAAAACAATTTAGATCATCTGCTATCTGCTGATTTTGTTGTGCAGTTTACTACATTCAATTCATTTCAGTGAATTTCACTCAACTGATATGAAGATTTCACCAGCTTCTAGATGCTGACACCACAGTGTGTCATTTAACCACAATACAATAATTTATTCATTATTTCCCTAAAATGTGATTATACATTATTACTTTATAATTAGATATTGATATATTCTGTTCATTCGATTTCTATAAGTAACATTTAATATATGCTGTCACTTTACTCAGGGACCAGGAACGCAGATGCACGTAATTAATGAATTGGCATTTTCTATTTTTAGCCACGTTTCTTAATTAACAAGGTGCAGCAACTACTTTAATGGTCATGTGTTTCATCTGATAGCTCTCCTCTATGGACGTCAAATGATACTGTTTTTGAAGTGTTGTCCAACGTTAAAAAGTAGTATTAATTACGCTGACATGAAATTATATGGAGGACTTTACGCCCTTAGCTTCTTGCTCATTTATAGTACTAAGGAGAACTTTATCGGTGAGGATCTCATCCTTCAGATCCATACACGGGGGATCCTCTATACTTCATTGCACGCATGTTTAATTATTTTTCTTTGTTTCAAAGTTGAAGCGATGACCACACTATGTGTTACATTACCGGGCACTTGTACTACACATGTGATAACTGTCTCATAATTTCACGGGCTCGACGCACGTGTTCACATCTGTTGGTCGCTATAATACACTCACAGCCCGCCGTTGCACCTCCGTTGCACATGGCTGCACAATTCATGCCCGATACACCTTTCCGTCGCATATTGTTATAGCAACCATACACCACTTACTGTAGGTGCTCCTCTTTCAGTTCAACGAATCCAGGTCATTTGATTGCTCTATATCACTAGTACCTGTTATGCAGGGTGTATGATAATTATCACCGGAAACGCATGCAACTGAAAGTACGCGATACTAGAAGAAAAAAAGTCACAGTAAACATCGGCACTAAAATGCATACCTTAAGACCTATGAGCACTTTATCATCTTCGATACTGTGAAAATCTCTTCTACTTCTAGGTCTTCACATTCCATATTTTGGGAGGAGGTAATCTCGACCAAAACAAGAAAACGTGTATAGTAAAGATGGATCTAAAGTGCATACCTTAAAAGCTATGAACACTTGTTTAGTAGAAGAGATGTCTAAAGAAGATGAAAAAGTGCCCATAGCTCTTCAGGTATGCATTTTAGATCCCATGTTTACTGATATTTATTTGTTTCTAGTACTTTCAGCTGTATGCGTTTAGACCATTAATTGTGACACCCTATATAACTGTCTTAGAACTCAGCATGACTTCCAGATGATTTAGACACGATAATTTTAACTGAGGGGTGTTGCTCTTACCCTCCCGGATGGTAGATACTTGTGTTGGTGTGAATTCCGTACTGATTAAAGTGTTATTTCCGCTACACAGTTTTTCTTATACGTTAAAACCGAACGAGGGCGTGTGTGTAGTTGTAAAAGTGTTCGGCTAGCATTCGGGATGAGTGAATTTGAAATTCCTTTTATAATACAACTGGAATACACATCTGGTATATACTGATGTGACAGAAGTCATGGGGTAGCTCCTAAAGTCGTGTCAGACCTCCTTTTGTCCGGCGTAATGCAGCAACTTGACGTGACATGAACTCAACCAGTCGGTGGAAGCCCCTGCAGAAATATTGAGCTATGCTGCATATATATAGCTGTCCATAGCTGCAAAAGTGTTGCCGGTGCTGGATGTTGTGCACTAAGTGACCTCCACATTATATCCCATAAATGTTCGATGGGATTTCGCATCGAATTGTCCAGAATTTTTGTCAAACCAATCGGGAATAATTGTGGCCCGGTGACATGACATCGTTCTTTGGGAACATCAAATACATGAATGGATGTAAATGGTCTCCAAGCAACCGAAAATTATCATTTCCAGTAAATGATCGGTTCAGTTGGAACGGAGGACCCAGTCAATTCCACGCAAACACGCCCCATAACATTGTGGAGCCACAACCAACTTGCACAGTGTCTTGTTGACAGCTTGGGGTTTGCACCACACTCGAGCCCTACCAACGTTTTCAAATTCGTTAGGGTCCAACACATACGGTCACGAGCCGAGGAAAGGCGCTGCAGGCAATGTCGTGTTGTTAGCAAATGCACTCACGTTGGTCGCCGGCTGCCATAGCCTATTAACGCCAAATTTCACCACACTGTCCAAACGGATACATTTGTCGTATGTCCCACATTGATTTTTGCTGCTATTTCTAGCAGTGTTGATTGCCTGTTACCACTGACAACTCTGCGCACGCGTCCTTCTTTCGGTCGTTAAATGAAGGCCGTCGGCTACTGCATTTTCTGTGGTGAGAGATAATGCCTCAGACATGGTATTCTGGGCACACTCTTTACGCTGTGGATCTCGGAATATTCAGTTCCCTAGCGATTTCCGAAACGGAATGCCCCTTGCGTCTAGCTCCAACTGTTATTCCACTTTCAGAGTCTGTGAATTCCCTTCGTGCGACCATAATCACGTCGCAAACCTTTTCACGTGAATCACCTGAGTACCGAGGACAGCTCAACCATTGTATTGCCCTTTTATATCTTTTGTACGCGATACTACCTGAATTTGTATATGTGCATATCGCTGTCCCCTAAGTTACGTCTCCTCACTGTAATGTCTGTAACCGATTGTCCCAATATAATTTCCTAATCATTGATGAATATTCATTCATAGTTAATGAATGGGAGTCTAAAGTGACAGCAGTTTTATACAAATAACGCTAGTTTCTCAAACATCAGTAACGGAGTCAGGCCCAGTATTGCCTGAATCAAAATACTACCAATTACTTGTAATACCAATTCAGCATCCATTATCGGATGCTCCAATGCAATTTAATTTAAGATTAATTCAGTACGGTAATTAAGGTTTACGGTCGCCGTAATAGAAGTATTACGGCGTGTACTGCACATGTGGTTATACTGGATTCTAACTTCCTTTACACGGCCTAACTCATGCAAATAAATTTCTACTTGTAATTGCCTTCGGAAATAAAATGTAGCTTCGCTCCCAAAAAATACAATGCTGTTAATATTTGCACTACCGTCGCGAACACTTTAATAATTATTCAGTTCTCAGAGTTTCTATCCAGAACACCCACAATGGCAAATAAAGATAACAACACGGATATCCTAAGCGCAGACACGCGATACGATTCGACGTCATCGAGTTACAACTGTCCGTAAGTGATACCCTTGTACCATCCAGAAACCCAGTTTTCTTTGGTGCTTCCATATCACTGGAACAGACGGGGACGTCAGCTGCTAAACATCTTGCGACGGAGAATAAAATCAATTTATTCCGTTTCAATATTATTCTTTACGTCTAAATAGGTATTCATTATTTTTCACATTATAGATTTCAAAGCACAAAATTCTCCATTTTAATCGACACTTGCGTATCTGTGGTGTGATGTGATTAACACACCACGTCCTGAGCATGAAGGCTTTTGCCTGGCTTGAATTTGATTACGGTTTAGTGAAAAACAATAAATACAGCTGGCTCGACATAAAGAATAGTATTAACAGAAAAAATATTTTTTATTCTCAGTAATAAGATCCAGATTTCTGTTTCCGTGGTTTTCTCAAATTGCTTAAACCGAATACTTTGATGATTCCTTTGGACAGAATATGGAAGATTCCTTTCTTCGTCGTTTTCCCGACAGATGTTGTCGGCCGTCTCTAATGACATCGCCGTCGACGAGACGTCAAACGCAAATGTATCTTCCTTCCAATACCTTAACCAAAATTGGAAATGCATGAACTCATTCTTACGAACGCAGTCGTAGGTTGCCCCCCCCCCTCCTCCACCCCTCCCCCCCCCCCCCACCACCACCACCCCAGTTTTCTGTTTATTAGGGCACATCAGTTATCGATGTCAATTTCACTATGCACATATTGACTTCGATGTGCATCTCTTCTTATACAGCACAACTTTCGCTGACTGCAAAAACATGCTGTAAAAATTACATGAAATCTTTACGCAGTTTGTCGGAACCGACTTCGAACACACATTTATTCTGGAAAAGATCAGAGAAGGAAATTTAAGTTCACGAATGCCATGTTGGGCAGAAAATTTTACTCCTAGCATGCAACTACACTGCCATACGTAGGTAGAAACATTACCTTCCATTAAGTGTAGCACAAATTATCTTATGCTCTACATTCACAAATTACAAACCGCTGGTAATGGATATACGAATCGGGTTGAGACGGAGAAGCCGTCGTGGTGAACTGATGCAGCTGGACGTGTAATTGCATCTTTGCTGGTTTCTGACGCTTGGGAGGGCCTACCGCTTTGCCACGGCTGGCCTTTGACCTTTGCAGTAGAAACTCAGCCCACGCCCCATATTTGAAGAGATTGCTAAACCATGATGTGAGACGTGCGGGTGGAACTGAACTGAAGAGAAAATTCACAGTTCACTGTGGCTCGGAACTCTGTGCAGAGTCACGAGCTATGACGGCTACAGCCTAGAGCTCAAAGATAACATAAGCTTTCATGATTTAAATAATGATAACTGCATCAGTTACTTATTTTTTGATGTATATCACAACACGATTTGAGAATTTATTCTCATTTTCAAGTGCATTTGTGCATTTGCTGACAAGGAAGCGTACAAATTCACAAATACACTTGAACATGAGAATAAATTCTCGAAGCGTGTTGTGCTAAGCATCAAAAAATAAATAACTGGTGCAGTGTTCATTATTTAACCCATGAATGACACAGTTGTAGGCTTTCCTGAAACATGGAATACGATGAACGAAATTAACATAAGTTTGTTCTTTGTTTTTAGCACTGGTGTCTCGGTACCTACTAAACAGAAAGTGAAATTTGACTGGAATTAAACTGCATGCGGGCACGTATTATGTGAGGATTATTTGTCCGGTGGTTCTGTACACAGTTGTAGATTTTTGGTTTTTATAATTCATAATTTTTCTATATATGACGGTAGTATCTGTTCCCGAAAGAACAGTTACCGTGGATGACCATGCAGCTTTGCTAGAAATGAAATGATAATTAAATGGACACCCTAGGCTTCAAGCAGGCGTTGATATACTTCATTGGGGACATGTTGAAAATGTGTGCTCCGACCGGGACTCGAACCCGGGTTCGAGTCCCGGTCGGGGCACACATTTTCATCATGTCCCCAATGAAGTATATCAACGCCTGCTTGCAGCCTAGGGTGTCCATTTAATTATAATTTCATCATTTTTCCTCATAAATCAAAGCATTTACACTACCGTTGTTTGTCTAAAGCTCTAAAATAATTTCAACATTTCGTAGATGGCAAATCGAGAATGATATATGGCAGGGAATAATAACTTGTCACTGTCCCACTTTGCCAAAACAAAAGAGTATAGGAAGAAACTCAGCGAAACGAAAATATGTAAGATAACTGCATTAAGCTCAGTCGTGTACAATGGGATCACCCCTGCTGACATCTGTGATTAGCCCACGAGTTTCCATCAATTTATCGCTCACTATGCACAGGGTTTATCCATGGTGCTGATACAAACTTTCAGGGGTGATGCATAAGATCTAGTAGTATATTAGTAGAATATAATGTGTATTTTGAACAGAAACGTATCTTGAAAAACCCTTCCTACCCCCCTCCCGCACTACTTCTCTTCTAAGCAATACCCCTTCCTCTCACCTCGCCTCTTCCCCTTCATATAGTACGAAACAATGCTTTCAACTACTATTCAAGATTACTCAGCTACCCGCATTCAGTTACATTTCAAGATTACAATCCAAAAAACGCAAATAGATTAATATAAGTAGGAAACATTTTTCTATTTCCATCAGGTTAACGATAACAAAAAAAACATTATTCTACACAATCTTCATTATGTTTTGTACATGCATTACACAAAGAAAACTACACTTTCTTTTTTCTTGTTTGTAATAGTTTTAATAATTCCAGCTTAATTTTAGACTTATAATTTCAATCTACATGTTAATTATCAAATTCGTTTTCCACTGAGGATAAGATAAATGTAACATTGATATTTTCTCGAATTGTGATATGTGTGTAATATTTTCTGCCGTAAGCTATGTATTTCAGTCCCTTAACAATTAGCTCCGTTCTTTCTTACAATTTTTCTAGGACAGAGCACTTAGGAATTTTAATTTTGCCTTTTATTTGCTGCTTGACACTATGGCTAAAGCACTACACGTCTTCTTGGATGAATGCTGCCAATTCTTGCCCCTGCAGAATTACCGCATGGAAATTTGAGTTTACAAGTGTAGCAAATGAATGGCTGATAAATGTAGTTCTTCAGTTGGTTTTAAACTCTGCAAATAGCTTTTCCGTTTGAAGTTGCACAATCTGCACTCCTACACGTGTAGATACAATGTGACTATCCTTTTGGAGTCGATCCAAAAGGTAGTGGAGGTCTATAAACAGGTTTTCTGTGTACCTTTTAACATAGTAAATGTTCTCCCGACCTTAATTTTCTTTGAGTACTCTAACCTAATGCCACTTTCAGTTGGTTTTTATAGTAAATGCTGACATGTAGTATTCCTCAGCCATATCCAGATTTTTCCATAAACCATATTTAAAGTAATTTGTAAGCATTGCTTGCACATTTGCAATAGCTTGTTCTTTTTTCAGGGACACTTTCTGTTCTTCCTCCTTTACTATAACGTTCGACACAATATAATGTGTATATTTTTACTTCTAGCTTTCATTTTCCTATGCACAACAAATTAACTGCGCTTGAATGAGTAACTTCTTTAACAGGGAATGATTTGAGTTTGTATGCCACATTTACTATTTTTTTAAGACCTGCAGAATAACATTATTTGTAAGAACAAATCCTAATTTGGCACTAACTATATTTAATGGTATTGTGAAGAAAAATGGCACAGATCGAGAAAACTTATTTCTCCAGTTTTAATATAACGCTTGTGTATAATAATTATGTTGTCTTTTTTGAAATTGTACAAAAATTTTTCCACATAGTTTACAGGTAAATAATGAATACTATAGGCACACAGAACGTGGATTACAATCTCTTCTCGGACTTGACTGTCTGAAAGGTTTACTTGTACACCTACACTATGCGATCAAAAGTATCCGGACACGCCCAAAAAGATACGTTTTTCATATTAGGTGCATTTTGCTGCCACCTACTGCCAGGTACTCCATATCAGCGACCTCAGTAGTCATTAGACAACGTGAGACAGCAGAATGGGGCGCTCCGCGGAACTCACAGACTTTGAACGTGGTCAGGTGATTGGGTGCCACTTGTGTCATACGTCTGTACGCGAGTTTTTCACACTCTTGAACATCCCTAGATCCACTGTTCCCGATGTGATAGTGAAGTGAAAACGTGAAGGGACACGTACAGCACAAAAGCGTACAGGCCGACCACGTATGTTGACTGACAGAGACCGCCGACAGCTGAAGAGGGCTGTAACGTGTAATAGGCAGACATCTATCCAGACCATCACACAGAAATTATAAACTGCATCAGAATCCACTGCAAGTACTATGACGGTTAGGCGGGAGGTGAGAAAACTTGGATTTCATGGTCGAGCGGCTGCTCATAAGCTACACATCACGCTGGTAAATTCCAAACGACGCCTCGCTTGGTGTAAGGAGCGTAAACATTGGACGATTGAATAGTGGGAAAACGTTGTGCGGAGTGACGAATCACGGTACACAATGTGGCGACCCGATAGCCGGGTGTGAGTATGGCGAATGCCCGGTGAATGTCATCTGCCAGCGAGTGTAGTGTCAACAGTAAAAATCGGAGGCGGAAGTATTATGGTGTGGTCGTGTTTTTCATGGAGGGGGCTAGCACCCCTTGTTGTTTTGCGTGGCACTATCACAGCACAGGCCTACATTGATGTTTTAAGCACTTTCTTGCTTCCCACTGTTGAAGAACAATTCGGGGATGGCGACTGCATCTTTCAACTCGATCGAGCACCTGTTCATAATGCACCGTCTGTGGCGGAGTGGTTGCACGACAATTACATCCCTGTAATAGACTGTCCTTTCCAGCACCTGATTGAACGTATACCTGCGAGAGTGGAAGCTATCATCAAGGCTAACTGTGGGCCAACACCATATTGAATTCCAGCATTAGCGATGAAGGGCGCCACGAACTTGTAAGTCATTTTCAGCCAGGTGTGCGGATACTTTTGATCACATAGTGTATCAACTACGTGTTCTTATTCACCCCGTAGACAAATTGTAAGACACTGTTAAACACAACACTCCAAATGTTCTGTAAGCTGTCCAGTAGTTTACATCACACAGAAGCCGTTGGTACAGAGTACAACAGAGTACATTGTAAATACAGTTGGTTGGCACTAAAGTCTTACACAGTCCGCCACAAGGCCAAATACATCATCCATTCTCTGCCTATAAATAGTAGCTTCCTGCCTGGTACCTCGGGCGTGGGTGTGTGTGTGATGTCCTTAGGTTAGTTAGGTTTAAGTAGTTCTAAGTCTAGGGGACTGATGACCTCAGATGTTAAGTCCCATACTACTTAGAGCCATTTGAGCCTGTCTGGTAATACCACGTTCTTTGGCCAAAGAAGACATTAATGTTACTCGCAGATATATAGCAAGGCACTTTATAAAATCAATAGGATGGGTACCGATATGTTTGTTCACTCCTGGTCTTGTTATTTGACGCATAAATTTTTTATACATCTTTATTCTAAAATAATGGCTAATCCATTTTAAAATCCATTCTAAGTGTCTTATCGTCGTTTACAATCACTGCTTCAAGTATTCTTCTTGCACACTGAAACTGTGATCACATGACTTCATTTTGTAAAAATTAAATAGTATTCCGGGCAGCTCATCCTCTACTACAGTCATTTTACAGCCAGCTAATTCCATTTTACGTTGTATATCCACAGTATTTTTTTATTTTCTCGATAGGGTGCCACCACATGCCAGTATATGTACAGGATAATATAATTTTATATCCAGAGTTTTCAACGCCGATCCCAGTATTATGTGGCAGCCTAGAGGTGGGCTGAGTGCGATTTCGAAGGAAGGCCGCGCTGAGCAGAGGACAGTGGGCTGTCTGCTATTTAGTCTGTAGAATTTGTCATCCATGACTGAGTGCCGGCTGCGGTGGCCGTGCGGTTCTAGGCGCTCCAGTCCGGAGCCGCGTTGCTGCTACGGTCGCAGGTTCGAATCCTGCCTCGGGCATGGGTGTGTGTGATGTCCTTAGGTTAGTTAGGTTTAAGTAGTTCTAAGTTCTAGGGGACTGATGACCACAGCAGTTGAGTCCCATAGTGCTCAGAGCCATTTGAACCATGACTGAGTAGCCTTAGATACTTGCATGTCAAATCATTTCCCTGATGCCTTGTATGATCACAGCAATCACTTCGTGTTCAGTGGTGATTACCTCATTCATTTTTGTGGCTTTGTCAAGCATTTCTAAGGCACAGTCAAGTTGTGGCAATGTTCATTGAGAGCATTCCCCTTTGCTTTTGTTTTTTTATTGAGTAACTTAATGAGTGGCTTTCTCTTACGGGTGTGCTCGGAGACATTAATTAAAACTGGAGTTAAACGGGACTAGATTCTCAGTTTAGTGAATACATAACATTCTTCATTTATTAATCCCTTAATAATTTTGTGAGCAGCGACAGGTCTTTCCTTTCTCATTATGTGCTCCGTTAAGCAACAAATTCAATTATCTATCTGAGTTTATGGAGAAAGATGTGCCTTTCAGTTGTGCGTATGGAACAGATTACTAAAGCAACCAAAAAGTTCATCAGTCTGAGTTAGTTTCTCACATTCAATTTGAAGATGAATTGGTTGACTCTAGAATGAATGAACTTCTGGATAAGCTACCTGGAATATTGCAGCACTACCATGTAGATAAATAATTCCATGTGAATGTGGTTGTAACGCAAGGTTTTACTGCCAATTTTAACAAAATCGAGGTGTGTGACCAACATCAAACCACGATTTCAGAGCACCAGAGGACTTCCAACGAAACAGTAACGTTATGGTGACAATTAGGACCGTCTTTTAAAATGAGTGAGCGTTAGTTGTAGGATAAAGATAGACAAGGTGAAGTAGAACTGCTCAGCGAACGTGCAGAGGTGGTAGTATGGAACAAAAGAAAATTTAAAAAAAATCTAGTAACTAAACTGAATATCTTAAAAGTTATGAGCATTTATTTACTAGAAGAGATATGTTTCCCAATAGGGAAGATGAGAAAATGCGCATAACTCTTAAGGTATGCACTTTAGAGCCCAAGTTTACCGGACTCTTTACTTCGTTCCATCCATACAACCATATGTCAAATTATGAAAGAAAAGAGCTTTCAGGAGAATAAATGTGTTTCACAGTAGCGAAGATGGACTAGTGCTCGTAGCTCACAAAGTATGCATTTTAGAGGCCATGTTTACTAGATTTTGTTTCTTCTTGTTTCGGTGTATTATATCTGTTGTGGGTTGGCAAGAGAGCCAACACCGGGTACTAGAGGAAGCCGAAAGGCACGCGTTTTAGCTCACGCAGGCTGGCATGAGGTCTGGAACAGGACAAGGAATTTAGACTTTAGAAAAACGGACGTAGCTGGTGGAATACTTAACTTTAATCCATTAATGACGAGCGTCGCTCTTGACGGTACATGATTACAGTATCAACAGTAACTGGTAATGGCGCCTTGCTAGGTCGTAGCAAATGACGTAGCTGAAGGCTATGCTAACTATCGTCTCGGCAAATGAGAGCGTATTTTGTCAGTGAACCATCGCTAGCAAAGTCGGTTGTACAACTGGGGCGAGTGCTAGGAAGTCTCTCCAGACCTGCTGTGTGGCGGCGCTCGGTCTACAATCACTGATAGTAGCGACACGCGGGCCCGGCGTATACCAACGGACCGCGGCCGATTTAAAGGCTACCACCTAGCAAGTGTGGTGTCTGGCGGTGACACCACAATACCACCTCTGAAACTTCGTCAGTGGATTTGTAGTTTACCCTATAAAACAAATTTATATGTCGAACTAACAAGTCCAAGAGTGAACAAAGATATCAGTAACCATGTTATCTGTTTTATAAAGTGCCCTGACATGCAGCAACGAGAAGCTTTCATATCTTCTTTGACTAAATAACATGATATTACCAGATTGGGAACTATGATTTGTAACTACAGAATGGATTGTGTGTTTGCCACTGTCTAACTTTATTAAATCCCAACAAACGGTAGTCACCATGTGCTCTGCTGTACACTGTGACAAACACTTCTGTGCGGCCTAAACTTCTGGATATATTACACAGCAGTTGCAGTGTTGTGTTTAACAGTGCTTTGCAATTTCTTTACTGGATCAACAGGAATACACAATTGTTGACAGACGTACAAGTAAACCTTCCAGGCAATCAAGTCTGAGAAAAGTTTATAAACAATCTTCTGTGTACCTATAGTTTTAATTCTTTGTCTCTAAAGTATGTGGAAATTGTTACCACTCACACACAGAAGGACAACGTAAGCATAAGACAGTAGTGCTATACTAAATCCGGAAAAACATATTTTTCTCAATCTAGGTTATTGCTCTCCACAACACTGCCAAATATAGATAACGCCGAATTAGGATTTGTTCCTGTGGATAATAATATTCTGCCAGTCTTATGATAAAGAACGAATGCAACACATAGACTTCAACTATGCCCTACTAACTTTCCAAATACAGGTGTTTTTCTGTTTCTTCGGTGTAAAATCGTAGACCAATTTTATTCAATAGTTATATGGATTGTATTAAAGGAATGTAACAAGAAAACCGAAACCTGAATTTAAAAGTGATTTGTAACTGACATTCAGCATACGTAATTCAGGAAACTTGAAAATCTTGTTCAACGTTACAAACATTCGAGAAACTTCCTGATAATTTTTCTGAGTGATTGGAGCATGATGGACTTTTGTCTACAGCTTCCCGATAGATGTATCAATCTTTTAATGCCGCTGACAATGTTATTTACCAAAAGGCACTCATCATTGTCACCTTGAGAGAAGGTTACATACATGACCTCGCAAAAATGGTTACAAAATTCCTGGAGTGAGGAAGTATATGTCCAAGTGTGCAAGCGAGACTTATGAAGATGTAAAATGCGTCTCCCACTGCTTTCGAGAAAACAGAAAAAGATTCAGCTGGAAAACAGCGACTTTCGATGATCATCAGAAAAATTCCACGGTAAAACAATGACTTCTGACGTACACATAGCCCGGAAGTTTCTTCTCGATGGGACCTGCAGCGTATATCATGTCACAGAAGGACATTATGCAGCGAATTAGCAGACAGTATGCTGCTTGATATTTTATTTTTGTATATAAGTTAATTTGGCTTTATTGTCTTTAGCAGTAAATTTTCAACCTTAATAAATTACGTATTATGTAAAATAAAAATAAATCAAGGGTTTCCAGATGTACTGACGAAGGCAATAAAGCCTAAATAAGCTTATACACAAAAATAAAATATAAAGCAGCGTACTGTCTACTTATTCTCTGCATAGATAGCCCAGACGTTATTTCACCCAATGTGATAAAAGCATTCCCCTAACAATCGTACGGAAAGAGCTGAAAGCACACGTGTGCACGGCCGTAGCTGGAGTGTTAAAGAAATTACTCCCTCGAGTGCAGTTAATGCGTTATCCATACGAAAAAGAAAACTAGAAATGGATGCGACTGAAGTCAAAAAATACAAACTCGAGTATACGGTGAAAATAGCTGCCATGTAGTTAGAATATCAAGTGTTATTGGAAAGAGAATAAGCCACTGCAGGTATGTAAGCAACGCTTACAAATTACTTTAATCAAAGTATATGGGAAAATCTGGATGTGAGTGGAGAATACAAGATATCAGCATTTACTGTAAACGCCAATAGAAAGTGACCATACGCCAGTTACATATAATATGCATTCAAATAGGCTGGCTGTAGTAAAGGATACACGGAAACCTCTTATGAACCACCACTCCCATTTTGATCGGCTTAAAAGGACTCGACATTTTGCATCTAGCAAAAGAAAAGCCATTTGCCGAGTACAAAAATGGCGGAATAACTACATTTAACAGCCATTGTTCCCTATATTTGTAAACTTAAATACAGAAATTCTGCAATAATTTGGAGGAACAAACTTGGCGATTATGTGGACTGCCTGAGCTATAGTACAAAGCAAGAAACATAATCGAAAACTAAAATACCCGAATATTCTGGACTAGAAGAATTGGAAGAAAGAATGGAGATATTTGTTGAGGGTTTAAAACACATAGTTTACAAGATAAAATATTTCATATGTATTAGAATTTGAAAGCATAACTTCTTTGTATCTATCGAATAATTCATTGGGTAAATTAGATGAGTTAGACATAGATTTAAATTATAAATAAAAAATTAAGCTGAACACCATTGACACTACATTGTCCGATAAAAAAAGCACCTAGAATGGGAGGAGGAAACGAAATGAAACTTTATGAACTGATATGATATATGATATTATCTCAGTGATCATAGAATCGAGTCAAATTTACAAAGAAATTGGCGACATGACTCCACTTATCATTATGATGTACATTCCCTCTCTTCTGTATACATGCACTGGTTTGGTTTGAAAAGTTGTAATAAATCTGTTGCATCCTCTCCTTAGACGAGTACGTGACGTATCATTGTGCCATCAGAGGGGAATAATGTCCGGATCGGTGGATTGAAAGGAGCGATCCAACACCCTGGTCATCCCGCTCTCCAGACATTACGCCCCTTGACCTTTTTTTCTGGGGCTATATCAAGGACAGACTCTTCGTCACACCAGTTGCTGATGTCGACGAACTGAAGGCTAGGATACAAGCTACTGTGCGTACTGTGACAGAACTCATGTTACGAAACACCTGGCGGGAACTGGAATACCGCCTCGACATTCTCCGCGCTACCAAGGGAGCACACGATGAGGTTTACTAATGTATATAGTCTTTTAAAAAAACTAGTAACACTAACCTATGTAACGGCATCAAATGTAAATTATTATGTCAAACGGTTATTCTGTAATAAATTTTTGTAATCAGGGCAAGACTTTGTGCTCAACCTGTATTTTGGTCATTGAATTGGTTCAAAACGTATTAAATGCTATTATAAATCAAAATGGCATCTTCATGCATTGGGAAATTATTTCAGTCTAGACTATTTCTGTAACATAATTTAAATACTTAGGTCCTGCTGCCGAGAATT
This sequence comes from Schistocerca americana, assembly GCF_021461395.2. Lineage (NCBI taxonomy): Eukaryota > Metazoa > Arthropoda > Insecta > Orthoptera > Acrididae > Schistocerca > Schistocerca americana. The sequence continues at coordinate 422,836,834 of NC_060130.1, read as the reverse complement.
TTAACATATTTTATTTGGTTAGGAAGAGAAACGTTTTTTTCCCTTCCTGAAAAATTGTGATCTGTGCACTTATACGATTTGAAACAATGTTCCTCATTTGTTCTCTTATTCTTTGTGTTGCCAAAAATCGAAAAAAGTCTCCTATATACGATAAACCACGTGTTCCTTTAGGATGGTGACGTTTTAAAGTAGTTGATTGTGGGTAGTTAGGTGCTCTTGAAAAGTAGTCGAAAGTGGGTGGCTCAAAGCATGGCAAACCTCGTTTTCTAATAGTATGAAAGAAATGGAATATTCTGTCAGTCATGGAGGTTCAAGAAGGCATGAAAAGTACACGTCATAAGAAATACACCGAAATATGTAGGTCAATATATTAAACAATATTACTTTGTCATAATGCTTACAGAACCAGTAGGTAACAATTACATTTTCATAATACGTTTATGAGTATTTCAGTTTCATAATATATTTAAGACTTATAGATCACAGTCACAGTTTACATCTTTTCTAAATCAACAACTTAGAACTCACAACGTCAGTACACTATCTCCAACCCACAAGTTACAGCATAATAGTACCAAACGAGGTGGCGCAGTGGTTAGCACACTCGACTGGCATTCGGGAGGACGACGGTTCAATCCCGCGTCCTGCCATCCTGATTTAGGTTTTCCGTGATTTCCTTTAATCACTCCAGGCAAATGCCGGGATGGTTCCTTTGACAGGCCACGGCCGCCTTCCTTCCCCGTCCTTCTGTGATCCGACGAAACAGATGACCTCGCAGTTTGGTCTCTTCCCCCAAACAACCCATTTCAACCTAACAGCCTCATATAGGTAAGCAACTGGGCACTCCATGCCTTCAACTGCCCACTTTAAACTACTTTTAAAAGTGATCCAGCTATCTACTTTCAGCTGCTCCTCAACTAGAAGTCACATGAAAAAAAAAATTCTTTTAGAATTTCTGACGGAGAAATAACTTACTAATTAATAATTAGACTGGTTACCATTAAAACTACACCAAAAAAACATAACCAAATATGATTTTTAGCGTCATTTTTGTGTCGCTGTTGACAAAAGAGTAGAGAGAGTGAAACCTAGTGCTCCCAAGTGGCCTATTCCTCTCGAATAGCAAGAAGGGGTCGCCAAGCTTAACGTCCCTGTCCGACGAACAGGTAACAATAACAGTGTTACATGTTCCTGCTCCCTGAGTCCCTGTGGAGAGGTTTGGAATTTAACGGAAACTTGTGATCAGGAATTGTACGATGCCCACACTCCCTCCCTTTCTTCCCTAACGTTAGCGATGAAGATCTCTTCCGACAAGTGAATTTGAAATGGCAGCCTCAGAGATGATCGCAACTGTGTGTCAGCTAATTCGACTGCGGAGGCAGGTGTAAGACATGAGAAGAAAGTGAAGTAACACACAAAAAGTTCACTAACATATAGGAAACATCTTTTTCAGAAGACGTGAGTAGCGCCTCATTGCAAAGAATCAGAATACTTCCTCCCCTCCCCTCCCCCCCCCCCCAAGCGGTTACTTCCAGTTCTCATGTATCCTTACCCTCTCAGGTGTATATCATAGCTCCATTATACATTCCTGATAGTGTCCCCTATCATGAAAATACTAAAATGTAGGTTATTATGGAACACGCTTATGATCTGCAGTTGGGCTCGGCTAACAAAATCTTGAAAACAGACAGCCAGCGACGATCTTCCTTGGAGAGGCAGGCACTTCACTTTTCCACTCAATTAGGAGTCAACAAGTATGGTAGATAATTAAATGTTTTTGGTGTATATACTCCTGAAAACTTGAACTAGAAGAAATATTATCGAGTTGCCCAAACAAATATGTTCGGAAATTTCACGCTCGGTATAACGGCTACTTTTGGAGACAAACAAATCCACATCTAAATGTATCATGCCGGCCGGAGTGGCCGTGAGGTTCTAGGCGCTACAGTCTGGAACCGAGCTACCGCTTCGGTCGCAGGTTCGAATCCTGCCTCGGGTATGGATGTGTGTGATGTCCTTAGATTAGTTAGGTTTAATTAGTTCTAAGTTCTAGGTGACTGATGACCTCAGAAGTTAAGTCGCATAGTGCTCAGAGCCATTTTTAAATGTATCATGCGTATTTCCACTCATTTTTCCTACGGCGTAATTTTCTGGAGTAAACCATCAGTTAAAGAGACTGTATTGATTGCACGATAACAAGCAGTGAGATTAACAGATGTTCCCCTATAATCATCTTGAAACGGCTTGTTCAAGCAATCAGGCAATATAGCCTCTTCTTTATAAAATGCAGATTAGTCTTTAAAAATCCACCACAATTTGAAGAAAATGATTATAGCTCTAAAAGGGAAAATGACCTATAGTTCTCATTGCTGAAGCTTTCAGTGGTTCAGAGAGATGTTCAATAGGCACTCACAAATATCTTTGATCATTTGCCTAATAGTACAAAAGGTCTGTCATGTAGGAACGGTCATTGTAAATCTATCCCAAAACTGTTTCATCTGGTCAACTCTTTCAATTTCATAGACGAATTTATAGTTAAAAACAGGTTGCATGTTTTGCTAACAAAATAAAGTAATTTAAGTGTATCACTAGTGACGTGAGCACCATTGAAATTTGTTATGTTCATTGCGATGGTTTTCTAGTTGGTTATCACTGTGTCCACAGTATTGGTCACCTTTGTGACATGCCTGTCACCTGTAAGAGGCGCCAACAGGCCGCCAAAGAGGCTTGGCCACTGACGTAAAGCCACAGATAAAAAAAAATAATGTTCAAATGTGTGTGAAATCTTATGGGACTTAACTGCCAAAGTCATCAGTCCCTGCCGGCCGGAGTGGCCGAGCGGTTCTAGGCGCTACAGTCTGGAACCGCGCGACCGCTACGGTCGCAGGTTCGAATCCTGCCTCGGGCGTGGATGTGTGTGATGTTCTTGGGTTAGTTAGGTTTAAGTAGTTCTAAGTTCTAGGGGACTGATGACCTTAGCAGTTAAGTCCTATAGTGCTCAGAGCCATTTGAACCATTCACTTTCATCAGTCCCTAAGCTTACACACTACTTAACCTAATTTATTCTAAGGACAAACACACACACCCATGCCCGAGGGAGGACTCGAACCTCCGCCGGATCCCACAGATAAAACACAACCACTGGGACACTGCAAGACACTTCGCATCAAGCTACGCTAAAGTCCCTACCTTGATTAGAGTGTACTTCTGTGGCCTAGCTGCTTGTTGAATATAATATGAACTACATTTAGAATCACTGTTCGGCAGATTATTGACTGACTGGCTTGAGCCTGAACTGATCTGTAGTATTCTCTTGATGTATTCTGCAATTTACGGCGACCCGTCGTGGACTGGACGTGTGGATTTGGAAGTGCTTTCTGTGTAATAATGAGTGTGTTACACCGTACCAGATCTTATATTGAAGATGAGGACTTGGACTTAGATTATGTGTGAGAGGACAACAGAACAAGTTCAGTGATCGTGGATCCAGAATTAGTGGAACTTTTGCAGAAAGAGCTGCAACTTTAAATGCAACAGCAGTAACAACAAGAAGAAGAATGAAAGTAACAGTAGCAAATTCGAAAGTAATCTCTGGAACAACAACAGAAGCCGCAGTTTATACTACAGCAAACCATCAAGCCTGAACAGCATACATGCCTACCAGTCGCCTCATTTTATCCAGAAAGATAAAGATTGGAACTAGTATTACAGACGTCTGGCGTTGCTAAACAGTGCTTTTATGATATTTACTAAACCCCAAGTACTGTGTCTTCTACAAAACTTACGTCCTACCCACAAACCTGAGTATTTTAATTGTCTGAGATCCATAGTTTTCTCGCTAAGCATTACGAGCTGCCAACACATGTTGCAACAGACAGGCTCACATTTTCCTGGTTGTACCAATACGTCACATTAATCATATTCACCGTGAGCAGCTGATTTCAAAGCGATTGGCCTGTAAGCGTCATTTTTTTGGTGAAAATCAGAATTTTCAACAATTCAATTCTGGATCGTTAGTGTGTGACGCAGTAATCAAGTAATCACGTATGCACCTGATGAAGGCTGTACACAAGCATTGTAGTTACCAGTGCCTACTCTCGAAGAAGTGTTAACAATAGCAAGAACTTGTGAAATATCAGATGCAACGTAGCACTATTTTGAGGAAAACCGAGTATCTACTGTAAAACTGCTTAAAATATAGAATGCTGCAAAGCAAAATTTTGATAACGGGAGGTAGATTCCGTAAAATGACGTTTCCATTTACGCCACAGTAATGGTAATGTGACACTTCTCAGTTTCATCTTCATTATCCAACTTGGGATTCAAAAGCCGATTTCAGTTTGGGGATGAAACCAAAACAAGTCAGCAGCGGCACATATTTGTCTCACAGTCTTCGTGCGTCTACGTCTACATCTTCATCAAACGCCGCAAGCCACCTAATGGTGTTTGATGGATGGTACTTCTGGTACCACTAACTGATCCTCTACCCTGTCCACTCGCGAATGACGCGTGGGAAGAATGATCGTCTGTAAGCTTCTGTATTAGCTTTAATTTCTCGAATTTTCTCGTCGTGTTCAATACGCGAGATATATGTGAGAGGAAGTAATATGTTATCCAACTCTTCCCGGAAAGTGCTCTCTCGAAATATCAATAGTAAACATCTCCGTGATGCAGAATGCCCCTCTTGTAAAGTCTACAAGTGGAGTTTGTTCAGCACATCGGTAACGCTCCCGCGCCGAGTAAACGATCCCGTGACGAAACGCACAGTTCTTCGTTGTCATCTTTTCTGTATCTTCTATCTGTGCCGTCTGATAAGTATCTTATATTAATGAACAGTCCTCAGAAATGGGTCGAATAAGCGCCTTATAAGCCACTAAGCTACTTCCTTCGTGGAAGAGTTACATTTTCTTAACCCTCTGAGTGAAATCAGCGATGCCGTTGCAAGACAGAGATATCTAGTGATACGCTGAGATACTTCTGCAAACGTAGTGCATTGTGACTGTCTTTTAGACGTCCAAGGCAACTGTCGGCACGGAGATGGTGCCACGTGATTGTAGGAGATCGTGACAGATTTTTTTATTATTATTTTTTTTTTACTTTTTTAGTGGCCGTATTCTGTGGATCATTGACAGTGAAAATAAGTATATGTAAAGTTATTGTAACGTTTATTTGAGTCTGTACTACTGCTTTTACGAGTGGGTTCGAACTGAAACCACTGCGGCAATGTATGTATAGTTTCAACACAAAATTTATTGAATGTTAGGCCCATTGTTGCATATTATTTAGGACAGTAATTTGTTTTAGGCGTTAGGAGTTAATGGAAGTTTCCAGATGTCAGATTATGTCTAGGATAAATGCGAATTTTTTGTCAAATACATCAAATGAAATTATGGGTGACTGAAAACTGTTTGTCCTAGTAGTTCCAAAGAGAAACCATCCTCTTAAAACGATTGATTGTTTACTTTTTGCAAATTTCTTTTTGTATTCGTTGCTCACTATATTAATAAAGATTTATTAAGGGAAAAATTTTAAAATTTTATATCTTTTCATATTGGTGGTACTCGAAGAGTACTCGAAGCCTTCCTATGAGTCTCGACCTGTCACCTGCTTTTGCTACTATTTGTTTTATGTGACCATTCCTCTTAAGATCGCTGTGGATTGTTGCTCCTAGATATCTTACAGTAGGTTCTGTTTCCAGCAGCTTCTCAGTAATAATGTACTTGCTGAGTAGTGGCTTTCTTTTCCTGTGTATGCGCATTACGTTACATTTATTAACGTCTAGCATCAACTGCCAGAGCCTGCACCGTTCATCATCATCCACAGATCATTCTGTAATTCGAATTACTTTGTTATAGACAACCGCATCACCTGTGAACAATCTTAAAACGTATCCTACGTTTCTACTAGGTCATTTATATACACTGTAAACAATAACGGCCCTATCGTATTTCCTTGGGGTGCTGCGGAAATTACCTTTACGTCTGCCGATTTTGGTTTTTTCAGAGAACTGGAAGACAGTGCCTGCTTTCTTGTCGGTTTGTTTGGTAGCTGTTTGGGTGCAAATGAAAAAGGATGGTAACGCCTGACATTTCAGCTGCCTTGCAGAACCAGAGTGTTGTGCAAATAGTACCGTAATGCCCTCCAGATGGTACGAGAGGACAGACAGAGTTTAACTGAAAGAGGAGAAGAGGATATCCAAAGAAAGAGTGGCATTGGAAGATGTGTACAATATATGTGACATAAGCATACACGTACGAAGCTATGGATAAATGGATGGTGTATAAAATATATTAAAAATTATTTAAATAAAATAATATAGTCGCATCCAAATGATTAAAATCCATTGAGAAATTGCACACACGCAATACTAAAAAGGAGAATATAATTTTTAAATTGAAATAAATTTTTAATGACACATTTTTAAATGGGTCTAAATGGTATAAGATAATTTCGCCTAGCCCCATACAGATTGTTAACGTCATAAACAGAGTCTAAAATTTGTGCTTGCGAATTTGTAATAATTATGAAAATACTTGTAATGTATATAAAAAAAGTGTGGGGCACATATAATAGATAATAATTAGGAAGTGTATTATTCATGCATCAGTTATTATGTATTGCATGGGTTCCATGTATTTCATTGTAAGTCTTACAGATAGTATTCTCATAGCTATTAAGAATTCACTACCAGAAGTTTTCAAGACTTTCTGTATGGAATGCGGAGTCTGTGTGGGGCTAGGAGAAATAATTTTACACTTGTCTGTCCGATTTACACATGCGTTCAATTAAAACCTTATTTCCTTTAAACAGATTTTAGTAATAATTGTGGCATTCCTTTGCTCTACCTCACACGTTCCTTTGTAATTCCGTTGCTAGTTGCTATACACGTTAAACCTTGGTATGAGCCTTTTATATTCCCTCGTTTTTAGTGATAGAAAGAGTGTATGAATGGAATTCTGGATCCCCTTAGTTTTTAAATCAAATATATATTAAACAAGACAAATCTCAGAATGCTTATAAGGGGAAGATAGAAAATACTAAATAAATGAAATAGCGTAGCCAATAACGTGGGAACCTAATGATTGTCTTTCAACTGTACTTGCAAAATTCTGATCTCCTGAGGTTATTTCTGAATATCTTGTTCATTAAGTTCTGTTTGAACCACTATGAAAACCTGCCGACTCCCCATAATAAATTCCTCTTCCACTGTTACGTCCAGCACTTCCTCGCCTAAGAGGGTTTGTGGTAGTGATTTATGAGGCCCATTAGTCTCATGTTGAGACGTATCGTCTCTCTGTCACGACGCTTGTTATTTTGGGCTGTCACATCATCTACATCTACATCTACATCTACATCCATACTCCGCAAGCCACCCGACGGTGTGTGGTGGAGGGTACCCTGAGTACCTCTATCGGTTCTCCCTTCCATTCCAGTCTTGTATTGTTCGTCGAAAGAAGGATTGTCGGTATGCTTCTGTGTGGACTCTAATCTCTCTGATTTTATCCTCATGGTCTCTTCGCGAGATATACGTAGGAGGGAGCAATATACTGCTTGACTCTTCGGTGAAGGTATGTTCTCGAAACTTTAACAAAAGCCCGTACCGAGCTACTGAGCGTCTCTCCTGCAGAGTCTTCCACTGGAGTTTATCTATCATCTCCGTAACGCTTTCGCGATTACTAAATGATCCTGTAACGAAGCGCGCTGCTCTCCGTTGGATCTTCTCTATCTCCTCCATCAACCCCACCTGGCACGGATCCCACACCGCGGAGCAGCACTCAAGCAGTGGGCGAACAAGCATACTGTAACCTACTTCCTTTGTTTTCGGATTGCATTTCCTTATGATTCTTCCAATGAATCTCAGTCTGGCATCTGCTTTAACGACGATCAACTTTCTATGATAATTCCTTTTTAAATCACTCCTAATGCGTACTCCCAGATAATTTATGGAATTAACTGCTTCCAGTTGCTGACCTGCTATTTTGTAGCTGAATGATAAGGGATCTATCTTTCTATGTGTTCGCAGCACATTACACTTGTCTACATTGAGATTCAATTGCCATTCCCTGCACCATGCGTCAATTCGCTGCAGATCCTCCTGTATTTCAGTACAATTTTCCATTGTTACAACCTCTTGATACACCACAGCATCATCTGCAAAAAGCCTCAGTGAACTTCCGATGTCATCCACAAGGTCATTTATGTATGTTGTGAATAGCAACGGTCCTATGACACTCCCCTGCGGCACACCTGAAATCACTCTCACTTCGGAAGACTTCTCTCCATTGAGAATGACATGCTGCGTTCTGTGATCTAGGAACTCTTCAATCCAATCACACAATTGGTCTGATAGTCCATATGCTCTTACTTTGTTCATTAAACGACTGTGGGGAACTGTATCGAACGCCTTGCGGAAGTCAAGAAACACGGCATCTACCTGTGAACCCGTGTCTAGGGCCCTCTGAGTCTCGTGGACGAATAGCGCGAGCTGGGTTTTACACGACCGTCTTTTTCGAAACCCATGCTGATTCCTACAGAGTAGATTTCTAGTGTCCAGAAAAGTCATTATACTCGAACATAATACGTGTTCCAAAATTCTACAACTGATCGACGTTAGAGATATAGGTCTGTAGTTCTGCACATCTGTTCGATGTCCCTTCTTGAAAACGGGGATGACCTGTGCCCTTTTCCAATCCTTTGGAACGCTACGCTCTTCTAGAGACCTACGGTACACCTCTGCAAGAATGGGGGCAAGTTCCTTCGCGTACTCTGTGTAAAATCGAACTAGTATCCCATCAGGTCCAGCGGCCTTTCCTCTTTTGAGCGATTTTAATTGTTTCTCTATCCCTCTGTCGTCTATTTCTATATCTATCATTTTGTCATCTGTACGACAATCTAGAGAAGGAACTACAGTGCAGTCTTCCTCTGTGAAACAGCTTTGGAAAAAGACATTTAGTATTTCGACTTTTAGTCTGTCATCCTCTGTTTCAGTACCATTTTGGTCACAGAGTGTCTGGACATTTTGTTTTGATCCACCTACTGCTTTGACATAAGACCAAAATTTTTTAGGATTTTCTGCCAAGTCAGTACATAGGACTTTACTTTCGAATTCATTGAACGCCTCTCGCATAGCCCTCCTCACATTACATTTCGCTTCGCGTAATTTTTGTTTGTTTGCAAGGATTTGGCTATGTTTATGTTTGCTGTGAAGTTCCCTTTGCTTCCGCAGCAGTTTTCTGACTCGGTTGTTGTACCACGGTGGTTCTTTTCCATCTCTTACGATCTTGCTTGGCACATACTCATCTAACGCATATTTTACGATGGTTTTGAACTTTGTCCACTGGTAGGCACTGAACGCCGCCACGATGCCTTACAGGAGAATTCGTCGCCGTTCTAAACAGACAGTTTATAAAACCATCGAGAATATCGAGTTCGCCACAACATCTGGAGACAAGAAGAACCGCATACCAGTTAAGAGTGTTGCTGCTACTGCACTTGTCGACGGACCGTGTGTTTTCTGTGGTTGTAGACTTAATTTTAGTATTGACATTAATGATACTTTCGACCATGGTAATAGGTGGCTCACTGTAGCCATTGTGCTTGGAGGTACGGGAGTTTCTAGTGTACCTGGACTTGAAAGTTTTAATGATAGAGACATTATTGCCTATCGTACCTACCATACGGCAGAACTTGCTAATAAAGACTTTGGTAAATCTGCTTATATGTCGCCTTCTGCATTGTCTTTGTATACTCGTAATAAGAGAAAAATATCTTTAAATCATTGGTGGCGCGTTTTCATCTTTGTGCAGCGCTTCGCCTTTCCACTTTCTTCTTGTTTCTGCGCCAACCCTCTCAGTTCGATTTACCGATTTCAAACAAATCTATTTGACACACAGGCTGCACTGTTCCGTTAAAGTATTTTATGGGTTTACCTATTAACTTACCTTGTACTGAAACTAGTAATTTCAGCGCTATGACTGAGATCAAATCATATTATTTCAGCGGATCGTCTACGTACAAATTGCTTTACAGATATATTTAGGAAACTTCTTTATAATGTTACACTCATGCAGTCAAAACTTCTGGCTTCAAACAGGTCACTGCTAGCGTAATTTCGCTCACTACTCGACCTTTACTTGATCATAGCAACTACGTTGTGATCTTGACCTCATTTTCCAGGATAACACTTCTCCTTCTAGACTGTTAATCGCACGCCCAATTCTATTCTTATCACCCCATTCAGTGAGTATATGTTCCCTCTGGTCAAACATCGGTGTCATTTGCATACTTTTAAATAATGATAATCAGGGATCGCATAGCTTTTACGATCGTTTTCCTGTTTTCCCTACCTCTACAGCACATCAAGCCCCTTCTTAATTTCTGCTTCGACTTGGTTGGAGTAATTCGTCATGGACATTAAATCTGCACTTACCTATTTTCACATTTGTCGTGAATCTTCTACAGTTCTATAAGAACCTTGCTATCATTTTCATTACGTATACTTTTAACCTGCTGTTTACTACTTTGCCATTTAAATCAGTTTGAGGTCCAGAAATATTACGTAAATTTTGCATCCTGCTGCTCATGATCTAAGTTGCAATTTTCACTAATTTTCTTTTGACCCTTAACATCAGACTTTAAGGAGGTAATTTTCAGTTCGTGAGCTTCTGTTGTTTGCTTATAATTAGATAATTTTTCTGAAAATGTAGCATTAAATAAGTTCTGTCATTCCTTATACTTTAAGCCCATGTGGTTCTGTTATTTGCTTGTTAACAGAAAACTCTTCTAATAAAGAATCATTGAAAAAATCACTTTTTTTCCTTGTGCTCATTAAGAAAAACTGTGATTTATAAGAGGATTTATTCTCTCAGATTACCAATTTTTGATTAGTTTGTTCATAACCATACAAAGTTTCTGATTTATTGGTTTTTTTTCAATAAACCATTTGGTGTGTTTAGAGGATTTATTTAGAGCTTTTGCTTTTTCATGACTTTCTGCATGAAATTTCCTAAGAAACTTCACCATCATATCTTCATTATCAATGAAATTTACTACAGAACTTTCACTTGACATCTCATTTTCACTGTCAAAAGCTGCAGTGTCTCTCAGTGCAGTGCCATATCTTATTTCAGATACGTTTCTTGAGATTTCGTCTGATCTGTTATGTGTTTTTAACACTATGTCTCTTGTAAATCGACTCCTGTTTCTTCTTCTATCTCATCAGACAAATCTTCTCTCCCATAGAGGCGTTGAATGTACTCTTTCGACCTATCCGCTCTCTCCTTTGCCGTTTAAAAGTGGAATTCTCGTTGCAGTCTTAATGTTACCGCCCTTGCTTTTAATTTCATCGAAGGTTGTTTTGACTTTCCTATGTGCTGAGTCAGTATTTCCGACAGTCTTTTGTTTTTCGATTTCTTTACATTTTTCATACAGTCATTCTCATTCCTTGCCCCAAGCCCATATTCTGCTGTGAACGATCCTTCTACTCCTTTCCCTAAAACTGCAATCTACATGGCTATTAGATTATCGTCTTCCTTTACGTATTGAATTACACTTTCAATATCATCATCATATACTTCCTCTGTCTCTTCATATTCAGCTTGCAATGTCGGCATGAGCACCTAAAATATCGTTGCCGGTGTTTGTTTGCTGTCGATTCTGATAAGAACAACCCTGTCACTGAACTGTTCACAGTAACATACTCTCTGGCCTACCTTCCTATTCATGACGAATCCTACTCCCGTTATACTATTTACTGCTACTGTTGATATTACCCTATACTAGTCTGACCAGAAATCCTTGTCTTCTTTCCATTTCACTTCACTGACCCCTACTATATCTAGATTGAACCTTTGAATTTCAATTTTCAGATTGTCTAGCTTCCTTACCACGTTCAGGCTTCTGACATTCCACGCCACAAATCGTAGAACGTTATCCTTTCTTTGGTTATTCAGTCATTTCTCGTGGTCATCTCGTCCTTGGAAGTCCCCTCCCGGAGATTCGAATGTGGGACTATTCAGGAATCTTTTGCCAATAGGTAGATCATCATGACAGGTCACATGTCCTGTGGATACACGTTATACGTAATGCAGTGGTTTCCATTGCTTCTGCATCCTCATCTCGTTTATCATTGCCGATTATTCTGCCTTTAGGGGCATTTTCCCACCCCAAGGACAAGAAAGTGTTCTGAATCTCTGTCCGCTCCTCCGCTCTCTTTGACAAGGTCGTTGACAGAATGATTACATACAGAATGTGCCAGAACTATGTGTAACTTCTCCACGCATATTTACCCTTAGACTGCGTATCCCCACCCTCGTGTCAGGCCGTCCTCGGGTGTCTATCATCAAATTCTTGCCACTCAGAACCCAGAAAAGGTGACGCTTACATAAAAGGGCTTTCCGTGGACTCCAACGGCAAACGAGAAACGAATTATTCAGTCATTTGACGTGTTCGACCATGTACCTTGTGTGTAATCGTAAAGCAGAAGGTGTCGCAAACTTGAGTTTATCCCATATTGCACAAGACTACCGGTTCCACATACCACATGATTAGGCTAGAATGAATGTCTCCCAATACACCAACATTATGTTTCAGATTCGGAAGGCCTCAGCATTGGGAAAATTAACTAACCATATTACAGTCTCTATGGATTTGTTTCATATCTACATGAGTCTCTGTATGTACCTAATGGAGGTGGTTCTTGTTTCTGGTGGTTTTGTCAGTAACTATGCGCTCATAAATATGTCGTTGGTCAATAGAATGGAAACAATAAATTAAAGTAGGAATTTTATGGCAAAGGAAATAGAAAGTAGTGATCGTACATGGCGTTTCATAAGATTAATCGGATTTCACTAAACTATAACTTTTACACGAATGGGAACAGGGCTCTTGGGTGGATTTTAAGTTACACATTGAACTATAAATTTTTTTATCTCAAAAACATAATCCTATTTTGTAAGGACAAATCTTCTACGTGGATGCTCATACAACTTTGTATTAATTTTTACAGTTACTTTAGGATAAAATTTTTCATTAACCTGTCACAAGCCTTCCACCGGACGCGCGACAAACATCGGGATGATAATCAAATCCGTCCCCTTATTTTGTGAATTTTCTGAAGTTATTGCATTCACTGCTGTTGGTATGTGGCGTCGCAGTTCACAAGAAGTTGTTGGAACGGGAGTTACATTAGCGGAGACTAATGTCCCTCCCCCTCCCCAAAAAAAAATCACGTAGCGTAAGCTCAGGCAACCTTGGAGGCTAATGGAGCCATGACGTATCCGTCCGCCCCTTACGGTCGATACATCGTTAACGCAGCTCATTGTTAAGACATGCTCTTTTATACGTGTGCGGAGGCAGTGATGCTCTATCTCGTTGAAAAATGAAATTTTCGGCACGTTTCCGCAGCAGTGTAGAAAGATATATCTCCTTTAACGCAAAATACAAATCTTTTCTCTGGAAACGGAGAAAAACACATGTATCTTTGGAATGGCACTATCGTTCTCGATTAAGTAATGTGGTTTCCGGTTCCCGATACATAAAGGATGTCTCAGGAACAATGTTCAATATTCAGGGATATGACAAAACGATCCTTAAAGAAAAAAAGTCTAATAAACATGGGCTCTAGAATGTATCTCTTAAAAGCTTTAAACACTTCCTCATCTTCCATAATGTGAGACAAATTTCTTCTACTGTAACCTCTTTGCCCGGCCGGAGTGGCCGTGCGGTTCTAGGCGATACAGTCTGGACCCGAGCGACCACTACGGTCGCAGATTCGAATCCTGCCTCGAGCATGGATGTGTGTGACGTCCTTAGGTTAGTTAGGTTTAATTAGTTCTAAGTTCTAGGCGACTGATGACCTCAGAAGTTAAGTCGCATAGTGCTCAGAGCCATTTGAACCATTTAACCTCTTTGCTTTTCATGTTTTAAGAGGAGGTAGTACGAACAAAAACAATAAAAAATGTCTAGTGGGTACTGGCTTTAAAGGGCATACGTTCAGAGCTATGAGCACCTGTTCATCTTCGCTACTGTGAAACATAATTTTAGAGGCTATGTTTACTAGCCAATCTTTTCTTGTTTTGATCCGTACTACCTCCTCTCAAAATGTGGAAAGCAAAGAGTTTTCAATAGAAGCGATTTGTTTCACACTCTCGTAGATGAAGAATTGCTCATAGATCTTAAGGTACGCGTTTTTGAGCAAACGGTTATTATACCTTTTTGCTTGCAATGATCGTTTGTAACATATTCCTGTATATTGACCATTACTTCTAGGACAGCCTGTATCCCTACGTTCTGACGATTAAACTTCTCATTTAAAGGTTCGTATCTCATTACTGAACTCGGAGCGTGAAAGGAAATTCTTTTATTTATCCACGCTCGTAATGAAACCATTAACTTCTAGATATTGTTTATCACCATCATGGTGGGCTTCTGCCAACTGAATCCTGTATGATTTCAAACACAAACATCGCTGTAAAACAAGTCAGACATAACACATGCGAAACGACTCATCATTGGCTTGCACCAGGAAGAGACTTCAGTGGGCTACGTGCAAAACTCTGCGTTCTACGTTCTGAGCGAACACACTGATGTCTGGAGAGTCTATTGGCCAGCGGAAGTGTTAAAACTCAGAAGAGTGTTCCTAAAGCCACTCTGTAGCAATTCGGGACTTGCGGGGAGTCGCATTGTCCTGCTGGAATTGGCCAAGTCCGTCGGAATGCACAATGGACATGAATGGATGCAGGTGATCAGACAGGATGCTTATGTATGTGTCACCTGTCAGATTCGTATCTAGAAGTATCAGGAATCCCATATCACTCCAACTGCACACGCCCCACACCATTACAGAGCCTCCAGCACTTTGAACAGTCACCTGCTGACGTGCAGGGTCCATGGATTCATGAGGTTGTCTCCATTCCCGCACACGACAATCCGCTAGATACAATTTGAAACAAGACTCGTCCGACTAGGCAACATTTTTCCAGTCGTCAAAAGTCCATTGTTGATGTCGACGGGCCCAGTCGAAGTTTGGAAAATTTGGAAATTTGTGGCAAGCTCTTATGGGACCAAACTGCTGAGGTCATCGGTCCCTAAGCCTACACACTACTTAATGTAACTTAAACTAACTAACGCTATGGACAACACACACACCCATGCTCGATGGAGGACTCGGACCTCCGACGGGGGAACCTCACGGACCGTGACAAGGCGCCTCAGACCACGCGGGCCTAGTCGAAGTGTAAAGCTTTGTGTCGTGCAGTCATCAAGGGTACACGAGTGGGCCTTTGGCTCCGAAAGCCCATATTGATGATGTTTCGTTCAATGATTCGAACGCTGACACTTTTTAATAGCCCAGCATTGAAATCTGCAGCAATTTGCGGAAGGGTTGCACTTCTGCCATGTTGAAAGATTCTCTTCAGTCGTCGTTGGTCACGTTGGAGATGATGTGTCCCATCGCTCGTGCGCCGACTATAGCACCACATTCAAACTTACTTAAATCTTGATAACCTGCCGTTGTAACAGCAGTAACCGATCTAATAACTGCGCCAGACACTTGTCGTGTTATATAGGCGTTGACGACTGCAGCGCCGTATCTGCTTGTTTACATACCTCTGTATTTGAATACTCACGCTTATACCAGTTTCTTTGCCGTTTCCGTGTAAAATCAGTGTGTTTAAACTGTTCGTATAGGACCATACTGTCGACGAAGTCAAGACGCGGGTTGCTGCTGTGTTATGAACGCCACGTCCTGGAGGCACTCTGAGTAAGGAAACGAGCTAACTGGTTAGCTAGCTACTTCAGTGGGAACCCTACTGGAAACTTACAAATAGTGCCAAAGTAAAATTTTAGTTTCGGCCATAGATCAAATGCTACTCCAAGTTTCTGTATTCATTCACGCCGGAGTTATGATCTTGTGAAATCGGATGAATCTTCCTGATACATCCTGTATACTGAGAAAAAATTCGAATTAGTGAATGAAGCAAAACATACGAAATCTCATGGACCATTTTCATGTATGTGTCTAGTTCTTGAGGTGTTGCATATATTTCAAAACAATTTCTTTTATCATTTCTCACAGGAAAAGCATATGGTGAAGCACGTAAGAGAATATGTGGGCAGGAACAGTAATAGCAGTAATTCAAGATAAGATGTTTCATAGTGTCTTCAAGGAATTCGTCTGTTCTAAGGGTAAAAATTTTGTTACAGAAGCGACAGAGGCAACATGAAGAATTCTGTCCACATCTCCACATTAGTGTACAGGTCATTCTAAGCACTAAACGGTAAAGGCTTCATAAGTCGCCAGGGTCGAGTGGATATCCAGTTCGGCTTTACAGAGTACTCTATAGAACTGGCCCCTTACGTTGCTTGAATTTATCGCGAATCTCTCGTACAGCACAGAGCCCCAAGCCACTGGAAAAACATGCAGGTGACTCCCGTGTATAAGAAGGGCAAAAGTACGTACCGAAAAATTACAGATCGGTGTCATTAACATCGGTGTGCTGCGGAATTCTTGAAAATATTCTCATTTCGAATATAATAAATTTCCTTGAGACGGAAAAGCTTCTGTCGACAACTGAGTATGGATTTAGAAAAGATCGCTCAGGCGAAACTCAGCTTGTCATTTCACATATGATATCCTGCAGGCATGAATGTAAGGCAACAGGCAGATTCCATAATCCTAGATTTCCGGTAAGCGTTTGACACGCTGGCCCACTGCAAATTGTTAAAGAAGGTACTAGTAAACGGATTAGGTTAGCAGATATGAGAGTGACTGTAAGACTCTTTGAGTAACAGAACACAGAACGTTGTCCTCAACGGCGCGTGTTTTTCAGAGAAAAGGGTGTCGTCAGGAGTGCCCCAGGGAAGTGAGATAGGACCGCTGTTATTTCCTGTGTGCATAAATGACCAGACGCGGACAGCGTGAGCAGCAATCTGTCGCTATTTTTTGTTGACGCTGTGGTACGGGAAGTTTCGTCGTTGAGTAGCTGTAGAACGATATATGATGGCAGAAAACAATTCTAGTTGGTGTGATGAGTGGTAGCCAGCTCTAAATGTAGAAAAATGCATGTTAATGTGGATGAGTAGGAAAGACAATCCCGTTTTATTTGAGTACAGCGTTAGTAGTGTACTACTTGACACGGTCACGTGGATTAAATACCTAGGCATAACACTGCAAAGCGATATCAGATGGAAGACCACGTAAGGGCTTGGTACGGAATGAGAATTTTAGAAATGTGTTTCATCTGTCAAGGAGACCACGTGTAAAACATTATTGCTACCCATTCTTTAATACTGCTCGTATGTCTCCGATCCTCGCCACGTCGGATTAAAGGAAGATATCGAAGATATTCAAAGGCGGGTTACTAGATTTGTTACCAGTACGTTCCATCAAAACGCGGGTATTAAGGAGATACTTCGAGATCCTCAAGTGGAACTGCGTGGAGGGAAGACGACGTTCTTTCCGCGGAACATTGCAGAGAAAATTTATACAACCTGAATTTTAAACTGACTGCAGAATGATTCTACTTCCCCCAACGTACATTTCGAGAAAGGCGCATGAAGATGAGATTGGAGGAATTAGGGCTCGTACGAAGTATATAGACAGTCCGTTTTCCCTCGCTCTATTTGCGAGTAGAAGAGGAAAGGAAATGGTTGATATTGTTGCAAGGCACCCTCCACCGTGCACCATACTGTGGCTTGCGGAGTACATATGCAAATGTAGATGTATATAAATGTTATGCAGCATGCAGTAAATAATGTCTCGTCATAACCACCAGCAAGTCAAAATTCAGAAGCGGGGTAGTTAACGAAATACACACTTACCACTGAAGGCACGTTTATTACGAACACCTAAGTATAGCCGACCTCCTGGACGGAGAGTGCTGCTGTTTATACAAACATAGAATATCGCAGAGTATCCAAACGTTACAAATACAAGAATTTTCAAGAACATTCCAGAAATTGTAAATGACTGAACTGACGACTTCAGAACGCCAGCCAGCAACCTTAACCATTACTCCACAACGCATGCAACAAAGCTGGCGACATTGCTCCCTCTCCTGAATAAACAACAACCCCCTGTTGCAGAGGTTGTTATTCGAGACAGCAACAGCAACTTGGATATAGATCTTGAAAGGGATTATCTGTATGGCAGCGCTGGAGGACGCTCGCATTCTAATCGCGTTTTCACACCCTCTTCACTGTAATGATAATCAGTGGTAGCCCCTCCCGTCGCAGCTTCGCGATTATCGAGTGGGTCTTCGGTTTCCTTAAACGAGAAGCACCCACTGCCGATCTGCCCCTCAGAACTATAGTAACGCTTCAAATGCAGTACTCAATGCTTTTGACTTCTGAATTAAGGGCCATAGTCCTCGACTTCGTATGAGACGTTCGACAAGCGACGAAGGATACGATATCGCCAAAATTAGCTCTTCAGCACCTTTTATAACAGTCCCACTTTTCATACGTGGGTACAAATTCATACCCAGTCTCCCGCGCTGTATCTCACTAGCTGGTGCTTAGCGTCATAGCACTCTCGGTCGTTCTCCTGGTCTTACAGGATCCATATGCGAGCCAGCTGCCGTTCTCTTTGGTCCTGCTGACGATGTGTTTCACATAGTCATCCTGAGTATCGTTTGGCTGAAACGGGAACAATGTATCCATTGTCGTTTCTGCCTTGCGACCCTGGAGCAGAAGGAATGGTGTGAAACCAGTAGAGTCTTATTTCTTTGTGTCATCTGAGTGTCATGATGGGCAGAATTCTACCCAGTCTCTCAATTCGACATCAGCATAGTCGTACATCGGAGCATATCTGCCAGATTCTTATTAAAGCCTTCTGTGAGGCCAATCGTTTGCCGGTGAGGTCCAAAAAAAAATCAAAAAATGGTTCAAATGGCTCTGAGCACTATGGGACTTAACTTCTGAGGTCATCAGTCCCCTAGAACTTAGAACTACTTAAACCTAACTAACCTAAGGACACTACACACATCCATGCCCGAAGCAGGATTCGAACGTGCGACCGTAGCGGTCGCGCGGTTCCAAACCGAAGCGCCTAGAACCGCTCGGCCACACCGGCCGGCTTGCGGGTAGGGACAGTTGCCATCGTATGGGTCATGTCGCGAAGTCAAATTACCTCTGTTACTAGTCACGGCTGTAAACCTTTTCCGATATCGGAGATCACCACACGGGGTGCCCCCTGCTTCAAAATTAACTGTTCTACACGAAACTTCGCAACTCTCAGACGGCACAACTCTGATGACAGTGTAGCAGGGTAGATGACCTGTGCAGAGTATTAACACCCACTTCTAGTTAGTCGACTTCGGAAAAATTCCCAAGAGGTCGATTCCAGACTGGTGGAATGGTTTTCTGCAGGTGTAATAGGTATCAGATGCCCCAGAAGTAAATACGGTATCCCTTACAGTGGCTCACATAGAGACTAACATATCTGTAGAGACCTAGACAGTAGTACCTGTGTCTGTTACTGTCTAGATACTTCACGAGTCCCAGGTGCCAGATGTTGGAGCGTTATGGAAATACTTCAGAACATCTGGTCGGAGATGAGCTGGGATGACGAGCAATTATTTCTACCCAGCAGAGCATAGTTCCTCCTACACAAAGTTCTGTTTATTAAATGGAATTCTCCTTTGATCATTTCCTCCTTCAACAGTTTCTCTGTGGTTTTCCAGCAATGGCAGATATTGCCTCTGATCAAAAGCGATATCATTCGGTGGAGTGATGAGTGAGACTTGCTCCACACTGCTGAGTTCCGCCAAGGGATTCCTTGAGAGGCAGTCGGCGTTCTTGTGTTTGAGTTCGATTTCGTACATCAACGTGATGTATTAATGAAATCTCAGTGCCCATCACGTCAGTCGACCCGAGGGATCCTTCAGGCTAGTTAGCCAGCATAGAGAATGGTGATCCGCCACAACGGTGAGTGATTTGCCAAATAAATAATGTTGATGGCCCATACAACTGCAAACACTCTTTCTTGGTTTTGTAGTAGTCCATCTAGGATTTGGAGAGTACTCTGCAAACATAAGCTTGAGAGAGGACAAGTTACTGCAACCTACTCAATCTTGAATGGGCGAAAATAGTATTCTGTGAATGTTATTGAACATGGGTTCATTAGAAGCGGTTCTTTAGTAGCGTTCATGAATGATGGGATAAACTGGTGTAACCTGGAATTTGTACACTGTTCAGAATCGTAGAGTATAGGATCAGACACCCTAGAAGAAAAAACATCGAATTCTTTTATGTGATTGTTAGAGAACTCAACGGAAAAGACCGATCTTGCAAATTGAAGAAATTAAAAAAGAAGGTCCTAGAACTATAGGAGAAAGAACCTAAAAGAAAAATAATCACATGCAAAGATAAGCAATACATTCCAGACGAACAATGGAGCATCTACCACTTCAGTAGAAAATGGAGACGGTGAAGACGGAGATTTATCGGAAATTAACGTCCTCCGACGGAAACAACGCCGCTAATATGGAAGATATTAAGGACTATTTTCGGAGACTGTTCGCAGAACAGCCATCAGATCCTACTAAGACCGCAAGTTTGCTACAACACTGCAAGACTTCCCTCACCAACGAAAATGCCACTGTGTTGTTAGAGTCCATATCCGAATAAGAAACTAAAGACATTAAAAAGCACTTGCCATGAAATAGAAATCCAGGCACTGACGGCATACCGTATGAATTTTATAAAAATAAAGTTATCAAGTTATCAAAGTGGAATTCTCGGAGCTCATGAAAGAGAAACGAAGAGTGCGTCAAACATACTCAGAAAATGAAACCAGAAATTACATTCCTTCTGCCCAAAACTTCGAAACCAAGGAGAATATCTGATTACAGGCCAATTACTTTGTTATGTGCGCCGGCCGCGGTGGCCGTGCGGTTCTGGCGCTGCAGTCCGGAACCGCGGGACTGCTACGGTCGCAGGTTCGAATCCTGCCTCGGGCATGATTGTGTGTGATGTCCTTAGGTTAGTTAGGTTTAAGTAGTTCTAAGTTCTAGGGGACTTATGACCTAAGATGTTGAGTCCCATAGTGCTCAGAGCCATTTGAACCATTTTTTTTATGTGCCAGCTGAAAAATAATGGCGAACATAATATCTGCATGAATAAAAGAGACTCTTCCAGAGATAACCGGGCCTGGCCAAATGTGTCGTGTTCCCAACAGGAAGATCGTTGGTAAACATTGCTCGCTGAGAGACGCGACATGCTTCTCATGTATGTACCAAACCGGAACAGTAGGATTGAAGAACATCGAACTATAAACTGCCTTTGACAAAGTAAGTCACCAACATCTAGGAAATGTGTTATAGCGCTATAACTTCTCACAGGCCCAACAGACGGAAATCCGATGATCTTCAAAATCCAAATAGTGGCTAGTTCACGGGAGAATTCTCAATTCCGCTCTCAGTCCGACAAGAATGCCCGTTATCCATGATATTATTTATAATTTCCTTGGGATCAGTGATCCGCTCAATCACCAACAAAATCACTGGAATAAATGTTGATCCCGAAGAAGTAACAATTGTACTCATGCTGCGTGAAGACATTTGGAAGATATTAGAAGCAATGGATTCTCGCATGGAAGCAGCAGGAACAAACATAAACAACAACAAAACCTGGCTCCTATGGCTAACAAAACTTCACAACTTACACCACATCCCTTCACAGAATTCAACGAAATGGGAGTGCTCGGGGTTAATCTGAAGAAGAACATAAATGAAATGGTTGAGGATAGCTCCAAATCAATAGTGGGGAGAGTAATATGCACCTTAATAACGATCAGTGCTTGTAATTTAAATCTTATTCAAAGGATGCAATTTCAAAAATGGTTCAAATGGCTCTGAGCACTATGGGACTAAACATCTGAGGTCATCATTGCCCTAGACATAGGACTACTTAAACCTAACTAACCTAAGGACATCACACACATCCATGCCCGAGGCAGGATTCGAACCTGCGACCGTAGCAGCAGCGCGGTTCCAGACTGAAGCGCCTAGAACCGCACGGCCACAGCGGCCGGCTGATGCAATATCTCACTGCCTCTTTCAAAAATGTGGTATACAGCTCAATTAATACCCATAGAACGATAACATATTCTTCAAATAAAGAAGTACATAGAATGGTTCATCTGGAAAGGAATACTCTCCGTGAAGAGAGAGGCCAGTTAACGAAACCGTCAAATGAAGATGGATTAGGCTTAATAGATTGTGGGAAAACATACACAGCACTCATAGTTAAAACAGGAAGTGAGAGGAATGACTCAGCTCAAACAAAGCAGCGATTCCCCGTACAACTCAGATGTCTTGCAGACGCAGTCCTAGAGAAACGATCAGGAAGACTGCATGAATGATGCTACTCCAAGACAACACCCGCCCGCATTCTGCTACAGTGACAGGAAGTACTGTACAGAAGTTGGCTTGTGAAGTCACCTGTTCTTGCACCGTAAGGTTTTCACCTTTTCCGCTCTCGATCAAACAGCCTTCAAAGAACTTTCTTTCCGGTTGAAAACACGCTCCGAACATGGTTCTGCTAGTTCTTTGCGAAAAAAATCCCGGGATTTCTCCAGTCGCGGAATCGAAAAGTTACCACAGTGTTGGTATATTGTTGTAAATAGTGAAGGAGAATATGTTACTGATGACTAAAGTGCCAGTTATGTGTATCTGTTGTGTTTATTAAACTTACGAACGCTACGAACTTATGCACCAACCTAATAGACAGATGTGTCTAAAGCTTCTATTCAGTTTCTCGTTGACCAGTCTGGTGTGGTAGTGGTGAGAGAAGACAAGTTACTCTCTTACCGATTTTTCACATACGGAAAATGATTAAAGATTTTATTACAACCAGTAATAATTGCATATCAGACAACTATAATTATTTTCTGGAGACGCAGGTCAGAACCCAATGAAATGGCTGAAGGGATCAGACTATGTCGCCAAATACAACATGAGGGAGGCCATGATTATTTGGCAAATGTATACCTTTACTTGGATGACACAGCCTATCAGTGGTTCGAGATCGACGAAACGAAGTTCATTCAGACAAACTCCAGGCCGAGCTGAAGAAAAAATTCGGTGAACTCTAAAAAAAAGTGCGCCCAGCGAAGGGTCAATTGAATAACAGGGCCCGGCGTCGTGGGGAAACCACACAGTGGTACATTCTGAATGCTTTCGCCAAACACCCCATAGAAAAGAAAAAAATGAATATGACAGGAGGCGAGAAAATATCGCATTGGTTGAAAGGAGGTTCAGCAGACTCTTTCGACAAACGATGTTTCAACAATAGAAAAATTCATCAAGTGACTCCAGCGTTTTGGGAAATGTAAAAGAAAAGAGTCGGACGAGATAGATCTGACTGACTGCTGAATGTGATCCCTATTGCAGTTTTAGTTGGAAGGCCACCATGAACAAACTTCTCTCAAATGGCAGATAGTAAAAGAAGAGATTCAGCAGCTTATGGCAGCCAGAAATGTATGACTCAGTACACAGTAGATACAGGCAATGAACGTCGACTCTATACGTCAGGAGGTAATAGAGGATGTTGAAGAAGAGGCTTATCAGTCTTTAGCACCAATCTCAGCTACCATATACCAAACGCGCCACTTAGAACGGACTTGGCAAACATGGAATTATGTCGTAGCCGTCAAACAACAACCGAGTATCCGGCCAGCTGTGGTACAATCAATTCATCCGCCAAATATAATACCCCTCAGAAGAACGGACATTTGGCAGACAGAAGACAATAGGTCGGTCTATGTCCACCGTGGACGCCCTCAACACGTTGTAAACTTCTGCAGAGAACGAAAGCGAGTGTACAGTGACTCTTACGGTGAAAGACAATAACCATAAAAACAGTCTTCTTCATTACAAGCAACGACCAACGACTGTAGTCCACCTGGAGGATGCAGCTCATCGCCGTAGCTCGGACCAGGCAGCTTCCCAACACGCAATAGCCGTTCTCTATCCTCGTACAGATATACCAGCCTCTCGCCTAGCCGCAGAATTGAGAAAAACTTATCCAGAAATTTACGTACGGAAATGAGGCCTCAACACATGAAAATCCACTATGGACGATGTTAATAAGAGTCCGGAAATCTCATAGACGTCATTATCGAAGGTCAAACTATCCGGACACATTTCGACTCAGGTTGTTCTTTTTTGTAGTGTCCAATGCTTGTCATCGCCAGCTAAAGAAGGCAGTGCTCTGTTACACGAGAGTGCTGAAGGTCGCAAACAGAAATAAAAAAGGATTACGCTCAGTCTACATGAACATGTATTGCATCAATAACACAGACCTCCGAATATGTAATTTTAACAGAATGTAACCATAATTTGATTCTTGTTTGGGAATTCTTGCAAACATCTCAAGCATTCATAGACTGTGAAAGATCAGAGTTCCAGACTGACGAAGCTATTCCAATAAATACAAGCAACAGTGAATCCTCTTCGCGGTTGTTTCTCTATGAAGACGTTGTTATTACGCCATCATCAAAGACGAGTTACAGTTGTCAGTCTAGATGCTCGTTATTACGCCATCATCAAAGACGAGTTACAGTTGTCAGTCTAGATGCTCAGTTAAACCGTGAAACTCCTGCCGACTGCAAAAAGCTACTCAAGCTTACAGAAGAGATGTACATTCCAGGGACAGTCATAAGCACTGTAGAAGGTTCAAAATGGTTCAAATGGCTCTGAGCACTATGGGACTTAACATCAGTCCCCTAGAACTTAGAACTACTGAAACCTAACTAACCTAAGGACATCATCCACACCCATGCCCGAGGCAGGATTCAAACCTGCGACCGCAGCAGTCGCGCGATTCCGGACTGAGCGCCTAGAACAGCTAGACCACCACGTCCGGCCTGTAGAAGGTCAAGGAGTACTATGGATCACTAATGGACGCGAGGTGCCACATCTCGTCCCTAATGATATGAACGCAGGAGGAGTCTAACCAGTCCAGTATGGGCAGCTTAGTGCCATCGACGGAGCTAGCACTGCAGAGATAAGAGTCCCAAGGCAAAACACTTTATCAGCACTGGTGAGCAACCAAAGCAGAGTTCGTATAGGGTGTGGCCGGCTGAACAACCCTTAAATCTGAAGAAACTTCTGAAGATGGTGTAAGGTGATATCGTTGAACGATCAAGGAGTTCTTGGTCCTCTCCTTTGGTCGTTGTGAAGAAGGACGGCACGGTATTTCTCTACCATCTAACGTATACTGAACAAAATCACAAAAAAGTGTGTACACTGCACCCCACGTCCACACAGGCTGAGAACTAAGCTGGAACAGTATCCACTACACTACCGTAGCGTTGTGGCTACCACAGCTCCATGGATTACTTAACTAATGATCTCCTTAATACAAACTTCGGTTCACATCCTCAACCCACTTTCCCCTTCTCAAATAGTCAGTACTGCCGAGGCTCTCTGCCTCTGAGAAAATGTCATTCCATCAGATCAATAGATCACCTACACCTTAGGTACAGGCAGGATTTCCCCATTACATAGAAATCTGGGGTGCAATTTAAATGTATGGCCTCAGCAATATTGAACATTTGAGAAGAGGAAAATGGGCTGAAGATGAGAACTGAAGTTTGTGATGGGGAGGAAATTGGACTGAGGTAGTCCATGCAACTGTGGTGATCACAGCTCTATGGTGATGTGGTGGTTAACACAGCGGCCTGAAACCTGGGCATGGCACAAATTTTAATTCATTACGTCACTTTCTGTCCTTATTGAATGTACATAAATGATCTGGCAGACAGGATAACCAGCAGTCTGCGACTGTTTGCTGATGATACTGTGGTGTATGAGAAGGGTCGACATTGACTGGTTGTAGGAGTATACTAGATTTCCAGTTGGTGAGATGAATGGCAGCTAGCTCTAAATATAGAATCACGTAATTTAATGCAGATGAGGTGAAAAAACTCATAATTTTCGGGTACAACATTAGCAGTGTGCCGCTTGACACAATCACGTGGATTAAGTATCGATGCGTAACTTTCCCAAACAATATGAAATGGATTGAACGTGTAAGGACTGTAGTATGGAAGGCGAATAGTTGCCTTCGGTTGATTGGGAGAACTTAAGGGAAGTGTGGCTCATCTGTAAATGAGACGGAATGTAGCATATTAGTGCGATCCATTCTTGAATACTGTACGAGTGCTTCGGATCCACACAAGGTCAGTTTAAAGGAAGACATCGAAGCAACTGAGAGGTGGGCTGCTATATCTGTTACCAGTAGGACCACTATGAAGGAAATTTAAAGAACCGACATTTGAGGCTGACTGCAGAACAATTCTATTGCCGTCAACATACATTTCCCGTAAGGGCATGTACAGTCATGCTCAAAAGTATCCGAACGACCTGAATTGCATTTCGCCTGATTCCCATGCAACCCACATAAAGCAGCTGTCTAGCAGGTCATCTAATCACTCCTTGGTACAGTCGTTTGACTATTGAAAATTGTTCCAAAAAGTCACCACTACAAAACACTACTCTGTATCGCAATAACTCAAGATGTATAGCCGGCCGGCGTGGCCGAGCGGTTCTAGGCGCTACAGTCTGGAACCGCGCGCCCGATGCGGTCGCAGGTTCGAATCCTGCATCGGGCACGGATGTGTGTGCTGTCCTTAGGTTAATTAGGTTTAAGTAGTTCTAAGTTCTAGGGGACTGATGACCTCAGCAGTTAAGTCCCATAGTGCTCAGAGCCATTTGAACCAAGATGTAAAGTAATACTACGATATTACAAATATCAGGGAACACCTTATAACAGGTAAGACTGTCCTTAAGGCTTGTAAGCTCACACTTATTACAATAAATGACATACTTGAAATGTTACCACTCTCATTATTACGTCAGATAGGTAACGCACGTAGTAAGTTCGTCGTATTCATGATCTCCTCTTCAAAGTAACATACCGTACTTATTATTGAACACAAAATGACATTAAAATTTAAATTATTCACGAGCAGCTAGTTGAGAATATGTATGAACTTCAAATGACACGACGAACCATCTCGTTCTGCATATGGATTCAAACCCAGGTCATGCAGACTAAACAAAGATTTCGTGACTGACGGTAACTAACAGTCATTCCTGATTAGGCGTACAGAGAGTGATATACCTCGATTTTAGACAGTGTCAATTAGCAAATACCAACATTAAATTACATAACGCAAACATTTTTAACGGACGCGAATCCCTACCCAGCACCTATTGTCCCTGTTAACGAACTACGAGAGATGTTAAATATTGCTTCTTAACAAGTAACTTACTTGAAATGCCGTGAGGTAAACCATTGTGTTCGACGGGATTCGAACCCAGAACCTTATAAGATAGATATCGAAGCACAATCAACTGTGACATATCGCATTTTCTCGGCCGTAACTAGATGTTTTAACTGAAATGACGAGACGAAACATTCATTATTTCCTTCCCAGGACTCCAACCTGGCACCTATCGCTGTTATATTCTACAGAAAACTAACGTTAAATATGGGTTTGTTGCACCAGCAGCGACATGTGAGCATGTTTGAACTAGAGATAATGTGACGAAGAGTTCAATGCTGACTGGGAATAGAGCCCCAGACATAGCGTTGTTGACTACACACGAAGAGACGTCAGCTACTGAATTTTCCTCCATCAGCAGCGCGGAATAACATCTTGAACTTACAGTGATCTCGCAAATAGATCTGTGTCTCACTGGGAGTCAAAAACGTCAAATATCGTTAGTGCTGACAACGAATGAAAATACATTAAAATTCGAAATTATTATCCACCAGCAGATAGGTGTTCATGCTAGATCTTGATAATACATAATGAACTCTTTAGTGCCGGGCCAGGATTCGAACCTATTCACGCGCAAATTGTGGAGATGTTGAGGAATCTGCAACTTTGAAAGAACAACAAATTGCAGCCGAGCTGTATTGTCACGAAGGGAACAAATTCCGCGTTAAGGACGATCTGAGTTGCATTCCAAGTTCAGAACCAATTTTATCGACATACAGAAGCTCAGAAAAAAGATGGAATAAGTGTCCTGTGATCCTACAGAGCGTTTGTTTCGTCACTAGAAATAAATACAAAAATGGTTCAAATCGCTCTGAGCACTCATGGGACTTAACATCTGTGGTCATCAGTCCCCTAGAACGTAGAAATACTTAAACCTAACTAAGCTAAGGACATCACACACATCCATGCCCAAGGCACGATTCGAACCTGGGACCGTAGCGGTCGCGCGGTTCCAGACTGAAGAGCCTAGAACCGCTCGGGCCCAACCGCCGGCAAAAATGAATAATTAGTATAAGAAAGGTTACTGGTGATAGAGTTTCTACATGTCGCCACTCCAGACTTTTTTGTGCCTCAACCTAATGTCCACTTGGTAGAGAAGGAATATCATTTTTAAAGTGAATTTCAGACCACAATGCCATTATATCTTCTTCACTTGGTGTAGCCAGAAGAAAATGGAATCTGTCTCTACCTATCTGAAATAACTGACCGAAATCGGAATCGAACCCAAACCATAGATATATGAACCTATCATCAGCCCAAAAGACCACCAAATCCTCTGCTCACTATCTCATTTTTCTATCATAACGCTGTTGTGCCACACTGGCTGAGAATTCTGACACACAGGCTCCCTGTATCAATTTGCGGCACTGTCAACAGTGTAGGATGCAGAAATTTAAATAGGAAGTGTTACATTCCACTTGAGCTACTCTATAGCACTATCTGTTTGTTGAAATCGTCGTGCAGTGCAAAAGAAGAGGTATAACTGTATTGACCTGGCCATATGCATTATCCCACAGCACTGTGGAATGCAGAAATTCTGGAGGAATTGTTGTTGACTTCTGGAGCTGTTGTAGCCACGTGGCAGCTAGTAGTGTAATGCCAAGTATCGAGTGCTGTAGATAAGATGTTTCGAGTTCGAGTACACTCGCTGCTGCATTTTTTAAAAACGCAATTCTGCTGTCTGCTAAAGTTATCAAACTAATGGAACTTGTAACATAATTCCCTTCACTTCTCAACCCAAAATAGTCGCATGTGAGAAAAGGGCTAACTTTTGCGACATTTTATTCTTTTCAGGTTTAATAGGCAACCAGGCAGCAGGCGCATTTTGAAACTTTTGTATTATGTATGAGTAGAACGCATTGTGGCAAAATACATTGTAAAAGTATTTTCTACGTTATCTGTCGTCTGGTAGTGGCATTTTATTCTTTTTCGCACCTTGTTTGGCAGCTTTAACTTAGAATTAGTTTTCTACATGCATGTAATCAATAAACTGCATGTCCATTGTCAGACTGTTATAGATAACATCACAGAATTCGCATTTATCGTTGATGATTAATTTCTCTCTCATGTTTCCTGTTGTATTAACAACATTAAAGGAAACCTTACGAAAATTGTGAACTGTATTATAAAAAATGAAATAAAACTACCCACGATAACCTAACGACGAAAGTCTGTTTTAATAAAACTGGGTATCTGTACCCAAGCGTGCCTCTATCGTCACGAATTGGTAAACTACTACTCACTTAGATTTTGATTCGGTCTGTGTTTAATTGGTATGCTGTGTCACACACAAGACGTATGCTAATGTGGCATTTCGTAAATAAAGTTATGTATTCCCAGAAACCCTAAATTTGCTTGTCAGCAGTGGAAAGAGGCGTTACCTGTTGTGTAGCATTGTAAGTTTTTCACCATTGCACTATGAGCCGAAAGCATTTTCTTGCGATTTCCTTATCGACGTTTCATCTGACTGTTTGTAGCTCTTTCACAGAAGGGATATAAACGCTACACTCAGTGAGACCGGAATTGCGAACCATAACAGACGCTTTTTCACAGGTCAGCGCGTTACCACAGAGCTGGCAGTGAAGTATATGCCTTAGCTTCCTTTTATGAGACCAATTGTGCCTAGAACTTGTAAATCTCTATTTGAAGGACGAGATTAGTTGCGATTATCATGTGCAACGACTTTCCTG
This sequence comes from Schistocerca americana, assembly GCF_021461395.2. NCBI lineage: Eukaryota > Metazoa > Arthropoda > Insecta > Orthoptera > Acrididae > Schistocerca > Schistocerca americana. Next base: position 422,806,852 of record NC_060130.1, on the reverse strand, counting down.
GGCTGAAAACCGTAAATTTACAATCTTTCGTTACACCTCAAGCGATAATAACTCAGATTAATCAATGGAAATGACAGGTAAAATCAAGTGAACTTTGAGGCTTAATTCCGTGCATACCAGGAAGTAACTCGTCGATCACAGAGTTGCCAAACATACATTGCCTTGTTGGCAAATCTCAGTTACAATACCAGCAGGAAGAAGACGAACCTATGTGATCTTACAGCGGGCTGGGAAGTGACCATAGCTGGTGTCTCCAAGTCGCGGCTGCTACGGCCTGGAATACGTAATGTGTCTGATTCGTATTTCTGTAACTAGGTTTAGGGACTGGAGCGTAGTTACTAATAATACTCAGAACTGACTGCAAACTAAGCATCATAAATCAGTAACTCTCATAGTTGCTTTTATATTTCTTTCGTAAGTGTACTCAAAACCAAGAAACTCATTCACAAACGTTTTCGTGCCTCGTCGATAGTCGAGCACAACAAACAAATAAAAATAAGAAAAGAATGTGTGTGTTTGTGTGTGTGTGTGTGACAGAGAGAGAGAGAGAGAGTGAAAAATCGTAAAGAAATTGAATCATGGTATGTAAAGAAATCATTCATTAAAATGACACGTTCTGCATCATTACGAAATATCGTATTCATGACCTATGAAACAAGAATTAATATAATACTAATCATATCATATTGATGACTACCCATGAAGAGTCATGAATTACCGACGTTTTTGCCAATACCAGTAACCAAATCTAAACTCGAAAATAAAAGACGAGAATTTTTGTCATAATCCGGGACGTCTAAAATGGCTCTGAGCACCATGGGACTCAACATCTTTGGTCATAAGTCCCCTAGAACTTAGAGCTACTTAAACCTAACTAACCTAAGGACATCACACACACCCATGCCCGAGGCAGGATTCGAACCTGCGACCGCAGCAGTCCCGCGGTTCCGGTCTGCAGCGCCAGAACCGCACGGCCACCGCGGCCGGCACGGGACGTCTGTCAAGACCCTTTCGTCCCTGTTAATTAACCACGAAAGATGTCTGATATACCTCTGTTCTGAAGTAACGAAGTGTGCATGCATTTAAAGATGTAGTGCATGATGTGATGTTCTATGGCAGAGATGCGAAACCCAACACGGTTCTTTCCCTGTCTACGGAATCCTTTTCATGTTAATATCAAACATCAGCAATTACTCGTAGATTACATTAAAACTAAAGTAATTGATGAAGACGTTACTTGATAACAAAAACGCGCTGCCTTTCTGCCTTTACTTGCAACTAGAAATGGCTATCGAGTACTGCCAAACCAAAAGGCAAGAGATCTTCCTGCCTTCCGATATACGTCGCTGTCAGTACTTCCATATGATTTGGTCGACATGACCTGTTTCAAGTTGTGTATGACAGACAATGTTTTAGAAAATCAATTGTTTTCTTTCAAATAAACAGAAAGATTTTCATTCTAAGCTATCCAAGTACAAAATTTTCGCAATATTAGTTCAAATTTAATATTCGCTTCTATAATATAGGAAAGTATTTCACAGTTGCAAAACTCGCATCCGACTCATTGACCTTACACTTAGTCGCTTACCATAAATTCTAGCTCAGAGTGACACTAGATTAAGTAACCTAATTGTAGCGAAGACTGTTTGCTAGTGCTCTTTCTCACCGGAAAATACGCAATTCACTCATTGGGCTCCATAAGTACACTGTAACAGTAATTTCTGCGTATATGCAATGCGTACGGATTATAATTTAGTGGTGCTCTCTCTTCCACTTCTGTATACAATATGCCTGACCTAAACGGGTCCTTTATCATTAAGGCACTGGGCAGTGCAACATCATACTGACAACAGTAATGTGCTTATACTGACAACCTGACTGTTCTTTTTACCTGATTCTGTAATCATTTAAATGAAACAACATGACCTTCCAGTTCGAGACATTTTGTCCGTCTTTTCCTTCTGTGAAATTTGTCAGTAAGCTTTTTGCCTTCCAGCCAGCGAAATGCGGCACAGTACGGCCGGTAAATGATTCACAAACCACGATTTAGTGCCGTTAAGACGATTTCTTTATACATTGTCGCAGCTGAAAGAATTTAGTTTCGTCTTAAACAGTCTCAAGCAGCAATGTTCACAGACATCTCAAATAGAAAAAAGCTCATTATCCAGGTACGAAGGTTGTAAAACAAACTTCCCACAGCTTGTGTCAGGTTGATCTTTTCGTCTGGTAGCCCTGCGTAAGTATTTTGTCTATGAGGTATCACAAGTAGTGTTCCTGTAGCTGTGGGAATCATTGGTTGAAAACGAGTTTAACACCAATGGGTACAGTACTGCTAAATATTCAAAATGATTATCAACCTAAGTCTGAGTTCATCCACAAACTGAGGTGAATTTATAATACTGAAGCTAGACTGTGTATCCTTGTCTTTCGTGAGTGGGCATGGGAAGGCGTTTACACACACGTATACAATACTACGAACACTTCAAAAGCTATAGTTAACGTTGCTCTCATAAACTACTTTTGTTTTTTAATTCTTCTGGGTCTTCAGCGCGCAATATGTGTTGTAGATACAGTCTTAGAGCAAAACATTGACAGCCGAGTCGTTCACGTAAGGTGGGCAATACAGTCGTGCTCCTCTCAGAATCATATATACGGCAATATGCTCGATCTGGCAACATTGTAAACTGCTGCACTTCCCAGAGGAAGTCTTGAATTCAGTCTTAGTACTTTATTCTTGACTACGACCGTAGTCTTGAGGTAAAACGCGAGACTAGCTAATACGACGTCTATCAACTAAAAGCACACGTTGACAACGTTTTCATCGCCCCTTTCCTCTCGGTGCTGAAGCTATGAGTGTAATTCAAGCTAATCTACAATAGATTTCGCTTTCTGTCACACTGGTAATAACAGTTTGGTCCAATAATGTTTTAGCGAAAGATTTCTTTGCCGACCATCTGCCTCTGAACACCGCATGCGTCTGAGTTCTCTGGGACCCATTTACTGCCTACCGGCGGGGGCTGAGGCAATGCACTGTCTCGCCTTCTGCCGACAACGTCAGCTCCACTCCGCACACTCGACCATGTAAAATGCTGTAATGTTGTTGAGTGGTGGCCCATAAGATCTGTCTGCGATTTGTGGTTCTCTCTTGATAGCAAAGAAGGCACAAAACCGTATTTATTTGATGATTATTTTATTACACTAGAATGCAATACATCAATGTGGCACAGAATTAATTTCATTGTTTCTGATCCAGTGCACTACAATTAAAGCGTCACATTCTGTTCTTTTTCCTTTCACGGGAGGTTCTTCAAATAATTTATTATTGTCATGGATTCATATGTGTTAGTCAAGGCACAGAGAGTAAATGCAGTGTAATGTGTTTGATTTCTTTCTTTGATTCTCTATTGTAAATAGATGCAAAATATTGTGTCAATACCTATCAGAACCTGCTCTATAGCTACTCAGGCAAATTGCTTGTTTTGAGGTCTATACCTTAATTAACGGAGAAGTGTACGCTGTTCAGAAGTGATATTTAAAATATTCAATTGGATTTAAGGCGACAAAATTGCCCATATTTGAAGCTACCCAGAGAAAAAGTAAGTTGCTAGATCTGCTGTTAGCAAATGTATGTAGGGAGTTCCTAATTGCTACTGTGGAAATTTAGCATAGAGGCCCTATAGTAATCAAGAGGTTCGTTTCCTTCATACTTATCACCCTGGCATGTGATTCTTAAGTGAAGAACATTATTGAAATTCGTATCGCTGATGGTCGATTCGAATTTCTTCAGAGACGCTGGTATTGCGAAGCAGCTTGGCAGTCAGAAAGCCAAGATCTATGACCATTAACACAACTTACTGAGTCGAGCTACCTAGAGGATTTGATGTGTAAAGGTTTTCTTCCGATTTCGATACAGAATTTTTTTCTGGAAATTCGCAGCTCCATAAAATATATCAGAAAAAAAGCTCTCATACGCTGGCCCCAACCACGGTTAGAACTAACGACTGATTGAGCCGTTCTGACCCGAGACACGGGTTGCCTGTACGCAACTCTCATGGTATTTGTCGCTCAGCCTCGTAACGCATCGTGAAAGATAATAAAAGTTGTCACTTATGTGAAGAATAGCATTTCTTTAGGCAAAACATTGAATTTTCTGTCTCAGCGTCTTAGTTTACATGAGGATTAGATAGCATGAGTCACTCAGATGGAAAGGGAATATCAAGTGAATTTAGCGAGTCAATTCAGTAGCATACGCGGAAGTGATTGCACTGTGACAGTGTTGCCTAATGTTTGTGACGATGTTGCCAATTCTCAGCTGTACTAGGAACAGCTCTGTAGCGATATGCGAGGTGAATCCTGTGCTCGTGTCATAGGAGGATATGGAGAGGAGGCGCGAGGTCTGGTTAATATGGAGCGTTTTCTCCAACCAGTTGTGTCAAACATTCAGGTGTATAATCTTCCATCACGATTACAGTTTCCTAGTAAATATATACGAATAAAACACTTACCTTGTTGCTTTGTGACAAAAGATTATTCCAGTACAATAAAAAGTCTTTGGAAATCACTTATGCACACCTGTCACAAAAGTAAGATAACAAACACTTTGCACCTCGAAATCGATTGCACCTTTGTGATGATTACAGAATCAGGTAAAAAGAACAGTCAGGCTGTCAGTATAAGCACATTACTGTTTTCAGTATGATGTTGCACTGCCCAGTGCCTTAATGATAAAGGGCCCGTTTAGGTCAGGCATATTGTATACAGAAGTGGAAGAGAGAGCACCACTAAATTATAATCCGTATGCATTGCATACACGCAGAAATTACTGTTACAGTGTACTTATGGAGCCCAATGAGTGAATTGCGTATTTTCCGGTGAGAAAGAGCACTAGCAAACAGTCTTCGCTACAATTAGGTTACTTAATCTAGTGTCACTCTGAGCTAGAATTTATGGTAAGCGACTAAGTGTAAGGTCAATGAGTCGGATGCGAGTTTTGCAACTGTGAAATACTTTCCTATATTATAGAAGCGAATATTAAATTTGAACTAATATTGCGAAAATTTTGTACTTGGATAGCTTAGAATGAAAATCTTTCTGTTTATTTGAAAGAGAACAATTGATTTTCTAAAACATTGTCTGTCATACACAACTTGAAACAGGTCATGTCGACCAAATCATATGGAAGTACTGACAGCGGCGTATATCGGAAGGCAGGAAGATCTCTTGCCTTTTGGTTTGGCAGTACTCGATAGCCATTTCTAGTTGCAAGTAAATGAAGAAAGGCAGCGCGTTTTTGTTATCAAGTAACGTCTTCATCAATTACTTTAGTTTTAATGTAATCTACGAGTAATTGCTGATGTTTGGTGTTAACATGAAAAGGATTCCATAGACAGGGAAAGAACCTGTTCTTGGGAAACTAATTCTATAGTGACCAAAAGGCATCAAATGATCTTCAAGTACAGTGTTAGAGCAGCGGTATGAAGAAAATGATAGTAATAATGACGGTAACAATCGAATTATATGATAACTCCACTCTTCCCAGTGGATTTTCTCGAACTAAGAAATTTGCTGAATTTTTGAAATTTTCAAAATGGCTTCACATCGAGCCTATGATGCCTGGAAGAGTCTTTACATCCTGCTGGCATGAGAATAGCATAATCTCCGCTTTTGAAGCTTGCTTCTATTTAACCATTTAATAGACTCGCGTCTTTTCCACCGTGACTAATTTTGTAAACTGAGCACATCATCTGTTACAGCACACTCCTGGGGCTGGGAAATGTGGCCACAATGGTCTGGAGGAACCAACTATCACAGGTGCAATGCGTGGGTTCAGGCATTGAGTTTTAAGAGGCACAAACAGATTTACTTTACCCCTCGTAACATCAAGAGAACGGCGTTATAATCCAGTATCCGCATTAAACATCACATTCCTTCATTACCAAGTGGGCAGAGCCGGTTTACGTTGGGAAAAGACATAGCGGAATTCATGGTAAACAGAAATACAGTCGCCAGTAAACTTACTTACACTAGAAAATTTCATTTTATTTGATGAACCGATAGCCATTTAAAGGAACAGGGCTCTTATTTTACTTGTACTTGATTGAACTAGAGCCGTTGAAAAATTTGGTGCTGGACTGTGATTCGAATTCGTATCTCCTCTCTCGAGGATCTGAATCTCTCGGAACAGTGTAGTTCAATCATTTCGTTCCTTTTCTCAAGACTGAAAACTTCTCTAGGTCTCCTCCAAAGGTAAGTATGTGGGTCCGAATCCAGATCCAGTACCAAAATATTCGTAATTTCATTTCAAGCCCTATCACGTGCACACCGGCCTGTTAGTGAAAATTAACGTACATTTTTAATGTCTGTTCATATGCTGCCAACAATCGCAATAGGTGTCGTTATTTCTGGTCAAACACGCACACATCTTACTATAGGTGAATAAGCAACTGATACTTAAACTATACTCGTGGATGCACGGTAGGTGTGCTGTTCGATTGTCGCTTAGGCACAAAAGTTTGTATCCTTATTTTAGATTCAAACACCGAGCAGCTGGTAAGAAAAACAGATACGAAACATTTGATTTTACTTAGTTAACAATCCGATTACGTCTTGGGTTCGTATCTCCGTCACAAAACTTCACATCATGAACTTCATCTTTAAATACTTGCACACTTTGTTACTTCAGAGTAGAGGTATATCAGACATCTTTCGTGGCTAGTTAACAGGGACGAAAGGATCTTGACAGAAGTCCCGGTTTATGACAAAGATTCTCTTCTTTTATTTTCAAGTTTAGATTTGGTTACTGGTATTGGCAAAAACGTCGGTAATTCATGACTCTTCATGGGTAGTCATCAATATGATATGATTAGCATTATATTAATTCTTGTTTTATAGGTCATGAATACGATATTTCGTAATGATGCAGAACGTGTCATTTTAATGAATGATTTCTTTACATACCATGATTCAATTTCTCTACGATTTTTTACTCTCTCTCTCTCTCTCTCTGTTACACACACACACAAACACACACATGCTTTTTTTATTTTTACTTGTTTGTTGTGCTCGACTATCGACGAGGCACGAAAACGTTTGTGAATGAGTTTCTTGGTTTTGAGTACACTTACGAAAGAAATATAAAAGCAACTATGAGAGTTACTGATTTATGATGCTTAGTTTGCAGTCAGTTCTGAGTATTATTAGTAACTACGCTCCAGTCCCTAAACCTAGTTACAGAAATACGAATCAGACGCATTACGTATTCCAGGCCGTAGCAGCCGCGACTTGGAGACACCAGCTATGGTGACTTCCCAGCCCGCTGTAAGATCACATAGGTTCGTCTTCTTCCTGCTGGTATTGTAACTGAGATTTGCCAACAAGGCAATGTATGTTTGGCAACTCTGTGATCGACGAGTTACTTCCTGATGTGCACGGAATTAAGCCTCAAAGTTCACTTGATTTTACCTGTCATTTCCATTGAATATTCTGAGTTATTATCGCTTGAGGTGTAACGAAAGATTGTAAATTTACGGTTTTCAGCCCAGGAAAGTCGTTGCACGTGGAAATAGCAACTAATCTCGACCTTCAAATAGAGATTTACGAGTTCTAGGCACTATTGGTCTCGTAAGAGGGAGCCAAGGCATCTGCTTCTCTGCCAGCTCTGTGGTAACGTGCTGACCTGTGTAAAAGCGTCTGTTATGGTTCGCAATTCCGGTCTCACTGAGTGTACCGTTTTTATCCCTTCTGTGAAAGAGCTACAAACAGTCAGATGAAACATCGATAAGGAAATCGCAAGAAAATGCTTTTGACTCATAGTGCAATGGTGAAAAACTTACAATGCTGCACAACAGGTAACGCCTCTTTCCACTGCTGACAAGCAAATTTAGGGTTTCTGGGAATACATAACTTTATTTATGAAATGCCACATTAGCATACGTCTTGACTATGACACAGCATACCAATTAAACACAGACCGAATCAAAATCTAAGTGAGTAGTAGTTTACCAATTCGTGACGATAGAGGCACGCTTGGGTACAGATACCCAGTTTTATTAAAACAGACTTTCGTCGTTAGGTTATCGTGGGTAGTTTTATTTCATTTTTTATAATACAGTTCACAATTTTCGTAAGGTTTCCTTTAATGTTGTTAAATCAACAGTAAACATGAGAGAGAAATTAATCATCAACGATATATGCGAATTCTGTGATGTTATCTATAATAGTCTGACAATGGACATGCAGTTTATTGATTACATGCATGTAGAAAACTTATTCCAAGTTAAAGCTGCCAGAAAAGGTTTGAAAAAGAATAAAATGCCACTACCAGACGACAGATAACGTAGAAAATACTTTTCCAACGTATTTTGCCACAATGCGCTCTACCCATACATAATACAAAAGTTTCGAGATGCGGCTGCTGCCTGGTTGTCTATTAAACCTGATAAGAATAAAATGTCGCAAAAGTTAGCCTTTCTCCCACATGCGACTATTTTGGGTTGAGAAGTGAAGGGAATTATGTTACAAGTTCCATTAGATTGATAACTTTAGCAGACAGCAGAACTGCGTTTTAAAAAAATATAGCAGCGGGTGTACTCGAACTCGAAACATCTTATCTACAGCACTCGATACTTAGCATTACACTACTAGCTGACACGTAGCTACAACAGCTCCAGAAGTCAACAACAATTCCTCCAGAACTTGTGCATTCCACAGCGCTGTGGGATAATGCATATGGCCAGGTCAATACAGTTATACCTTTTCTTTTGCACTGCACGACGTTTTCAACAAACAGATAGTGCTATAGAGTAGCTCAAGTGGAAAGGAACACATCCTATTTAAATTTCTGCATCCTACACTGTTGACAGTTATGTGTAGGTGCCAGTTACGTGGTTTTATTTCAGTGATTACAAAATAGAGTTGAATGTATGCACTGGGTAGCCGAGGCATCTGGTTCATGGTGGTTCGATCACCGAAGTAAATGAATTTACTGAACATGCTGCAAGTTGATACAGGGAGCCTGTGTGTCAGAATTCTCAGCCAGTGTGGCACAACGGCGTTATGATAGAGAAATGAGCCAGTGAGGAGAGGATGTGGGGTCGGCTTTTGGCGGCCGTGGTATGCGGACCTCGGGCGTGTGCTGTGCGCTGCGGTCTGTTGCGCTCCACTCGGTAAGTCAAGCGCCTGTTGCAGTAGTTAGCTGCGTTTTTTCAGAATCTTGATGGGTTCGTATTAGAAGGAGAGATGGATCAGCTAATAGAAGAGACACACTGAAATTTGTTTTTGACCAGAAAGGGCAGAGACCGAATTCGTTCGAAATTGAGACATGGTTGGAGGAAGTTGTGAAAATTTCGTTTGAGGATATTATAGGTATTCACCTATCAATTGTGAGTAGCATTGTGTATGTCAAGCTTAAAAACACGGAATTGTGTGACAAAATTGTTCAATCTAGTGGCGGAACTTTTAAGTTCAAACATCACGATGGCAATGTTAGTGAAGTTCCTGTTACGCATGCTGGCTTTGGAATAAGGACTGTCCGTATCTTTGAGCTACCACTTGAAATCACCGCTGAGCAGGTCAGTTCCGTGATAGCTCCTTATGGGATAATAATTAGCAATTTTGCAGAAAAGTGGTCTCCTGTTCACAAGTTCCCCGTCTTGAATGGTATCAGGCAACTGCGAGTTGATTTACACAAGCACATACCCTCGTATATAAATGTTTGTGGTTATCGGGCTATAGGAATATATACCCGTGGTCTAGGGATAGCGTCTTTGATTCATAATCAAAACGTTTTCGGTCCCGGGTTCGATCTCCGCCACTGCCTAAATTTTGATAAATAATCAGCATTGGTGGCCGAAGACTTCCGGCATAAGAAGTCAGCCTCATTCTGCCAACGGCCTTGTCAAAGAGGACGGACGTGCGGATAGAGGTTCAGGGCACTCTCTTGTCCTAGGGGTGGGAAATTGCCCCTAAAGGCGGAAGAATCTGCAATGATCAACGACATGAGGATGCAGAAGGCAATGGAAACCACTGCATTAAAGACACGTAACGTGTATCCACAGGACATGTGGCCTGTAATTGAAGAAGTGTCATGATGATCTCTCCATTGGCAAAAGAATCCGGAATAGTCCCCCATTCGGATCTCCGGGAGGGGACTGCCAAGGGGGAGGTTACCATGAGAAAAAGATTGAATAATCAACGAAAGGATAACGTTCTACGAGTCGGGGCGTGGAATGTCAGAAGCTTGAACCTGGTAGGGAAACTAGAAAATCTGAAAAGGGAAATGCAAAGGCTCAATCTAGATATAGTAGGGGTCAGTGAAGTGAAGTGGAAGGAAGACAAGGATTTCTGGTCAGATGAGTATCGGGCAATATCAACAGCAGCAAAAAATGATATAACAGGTGTAGGATTCGTTATGAATAGGAAGGTAGGGCAGAGGGTGTGTTACTGTGAACAGTTCAGTGACCGGGTTGTTCTAATCAGAATCAATAGCAGACCATCACCGACAACGATTGTTCAGGTGTACATGCCGACGTCGCAAGCTGAAGATGAGCAGATAGAGAAAGTGTATGAGGGTATTGTAAGGGTAATGCAGTATGTAAAGGGGTACGAAAATCTAATAGTCATGGGCGACTGGAATGCAGTTGTAGGGCAGGGAGTAGAAGAAAAGGTTACAGGAGAATATGGGCTTGGGACAAGGAATGAAAGAGGAGAAAGACTAATTGAGTTCTGTAACAAGTTTCAGCTAGTAATAGCGAATACCCTGTTCAAGAATCACAAGAGGAGTAGGTATACTTGGAAAAGGCCGGGAGATACGTGAAGATTTCAATTAGATTACGTCATGGTCAGACAGAGATTCCGAAATCAGATACTGGATTGTAAAGCGTACCCAGGAGCAGATATAGACTCAGATCACAATATAGTAGTGATGAAGAGTAGGCTGAAGTTCAAGACATTAGTCAGGAAGAATCAATACGCATAGAAGCGGGATACGGAAGTGCTAAGTGTTGTATAGCTAGAGAAGGCCGAAATGCACGCGTTAAACTCAAGCAGGCTGGCGTGAGGTCTGAAACAGGATACGGAATGAATGCTATAAAGAAAAGTACGTAGCTGCTGGAATACTTAACTTTAATCTATCATTTGTATACATCGTTCTTGATGAGACATGCTTCATACGATAACTATCAATTGCTATGGCGCCTTGCTAGGTCGTAGCCATTGACTTAAAAAAATGGTTCAAATGGCTCTGAGCACTATGGGACTCAACTGCTGCGGTCATCAGTCCCCTAGAACTTAGAACTACTTAAACCTAACTAACCTAAGGACATCACACACATCCATGCCCGAGGCAGGATTCGAACCTGCGACCGTAGCAGTCGCACGGTTCCGGACTGCGCGCCTAGAACCGCAAGACCACCGCGGCCGGCGCCATTGACTTAGCTGAAGGCTATTCTAACTATCTTCTCTGCAAATAAACGAGGCTTCGTCAGTGTTGCATCGCTAGCTAAGTCGTCCGTACAACTGGGGCGAGTGCTAGTACGTCTCTCTAGACCTGCCGTGTGGCGGCGCTCGGTCTGCAATTACTGACAATGGCGACATGCGGGTCCGTCGTATACTGCCGGACCGCGGCCGATTTGAAAGCTACCACCTAGCAAGTGTGGTGTCTGGCGGTGACACCACACTAAGGAATGACGAGATACGTTTGAAGTTCTCTAACGCTATAGATACAGCAATAAGGAATAGCGCAGTAGGCAGTACAGTTGAAGAGGAATGGACATCTCTAAAAAGGGCCATCACAGAAGTTGGGAAGGAAAACATAGGTACAAAGAAGGTAGCTGCGAAGAAACCCTGGGTAACAGAAGAAATACTTCAGTTGATTGATGAAAAGAAGAAGTACAAACATGTTCCGGGAAAATCAGGAATACATAAATACAAGTCGCTGAGGAATGAAATAAATAGGAAGTGCAGGTAAGCTAAGACGAAATGGCTGCAGGAAAAATGTGAAGACATCGAAAAAGATATGATTGTCGGAAGGACAGACTCAGCATACAGGAAAGTCAAAACAACTTTTGGTGACATTAAAAGCAACGGTGGTAACATTAAGAGTGCAACGGGAATTCCACTGTTAAATGCAGAGGAGAAAGCAGATAGATGGAAAGAATAGATTGAAAGCCTCTATGAGGATGAAGATTTGTCTGATGTGATAGAAGAAGAAACAGGAGTCGATTTATAAGAGATGGGGGATCCAGTATTAGAATCAGAATTTAAAAGAGCTTTGGAGGACTTACGGTCAAATTAAGGCAGCAGGGACAGATAACATTCCATCAGAATTTCTAAACTCATTGGGGGAAGTGGCAACAAAACGACTATTCACGTTGGTGTGTAGAATATATGAGTCTGGCGATATACCATCTGACTTTCGGAAAAGCATCATCCACACAATTCCGAAGACGGCAAGAGCTGACAAGTGCGAGAATTATCGCACAATCAACTTAACAGCTCATGCATCGAAGCTGTTTACAAGAATAATATACAAAAGAATGGAAAAGAAAATTGAGAATGCGCTAGGTGACGATCAGTTTGGCTTTAGGAAAAGTAAAGGGACGAGAGAGGCAATTCTGACGTTACGGCTAATAATGGAAGCAAGGCTAAAGAAAAATCAAGACACTTTCATAGGATTTGTAGACCTGGAAAAAGCGTTCGACAATATAAAATGGTGCAAGCTGTTCGAGATTCTGAAAAAAGTAGGGGTAAGCTATAGGGAGAGACGGGTCGTATACAATATGTACAAAAACCAAGAGAGAATAATAAGAGTGGACGATCAAGAACGAAGTGCTCGTATTAAGAAGGGTGTAAGACAAGGCTGTAGCCTTTCGGCCCTACTCTTCAATCTGTACATCGAGGAAGCAATGATGGAAATAAAAGAAAGGTTCAGAAGTGGAATTAAAATACAAGGTGAAAGGATATCAATGATACGATTCGCTGATGACATTGCTATCCTGAGTGAAAGTGAAGAAGAATTAAATGATCTGCTGAACGGAATGAACAGTCTAATGAGTACACAGTATGGTATGAGAAGTAGTAGAAATGAGAACAGCGAGAATCTTAACATCAGGATTGATGGTTACGAAGTCAATGAAGTTAAGGAATTCTGCTACCTAGGCAGTAAAATAACCAATGACGGACGGAGCAAGGAGGACATCAAAAGCAGACTCGCTATGGCAAAAAAGGCATTTCTGGCCAAGAGAAGTCTACTAATATTAAATACCGGCCTTAATTTGAGGAAGAAATTTCTGAGGGTGTACGTCTGGAGTACAGCATTGTATGGTAGTGAAACATGGACTGTGGGAAAACCGGAACAGAAGAAGACTGAGGCGCGTAGAACCGCACGGCCACAAAGGCCGGCCCAATTCTCCCTTGTGCGCGTCATGCAACCTTCTTGACACTGAAGAACACCGATTCGTGTGTGAAAGAGTAAGAGACATATGGCATATAGTTAAGCAGAAATTAGCGACCGTTAACAGAACATCTCCAACCGTTTTCACCGCCGCAGATTTTCTGATTCCAGACGCAGTGCCATATCCTAATACGAAAAGAAATGCTGTTAACTGGCTAAAAGGGCACACTGTGCACTATATCTTGAAGGCAGAAAATAAAAGCAAAGAAGATTACTGGGTGTATCTAACGACTCAGCACCGTCATCTCATGCGGACAAAAGACTACAAAAAAAATTACGCATGCTTCCTAAATAGAATCATGGAATAAAATTATACAGAGAACAATAACAGATTAAGATTGGTACGGAATTCAGAGATGTCTGCCTTGCACGATTGCAGATAACTGGAACCGGAATGTCTTCGATCCTTTCACGAGACACTACAGAAAAGAAATCAAGTCCGTGGCAAGACGCACCGGACTACATCCTCATGAAGAAATTAGACATCAAATTTTATGTATTTTATTTTTTTAATCATCTTATGCCACACGCAGAGAAGTTTTAAGTTCTAAAAAACGTTTTTCAAGGGGATGCAAGATTTTGTGTTTTCCTTATGAAGATGAGAGACTTCACGTTTCAGTTTATTTTTAATATACTTGTCTTTCCATTAGCAAGAGTAAGATTCATTACCTTTAATTAATATTAAGAAGAAATATTCATTCTCATTTATGTTAGCTAAGGTAATTTAGGCATCCAGCTTACAGAAAAAAAATAAGAAGCCGAAATAAAAAAAATTAAATTTAATTAAAAAATACAAAAAAAGAAAAAGTGGCCGAGCACTCGCAAAAAGTAAGAAAAATGAGGATTTGGCGTCAAAAACATAAAAAAGTACATAAAATAAAAAAGTAAAAAAAAGGTTGATAGAAGGATGGACTCTTAATAATAATAATAATAAGAATAAGAATAAAAACGACAAAAGCAATGAAGCTAGCCGAAGAAGGCAAAACAAGGTGAGCGTTTGGAAGGACTGTGAGGGGATAAGGGAGGCCAATTAAAAAAAAAAGTGGTCTGTTGGGCTGATGATAGGTTCATATATCTATGCTCTGGGTTCGATTCTAACTTCGATCAGTTATTTTAGATAGGGAGAGACAGATTCCATTTCCTTCTGGCTATACGCCAAGTGAAGAAGATATAACGGCATTGTGGTCTGAAATTCACTTTAAAAATGATATTCCTTCTCTACCTAGTAGACGTTAGGTTGAGCCACAATAAAGTCTGGAGTGGCGACATGTAGAAACTCTATCACCAGTAACCTTTCTTATACTAGTTATTTATTTCTAGTGACGAAACAAACGCTGTGTCGGATCACAGGACACTTATTCCATCTCTCTTCTGAGTTTCTGTATGTCGATAAAATTGGTTCTGAACTTGGAATGCAACTCAGATCGCCCTTAACGCGGAATTTGTTCCCTTCGTGACAATACAGCTCGGCTACAATTTGTTGTTCTTTCAAAGCTGCAGATTCCTCAACATCTCCACAATTTGCGCGTGAATGGGTTCGAATCCTGGCCCGGCACTAAAGATTTCATTATGTATTATCAAGATCTAGCATTAGAACACCTATCTGCTGGTGGATAATAATTACGAATTTTAATGTATTTTCACTCGTTGTCAGCACTAACGATATTTGACGTTTTTGACTCCCAGTGAGACACAGAACTATTTGCGAGATCACTGTAAGTTCAAGATGTTATTCCGCGCTGCTGGTGGAGAAAAATTCGGTAGCTGACGTCTCTTCGTGTGTAGTCAACAACGATATGTCTGGGGCTCTATTCCCAGTCAGCACTGAACTCTTCATCATATTATTTCTAGTTCAAACATGCTCATATGTCACTGCTGGTGCAGCAAACCCATATTTAACGTTCGTTTTCTCTAGAATAGAACAGCGATGGGTGCTGGGTTGGAGTCCTGGGAAGGAAAATATTAATGTTTCGTCTCGTCATTTCAGTTAAAACATCTAGCTACGGCCGAGAAAATGCGATATGTCACAGTTGATTGTGCTTCGATATCTTTCTTATAAAGTTCTGGGTTCGAATCCCGTCGAACACAAAGGTTTACCTCACGGCATTTCAAGCAAGTTACTTGTTAAGAAGCAATATTTAACATCTCTCGTAGTTCGTTAACAGGGACAATAGGTGCTGGGTAGAAATTCGCGTCCGTTAAAAAATGTTTGCGTTATGTAATTTAATGTTGGTATTTGCTAATTGACACTGTCTAAAATCGAGGTATATCACTCTCTGTACGCCTAATCAGGAATGACTGTTAGTTACCGTCAGTCACGAAATCTTTGCTTAGTCTGCATGACCTGGGTTTGAATCCATATGCAGATTGAAGTTCATACATATTCTCAACTAGCTGCTCGTGAATAATCTAAATTTTTAATGTCATTTTGTGCTCAATAATAAGTACGGTATGTTACTTTGAAGAGGAAATCATGAATACGAAGAACTCACTACGTGCGTTACCCATCTGACGTAATAATGAGATTGGTAACATTTCAAGTATATCATTAATTGTAATAAATGTGAGCTTACAAGCCTTAAGGACAGTCTTACCCGTTATAAGGTGTTCCCTGATATTTGTAATATCGTAGTATTACTTTACATCTTGATTTATTGCGATACAGACTAGTGTTTTCTAGTGGTGACTTGTCGGAACCATTTTGAATAGTCAAACGACTGTACCAAGGAGCGATTAGAGGACCTGCTAGACAGCTACGTTATGTGGGTTGCATGGGAATCAGGTGGAATGCAATTCAGGTTGTTCGGATACTTTTGAGCACGACTGTACATAAGATTAGAGAAATTAGGGCTTGTACGAAGCTATATAGAGAGTCGTTTTTTCTTCGCTTTGTTTGCGAGTGAAACAGGAAAATCAATGACTAGTAGTGGTACAGGGTAGAGTCCGCCCGGTTAGCCGTGCGATCTAACGCACTGCTTTCCGGGTGGGAAGGCGTGCAGGTGCCCGGCACGAATCAGCCCAGCGGATTAGTGTCGAGGACCGGTGTGCCGGCCAGTCTGTGGATGGTTTTTAAGAAGGTTTTCCATCTGCCTCGGCGAATGCGGGCTGGTTCCCCTTACGCGGCCTCAGCTACACTATATCGACGATTGCTGTGCAAACACTGTCTCCAGATACATGTACACCATAATTACTCTACCATGCAAACATTGGGACGACACTCGTCTGGTGTGAGACATTCCTAGGGGAGGGGTCCACTGAAAGGAGAACCGCACAATAACCCTGGGTTCGGTGTGGGGTGGTGGTTGGGTGAGTGCACTGCTGTAGCCTGTTGTGGGAGTGAGTACCACTGAGGGCTACGGCGGGGATGAAGCCTCTCCGTCGTTTCTAGGTCCCCAGTTCAATACAATACAACACAGTGGTACCGCTGTACCACTACCATACACCATACGGTGGCTTGCGGAGTATGTATGTAGATGTAGATGCAGTTTTCGTTGATGACCCTGCTTTCGGATTTTGACTTGGGTGTGGTTGCGACGTCATATTGTTTGTTGGAGACGCTGGGGACTTCAAATCATTTGCAGCACCATGGCTCCAGTTTGTCACAGTAAACACCATTACCTGCACGGACAAGAACCGGCATACACGAAGTTCATCGTTCCTATGGACCGTATATTTAGGTGACCAATATATTCCAAGCGATCAGTAAGAATATAGTATTGATGACTAAAGTGTCAGACACGTGTATCTGTTGTGTTTATTAAACTTATGAACGCTACGAACTTATGCACCAACCTAATAGACAAGTGTGTCTAAGGCTCGCTGACCAGTCTCGTGTGGTAGTAGTGAGAGAGGACCAGCTACTGTCTCAGCTAGTTTTCACATACGGAAAATTATTAAAGATTCTATTACAACCTGACGCACCTGGAGCGAGGCTCCAAGGTGCGGACATTGATGGAGCCTGGTAGGGTGCTAAAAGCATGAGGTATTTTTATGGTTCATAGCTCGTAGAAACGGCTTGTTGGGAGTTGAAAGGAGTGTGTAGTGTTTAAATTCGTTTGGGTCAGAATTAGAGTGCATACTTACAAGATGCAAGGCGCGTTTTCTACAGAGTAGCGGAAGTAATTGTGTTTTGCTAACCATGGATACACGTCAGATAATTAACGGTGACCAGGCAGACATTACACAGGATTCTCGGGTAAATGCAGTTGCAGACTGGGCAGAAATGTCGAGCGTAGAACCTGCAGAGTATGAGGACATGTCTCAGTCAGGTGACGAAAGTGAACGGGAGACCGCAGCAGAACGAATTGTAGGCGCTACTGGCTCGAGACGCACCATCAGTGAGACTGGAAGACTAGAATCACGAAAGAAAATGGTTCAAATGACTCTAAGCACTATGGGACTTAACATCTGAGGTCATCAGTCCCCTAGACTTACAACTACTTAAACCTAACTAACCTAAGTACATCACACGCATCCGAGGCCGGATTCGAACCTGCGACCGTACCAGCAGCGCGGTTCTGGACTGAAGTGCCTAGAACAGCTCGGGCACAGCAGCCGGCCAGAATCACGAACGAAACGTTACAGAATGATGGAATGTCGTTCATCTAGTTCTGGAAGTGTTAGCAGTGGACCTCATTTTGAGGCTGTCATGCAATTCATGCAAGAGGCATAAAGGAAGAGACAAGAGGCAGAGAAAAAGAGACGGAAAGGACAAGGCGGAAAGACACAAACTAGTCATATGAACGGTCACAGACGGTATAGACGGAGTCAGTAAAGACAGTAGCACGAAAGGACGCATCAACGGCCAAAGAACAAGTTCAACTGGCAAGCGATTCAATCGAAGCTTTCAAGAGTGCGCTCTACGAACTCGATTACGTGAATGAAATTCAGAACTCGTTGGAAGGAAGTATAAATAATGACCGTAACAGGCCAGATTCGCCAGAGGAATGACGATGGATGAAATGCCGGCCGCGGTGGTCTCGCGGTTCTAGGCGCTCAGTCCGGAACCGCGCGACTGTTACGGTTGCAAGTTCGAATCCTGCCGCGGGCATGGATGTGTGTGATGTCCTTAGGTTAGTTAGATTTAAGTAGTTCTAAGTCCTAGGGGACTGATGACCACAGATGTTAAGTCCCATAGTGCTCAGAGCCATTTGAACCATATGATGGACGAAATGAGGGAAAACATCGATCGAATCGAAACCAAAATTCAAATTTCAATGGGAATAACCAACCATCATGGGAAAATAGAAGACGACAAGGAAATTATAATCATAACAACAACTACTATCGATGAAATGGAAACTGGAGAGAGCAACAGAACTCGAACCAGGGCCAACAGGATTCTAGGGACCAACAGCAAAGCAATAGCAGGACATACATCGGTCAAGGTCAATGGAATGACCAACATAGCGAATATGTGGAACTGAGGCCACCTAACCCATCGCAGGGGCCACGCAGAAAAAATTCAAACAGGAACTGATACACAGCCTTTGCCGTCTCAGCTCAAAGCAACACCACAGAAACCATCGAAACGAGTACGAAGATATAAGAGAACTGTTACGGGAAGAGAAGGACATCATGACAACCGGATTTACACCCCATCATTCACATCACAGTCGGCAAGGTCAATCTAACCGGGAATGTGGAGAGTGGAAGCCAAGTGACGGGATATCGGATTAGGCATACAAGAAATGCACTGCGAATCATTCTTGGTCGGCACTCACGTTGAAGAAAACCAAAATCACCGGTGCTTTGAGAGGAAAGCAGACAGAAGAGCAGTTACAAACCATATTGACGTTCAACTGCCATGGGCACACCTTAGAAGCGAACTTTCTGGTCGTCGCGGCTTTGGCAATTGAGGTAATATTTGGCATGGATTTCCTAAATCAAAAACAGGCCGTATTGGACGTAGGGCGAGGAGAACTGACTTGACATTAAGACGGCGTCATGAAGATCTCTATTGCAGACCATTCAATCCCTGCCGAATGCCTCCATCTAAACTACGCAGCAAAAAGAGGAGTAGAAAAAAAATCAATCGTGGCACAATGAGTGTAGCCGCAACACTCAAGATGTTAAGCAGATTCGGCAAGAGGTGCGCGATGCTATTGACCACACGCTAGGGAATTTAGTAAACATCCCGACACAGGAGAAAGAAGAGCTAGAAGGAATATTAAAGAAAAACGCGGATGTCTTTCTACCGGAAACCGAAGCAATTCGAAAATTCATTTACACGTTTCGGGTGCGGGAACACCCTAAATTCTTCATGCCTCCTTATCAAATCCCACACCCCTAGGTTTTTCTCGAGATCAAGGGGATGCTTGACGAAGACGAGCTCCATGTATTACAAACCCACTCACAGTGGTAGAGGAGGATGACTGTTCGACCTGTTTGGTGCTGGATTCACGCCAAATCAATATCATCAATAAGCCAGAGACAGATTGTCAAGAAAAGCTGGAGGAACTCCTGAAAAATTTCCATGGTGTTATGGTTTTTTATCTCTTCACTTGTGGTCCAGTTTCTGGCAAATTAGGCTCCACCCAGAGTGCAGGAAATACACGGCGTTCCTTGAATTCGGGAAATGCTATCGATTTAAACGTCTAACATTCGGGCTAAATGTATCTTCATCTGCCTTCATCTGAAGACTTGATACCATCTTAAATACCTCCATCTAGCAAAGGATCACCACCTACATAGACGACCTCTTGATAGCGGAACAGACGCGAAGAGGACACAATGCAATCCTCAAAGAAATCCTATTGACAGTCAAAGAATGCGGCGTAACCGCCAACACCATGAAGTCATGCATAGGAACCTCACTAGTAAAATTCCTCGGACATATCACTCCCGCAGAAGGTATCACACCAGACCCGGACAAAACAGAGGCAATTACGAAATTTACCAATCCAAAAACCAAGAAACAACTACGTGGCTTTCTTGGCATCGCAAATTTCTATAAACGATTCGTCCATGTGAATAAATTATCGACACCGTGGCTATGCCAACTCACAAGAAAAAAGACGCTGCGGGAATGGGACGACGTTTCGGAAGATGAATTCCAAGGCCAGAAAACCGCACTGATTAATGCGCCAATTCTTTCGCACCCCAACCTGGAGGAGGACTTTTGCATGGCGTAAGACAGCTCCTACTCCGGGATTACTGTAGTGATTTTCCAAAGACATCAGCAAGGAGGAAACGTGGTGGACAAAACCATTGCTTTTGTAACCCGAGTCCTCAACAAGTGTGACAGAAATTATACGGTGAGTGAGGTAGAAGCTTTGGTGGTTTTTTTCGGTTTTGAGAAATTTTGCAAACGTCTAACGAGATGGGCACTCTTGCTCCATGAGTATGACTTTTCGATCACACGTATACCAGGTAAGGAGAACATCATTGCGGAGGCGCTGTCACATTCAACTGTGGGGCTAGAAACAAGTGAGGCCAACCCACTGGGAGATGAACACTACAGCCTGTTTTATATGAAGAAGGTGGCATTTGAGAATTATATAATCTCGAGCCGCAAGGACATCAGCAAGGAGCAGGACAAGGACCCAGGTCTATTTGCTCTAAAAATAGAGGGCAAAAGACAAGAGTCAGTCAAAACTAAGGCAGTTTTACATGGTACGAAAGGGCATTCTGTTCTTTCGAAGTGAGGGAGAAGTAGCGCCCTGGCGCATTTGCATTCCAGATGAACTGGTGAACAAGATCATTTGGCCCACGCACCTGACTTACAAACATTTTGGACCCGGGAAGTGCTACTTAAAATTACGCACACTGTGCCATTTCAAGAATATGGACAGAAGAATTTCGGAGGGTTTTGGCTGTCTGCAAAGTTTGTCAGATGTCAAAGCACGTCACTGTGGCAACGCAAGCACCTCGATATCCCATCATCCCATCGAAGCTGAAGCACCTTGCAGCAACAGATTTAATGGGCCAATTATTGCGAAGAAATAGAGGGTAATGCTACATCCTTGTGTTAGTAGAGCTGACATCCAAGTATTTCACTTTACCCCGCTCAAGAAAGTAACTGCGCAGTCGGTATGTAGAGCATTCTGCAAGGATTCCCTCACGCAAGTCGGTCATGTCGACAGGTTCATCTCCGACAATGGATCTCAGTTCCGGTCAGAGAAGTAGAAAGAGATGTTGCGGAAACAGAATTGAACCCTGTTCGCTTCCATATGACATCCACAATCGTCGCCAGTAGAGAGAGTGATGAGAAGTGTGGGAAACCTTGAAATGAAGGAAATCTCTTGGCATTCACCATGTCTGTCAAGTAAAGCCATTCGTAGAATAAGACAGTGTACATAGTAGATTTATAGATCAGAGAAGAGGCAGTATGTAAATAGTCTCCATGGATGAACTGTTTAACATAATTTAGTTTGATATTGTGTTGCTTAGCATAATTTTCCATTTGTTCTATTTCGGCATTATTTTGTTTGTTAGTCCTTTCCATTAGTTTCCAGCATTAGTCCTGTAGTGTTGACAGATTGCCAACACTACGCACGTTATTTAAGGGAGGCGGCCATTAAGCAAGCAGGCGGACTTGATGGTCTGAAACAGGATACTCCATAAATGATATAAAGAAAAGTACGTAGCTGCTGGAATACTTAACTTTAATCCACCATTTGTATACAGCGTTCTTGATGAGACATTTCATACGATAACTATCAAACTATGTAAGGCTAATGGCGCCTTGCTAGGTCGTAGACTTTGACTTAGCTGAAGGCTATTCTAACTATCTGCTCGGCTAATGAGCGATGCTTCGTCCGTGTAGTCGCTAGCAAAGTCGTCCGTACAACTGGGGCGAGTGCTAGTCCGTATCTCGAGACCTGCCTTGTGGTGGCGCTCGGTCTGCGATCACACAGTGGCGACACGCGGATCCGACATGTACTAAATGGACCGTGGCCGATTTAAAGCTACCACCTTGCAAGTGTGGTGTCTGGCGGTGACACCACAGTCCTTGCTGAACGTGGTCAAATGAGTTGCGTATTTGTGACATCTTGACGCCAACATTCACTGGCAGGTGGCAGATTGAATTAAAATTTCGTTGCAAGTTATATCTCATCAACAATTAGCACATTTTGTGGCAGGCCAGACCAGGCACGTTGCAATACTAAATGGTTCAAATAGCTCTGAGCACTATGGGACTTAACATCTGAGGGCATCAGTCCCCTAGAACTTAGAACTACTTAAACGTAACTAACCTAAGGACATCACACACAACCATGCCCGAGGCAGGATTCGAACCTGCGACCGTAGCGGTGGCGCGGTTCCAGACTGAAGCGCCTAGAACCACTCGGCCACTGATGCCGGCCATTGCAATACTGAATATTCCACACAGCTGAGTCCAGCAATTATTTTTTTGGACCGCACAATTGTTATGTCATTTCCACTCCCAGGAGACTAGGCGGATCTGTCGTAATTTGACCGCAATTGAACATCTTACTCTGTCACAGCATTCTCGTAGAAGAGCCTTCACAGGTGTCACTATGGCCAGTGAAATTGTTTCTGTTTACTTTCCGTAGTTTCTTGTACACTGCTCAAGGGATGGATGTAAGTCACTTTATGCTTTTTTCGTGGTATAAAGACGGTAAATTGTGCCATAGAGCATGTGCGCCTCGATCTTCGGATATGTTTCGTAAGGTGTTAGCGGTCCACGCTTTGGGCGCGTGTCGATGTTCCAAGACTCTGTGTGTTATGAGCCATCGCCTGTCGTGCAGTGTAGCCTGTCTCATGGTGGAATTTTGCCAGTGCCACGTGAGTATGGAGAATTAGCACGAACAAGTGCAAGTCACGTTAGAGTGGCGAACCCCAGACCCAGAAAGCAGCGATCCTGACAGAGGAGACAGGAGGCATCCTTGTACTATGTTAAAGTACGCGTACACAATCGTAAATGTCACTACATAGATTTCAGGCAAATCACCAGCACCTGAGTGAGTAGGCGCACTTCCTGACCACTTCAGCGTCAGCAGACAACACCGCCAGACATCGAAAACTAAAAGAGGAGTATACAAGGAAATTTCGCTTTGGTAGTATTAGTAAAGGAGTAGGGTGGTACAATAAGTTAGTATTTGGTATTGGGAGAAGTCTGCACGTTTGGTGGAAGTACAAAGGTAGCGCCAGCGTAAAATTAGGGTACATGACGGGAGTAGAACTAACCAAAGACTAACAAAAACACGTACACACACAAACAAAGACACCACATAATTTACGTCCATGCAATATTAACAGGGCACTGCAATAATTAAATTTATTTCTGATATTGCGTCCTTAGTAATACTACAAAGAGAAAAAAAAATTAATTAAAATGTTTACTCTTCATTATTTTTTCTGTAAATTGATTATATCGATGTAATGACATCTGTGAGAGAATATGGCACTTGACCACACATGAAGATTGTGCAAATCCGGCATTGGACTCTGGAACCAACACAGCAGACAGGATGTCACGGCCTATGCCAGCCAGTGAAGGGTGAGTGGAGCGGGCAGCCGTAATGAGTGGGCTGTAGCAGCCCAGGTGAGGGGGACAGCCCGCAGTGACAGAACCGGCCGCTGCCAGCTGACGTGCCCACGTCACGCAGCCCGGTCGTCTACCAGTGGAGGCGGCAAGTCTCACTCCAGCGCAGACAGAGGGACGCCACCACACACCGGTCAACGACCCGCCATGCCGCTAATCGAGGGACAAGCGAGTCACGTGGCACCACAGTCGATGTGCACGCTGAGCCTAAATGACTCAGCGGTGAGCAGAAAGAGACGTGTTTCGTCGACAAAAGACAAGCTAATCCGATGTCACGTGAAAGCAGGCGCGCGTTCCGATTCAGAGGCGAATGGGATGATTAGGGATGTCGCATGTCGCGCTAATGCTAAATGGATTTCTACTCCAGGGGGCGGGTTGCACATGAAACGCAATGCAGTCAAGCCACTCCTTGATGATTTACTAAGGGATGGGCTGACAGCGGCCTGACCAGCATGAGACCAAGGGTCCAGCTGCGATCCGGAAGCTGCCAAAGATGCCGGATGCTGCCAAGATGCGATGCTGCCAGAGACGGGAGGGAACGCCAGAGACGTCTGCCGCCACTTTTGCCATGTCATGTGCTGAGTGAGAGGCCATTCTACTCTGGCGAAAATTTCTGTTCTTCAGACCTACCAATCACGGTTTGTGCATGTAAATAAGTGCCATGTTCTCAATTCATGTGACATTTTCAGTTGTAAAATTTGTCTTCCCAGAGACCCATGTGGAGGGAGTGATAGGATACCTTTCTGTAATATCATTATGTAATATCTTTTTGTGTTCTTGTATGTATCAATTGAATTGTGTTGACTGTGAGATCCATGTTTTTTCTGCACATTTATTAATGCTCTCGACAATGGTTTGTTTTCATGTCATAGCAGGTAATACACACATTTACACCACTTATAGTTAGGTTTAAGTAGTTCTAAGTTCTAGGGGACTGATGACCTCAGAAGTTAAGTCCTATAGTGCTCAGAGCCATTTGAACATACACAACTTAGGTAATAAGACAAACAGATTACACATGTTATTTTCTTGTTCATTGAGCATTTGAGAATGTATCTGTTAGATGACTGAGACCAAATGAGAGTTAATTTGGAAGGAGTGGCGATGGTCTCTGAGAGCGGACAACTCACTCTCTCACCTGTTTATCACATGCAGAAAATTTTAAAGATTTTATTACAACCTGTCACACTTTGAGCAAGACTCCAGAAAGCTGACAGCCTGAACAGATGCTGATGGAGCCTGTTAGGGTGCTAAAAGCATGAGGCATTTCTATGAATCTTAGCTTGTAGGAATGGCTTGTTGGGAGTTACAAGCAATTGGCGGCAGCCCCATCCCTTAGTAAATCTTGCCAGACAGGTCCACAGTTGTACAGGGCAGACGGGCAGCCCTTGTGAGGACAGGGCTCCAGCAGAACAATGCCATGATACCTGCCATGGCGCCAGCAGAAGCCTGGGCAGGGGCGACGGTCTAATGGAAGACGTCTACACAGTGGAGTCCTAAACCGGGCATTGGGTGCAGAGCCACATATAATAAAAATTCTCATCTTTTCGTGTTAGCCGATACTGCAAGAAGGCCAGTGAACCACTTCCCTCAGCTGCTCCTGTTGTATAAGAAAACTCCGGCATCTAAGAAATTTTTAGAGATGGAATCTTTATTGTATGTAGAGGAACTTCAGTAGATTTGATTAATCAAAGTCTGCTCAGCATCAGATCAATTCAGCTTGGGTTATACACATTTTTAGGACCAGAGTGCTTGACTCACTGATCATGTAGGTAAACTGTTTTAGCCATCCAGGAGCCACCCAGTGGAGTGTTTAATGATGTTTTAGTTGTTTAGGGAATTCAATCAATAACCTATTTAGTTTAATGTATGTCTTGTTTGGAAAAATAAATGTTGTTAGTACACTAAATTTTGCCAACATTGTCAATCAGTTAAATAGTCCAAACCAGTTACCTTTCATCTCTTAGCAAGGCGTCAAGATAGCAAAAGTAAAGTCGAAGGTTTAAATTTCGGATTGAAGAAATTGTTCATGCAAGAGAATAATACAAACATACAGTCGTTCACTGAATGCACGGTTGTTACACTGAACCGCCAAAAAAACTGGTATAGGCATATGTATTCAAATACAGAGATATGTAAACAGGCAGAATATGGCGCTGCAGTTGGCTACGCCTATATGACTCAACAATTGTTAGATCGGTTACTGCTGCTACAACGGCGGGTTATCAAAATTTAAGTGAGTTTGAACGTAGTATTATAGTCGGCGCACCAGTGATGGAACAGCAACTGCGAGGTAGCGATGAAGTGGGGATTTTCCCGTACTGTCATTTCACAAGTGTACCGTGAAAGTCAGGTACCCGATAAAACATCAAATCTCCGTCATCGCTGAGGCCGGAAAAAGATCCTGCAAGAACGGGACCAACGAAGACTGAAGAGAATCCTTGAACGTGAGAGAAGTGCTATCCTTTCGCAAACTGCTGCAGATTTCAGTGCTGGGCCATCAACAAGTGGCAGCATGTGAACCATTCAACGGAACATCATCAATGTGGGCTTTCGGAGCCGAAGGCCCACTCATGTACCGTTGATGACTGCACGACACAAAGCTTTACACTTTGTCTGGACCGTCGACACCACCATTGGACTGCTGACGAATGGAAACACGTTGCCTAGTCAGACGAGACTTGTTTCAAATTGTGTCGAGCGGATTGCACGTGTACGGGTATGGAGACAACCTCATGAATCCATGGACAATGCATATCACCAGGGGACTGTTCAAGCTTGTGGAGGCTCTGTAATGTAGTGGGGCGTGTGCATTTGGATTGATATGGGACCCTGATACGTCTAGATACGACTCTGACAGCTGAAACGTACGTAAGTATCCTGTCTGATCTCCTACATCCATGCATGTCGTTGTGCATTCCGACGAACTTGGATAAATCCAGCAGGACAATGCGACACCCCGCAAGTCGAAAATTGCTGTAGAGTGGCTCCAGGAACACTCTTCTGAGTTTAAATACTTCCGCTAACCGCCAAACTCTCCAGACATGAACATTATTGAGCATATCTGAGATGTGTTGCAACGTGCTGTTCAGAAGAGATCTCCATCCCCTCGCACTCTTACGGATTTATGGACAGCCCTGCAGGATTCACAGTTTCAGTTCCCTCTAGCATTACTTCAGTCATTAGTCGAGCCCATGTCACGTCATGTTGCGGCACTTCTGCGAGCTCGCGGGGGCCCTACACAGTATCGGCAATTGTACCAGTTTCTTTGGCTCTTCAGTGTAAGAGCGCCATCGTCCAGAGTGAACGAACTGCCCACCTAGGTGACGGAGAGTGCCGCTATTAACACAAACATATAATATTCAAGAAAATACAAACATTAAATACATGAGAAACTTGGAGAACAATCTAGAAATGATATACATTAAATAACAAATGTTTTCTGATGGTTGGGTTTTAACTTGCGATCCGCAGAACGACAGTCAACGATCACAAACGCTGCTCCACAAGGTATATAGTGAGGGTCGCTGAAATATATATGCTTCTTTTGAATAGCTAGACACTAATATAACAGAGCTAGTAGAAGGTATACAGCTCTACTGTATGGTAAATGAAACACACAATTTGAAATTCTGAAGGTAGCAGTGGTAAAATACAAGGAGCGAAAGGCTATTTTCAACTTTTTCAGAAACCAGACGGCAGTTATAAGAGCCGATGGTCATGAAAGGCAAGCAGTGGCTGAGAATTGTACCCTGAGGAAGTAATAAAGGAAACGAAAGAAAAATTTGGAGCAAGGATTAAAGTTCAGGGAGAAGAAATAAAAACTTTGAGGTTTGCTGATGGCATTTTAATTTTGTCAGAAACAACAATGCACTTGAAAGATCTGTTGAACGGAATGGATAGTATCTTGGAAGGGGAATATAAGATGAAGAACAACAAATCCAAAACAAGGATAATGAAATGTAGTCGAATCAAATAAAGTGATGCAGAGGGAGTTGCGTTAGCAAACGAGACACTGAAAGTAATGGGTGAGTTCTGCTATTTGCGCAGCAAAGTAACTGACGATGGCCGACGTGGAAAGGATCCGATATCAAATGTAGACAGACAATGACAAGAAAAGCAAAAATTGTGATTAACGTCACGTTAACATCGAAATCATTAGAAACGGAGCACTAGCTCGGATTGTGTCAAGGATGGGGAAGGATATCGGCCGTGCTTTTTCAAAGGAGCCATACCGTTATTTGCCTGGAGTAATTTAAGGAAATCACGGAAAACATAATTCTGTTGGCTGGATGCTGGTTTGAACCGTCGTCGTTCCGAATGCGTGTCTAGTGCGCTACCCGCAGCGCCACCTCCCTTGGTGCAAGAAAGCCGTTTCTGAAGAAGACAAATTTGTTGACATCATGTTAGGAAGTATTTTCTGAAGGTATTTGTCTGAAAAATAAATAGTTTGGTCAATAAGTGAATAGATACTTTTAAAACGTTTTAAAACGTGGTGCTGCACAACAATGCTGAAGATAATACTGGAGGAAAGAGAGTGTGTGTGTGTGTGTGTGTGTGTGTGTGGCCAGGGGGGGGGGGGGGGGGAGGAGGGTGTCAGGTAAAAAAGATAATGTGATACCAAGAGATGAAAATAATAAATAATAATTATTCGAAGATGAAGAGGCTTTCACAGCATAGAGTAGCACGCAGAGCTGCGTCGAATCAGTTTTCGGACTGAGGACCACAACAACAACAACGGAGCCACATTCACTGCTTTTCCCCTGAATTGCAACATCAAATAGCACAGAAGATGACGAAATTACACTTACTGCGGATCTACAGCACATCAGGAAGTATATGTGACTACATTTGTAGGTGATTTTGTGGTTACGTGATGCGAAGTTTAGTTTACAGAGCTTTTACCTCTCGACCATCTAGTCGAACTGAACTTGGATGAGAAATAGGTGTACGACATAACCTAAAGCTTCAGCTGTATACCAAGTTTATCAGACGTAGAGGCTAGCGAATGCCGTCGTTCCAGTCACCTGGCAACTCATGACCCCATGTTTGCAGTGGATGAGAGATTTGGAGAACTCCTAGCCAGGGAAACAGCCTCTTTATCGACGAAACAGGTCAGAACAGAACGGACAACGATGGATCTTGAGTTATGTTGTTTGAAGGTAATGTCATGGAGACCTCGGCAATATGGGATAACCACCAACTTTAACACAAAAATAAGGTAACGACCGCTGTCCAAATTACAGGATCTGCGATCAAGAGGTAATCTTGTTGTGTACCAAATAGCATTCTATACTGTCAAGCCAGATGCTGATCGTATATAACGATGAAGAATGAAATCTTGCAAACTACGTTCTCCTCGGACTCTTCGCACACGTATATGTCCGTCGTGATGCTGTACGCAGGAGTGGAACTCGTATGAAAAGACGACGTGGCTCCACTCCTGAGTCCAGTTTTGTTGGGTCCACCGCTGCTGACGTCGCTCTCCTCGCTGCAAAAGTAGCCTTGCAGACAGTCCGTGGTGCTCCAAACACCGTGGCTCTGCCCTTGTAGGTAGCTGTCTTGATCCAAACAAGCTAATTTACTGACTGAAGTAACGTGACTTGACTGCACTATCCTGTAGTGTCAAACAAGCATCAAATTTTTCCTCTAGGACGTCATTCACGTGGGGTCGCTGAGGTCTTGCATGGCTTTGAGTAAGGCCATCCTGAACCCACCGATTCTATATAAGCTTGACACTCATGGGATTCCTGCCAATGCGGGCAGTAGTATCAAGAAAAGATAAACCATAGTCTCAAAACGCCAAGAAACTGACACTGTCAAATTCTGACACGTGTTGGTAGACGTTTCTCGTTTTGAAACGAGACGTTAAAGATCTTCTCACAAAACCCAACATTGAAGTACGATTTGCAAACGATAAACCGACTACGAAATTTTACATAAATCTAGAATGTTGGTGGTTTTGCTCCTACCTGCTTTAAGCGGTTGCTGTGAATTTCTAATCATTTAAACATCCCAGCATTATGTACATTTCACGCCGATCTGACGTATATTGCAGGCTCTCTTAACGATGTTAAGATTTCAAACGCTAGCAGGGTACGAGGGGTAATTATAAAGTTGTAATTATTACCTTGAAAAATTCAAAACGCTACGAGGGAGTTGTTGTTGGCATTCTTCTACATTTCCATCCTTCAATGTGACATATATTTCTCAACGCCGGATGACTCGTCGGAGATTCTGGTTGTGGAAGTCTGCATTTTGGCTGTTCCGGAAATATTCCACCTCACAGATTGTCTGGTCACGTAACGTTTTCTTCATCCTAACGAACAGGAGGAAGTCACTAAGTGTCTCGTCAGCAGAATACAAGAGTGAGGAAAATTTTTATATCTATCTACATATTTATATCAGAAGCAGCATGTGGGTCATGTGCAGAATAAACTGGAAGTAAAAACTTGCCATGGGCAGCACTCGCAACGCTTTGTCTTGACATGCTCATGTGACCTCGTCAGAAAATTGCGAAATCTGTTTACACCATGTTGTGGCAGTACCAAAAAATTCAAACAGTTTCACTATGCCCAATGATGGTTGTATCTTCGCCAGTTTCGGAAGTGGTGAGTCCACATGTTTGTATTTCTCGTTTGGCTCGGGTTTACGCAGCTAAAGAAGTCATCTGGATTGGTGTGACACAGATGCAACATTTCCTCTGCTGCCTCATCTCAGAAGACATTTTTGGTAAGAGTGAGCAGTAGCCGAACCCGACAGGTGCGAACATTCGTCATTTTCAAAGATTTTCAGTTTTTCCACAATCGACTCATCTGTGATATGCTGGGCCTCGGTTTATTTTGCAAGTCTCGATTCTTCATGGAGATATCACCTGCCATTTAATTCTTCCTCATTCGGACTTTTTTTGGCAACACTGGAAGCATCTGTACCACCTAACTGCTGTGGCTAATGGTAGTTCACACTTACACCATTTCAGTATGGTTTATTGTAGCGTTGTTTCCCTTCAAACGCCGATAACGAATTAGCACGCCATTCCTCTCTTCATCAGTGGGTTGCGCAACGTGGTTTTCTCTTCTCTAGCAGAGTACTATGGTATTGCGGAGGAGGAATATCAGTGTGCAACACAACTGTAAAACTATACCTCCCAACAAATAAAAAATTAATTACGTAACGTGTTTTTCGACGTAATAACTAAAACCTTACGACTACCCCTTGTCGTTGTTAACATAAACTACTAACTAGAAAGTTGTGCGTCAGAGAGCAAGGAAATTCCAATGTAGCAATGAACAATAGATGTTTATTTCAACAAAATCATGAACAAAACAAACAATTTTTGAGTGAAAGGAACGTAAAGATCATCCTTATCAATTAGGAAAAAAAATGTCACTTATACATCCCCATTCCGTGAAGGTGCGAGAAAGAGCACACAGTCTGTCACAACTGGTGTCACTGCCGTTGGCAAGGTCGGAATCGGTTGCACTATCCGAGTCTTGGCTCTGATGCGCTGTTGTCGGAGGCTCGTAGTAGAAGCTCGATTCGCTCTCACCAAGAGTTGCAGGCACCGGTCCTGTAAAGGCAACGCGGCGCGTGAATACCAGGAAGCCTGCCGGAGTCACTTGGCTAGAGAAGGCAAACTAGTGCTGGTTGTGTCCGGTGCTCCTGGGGCCCTCGTTACTGCAGCGGATGTCACGCTGAAGTGGAGCTGCGTCGGCTGCAGGTGTCTGACAGGGCGGCAATTCGTGGGAACAATTTGGAAAGCGTGTGGCTGGAGCATCAGGCACCAGCCGTACGCTGAAAACTACAACATAGCAGTTAATTACGGAATACCCTAACAGAGTGTGAGAGACATTACAGTCCTCTGACCACTGTACGCCGCCGAAAGCCAATAGATACGTAATGTTAAAAAATAGTTTGCCACTCGATGGTGCAGCGCTATGGATAGCTTTTGAGGCCTACACGTTCCACTGGCACTGTAGGCAAGCTCTCGACCTCTCTATGTTTTTTTAACATCTTACAGTTTTTTGTTTCCTTGACGCCAGATAGTCTTACGTCTTTTCCTAGTTCCAATTTTATATTCAAAAAGGATTTATCTGTAATTATCATCAAAAATTCCAATAAACAACATATCTCACTTTGGTTGCCATAACAAAAATATGTCTTAAATTTCCTTCTGTAAGAAACACGAGAGCAGGTTACATAATTTGACAGTTTCAGTAAATAAATCAGTTAAAACTGCCACACAGAGCTCACTCTAGCCGCGCTACCGTCCAGGTACATGAACCGCGCAGCAAACAATTTGCCAACTGACCACGACTGTTTTTTAGGGCAGTCGGTAGAAAAAGCATGAATTCTGACTCCATCTCTCACTACGTCGCACATTATAGCCAACTACAGCAGACATGCAATGTACTGTCTTTTCATTTTTGTTCTGCAACTGCACTTATGGAAATATTCTGACCTAAATCCATGAGCGCACTCACTACTAGAGAAGAGAGAAAGTTTCCCAAAAATCTTGCCTCAGACAATTACCCCAACTGAAACATCATTAACATACTACAACTATACACTCGATATATACTTGGTGGTTAGAATTAAACTGCAGTTACTCAGAAAGGTCCTATGTAGATTGTAATTTTGACATGGCAATGAAACTTAGTAGGTATTCTAATATGGCATTGAGAAACTCATTTCTCCCGGAAAAATGATTTACAGGTTTGGCCACCAGGTGCAAATCTGGCACCTTGAATGCAAGAAAGACGTATAGAAATGTTTCCACGTGTAATTGATTAGGAACAGGACGTGGGCAGGAAGGTCAAGCAAATGAGAAAGGCATAATGTTGATTTTATTATTAACCGCTGCTAACAGTTTGTTCAGTATGAGCACTGGAGACATCGACGAGATGCTGTACAGCGCCAGATTTGCACCTGGTGGCCAATATTGGAACTGTTTTTTCTCCAATGTAGATTGGTTCCGCATTAAAGCATTAACATATCTACCAAGTTTCGCTGCCCTGCAGTAATTACAGTCCCCACTGGCCTCCGTGAGTAGCTGCACTTTAATTACAACCAGCCAGTACAAAATAAGTCACAGGCTCGACTGTAAATCAAACATAATTCACTCTTACGATTAGATGGAACGGTGGCTATATAAAAAGGAGTCAATACTTTGAAGCAAACGATAATATAAGCACGGTAGATTTTGCTGGATTAAAAAAATTATTCAGGAAGGTATTCGACAAGATTTCAGAAGCTAGACTGAAAATACATTCATAATATTGATTAAGAACCATAAGAGTATGATGAAAACTAAACAGCAGCTAGTGTTTGGTACACTTACTCCACAGGTTAAGATGACGAATGAAATAGAGTGAAAGTTGTGCCAGCATTCAAAGATTTCTTTAACTGTTTGTAAAGTTCAGCTGATGAATCATTGACGTAGATAATTATTGCTGAAAATCAATAATTTCGGAAAATATTGCCATAAAATATGCAAGGAAATGTAACAGCAGACTACTGTATTTCTATAGTAATGGTTAAAGCAATAATAAAAGTAATCGACAATGTGCTCGCAAAATGCTTTATGTAATGTCTGTGGGTGAAGACAGTGGCACAAAATAGAATCACTACCGTAATTATTCTAATTTACAAGAAAGGAGAAGAAAATGCATACAAAACTACAGACCAACCAGCCTCTTCTCCGTTACGTACACTTGACAGCACAAACATAGGCCGGCAGAAATCGCAGCCAGAGCTGAAGTCCAGTACAGCATGACATGAATGAAATGCAACATGGCATATTTTTCGTTTCACCTTGGGAACATACAGACGAGGAAATACTATTTCAAAAATTACAAGAAACTGACGTTATCAATATTCCGGATGTGCTCCAAGAAAGCATAAACTGTTTTCTGTAAACAAAAATATTCTGGTATTATCGATAGATATACCTAAGATTAAATGAATCGATTTGAATTTGGAAACGGCCACTGTAGCCAGCTGAACAACGTATGTGCTTTAAATGAGAAGTGTCTCATTTTCGAATCCACGTGAATTTTTTTTTTTCAGAATAAGAGTCACATTCTTCTGGTTCAACAATTTGTAGCCTATGAAGCCCCCTATTGTATTACATGGAACACATTTGGATGATGTGCAGCCACTGTACCACAAAAGATAGGACAGAATTTTGGATATACATAAATGAGAGTCCCTCCTGGTAAAGAATGACCTTCCTGGAAACGAGAAATTAAATTTTCTACCTGTTTTTGACATAATACATGAGAATTATTCTCACAATTTCATTGACACTACACCATAATAGACTGACAATGTGCAGCGGCTAGTTAGGTCTACAAATGCACCATTCGTTCTATAATAGCCGACGACAGTACACGAGCAAAATCAAATACCTTCACACCATCGCTTTCGATAGAGTAATATTATTTATGCTCCACGCCTCATCAACAGGCTATTCGTGACCGTGTTATTCCTCTTCGGGAGACAGGGAATTTAACGGCTTCGAAGGCAGGGGCAATGTGCGACGAGGGATAAAACGTTATCGAGATACTAGATAGTACAGTAGGCGTGTGGGAACTGGACTTTGGTTAACAACACTTGTGCAGGAAAATGAACTTGTCAAGACGTCGCAGCAAAATCCTTTTTTGAAACCCGTGCAGCTGAAACATACTACTGTGTTTCCCGTGTCGCTGGACACGCTTCGGCGCCGGCTTCGGGAGGCCGGACTATTTTAACAAACGTGCAGTCATTATGGAGAGGCTCCGTGATGGTCATTGACTTTACCCATTAGCGTTTGCCGAGGACAATGTCAATCGTCACAGGCGTAACGGATATTTTCCGACGAATCGGTATTGCTCTAAGCGAATGATGGTCCAGTACGAGTACACAGGGCACAAGATACCTGTTTCGAACCCTGACACATCTATGAGTCATCTCGCAGTGGCCGTGCGTCTGTGGCAATTTGGGACTGGATGTGTTCCCGTGAACTTGGAATGCTTCACGGGATAGATAGTCGATTTCATGCTGCCCAGTATACCTGTATTATGGGTAACATTATGGTCCCATCAGTGCGACAACTATCTTCTGAGGATGTAATCATTTCCAACAGGGCCAGTCTACTATACACTAGGCAGCGATGGTGCAGGAGTGGGTTGCAGACCAGACTGAGATTTCCCTTCTCGATTAGCCTCCTTCTGATCAAGATCTAACACCTATTGAAAATGTACTAGCACATACGCAAACGGCTATACGACAAAACTGACCTGACCCCACGCCAAGAACTTGCGACGACTTTTGGAATGTCACACCAGCCGCTTGGGAGAAGGTGACATAAAATGAGAGATTTATTATCCATTTCCTAGACACCCTTCTTTGCACACTGCAGACATTCATTGAATTTTAAGGCCTTTTCACGGATATTAAGGGCTAAAGAAGCTACATGCTGTATCATTTTTAACATCTAAACTATCTTAATAAGAACTGTTAACTGTTAGCTCTGTTTATTTCGTGATTTATACAGATGAAAATAATTAACGTAATTAACGCAAAAATTGTACAAAACCTCATCTCCTTGACGATGCTTTCTAGACCACAGACCAAGCCACTAAACTACAAATTCTTTATGCTACATGTACCGACATTTAGACACTTGTCACCGCTCTTGACTCCCTATCATAAAATGAAGTGCCTTTACATGTCAGCAGTGCTATGAATGACGCGACAGTTTTCTTACGTGCTTTAAGAGGATGCGTCTTTATGCTAAGTGACAAAAAGTTGTTAATCACTGACAATTACAAGTATCCTTTACTTCTATGAGCATATCTGTACACCACATAACGTGATTTTGTACATGGAAGGTAAACCTAATTGCAGCCACTCCTATTTTTGTGCTATTATGTGTTCAAGGTATTCACTAAAATTATCATCTGTTGCGTAGAAAACACTCTGTGTTGGTAAGGATAAGCTTGACATAGGAGTGTACCACGAAACTGTAGAATGTAGAAATGAGCATGAATTGCCGCATTGCTTGGGATTCATGTACTTTGGGTTAACTTTACAGCCCGTTTCAACAATTGCCGTACTAGCTCTTCGGAAATAAATATGGGTTCCACTGATAAACGTATTATTCAGAGTCAGTGATTCTATTAGACTTCGTCAGCACTGATACAGCCTGTGCTGGTGGAGTCGCAGTGATAAATCAGCCTACGTTTACATGAAGAATAAAGTTATTAATGAACACATAAACACAAAGTTACTTCTTGGTGTGGGTTTTTATAAGAAGCGATGTTGGTAAAGTTGTGATTATCACGTGATCGAGACGAGTCAGTAATTGGGCTGACGACCCCAGTAAATCACAAAGTTAATGCTAGAGTTCACTTTGGAGTTTAAAAATTACAACACAGGGGAATGGTGATGACCAATACCAAAGTTCCCTGCAGTCCGTGGTATAGAGGCCATTTCTTACCCATGCCTATGGTAGTCTCTGGCGGCTCCACGTTGCGGGGTGTCTGGTGGTAGCACAGTACCTGGATCTATTTCTGACAACATGATTATGCAGAAACAAGCAGTCCCCATGGCCAGTAACCTCTGATGGCGCCCACGCTACTGCCTGTCGATCCAGTGAGCGCCTGATGCCTTCTACCTGTCGTCTGCTGGTGTGGCCCATCTGGCTTCACCACGTAGGCCACTCTCATGACACCGGTATAACAGAGTTTGTTGACAGGGAGGGTGAGCAACTCATACGCAGCATCTCTGGTGGATGAGAGTGTGTGGCACATCTTCAAGTCCAGCGAGGTGCTTGCCACTCCATCAGTAGTTTGCGGAAGTGGCGATCTGGGAAGCCTGTTATTGATATCCTTAGGATTGGGCATCTTGTTCGGAGGAGGGCTGACCCAATGGAATCTAGAGGCGACCTGTTGAGATGGTGGCTGAAGGGTGGTGTCGACGATCCAGGGAAGAGAGGTGTCCAATTTTGGAACAAAAGAATTTAAAAACTACCAGTCGGAGCTCCTGGTGCGCTATGGGGTTTCAACCTGGTTGATATGCTTGTAGCAAGTGGATCAATATTGATGTTGCACTTGGTACATTACCTGACCCATATGATCACAGTCGACAACCCTTGGATAAGACCTCATCCTGTGTGGAGTACAGGTGTCATGATTACCAAGAGGTGGGGTAGGGTGGTCTAGTGGAATAAAGGATGGAGAGTTGCGAATGATGTGGGCTACCTTGCTAAATCCGTTTTGTGGGGTATAGTGGAAGGAGGCTAGGAAAAGTATCAGCACATCATCCAGATCAGTGCACTGGTATAGCTTTCAGTTGTGAGTTGAAGGGGCAGAGAGACCTCTTTGCCAACCCATTGGACGCTTGATGGAAGGATGCTGTATGCCCCAAGGCGACGCCACTGTCGGGACAGAAAGTGGAAATTTCAGAGAATGTGGACTGGGGGCTCTTATCGGTGACTATGGTTTCTGGGAGCCCCTCGATGGAAAAAATACAAGCCAGTGTTTGAATCATTTGAGCAGAGGATGTCGATAACAATTATGACACATGTGATAATCCGCTGTTTGTGCTGATAACAACTAGCGAGAATTGTTTTAAAGCTCTCACAAAATCTAAATTGAGGTGCAACCAAGTTGACGACGAATGTAAACAGTAAAAATATTGCCGAACTGGCGTGCCTCCTTACCCTGGCAGGTGCTGCATGCTGAAACCTTACTGGCAAATGTCAGTGTCGATCCTGCACCATTATACGAGGGTACGCTAAAAATTAGTGCCTCCGACTTTATTATATTTAAACTCATAAGGCTTTTTAAATAAAACAAACGTTATTAACATTAAATATCTTTGTCCTTCATGAATACATCTTTTCAGCCCTCTGCCGCTAGAGGGCTCTGAATTGTAATGTGAAACATGGTGGCGTGCAGTGTAACTGCATGGTGACTATTATTGAATTATATGGGAGAAGAACCTAAATCAGTTACAAACTATGGCGTACACACTTTATTCAACATACAAACGTCACAACAGATATTCGGATTTTGGTTATGACATATTCGATATGCCTGCCATTATTGGCGACTATGTGGAATAGACGAACAGCGAAATTCTTCATGACCCGCTGAAGTGTCAGGACATCGATGCTGTCGATGGCCTCATGAATGGCTGTTCTCAGCTCAGAAATGGTTTCGGGATTATTGCTGTACACCTTGTCTTTAATATAGCCCCACAAAAAGGAGCTGCATGTGTTCAGATCCGGAGAATATGGCGGCCAATCGAGATCCATGCCAGGGGCCTCTGGTACCCCAAAGCCCCAGTGCTGTCCCCAAAGTGCTCCTCCAGGACATCAACACTCCTAATTCGATGGGGTCGAACTCCGTCTTGTATGGACGACATCTTGTCGAAATCAGGGTCTCTTTGATCAGTGGAGATGAAATCATCTTCCAAAACCTTCATGTACCATTGAGTAGTCACCATGCCATCAAGGAATATCGCACCGATTATTCCGTGACTGGACAATGCACACCACATAGTCACCAGTTATGGATGAAGAGACTTCTCGATGGCGAAATGCGGATTCTCAGTCCCCCAAATGCGCCAATTTCGGTTATTGACGAACCGATCCAAATTAAAGTGCGCTTCGTCGCTAAACCAAACTATTTTTACATGAAAGTCCCGTTCGTCAATTTTGTGGACAATAGTGTTGCTGAAACACAATCACTGTTCCGTGGTCCTGGGGCTTAATGGCTGATACGTTTTAATTCTACGTAGGAACAGATGCAGATCTTCGACAACAATTTGTCGCAGTGTCTCTCAGTTGATTCCCACCCATAGAACATGTCTTCTCCATGTTTTCAGGCGTTTTCACCCTGTTTCAAAGACCGACATTGCCAACACTGTCATCACGAATGCTACCCGTTCTCATCACACACCTTTTATCTTCAGCTTAAACTCGATTGAAAATTTTATTTAAGCCGCAGCTGGCTGTTGTTGCTCGCATAGTAGGCCTTCACAAGCGCTATACGCTCAGACACGCTGTACCGCGACGTTTCCACGTGCAAGTGGCCGACAACAACAAGGCATGATCATACCCATTCCCATCATGCCCCGTGGCCAACCGTGCAGTTTCAGCGTCCTAGCGCAAACCGTTCAGAAGTTATGACCATTTTATTTCATATAGTTCAATAACTGTCACCCTGTACGTAGGTGCGTGGGAAACCGTATGCTGTAATCGAGTTTCCAATTCGAAGAGTTCGTCCACACATAGAGTACGCTCTTTTCCAGCAATGCCAGAACACACACGAGAGCTGCTACATCTGCAACAATTCGACGTCTTGGGTTCACTGACATCGATCATCCTCGATACAGTCCCCACCTAGTCCCATTCGATTTTCGTCTGTTTCCAAAACTCAAAGAACACTTTCGAGAGCTTCACTTTTAAAGTGATGATGAGGTGCAAGCAGAGGTGAAGTTTCGGATCCGTCAACAAGGGTTGAGTGGTTGATTTGGGGTAGGGGACCAAACAGCGAAGTCATTGGTCCCTCTGTCAACAAAATCAAACATTCTAAAACGAAAGAATTAACAAACAGATGTCTCGTTGGGAGAAATGTATTCGTCACTAGAGTGACTATGTTTGGAAATGAATATGTACACATGAAGGATAAAGGTATAGAATGTTAATAATATGCAGACCACAAGCCATAAGTTTATATAAATATAATTAACAACATAACATAGGGATTAGCTTTTTTTTGTTCTAATTTTTCCAGGTGTTCGCCTACAGAATAGAAGGAGTTTGCCGTGAAGAAACTCTTCAGTTTGGACTTGGAAGTGCGTGGATTGCTACTAAGATTTTTGAATTCTTGTGGCAGCTTATGGAAAATGGATTCAGCAGAATACTGCACGTCTTTCTGTGACCAACGTCCCCCTGGTTTAGATTTTCCTTAACAATGAATGATTAGCTTCGAGATACCTGAAGTCTTGTACTTCTGGATGGTCTAGTAAGGTATCTACTAGCCAACCGTGTTCCACTAGGCATAGCACTTCTCAGCCGACCGGGTCCTCAAAGGATCAGCGGGCGATGACTGCCGCATCGAAAGGGAAGGAGAGCACGGCTTCTTCTCCTTTGGTATCCACCTGGAAACAGACCTCTGGGGCCCAGTCTAATTCTTGGCCTTGTCCCAGCAGTAGTTGGACAGGATACTGCCATTTTCTTGTTGAGTTGTGGAACGATACCTGATGTTGCAGGAGTATCTGGACCAAAACAACGTCCACCGCTGGAGACAACGCGCTGACCTGGTTGGAATATTCGAGTCAGTCTAGAACAATAGCAAAACAGGTATAAGGGCAGTTAGGAGTGTGAAATCTCTGCCTTAGATGTGTATATTGTGTATTGTGTCTCGACCCGGGGACCTAGAAACGATGGAGAGGTTTCGACCCGCCGTAGCCCACAGTGGTTCAAAACCCCACAACAGGCCGCAGCAGTCCACCCACTTCTCCGGCGCCCCACACCGAACCCAGGGTTACTGTGCGGTTCGGCCCCCAGTGGACCCCTCCCCCCTTCTCCCCACTGGGAACGTCTCATACCAAACGAGTGTAACCCCAAATGTTTGCGTGGTAATGTAATTATGGTGTACGCGTACGTGGAGACAGTGTTTGTGCAGCCATCGCCGATATTGTGTAACTGAGGCGGAATAAGGGGAACCAGCCCGCATTCGCCGAGGCAGATGCAAAACCTCCTTAAAAACCATCCAAAGGTTGGCCGGCACACCGGACCTCGCCACTAATACGCCAGGGGGATTCGTGCGAGCAACAACAGCCCAGCTGCGGCTCAAAGGAAATTTTCTATCTGGCTGTAGTTATAATGTGCCTGCGTTAATATTTTGGAGATGAACGCACTACGGTGTTCCACGCCATCGATTTCATGAGACAAGTCGTATTCTGATATGTCATTTGCCGAAGCCAATGACTTAGATGGGTCATAGGCCGTTAGGCATATTCGACGTGGGAGAGCTTCATTGAGATACGGAAAGACTTTGTCACACACGACAGAACAATTCCATTTGATATGTTTATGCGTTAACTGACGGAGGATTTCCTCTATGGCTGCTGCATGCCGTGTGTGTTTCCTATAGTAACTGAGTTGTCTCAACAAATATCAAAATTGTTTAGTGTCCTTAGAAGCTGTAAGATTCTGAATGACTTGGCTGTAATGTGGCATGGGCAGTACTGCTGAGGCTTTTAAGACATGTTCCAAATATTCAGTCTGTGGCAGAAAAAAGAAACAGCATTTGTCCTTGTTGCACTGGAGAGTGGTCTGATGGAGCACGGCAAATAAGGCTTCTACGTCGGTTGCTGCATGTTGGCTATTTTGCCTCTAAAGGTAATGTCCTCTAGGTATGTGTCCCTTCCCAGCTGCAATGTCTCAAGGAGCCATATCAAATTAAGTACCTTAAAAGCACAATCACACCATCTGTAGTCTGCACAGTCCAACATGCAAATGAACACGATAACATCTTCACTAATGATGGGAGATACACGCTTATGACATGCGGTAGTTGAATAATACAACAACGAAGTATTTTCCGCTAACCACCACTATGTGATTGTGTGAACTAAAAATCGTTACAAAAACTAATAATACTTGTGAAGTATGGGTAAACAAGGTATATTTGTGTTAATGGCATGTAGTCTATTTTGAGACGTAATGTGAAGCTGTTTCAAAAAACATTATTACTCAGCTAAAAATGTATACAAACCATCTGTAATACCAGACAGAGTGATTGGATAGGAACTTCATTATGTAAACATATTAATAGTTTGATTACATAAATTTGGTAAGACAGCCGAGAAACTTTAGGGTAAAGCGTAAGTCTGAAGTTCTTTTTTTTTGGCACGTGAAAGGTAGATCTGGAGCTTACGAGACAGTGGGTGCCTAACGTAAGTTGGAGCTGGATACTATGAAACAATGTTCGGTGAAGTAGCGCGGTTTTAGCCGATTTCAGTGCGAATAATGTGAGGAGTTATTTCCGCTTAAAGACGACGTTGTGAAATGGCAATATTTAAAATCTGTGTGGTGTGCAGCAGCGTGTTTACGCCGTACATCGCAACAACGGAATATTATTGAAGGCGTGGCTCCTTATGTATGGGCTGATAAATACTCATTATTGTTATGGTTAAACAGACTCGAGGTCTTAAAGATTTGTTAAACTGCACTTCAAGACAGTAGTCACACAAATACTGATATACTATTTTGGTATTCAGTGTTACCGACGTAACAGTACCATTCTTTAATTGTATTACAGAAGGACATTCTCAAAGGTTAGAAAAATGTTCAGACAGTAAATTCAATTGATTTTTCTCTCTCGTCGACAAAATTACACAGTCCAGACACATTAATATGACTCCCTGTCAAAAGCTCTAGCAACCACCTTTTGAAACTCGGACGTACAGGAATAGAGTCAATGAGGTTCTAGAAGCTGCCGACAGGAATGTGGAGCTATGCCGACTCCAGTCCCAAGACCATCAGCGCTGGATTTCTCGTTTGAGAAATCATGGCGCGAACAGCCCGATCGACGTTGTTCCATAGATTCTGGACTGGGTTTGAATTCGGGGAATTCGGTTTCTAGGGGAGTACGGTAGAACCATCGCGGTACATTTGGAACCACGCACGTACGCTATGAGCCGTGTGTCATGCCACATTGCCCTGCTGATAGATCCTATCACGCTGAGGAAAAAACAAACTGCATGCCGGGCTAGACATGGTCCCTAAGGATAGATGCATACTTGTGTTGATCCACTGAGATGGCGAATTACGAGACCACCCAGGTAATACAACGAAATCATTCTCTACACCATAACGCTCCCTCCTTCGGCCTGGACCCTAATGACAATTGTTGCAGAGCCACACACGCCTATGGAGGAAACAGGGAGGTAACCAATTTTGTGACTTTTACCGGATTTCTAACCAGGAGCGAATTGTATAATTTCGTCTGTGTGCTTTGATAGCTCACTTTCTTGAGTTTCTGAGTGTTAATTTAATATGTAATAGACACAGTTCTCGCGTTTTCTTTTGTGTCGGAAAGTAAACGGATTTTGTGATATATTATAAGTTCCTAATCTGGGCCCAATTATTTAGTTTCAACCCAGTGCTTCGATAGTTAGGTTTCGAGAGGCTAAGAGAAGTGGTAAAGGTGGCCAGTCTTGTTTGCCAGATGAAAGCAGAACTGACCATTTGCAGCATAGTCGACAGGGCCGATTGTGGACCTATGATACAGAGGCGAGTGGAGGGTCTGAATCAGAGGCTCAGTCGGTTCTGCGACGGTGCAGGCTGCAGATTCCTCGACTTGCGCCATACGGTGGTTGGGTTTCGGGATCTGCTGGATAAGTCAGGGGTCCACTACACGCAGAGGCGGCTGCACGGGTAACAGGCGGTCTGTGAAGTGGACTCAGCGTTTTTTTTTAGGTTAGAAGGTCTTGAGAAAACACAAAAAGGGCTTTAGTCTCAAAGGGTGCAGGCCACACACAGGAAGAACGTAGTTACAGGAACCATCGGTATAAAAATTGTATTACTTTTGAATGCGTTATGGGAAAAGCAGTGACCAATGTCTTATCATGTAATCTACATATCAACTTCATAGATAATATTTCATATATACGGACAACTACTTCGTATCGTATTTGGGCAGCATGTAGTATACATGTCAGCTACAGATTATTGTAGCTTACTCTTTTCGTTTTAATAAAGACAAGTTGCTGCTCAATAACACATCGTCTGACGCCACAGTCTTTGCCATTCTACTTCGCAACAACTTCGTTGGAAAGAAGCCTACTGCCACATCTTTGCACTGGCGTTTGTCCTCACCATGGCAACCACTTGTTCGACTATCGACTTTACAACAACGTCAGTGAAAAAAGCCTGCTGCTTCATCTTTGCAACGGCGTCTAACTTCACCATAGCAACCAGTGGTTCCAAATGGTTCGCTGATAGGCCTTGAGAGGGCAACCCATGTACTGCCAAACCGAAGTTCATTTTCCTACATATTTAAATATTTTAACGCTTCTTAATTGAGAATAGCTGTTTAATAAGCTAAGTTTAGTGAGTATTTATTTCTAATTCTTGACAATGTTCTTTTAACTAAGAAATTTTAAATTGTAATTCGACTTATTACTCATTGGTTAATAATGACATCAGCAGTCAGAAGTTGGTGGAGCCTCCATTATATATAGTAAGACGTGCACTAGTTTCTCTCGGACTCGTACACGCTCAGTGAACATTCGCGCGCCGGAGATCATCGCCGTCAGTGTTTCGTGTGTGTGCCTTCATTTGTGTGTAGTGTTGTTCGCCGTCACGCCCCCACCGTTCACGTGCCGTCGCCATCATCCATGTTCTGTGCATCGTGTCGCCCAGTGCTAGTGATGTTTCTCGTCCAGCGTGAACGGCTCCATGTTTTTTTTTTCGATTTTTAGTGTCTACTTTTTTTTTGCCCACCGTTTTTACTGTCTACTCTGCGCCACCTTTATGTACTCCTTGTTGTAACACTCAAGGCTGAAGAGCGGCGTATTGTGCTGCTGCCAGCCCGCCTTTGTATAAGGTGTTAAAATCACAATAAAGAAAAAAAAAAAACACTAGTTTCTCCAGTAGTGATTCTTCAACAGAAAGAGGTTCCTACTCAATGGTAATTCAACGTTTTATAGCTTTATAACTTTATGTATTTTGTTTAATGTATGTAGCCCTCTAATTAGAGCTTTGTATACAACTTATAGGTCTGAAGATGACCACAGTAGTGGTCGAAACCGGTCACCTTGTTAAATGAATCGTGATCAAGACTGTTTTTAATAGTAATTATAAAAATTGTAAAT
Organism: Schistocerca americana; assembly: GCF_021461395.2. Lineage (NCBI taxonomy): Eukaryota > Metazoa > Arthropoda > Insecta > Orthoptera > Acrididae > Schistocerca > Schistocerca americana. The sequence continues at coordinate 422,762,015 of NC_060130.1, read as the reverse complement.
TGTCGTAGCTGTGTTAGAAAATTACCAGAGCTCCAAGAGCTGATAGAACGCACAGATGCTGAAATCGTTATAGGCACTGAAGCCGAAGACGAGCTCACCTAAAATGTTTGAGAAGAACCTAGCAATGTTCTGAAAAGATAGACTAAACACGGGTGGTGTATTTGTTGCTATTAGAAATAGTTTATCTTGTCGCGAATTAGAAGCAGATAGTTCCTGTGAGTTAATATGGGCAGACGTCATTCTTCGCAAATGGAATAAAATAATAATTGGATCCTTTTATCGACCTCACAATTCAGATGATACAATTGCTGAAAGGTTCAAAGAAAACTTGAGTCTGATTTTAAACACGTACCCGACTCACACAGTAATAGTTGTTCGCGACTTTAATTTACCCTCGCTATGTTGGCGAAGATACATCTTTAAATCCAGAGCTAAGCGTAAAATATCATCTGAAATTGTGCTAAATGCATTCTCTGAAAATTATTTCGACCAGTTAGTTCATGAGCCCCCGTGAACAGTAAAAAAAAAAAAAAAAAAAAATGGCTCTGAGCACTACGCGACTTAACTTCTGAGGTCATCATTCGCCTAGAAGTTAGATCTAATTAAACCTAATTAACCTACGGACATCACACACATCCACGTGCGAGGCAGGATTCGAACCTGCGAACGTAGCGGTCGCTCGGTTCCAGACTGTAGCGCCTAGAACCACACGGCCACTTCGGCCGGCGAACAGTAAACAGTTGAGAAAATGCACTCATCATCTTAGCAACAAATAATCCTGAGGTAATAACAAGCATCAAAACGGATACAGGGGTTAGTGCAGACAGGGTTTTCGTACCGAGATTGAATATTGAAACCACCACATCCTCCAAAAATAAATCGAAAATATACCTACAGAATAAAGGAGATAAAAATTCACTTGACGCCTTGCTAAGAGATGATAGGCAACTCCTTTTGACCATTTAACTGTTTGATAATGTTGGCAAAATTTAGTGTACTAACAACATCTAGCCGGCCGGTGTGGCCGTGCGGTTCTAGGCGCTTCAGTCTGGAACCGCGTGACCGCTACGGTCGCAGGATAGAATGCTGCCTCGGGCGTGGATGTGTGTGATGTCCTTACGTTAGTTAGGTTTAAGTAGTTCTAAGTTCTAGGGGACTGATGACCGCAGATGTTAAGTCCCATAGTGCTCAGAGCCATTTGAACCATTTTTTGGACAACATTTACTTTACCAAACAGTACATAAATTACACTAAACAAGTTATACATAGAATTCCCTAAACAACTAACAGATGATTAAACACTTCACGGGGTGGCGCCTGCTTGGCAAAGACAGTTTAACTACGTGATCAGTGACTCAAGTACTCTGGGCCTAAAAATGTGGATAATGCAAGCTCAATTGATCTGACGCTGAGCAGGCTTTGATTGATCAAATCTATTAAAGTTTCTTTACATAGGTGCAGCTGAGAGAGAGTGGCGATTGAGATCTGTACGCCCTGACAATGCCGAAGCGGCAGTACGTTACCCTGTTTACTTCGTGCGACAACGTGACTGCAGCTGGCGAGATGTGTCCAGCGGATGAGGTGAGACGTGGAGGCGGCACATGTGAATCGATCGCGGCCACGAAAGAAATGCAAAACTCTCACAGTCTAGCGATCAGGCAGACGGATCGCAATTTACTCTCTACCAGAGCGCTAACATCGTGGTAGATTTCAGTGTGCGACACACCTATTCGCTGGTCTACCAAGGACCAATTCGCCTCACTTATGGGACAGAGCGCACAAGGATACCGAAAGGCAAGATTGGTAAAACAGAAACGAGTAAGTGTGAGCTCAGCAAACAAGCAGTCCGAGAGGTTTGAAGTCACACTATTGGTAGAGTAAGAACTTCACTTTGGCTCCTCAGTCTAAACTACTCGCAAGTTATGTCAGTCTCAGGACAGGTCCCAGGTACCAACCTCACATGCCAGAGCTTCGACCATAAGTGCTTACCAGACCAAAGTCCCACACCCGGAGAGCTTTCCACCTATCCAGAAAAAAATTCCGTTTACCTGCAAAGTGCATGAACAACACAACCTTCACACAATCCTGAGCCAATCACAAGGATCTACTGGCCCTAAATCTCCCCTCCCACATGACAGCACAAACTCATGTCAAACCAGGGCAAGAGTTAAGAAACTTGCATCTCTGAAAAAAAAGAAACTGCCAATTATTGGCCTTTTTAAGTTTTTGCAGAGAGAAAAGATTATTTTCTCTGAAGTCGTGTCTCTTCCCACGGCAACATGCAAACAGATACAATCTCAAAACTCCATATCTAAATCGCCTGTGCCTTGGAGCTTGTTAGTCCTAGCTATGAGATGTAATAAAGATTCCGTCTCTAAACGTTTCTTAGATGCCAGAGTTTTCTTATGCAACAGGGGTGGCTGAGGAAAGTGTCTCACTGGGCCTTCTTGCACTATCGGCGAACACGAAAATATGTGAATTTTTACCATGTGCGGCTCTGCACACAATGCCCAGTTTATGGCTCCACTGTGCAGACGCGTTCCTTTAGACCGTCGCCCCTGCACAGGCTTCTGCTGGCGCCTCGGCAGGTATCGTGGCATTGTTCTGCTGGAGCCCTGTCCTGACAAGGGGCTGTCCTGTCTGCCCTGTATGGCTGTGGACCCGTCTGGGAAGATTTACTAAGGGATGGGCTCGCTGCCAATTGCTTTCAACACCCAACAAGTCATTTCTAAATATCATAAAAATACGTCATGCTTTTGGCGCCCTACCAGGCTCCATCAATGTCTGCTCATCCCATTAATTTTCTGAAGTCTCGCTCAAGGTGGATTGGGATGTAATAAAATCTTCAATAATTTTCTGCATGTGAAAAATAGGCGAGAGAGTAACTTGTCCTCTCTCAGAGACACTCACCAAGCCTTCCAAATTAACGATGTAAGTGTGGACCACATATGGCTTGAATTCAAAGAAACAGTATTGGCAGCAGTAGACAGATTTATACCAAATAAATTAACAAACGACAGAGATTATCCCCCATGGTACACCAAACGGGTAAGAACACTGTTGCAGAAACAACGAAAAAACATGTCAAATTCAAACAGACGCTAAATCTCTAGTACTGGCGATCTTTTACAGAAGCTCGAAATTTAGCGCAGTCTTCATCTACATCTAAATCTACATGGATACTCTTCAAATCAAATTTAAGTGTCTGGCAGAGGGTTCATCGAACAACCTTCACAATTCTCTGTTATTCCAATCTCGTACAGCGTGTGGGAAGAGTGAACACCTATATCTTTCTGTACGAGCTCTAATTTCCCTTATTTTATCTTGCTGATCGTTCCTCCCTATGTAAGTCGGTGTCAATAAAATACACTCCTGGAAATGGAAAAAAGAACACATTGACACCGGTGTGTCAGACCCACCATACTTGCTCCGGACATTGTGAGAGGGCTGTACAAGCAATGATCACACGCACGGCACAGCGGACACACCAGGAACCGCGGTGTTGGCCGTCGAATGGCGCTAGCTGCGCAGCATTTGTGCACCGCCGCCGTCAGTGTCAGCCAGTTTGCCGTGGCATACGGAGCTCCATCGCAGTCTTTAACACTGGTAGCATGCCGCGACAGCGTGGACGTGAACCGTATGTGCAGTTGACGGACTTTGAGCGAGGGCGTATAGTGGGCATGCGGGAGGCCGGGTGGACGTACCGCCGAATTGCTCAACACGTGGGGCGTGAGGTCTCCACAGTACATCGATGTTGTCGCCAGTGGTCGGCGGAAGGTGCACGTGCCCGTCGACCTGGGACCGGACCGCAGCGACGCACGGATGCACGCCAAGACCGTAGGATCCTACGCAGTGCCGTAGGGGACCGTACCGCCACTTCCCAGCAAATTAGGGACACTGTTGCTCCTGGGGTATCGGCGAGGACCATTCGCAACCGTCTCCATGAAGCTGGGCTACGGTCCCGCACACCGTTAGGCCGTCTTCCGCTCACGCCCCAACATCGTGCAGCCCGCCTCCAGTGGTGTCGCGACAGGCGTGAATGGAGGGACGAATGGAGACGTGTCGTCTTCAGCGATGAGAGTCGCTTCTGCCTTGGTGCCAATCATGGTCGTATGCGTGTTTGGCGCCGTGCAGGTGAGCGCCACAATCAGGACTGCATACGACCGAGGCACACAGGGCCAACACCCGGCATCATGGTGTGGGGAGCGATCTCCTACACTGGCCGTACACCACTGGTGATCGTCGAGGCGACACTGAATAGTGCACGGTACATCGAAACCGTCATCGAACCCATCGTTCTACCATTCTTAGACCGGCAAGGGAACTTGCTGTTCCAACAGGACAATGCACGTCCGCATGTATCCTGTGCCACCCAACGTGCTCTAGAAGGTGTAGGTCAACTACCCTGGCCAGCAAGATCTCCGGATTTGTCCCCCATTGAGCATGTTTGGGACTGGGTGAAGCGTCGTCTCACGCGGTCTGCACGTCCAGCACGAACGCTGGTCCAACTGAGGCGCCAGGTGGAAATGGCATGGCAAGCCGTTCCACAGGACTACATCCAGCATCTCTACGATCGTCTCCATGGGAGAATAGCAGCCTGCATTGCTGCGAAAGGTGGATATACACTGTACTAGTGCCGACATTGTGCATGCTTTGTTACCTGTGTCTATGTGCCTGTGGTTCTGTCAGTGTGATCATGTGATGTATCTGACCCCAGGAATGTGTCAATAAAGTTTCCCCTTCCTGGGACAATGAATTCACGGTGTTCTTATTTCAATTTCCAGGAGTGTATTTTCGCATTCAGAGGAGAAAGTTGGTGATTGGAATTTCGTGAGAAGATTCTGTCACAACGAAAAACGCCTTTCTTTTAATGATGTCCATCCCAAATCCTGTATCATTTCTGTGACACTCTCTCCCGTATTTCGAGCTAATACAAAACATGCTGCCTTTCTTCGAACTTTTTCGATGTACTCAGTCAATCCTATCTGGTAAGGATCCCACACCATGCAACAGTTTTCAGTTTTCTAAAAGAGGACGGACAAGCGTGGTGTAGGCACTCTCCTTAGTAGGTCTGCTGCATTTCCTAAGTCTCCTGCCCATAAACGCAGTCTTTGGTTACCCTTCCCCACAACATTTCCTATGTGTTCCTTCCAATTTAAATTGTTCGTAATTGCAATACCTACGTATTTAGTTGAACTTACGGCTTTTAGATTAGACTGATTTATCTTGTAACAGAAGCTTCAAGCGTTCCTTTTAGCACTTATATTGATGACCTCACACTTTTAGTTATTTAAGGTCAACTGCCACTTTTCGCACCATTCCGATATTTCTTCTAAATCGTTTTTCAGTTTGTTTTGATCTTCTAATGACTTTATTAGTCAATAAACGACAGCGACATCTCCAAACAACCGAAGACGGCTGCTCAGATTGTCTCCCAAATCGTTTATATAGATAAGGAACAGCAAAGGGCCTATAACACTACCTTGGGGAACGCCAGAAATTACTTCTGTTTTACTCGATGACTTTCCGTCAATTACAACGAACTGTGACCTCTCTGAAAGGAATCACAGATCTAGTCACATAGCTGAGACGAAATCTCATAAGCACGCAATTTCACTACGAGCTGCTTGTGTGGCACAGTGTCAAAAGCCTTCCGGAAATCCAGAAATACGGAATCGATCTGAAATCCCTTGTCAATAGCACTCAGCACTTCATGTGAATAAAGAGCTAGTTGCGTTTCACATGAACGTTGTTTTCTAAACCCATATTGACTGTGTGTCAATAGACCTTTTTCTTCGAGGTAATTCATTATGTTCGAACACAACATGTGTTCCAAAATCCTGCTTCATATCGACGTTAACGATATGGGCCTGTAATTTAGTGGATTACTCATACTACCTCTCTTGAATATTGGTGTGACCTGTGCAACTTTCCAGTCTTTGGGTACGGATCTTTCGTCGAGCGAACGGTTGTATATGATTGTTAAGTATGGAGCTAATGCATCAGCATACTCTGAAAGGAACCTAATTGGTATATAGCCTGGCCCAGAAGACTTGCTTTTATTAAGTGATTTAAGCTGCTTCACTACTCCGAGGATATTTAGTTTTACGTTACTCATGTTGGCAGCTGTTCTCGATTCGAATTCTGGAATATTTATTTTGTCTTCTGTTGTGAAGGCATTTCGGAAGGCTGTGTTTAGTAACCATGTTTTTGCAGCAATTTCTTCAATAGTATCTGCATTGCTATCGTGCAGAGAAGGCATTAATTGTTTCTTGCCACTAACATAGTTCACATACGACCAGAGTCGCTTTGGATTTTCTGCCAGGTTTCGAGACAAAGTTTCTTTGTGGAAACTGTTATAAGCATCTTGCATTGAAGTCCGTGCTAAATTTTGAGCTTCTGTAAAAGATCGACAATTATGGGGATTTTGCGTCTGTTTAAATATTGCATGTCTGTTTCGTTGTTTTTGCAACAGTGTTCTAACCCGTTTTGTGTAGCAAGGAGGCTCAGCTCCGTCGTTTGTTAATTTATTTGGTATAAATCTCTCAATTGCTGCCGATACTATTTCTTTGAATCTAAGCCACATCTGGTCTACACTTATATTATTAATTTGGAATGAGTGGAGATTGTCTCTCACGAAGGCGTCAAGTGAATTTTTATCTGCTTTTTTGAATATTTATATTTTTCGCTTATTTTTCAAGGATTTTGGGATTACAATACTCAATCTTGCCACGCCAGCCCTGTGTTCATTAATCCCTGAATCGGTTTTGATGCTTGTGATTAACTCAAGATTATTTGTTGCTAAGAGGGCAAGTGTGTTTTCACAACCGTTTACTATTCGCATGGGCTCATGAACTAATTTATCGAGATAATTTTCAGCGAATGCGTTTAGCACAATTTCGGATGATATTTTATGCTTACCTCCGGAATTAAACATGCATTTTCGCCAACATATCGAGGGTAAATTGCAGTCAGCACCAACTATTATTGTATGATTCGGGTACGTGTTTGAAATGAAACTCTAAGTTTTCTTTCAACCTTTCAGCAACTGTATCATCTGAATTGGGACGTCGGTAAAAGGATCCAATCATTATTTTATTCCGGTTGCCAACAATGACCTCTGCCTATAATAACTCACAGGAAGTATCTACTTTGATTTAGCGACAAGTTAAACTAATTCTGACAGCAACAAACACACCTCCACCAACCGTGTTTAGCCTATCCTTTCGGAACACTGTTAGGTTCTTCGCAAAAAGTTCGGCTGAGCTTATATCCGGCTTTAGCCAGCTTTCAGTGCCTATAACGATTTGAGCATCAGTCCTTTCTATTAGCGCTTGGAGCTCTGGTACTTTCCCAACACAGCTACGACAATTTACAACTGTTATACCAATGTTTCCTGTATCTATGTTTTTCCTGTGTTCAGCCTGCACCGTTTGTGACTGAAGCCCTTTTTATGTTTTCCCGAGACTAACCTAAAAAACCGCCCAGTCCACACCACACAGCCCCTGCTACCCGTGTAGCCGCCTCCTGCGTATAGTGGACACCTGACCTATTCAGCGGAACCCGAAACCCAACCACCCTTCGGCGCAAGTCGAGGAGAACCGTCTGAGCCTCTGATTCAGACCCTCCACTCGGCTCTGTACCAGAGGTCCGCAATCGGTCCTGTCGACTATGCTGCAAATGGTTAGCTCTGCTTTCATTTTGCAAGCAAGACTGGCAGCGTTTACCACTTCTGTTAGCTGCTTCAAACCAGACAGAATCTCTTTTGATCCAAAGTGACACACATCATTGGTACCGACGTGAGCCACCACCTGCAGTTGGCTGCACCCTGTGCTCTTCATGGCATCTGGGGGGGGGGGGACCCTTTCCACATCTGGAATGACACCACACGGTATGCACACTGAGTGCACATTGGATTTCTGACCCTTCTTGTCAGCCAACTCCCTAAGGGGCCCCATAACGTGCCTAACGTTGGCGCTCTCAACTACCAATAATCCCACCCTCTGCGATTGCCTGGATCTTGCAGGCTGAGTGGTTTCCCCTGAAAACGGACAGGCGACCACACCTGGCTCAGTGACAGTGTCAGCCACAGACAGCACCTGGAACCTGTTTGTCAGACAAACCAAGGAGCCCGTATGTGCAGCCGCCTGGGAAGTCTTTCGCCATCTGCTTCAACCCAGGACGACCTCCCACTCGACCACAGGAGGGGTCAGCCTCAGTGCGAGCTGTAACTGGATTGGCCACCGGTGAGGACCAATCGGAGGACTCTGACGTGCTGGACGTCCATTGGATTCCCACGGCCTGCCCCCAACAGCGGTGCCCATCCACTGCAGCCTCAAGCTGTGTAACCGAAGCCATCACAGCCTGAAGCTGAGAGCGAAGTCTCACCAACTCGGCTCGCATCCGCACTCAACAATCGCAGTCCCTGTCCATACTAAAGACCGTGGAAAACTAAACTATGCAGATAAATGGACTATCAGCACGTCCTGCGCAACTCTACTGTAGAACCCGATGAAAACGCGCAATCTGTGTCTAGTAATACGCAGATACTCAAAAACCTAACTACAGAAGCACTCAGGTGAAATTAAATAATTTGACCCTGGTTTGGAACTTCTAATATGCCACAAAATCAGTTTACTTTCTGACGCAAACGAAAACGCAAGAACTGTGGCTATTAGATTTGAAATTTATACGCAGAAACTCGAGGAACTAAACTATTAAAGCACACAGATGATACAATAAAATTCGCTCCTGGCTATGAACTCGTAAATGACAAATGCGGTTACTTACCTGTTGCTGCGTCTGTCGCGGTTGGCTACTGCTGCCTGACTGACTGACTAACGCCAACAAGACGCTTATAATAGTATCCACAAATAATTTTATCTCGAAATGTAGCAGAAAATCCAAAGATTCTTGTCGTGTGTGAAGTATGCTAGCAGCAAGACACAATCGATGCTTTCTCTGCGTGATAGCAATGGAGATACTATCGAAGACAGTGCTACTAAAGCAGAGCTGCCAACGTGAGTAACATCGTAGTAGATATCCTCGGAGTTGTGAAGCAACTTAAATCACTTAAAAAAAGGAAGTCTTCTTGCCCACACTGTATACCAATTAGGTTCTTTTCAGAGTATGCTGATGCAATAGATCTATACTTAACAATCATATACAACTGTTCGCTCGACGAAAGATCTGTATCCAAAGACTGGAAAGTTGTACAGGTCAAATAAAATATTCAAGAATGGTAGTAGGAGTAATCCACTAAATTACACGGGCATATCATTAACGTCGATATGCAGCAGGATTTTGGAACATATATTGTGTTCAAAGATTATGATTTACCTCCAAAAAAAACGGTCTATTGACTTAGGAAACATCGTTCTTGCGAAACACAACTAGCTCTTTACTCACATGAAGTGTTCAGTGCTATTGACAAGGGATTTCAAATGGATTCTGTACCTCAGGATTTCCGGAAGGCTTTTGACACTGTACCACACAGGAGGCTTTTAGTGAAACTGTGTGTTCTTATCTATATAAACGATCTGGGAGACAATCTGCGCAGCTGTCTTAGGTTGTTTGCAGATGACGCTGTCGTTTATCGACTAGTAGACTCATCAGAATATCAAAACAAATTGCAAATCGATTTAGGAAAAATATCTGTATGGTGCGAAAATTGGCAATTGACAACAAATAACGAAAAGTGTGAGGTCATCCACGTGAGTGCTACGAGGAGTCCGATAAATTTCGGTTACACGATAAATCAGTCAAATCTAAAGGCCGTAAATTCAACTAAATACCAAGGAATTACAATTACGAACAACTTAAATTGGAAGGAAAAACACAGAAAATGTTGTGGGGAAGGCTAACCAGAGACTACTTTTTATTGGCATGACACTTAGATCTAGTCTAGTAATGAGACTACCATCACTACGCTTGTCTGTCCGCTTTTAGAATACTACTTTGCGGTGTGGGATCCTTATCAGATTAGATTAACGAAGTACATCGAAAAAGTTCAAAGAAGGGAGCACCTTTTGTATTATCGCGAAATCGGAGAGAAAGAATCGCTGAAATGATACAGGATTTAGGATAGACATTAGTAAAACAAAGACGTTTTGCATTGCGGAGTAGTCTTCTCACGAAGTTCCAATCACCTACGTTCTCCTCCGAATGTGAAAATATTTTGTTGACGCCGACCTACATAAGGAGAAACGATCACCATGATCAAATAAGGGAAATCAGAGCATACACGGAAGGATATAGGTGTTCGTTCTTTCGCGCGCCATAGCAGATTACAATAACAGAGAATTGTGAAGGTGGTTCGATGAACCCTCTGTCAGGCACTTAAATGTGATTTGCAGAGTATCCATGTAGATGTACATGTAGATAGAGCAGAAATCGAAAGGGCCGTCTGTCGCCACTGAGTGGGCATCAAGTTGGCGTGCAAATTCTACCCTTCGTCGTCGATGTACAGAAGTCAGCATGGGCGCATTAATCAGGCGTCCGATGCAGAAGTGGGTGCATGAACGAGGTGTCTGCTGCAGAGGCTCATATGCAGCAAAGTTCCCTGAACGGTCCTAAAGGAGACGCTTGGGTAGCTCCTTGGTTCAGCAGGGTGGTCATTTGCTCAACAGTTGCACGTCTCCTCTCTCATACACATCTCCAAATCCGTTGTTCATGCCTATCATCTATGGCTCGTGATGCACCACAACTGCCTCAGCGTCGGGTTTGGTTAAAATCATTTTGCCATGTACAGAATACATTAACCACGACGACACGTGAACTGTTTACAGATTTAGCTGTTTCGGAAATACTTCCATGCTTGGCCCGAAAGCCAATGATCATTACGTTTTGGATGTCCGATAGTTCGCCTATTTACACTTTACGACAACGACTGTGCTGTTTCCCGCGTCACCCCGTGACGTTTTATATATCCTCCACTGCTAGTGTTGCCAGCTGCCGTTTGTGAGTGATTACTGGGCGTTAACGTCGGAAATACCTGCGGTCACATTAATTAACTACACTGTGTGAAACCGTGTTATAAATATTTGTTATGTAAAGTAAATATAAATTATCGTAATATTGTTGAAATAATGAAGACTTATTTTAATTTTCCAAGAGCATTTAAAAGAGAAATTTTATTACACAGGGGAAATGACCTAATACTTGCACCGCAGATATTGCACAAATCGAAAGTACTACTGATGTGCAGCTTTCACAGAATGTATTGGTAGACAGGGGCTCGTGCAATTAGCCAATCAACAGATTCTAATGACACTTAGAAAGTGTATTTTTTCTGCGAACACACACTTTTTAAATGGAAAAATGCCTGTCGACACTAATAAACGGAAAGCGGGGTAATTTAGAACGTCAGTGGTGTTTGTTGCAGGATTCTAGTGCGAGTCGTTTACGAGATATCGTAATTTGAAAAGTTTCCATACCAGCATTACAGTACCTGTGGTAGCACACACTAAAGAACAAGATACAATTTACCAGCACAGATTGTGTTCAAAATGACTACCGGCAGAGGCAGTACACGCTTCCAGTCTGACATGGAATGACTGCTGCAAACGTGTTAGCATTTCATCGGAGATATCCGAGCAGTCTACATTAATGCGTCCTTGCATATCATCAGGTGTAGTTGTTAGTCCTTGTGGACAACGTCTTTCAGCTTTCCACACAGAAAAAATTCTACAGGCCTCAAATCCTTATTTGGAAGCAATTCGTGAAGACATACTGTAGAACTTCATGGACTATGGGCTGGACAGCCATCATGGTAGCACCACAGGTTCCCCCTATTCTTCAGAAGAACGTCTTCTAGCATCCGTGGAAGATGGTCTGTTAAGAGGCTGCGATACTTGTGTGCGTTCAGTAAACCGTCTATGAAAACCGGCTTATGAGTTCATGATTCACTTTGCCACACCACTTGTTTACACTCCATGGGCACTGACGTTCCATCTGACGAAACCTAATGGGGTTACCAACAGACCAATACTGCATGTTTCGGTGGTTTCCCTGGCCATGATTGGTGTATGTGGCTTTATCACTAATACATCTTGAGTATCCTGTCTTAATGTCCATGTACAGAAATTAACACGATTCTCATAATCGTTTCCATGCAGCTCTTGATGCAGAGAGATGTTATAGGGATGGAACCTGTGTTGACGGAGAATACGTAGGACACTTGCCTGACTTATGCTACTTCTTCGTGCGATTGTGCGGGAGCTAACGTGCAGATCAACTGCAACAGCAGCAGAAACATTAATTTACCCCTCTTTTCTCGTCACTTGTTTCCTTCTAGTAGGTTGTCTAGGTATTATACTAACATTTTCACGTAACTGGTTGACGAGATTGACAAATAAGTGTCGTGATGGTTGACGTGTGTTGGGATATCTTGCTGCATACACTGTACAAGAACGAACTGCATTCTTCATACACTCTCCATACACCATGAGCATGTCGGCTCTTTCTGCATTGGTCTATCCCATCGTTCACTCACGACCTACTGCTTGGACTGACACACAATAACTAGCTAGTAACTCGCAGTGCACTCAAGGAACACACAAGCTCACTGTAAACAAACATAACAACATCATACCAAGCAACTACGCAGATTGAATGGGCCAAACAGGTAGAGATGTGGAAACTTTTCAAAATACGATATCTCGTAAAAGACTCGCACTAGAATCCTGCAACAAACACCACTGAGATTCTAATTTACGGTACTTTCACTTTGTTAATGTCAATAGGCATTGAATCATTTAAAAAGTGTATGTTTGCACAAAAAATACACTTTGTGTGTATTATTACAATCTGTTGATTGGCTAACAATACGAGCCCCTGGCTACCAATCCATTCTTTGAAAATCGCACATCAACAGCACTTTAGAATTTTAGCGGTCTTTGCAGTGCAAGTTTTAGGTGATTCACTCTATATACTAGCTGAATCCGCGCGTTGTCCGGGTATGTATTTATTTCATTTGTATTAGCCCATTTCCTCCTTCGAGCTCTCTTTTTCCATCTCATGTGCCCTCTTCTCTGTCCATCTCCTCCTCTCCCTTCTACATCCTCTGGATCCCTCTATACCTCACTCCCTTTATCTGTTCCTCTCTCTTCTCTCAGTTAATCTCCTCCTCTCCATGTCTCTGTCTATCTCTTGCTCTCCCTCTCTCAGTCAATCTCTTCCTCCCTTCTCTCTCTGTCTGTTGGTCTTCCCTTTCTCTCCTCCTCCACTCCCTATCAGTCCATCTACTCCTCCGCCCCTCTCTCTCTACCCATCTCTTCTTCTTTCCTTCCTCTATCCATCATCTCCACCCCCCTCTCTGTGATCATCTCCTCCTCCTCCCTTTCTTGGTCAGATTCCCCCTCAACCTTACTGTGTCCATCTCCTCCTCTCTCATAGCTGTGTCAATGTCCTCCTTCCCCCTCACACTCTGTCCATGCCCTCCTCCCCCCCCCTTCGTACATCTCTCCCTCCCTCCTACTCTCTCCAAGTTAACAGCCCCACCCCAATAGGAGATAGCTGATTCTTTCTCCCCTCCTCCCCCCCACCCCCCAGCATTTCTTTCCAGATAGCACTATGTGTACCGCTCACGAATGAAGTCGATTAAGAAATTTAGAAGAATGTTTGTACCCACGACTCTGCAAAAGTATGTACATGTCACGTTTTTTTAAGGCTGCTGTAGTCGCGTATCGTCCTGCGACATTATTAGCGTCACCGACCACTGGATTCAATGTCATTTTAACAACGACGAAACATAATATTATATGTATCCTAATAATGATGTAGGATTCAGTTGATTTCTGTACTACACACATGAACGCGCTCTATGTCTTATAACAAGCACACACAACCTATTTTATGAAAACAGACGCAAAAAAGGTAGATATTAGCTTGAATGAAACATGCAGGATAGTGACAGGCTGCATGAAACCTACCCCCATAGAAAATCTTTACAGGGCCGCAGGTTTCACAAACCCCGACTCACGTAGGAAAGCCCATGAACATACCGAGAAGCTAAAACAAACCTTTGATGCTCTTCACTCAATATTTGGCCTAGAGTGTGGCCCCAGCAGACTCAAATCCAGACGCTGTTTCCTAAGTTGCGCCTTAGATGAGCCCGCAATCTACTATCCACTAAGAGAGGACCCACCAAGCGGCGTTTCTGGTGATTGGAAAACCTGGAGACTGCTTAACCGCATCAGAACTGGGGTGGCTCCTGTGAAATCTAATCTGATCAAATGGGGTTTGTTGGACGAAAATGACGAAAAATGCGACTGCGGCACTCTACAGGACATGGAACATCTCCTACAATGCCCAGCCTGCCCGCACAGATGCACACTCGACGATCTATGGCTGGCTAAAGAAGAAGCATTGGACATTGCCCAATATTGGGCAAACAAATTGTAGTTTCCGGACACGAAAAAGTAAAGTAAGTATGAAAACAGACAAAAGTGAACTTATATTGCAATAAAAATGATCGGTTAAGTGTAGTTTCTGAACTATACACCGCAATACCTGTAGATGAGCCTCATTAATATAACAGCTAAACCAATATTTGCAAACTTACTTTCTGACACATGAATTATTTCAGTCCTCACTGTCCAAATAATTGACACAAACTTCCTTCAAATGGTCATGGTAGGCCCACTTATCACACCTAATACATGACTTACTGGTTGATTTGTCCCCTGATCTACCGCACTTGTAACATTTTAATCATTTTCCCTTTCTTTCCTCTTGCGGTATGTTTACAGTGTCTTCCATTCCAGACAGTCGAAGTCCGCACCTCCTGATCTCCTGAAGACCCTGTGGTGTTTGACATCTCCATTCTATTTCAAGATTTATAAGTTACACTGCAATACTGGTTAGGGAAGCAGTTCTCTTCAGTGATTTATTTTCATTTTTATTTATTTACACAATGAAAAATAAATAACTTACCTATCGGAAAATAGACGGGAATGGTAACACCTGTAGTTGCATGGGTAACAATTGTCACCTAGAGCACACAATGAAGATAAACTTACTTTTACACTTCCTAACAATAGCCACTTTCAAAAAATAATCGTTGAATGCTAACCTTTAAAGTGAAACTCGAAGCCATACAAATTCACGTTTGTTGATAACCTGTACAGGCGACAACACAATAAAAAGAAAATTCGAGCCACGTCAAGTGATTAAGATTTACACGACCTTTCGACAAGGCATTCCTTGGCCGTTGTCAAGTGGTGTGATTGCCAGCCGGCTTCTGGTACGTCCCTTATATACATTAGATGCCGATGTAACGTCACTGGTGCTTGAGGCGTAGCCTCATATGGGAATACGTTGATTCGGCTTTCGATGTGCCCCCTTCAACCGCACGACTGCTGGATCCCACGCTGTGCTGAGTTGCAGGCCACCGTCTCTGTTTAGGATGTTATCGGTGATTTTTATTTCAATGGCATCTTTAATTACACAAGCCTAGAAGCCGTTAGTGCGAATCAAGACTGACATTTCGTCAAATTTCATCCGTTTTCCATTTAATAAAGCATGCTCAACTAGAGCTGAATTCTGGGGATAGCTCACGCGATGAAACATCTGAAGCTCCTTTCTGAGGTGATCCACTGTTTGCCCAACGTGAGACTGGCCACATTCTCAAGGTATCTTGCAGATCCCTAGTTTTCTGAGACCAGATGCGTCTTTAACTGGTCTCAGTATTTGACAGATTTTTGTCGTAGGCCTGAAGATCGATTGGATCCTGTGTTTTCTCAGCAGGCGGCTTATCTTGCTCGACACGCATCCATAGAGACAAGAAAGGTAGTTCCTTTCCCTGCTCCTCATCGGTGGTCTTATTGGGATTCTTGCTTCAAATTACTTAATTTATTTAATGAACATTATAGTCGTCGTTTTTAAAGACATTGTGTAAGTAGTTCTGCTCATGGGGCAGGTTATTAGCGTCTGCTATTACTCTTGCACGATCTACCGATGTATGTAAAACAGTGCGCTTCTGTGCTGGATGAAGATGGCTTATAGCGTGCAAGTACAAATCGATGTGGGTAGTTTTTCTATAGACACTGTGGCCAGGGCACCCATATAGGGGAAATCGAGGAGAGTCAACGCACTGACGTTTTCCACCTCCAATGTGAACTGGATGTTACTCTTAATTCTGTTGAGGTGTTCCGAGTACTTGTCAAGTTTCTGACGTCCGTGGCGTCAAATGACGAATATGTCATCAACGTATCGAAAGAAACAACTATGCTACAATGGCGCCGTGCCTAAGGCAGTATCCTCAGAATTCTCCATGAAGTTGGAGCTGAAGTGCTACCCATTGCAGCGCCGTCTGTCTCATCGTAATACTGGCCATTGTACAGAAAATAAGAAATCGTAAGTGTGTGTCTAAATGGCTCGATAACGGCACTTACAAAGGACTGATAGGCACATTCATAAACAGCGCCACCACATCAGAACTGACCATATCACCCTAGATAAGTCGAAGAAGGTTAATTCGGCTGATAAAACTTGCTGAGTTTTTAATATGATGTTCGCAGTATCCTACGTGTGAAACGCGGAGATTGGCCAAGTACTTCGTCAGCTTGTATGTTGGTAAAACAAATATGGATACGACGAGAGCGAATGCGGTCCAATTCTTGTGGATTTTCGGTAAAAAAAAAAAAGCAGCAGGTGGTGTAAGTGCATCGGAGATTCTAAGATTGCCATAGCGAGAGCTCTGATTGATGGACCACTACTGTGGTCGGCGAATGACTCAGAGGACTCGAATGAATGAACTGATCTGCCACAGCTCAGCGCATGCGTAAACGCCCTGACAGCGCTAGGATATAACTGGATGTATCTGCGACTACGTGATCTCGCAGAAACAAACAGGTCCACAACGGTCAGTAACCTCTGGTGGTGTGCATGTTGCTGCTTATCGGCCTGACGGGCGCTTGAGATCTTCTGGTTCCAGGTATGGCCCCTGTGGCTTCGCCGTCTAGGCAACTCTCATGACGCTGGAGTGAGAGTTTGGTATACAGTATTGAAGTAAGAGCCAAGCAGGGAGATTCCATGACGCGCGAAGTGATCTCAGCAGCCCTACTAGAAGTTCTCAAATCTTTAGAATGTATGGAATATGTTCGTTTCTCTCATGATACTGTACTCTTTGCCACTAGTGAAAATCAACCTTAAGAACGAATCAAAGAACTCAGTAGACTAAGTGTGAAAGTAGCCCTAAAATATATAATCAATGGATGAAAACAGTGACATGACGTCTTAAATCCTACTGTCAAACTTCTACGTAGTTTGCAATTGAAATCAAAGTCTAGTTGGAGAGGTAATGAAATGAACAGAAGAATAAAACTGTTTTGATTTGAATAAATGAAAAGCACCAGTTTGCTTTTGTTTTACGATATTACTTTTATTGTTAACCGATTTTCGGCTTACGAGGCCATCTTCAGACATTCACTCAGTCACTTAGTAAATGTCTGAAGATGGCCTGGTAAGCCGAAAACCGGTTAACAATAAAAGTAATATTGTAGAGCAAAAGCAAACTGGTGCTTTTCGTTTATTATAATGTTGTTCTACCAAGATCCGACGGAAGATTCTGTTAACATGTTTTGGTTCAAATGGCTTTGAGCACTATGGGACTCAACTGCTGTGGTCATAAGTCCCCTAGAACTTACAACTACTTAAACCTAACTAACCTAAGGACATCACACACATCCATGCCCGAGGCAGGATTCGAACCTGCGACCGTAGCGGTCGTGCGGTTCCAGACTGTAGCGCCTTTAACCGCTCGGCCACTCCTGCCGGCTGTTAACATGTTTTCATTTGCTATTGGTGCACGTGGTAGAATTTTTAAAAATAGGCGTCCAAAGCGTCACAAACGGATCGATAACAATCAGAAGATATTAGCAGTGTCCACATGCTGCATTGCCATGGAATTCCAAATTCAGTTAACGTGTAAAAATTGAATGTTGTTCAGGAAACAGTGCAGAAACAAATGAGAGATTGGAGGTACAGAGATACCTCCCAGGAGAGCCGCACGCGTCGCTACACCGCTTCCAAGACTCGGGGAGGCGTGCCGGTGTCGGATCGAATTCGCCCGGTCGATTAACGACGAGGGCCAACCTTGATCTCGTTGTTAGAAAGTTCCCACGTGCGAATAGTTGAATACCAGGCTGGTACCCACGTCCCACCCTCACTTGCCTGATTCGTAGCCATTTCTGAAATTTTCTCATACCAACATGGGATAACATTAGTGATAGACAGATTGGGTACATAACTTCTGTCTTCCATCTCATGAAACGAAAGATAGATGAGTGGGTGGGGGGGGGGGGGGGGGGTTACGGGTGGTGACAGTAAGGAAATCCGGCTACCCTCTAACTTAACCCAATTCCCAAATTCATAAAGTAACATGCCGAGCCCATGAAGGTACGTGATAATGGCCAGGAAAATAAAGACCAGGAGAGATGAGAAGACAAATAAATGTATCAGTAGAAAAAAAAGAGCAGAGTAACACGTTATTATGAATGTAATTCATATGGAATGGCAGGACATGCGGAACCGATGGTAGATGGACTAAGGAATGTAATATAGGAAGGGTCGTGAAGAGGAATGGAATGTAGGTAAATGAAGTCAGAAATTATGCAGGTACAGAATTGATGACCGTGATTCGTGGGATTCTGTTTCAGACAATGGATGTCAAATATATGATGAAGGTGATATTGACCTGCCGCTTTATCAAGCGCCTCTCATCTATATTAGAGGTCAAAATATTTGAAGGGTCAACGCTGTGATTCCTGATATGAGGCGAAGTTAGTATGCAGCCATTTGGAGCATACAGGTTGTCATTTCCATTAATGCCTGCGCTAGTAGTAGAGCGCGCTATCTGGCCGGCGAAATTCAGCAGGGAGTTTATTAGCCGCCGTACGTCTTGTAAAAAACTGCTGCAGCGCAGTCTCGCTCCGTAAAGCCGGCCGGATAAGCCGCGCTGGACGCCTGCCCACTGGCCGCGCCGAGCACCGCACACCGCACACGCTTCGTCCTCTTTTCGTCCCGCCGCATCATCAATCTACAATTCAGATATCTGCATTTCAAATACAGGCTAATGCAGTTAAGACAGGCCATCCAAAATATAATCTGAATGAGTAAATACATCGAGGAGAGATTTCCGATAACTTATAGCAGACTACGTGGCCAAGTTTCTTACGGACGAAAGTATTTTGTAAAGTGTATAGCAGCCGAATTATGAGACAGGCGTAGTCTTATCTTTAAATAGAACCATTCTAAATGTAAAAAAAAAATACACGCGTTAAATTTTTAGAGTGTTTGGAGGAGATAAAAAGAAACACCATTTTATGTGGCAAAAAATCACAGCTTCACCGTTCTCTGCTAGGAATCCATGAAGGTTTCGACTCTACAAGTGTGAATATTGTTTCAGAAATGTTGCTCAAAATGTCAGCCGTTTACGTTGATGCACAACTGGCATCTGCAGGCTAATGATTGTTGAATACGCTCAAAACGACGAGGTGTTTCACGGATTGTGGCTGCAGCTTGCAGCCAAACGGATAACTAGCTCTTCTGGAATGTCTGCCTGTGCGTCGTACACCAAACGCTTTATTTCTCCTCGCAAAAAGAAATATGTGGAAGTGAGCTTGGAAGAACGTTCTGGCCACGCTAATGGAGCATCCCTCCAAACACAGGTAGGGAACTAGGAAAGTAGGAAAAACATCTGATCTCTGACATCAACGGGAAACTGAGATGCATGTCAGCTAACGTGTTTAGTGTGTACACAGAAGTCAAGTACATGTAAACATCAGTAGAAACGTTCATATAAGCACAACATAACATGAACAATAATAACGTAGCCCTTATCCAGGCACATGAACTGTATTAGCAGTAAAAATAACATACCATACGTAGCAGTAAGATGTGATTGTGTTGAAAATCAAATTACAATGTTAACAAGTTGTATACGCAGCAGTGAAAACGGCTGTGAACGTTGGCCTAAGAGAAGTCCAGCGTCAAACCCTTGATGGCCCTGTAGCGGGAAACGGAGCACCTCTGATATTTGCGTTATACAGGGTGATTTTTTTTCTACCGTATACAAACTCTATGGATTAATCGATGAGAGGATATGGAGCAAAAAAAGGTCTAACAAACTTATGACCAAAAATGCATGGTTTCCCTGCAAGAGAGCATTTATTTATTCAATCATACATTGTTACAGAGACTGCGGTCTAATAGGCACTGTACCATGCAGCTACAGTTAAGGTATGTGCTGAAAATGGTTTCCATGTGCCTCAACGCATGCGTGTGCGCGCCGTAGCGTGTTCTGTCTCTCACGTTCACATCAGCCAGGCTGCATCCGATAAGTGTCAAAGGCAGCATGAATACGCTGCTCCAGTGTCTTCACGTCTGGAATGGGTCTGCATACACGATACTTTTGAGATGGCCCCATAACCAGAAATTGCACTGGTTGAGATCCGGTGAACCATCAGGCCATGCAACTGGGCCCCCTGACCAGGAAGACACGATTGAAATGCGTCCGGACATTAACGGTGAAGTGGGCTGGAGCACCATCATGTAGCAGCCACATAACCCTTCTAATCATTAATGGCACTTCTTTCGGCTGGGGAGGCAAAGTCACCCGAAAGGAATGCCGATAGTTCTGGCCTGTGAGGCGAAGTTAAAAAATGGATCAAATGGCTCTGAGCACTATGGGACTTAACATCTGAGGTCATCAGTCCCCTAGAACTTAGAACTACTCAAACCTAACTAACCTAAGGACATCACACACATCCACGCCCGAGGAAGGATTCGAACGTGCGACCGTAGCGGTCGCGCGGTTCCAGACTGTAACGCCTAGAACCGCTCGACCACTAGGCCGGCTGAGGTGAAGTGGAAGGAAGACTGGCCCCACAATACGGTCGCCAGTTATCCCGGCCCTCACATTCCGGCTGCACCGATGCTGATGATTCGCTGTCACCCCACCATGAGGGGTTCTGAATACTATCCCACAAATGACTGTTATGAAAATTGAAGATACCACTCCGCTACCGACGTGAACAGTCTGTCGCTAGTAAGCCCTGCACACGCTGTAAGTGGTAAGGATAATAACAATTGTCAAGGAGAATGTTCCATTCGGTCGTCTGGCTTACCGTGTACTGGTACTGACACGGCGGTCGCCTTCCATAGTGTTAATCACGTTTTCATCCAGGTCTAATGCCCGAACATTTCGGGTACGTCCTTTATTATTTCCTTCTTCCTGGGACGACTCTGTCTCAGACAAACGGCAATACACTGTTGCAAACACTGAATGCTGTGGTTGTTGTCTGCGGGGATAGGTCTCTTGATGCAACCTTGCTGCCCGCCGCCCGTTGCCATTTGCCTTTCTGTAAGTAAATTCAATGTCAACAAGCTCTAGTTTCGAATATGAAACCAATGGGTACAACGCTGTATCACATCCACTACAAGGTAGGTCAGCAAGAGACGCGAATAGGGCACAACATTACCAGTCATTATGGGAGGAGAGGGCGCTAGAGAATGACGTATAAGGAACAGTGCCACCCTCTAGTAGGAAACCATGTATATTGTAACTGTGGCTGTATGGTACAGCGCGTAGTAGACCGCAGTCTGTAACAAAGTATGATTGAATAAATGGTCTCTAGCATGGAAACTATGCATTTCCGGACATAAGTTTTTTGTTCCGTATCCTTTCATTCATCAATCCCTAGACTTTGTACACGGTGGAAAAAATCACCCTGCATAACAAAAGGTTTTCTTTTTATCTCCTGTGCCGGCCGCTGTGGGTGAGCGGTTCTAGGCGCTTTAGTCCGGAACCGCGCTGCTGCTACGGTCGCAGGTTCAAATCATGCCTCGGGCATGGATGTGTGTGATGTCCCTAGGTTAGTTAAGTTTAAGTAGTTCTAAGTCTAGGGGACTGATGACCTGAGATGTTAAGTACCATAGTGCTTCGAGCCATTTGAACCATTTCTTTTATGTCCTGCAATAACTCTACAGATCTGTACAGTTGTTTTCTACGCCCTATATATTTGTTCAGTGACATTGGAAAGAGGCTTTCTAGAAGATTTAAACGACGTTGCGTGAATGGAAGTTGATTAAATAGTAACATGTTTACAATGCGGCATACGTCAGGAGAATAAGTCACACAAACGTCGTAACTACTGCACCAAATGTTAGCAAACAAATAACTAAGCTGCCGTTCATATATTTATAACTTCAAATGTCATAAAAAGTGATCAAATGGTTGATCTTAAGTACTGACACATTCTATAAAGCGATACCGGACGGACAATACTGCACGCTGAATCTGATCCAAACTTGTCGTAGCACATGCCGGTGTAAAACGCCATTTCATGCGTTCAGGAATCGTGGATGTTTACTTGTAGGCCTCTTGCTTTAATTTTTCGCACAGATTGAAGTCCAGAGATTTTAAATCTGGTGAGCGTGGAAGTTATTTTGTGTTTTTCGAATAACCGATCCAACGATCTCCATACGATCTATTGCGAAATTCTGTAATTATGTGTGCGAAATGAGCGGGGCATCCGTCATGTTGGTACTACATGAATTCCCTAATGTCCGATGGGATGTTTTCCAATAACTGCGACAGCATACCTGTTAGGAACTACAAATACGCGTGGCTTGTTAGAGTCCGGTCAATAAAACAGGGATCGATGATGCGATTCTTGAATACCCCTCACCACTCTTTGACAGATCAAGGTCGTTGTTGTCCATTTCTTTTAGTTAGGGTGGATTTTCAACGGACCAGTAGAGCATAATCGGAAGACTGGTTTGCCCATGATTTGTACACGATGCTTCATTTGCATACAAAAACTTGTACAGAAACTCAACATCTCCTTGCAGTTTTTGTAGACATCATTTGGATAACAGTAAACAATTTTGAAAGCGTTGATATGAATCTGTTGATGTAGCGAAATCTGGCAACGATGATATGTTATGGAATGCAGTATTCGCAGAACAGTGCTACGACTAATGCCACTCATACATTCAAGTTACTTCGTAGTTACATAAGCATCGTGTTTTAACGCTGCTACTATGTTAGCTGCAGTTTCCTTATTAGTTCCTATAGTTTTTTGTTGACGCGCTTTGTGCTTCACACTTCCAGTTTGTTAAAACCTTTTTTTTTTTTTTTAAATAATGTATATAACTACAAAACGTGACGGCTTGGCATGATCAGGATCTGCAAACAACCGCAATGCTGCTGTAAACGTTTGGCGATGTTCACCTTCAGTGGTAAGAACATCCACTTTGTCGACTGATTTCTAGATTGTGAAAGTTTGCTTAGCTACAAGAGCAAGTTGTCTGATCGCTACAGCAGTAGTGCACAGATTCATTGGCTTCAAGCGTACAGGTAAACATACGAACTGTATTTCGATTGTGTCCTTCACATCATACTATTTTTTGTAATCAGTCCAAAGAATAAAAGCCTCCCACTGTAATTTGCTACAATTTTACTAGTTTTCTCGTAATTCCCAAATTTCCATTCTAAGGTACGTGTAAATACACTGGTGTCGAAAATTAAAATAACAAAAGGAAATTTTTCAAGGTTGCGTTTCTTTTGCCACAAAACAATGTAAACGGGTGATAGTAAAGTAAAAACAATGTAAAGAACACAGAACGAAACATGCATAACGATGGACAAAAATGTTCTTCGTTTTTTTCTAACTTATCGGATTTGCACACACATTCCGACAACTGGTTAATGTGCTCAGTGTGGGATGTGTCCACCTCTGGCAGCAGTACAGACCTGACAACGACGGGGCATGCTGTGGAAGATTTCATCAGTGTCATGTTGAGGCAGCAACGGCCATTCCTCCTGCAAAGCTGCTCGCAGTCTTGGAGAGTGGCTAGCGGATGCTGACGTGATGCAGGACGTCTCCCTAGTGCATTCCAGACATGCTCTATGGGATTCAAGTAGGGAGAGCGAGCAGGCCACGCCATGCGTGCAATATCTTCTCTTTCCAAGAAAACATCAACAACCCGTGCTCTATGCGGTCGAGCATTATTGTTCATCAATAAGACGTCTGGACCCACAACATCTCGCAACAACAGCAGGTGAGATCCCAAGCCCTCGTCACTAAACCTGACAGAAGTTAAACCTTGCAGGAAGAGGGGTTCGAGTGGTAAACGTAATCCCTGCGCACACCATTAGGGATCCTCCTCGAGCTCTGTCTCATTCCACAATGCTTGGGCTCCGAAATCGCGTTCCACGTTCCCTCCAGATGTGAATCCATCGAGAATCACTCTCCAGACTAAATCGGGATTCATCTGTGAAAACAACATTGACTCACTGTTCGCCCGTCCAGGTGGCATGTTGATGACTCCATTCCAGACTTTCCCTTCTGTTAAAACGCATCAGAGGTAGACATACAGCATGTCTCTGACAATAAAGGCCACTCTGCCGGAGCCTTCTGCACACCGTTTACCTCGATACAACACGTCCAGTGGATACTGCGAGCTCACGTGCCAGTTGCCGGCGGTAGTGTAGCGCCCTTACAACCAAATAACGGCCCCTTCTTCTGAATTCACACGTAGTCGGCCCTTCCACGGTCTTCGTAATACATGTTCGGTCTCTATAAACCGTCGCCACGAGCGAGAAACAACAGAACGATTCGCATTAAGCAATGGGGCCATATCAGTTTGCGACGGTCCTGCTTCCTTTCTGTTTACAGCCCTCTACGCCAGAGAGTCTGGTAGGCATCTTCTTTGTGCCATACTGCACCGTCTGTGACTGTCTACACAGCGATAGTGGACGTGGGGCTCGTTTCATAGATGCCCTAACATGATCGTTGGCATGGTTTTCCGTTGACCGGAATGCCATCTTTCGTGCAGAACACGATCGTACGGGCGGCTGGTTGACCGTTTATTATGATTAATTAGACACAGGAATGGGAAATAGCGGTTTGTTGCTTTAATTTTGGACACCAGTGTATGTAATGTTACATTTTTAAAGATTACCATACCCATTATTTTACCAAAATACATAGATACACTGAGCTAAACAGCTTCTGCAATGCATTATTTAAAAAGAAATGCTCCCTTGGTTGTACTTTCAGTAAGCACTTGCACATATGACGGCATCATTCTATTGCTATTTATAATAATTCGCTACAGTTTTGTCGACTTTCTCTCAGTGTTCCTAAGACACGCTCTGAAATACAAGACTGAACAATTACCACAGTGTGATATTTAAGCAAATTATCACAATCTTCAGCACTAAACAATTAGCAGTGCGTATTATTTTTTTTTTTAAATGTACCCATATCGCAAGTTAAACGATTTCCGCATTGCATTATTTTACAATAAATGCGCTCTTGCTAAGAACCAAATCTACATTATCCCTACATTAGTGGTGTGAGACGTCACTATATCACTGCCTTTAGTAAACTCATAAATAAATATGGAAAAATTCGAGTATGTACACTCACAAGCTATCACTAAATGTACACAGCAAGCAATTAATGTCATCGGTATTTAAAAAAACCTTATCACGGTATGTTAAAACAATTAAAGCAATACGTCATCATAAGACTGGCTTTAGCAAACTTGTAAATAACTACCAAAAATCTGAAGTATATAAACACAGACAAATCTCACTGTTAAATTTACGCTTTTACCTTCAGCACCACTAGCACTGGACAGGAATAGGCTAGAAAAGACTTTATTTAAAATAAAAGTAAAAAATGCTTTGTGGACACCGGCATGTAATCTGGTCCAGATGGCTCAGAAATCACTGGCACGATGCTCGTTACACAGCGAAATGCCTCACCCCAGCCTAATGGCGAGGGAAGTACCATCATAGCTATACCCGTAAGGACACAAGGACACAACTCAAACGCTCTTCGACCGCCAGTAACGGCCACAGAATTCCACTCACACACGAGAGAGAGAGAGAGAGAGAGAGTGAAGGACTAAGGTAACTTATGTCTACGGCCACAAGTAGCCAGCAGACCGTATGGGTTTGCTGGTAAAGCAGCCAATGGGCACAAAATACAACTAGTTTCAAGAAAAAAATAAAAACTACCTAACTTTTTTATTACTTGTCTCTCACTTCTGAGGCTATATCAGTAATCAATCATTATTAAAATCATTATATCACAACAGGACATCCATTTAAACCACTTCGAATATCCGCACATACTTCACAGACCAACCCAAGCTTTCAAATGTCGTGTTGTTCGTATCTGCTATGCTCGCACTTTGTGATTCTCACGCAGGAAGAGGCAGATCTTTACTAACGTCATTTTAGCCCGTTGAGGCATATATACCGATAAGTTACACAATCTCTGTGTTTATACAGTGTCTGTATATTACATTACAATGTTCTTCAGAAATGCATGCACGGATAGCCAAGGTGATTAACATGACCGCCCGCGACAAGTCGTAAATCTGTGTTCGAGTCCTAGACCGGCACAAATATTCAGTCACGAACAAAATGAACAGCTGACATTAGTGCGTATTTGCAATCTGTGAATCAATTTCGTAACAGTTATAACAGGTGCGAATCGCCAAACAATGTCTGTTTCTTCAGATATGCGTACACATCTGAAGGACATTGTAATATAATAGACAGACACAGTATAAACACAAATATTACGTAAATCATTCGTTTATACGCGTCAACGGGCTAGAATGACGATAGTAAAAATTTGTCTCTCTCAGTGTGGGAATTACAAAGTGCCAGCATAGGCACGTGGACAATGTGATGTCTGAAAGTTAGGCTCAGTCCGGTGGAGTGTACACTTAACCACAGTGGGTAAAGCGAGAGCTCACAATAAGTGTGAAATCAGGGTTCGAGTGCCTCACCGGCACAAATGTTCTTGTGTCACTAATCAGATGTGCAGCTTACGTCAAAACGTATTCGCAGTTTGCTAATCCATTTCGTAATAACTATACGTATGTTCCCCGAGAATGTCTGGAGTGGTTTGTTTTAATCTTCTACCGCACGAGATGTGGTTTTCGGGTCTACACATGATAACGTTATCGACCTGAAATCTGTTATTCTCTGTTTCTTTTCACTTGAGAGAACGGGGAAGATTATTCAGGTTCTTTTTCAGATTAGAAGTGCCCGCAGCGTTGTTTCTCCCGCGCTGCTTATGTGTACTCTTTCCTTAATGCTTGACCAGAATGGTTTTTATAAAATCTATAGAGGGATACTGTCTACATCTGGATCGTGTGTGATAGATATACGTACACAAGTGGAAAGCTGTGCTGTTTCTTTGTATCGTCTGATGGTAGTGCTACATACAGCCTTCAGAAATGATCTTCCACCATCTCCCAGCTAAATTGTTCATTCCCGTCTGCGGACATGATATTATCTGTATTTTCTGTTCACGTCTTTTTCATTCTCTTGTAAGGCAGTAAATGCTTCACATCTCATCTCGTGGCCGTCCATCATCCTAGCAATCGATGATATTTACTTGTAGTTGTCTTTCCTGCACCACAAAAATTTTTCTTTTACAATTATTTTTTTAAATCACTAGCTCGATCTCCCGCCTTCCCCCCCACCCCACCCCACCCTCTGATATCTGCTTCCGCGTGCAGTTCGCCACTTACAATGTAGTAATATTCTATGTTCTTGCTCCGGTCGTCATTTAGAATGAACGCTAAATTTTTTTACACATTCTGAATACCAGATTTTCTTCCCAATCGAGATAAAAACGTTTCAGGTTGACCTATAACGGGTGACGAGCACTGAACTATAACTTCACCATATTGTTTAGTGTATGTTACAATTTAATTTCTGGTATCGTGTATATCCCTCGTGTCCGAAATATACGTTTATGGAAGCAAGTGGCACAAAGCCCGTAGCATACTGCCTCTGATTTTTTGCAATAGTAAATCTCTGCACTATTTAAAAGAATTAAAATGAGCATTATATAGTAGTTTGATAGGTATATACGAGTATTGCATCCTTGTGGAGTACAGCGATACATCCAGAAAAAATCGAATATATCTGCCATGTTTTCGATGATTGTGAGCCCACACAGAAATTTTTGACTACCTGCTGAAGTGTTTCGATGCTTGCATATAAAAGCATGCCCCTGACGTACTCTTTGCTTCACATAAATCAGTTTCAGCTAGGTCACCATTCGTTCATTTATTGTTCTATGCTTGGAATGCAATGGAATGCAACCAGTATGATCATAATGACTACCACCAGCAAATGCTATCTGTTGGTAACGATTGTCCATATCAGTAGAAAAATACCTCGGGAAGTTTGAGATGTTGCCAGCCATAGCTGCTGGTGCGTCACCTCAAATAAACATCTCATGGTTTTCAATTGGCAGCCTAATAGGGATCCGACCACATAAGTTGCTCCCGACTGAAAAATGTGTTAGTGTCTTTGTAATCGATTTCCACGTAGTGTATCACGCTATCAAAACAAATGCTCCTTATATGTAATTGTTCCACAGATTTAAAAAACTCAGCAATAGGATAAAAACTGGTTGTCGGTAGACCTACATATTAGCAACAGTTTCCCGGATCTCCCTATTGCGAGACGTATGTGAGAGGAGGTAATATGTTGCAGCTGAAGAGACGAGCTTATTTTAAACTTTTGCGATAATTATATGTAACTAGCATTTATTTTGGTGGAGTGGTGAACTACGCGGAAATTGATTACACGTACTCGAACACTATTTATGCGCCAACAGCAAACTTAGACTTTATTTGGGACACTGGTGTAAAATGGACGCAAAATCAGATTCTGCACCCAATTTCTAGCTGAGTTAGCCTTCCGTTGAGTATAATCTATCATAGATCCCTCGAACAAAAACTGTGCCCAGTTGCTAAAAGAAAATGCAGTCACACCTGTCTACAATTAGCGTGGGGGAAGTTATCCACAACCGCCCAGTGGCCTTGACATCGATTTGTTGTAGAATCTTACAACATATTTTGAGCAAAACGTAATGAGGTATCTCGAACAGGACGACCTCCTCTATGCCAACCAGCACGGATTTCAGAAACATAGATCATGTGAAATCCAACTAGCACTCTTCCCACAACCTGACATCCATAGATCAAGGCAGTCAGGTAGCTGCAGTATTTCTCGATATCCGAAAGTCTGCTCCACACCTACACTTATTATCAAAAGTACCATCACATGGGGTATCAGTCTAAATATGTAAATCAATTCAGGTTTTCTTCGATGTAGAATCATCGACAGGTCTAGAAGTAACTTCGGGTGTACCCCAGGGAAACATGCTGGGTCCCTTGCTGTTCATGTTGTATATTAATGATCTTGCGGACAATATTAATGGTAACCTCAGATCATGCACTTATCTACAATGAAGTACTGTCAGGAAGAAGCTACATAAATATTCATTCAGATCTTCATAAGATTTCAAAGTGGTGCAAAGACTGGCAACTGGCTTTAAGGGTTTGGAAATATAAAACTGTGCACTTCAAAAAACGAAAAAAATGTAGTATCCTATGACTGTAATACTAATGAGTCACATCTGGAAGGGGACAACTGATACAAATACCTGGATGCAACACTTTATGTGGATATGAAATGGAACGTTCACATAGGCTCAGTCTTGGCGAAAGCAGATAGTATAATCAGTTTCATTGGTAGAATACTAGAAAAATTCAATCGTTCTACAAAGGAAATCGCTTGAAAATCACTGGTGCCACTTATCCTAGAACAATACTTAAGTGTGTGGGACCAATACCAATTAGGACTGGAAGGGGACATTGAAAGTACAGAGAGCATGAATGTCCACAGGATGTTTGACCCCCGGGGGAATGTCACTGAGATGTTGAAAGAACTGAGCTGCCAGGCTCTTGAAGACAACGGAAACTACCCCGATAAAATTTACTAACAAAGTTTGAAGTACCGGTTTTAAATGATGATTGTAGAAGTATACAAGAAACCCCTACATATGCTCCCCTAGGAACCGTGAGGATAAGACTACACTGATTACAGCACGCACAGAGGCAATTAAACAATCATTTTTCCCGCGCTCCATACGTGAATGGAACGGGAGAAAGCCCTAATAACCGGAATAGTGGGACGTTCCCACTGCCATGCACTTTACAGTAGTTCGCAGAGTACAGATGTAGATGTACCGCGAGCGTGGTACGATGTTTACCACTGTCTCAGCTTGAATATACGTTGCGTCCATTCAATTTTACTTCAAGTAGCGCATTCTGGAAATGTTGAACTCAGACTATGAGTGTACTTGAAAAAATATCATTTCCCGCTGCGTTTTTAATATAGAATATCGACGTAGTTTGTTTGAATATCACACTGTGGAAATTAATCAGTCTCGTATTTATGTGTGTATGTGTCTTTGCAATACTGAGAGAGAATCGACAAAATTTTAACGAATTATGGTTCAAAATGTTTGAAATGGCTCTGAGGACTATGAGACTTAACATCTGTGGTCATCAGTCCCCTAGAACTTAGAACTACTTAAACCTAACTAACCTAAGGACATCACACACATCCATGCCCGAGGCAGGATTCGAACCTGCGACCGTAGCAGTCGCGCGGTTCCGGACTGAGCGCCTAATGAATTATGAATAGCAATACAGGGATGCAATCATCTGTCTGTGCTTGCAGCAGATACAAGCAGTAGCGTAGTTGTTGGTAAATATTGCATTTCAGAAATTGTTGGATGCAGAGTATCTACAGATTAAGTTAAAATAATATGCTGTGTTAATTATGAAACATTTAAAATCACATATTTACATGGATCACAGAGTGGAACCGTGGACATCAGGATAAAATTGGTAAAATCATAGCACATTACAATGGAAAGTTTTCATACTGCGAAGTGCTTACAAAAAATGTCAAGATGTCATCAATTTATAGTAATTCAGCCACATACAGTAATGTCAGAGTAGCTTACGTCATAAATTATGTTAATATTTACCGCCATTTGACAGGATATCCCACGAAATCACTAAATTACAGTAATACAGTCACACACTGTTATGACGAATGTCTCACCTCATAAATTATGCTACAATTTTCCACTACTTTTTACCTAGGATTACTCTGCTGCTGATGATCCTTCCTCTCACTAAGCTGCACTAACTTCAAATAACGAGATTCAAGCAGTTGCTGTAGTAATAAAACAGGGAAGGGAGAGAGGAAGCTTGATTCCTATTTATTTATAGTGAATAGGGAGAGTGGTGAGGGGTTTTCAACCTTTTTAACGCATGCAGTTGGTCTAGATCCTTATCTGGTCTACAACTGACACAGTTAATGTGCAACACCCAAGTGCCTGAGATGTGGGGATTCCCTGGGGTGAGAAGGTGGGGGGACCTTGGAAATAATATGCCCAATTGCCTTAGATTTGTGGACATAGTTCCTGGAAGTCTTATTTTACCACTGGAAGTGACCTCCGGATATGAACGTTATCTGTCCTTATACCGGCCCTGCTACTTTACTTTCCACCAGTTGGCAGAGCCGTAGTGCACCATCAAAATGGCGTCTACACAAGACACTCGTTACCACGAACGTGCTGTAATTGAATATTGGTTGTGGAAAACGACGCTGTGGCAATTAATCATAAGCAGTATTGTGCAGTATATGGTAATGATGCACTTGGTAGGAATAGTGTTGGGCGATAGGCAAAGAGAGTTTAAGACTCAGGATGTGCAGGAACTGAGCTCTGTGATCGGCAATGTTCGGAACATCCTGTCATAACCACACCTCCCGACGTAGTGAATTGCACGGATGCCATTATCCGTGCAGACTGGCGCATCGCAGTTCGGAAATTGGCTTTAAAGCTATCAGTGACAACTGGAATTGTGTGTGCAATGATTGAGAGTTTTGGATATTCAAAGGTGTGCTCAAGATAGTTTCTACGATTGCTCACAACAAACCACAAGATTCAAAGGAAAGTTATTTCTTCTTCACTTCTGGAGCGGTCTTAGATCAATGGAGATACCATTCTGTCGCGCACCGTTACAGATGACGAATCCTGGATGCATTACCTTGACCTGGAAACAACATAGTAGTCACTGGAGACAAAAAAATATTGACATTTCCCTCTGTCGGCAAACTCAATCTTTTGGGACATTGATAATTTCATTCTCGTAAACGTGTCGCCATAAGGGTCAACCATTAATTCAGAGGCAGATGTGAAGAGTCTGAGAAAACTCAAGAACCGTTTCGGACGTGTTACGTCTAACAAGAATCCAAATGAAACCTCACTCCAACACAACAACACACGTCCTCGCCTCAGTCTCAGAACCAGGGCACACATCGTCAAATTGGCTTCGATGTCTGGGCCTCATCCATCCTGCTGCCAAGACCCAGCGCCCTCGGAGTTCCGTCAGTTTGGGTCACTTAAGGTTTCTCTACATCGTCAAATTTTGAAGGTGAAGGGCGGGTAATCATAGATTGAAAACACTGTGACCAGCACAGGACAAAGGAGTTCACTAAAAAGGGGGAATAAATGCTATTACGCAACACTGGCGTCAAATGAGATGTATATTACGCAGAAAGGCAGAAAACTTTAAAGAAATGTTAAGTGATATGATAACCAAATCCTCTTCAAAATTAATATTCCTCAGAAAAAATTGTAGGGAATTATTTGTGGAACGAATCTCGCGTATCACTCACCAAGAAGAAGCATACCTAGTGAATATATCCCATATTATGTTATTCACTCTTGAGTAAAGCTGCAATTTTTTTTGTGTGTGTGTGCCCGCTGCCTGGACTCCAGGCTAGCTTTGCTAACAATGTAAAGCAAAAGTCTCCGTCAACAATATCATGATGTCCATCAGTAGTCCGGGAATGCTATCCGGGGCACACCTGCGAAAATACGCTTCAATCATTTTCCACTAGGCAGTGCCTCAGGTTTGTCCATCACAGTAGTTTCGTATGACGTAGCCACTCTTGATGCTGTCTTCGTTGTTTGGATTTGTGAACTTATATTTCAAGTGCAGGCTGTTTGGGTTACATTTGTACCGCAGGGTAGCCGAACTGCTTGGCTATTTCCACTATTTTCTATCACATGATAACTATGTTCAAAATGAAATGTAACTGTTAATTTCTGATATATTTACAACATTCATCTTTAGGTAACTTTTTTGCTTAATATTAATTTCTTGATTTTCATGTTTATTTTCTACAAATACATGGATACTCTGCAAATCACATTTAAGTGCTTGGAAGAGGGTTCATCGAGCCACTTTCACGATTCTCTATTATTCCAATCTCGTATGGCACGCGGAAAGAACGAACACCTATGTTCTACTTTGCGAGCTCTGATTTCCCTTATTTTATCATGGTGATCGTTTCTCCCAATGTAGGTCGGCGTCAAAAAGTATTTTCACATTCGGTAGAGAAAGTTGGTGATTGAAATTTCGTGGGAAAATTTCGCTGCAACGAAAAACGCCTTTGTTTTAATAATGTCCACCTCACGTTCTGTATCATTTCTGTGACACGTTCTCCCGATTTCGCGATAATACGGAACGTGCTCCCATCTTTGAACTTTCTCGATGTGCTCCGTCAATCCTACCTGGTGGGGATCCCTCTTCGCTCAGCAGTATTCTAAAAGAGGACAGACAAGCGCAGTTTAGGCAGTCTCTGTAGTAGATCTGTTACATTTTACAAGTGTCCCGCCAATAATACGTAGTCTTTAGTTAGCCTTCCCCACAACATTTTCTATGTGTTCCTTCCATTTTAAGTTCTTCGTAATTGTAATTCCTAGGTATTTAGTTTAACCTACGGCCTTTAACGGATTCATTGTAGCACTCACGTGGATGACCTCACACTTTTCGTTATTTAGCGTCAATTTCCAATTTTTGCACCATACAGACACTTTTTCTAAATCGTTTTGCAATTTATTTTCATCTTCTGATCATTTTGCTAGTCGATAAACGACATAATTATCTGCAAACAACATAAGACGACTGCTCAGATTGTCCTCTAAATCGTTTATACAGATAAGAAACGGGAGAGGGCCTATGCCACGACCTTGGGGAACGCCAGAAATCACTTCTGTCTTACTCGAAGACTTTCCGTCAGTTACTACGAACTGTGACCTTTCTGACAGGAAATCACGAATCCAATCACATAACTGAAACGATATTCCATAAACACGCAATTTCACTACAACCCGCTTGTGTGGTACAGTGTCAAAAGCCTTCTGGAAATCTAGAAATACAGAATCAATTTGAAATCCCTTGTCAATAGCACTCTACAATTTGTGTGAGTAAAGAGCTACTAGTATTTCACAAGATCCATGTTTCCTAAATCCGTGTTTATTGTGCGTCAAGAGACGGTTCTCTTCGAGGAAATTCATAATGTTCGAACGCAATATATGTTCCAAAATCCTGCTGCATATCGACGTTAATGATATGGACCTGTAATTTACTGGATTACTCCTACTACTGTTCTTGAATATTGGTGTTACCTGTGCAACTTTCCAGTCTTTACGTACGGATCTTTTGTCCGAGCGAACGTTTGTATATGATTGTTAAGTATGGAGCTACTGTATCAGCATTCTCTGAAAGGAGCCTAACTGATATACAGTCTGGACTGAAAGAATTGCTTTGGTTAAGTTATTTAAGTTTGTTCACTACTCCGAGGATATCTACTTCTATGTTACTCATGTTGGCAGCTGTTCTTCATTAGAATTCTGGAATGTTTACTTCGTCTTCTTTTGTGAAGGCATTTCGGAAGGCTGTATTTAGTAACTCTGCTTTAACAGCACTATAATCGATAGTATTTTCGTCGCCGTCACACAAAGAAAGCATTGTTTGTGTTTTTCCGTTGGTAGACGTTACATATGACCAGTATCTCTTTGGATTTTGTGCCAGGCTTCGTTGTGGAAACTATTATAAGCATCTCGCATTCAAATACGCGC
Organism: Schistocerca americana; assembly: GCF_021461395.2. Taxonomy (NCBI): domain Eukaryota; kingdom Metazoa; phylum Arthropoda; class Insecta; order Orthoptera; family Acrididae; genus Schistocerca; species Schistocerca americana. The sequence goes on along the minus strand of NC_060130.1, from coordinate 422,727,171 downwards.
TAAATTTCGAGTTTCTGTAAAAGATCGCCAATCTAGAGGATTTTGTGTCTGTTTAAATTTGGCATGCTTGTTTCGTTGTTTCTCCAAAAGTGTTCTGCCCCGTTTTGTGTTCCATAGAGGATTAGTTCCATCGTTAGTTAATTTATTCGGTGTAAATCCCTCAATTGCTGCCGATACTATTTCTTTGAATTCAAGCCCCATCTGGTCTACACTTACATTTTTAATATGGGAGGAGTGGAGATTGTCTCTTAGGAAGACGTCATCTGAATTTTTATCTCCTTTTTCCAGTAGGTATTTTTTTCGTCTATTTCTGAAGGGTTTGGGGGTTACAATATTCAATGTGGCAGCGACAACCCTATGTTCACTAATCTCTATATTCGTTTGGATGCTTGTTATTGACTCAGGAGTATTTGTTGCTAAGAGTTCAAGTGTGTTTTCACAAATATTTACTGTTCACGTGGACCCATGAAGTAATTGCTCAAAATAATATTCAGATAATGCATTCAGCACAATTTCGGATGATGTTTCATGCGTAGCTCCGGATTTAAAGATGTATTTTTGCCTACATACCGAGGGTAAATTAAAGTCACCAACAACTACAATTGTATGAAATTACAATTGTTTGAAATAAAACTCTACTTTTCTTTGAACATTTCAGTAATTGTATCATCGGAACTGGGAGGTCCGTAAAAGGATCCAATTATTATTTTACTCCAGTTGCGAAGAATGGCCTGAGCCCATATTAACTCACAGGAACTATCTACATCAATTTCGCCACAAGATAAATTACTTCCAATAGCGACAAACATGCCACCGCCAACTATGTTTAGTCTATCCCTTTGGAACACCGTTAGGTTGTACGCAAAAATTTTAGGTGAACTTATCTCCGGCTTTAGCCAGCTTTCAGTGCCTTTAACGATTTGAGCATCAGTGCGTTCTTGGAGCTCTGGTAATTTCCCAACACAGCTACTACATTTTACAATTGCTATACCGATGATTCCTGTATCTATGTTCTTCCTGTGCTCGGCCTGCACTCTTTGAGACTGAAGCCCTTTTTGAGTTTTCCCAAGACCCTCTAACCAAAAAAACCACTCAGTCCACGTCACAGACCACCTGCTACCCGTGTAGCCTCCTCCTGCTTGTAGTGGACTCCTAACCTATTCAGCCGAAACCGAAACCCAGCCACCACATGGCGCAAGTCGAGGAATCTGCAGCCTACACGGTCGCAGAACCGTCTGAGCCTTTGATTCAGATCCTCCACTCGGGTCTGTACCAGAGGTCCGCAATCTGTCCTGTCGACTATGCTGCATTTGGTGATCTCTGCTTTCATCTCGCAAGCAGGACTGGCAGCTCTTACCACATCTGCCTCCCGAAACCGGAGAGAATCTTTTCCGATCGAAAGCGACACACATCATCGGTAGTGAAGCGAGCCACCACCTCCAGTTGGTTGCACCTTGTGCTCTTCATGGCATCCGGAAGGACCAATTCCACTTCTGGAATGACTCCACCTGGTATGCACACGGAGTGTACATTAGCTTTCTTCCCCTTTTTGGTAATCATGTCCCTAATGGACCCCGTAACGCGCCTAACACTGTAGCTCCCAACCACCAATCATCCCACCCTCTGTTACTGCTCAGATCTTGCAGGCTGAGAGGTTTCCTCTGAAACAGGACAGACAACAGCATCTGGCTGAGCGTTAGTGTCAGCTACAGACAGCACCTGGAACCTGTTTATAAGACAAACCAGAGAGGCCTTATGTGTGGCCCCTGGGAAGTCTTTCACGCCTGCCACTCACCGAGGTGACCTTGCACAGAACCATGGTGAGGGGTCAACCTCAGTGTGAGCAGTAACTGGGCTAGCCACACGTGAGGACCAATCGGTGGACTTGGACGTGCTGGACGTCTGTTGGATCCCCACAGTCAGTCCACAACAGTGGTGCCCATCCACTGCAGCTTCAAGCTGCGTAACCATAAGTATTGGAACAACCTTCTCTCTACGCCAAAGTACCGGTATCCAATATGGTGTCGATGACGTCATCCAAGATGGTGGCCGTGACGTCATTCAGGGTGGTGGATTTTGGCGGGTAGTTTGAATTTTGGCAGGAAAGTGCGACGCTCCCCTCCATCAGGAAAAATGGCGCGGAGTTCATATTCCAACATGATAATGCATCACACCAAAACGGCGGGAAAAAAGTACTTGTCTCTATTATTTATCCAATTTCAAGCAGTTGTGTTCTCCACTGAGTCTGGAATCCAACTGGGATAGTTCATATCGTCGCCACCAGAGGACGCAGCTGTGATGTCAGGTGATGACACAAGTAGCGTTATTCAAGATGGCCGTACCCAGTGTGGTCGCCACTGAGTCTGGACCCCGACTGGCTTAGTTCATATCGGTGCCACCAGAGGGCGCTCTCCTGACGTCAGATCATGACGCAAGTACCGGTATTCAAGATAACGGCACCCACTGTGTTCACCGCAAGCTCCAGAGCCCAACTGACTTAGTTCATATCTTCGCCACCAGAGGGCATCACCGTGACGTCAGGTGATGACGCAAGATCGTCTGCTCTCTCTCTCTCTCTCTCACACCGTGTCAGCGGCCCACAAGCGCACGACCTTCATACTCGCGCCGGACATAGTCTTCTGTAAATATGCTAACTAATGTAACACCCACATCATGCATCTAACCTATCAGTTACCTAAGTACTTAATTCCATTTCAATTTTAATCATATTCAAAAATGTGTGTGAAATCTTATGGGACATAGCTGCTAAGGTCATCAGTCCCTAAGCTTAGACACTACTCAACCTAAACGATCCTAAGGACAAACACACACACCCATGCCAAAGGGAGGACTCGAACCTCTGCCGTGACCACCCGCACACTCCATGACTATAGCGCCTTAGACTGCTCGGCTAATCCCACGCGGCTAATCATATTCAATAAGACACTTTATAGTTTCAATATTCAATTATCAAATCAGAATTCCCACATTTTCCCACTATCAGTGCGGTGTTCATTCATGACCTAGCACTCCCACCCCCACCCCTAGAATGTTGCACTTCTATTGGCTGCTGCATTACTCACGTGATTTGACTTCACAGAGCCTAGGAATTGGAATCAATTTTCACCAGTGGCACACCCACCTGGACTTGGAATCTAATAGTTAAAGTCTCCACCATGATCCTCAACGCAGCACCACGCCCTCTTACCGACCCATGTTGCTGGGCTAACGTGCACTAATGTGTACTACCCTGTACTAACGTATATTAACGCACACAGCACATGACGTCATCCAAGATGGTAGGGGGGAATTGTAAGGAAAACAGATCTGAACACAGGTCTTTATTTTACAGGCGGTGTCTCCACCACGAGATTTACTGTCCCACTGACATAGTACACATAACTGCCATCAGATCGTACTGTCGTCCCTCCTATGGCCTAATCCCAGATTGTGGTCTGTATGGGCGAGAATTATGCTAAAATTACTCAGGCTGTGCTACGTTGCTGGGGAGAGTAAGGAAGGAGTCCACTCTATTTACTTTCGAACAATTTATTTAGAGATCGAATATATTTATCACACTGACGCAAAACATTCTCCATCTTATCCTTGCGCTCACAATAAACACTCTGCAGACACGCAAACAACTCCTAATTTACGCAAATAATTTATCACACTGACGCAAAACATTCACACTCATCCTAAATAGTTCAGCACAGGTATGTCTAGACACGCTCAGTACTCGTAAACTGTCCAAATACCTCATAGCACAGCCTGCACAACTACTCGCAAAATAATTCAATCAATGCCCGCAAGCACCCTCTGCCAACCCCTATCCAGTAGAGTGCACAGACAGCCCCAACGACGTGGCGCAGCTATCAACTGTCAAACCATGTACAGCCCCTGCCCGTATCGCCCAGGTGGCGACATCTCATTCATACTTCATTTCTGAGAAATTCCTATCCAAATAAGTGTTCACCTAGATAAACATGCTGACGTGTTCAGACGGGAACGCAGCCGCGAGCGACCCCGAATGCAGGCGAAAGTTGCGTCTATATAGTTTCCCTTACACCCACGTCACAGAACTCCAAGGCGCAGCCCCATACTCGAGACACCACAGGCCAGCATTGACTTTACCGTGGATGGCAGAATAGCGTAGCATGCTTCCATCTAACGGAACATATATGACATGTTCAGCTGCGCTTGCCCGCCACAGCATGGCTCACGCCGCGTCTCCCGGCGAAACGCCCACGTTGCGGCTCGCCGTGTAACAACGCTCCCATTATTATTCTTACTTCACAATGCTTTGTAAAAAAAATAATAGCCAACTCGACCTCTCCGGAATTGTATATTGTCCCAGAAATAATTAACGCTAGCTTTCTATATGTCCCAGCTTGTATGCACGGAAATTCCTACTCTAACAGAAACTCCTTACGAAAATGACATCGAATGCACTCATCCCAGCGCTCCTAACGTCTTTCCCTTCCAAATTTCGACATACGCAAATGTTCCCTATGCTATGTACAGACCCCTATATCCCAGCACAAACGATGGAGCATTCTGATTTGCTCTTATCGAATTTACACGCCGAATCACTTATGCAGCCGGTACCGAAGCACCTTCTACCTATTCTTTCTGGTGATTTCAGCTGTTATATTACACAGATCGCTATATTGCATTCACAGCTAAACCTGAATAATTGTGTCCCCATTATCAAATATATACCAGACTCACATGAATATTGCAGGCCAGGAACATATTTACCACTGTAAATACAATTAAATATTACTATTCTTACTACAGTCTGACACCAATCAATGTATACGTAATCTCTCCTCTTGACGACTGTACTTCAGCATTTATAGCGAATATAATTTATCACCTAAAAATTCTCACTCATACCCTCGTCGTTATTAACCTGCTCAATCTATATGTTCCTCACGATAGGACACACAGTCATCCTTTCTAGCCATGCCATAACATAAACCATACTATCTTTACAATGCAATATATACACAGTTTACACAGTGTAAGCCACAGTAACTTTACAATATAATATATACACATTTTACACAAACAGTTTACTTATCTTTTATATCTGTACAGCTCCCGAAAAAATACGTACCAGACTCGCAAGAATATTGGAGCGTGAAACCGATCACCATCCCAGCAAAATATCACCAAGTACCTTGTCGATCTAGTAAACATACAGTTCACATCCCCCATCATACCAAATCACCCCTTTTACATCAGTGAACCAAAGTCACTCCCAGAACTGTTCTACAAATTGCCGATCGTTTCCCCTCAACACAAACGAATTACTGTCTCTGCTTCCTTGCCTGCTCGCTTTTCTATGCACATCTCCAGACTCGGGGATTACAAGAACACACCTATTTTCACCATAATATTATACCATTCTCACTGTACTTCTCGATATCAAGTACACAGCAGTATCCTCCCTATAGCTAACGCAACATAATTCCCGACATATAGACTCGAAATCATTTCTCTACAAACAAGAAACTTTAGCTGCATGGAGCGTCCTCTAGACCACTGAGTAACTAGAAAGAAACATATGAAAAATCATTTCTCCAACCGCAAATACCGATCTCTCTGATCTAACATACTCGAAATCATCCATATAATTTACAAGCCAACTAAGGGCTTTCCCATGTCTAGAGAACAGTCAAATGTATCTTCCACACACCACATTCGATCTTCTCTCAACTAAATAAAGACGCGAAATGTGCACAAACATTCAACCAAACAATTTACGATGGCGTGAATAACACTCCATTTCAATCATACCATACCATCTTCTCGAAGTTCCACTTGATCACTAAAGCCGCCCAACAAATAATAAGTATTAGTTCGCTAACTGGCCGTCTAGACAAGGGCAAAGTTAGCTCATATACATTCCTACATTCGCACAGATGCTGCTTGAACAGGAAACGTGAATCATTACCACCACGAACATTTCATACGCGGATTCATTCCGGAAAACCGGTCGCATATATGTTCATCATTATACTTACAATTAAATGTTGCGATCTCAATTCAACAGCATTCGAGAATTAGCGAAGTATTGGAAATAGACCCTCTTGTCGGCAGTGGCTCTGAAAATAGCTGTACCTTCCTTACGACTAGACATACTCTTCGCTTCGCTATCACAGTACTCCAAGCCAAATTCATACCCTCCCTACAACAGCACATAGACGTTTCCTTTACACGAACACATATACTTTATAAACCTCATGCTCAAATGCGAACATATCACACACCCAGCAGTAATACTAAGTATAATATTACCTTGTCAATAACTGGATGTATAGATATCAAATAATACTGACCGCAAATCAACGATGTGTGTGTGTGTGTGTGTCTCTTAAGTTCTTCTTTCTAGTCCTACCACTGTGTCCTAGACGTAATCGAGCAGAAGTTAAAAAAAAATCCCGATCATAACAACTACAGCATGTTACTCTCACAATCAGTCATTGTTCTACAGGTGCACATAAGAATCCATCTTAAAAACTATACCCCTTTACGAATCGAGGTACGACAATACCTCCGAATGAGGTCGTGTTTCCCAGACAAATACCGTGTTGGTGATCATAGAAATGTATTAACGGCCAACGATGCAGCCTAGAGATAAAATCACTGAACTTTGAAAGTGATTCGGCCAAGGAACATGGTATGTACGAGGTATTTGCGACCCCATCACACCGCACCCAACTGGATAATTCTTTAGTATTTGTAACCCACTCTGTCTCGACAACATATCAGAAGTTCCACGATACATCCACCGAGCTATAGGCGATGACTGATTGAGAAGGAACACAAACAGTAGTAGTAGATGCTTGTGCTGACAGGTCGTAAGAAGAAAAATGTACACTAGCTTCTCAGAGCTCTAGTGTTACGCTGTATGTTCGAAATGATGTCAAACATTTGGAATCACCTCTCTTCATTCAAACACATACCTGCAGCGGATTACAACCACTACTCATTCATATTTGTCGCACTCTCATATGTCTAAATGAGTCATCTGTCCCAAACCTAGCTTCTACAGTAAAATTACAATCTGGTTTTAATCACCCCTACACGTCCTGCAACTGAATTCATTTCTACAGCTTTCCACAAGTGCTAGTTCCAATTTAAGTCGCAGAAAGACATATCCAACACGTTCTGCAACCCGTGTAGAAACAGATCGAGCTGAGTTACTGCAGAAGGACCGTGTTTTGAGCATTTGGTGGAAATGCACGTAATGCGGTACGTCCCCAAACTAGATACAAGTACTACAGATCCCCAGCATGCTATCATCGTTATTCTATACGCACCCCAACATAGAAAAATTACGAACTACAAAAGTTCATCCTATTTACAAGTCACCTAGGCGTCGATGCGGGCTCAATGACGTATAGCTACGGTTGCCCTCCAGAGCGAAGAAACAGATTTCACAATATTTCCGCAGAATAGCGTAGCGTGCAACCATCCAGGCATTCCTAATGGTTCACCAAGTCCGACTCCTCAAACTGCAGCTGCCAATGTGGACACGATCACATTAAATATACAGAGAGCACAGAGACCACTTAAAAGTTCCATCACCTATACTCTAAGCGAATTATCGTATGAGACGCTCCCTCTGGTCCTGATTCAAAGACTTTTTTCTTATACGACTTTGTACATTACCAAACATTTCGTTTTCTGCCACCACTTCCAGGTCTGTGTCAGATTCTAAACTGACATTAAGACGCTCTGATCAATGACCTCTCACAGAGAACAAGACATCGCAGGTTGTAAATAGTATTCTTACGGCGGATAGCATAACAATGGATGATTTTTAAAAAAAAACACAGTTACAACAAAAGGGAACTAGAAGAGCTTGGCAGCGTTGTGGAGAGTTTCCAAACTACTGCCCGAAAGTGATTGGCGATCCGTACATTTAAACTCATATGTCACAGTGACGGAATAGATGATGCTTCCGGGTTCCATTTCTAGTTATTCATAATTTTGCACTCATGTACGCGATCGCTGTTTAGCTGCTAGCAACCCCCAGAAGATGTCACCCATCCACAGATGACGGCTCCGCATTCCATTTTTGATATTCCTAATTTTGCACTCATGTACGCGACTGCTGTCTAGCTGCTAGCAACCCCCAGAAGATGTCACCCATCCACAGATGATGGCACCACATTCCATTTCAAGTTATTCCTAATTTTACACTAATGTACGCGATCACTGTTTAGCTGCTAGCAATCCCCAGAAGATGTCACCCATCCACATATGATGGCTCCACGTTCCATTTCTAGTTATTCCTAATTTTGCACTCATGTACGCGATCGCTGTTTAGCTGCTAGCAATCCCCAGAAGTTGTCACCCATCCAAAGACGATGGCTCCGCGTTCCATATCTAGTTATTCCTAATTTTGCACTCATGTACGCGATCGCTATTTAGCTGCTAGCAACCCCCATAAGTTGTCACCCATCCACAGATGATGGCTCCGGGTTCCATTTCTAGTTATTCCTAATTTTGCACTCATGTACGTGATCGCTGTTTAGCTGCTAGCAACCCCCAGAAGAAGTCACCCATCCACAGATTATGGCTCCACGTTCCATTTCTACTTATTCCTAATTTTGCCCTCATGTACGCGATCGCAGGTTATCTGCTAGCAACCCCCAGAAGTTGTCACCCATCCACAGATGTTGGCTCCACATACCTTTTCTAGTTATTCCTAATTTTGCACTCATGTACGCTATCGCTGTTTAGCTGCTAGCAAACCCCCAGAAGTTGTCAACCGTCCACACATGATGGGTGCGCATTCCATTTCTAGTTATTGCTAATTTTGCGCTCATGAACACGTTCGTTGCTTAGCTGCTAGCAACCACCAGATGTTGTCACCCAGTTCCAGATGATGGCTCTGCGTTCCATTTCTTATTATTCCTAATTTTGCACTGATGTATGCGACCGCTTTTTAGCTCCTAGGAACCCCGAGAGGTTGTCACCCATCCACAGATGATGGCTCCGCATTCCATTTCTCGTTATTCCTAATTTTGCAATAATGTATGCCATCGTTGTTTAGCTGCTAGCTACCCCAGAAGTTGTCACCCATCCACAGATGATGGCTCTGCGTTCCATTTGTAGTTGTTCCTAATTTGCACTCATGTACGATATCGCTGTTTGGCTGCCAGCAACACCCAGAGGTTTTCACCCATCCACAAACGATGGCTTCCTCTTTCATTTCTAGTTAATCCGAATTTTGCACTCATGTACGTGATCGCTGTTTAGTTGCTAGCAACCCCAGAAGTTGACACCCATCCACAGATAATGGCTCCGCATTTCATTTCTAGTTATTCCTAATTTTACACTGACGTACGCAATCGCTGTTTAGCTGCTAGAAACCCCCTAAGTTGTCACACATCCACAGATGATGGCTCCGCATTCCTTTTCAAGTTGTTCCTAATATTGCACTCATGTACTCGATCGCTGTTTAGCTGCTAGCAACCCCAGAAGTTGTCACCCATCCACAAATGATGGCTCCGCATTCCATTTCTACTTATTCCTAATTTTGCACTCTTGTACGCAATCGCTGTTTAGCTGCTAGCAACCCCCAGACGTTGTCACACATCAACAGATGGTGGATCCGCATACCATTTCTAGTTGTTCCTAATTTTGCACTCTAGTACGCGATTGCTGCTTAGCTGCTAAGAACTCCCAAATTTCGTCACCAATCCACAGATGTTAACTCCGCATTGTATTTCTAGTTTTTCCGTATCATGCGTTCACATGCGCGATCGCTGTTTAGCTGCTAGCAACCCCCAGACGTTGTCACACATCAACAGATGGTGGCTCCACATTCCATTTCTAGTTATTCCTAATTTCGCACTCATATACGCGATCACTGTTTAGCTGCTAGCAACCCCCAACCACTGTCGTCCATCCACAGATGATGGCTCTGTATTCCTTTTCAAGTTGTTCCTAATCTTTCACTGGTGTACTTCATCGCTGTTTAGCTGCTAGCAACCACAGAAGTTGTCACTCATCCACAGAAGATGGCTCCGCGTTCCATTTCTAGTTATTCCTTATTTTGCACTCACGTACGCAATCGCTGTTTAGCTGCTAGCAACCCGCAGAAGTTGTCACACATCCACAGATGGTGGCTCTGCATTCCATTTCTAGTCATTCCTAATTTTGCACTCATGTACGTGATCGCTGTTTAGCTGCTAGCTACCCCTAGAAATTATCACCCATCGACAGATGATGGTTCCGGACTCCATTTCTAGTCATTCCTAATTTTGCACTCATGTACGCGATCACTGTTTAGCTGCTGGCTACCCCTAGAAGTTATCACCCATCCACAGACGACGGCTCCGTGTTCCATTTCCAGTTATTCCTAATTATGCACTCATGTACGCGACCGCTGTTTGCTGCTAGCAACCCCCAGAAGTTGTCACCCATCCACAGATGATGTCTCCGCAATCCATTTGTAGTTATTCCTAAATTTGCACTCCTTTACACGATCGCTGTTAAGCTGATAGCAACCCCCAGAAGTTGTCACCCATCCACAGAGCGACGCTCCGCCTTCCATTTCTTGTTATTATTAATTTTGCACATATGTACGCAATCGCTGTTTAGCTGCTAGCAACCCACAGAGGTTGTCATCCATCCACAGATGATAGTATCCGCATTCCATTTCTAGCTATTCCTAATTTTGCACTCATGTACGTGATAGCCGTCTAGGTGCCAGCAACCCCCAGAAGTTGTCGCCAATCCACAGATGAAGGCTCCACGTTCCACTTCTTGTTATTCCTAATTTTGCACTCATGTACGCGATCGCAGGTTATATGCTAGCAACGCCCAGAAGTTTTCACCCATTCACAGATGATGGCTCGGCTTTCCATTTCTACTTATTCCTAATTTTGCCCTCATGTACGCGATCGCTGTTTAGCTGCTAGCAACCCCCAGAAGTTGTCACCCATCCACAGACCATGGCTCCGTGTTCCATTTCTAGTTATTCCTTATTTTGCACTCATGTATGCGACCGCTGTTTTGCTGATAGCAACCCCCAGAAGTTGTCGCCGATCCACAGATGATGGCTCTGCTTTTCATTTCTAGTTATTCCTATTTTTGCACTCATGTACGCGATCGATGTTTAACTGCTAGTAACCTCCAGAAGTTGTCACCCATCCACAGATGATGGCTCCGCATTCCATTTCTAGTTGTTCCTAATGTTGCACTCATGTACCCGATCGCCGTTTAGCAGCTAGCAAACCCCTGAAGGTGTCACGCATCCAGAGATGATGGCTCCGGATTCCATTTCTATTTATTCCTAATTTTGCAAACATGTCCGCGATCGGTGTTTAGCTGCTAGCAACCCCCAGAAGTTGTCACCTATTCACACCTTAAGGCTCCGTGCTCCATTTCTAGTCATTCCTAATTTTGCACACATGTACGTGATCGCTGTTTAGCTGCTAGCAACCCCCAGAAGTTTCCACCTATCCACAGATGATGGCTCGGCATTCCATTTCTACATATTCCTAATTTTGCACTCATGTATTCAATCGCTGTTTAACTGCTAGCAACACCCAGAAGTTGTCACACTTCCTCAGATGATGGCTCCGCTTGCCATATCTACTTATTCGTAGTTTTGCACTCATGTATGCACTCGCTGTTTACTGCTAGCAACCCCCAGAAGTTGTCACACACCCACAGATGGTTTCTCCGCATTCCATTTCTAGTTATTCCTAATTTTGCACTCATGTATGCGATCGCTGTTTAGCTGGTAGCAACCCCAAATTGCTGTCACCCATTCACAGATGATGGCTCCGCATTCCATTTCTAGTTATTCCTAATTTTGCACTCACGTACGGGAACACTGTTTAGCTGCTAGCAACACCTAGAAGTTGTCACCCATACACAGATGATAGCTCTGCGTTCCATACCTAGTTATTCCTAATTTTGCACACATGTTCTCGATCGCTGTTTGGCTGCTAGCCACCTCCAGAAGTTTTCACCCATCCACAGATGATGGCTCTGCGTTCAGTTTCTAGTTATTCCTAATTTTCCACACATGTACGCGATGGCAGTTTAGCTGCTAGCAACCCCAAGAAGTTGTCACCCATCCACAGATGATGGCTCTGCGTTCCATTTCTAGTTATTCCTAATTTTGCAGTCGTGGACGCAATCGCTGTTTAGCTGCTAGCAACCCCAGAAATTGACACCCATCCAAAGATGATGGCTTCACATTCCATTTCTAGTTATTCCCAATTTTGCAGTCATGTACACAATCGCTGTTAAGCTGCTACAAACCCCCTAAGTTGTCACACATTTACAGATGAAGGCTCCGCATTCCTTTTCAAGTTGTTCTTAATATTGCACTCATGTACTCGATCGCTGTTTAGCTGCTAGCAACCCCAGGAGTTGTCACCCATTCAAAGATGATGGCTCCGCATTCCATTTCTACTTATTCCTAATTTTGCACTCATGTACGCAATCGCTGTTTAGCTGCTAGTAATCCGCAGAAGTTGTCACACATCCTCAGATGGTTGCTCCGCATTCCATACCTAGTTATCCCTAATTTTGCACATATGTACTCGATCGCTGTTTGGCTGCTAGCCACCTCCAGAAGTTTTCACCCATCCTCAGATGATGGCTCTGCGTTCAGTTTCTAGTTATTCCTAATTTTCCGCACATGTACGCGATGGCAGTTAAGCTGCTAGCAACCCCCAGAAGTTGTCACCCATCCACAGATGATGGCTACACGTTCCATTGCGAGTTATTCCCAATTTTGCAGTCATGTACGCGATTGCTGTTTAGCTGCTAGCAACCCCCACAAGTTGTCACCCATCGACAGATGATGGCTCCGCATTCCATTTCTATTTATTCCAAATTTTGCACTCATGTACGCGATCGCTGCTTAGTTTCTAGCAAACTCTAGAAGTTGTCACCCATCCACAGATGATGGCTCCGCATTCCATTTCTTGTAATTCCTAATTTTGCACAATGTACGTGGCCGCGGTTTAGCTGCTAGCAACCCCCAGATGTTGTCACCCATCCACAGATGATGGCTCAGCGTTCCATTTATAGTTATTCCTAATTTTGAACTCATGTACGCGATTACCGTTTAGCTCCTAGCAACACCCAGAAGTTGTCACCAACCACAGTTGATGGTTCCGCGTTCCATTTATAGTTATTCTTAATTTTACACACATGTACTCGATTGCTGTTTAGTTGCTAGCAATCCCCAGAAGTTGTCTACCATCCACAGACTATGGCTCCGTGTTCCCTATCTAGTTATTCCTAATTTTGCACACATGTACGCAATCGCTGTTTAGCTGCAAGCAACCCCCAGAAATTGTCACCCGTTCGGAGATGTTGGCTATACGTTCTCGTTCTAGTTATTATTAATTTTGCACACATGTATGCTATCGCTGTTTAGCTGGTAGCAACCCCAATAAGTTGTTCCCCATCCACAGATGAAGGTTCCGTGTTCCATTTCTAGTTATTCCTAATTTTGCACTCATGCACACGATCGCTGTTAAGCTGCTAGCAACCCCAGAAGTTGTCACCCATCCACAGGTGATGGCTGTGTGTTCCATTTCTAGTTATTCCCAACTTTGCACTCATATACGTGATAGCTGTTTAGCTGCTAGCAACCCCCAGAAGTTGTCACCCATCCTCACATGATGGCTCCGCATTGCATTTTTAGTTATTCTTAATTTTGCACTCATGTACGCAATCGTTGTTTAGAGGCTAGCGACCCCCAGAAGTTGTCACCCATCCACAGATGATAGCTCCGTGTTCCATTTCAACTTATTCCCAATTTTGCACACTAGTACGCGATCGCTGCTTAGCAGCTAAGAACCCCCAGAAATCGTCACCCATTAACAGATGATATCTCCGCATTGTATTTCTAGTTTCTCCGTATCTTGCTCTCACATGCGCGAACGCCGTTTATCTGCTAGCAACCCCCAGAAGTTTTCACCCATCAACAGATGATGGCTCCACGTTCCATTTCAAGATATTCCAAATTTTGCACTCATGTACGGGATCGCTGTTTAGCTGCTAGCAACACCCACAAGTTATCACACATCCACAGATGGTGGCTCCGCATTCCATTTCTAGCTATTCCTAATTTTACACTCATGTACGCGATCACTCTTTAGCTGCTAGCAACCCCCAACCGATGTCACCCATCCCCAGATGATTTCTCTGTATTCCTTTTCAAGTTGTTCCTAATCTTTCTTTGACGTACTTGATCTCTGTTTAGCTGCTAGCAACCCCAGAAGTTGTCACTCATCCACAGGAGATGGCTCCGGGTTCCATTTCTAGTTATTCCTTATTTTGCACTCTTGTACGCAATGGCTGTTTAGCTGCTAGCAACCCCAGAAGTTGTCACTCATCCACAGGAGATGGCTCCGCGTTCCATTGCTAGTTATTCCTTATTTTGCACTCTTGTACGCAATCGCTGTTTAGCTGCTTGCAACCCGCAGAAGTTGTCACATATCCACAGATGGTGGCTCCGCATTCCATTTTTAGTTTTTCCTAATTTTGAACTCATGTACGTGATCGCTGTTTAGTTGCTAGCAACCCCCAGAAGTTACTCACCCATCCACAGATGATGGCTCCGCATTCCATTTCTAGTTATTCCTAATTTTGCACTCATGTACTCGATCGCTGTTTAGCTGCTAACAACCCCTAGAAGTTGTCATCCAACCACAGATGATGGCACTGCGTTCCAGTTCTAGTTATTCCTAATTTTGCACAATGTACGTAGCCGCGGTTTAGCTGCTTGGAATCCCCAGAAGTTGCCCCCATCCTCAGATGATGGCTCAACGTTCCATTTACAGTTATTCCTAATTTTGCACTCTTGTACGTGATCGCTGTTTAGATGCTAGCAATCCCCAGAAGTTGTCACCCTCCACAGATTACGGCTCCGTGTTCCATTTCTAGTTATTCCTAATTTTGCACACATGTACGCGATCGCTGTTTAGCTGCTAGCATCCCCCAGAAGTTGTTACCCATTCTGAAATGATGGTTCCGCGTTCCGAATCTAGTTATTCCTAATTTTGCACACATGTATGCGATCGCTGTTTAGCTGCTAGCAAACCCCATAAGTTGCCACCCATCCACAGATGATGGTCCCGTGTTCCATTTCTAGTTACTACTAATTTTTCATTAATGCACACGATCGCTGTGAAGCTGCTAACAACCCCAGAATTTGTCACCCTTCCACAGATGATGGCTGCGTGCTCCATTTTTAGTTATTCCCATTTTTGCACTCATGTACGTGATAGGTGTTTAGCTGCTAGCAACCGCCAGAAGTTGTCACCCATCCACAGATGATGGTTCCGCGTTCCATTTCTAGTTATTCTTATTTTTGCGCTCATGTACGCGATCCCTGTTTAGAGGCTAGCGACCCCCAGAGGTTGTTACATAACCACAGATAAGAGCTCAACCTTCCATTCCTAGTTAATCCCAATTTTGCACTCCGGATCGCGATCGCTGTTTAGCTGCTAACAACCCCTAGAAATCGTCACCCATCCACAGATGATAGCTCCGCATTGTATTTCTAGTTTTTCCGTATCTTGCGCTCACATGCACGATCGCCGTTTATCTGCTAGCAACCCTCAGAAGCTTTGACCCATCAACAGATGATGGCTCAACGTTCCATTTCAAGTTACTCCAAATTTTGCTCTCATGTATGGGATCGCTGTTTAGCTGCTAGGAACCCCCAGAAGTTGTCACACATCCACAGATGGTGGCTCCGCATTCCATTTCTAGTTATTCCTAATTTTGCACCCGTGTACGTGATCACTGTTTAGCTGCTAGCAATCCCCAACCATTGTCACCCATCCACAGATGATGGCTCTGTATTTTTTTTCAAGTTGTTAATAACTTTGCACTGATGTAATTGATCGCTGTTTAGCTGCTAGCTACCACTAGAAGTTATCACCCATCGACAGACGATGGCTCCGCATTCCATTTCTAGTTAGTCCTAATTATACACTCACGTACGCGATCGCTGTTTAGCTGCTAGCAACCCCCAGAAGTTGTTACCCATCCACAGATGATGTCTCCGCATTCCATCTGTGGTAATTCCTAAATTTGCACTCCTTTACGCGATCGCTGTTTAGCTGCTAGCAACCCCTCGAAGTTGTCACCCGTCCACAGATGATGGCTCCGCATTCCATTTATAGTTAATGCTAATTTTGCACTCGTGTACTCGATCACCATGTAGCTGCTAGGAACCCTCAGATGTTGTGACCCATCCACAGATGGTGGCTCCGTGTTCCATTTCTATTTATTACTAACTTTTCAATCATGTACGCGATCGCTGTTTAGCTGCTACAAACCACCCAGAAGTTGTAACCCGTCCACAGATGATGGCTTCGCATTCCATGTCTAGTTATTCCTAATTTTGCACTCATGTATGCGATCGCTGTTTAGCTGCTAACAACCCCCAGAAATTGTCACCCATCCACAGATGATGGCTCCGTGTTCCGGTTCTAGATATTCCTAATTTTGCACACATGTACGTGACCGCTGTTTAGCTGCTAGCAACCCCCATAAGTTGTCACCCATCCACAGATGATGGCCTCGTATTCCTTTTGTAGATATTCTTAATTTTGCACTCATGTATGCGATCGCTGTTTATCTGCTAGCAAAGCCCAGATGTTGTCACCCATCCACAGATGATGTCCCTGCTTTCCATTTCTAGTTATTCCTAACTTTGAACTCGCATACCCGATCGCTGTTTAGCTGCTAGCTACCCCCAGAAGTTCTTACCCATCCATAGTTGATGGCTCCGCGTTTCATTTCTAGCTTTTCCTATTTTTGCACAAAGGTACATGATCGCTGTTTAGCTGCTAGCAACCCCCAGAAATTGTCACACATCCACAAATGATGGCTCTCCATTTCAGTTTTAATTATTCCTAATTTTCACACATATACACGAACGCAGTTCAGCTTCTAGCATCCCCCAGAAGTTGTCACCCATCCACAGATGTTGGCTCCACCTTCCATTTCTAGTTATTCCTAATTTAGCAGTCATGTAAGCGATTGCTGTTTAGCTGCTAGCAAACCCCAGAAGTTGTCACACATCCACAGACGATGGCTCCGCGTTCCATTTCTAGTTATTCCTAATTTTGCCCACGTGTACGCAATTGCTGTTTAGCTGCTAGCAACCCCCATAAAATATCACACATCCACAGATGGTGGCTCCGCATTCCATTTCTAGTTATTCCTAATTTTGCACTCATGTACGCGATCATTGTGTAGCTGCTACCAACCCCCAGAAATTGTCACCTAGCCACAGATGATGGTTCCGTGTTCCATTTCTAGTTATTCCTAATTTTGCACTCATGTACACGATCGCTGTTTAGCTACTAGTAACCCCAGAAGTTGTCACCCATCCACAGATGATGGCTCCGTGTTCCATTTCTAGTTATTCCCAATTTTGCACTCATGTACACGATCGCTGTTTAGCTGCTAGCAACCCCCAGAAGTTGTCACCCATCCACAGATCATGGCTCCGCATTCCATTTCTTGTAATTCCTAATTTTGCACAATGTACGTGGCCGCGGTTTAGCTGCTAGCAACCCCCAGATGTTGTCACCCATCCACAGATGATGGCTCAGCGTTCCATTTATACTTATTCCTAATTTTGACCTCATGTATGCGATTACCGTTTAGCTCCTAGCAACACCCAGAAGTTGTCACCAACCACAGTTGATGGTTCTGCATTCCATTTATAGTTATTCTTAATTATGCACACATGTACTCGATTGCTGTTTAGTTGCTAGCAATCCCCAGAAGTTGTCTACCATCCACAGACTATTGCTCCGTGTTCCCTATCTAGTTATTCCTAATTTTGCACACATGTACGCAATCGCTGTTTAGCTGCAAGCAACCCCCAGAAATTGTCACCCGTTCGGAGATGTTGGCTATGCGTTCTTGTTCTAGTTATTCCTAATTTTGCACACATGTATGTGATCGCTGTTTAGCTGGTAGCAACCCCAATAAGTTGTCCCCCATCCACAGATGAAGGTTCCGTGTTCCATTACTAGTTATTCCTAATTTTGCACTCATGCACACGATCGCTGTTAAGCTGCTAGCAACCCCAGAAGTTGTCACCCATCCACAGGTGATGGCTGTGTGTTCCATTTCTAGTTATTCCCAACTTTGCACTCATATACGTGATAGTTGTTTAGCTGCTAGCAACCCCCAGAAGTTGTCACCCATCCACAGATGATGGCTCCGCATTGCATTTTTAGTTATTCTTAATTTTGCACTCATGTACGCGATCGTTGTTTAGAGGCTAGCGACCCCCAGAAGTTGTCACCCATCCACAGATGATAGCTCCGTGTTCCATTTCTACTTATTCCCAATTTTGCACTCTAGTACGCGATCGCTGCTTAGCAGCTAAGAACCCCCAGAAATCGTCACCCATTAACAGATGATAGCTCCGCATTGTATTTCTAGTTTCTCCGTATCTTGCTCTCACATGCGCGAACGCAGTTTATCTGCTAGCAACCCCCAGAAGTTTTCACCCATCAACAGATGATGGCTCCACGTTCCATTTCAAGATATTCCAAATTTTGCACTCATGTACGGGATCGCTGTTTAGCTGCTAGCAACACCCACAAGTTATCACACATCCACAGATGGTGGCTCCGCATTCCATTTCTAGCTATTCCTAATTTTACACTCATGTACGCGATCACTCTTTAGCTGCTAGCAACCCCCAACCGATGTCACCCATCCCCAGATGATTTCTCTGTATTCCTTTTCAAGTTGTTCCTAATCTTTCTTTGACGTACTTGATCTCTGTTTAGCTGCTAGCAACCCCAGAAGTTGTCACTCATCCACAGGAGATGGCTCCGCGTTCCATTTCTAGTTATTCCTTATTTTGCACTCTTGTACGCAATGGCTGTTTAGCTGCTAGCAACCCCAGAAGTTGTCACTCATCCACAGGAGATGGCTCCGCGTTCCATTTCTAGTTATTCCTTATTTTGCACTCTTGTACGCAATCGCTGTTTAGCTGCTAGCAACCCGCAGAAGTTGTCACATATACACAGATGGTGGCTCCGCATTCCATTTTTAGTTTTTCCTAATTTTGAACTCATGTACGTGATCGCTGTTTAGTTGCTAGCAACCCCCAGAAGTTACTCACCCATCCACAGATGATGGCTCCGCATTCCATTTCTAGTTATTCCTAATTTTGCACTCATGTACTCGATCGCTGTTTAGCTGCTAACAACCCCCAGAAGTTGTCATCCAACCACAGATGATGGCACTGCGTTCCAGTTCTAGTTATTCCTAATTTTGCACAATGTACGTAGCCGCGGTTTAGCTGCTTGGAATCCCAAGAAGTTGCCCCATCCACAGATGATGGCTCAACGTTCCATTTACAGTTATTCCTAATTTTGCACTCATGTACGTGATCGTTGTTTAGATGCTAGCAATCCCCAGAAGTTGTCACCCTCCACAGATTACGGCTCCGTGTTCCCTTTCTAGTTATTCCTAATTTTGCACACATGTACGCGATCGCTGTTTAGCTGCTAGCATCCCCCAGAAGTTGTCACCCATTCTGAAATGATGGTTCCGCGTTCCGAATCTAGTTATTCCTAATTTTGCACACATGTATGCGATCGCTGTTTAGCTGCTAGCAAACCCCATAAGTTGCCACCCATTCACAGATGATGGTCCCGTGTTCCATTTCTAGTTACTACTAATTTTTCATTAATGCACATGATCGCTGTGAAGCTGCTAACAACCCCAGAATTTGTCACCCTTCCACAGATGATAGCTGCGTGTTCCATTTTTAGTTATTCCCATTTTTGCACTCATTTACGTGATAGCTGTTTAGCTGCTAGCAACAGCCAGAAGTTGTCACCCATCCACAGATGATGGTTCCGCGTTCCATTTCTAGTTATTCTTATTTTTGCACTCATGTACGCGATCCCTGTTTAGAGGCTAGCGACCCCCAGAGGTTGTTACATAACTACAGCCGAGAGCTCAAACTTCCATTCCTAGTTAATCCCAATTTTGCACTCCGGTTCGCGATCGCTGTTTAGCTGCTAACAACCCCCAGAAATCGTCACCCATCCACAGATGATAGCTCCGCATTGTATTTCTAGTTTTTCCGTATCTTGCGCTCACATGCACGATCGCCGTTTATCTGCTAGCAACCCTCAGAAGCTTTGACCCATCAACAGGTGATGGCTCAACGTTCCATTTCAAGTTACTCCAAATTTTGCTCTCATGTACGGGATCGCTGTTTAGCTGCTAGGAACCCCCAGAAGTTGTCACACATCCACAGATGGTGGCTCCGCATTCCATTTCTAGTTATTTCTAATTTTGCACCCGTGTACGCGATCACTGTTTAGCTGCTAGCAACCCCCAACCATTGTCACCCATCCACAGATGATGGCTCTATATTTTTTTTCAAGTTGTTCCTAACTTTGCACTGATGTACTTGATCGCTGTTTAGCTGCTAGCTACCACTAGAAGTTATCACCCATCGACAGACGATGGCTCCGCATTCCATTTCTAGTTAGTCCTAATTATACACTCACGTACGCGATCGCTGTTTAGCTGCTAGCAACCCCCAGAAGTTGTTACCCATCCACAGATGATGTCTCCGCATTCCATCTGTGGTAATTCCTAAATTTGCACTCCTTTATGCGATCGCTGTTTAGCTGCTAGCAACCCCTAGAAGTTGTCACCCGTCCACAGATGATGGCTCCACATTCCATTTATAGTTAATGCTAATTTTGCACTCGTGTACTCAATCACCGTGTAGCTGCTAGGAACCCTCAGATGTTGTGACCTATCCACAGATGGTGGCTCCGTGTTCCATTTCTATTTATTACTAACTTTTCAATCATGTACGCGATCGCTGTTTAGCTGCTACAAACCCCCCAGAAGTTGTCACCCGTCCACAGATGATGGCTTCGCATTCCATGTCTAGTTATTCCTAATTTTGCACTCATGTATGCGATCGCTGTTTAGCTGCTAACAACCCCCAGAAATTGTCACCCATCCACAGATGATGGCTCCGCGTTCCGGTTCTAGATATTCCTAATTTTGCACACATGTACGCGACCGCTGTTTAGCTGCTAGCAACCCCCATAAGTTGTCACCCATCCACAGATGATGGCCTCGTGTTCCTTTTGTAGATATTCTTAATTTTGCACTCATGTATGCGATCGCTGTTTAGCTGCTAGCAAAGCCCAGATGTTGTCACCCATCCACAGATGATGTCCCTGCTTTCCATTTCTAGTTATTCCTAACTTTGAACTCGCATACGCGATCGCTGTTTAGCTGCTAGCTACCCCCAGAATTTCTTACCCATCCATAGTTGATGGCTCCGCGTTCCATTTCTAGTTATTCCTAATTTTGCCCACATGTACGCAATTGCTGTTTAGCTGCTAGCAACCCCCATAAAATATCACACATCCACAGATGGTGGCTCCGCATTCCATTTCTAGTTATTCCTAATTTTGCACTCATGTACGCGATCGTTGTGTAGCTGCTACCAACCCCCAGAAATTGTCACCTAGCCACAGATGATGGTTCCGTGTTCCATTTCTAGTTATTCCTAATTTTGCACACATGTACACGTTCGCTGTTTAGCTGCTAGCAACCCCAGAAGTTGTCACCCATCCACAGATGATGGCTCCGTGTTCCATTTCTAGTTATTCCCAATTTTGCACTCATGTACACGATCGCTGTTTAGCTGCTAGCAACCCCCAGAAGTTGTCACCCATCCACAGATGATGGCTCTGCGTCCCATTTCTAGTTATTGTTAATTTTGCATTCATGTACGTGATCGCTGTTTATCTGCTAGCAACCCCCAGAAGTTGTCACCCATCCACAGATGATAGCTCCGCGTTCCATTTCTAGTTATTCCTAATTTTGCACTCTAGTACGCAATCGCTGTTTGGCTGCCAGCAACCCCCAGAAGTTTTCCCCCATCCACAACGATGGCTCTCTCTTTCATTTCTAGTTAATCCGAATTTTGCACTCTAGTACGCGATCGCTGTTTAGTTGCTGGCAACCCCCAGAAGTTGTCACCCATCTACAGTTGATGGATCCACGTTCCATTTCTAGTTATTCCTAATTTTGCACTCAAGTATGCGATCGCTGTTTAGCTGGTAGCAACCCCCAGATGATGTCACCCATCCACTGGTGGTGGCTCCACGTTTCATTTCTAGTTATTCCTAATTTTGCACACATGTACGCGGTCGATTTGGCTGCTAGCTACCTCCAGAAGTTTTCACCCATCCACAGATGATGGCTCTGCGTTCCATTTTTAGTTATTCATAATTTTGCACACAAGTACGCGATCGCTGTTTAGCTGCTAGCTACCCCCAGAGGTTGTCACCCTAACACAAATGATGGCTACCCGTTTCATTTCTAGTTATTCTTAATTTTCCACACATGTACGGGATCGCAGTTTAGCTGCTAGCAACCCCCAGAAGTTGTTACCCATCCACAGATGGCGGCTTCGCGTTCCATTTCTAGTTATTCCTAATTATACACTCATGTACGTGATGGCTGTTTAGCTGCTGGCAACCCCAGATTTTGTCACCCATCCACAGATGATAGCTGCGCGCTCCATTTCTAGTTATGCCTTATTTTGCACTCATGTACGCGATCGCTGTTTAGCTGCTACAAACCCCCAGAAGTTGTCACCCATCCACAGGTGATGGCTCCGCGTTCCGGTTCTAGTTATTCCTAATTTTGCACACATGTACAGGACCGCTGTTTAGCTGCTAGCAACCCCCATAAGTTGTCACCCATCCACAGACGATAGCCTCGTGTTCCTTTTGTAGTTATTCCTAATTTTGCACTTATGTGTGCGAACGCTGTTTAGCTGCTAGCAAAGCCCAGATGTTGTCACCCATCCGCAGATGATGGCTCTGCGTCCCATTTCCAGTTATTCCTAATTTTGCACTCACGTACGCGATCGCTGTTTAGCTGCTAGAAACCCCTAGAAGTTGTCACCCATCCACACATGATGGCTCCGCGTCCCATTTCTAGTTAATCCTAATTTTGCACACATGTACGCGATCGCTGTTTGGCTGCTAGCAACCCCCGGAAGTTGTCACCCATCCAGAGGTGATGGCTCCGCGGTCGATTTCTAGTTGTTCCTCGTTTTGCGCACAGGTATGAGATCGCTGTTTAGCTGCTAGCAAGTCCCAGAATTTGTCACCCACCCACAGATGATGGCTCAGCATTCCTTTTCAAGTTGTTCCTAATTTTGCACTGATGTCCTCGATCGCTATTTAGCTTCTAGCATCCTAGATTTTGTCATCCATCCACAGATAATGGCCCCGTGCTTGATTTCTAGCTATTCCTTATCTTGCACTCATGTACGCAATCGCTGTTTAGCTGCTCGCAACCCGCAGAAGTTGTCACACATCCACAGATGGTGGTTCCGCATTCCATTCCTAGTTATTCCTAATTTTGCACATATGTACGTGATCGTAGTTTAGCTGCTATCAACCCCCAGAAATGTCACCCAGTCACAGATGATGGCTCCGTGCTCCATTTCTAGAATTTCCGAATTTTTTATTCATGTACGCGAACGCTGTTTAGTTGCTAGCTTCCCCAGAAGTTGTCACCCATCCACAGATGTTGGCTCCGCCTTCCATTTGTAGTTGTTCCTAATTTTGCAGTCATGTACGCGATTGCTGTTTAGCTGCTAGCAACACCCACAAGTTGTCACCCATCCACAGATGATGGCTCCGCATTCCATTTCTAGTTATTCCTTATTTTGCACTCATGTACGCAATTGCTGTTTAGCTGCTAGCAACCCCCAGAAGTTGTCACACATCCACAGATGGTGGCTCCGCATTCCATTTCTAGTTATTCCTAATTTTGCACTCATGTACGCGATCGCTGTTTATCTGCTAGCAACCCCCAGAAGTTGTCACCCGTCCACAGATGATGGCTCCACGTTCCATTTCTAGTTATATCTAATGTTGCACACATGTACGCGATCGCTGTTTAGCTGCTAGCAAGCCCCAGAAGTTGTCATCCATCCACAGATGTAGGCTCCATGTTCCATTTCTAGTTATTCCCAATTTTGCACTCATGTACACGATCGCTGTTTAGCTGCTAGCAACCCCCAGAAGTTGTCAGCCATCCATAGATGATGGCTCCGCATCCCATTTCTAGTTATTCTTAAATTTGCATTCATGTACGCGATCACTGTTTAGCTGCTAGCAACCCCCAGAAGTTGTCACCCATCCACAGATGATAGCTCCGCGTTCCATTTCTAGTTATTCCTAATTTTGCACTCTAGTACGCTATCGCTGTTTAGCTGCTAGCAACCCCAGAAGTTGTCACCCATCCACAGATAATGGCTCCGTGTTCCATTTTTAGTTATTCCCAATTTTGCACTCATGTACACGATCGCTGTTTAGCTGCTAGCATCCCTCAGAAGTTGTCACCCATCCACAGATGATGGCTCCGCCATCCATTTCTAGTTATGCCTAATTTTGCACTCATGTACGCGATCGCTGTTTAGGTGCTAGCTACCCGCAGAAGCTGTCACCCATCCACAGATGATGGCTCCGCATTCCATTTCTAGTTATTCCTAACTCACAGATGATCATGGTTCAGAAATTATACGATGAATGCATCAGACCTATATGAAATTATAGTTAGTAGCGCAAGGTACATCCTTCAAGGAAACAGATAAATGCAGAGCATCAGCGTCTGACATGCGAAAATTACAAGTTAATCCGTCACTGACTCTGTAAACAACACATCTATCAGGCAAATGTGAACACGGGGATTGCCTTGCCTCACAAGCTCCTACCACTAACTTAGTTATTACGCTGATGTCTTGATTTTACACCCAAGATGCGACAGGAGGTGTTGTAATTGACAATTTGAAAGTTTTTACAACACAATTTTTATTTCCGTGTGTCAACATGGAAGTGACGGAATAACAATGAAATGTCACAATCACAAAGTCAGTAAGAATTTCCTACTAGAGGCAACAAAAGATAACTTCTAAGTTTCCCACAAGAGTCTGTGGTAACACAGATACACTTAATTCCAAATCCTAATCCGATGGCGAAGATGTAGTCTTCTGTGGACACATCCTTGAGGTTGGTATTCGGAGTGAACTGACGTCCGGTGCTGGTTCTAGACTTAAAGTAGTATTGGCCAGCCAATCAGATATTGGCGTAGCAATACTTCCCGCAGGCCATCTCGAACTCCCTCTACAGGAAACAGTACGTGGAATGTCTGTTTTCAAAATGCATTATCATTTTGGAATTTGAACTTCCCGCCATTTTTCTGCGGGAGGGGAGCGTGGCACTTCAAGCTTCCCACCAAAATCCACCATCTTGAATGACGTCACAACCGCAATCTTGGATGACGTCATGGCCGCCATCCTGGATATCGGTACTTTGGCGTAGAACGCAGGTTGTTCAAATACTACTTTAGCTATCACAGCTTGGAGCTCAGAGCAAAGTATCATCAACTCGGCTTGCATCCACGCACAACAATCACAGTCCCTATCCACACTAAAGACCGTGGAAAACTACACTACTTAGACAAACGGACTATCGACACGTGCTGCGGAATTCTGCTGTAGATTCTGACGAAAACGCAAAAACTGTGTCTAATAAATTAGATTAATACCCAGAGATTAAAAAACCGAACTACCGCAGCACTCAGATAAGACTAAATAATTCGCTCCTAATTAGGAATTTCTAATATTTCACAAAACCTGTTTACTTTCCGCTGCAAACGAAAACGCCAGAACTATGTCTATTAGACATTAAGTTAACACGCAGAAACTCAAGAAACTAAACCATCAAAGCACACAGATGACATTATAGTATAATTCTCTCCTGGGTAGGAACTCGTAAAAGTCACAAAATCGGTTACTTCCCTGTTGCTGCTTCTGTCTCGGCCTGTTGCTCCTGCCTGACTGGCTGAGTTAAGCCAACAAGCGATTATTCTCGTTTCAGACGGAAACAGGACAGATATTGTTAGATATTGGAAACTGGAAATTTGTGTGGTAAGGTTTTATGGGACCAAACTGCTGAGGTCATCGGTCCATAAGCTTACACACTATTTAAAATCTGACTTACACTAACTTACGCTAAGAACGACACACACATCCATGCCCGAGTGTGGACTCGAACCTCCGACGGGAGGAGCCGCGCGGCCCGTGACAAGGCGCCCCAAACCGCGGGGCTACCCCGCGCGGCTGCTAGATATTATTACCGTCAACAATACGATCTTTTCGAGAGGTTCAACTGCACCGGAGTGGGAAATGTTAAAGACTAGGCCTTTATATTTGAGAAACCTTCCCATGGCCTTACTAAGACCACAGATGATGAGCCGACTGAATATCCCAACTTTGTCTTGCCAGCTCCGTGAGACCATATGTAAGGAGTCGAAAATAAACAATGAAATTCAAAGATCTGTCAGACCACAACCATCAACAGCAAGATATGCCTTTTGTGCTAGGTCGTAAGACAAAAAGTTCAGGGTTAAGTGCACAGTGTGGAGCAAGTTCATCTGTCTGGCGCATCAAATGAAAATATTCCCTATCTGTGGGTGAATCAATTTCTTTTTTGTATCGACTGTCGTTCATAACATAAAAAGCAATGCACTTTCAGTTTTATGTGTTATTTAAGATACAAACTTAGTAAAAAAGATTTTTGTCCTTTCTTTTGGGGTACACCTATATCCCATGGTACTATTTTTGTAGTGAAAAACATGGGTAGCATTCGAGGGGCGGTAATGTAAAGCAAACCACCATATTAGAGAACATGTAAGTAAACAATGTGCTTTATGAGAACAGAATTACGAAGAATCTATCCCTGAAGCGTTCAAAAATACAGCTTTATATCAGTGATGTTTTATTTCCAACAGTGCACAATGAAGCACACGTAATCTTAAATATTCTCATTAGTTTCAATTAAGAGTTTCTCATGGCTACCTTTCCCCCGGACAACTGGTAGTGCAGCTGTGGGGCCAGTAGCATGTGCTATATGAGTAGACCGCCTCAGCTCTTTTCTTCTGCCGTAGTCTGCTATTTTGTTCCTCATCTGCGTTTGGTGTCTCATTTCCTGACTTCATTCAGAAGCACAATATTACCCTTGGTTTTTATTTTAATTTATATTTATCATATAACCTTTTTCCAAGACGCTATTGATTCGACTGATGTTCTAAACCTTCACGTTCTCTGCAAAATTACGGTCTCAAGTCGTTATTTCTTGCCGACAGAACTGTAATTCCGTTGCCAAATATCTTCTTGGCATAACACGGGGGAAATTCCTAACTCTCTTTTCAGTTACTGGCTTGCTTTCACGTTCTTCGACTCATAACAGCTGGGCGTTACCTGTACAAGGTGGTGATAACTTTCTGCAGCCCATGTTTTATCCATGTCAACATCCACAGGCTATTTTCTAGTTATCAACATTTTGTAAATGTACAGTTGTATCGAATGTAGGTTTGCCTTACTTCAAATTACCTTCTAACATTTGTTATAGGCTCAGCACAGGTTGATATGTGTTTTTTATATATTTCTTTGGAACCCAGATTCATTTTCTAACAAGTCAGCTTCAGTAAGTCGTTCCATTTTCCTGTAGATTATTCTCTTCAGTATGTTACAGCTACTCTTATTAAACTGATAGCTCGGAAATACACGTGGAATACCTTGTATTTTTAAGCCCTTGTCGTGCATCATTATCTTGCTGGGGAATCTTTTAGTGAACATATTATCACAGTGTCTTATGTTCTTTGGGGTCAGTAATCTCTCGCACCTTTAAGACATGACTCTATAACTGCTGTTGTCAGGCAAGGTATGTCAATTGCGGTACTTCTAAAAGTGTGAAGCTAATAAATGCTTTTGAAAAAACCAAGCACAATCTAGATCACTATTTAATTGAAATGACTGGTTTCAGCTGAAACAGAACACTTTCATCTTAAAGATTGCCTGGTTCCACTAAAACTCGTCGTGCCCATAAAATATGTGAGCTTA
Source organism: Schistocerca americana (assembly GCF_021461395.2). Taxonomy (NCBI): domain Eukaryota; kingdom Metazoa; phylum Arthropoda; class Insecta; order Orthoptera; family Acrididae; genus Schistocerca; species Schistocerca americana. Next base: position 422,699,156 of record NC_060130.1, on the reverse strand, counting down.
ACTATTCTTTGTATAGAAAATCGTGATACATCATCACTGTTTCTCATTGCTACTCAATTCCAAGCTCCTACTAGTTCATTTCAGAAAGGGAGCCTCTGTTACAAAGCTAGCAGCAGGAATGAAGGCAAGAAACCAAGACCAGAGACAATACGTCAAGCCAGTCATCAAAACAATGGATCTTTCAGATTTTTCATTGCAGGCGTTGAGATCAGAATCGGAGAAAATACACAAGCGACCCCAAGTCTACTTGAGTCACGACACAACACTATCTGGTCAGAAGTATCCAGACACCCCTGTGTTACGCGGAATTGGCCACTGGATGTCACGAGAAACTAACCCACCAGTATAAAAGGAGGCGGAGAGTCTTCAGTTGTCAGTAGAGAAGCAGAAACAGCAGGAACCTCAATAACTTCGAAGTTGGTCGTCACCTGACTAATAAATCTGTCAATTAATTTTTAACCATTCTAAAGCTGCTTAAGTTGACTGTTGGTGAAGTGACTGTGAAGTACAGACACGAAGGAACGACCACAGCTAAACTACGACCAGTCAGACCTTGTGTACTGACGGATTGGGAGCGTCGAGCGTTGCGGGTGCAGTTGTAAAAAAACCGCATGAAATCAGCGGAAGAAATCGCTCATGAGTTCCCAGAGTGATATAAGCTGACAGCTAGCATAATTACTGTAGAGAGTTAACATGAATGGGATACAATGGTCGAGTAGCTCTTGAAAAGCCACATAATTCTGTAATCAGTGGTAAGCGACGTTTGAGATGGTGTAACGAGTAACGTCACTGGACCGTGGATGACCGAAACGAGTGATTTTGGCTGATGAATCACGCAACACCCTGTGGCAGTCCGTTTGGGTTTGCCTAATGCCGGGAGAACGTCATCTGACATCATGTGTGATGCTCAAAAATGGTTCAAATGGCTCCAAGCACTATGGGACTTAACATCTGAGGTCATCAGTCCCCTAGACTTAGAACTACTTAAACCTAACTAACCTAAGGACATCACACACATCCATGCCCGAGGCAGGATTCGAATCTGCGACCGTAGCAGCAGCGCGGTTCCGTACTGAAGCGCCTAGAAACGCTCGGCCACAGCGGCCAGCCATGTGTGATGCCAAAAGTGTATTACGGACAAGATGGTCTTTCACTGTGGATGGGTTTTTCGTGGTTAAGGTGTGATCCGTTTATTGAGCTTAAGAAAACGCTAAAAACAGAAGGACATGCACATATTTTACAGCGCTGTGTATTGCGTGTAGCACAGGAACAGTTAGGAGACGATGACTGTTCCTATCAGTATTACAATTCACCCCATCTTCAAAAATGGCTCTGAGCACTATGGGACTTAACATCTTAGGTCATCAGTCCACTAGAACTTAGAACTACTTAAACCTAACTAACCTAAGGACATCACACACATACATGCCCGAGGCAGGATTCGAACCTGCGACCGTAGCAGTCGTGCGGTTCCGGACTGAGCGCCTAGAGCCGCGAGACCACCGCGGTCGGCTCGCCCCATCTTCAAGTAGCATCGTTGAGGCAATGGTTTGTGGATAATAACTTTCCTGAAATAGGCTGGCCTGCCCAGCGTCCCAACCAAAACCTACTCAAACAAAAAAATGGTTCAAATTACTCTGAGCACTATGGGACTTAACTTCTAAGGTCACCAGTCTCCTAGAACTTAGAACTACTTAAACCTAACTAACCTAAGGACATCACACACATCCATGCCCGAGGCAGAATTCGAACCTGCGACCGTAGCGGTCACGCGGTTCCAGGCTGTAGCGCCTGGAAACGCTCGGCCACCACGGCCGGCCAACTCGAACAACTTTGGAATGAGTTAGGAAGTCAACTTCGCTTCAGACTCTAGCATCCAACCTTCCGTGATTTCGGCTCTTGAGGAGGTTTTGGCTGCCATTCCTCCACAGACATTCGAACACCTCATTGAAAGTGTTCACAGTGGAGTTCAAGCCGTCAAAGGGCGGAGGGTAGAGGCACCCCTTATTAATGACCAATACTGGGTATCGGGATACTTCTGATCAGATTGTGTATTAGTATTCTCAGCAGGTTAGTTATGTTGCAGTACGCAAACGGGGAGAAGCATCTAACAAGGTGAGTTCGATGAAGTGCTTTTTATTGCATTGGTTTCCCGTGGGGCGAGTGAGTTACGGGAGGCGAGGCGAGGCGTGGCGAGGCGAGGCGGTTATAAACGCCTTTGTAGCGGTGGCGGTCTCGAAAGAGCTTTCACGTCGTCGTGAATCGCTTTGTAGCACCTCGGCGGCGGCATTCCACGGCGACGGCGTGACGGCGCGACGGCGCGTTCCCTGCCTTTGCCACTGCCTGCACTCTCTGTGCTTCCTTTCTTTCTTCTGCTAGCCGCCTGCCCCCTTCATCGCTCCGTGTTTACAAAGTAACAGCACAGTTAATTCGAGTACCCTACAGGAAAGAAAATATTATCGCCACAAGCCTTTGTGGCCTTTCAAAAAGAGAGGCAAGAAATTTATACAGTCAGGAGGGAGAAAGTGAGTCAGATGCAGGCAAGGATAATTAGTTATTTTTGTGAAATATTCGTCGGTCAATATTTCTTTCACTGATGCTGTTTATACAGGATAATTACAAACTAATTGCTCACGCTTCATGGAACTAACGTATGTATCAAAATAAGAATAAAATGTTAAACAAAGTTTCGTCTAAAATTGCTTTATTTCCGAGATACGCAGTAGATTAGGGATCACAAGTGCATCACAAACACAAAATTAATTCTTGGTGATTCCAAAGCAACTTTACACACTTCGTAGGTGTAACGCACGTATCAAAATAAACGTAAGTTTATGTTAAGTATAGTTTTACCTGAAATTGCTTTACTTCAGAGTTATGCAGTAGAGTAAGGATCAGAAGTGCTACACAAAAAAGAACACAAAATTAAGTGTTCTCAGAAAGCAACGACATGGAAGGGACCCAGAATTCAACACAACTGCACGATGTACATTTACCTCAGATCGTGTTCGAAATGATTTTCATGTAGACGTAGGCAACGACGTGCTTGACGCCTTACCGCTCCAGTAACGTTGCAATCTCCGTTCATCTCATTCTGCGCAGTTGCACAGCCATTTACAATTCGCTGCTGTAGTTGTGCTATATTCTATATTGCAACACCATACACGAGCTCCTCGAGAAGGGCCCAAAGGTAGAAATCCAGAGGATTAAGATTCGCTATCTGGTGGACCAACCAATTGGGCCTGAGCGACCTATCCACATATTGGAATAAGCACCATTGAGATACTCTCTTGTCTCCCAACTGAAACGTACGAAGGCACCACTGTGCATGAACCATAAATTGGTTCGTCCACGAGCGTGAAGCAGACCACCCAATTCGTATTCCAAAAACTGTCGATACACTCTGCCAATCAGGCACTGTGGAATAACGTGTGGTCCGAGTAACTGATTTTTCTGTATACCATACCAAATGTTCACCGTAAAACGATGTTGATCTCCTCGTACTGCTGTTACGTATACCGACATGCGATGTTATGAGCGTTCAAGACACCCGCATGGGTAAAGAGGCTCTCATCCGTAAACAGTACTCGAAGACCGAACATTGGATCAAGCATATGGTGCTCTGCCACTGAAATGGATGGAATTAACCCTCTCCGAAGCAGACACTATACAGTTGATTGAAGAACTCCTGCAGTGCAAACCACGAATGCAATATTCCCTTAAACGTATGTCTACAGCTGTGAAAGTCTATTTGAAAACATTTCCATGTACCGTTGTCTTGTGTGTTCTTAAGGAGGTGCATATCAGCGTATTCACCGTCTGAGCACGCCATCGTACCGTACATAACGACTGCAGGAAACCAACTACCGACAGAATGAATGTACGGTTCGTAGTGCGTCTGGTGCCGCTATACTACAACAACGCCATAAAGCACAACGGACCACACCGAAGTTAAATAAACAAAAGCACATCGTGCCAGAATCAGTTGAGCAGTGAAGAGCGGTGTTCTACAAAGCCAGATCAGTCGATATGCAGGCTAACAAGACACGCCATAGCCTGTACTGGTCCATGCACCCCGAAGTTAAATAAACAAAAGCACATGGTACCAGAATCAGCTGAGCAGTGAAGAGGGGTGTACAACGCGAGATCAGTCGATATGCAGGCGAACACGACACGCCAAGAGCCTGTACTGGTCCATGATGTAATTCCTTCCACAAATGCCATTATGCGTCATAACTCGGAAATAAAGCAATTTCATAAAAAACTTTATTTAATATTTTACTCTTATTTCTATGTATACGTTACAACTTCGGAGTGTGTAAAATTACTTTTGAATCACGCTGTATAGACAGACCAACCTAGCTCTTACATCTGCCAGATGTATGTTAATTTTGATGGAAAAGGAAATGGTTCAGACAATGGTTGTTTGGTTCCAAATGTCCTGTCCGCTAACGGCACCGAAAATCCCTTGAACAATGTATATTTTAAAAAAATACAACGATAACTACCGGTTTTCTAATGGGACTATGGTATTATTTACGCCAGAACAGCAGATCTTTGCATGATATGTTAAGTTTATATAACTGTTACTTAGATCTAAACATAAATTACGTTGTAAAAGTGCGTTAAGTACGAGTATTTTTGTGCTGTTGTTGTAGTCGTTTGAATGGCGCAGCATATGGAGGTTATCACCATACCTCGTTCATCGAGAGTGGTGTAGACATCACATATTGCTATTTCCGATGGTAATGGGCAGTGGAAAACGGTGGGAACTTCTTGGCTGCATGACATTTATACGGTTGTGACATAAGCGAAAAATCCCGGTATTCGGTGTATTGTTCCTCCAAAACTGTTTGACAGATCTAGAAAAAAGTTATGTCACAGAATTTGTCTCATATAGATCGTAGACCCTGGCGCAAGAAATTCTGTAGTGTCATTTTCAATAATGCTAGAGACTCATTTTTTAAATATGTCACTCAAATGATTTTTGACACTGGAAACAAACAAGTATTAACTGAATAATTTTTGTCACATCAATCATGTTGCCCCTTACTTTTGAAATAGCCTCGTTTATTGACTTTTACTTTCCAGCCCTTAACGGTGCTATCTTACTCCCACCCATTGTACCTGTCATTAGCAGAAAGTGTTCTCTGAACCCTCAGTCAGATTGTGGCCATTGCTTGTTCGTCATATTGAAGGTACGTTAAAACTAATGTCCGGTGGCGTATGGTGTTTTGTACAAGCCGTAGCGACCCTTGCTACCAAAATAAACGAAATGTACCGTCTGCAGGAAGCTGTCTTTCCTCGTCACAACCCTCACAACCACAAGATGACATCAATGGTGTGCCGCCGGTCTTGGGGCCGCTGCATCTTTCGCCTGGCTTACACTCGTTTATCTGCCAAAAGCAGGTGCCCTATGGCGTCCCTTGCGTACTCATCCTGTCCCTCGCCCTCCCAGCCGCCCCTCTGTGGCTGCGTTAACAATGAGACAGACTGGCTTTCTGTACATTGGAAGTGCTCACAGCGCCCTATGGACATTACTTCTTCAGTAATTCGAATTAATGGGGACTGTTTGCGTCCAACTTATGTTTTAAGATTCCGCAAAGATACAAATAAAATGGATATACACTTGTGTCCAGAATTAAACGTAAATTTTGCAAGGTTCCGTTCATTTTGTCACAAAACACTATAAACAGATGATATTAAAGTAGAAACAGTGTAAGAAATTAAGAACGTAAACAACTGCAACATGCATAACTGAAGACAAAAATTGTCTTTGTTTTTACCAACTTAACAGACTTGCTCACACATTCTGACGACTGGTTAATGTGCTCCGTTCGGGGTGTGACCATCTCTGGCAGCAATACAGACCTGACAGTGACGGGGGATGCTGTGAATGATGTCATCAGTCTCATGTTGAGGCAATCACGGCCATTCTTCACGCAGAGCTGCTCGCACGTCTTGGGGAGTGGTTGGTGGATGCTGACATGATGCAGCCCGTCTCCATAGTGTATCCTATACGTGCTCTATAAGATTCAAATCGGGAGATGAAGCAGGCCACGCATCTTCCGTTTCCAAGAAAACATCAACTACCCGTGCTCTGTGAGGTCGAGCATTATCGTCCATTAATTCGAAGTACGGGTCCACAGCATCTCGCAACAACCGCACATAAGTTCCAAAGATCTCGTCACGATATCTGATAGCAGTTAAACCTTGTCGAATCAGCCATACAATTTCATCAAGATGTGTTTGAGTGGCCAACGTAATCCTTGCCCACGTCATTAGGGATTCTCCTCGATATCGGTGTCTTACCACATTGTTTGGGTCCCGAAATCGTGTTCCACGTTCCCTCTAGATATGAATCTGTCAAGAATCACTCTCTAGGACAAATCAGGAGTCATCTGTGTAAAGAATATTGGCCCACTGTTCGACTGTCCAGATGGCATGTTTACGATTCCATTCTAGACGTTCTCTTCTGAGAAGATGTGTTAGAGATACACATACAGCAGATCTCCGACAATAAAGTCCATTCTGCTGAAGCCTTCTGTACACCGTTTACTTCTATACAACACGCCCAGTGGATACTGCGAGGTCAGATGCCAGTTGCTGTGCAGTACTAAGGCCGTACCGTCGTGCTCTTACAGTCAAATAACGATCCGCTCTTTCTAATGTCACATGCGGTCCGCCCTACTCTGGTCTTCAGGATACAGTTTCTGTCTCTATAAACTGTCATGAAACTATAGAACCATTCACAAAAAGCCATACGGCCACATCACTTTGCGACTGGCCTGCTTCCATTCTTCCCATGGCCCTTCAATGCAGAAAGTCTGATAGGCGTCTTCTCTGTGCCATACTGCAGCGTCTGTGGCTGTCTACACAGTGATTGTGGATGTAGGACTAGCCGGCAAGCACTATCACGTTTGATAGGTGCCCTGACGTCACCATTGGGATGGTATTCCGCTGACCGGAATACCGTCTTCATTGCAGAACACGATCATACGGACATCTGTTGACAGTTTATGTGAGTATATGGTCAACTAGACACAGGACAGAGAAATAGCGGTTTATTGCTTTAATTTTGGACCCCACTGTGGATCTGGGAAACAAAAAGACCGGTCAGCTCTTTCAAGTATGGTACTGGCAAACCTCTATAAGCACTAAATTGTGCCACAAGCCCGTTCCAAATATGTCTAATTTACCTTGGGCTAAAACCGATGTATCACTTGTCACACAATCCAAGCATAATGTCAGAGTGTAATGCAGTGATCGCAGCGTGCCTATGGGGGTCCTGTGTTCCTGCGCAACGCCGCAGAAACCGCTTGCATCATAAACAAAGTGTATTTCCATGAGCTGTTAGATATATAAACACATCAAAAAAGTTTTGGTTCACCCCAGTTCCCACAACTCCTGAAGATGGACATTGACTGTGGATACTGTATCACAACCACAGTCCCTCTGCCTGTTCAGAGATGTCACTAAACCCACACAAATATGTAAACAACCATGCATGAGAAGCGTCTATTAGACAGAGGGGGTCCGACAGCCTATCAGTTCCAGTCATTTCACCAGGAAGAATGTACATGGCTCGTGTTCATCCATGCCTAAACGGTCAGTACCACGGTTCGATCACGCCCGCATTGTTGCTTTGTGCCAGGAAGTGATCTCAACAAGGCAAGTGCCCAGGCGTCTCAGAGTGAACGAAAGCGATGTTGTTCGGACATGGAGGAGATACAGAGAGACAGGAATTGTCAATGACATGCCTCGCTCAGGCCGCCCAAGGGCTACTACTGCAGTGGATGACCGCTACCTACGGATTATGGCTCGGAGGAACCCTGACAGCAACGCCATCATGTTGAATAATGCTTTTCATGCAGCCACAGGACATCGTGTTACGACTCAAACTGTGCACAATGGGCTGCATGATGCGTAACTTCACTCCCGACGCCCATGGCGAGGTCCATCTTCGCAACCACGATACCATACAGCGCGGCACAGATGGGCCCAGTAACATGCCGAATGGACCGCTCAGGATTGGCATCACGTTCTCTTCACCGATGAGCGTCCCCTATGCCTTCAACCAGACAATTGTCAGAGACGTGTTTGGAGGCAGCCCGGTCAGGCTGAACGTCTTAGACACACTGTCCAGAGAGTGAAGCAAGAAGGGGGTTCCCTGCTGTTTTTTGGTGGCGTTATGTGGGGTCGACGAACGCCACTGGTGGTCATGGAAGATGCCGTAACGGCTGTACGTTACGTGGATGCCATCCTCTCACCGATAGTGCATCCATATTGGCAGTATACTGGTGAGACATTCGTCTTCATGGACGACAATTCGCGCCCCCATCGTGCACATCTTGTGAGTGACTTCCTTCAGGATAACGACATCTCTCAACTAGAGTGTCCAGCATGTTCTCCAGACATGAACCCTATCGAACATGCCTAGCATAGATTGAAAAGGGCTGCTTATGAAGGAAACTTTTGTTGCACCCTGTTAACAATAAGAAAAGGCTTCATTGGGCTACGGCACATCAACATTGGACAGCATGGGATTGGGAAAGACTCTTATTCACTGATGAATGCAGGTCCGAAATATCTGGTTGTAAATGCCACCAATTTGTACGCTGTTTACCCCATGAACGCTTGATTCCTCAGTGCGTAATTCCATATGCGAAGCGTGCAGGGAGTTCTGTGATGGTATGGTGTAATATCCTCGTCACCACTGTAGAGTCTTGTACCATAAGGAGGCAATGGAGAGGATGTTGTTATGGGTGGCCGGTATCCTCCTTCTATAACACAAATGCACACGTGGATTAATACGGTTCTTTATTTATTTGTACTGGAAACATGTGCGTAACTAGAATAGAGTCATGTTCTGTGCTACAAGCTCATCAGAATAGACCTTTTGCATACAATATCGGTTATCTTGCTATTACAAATTTCAGTCGTACAAGTGCCGCTGTAGTCACTAATCCGGTCGCTATGTTCTGTCGTAACCTGTGATCTGAACTGAGCCTGCTCTCCGAATGTACTGACGGACGCCAAATTCGATGAGTGAGTCAGTCAGGCACTAAGGTCAGCGGTAGCAGCCTAAATACTTACTATAGATCTCCGTGCTACATCTTTGTCGATCGGTGTGCTGGCGACAGCTTACGCCATCGCATTCCTCCCCCCTGACATGCCGCACTGTTGTACTGTAGGGTGGATGCGAATGACAACGGGGAGGAGCGAGGACGCTGGACGTAGAGATGAGCCGGGTGCCGTGACTGTGCAGAACGGCGTACTTCCGACGGTACCCCACCGTCTGGCTTGCGAGGCAACAGGAAGATCCTCCGGGAACCTGCTGCCAGGGCACACGTCCAGGCCTGAGGGCGTGTGCTGGGGCGATGACAGCGACGGCGGGTCCATGTGCATATGGTCGGCGAGCGGGGGCGAGAGCACATCGTTCAACCGCTCCTCCTGGGGTGCCCTGATGGCACCAACGGGCGGCTGCGAAGACCGGGCGGTCCCGTGAGGCCGTGAATCTGCGGAAATGAAAGCAGCAGAATCACAGGGCAAATGACACTCACGAATTTGATTCTGGTGGCGGCGCCATGAACTATCGGGACCTGCAAGCAAGTACATGTAAGAGCCAATGCGTTCCTGGATCACATATCTTTCCTAGCGCCCACTGTTGCCATAAACCCTGAAAAGAATAAGATCGCGCGGCGCCTAGCAATACTTGCAGACCATTAGCGGCGCCAGATGCTGCGGCAGTTGTAGCAAGTGTAGCAGCGTCCGATGGCGGCGGACATGCAGAAGTTCCGCCTATGATGGTCCGTCTCGTGGGTGGGAGCGATAGGAGGCGTGAAGGAGTTGCAGAGCCTGCTCCCGTGTGTGAGTGGTGCGAAGCTTAATCATCTGTTGTTTCAAAGTGTGTACGAAGCGTCCTACTTTTCCTTTGGACTGGGGGTGAAACAGAGCACTTGTTAGATGACGAGTGCCACATCGTTCACAAAACTATTCAAAATCACGTGAAGTGACCTATGGTCCGTTGCCCAACACAAGTACTTCTGGCAAACCTATGCATAGGCATCGCAAATGGGAACTTGCTAAAAGAGTGATCCAGAATGCTCCTGCAAAGTCAATGTGCACTTGTTGCCGTGGCGACTGAGTCTTAGGCCAAGATGAGAATGTAGCGGAGCGGATTGGTTCTCCGCGCATGAGTGACACTGTGACGTCATCTGTTCAACATCGGCGTCCATGCCCTGTCGAGTAAAGTGCTGTCACGCAAACTTTTTAGTGCAAAAAATTCCCCAATGTCCTTCGTGGAGCATCCGCAACACATCCTTTTGCAGCACTTTAGGAATAAGCACATGGGATTGTCCACTGTCATGCTGAACTAGAATAACACCTTGTTGAACTGAAAGGCTATGCCGACGAGCAAAATATCGGAACACAACTGGTTTCTGGATGCTGTTCAATGAACGAGGCCAAGACGTACGAATATAATGCAACAAGATCTTGAGGTGAGGGGCTGCTTCCGTGCCCTGTGCAATTTTCCTGTAGTGCAGGGGAAAAGATTCCAGCAACTCAGACTCCTGTGGATCTATCTGGCAACAAGATGCGGCAGATACATTAAAATCGGAGTGAGGGCCAATCGGAAGGCGAGATAGGGCGTCTGCATTGCCATGATTTGCCGTAGGTCTGTACACAATTTCATACTGACACTGCGAAAGAAAAAAAGCCTAGCGTTGCAATTTTTGAGCATTCCGCGTAGGAACAGGCTTTGACCGATGAAACAACGACTGCAAAGGCCTGTGATCTGTCAGTAATTATAACTGGTGACCATACAAATAGTCATGGAATTTTGTCACACCAAACACAATAGCGAGAGCTTCTTTTTCAATCTGCGAATAATTGCACTGAGTTTGAGTGAGCAACTTCGAGGCTAAAGCAATAGGTCTGTCTTGTGCACCAATTCTGTGTGAAAGCACAACGCCGATTCAGTAATATGAAGCGTCAACTTGCAAAACTACCGGCATGGCAGGGTCAAAATGCACTAAACATCTGTCACAAAGTAAAGCATTTTGGAGTTTCTAAAATGCGTCTTGACAATCTTTAGACCACACAAATGGCGCATTTTTGCGACACAAGCGATGCAATGGAGCCGCGATCTGTGCTGCATTCGGTATGAAAGGAATGTAGTATGTCATCTTGCGTAGTACAGACTGGAGCTCATACACATTGCGAGAAACAGGCAGGTCACGGATTGCGAGCAAATGAGACTGGAGGGGACACACAGCCTGACTTTATCACATGACCTAGGTACTGCAGTTCAATTTGAAGAAAGTCACACTTTTTGAGACGACACTTGAGTCCTGCTTTTGACAACACTCGAAAAAGGGTACGCAAATTCGCTATGTGTTCATCTGGTGTACGACCAGAGACGACAATATCGTCAAGGTAGTTGGTACAAAATGGAACTTTTGCAGTTAGCTATTCCAAGCAACGTTGAAAAATGGCGGGTGGGTAAGCACTGCCGAAGGGCAAACGCAAATACTTGAACAGTCCCAAGCGTGTATTTACAACAAATACTTTCTGTGGCTCTTTATCCAATGGAATTTGCAAGTAGGCGTCACGCAAATCTATCTTAGAAAAATACGTTTAAAGCCGGTGGCAGGTATAAAACGCCATCCTAAATTGTACTGAATACTCTCTCAGAAAATTATTTTGAACAATTAGTTCATGAGCCCACTCGTAGCGTAAATGGCTGCGATGACATAGTTGACCTCTTAGAAACAAATAATCCTGAACAAATAGAGAGTATCGTGACGAATACAGAGATTAGCGACCACAAGGCAGTTGCTGCTAGGCTGAATACCGTAACACTTACAGCCATCAAAACGAAACACAAAGTACATCTGTTTTAAAAAGCTGATAAAAATGTTCTAAAGCCTTTTTAAGAGACAGTCTCCACTCCTTCCGATCAGATTACGTAAGCGCAGAAAAGATGTGGAATGATTTCAGAGAGATAGTATTGACGGAAATTGAGAGATATACACCACATACATTAGTAAGTGTTGGTACCGATCCCCCATGGTACACATAACGGGTCAGATCGCTGTTGCAGATGCAACGAAAACAGCATGCCAAATTTAAAAGAACCCAAAATCCCCAAGATTGGCAAAGTTTTGCCGAAGTTCGAAATATAGCGCGTACTTCAATGCTAGATGCTTTTAATAATTTCCACAACGAAACTCTGTCTCGGAATCTGGCAGAAAAACCAAACAGATTCTGGTCATACATAAAGCACACCAGTGATAAGACGCAATCAATACCCTCACTGTGCGATAACGGTGATGAGTGTCACGGATGACAGTGCCACTAAAGCAGAGTTATTAAACACGGTTTTCCGAAACTCCTTCACCAAAGAAGAAGAAGCAAATGTTCTTGAATTCCAATCGAGAACAACTGACAAGATGAGAAACGTAGGAGAAGATATCCTCAGTGTAGCAAAGCAGCTTAAATCACTTAATAAAGGCAAGGCCTTCGGTCCAGATTGTATACCAGTTAGATTCCTTTCAGAGTATGCTGATACAATAGGTCCATATTTAGCAATTACATACAACCGCTCGCTCACAGAAAGTTCCATATCTAAAGACTGGAAAATTGCTCAAGTCACACAAATATACCCAAAAGGGAAATAGGAGTAATCCACTGAATTACAGGCCCATATCACTAACGTCGATTTGCAGTAGTGTTTTGGATCATGTACTGTGTTCGAACATTATGAATTACCTTGAAGAAAACGATTTGTTGACACATAGTCAACACGGATTCAGAAAACATCGTTCTTTGTGTAACACAACTAGCTCTACATACTTATGAAGTAATGAGTACTGTAGACAGGGGATGTCAAATTGACTCCATATTTTCAGATTTCCTGAAGACTTTAGACACCGTTCCTCACAAGCATCTTCTAACCCAGGGCTTCCCAATGTGAGGTCCGCGGATCCCTAAGGGGTCCACCGGCTCATTCTAGGGGGTCCGCGGTCACCTTTCACCAAATCGTGTAAAATAATGAGTAAAATTATTGAATAAAAATGTGAAAATCAAATTCACCACTTTTTTTTCGTGTGAAAAACATGTGTACTTTTACTTCAGTTCGTATTCCCAAGCAGCCTTTGCGGTTCCTAAGTGAGAACGCATACATAGTTTAGTGCCGGAGAATACGGCTTCTCTGATCGACTCTTTCTTAAGAATACGGTGGTCGTTTGCGCGCCGGCTCACCGCGCTAGATGCGGTGAAACCTTTTACGCATGCGCGGAGCGAGCATTGTCGAACAATCACAGCGTTCGCTGGCACGTATGCGGCCACAGGCATCATTAAATGCTAAACTTGCTTCGTCAGTGCACAACGTATTTCATAAGTCGATTTTTGACCAGTTTATTACTTCTAACATGGATTGGTGACTGAAGTCAGGATCATTGAAGAAGGGCGCAGTTTCTCCATCGCCTTCACAACAAGGGAAGTTTCCAGTTGAAATAAATGAGGAGGGAGGACGACCAAAGAAAGAACAATCACAAGAAGCTCCACAGCCGGATTTATTATGTGAAAACGCTGCAAGTACTCCATTGGTTGCAATATCCTGTGGAAGTGGAATAACCAAGAAGCGTAAATACAACGAAAGCTATTTAGAAATGGGCTTTATGGAGACAAAGAAGGGTATAGCTCAGTGTGTAATTTGTGCGCGAGTCCTTCCGAACAGTTCAATGGTTCCAGTTAAATTGCGCCGTCATTTTGAAGGTACTTACCCGGATTTACAGGCTAAAGACATCGATTTTTCAAAAGGAAGAGTGCTGAACTAGCTGCTTCTCAGCATTGCATGAAAACTCATGCAAAAACAATTAATGAAAATTCATTAAAAGCTTCTCTCTTGGTTACTTATCGAGTGCCGGCCGTAGTGGCCGAGCGGTTCTAGGCGCTACAGTCTGGAATCGCGTGACTGCTACGGTCGCAGGTTCGACTCCTGCCTCGGGCATGGATGTGTGTGATGTCCTTAGGTTAGTTAGGTTTAAGTAGTTCTAAGTTCTAGGGAACTTATGACCTCGTCAGTTGAGTCCCATAGTGCTCAGAGCCATTTGAACCATTTGAACTTATCGAGTGGCAAAAACAGGCAAAGCTCATACCATTGCGGAAAATCTCATAAAGCTGTGTGTTAATGGTATTGTTTTTTGCATGCTAGACGAAAAGGTAGTAAAACTTGTATCTTCGGTGCGATTATCAAACAATATTGTCAAGAGACGTATTGTTGACATGTCAAATGATGTGAAAGACATTCTTGTTTCTCGCATCCAACACAATTCATTTTCTCTGCAGATAGATGAATCCACTGATGTTGCAGGATTAGCGATTTTATTGGGTTTTGTCCGTTATGAATATTCTGGATGTTTTGAGGAGGACCTCTTATTGTGCAGACCACTACCTGCCAACACAACAGGTGCTGAAATATTGCGTCTATTGGATGATTTTTTAAGAACTAACGAAGTTTCATGGTCTAATTGCACAGATATGTGCACAGATGGTGCAAAAGCTATGACGGGTCCTAGAGTCGGAGCAATAACGAAAATAAAAGAAAACGCCAAGAATTGCAGCAGTAGTCATTGTGCTCTCCACAGATACGCTTTAGCTACGAAACAAATGCCTGTTTCGTTCAATAAAGTCTTAGACGAATCCATTCATATCATTAACTACATAAAACCAAGGCCGTCGAAGACAAGACTTTTCACAATACTGTGTGAAGATATGGGAAGCCTTCATCGTTCCCTGCTTCTCCACACAGAAGTGAGGTGGCTCTCACGTGGGGATGCACTCTCTCGCTAGTATCAATTAAGATTGGAAGTCTTAGCTTTCCTTTTTGGGCATAACGCCAAATTAGCAGACCTTATTAATGACGAAAATTGGCAGTGTCTACTTGCCTATTTGTCAGATATATTCTCCAAAACGAACGAAATGAATATTTCACTCCAAGGGCAAAGTGAAACAAAGGTCACTGCTATCGACAAAGTTCGAGCATTCAAGAGGAAAATCAATTTTTGGCAGAGAGTGTCGAGGAGGGGGAGGTCGAGTATGTGCCTCTTCTCAAGGAGTTTTTGGAAAACAAAACATTGGCGCTTGGGAAGAATTTGTTTCATCAAATCGTGGAACATCTCCGAAGCTTGATGTCATTGTTGGAGCATTATTTCCCAACAGCTGAAGATGAGAAGCTGCAGAAATACGAATGAGTGGTCAACCCATTCACTGTATCCAAAAAGCCGAACATTCCACCATCAAACGGATATGAGTTGTTGATAGAAATTGCCACAGACCCTACCTTGAAACCAAGTTTTGACATTGACGGTTACTCACGCTTTTGGATCCGTTTGGATAACAAGAAATACTACCCCCTTGTTGAAAAGGCAAAACGTGTACTTCTTCCGTTTGCCGCAGCATACATGCGTGGATCTGGATTCTCGATCTATGCTGCCCACAAAACTAAGAACCGAAGCTGTCTAGATGCGGAACCAGACACCCGTCTCCAGTTGTCAAGAACTGAACCCAACTTTTCAAAAGAAGCACCCTCAACCACCACATTAGGATTCCATTATTATTCCTGCAGACTCATCTATGGTAAAGAAGAAGCATTTTCCTTCGTAGATGCTCAGTGAACGTACCTGAACCATAGCTCTGTAGGAATTTTGTTTCTGTCTATCATTTGCAAAATAATTATTAACTGAATTCTGTTGGCATCGATATTTTTGTTACGAAAATTAAAATCATCTCTAAAACTAATTTCTTTTCTTTAAAATATATTCCGTCCTCTCAGTTAAAAATATGGCCTGCCTATACTTCAATTACAGTTACCTGCTATTACTCTGACACTGTATTGTGGCAACTGGCTGTGACTGTAAACAAATGAGGACTTTTCACGTGCCACCTTGTAAAAGGTAAACCTCCTCTGTCAGAATTGTTTCCTTTGAAAAAAAAAGTCTTACGTTCTGTGAAATGCTTTGTCTTCTTATAGAGAAATAAGAGAGTCTGTTTGCTTGTTTTCCTAATTTGCTTACAGTCGAGGCTGACTGCCACGATACAGTGTCCAAGTAGTAGTTCAAGTTGTCAGCTGTGGCTAAACTGTTGCCACGGCGCCTGCCAGTTGCCAGCTACCAAGTAACAGTGCACTGTTGCAACGCTCCCTGCTAGCTGCCGGCTATGGACTGACAGCTGCCGCTCAGTAGATACGCAAAGACGTAAAAATAACTAGACTTTCCGTGCTGTTTACATGGTCACGAAAATCGATTGTGGAACTGAAAAAACGGCTTTATCAAAGCAGATTTCCAGAAGCAATTTTGAAGTGTTTACCTGACCAACCAAAAGCGGAACTGGGACATCGGCTTACGAAATCCGGTTTTGGAAACGCATGTAAACTGGGTGAATGTATTCCCACACATTGCACAACACATGTCACAATAGTCCTTTAAAGGCAATTCCTTGGCCTCTTTTCTTTCGCAATGTGTTTGTATCCCGAATCATGGGTCTGCCTCTTTTCTTCACAGCCGCGCGGAATGACCGCGCAGTCTAGGGCGCCATGTCGTCGTGGATTTCGCGGCCGCTCCCGCCAGAAGTTCGAGTCCTCCGTCGGGGATGTGTGTGTGTGTGTGTGTGTGTGTGTGTGTGTGTGTGTTTTGTCCTTAGCGGAAGTTAAACTTAGGTCAATAGCGTGTAAGACTAGGGATTGATGACTTCAGTAGTTAAGTCCCATAGACTTTAGGCCTACATACATTGGAACATTTTTCTTAGGATTTCACGAATAACCACTCAGACACACACGACTGTTACGAAATATGCATGCTCCTTACACAACAGTAGCCAAACAGTGGAAGTGAACAGACCACAAGCGGCAGCTTGTCAACAGCGAACAGTTTGGACGTGACGTTGATTGCTCTTGAAGGAAGGCAGCTCCAACGTGTGAAATGTCAATTACCAAGTAATTTTAATCAGGCTATAGTGTGTTGAACAAAGGGAGTAAATCCACTAGTAAGTGTCTGGATACAGTGGGAATTCAAATTGGATCGTTAATTTCAAGTTGTTTTCATTCATCTCTAAACCAAAGACTACGGATACTTCGGGGGGGGGGGGGGGGGGGGGGGTCATTGGGAACATGGCACTTGCATTAAGAAGCTTTCAGGTCCCATAGGTTTCACTCTGAAATTTAAAGTTACAGTGCTCTTGACTGACTAAGGGTCCGCCATGGATTTTCGACTGAAGAAGGGGTCTGCCAGCTGAAAAGGTTGGGAAGCCCTGTTCTAACGAAACTACGTGGCTATGGAATATCACCTCAGTTGTGTGACTGGATTCGTGATTTCCTGGCAGAGAATGTCACAGTTCGTAGTAATAGACGGAAAGTCGTCGTGTAGTGTTATAGGCCCTCTATTGTTCCTGATCTATATTAACGACATAGGAGACAATCTCAGTAGCCCTATTAGATTGTTTTCAGATGATACTGTGATTTACCGCCTTGTTAAGTCATCATATGATCAAAACGAATTGCAAAATGTTTTAGATAAGATATCTGTATGGTGCAAAAAGTGGCAATTGACACTGAATAAAGAAAAGTGTGAAGTTACTCACCTGAGTACTAAAGGAAATCCGCTAAATTTCGATTACGCGGTAAGTCACACAAATATTAAGGTTGTAAATTCAACTAAATACTTTGTGATTGCAGTTAAAAGTAACCTAAATTGGAACGATCACGTAGATAATGTTGTGGATAGAGCAAACCAAAGACTGCGATTCATTGCCAGAATACTTAGAAGATGCCACAGGTCTACTAAAGAGACTGCTTACACCACGCTTGTCCGCCCTATTCTGGAGTATTGCTGTGCGGTGTGGGATCCGCATCAGGTGGCACTGGCGGATGACATCGAAAAAGTTTAAAGAAGGGAAGCTCGTTTTGCACTGTCGCGAAATAGGGGAGATAGTGCCACAGACATGATACGTGAATTGGAGTGGCAGTCATTAAAACAAAGGCGTTTTTCGTTGCGACGGGATCTTCTCATGAAATTTCAATCACCAGTTTTCTCCTCCGATTGCGAAAACATTCTGTTGGCACACGCCTACATAGGGAGAAATGATCATCTCGATAAATAAAGGAAGTCAGGGCTCGCACAGAAAAATTTAAGTGCTCGTTCTACCCGCGCGCCGTTCGAGAGTAGAACGGTAGAGAGACAGCTTGAAGGTGGTTCATTGAACCCTCAGCCAGGCACTAAAATTTTCAAAGTTGTTCAAGATCGGGATCTTAGGAGTATATTGTAAAATTACAGCCATTTGCTGTGCATAGGCGCCTTGGAATCCTCAAGTCGGTTTTGGTATTCAGAAAACATGTTTTTCGTGTTTTCTCAAGAACCGTCCATGAACTGAAAGTTGCCTCTATAAACCCCGCAACTCGCACCGGAGACTACGCAAAAAGAAAGCCACGGATTTTCTCCATTTGCCTAAGCTGGAGGAGATGTGTAATATTCAGACTTTGACGTTGTACTGTAGGATAGTTACAGTAAAGCGAACCTTCTGTTGAGTATACAAACGATCCATAGCCCAAGGGCTACAGCGATCATAAGAAATAAAGTAGTGGGGTAGCTACAGGTTGCACACAAATTTTCTTTATTATCGGTTTCACTCGTTATACGTGAGAAGATTCTGCCGCAACGAAAAACGCCTTTGTTTTAGTGATGTCCACCCCATATCCTGTATCATTTCAGTGACACCCTCTCCCCTATTTCGCGATAATACAAAACGTGCTGCCCTTCTTTGAACTTTCTGGATGTACTCCGTCAATCCTACCTGGTAAGGATCCCACATCACGCAGCAGTATTCTAAGAGAGGACGGACAGGCGTAGTGTCGGCAGTCTCTTTAGTAGATTTGCTACATTTTCTAAGTGCCTTGCCAATAAAACGCAGTCTTTGATTAGCCTATCCCACAACATTCTCTATGTGTTCTTTCCAATTTATGTTGTTCGTAATTGTAATTCCTAGATATTTAGTTGAATTTACTGCCTTTACATTTGATGGATTTATTGTGTAACCGAAGTTTATCGGATTCCTTTTAGCATTCATGTGGATGACTTCACACTTTTCGTTGTTTAGGATTAATATCCAATTTTCGCCCCATACAGATATCTTTTCTAAATCGTTTTGCAATTTGTTTTGATCTTCTGGTGATTTTACTACTCGATAAACGACAACGTCATCTGCAAACAACCTAAGACGGCTGCTTAGATTGTCTTCTATCGTTTATATACATGAGGAACAGCAGAGGTTCTAAAACACTACCTTTGGGAACGCCAGAAGTAACTTCTCTGCATGTCCATCTTTTAGTGATTGTTGCGGGTCTCGGCTGTTTGATAGAGGATGTCAAATTAAACACCTTTCAGCCGTCAACTTTCAACCTTTTCACTCCTTTTTTATTTGATGACTTTCCATCAAGCACGCAATTTCGCTGCAAGCCGCCTGTGTGGTACATCGTCAAAAGCCTTCTGGAAATCTGGAAATACAGAATAAGTTTGAAATCACCTGTCAATAGCACTCACCACTTCGTGTGAGTAAACAGCTACTTATCTTTTACAAGATCGATGTTTTCTAAATCCGTGTTGACTGTGTGTCAATAGACCGTTTTCTTCGAGGTAATTCATAATGTTAGAACACAATATATGTTCCAGAATCATGCTGCATATCGAAGTTAATGATATGGACCTGCAATTTAGTGGATTATTCCTACTATCTTTCGTGAATATTGGTGTGACCTGTGCAACTTTCCAGTCTTTGGGTACGGATCTATAGTCGAGCGAACGGTTGTATATGATTGTTAAGCATGGAGCTACTGTATCAGCATACTCTGAAGGAACCTAACTGGTATACAGTCTAGACCGGAAGATTTGCTTTTGTTAAGTGATTTAAGTTACTTCACTACTCCGAGAATATCTATTGTTACGTTGCTCATGTTGATAGCTCTTCTTGATTCTTATTCTGGAATATTTACTTTGTCTTCTTTGGTGAAGGAATTTCGGAAGGCTGCGTTTAGTTACTCCGCTTTAGAAGCACTGTCGTCTATAGTGATTCCATTGCTATCGCGCAGAGAAGGCATAGATTGTGTCTTGTCGTTAGAATATTTCTCATACGACCAGAATCTGTTTGGATTTTCTGTCAGGTTTCGAGACAAAGTTTCGTTGTAGAAACTATTATAAGCATTTAGCATTTAAGTCCGCGCTAAATTTTGAACTGCTGTAAAATATAGCCAGTCTTCGAGATTGCGTCCGTTTGGATTTGGCATGTTTTTTTCGTTGTTTCTGCAACAGTAAATCTGTATTGGTCGATGACCCAGCAAAGCCGGCCGAATGGCCGTGCGGTTAAAGGCGCTGCAGTCTGGAACCGCAAGACCACTACGGTCGCAGGTTCGAATCCTGCCTCGGGCATGGATGTTTGTGATGTCCTTAGGTTAGTTAGGTTTAACTAGTTCTAAGTTCTAGGGGACTAATGACCTTAGCAGTTGAGTCCCATAGTGCTCAGAGCCATTTTTTTGACCCAGCAAAGGTTAGTTAGCATGGCTAGAAGTTTTCAGGGTACAAGGATTATGAAATTTTAAATAATAAGTACTTCAGTGATGTTAACAATTCACTAGCAAAACGAACTATACGTGGGAATCAGCACATCATAATTTACTGTCTGAGTAATAATAACAATTGTAAAATATTTATATAAAGTAATATTTTATATTTACTAATTAACTGATATCTGAAAGTAAACTTTGAAAGGAAGAAAGTAATATTTATTTAGTTCAGGAGTGATATGAGGGGAAGAGGAGATGTTCCACTTTTTCACGTTGCAAGAAGGTAGCCCTAACCTTTAGGTACATGATCTGAAACAAACTTGATCAGAAGAGGCACCAGTAATCGAGGTCAGACTGGAGGGGATGCTGCTTGTCGGTATAGGAAGCACTCATACGTTGTGTAGGTGGATGCTGCTGCACCGATAGTGCAGCGCTAATTTAGTTCAGAATGTACAAAAGATTACATGTCAGAACTGGCCAGGAAGGATACAGTCTAAAAGCAGTGTCCGGCCAGTTCCATTCTGCCGAGATTCTTTTTCCCTCCTTTTCCTTCAGTTTTATTCTTTTACCGTATAATTACGGTCGATGTGGAAGTAAATGGAAGGCCCCGTTGCCTTTGTGCTAAAGAAAGGTGATGGGGCATCTCTGGCAGCACAGTTGCCTACCATACCCTTAATCTCACGATTTGTCAGCGGCAACTGTTGCCTTCGTACTTTTCCCGAACTTTCTTCTGTCTCTCTCTCTCTCTCTCTCTCTCTCTCTCTCTCTCTCTTTGGGCTAACAGTCTGCGGTGCAGCACAAGAGCTCCAAATATGACCTGTCAAAGCCAGCGTCGCGGAAAAAAAGATATGCGACCTGAGAGTTAAAAGCTCGCGGTGCGCGAGGGCTCACTGTTCTGGAGAAGTCTTCCGAACACTGTCGAAAACACTGCCCTGCAGTCACCAGCAGAAGGGTGAATGCAGCCATAAGTAGCCGCGTCAAGCCAACAGATCACCACTTCTCTCTCTGTCCCAGAAACGACAACCGTTTGCCATGCTGAAACACAATGCGTTCTGGAACTGTGGATATATAAGTAATTTCTGTTTAACTGTTTTAAATGTACTGTGCAGTAACGCTACAAAATGCACAGTACATTGTATCTTGATTGTGTTTATACAGGATGTAACACAAATGTACGGCACAAATTACGGGTGACATTCCTCACACGTATATGTACAAATTATGTTATACGAATATGGGTCTGGAAACGCTTTGTTTCCATGTTAAAGCTGATTCTCTCCAACTCATTAACCATGGGAACCACACACGAACAGAACGCACTAGCATACCATGTGCAACTATTTCTCGCAGGAGATGCTCAGTATGCCTTCCGTGGGCCTTGACACATCCAGCCGTCGTAGTGAATCTCGGATGCGCTCATGTATCCCTGGAGTACTGCGTATGGTTTCGCACCCTTCCACAATACAGGCACAAAGACTCTGAAAATCTTGTACTGGGGTGCCACATACAAAAACTTTTATATGCCCTGTCAAAAGGATATCCAGTGGGTGTAAGTCCGAAGAACGTGGAAGCCAGGCAACTGGTCAATCTCTACCTATACACCTGTCTCCGAATCTGTTATTTAGAAGCCGACGGACATTAAGACTAAAATGTGGAGTGCTCTATCGTGTAGCAAGTAAATGTTTTGTAGCACACCTAAAGGCACATCTGCAACAGCTCAAGCAAAACATTCTCTACGAAACTACGATAACTTTGCCCGTTGAGTCTGGGTGGAAGAAAGTGAGGCCCTGCCAAACAGTCAGCAATTCCGGCTCAGACATGGACGGAAAATCTTAGTTGATTACTTACTTCAACAGTTGCCCGAGGACTGACGTTACCAGTGCATGCCGGTTGTTAAAATTTACAATATGGTCTCATTGAAACTTGTTGAGAAAACGAACTGTGACATGGAAACAAAGCGTTTCCATACCCTTGTTCATACGACGTAATTTCTTCGTCTAAGTGTGAGGAGTGTGTCCTGCAATTTGTGCCGTACATTTTTTTTTAAGGACATGATATCTGAACAACTGTCTGACTTAGGTATCCAAATAGTGACTTTCCAATAACAAGCTCATAATTATAGTAACGAAATATTTAATACACAAGTAAGATCTCAATACGCGCCTTACTTCATATGTGCTTGCAGTAAACAAATACAAAATGGAGGACCTTGAGTTATATGTTCCTTACGGTATTTGTAAAACATATAGACATGACGTAGAACGAGTAACTTTACAGTCTGAAAACGTAATTGGTATTTCAATTAACATAACTGCGTGTTGACCACTTGCCACTCAGTTAAATATAACAGGAAAAATACCAGTGGAAACATTAAATTCAATGTCATTAGATAAATAACAACTTTTAAGATGTAACATGTTCTCCAGATCATTTTTTTCTTTCCTCTTCCAAACATAGGTTTCTTTCTGTCAAACATTTTTATCATTTGGTGGATGATTAAATACTTTTGGTTAAATCATTATGCCTCATTATGAACCACACTCAATTCTCATGAAGAAAAATTTTGATAATTTTTATTTAGTTACTGTAGTGATAGGCGATATTATTCCTTTTGAACTCTAATGTCTAGAAATTCGCGTCATAATTGCTCAGATTTCGGAATATGACGGACATAGTACAGTGACACCTATAAGGCAGCAGCGCCCTCTGATTACCAACCTGTTTGCATTCTTCCTGCAGTGTGCAAGGCCCTGGACTATACAGTCCACGACCAGGTAACAAACCACCTGACCACACACAACCTATTAGACGAAAGTCCGTCAGATTTCCGTTAACATCACAACACAACTTCTGCCTTTTAAAGATAATGCATGACCTGAAGCTTGCCGTGGATGTACAAGAGACGACTATCGTTTGTTTCTTAAACTTCAACAAAGACTGATACTGTCGAATTGACATGTTACTTGCCAAACATAGCAACCTAAATTTCGCTCATGCCTCGTTTTGCCAGCAATGCATCGTGTCCTGCACCATAATTCGCAATAGAGGCAGGTAGTATCAGGCCTCCCCCAGGCATAGGTATTAGGTCCTGTACTCTTCTCAATGTATGTCAATGATGTGCCATCAGTTTTGTCTGCCTGCAAATTCCACACGTACGCTGATGACCTCCAGAAACAGCTACCGAGAATCTCAATACCGATCAATGGGCACTACCAAAATGGGCGCAGGATACACGGTTAAAGCTCAATCCATCCAAAATCAAAGCGATACTAGTTGGTCACTCTAGGCTAATTCGCCCGAATTATCGGAAATCCCTATCATCTGTAGCCCTAAATGGGACAAATATCAATTACACTCCTCCATCAAAGAGTCTAGGAGTAAAAATGGATGAAAATATAATCTGGGGAGAGCACGTGACAGCAATGTGCTCAGCATCTCTTCATGATCTATAAAAATACAAAAAGTTCTTCTCTCTTGATCTGAAAAAGAAACTTGTACAAACACTTACACTTCCAATTATTGGTTACAGCGATATTACCCTGCAAGGCCTTTCTCAGGAAATCTAACGGCGCCTGAAAGTGGATATGAGCACCTAGGTTCGATAAGTGTGTAGTGTTCGACCTTTTGTCACATTTTACCATCATATACATAGCTCTTGGCTGCATGCAGACAAGAGCAGAGATTTCCGTGCGCTCTGTCTCCTTGATTATCTTATCACTGTACACGGTCCCTCATATCTCTCCTCAGTCCTAATGCTCTCACCTGAACAACAAGGCAGAAACTGCCATTCCAACTAGAGCAAAACCCTTTCTGTCCCGCTTCATCGTCCAGCCACTTTCTCGAAGTAGCAGGAACCTAACTCTCAAATTACCTTACTCATTATATTACGGAACTGAACAGCGTCTCCAGTTTCAAAATACAGTTCAAAAGAAGCTCACTGCGCCTGGAACTGATTATGAATGTCTGTGTTCGTCATATCTTTGATGTTCGATTCTTTGATCATGGTCCACCATCCTATACACAGCCATCCTGGCTGCGTGCAGACAGGTGCATAGATTTCCATACGCCCTCTCTTCTCTACTGTCTTATCGACTTATGCTCTTCTCCATATTTCTCCTCAACCTTAACGCTCTTGTCTGAACAACATAGCATAAACTCCTGTTCCCATCACAACAAAACCCTTTGTGTACCACTCTATCGTTCAGTCACTGTTTCGAAGTCGTGCTCACTAGCAGGAACACGACTCTGGAGTCATCTTCCACATAACATTAGAGAACTAAATAACACCTCCAGCTTCAAAAGACAGTTCATGCCATAACTACTAAAGCAACAATAATGATTATCATTGTCCCCGTACGCACTCTTTACTCTTGTACATCCTTTCCAACGACATCATCCTTATTTCCCAACTGGCGCTGTCTCTATAAATTGCCTCCCTCCAGAACTTGCTACATCAGATAATCAGGAAACAACTATTTCGTACAACTCTAAATTCTTTTTATATCTGCCGCTATCAATATTTGTATGACTTTCATTACTGTTATTATTATTATTATTATCACTATTAATGGCAGCGGTAGTAGTACAAGCGCTGCCAGCATTAACTATATTATTTCATAGTAGTTGTTGTTGCTCTGGTCTTCAGTCCTGAGACTGGTTTGATGCAGCTCTCCATGCTACTCTATCATGTGCAAGCTTCTTCATCTCCCAGTACCTACTGCAACCTACATCCTTCTGAATCTGCTTAGTGTATTCATCTCTTGGTCACCCTCTACGATTTTTACCCTCCACGCTGCCCTCCAATGCTAAATTTGTGATCCCTTAATGCCTCAAAACATGTCCTACCAACCGATCCCTTCTTCTAGTCAAGTTGTGCCACAAACTTCTCTTCTCCCCAATCCTATTCAGTACCTCCTCATTAGTTACGTGATCTACCCACCTTATCCTCAGCATTCTTCTGTAGCACCACATTTCGAAAGCTTCTATTCTCTTCTTGTCCAAACTAGTTATCGTCCATGTTTCACTTCCATACATGGCTACACTCCATACAAATACTTTCAGAAACGACTTCCTGACACTTAAATCTATACTCGATGTTAACAAATTTCTCTTCTTCAGAAACGCTTTCCTTGCCATTGCCAGTCTACATTTTATGTCCTTTCTACTTCGACCATCATCAGTTATTTTGCTCCCCAAATAGCAAAACTCCTTTACTACTTTAAGTGTCTCATTTCCTAATCTAATTCCCTCAGCATCACCCGACTTAATTTGACTACATTCCATTATCCTCGTTTTGCTTTTGTTGATGTTCATCTTATATCCTCCTTTCAAGACACTGTCCATACCATTCAACTGCTCTTCCAAGTCCTTTGCTGTCTCTGACAGAATTACAATGTCATCGGCAAACCTCAAAGTTTTTACTTCTTCTCCATGAATTTTAATACCTACTCCGAATTTTTCTTTTGTTTCCTTTACTGCTTGCTCAATATACAGATTGAATAACATCGGGGAGAGGCTGCAACAATGTTTCACTCCTTTCCCAACCACTGCTTCCCTTTCATGCCCCTCGACTCTTATAACTGCCATCTGGTTTCTGTACAAATTGTAAATAGCCTCCCTGTATTTTACCCCTGCCACCTTCAGAATTTGAAAGAGAGTATTCCAGGTAACATTGTCAAAAGCTTTCTCTAAGTCTACAAATGCTAGAAACGTAGGTTTGCCTTTTCTTAATCTTTCTTCTAAGATAAGTCGTAAGGTTAGTATTGCCTCACGTGTTCCAACATTTCTACGGAATCCAAACTGATCTTCCCCGAGGTCCGCTTCTACCAGTTTTTCCATTCGTCTGTAAAGAATTCGCGTTAGTATTTTGCAACTGTGACTTATTAAACTGATAGTTCGGTAATTTTCACATCTGTCAACACCTGCTTTCTTTGGGATTGGAATTATTATATTCTTCTTGAAGTCTGAGGGTATCTCGCCTATCTCATACATCTTGCTCACCAGATGGTAGAGTTTTGCCATGACTGGCTCTCCCAAGGCCATCAGTAGTTCTAATGGAATGTTGTCTACTCCCGGGGCCTTGTTTCGACTCAGGTCTTTCAGTGCTCTGTAAAACTCTTCACGCAGTATCTTATCTCCCATTTCGTCTTCATCTACATCCTCTTCCATTTCCATAATATTGTCCTCAAGTACATCGCCCTTGTATAAACCCTCTATATACTCCTTCCACCTCTCTGCTTTCCCTTCTTTGCTTAGAACTGGGTTGCCATCTGAGCTCTTGATATTCATACAAGTGGTTCTCTTATCTCCAAAGGTCTCTTTAATTTTCCTGTAGGCAGTATCTATCTTACCCCTAGTGAGGCAGGCCTCTACATCCTTACATTTGTCCTCTAGCCATCCCTGCTTAGCCATTTTGCACTTCCTGTCGATCTCATTTTTGAGACGTTAGTATTCCTTTTGCCTGCTTCATTTACTGCATTTTTATATTTTCTCCTTTCATCAATTACATTCAATATTTCTTCTGTTACCCAAGGATTTCTATTAGCCCTCGTCTTTTTACCTACTTGATCGTCTGCTGCCTTCACTACTTCATCCCTCAGAGCTACCCATTCTTCTTCTACTGTATTTCTTTCCCCCATTCCTGTCAATTGTTCCCTTATGCTCTCCCTGAAACTCTCTACAACTTCTGGTTCTTTCAGTTTATCCAGGTCCCATCTCCTTAAATTCTCACCTTTTTGCAGTTTCTTCAGTTTCAATCTGCAGTTCATAACCAATAGATTGTGGTCAGAATCCACATCTGCCCCTGGAAATGTCTTACAATTTAAAACCTGGTTCCTAAATCTCTGTCTTACCATTATATAATCTATCTGATACCTTTTAGTATCTCCAGGATTCTTCCAGTTATTCAACCTCCTTTTATGATTCTTGAACCAAGTGTTAGCTATGATTAAGTTATGCTCTGTGCAAAATTCTACAAGGCGGCTTCCTCTTTCATTTCTTCCCCCCAATCCATATTCACCTACTATGTTTCCTTCTCTCCCTTTTCCTACTGACGAATTCTAGTCACCCATGACTATTAAATTTTCGTCTCCCTTCACTACCTGAATAATTTCTTTTATCTCGTCATACATTTCATCAATTTCTTCATCATCTGCAGAGCTAGTTGGCATATAAACTTGTACTACTGTTGTAGGCATGGGCTTTGTGTCTATCTTGGCCACAATAATGCGTTCACTATGCTGTTTGTAGTAGCTAACCCGCACTCCTATTTTTTTATTCATTATTAAACCTACTCCTGCATTACCCCTATTTGATTTTGTATTTATAACCCTGTAATCACCTGACCAAAAGTCTTGTTCCTCCTGCCACCGAACTTCACAAATTCCCACTATATCTAACTTTAACCTATCCATTTCCCTTTTTAGATTTTCTAATCTACCTGCCCGATTAAGGGATCTGACATTCCACGCTCCGATCCGTAGAACGCCAGTTTTCTGTCTCCTGATAACGACGTCCTCTTGAGTAGTCCCCGCCCGGAGATCCGAATGGGGGACTACTTTACCTCCGGAATATTTTACCCAAGAGGACGCCATCATCATTTAATCATACGGTAAAGCTGCATGTCCTCGGGAAAAATTACGGCTGTAGTTTCCCCTTGCTTTCAGCCGTTCGCAGTACCAGCACAGCAAGGCCGTTTTGGTTAATGTTACAAGGCCAGATCAGTCAATCATCCAGACTGTTGCCCCTGCAACTACTGAAAAGGCTGCTGCCCCTCTTCAGGAACCACATGTTTGTCTGGCCTCTCAACAGATACCCCTCCGTTGTGGTTGCACCTACGGTACGGCCATCTGTATCGCTGAGGCACGCAAGCTTCCCCACCAACGGCAAGGTCCATGGTTCATGGAGGGGTTCATAGTAATATTTAGTAATATTTAGTAATATTTAATCATATTTTCACTATAGACCCTCAGATAATTTCAACACTATTTGGCCTATTAAAATTGTTACTTCTTATGTAACTGTGATGTAAAAAAGGAGCGTATGTATGAAACCCCGGTCCAGTATAAGGAAGGGCCTGATGGCTTTAATCAGACCTGTTAAAATATATAAATAAATATATAAAATAATTAACTGACGTTGCCCCCGAGATGTGCTCCACCTCGATACACACCCGTGAAATGACAACGATATCGGAATTTCACATCGTCTTCTGCAAAGGGTTTCTCGCTAATATGTCAGACTTCTGCTGAGGAAAACGCCGATTCTTTTCAGGGCTTACTGTCATCATTCTATTTTGTAACAAACTGTATTCACAGTCTCACTAATTGCATAGAGCTGTTGAGTTAAACATTCAATGCAATTGCTGCCTCTGTATAATTTAAACTGGGAATGTTCCTGGGTATGGCTGCAGTGTATGTAGTAAGCAACTCTGAATAGTTTATGCAAATGTAGCTGATTGGAATACAAACCAGAGTCACTACTACGAGTGCAGCCAGCAGCAGGTGCCATCATGCATTCTTTATCAGTACTAAACACGAAAGGAAGTTTCAGTTTGTTACTAAATTTTATAAATTAAAAACTGATTTACCTAGTAGGTAATACGAGATACTGATAATCGATCTAAACTGTGGGCAGTCAGCTACATGTGCTTCTGATGTTTCCTCGGAATAAAAATAACAAGGGCAGCATTCACATATTACTATTTACTCAATGCTGACACTGATAGGTTCTTATGGAATAGAAAAGCCATATATCTGTTTCAGCAACTTGCAACATCAACAGATTCACATGTATCTCGTGACGGCATTTTGTAAAATGCAGTGGTACAACGCAGAATTCCTTGAATTTCCTCTTGTCTTCCACAATCGTCCATTCATAATCTGAATACTCGATGTCATAGACGTTTACAGAAACGTCGTCATTCTGATTCTCGAAAACATGAACATGATTGGGCTCTCTAGGGATTGGTATGTTAGTAAAGTTTAATTATTCTCATGTGAAACACACACTGCTGGAAAAAATAAGTGCACCCCTTTATAGGTTTCCAATTCACTCAAGATTTATTGTTGCAACGGTGCATATGCAGTAAATGAAATGAGTACATTTACAGATCAACAGCACAAGCGAACGAGAGTTGTAGCTTACCGCACCCCTGACCACAAGGCCTGCGGAAGGGCCAGTGTGTCTTGGACGTTGCACTCTATGAGGCAGCGCTCATCAGTTCTATGTCGTACATGCCAACGACCTTCACTTGCGTATGGGCTGAATCTGTTTCATCGTTGAATACTACGACGCGCCATTCCACCTACTAAGTGATCCTCTGAGGGCACCAGTCGAGCCACGCACGGCAATACTGTGGCGTGCTGTACGTGCTCGTAATCACACTGCTAATAAACGGTTCGCAACAACTCGTGTTGAAACGTCTGAGCTCACAAGCCCTCTTATCTGTGGTGTAGTAGCTGCACGATTTGCCACTGCTGCCCTTACAGTACGACGATCCTGGGGGACGTATGTGCTGCGTAGAGGTCCAGAACTTCGTCAACGGTTGTGAGTATGTTCACGTGGCACTGAGTTTTACCATCATGTATAAGTTTCTCTTGCCACATTACCTGTGAGTAGTATTACTGTTAGATATTGGGGCGAATTTGATCCTCAACTAGAATCATTACAGCCCTACTACCTGGGGATCAGTGTTCTACAACCTTGAAATTACCCATCTATTACCCATTATCAATGACTATCATGGTACGATGGAGGTCATGCCTGACATCATCAGATGATACTGCACCATAATCTCATCAATCAGTCTACCAATAATGAAATAAAAAGCACCATCCCCTCCCCCTGCTCTATTTCCCCACCCTCACCTCCTTATCCCCAGCCAATTCTAGTGCAAAAAAAAAAAAAGGTTGGTGGAAATAGCACAACTGTGTTAACACAAAATTTAGAAATGTCAACTCTTTATACAAAAATAGACCAATTGTGTTGCTTTATACCCCCTTCCTTCTTCATTTTCCCACCAACCAGGCTGTAGTATTAAGAAATGGGGCCAGAAATGCAGTAAAAATTCCTTAATCTCAACTTCAAAATCTCTCTATTTCCTTGAAAGGTACAGTTATGCATTATTTCTGGCATAAAAAAGGGTGCCATATTACATTATTTACGAACATGTACCTGCTTCTAATGATGTTATGGTGTCCGATGCCCCACAAATTGTCTTATATGCGACCACAATATTGGCTGCTAATGGCAACAGGGAGTGGTACTGGACGTATCCAGTTGTGAGTACACCATAATGCTACGGAGTGTAGCTGTACTACATAGTCAATGAATAACTCAACAGTGCCACAATGCTGTTGGTATTGTTACAAAGCAGAGCAATGGCAATCATAAACAAAGTAAACGTTGCATTATATCTACAACAACAGTTGTCAAAGTTAGTATTTCGTCATAAAGAAACCCAAGGAAATTCGCAGAGTGAGAAAGAAATTGCCGATGAAATATCTGCGTTTTTGCAAGATGACTCAGTGGAATGTGGAATGTTGTATGCACCTGATTGTGTGGATAATGTACATGAGAAGTACAATGAGGATGATATGTGCTTAACAAGTCAAAATGACACTGAACCAGGCGCCGAGCCTTGTAGTTCATCATCCTTGTAGAACAGAGAGCCAAAAATCTCGTCTCCATCGAAACTTAATAAAGAACAATCGTTGTCCAAGGAGTGAATAGTAAACATAATTACATACATGGAGCCTAATCCTCACCGTAGTAAAAATACAATTATGAACAGTTTTCACATAAGTCTGCGGCAATATGATCGTGCAGTGCATAATAAGAAATATAGATACTAAAGGGAGGACAAGGCACACTTGTTACAAAACTTGTGTTTGCGAGTTTCGAGGATGCTCGTGCACGTGACATAGATTACAGTGATTACAAGAGAAGCAGTCGATGGTTGCATAACTTCAAGCAGGGCTACAGATCTGGAAGATGTAAGATAACGAAATTTCAAGCAAAACGTCACCTTAACGATGCTCAGCAAACTGCGGAATCGATCCCAAAATTTGTAGATGATATAAACAAATTCGTCCCGTCGTTCAGTAGGGAAAATGTTTTCAACCGCGACCAATGGGGATTTGAACAGTAAACACATGTGAAAGGAACTCTGGGAATTAAAGGTCCCAAGAGAATTGTATCGAGATTAACTAACATTAACGCCTTAAGGCATCCATATAAATTATGCCGACTGTTAATCTGTATGACAAATTGGCTGGAAAGCTATTGACTGCGCTGAGAGAAGTTGAAAGTACTCGGCACCCTACGATTCTTTCTCATGTGCGAGATCGTGCAGTGGCAGCAGGGAATATTTACGTCTCAACAAGCAAGAGTGTCAAAATGGTCGTAAGAAAACTACAACTATGGTACGAGCACCTCTTTTGGCCAACAGCTGGTCAAAATAACTTGCTTTTGCTTGATTCCTGGTCTGCAAAAAAAATTATCCTCCATTAGGGCAAATTATTCCTCCTGAAAAGTGTGTGACATTGCAGTTCATACCACCTGGAACCACTGGACAAATTCAGCTTCTGGATGTTAGTTTTTTCCGTGCCTATAAAACGTATTATCACAATATCTGCAGCTATGCCTTAAAGGGAACCACTGTTTTGCATTCGGTTGCATTCCATCAGATTCCATCAGTTCTCATCACTCCATTATACCGATATGGTTATATATGCATTCCTTAAGAGTGGATACATAGCTGAACGTCTTGCACTGTTTGTAACTCCCAAAGAATTCGCTTTCGATCTTGATGGTGCAAACCTTTGTGACCACTGGTGTGTGATTTTTCATTTAGTATCCATGGTACAAGTTAATGGTTTGTTTTGAACATTTCTTGAATGTCCACTATGTCCATTTTGTGAAGTGTAATACATCCTATAGAAGGTTGACCTCTACACCTCCCAGACACATTTGCTCTCGCCTTCCTGATGCTGATTGTGAATCATTTGCAGCTAATGTTTTTCCTGTCATAGTTGTTATCACAACACTTTAGAATGAGCCTTGTAAGATATGCGTCATACATACACACGTCTTCGTGTTTAACGCGTGAAATACTGCGATCTCTAGTAATCATTCCACTCTCCCTCCCTCCCTCCCTCCCTCCCTCCCTCCCTCCCTCCCTCCCTCCCTCTCTCTCTCTTTCTCTCTCTCTCTCTATCTATCTATCTATCTCCCACCCCCCTCCCACCTACTCTCTCTGTGATTCAATTTCTCACATCATTATAATAAAATACCTCAACCTTTTTGTGTTATGTTCAGAAAAACTATGAATACTTCCATTTCTCAAGCTTTTTCATTCACACAGACTGGCATAGAACAAAACGTCAGTACAGCGTCCCCTACCTGCCTTGAGGCAGATAAAGCCAAGTGCAGAAGAGATACAGCCACACTTCTCAACTGTGCTGATGATATGCAGCACAGCTGAGAGACATAGAGGCCTGCTAACATTATGTGGAAACAAAACTCAAGCAGAAAGACTACACTACATATAAAATTTATTGCGAAACAAATTGTTTTTTCACACAGTGTTAATTACAAACAATTTTTTTTCGTGTTTTTACATTTTTATAACATTCGCATTTCATTATTTAAGAGTTTACATTTTTATAGTAAAATCAAAAATCACTAATTTTTTCCATCCGTGAAAGGTGGTACTCACTTAAAGTTACAATTTACACTTATTTACATTATTACAGGATTTTACATTTACAATCATCATCATTTTTCGTATGATACTGACCGCAAGCCACCATTCAACTTCTCAGGAAATATCAAATGTTTATTGTCTTGTGCAGATAAAGAAAGTTTATTTTGTGAGATAGCAGAAACAAGATGATTCGTAACATTAATTATCTATTGCACAGTCCACTTTTCATTGTCATTTAACAAACATTCCCTGTAATCATCAACAGTAAGTTCTTTTACCAACGAACGTTTCACGCCCTTTGCTGTGCGCAATACGCATTGTGTCAGTTTCCAGAGCGTACGTTTTTGCTCTCCTACCGATGACTTTAATAATTATTGTTCCTGAAAATTCCTCTTTCATTAGTCCCACTTTCTTTTTGTTTACATGTGGGTTGTTATGACTGTAGCTGTAAGCCGATGAATTGAACCACAGGTGCACATCACTTCTAATGAGGTCATAAATATTTGATGTGCCTGTATGATATATTGATCTATCGGTATCGGCATACCACGTTTTAACTTTTTTTTAGTTAAATTTTTCCAGCAGATAGCCGTAATGAAAATTTATAAGCCATATCATTCAAATATTTACAATGGCAATTCCAAAACTGTAGAATTGCCGGGAAGAACGATGCGTCTGCTCATTTCAATCACAGTAAAATTTTCCTTAAAAACGATGCTCAGTTGAAATTAGGTCTTACAATCAGAGCAGCAGCTGTATACTTGTCTTCCCAGTATATTACGAGTTTCAAGTCACTCATTTTCTGTATATCTTGAGTAGTTGTGCCGAAAACACTTTTGTTCGTAAATGTGCGAAAATTTTTTTTCGAATTCATTCTTTGCATTCATGCACTTCTCAGCATTAATACCTATATACTTTTTCATCCGCTGTGATTGACGGAATAACAAATAAAACAAAAAATAAGGATAATTTGTTAGCAAAAATTTCAAAAAGTTCTTGACTGATTTACTTTACAATTTAACACTATGCTCTAATGAATCTTGAGGTGGAATAGGGTGTAAAAGCTCTTGACCGATTTTCTTAAAATTTTTAGGAATTTTAATATATTTAGTACATAAATATAGAATTCATAGCAGGGCAAAGTTGTTAGCAAAGTTTCTGGACCAATTAAATTCAGGTTTCTACACAATACTCCAATAAACATTCAAATGGACACAACTCATATTTTAATATATATGGTGTATAAATATATGTATACTGCATAAAGGGGAAACATTGTTAGCAAGAATCTCCCGAAGAGCTTGACTTATTTACTGTAGGCTTTTAGACAATATTCTAAGAAACATTCAAACAGACATAGGACTCGTTTTTTTAACAAAAATGTAATAATTTTCTCTTAAAACAGCCTGAGAGAAAGAAAATGCTGTGGTGTGCTGTGCAGTGAAAATACACAGCCTCGTTTTTTTTCTGGCAGTACGTTTTAGCTACGACAGCAGGGCATTTAAAACATATGCAGATCTGTTTCACACACATATATATTCTTTCAACTTATATACAATTTATTGAAAAAAATATTGTTTACCCAATTATGTGCTGTTTTATTCCTCACTTTCGGTTTTAAAAGAAAGCGGAAAAGTTGTATTTATGGCTTACAGTTTATGATTAGAATACTACTACAGAATATGAGTCATCCGAAACTTCATAATCCTATCCATTTGCAGATTAAAACTATGTTAAATACTCTCAATGCAGTTAATGTTCTAGCAGGTATAGCAACAGGAAAGGTCTCCATACGCCACATATCAATGATTTTACTCATTCACTTCCCAATCTAGGTTTAGTTTGCAAAAACAATAAACAAGATTCATGGTAATTGACCGGGGGAAGAGGATATGGACAGAGAGGAAAGAAATTGACATATAAAGGGGGAAGGAGATGGATAGAGAAAGAAGGAAGAGGTGGAGAGAGGTAGTGGGAGGAGGAGATGGACAATGAGAGGAGAGAGCAGGAGACTAGGGCATATGTACATTCAATTCAAATACATATTTAGCCGTTGTGAAGCATTATGGCTTCGATATTCTTTGTATACCCAGGCATCTGAGAGAGCTGACTAGTAAACCACTCTGTGCTATCTGTTCACGTGTACAGCTGAAACTCTGAATATTCACCATTATAGCTGCAGTGCTTGCAGAAAGCTATAGTGTACAGTTTATGTGCATGAAATTCGTTATCAGCTCATGGTCGCAGGAAACATTCAATGTCTGCATAAACATCAAATGGTAATTTTAATTGTTTGTTATGTGACTCGACGTTAATGATGAGTTTCTATGTTTGACACATTATACTTCTGACTGCTTTGAAATGTGAACAGTCAACTAAATGAATTGCCAACTTCTCTTTAGAATGAAAGCAGAGCAAACAGCGTTTGCATACTACAATTAAACGACGACAATCAGCGATGCTGGTTCCTGCTAGTCTTGAAATGTTTTTACTATAACAGAAATGATAAATTTATGTGTTTGTGACAGGCAGCATCAAGAGACTCACATGCTTCTCCCATTTATGTCGTTTCGACACATGCGCTGGAACCATTTCAAACTTTTTTTCCCTTCATGTCCCTACACTGCTCCCCCTATAACCAGACACTCATGCTGAGAATACTGCGTTCCATGCATATTAAAAATTTATTTCTCCACGATTAGCTTCATATTATCAAAAAGATTCCACAGCGATCTAGGGAATATTAATTTTATTATAAATCTAGTCATGGACCACGAAAGGTATGTATCAGTTAGGAGTTACCCTGTATATGCAGTTAGGAGGCAGAGACTGGTAACATCAGTATCAGTTGCAGGAATGGGATGAGCAGCAACAGTGTCTACACCTCACGATGGCAGGTGCTAACAACTTCTTATACCCACGGGTCAGATCTCCAGTATGCCACCAGGCTGATGTCAGAGTCTGTACCCCATCAATGATGACCCGAATATTGGCGCTGTAACATGCAGTGGCAGAGTCTCTCCAGCGAGACTTATAGCTCTGTAGATGCTCATAGACTGCTAGGTACGCAGATGGTCAACTGTATCATAGCTCACCCTCTGGACAGGACAGGTGCACCCGAGATCATAGCAACAATGCTGCCGCTTTCCATGCACTCTGCTGGGGTGGGGGTTGGAATCGCTTTTTGCGTACTCATCACAGAAAGTTACTCACAGACGTTCCTCCCGCATAGCATTTGCGAGGGAAAGGGGGAAGGGGAAAGTGGGGGGGCGGGGCAATATTGGTACCAGAAGAACTCCCCGCTATCCAGTTTGGAGAAAATATGTAGCTGCAGAAGTCGATCGGACCATCGGTTACCTTGACACGCGTATATTATCGATTTAACAGATACATTACACAAAAATATCTAAATTAATTATCCATTTACTTTAAAGCAGTAAAATGTGAAATTTTTATCCGATGTTATGTATGGCAGCATTTTTTTAATCTAATTTACAGTCATGGCATTTTTCAGATATCGTAGTACTGTGTAATTAACAACTGACAGGTCCTCTGGTATACACTGATCAGCCAGAACATTACGACCACCTACCTAATAGCCGGTATCTTTACCTTAACCACGGATTACAGCATCGACGCGTCATGGCACGGAAGCAGTGAGGCCTTGGTAGCTCGCTGGGGGGAGTTGGTACCACATCTGCGTACATACGTCATCTAACTCCCGCAAATTCGAGGGAGTGGGACGATGAGCTCTGAGTACATGTTCAATCACAGCACAGATGTATTCGATCTGGTTGAGATCTGTTGAGTTGGGGGGCTAGCACATCAACAGGAACTCGCCACTGTCGTCCTCGAACCACTCCATCACACTCCTGGCCATGTGCCATGGCGCATTACCTAGATGAAAAATGCCATTACCCTCAGGAAACATGATCGTCATGAAGGGTCGGACGTGGTCTGTAACCAGTGTACGAAGATCCTTTGCCATCATGATACCTTGCACAAGCTCCACTTGACCCACGGATGCCCATGTACTGTTTCCCAGAACGTAATGGAGCTGCCGCAAACTTGTTCAAAAAAAGTTCAAGTGTAGTTCAAATGACTCTGAGCAGTATGGGACGTAACTTCTGAGGTCATCAGTCCCCTAGAACTTAGAACTACATAAACCTAACTAACCTGAAGACATCACGCACATCCATGCCAGAGGCAGGTTGCGATCCTGCGACCGCAGCGGCTCCGTGGTTCCGGGCTGAAGCGCCTAGAACCGTTCGGCCAGCGCGACAGGCGTTCAAGTGTGTGTGAATTCCTAAGGCATCAAACTGCTGAGGTCATCGGTTCCTCGACTTACACACTACTTAAACTAACTGATGCGAACAACAACACACACACACACCTATGCCCGAGTAGAACTCGAAACTCCGGCGGAAGGGGCCGTGCAGTCCGTGACATGACCCCAGTAACCGCGCGGCCACAAACTTGGTTCAAATGGTTCAAATGGCTCTCAGCAGTATGGGACTTAACTTATGAGGTCATCAGTGCCCTAGAACTTAGAACTACTTAAACCTAACTAACCTAACGACATCACACACATCCATGCCCGAGGAAGGATTCGAACCTGCGACCGTAGCGGTCGCGCGGTTCCAGACTGCAGCGCCTAGAACAGCTCGGCCACTTCGGCCGGCCCACAAACTTGTCTCCGTCCCGCAGTACAGGCGTCAAGGAGCTGTTCCCATTGAAGACAACGGATTCCCGCCCTCCCATCGGTATGCTGAAGGTGTTGGGATTCAGTCCATGCGACGTTCTGCCACTGCACCAACGTCCAGTGCCGACGGTTCCGTGTTCATTTCAGTGGCAGTTGTCAACGTCATGCTGTTAAAATTGGCACACGCATGGGTCGTCAGGTGCAGAGGTCCCTCGTTAGGAGTGTTTGGAGCACTGTGTGTTTAGACACACTTGAACTCTGCCCAGCATTAAAGTCTGATGTTAGTTCCACCACAATTCGCCGCCTGTCTTGTTTTCCAAGGCGGCCCAGCCTACTATGTCCAGTATCTGTAATGAGGGGTGGCTGTCCGACCGCATGACGTCTGGATGTGGTTTGATCTTGGTTCCACCATGTGTTGAATGCACTGACCCCAGCACTCCTCGAAAGCCCGACAAGTCGTGCAGTTTCCAGAACGCTCGTGCCGAGCCTCCAGGCCATCACAATATTTACTTCCAGCTTTGTGCACCTTCAGTAGGCTATTAAAACAACATAATGTGCAAGTAGGAAGGTGCACTACTCTGGCAATTCCGAGAAAATCACAAGAGAAGTTTTACGCGTCTGTTATGTAACTGATATATCTGTGCATAGGTGTTCGACGCTAGGAATGACGGTATCTAAGTGGTTAGCGTTCGAACGTCGTAAAACAGAGATGTATGTGGCAACGGTTCGACTCGTGTTCGACTCTTCACTGGTCGTATTGTTTATTCATGACATTTGAGAGATAATATAATTAAAAACACTTGTATTTGAATGAAGTTTTAATATATTTTATGTTATTTGACTACTTACTATTTTTAGTTAAATTTAATTGCTATTTATAACTATGGACAAGAAAATGAGAAAACGCATAGATTTTTCCTAAAAATGTTTGCCTGCCGTTATCTGTGAAATACCTTATACATACAGTCTCTTAAGTAAGGTACCCGGAACTACTCTGCACCTCGACGCTTCGAGCTGCTGACTCAGAGGCAGACCCTATTTTGCCAGTTAACCTGCGTAGAATTGAGACGTTGCTAATGTCGCAAGAACGAATAGCGTAGGTGCAATTTTTTTGAATATCACGGAATTTACACTTGTACTACAAAAATGAAGGTTTGAGGAGGATTTGTACCTTTGTCTCATTCACGTTCGCTTTACAAAGCCCGAACGCTAACCATTTAACAACTATGACGTCCAACATTCAGGATGTAAGCACAGATACATCAGTTACATAATAGAAGCGTAAAACTTCTCTTGCAGTTATCTCAGAATTGCCTGGGTAATGCACCTAACTACTTGCACATTATGTTTTAATGGCCTGCTAAAGGTGTACAGAGTCTGGAGTAAATCCGTGACCCCAAAGTCTTCGCCTCCCCTCATCAGGTAGATCGCGCGCCTTCCCCGTTCTATACACGGACAGCACACTCACTGATACTACATGCACACTGCGTGTGCCTGACTAGCAGTCATTCCTCGTCAGGCGATGCTGCTATCGCCTGGACGGGTTTACATCCATAGTAGGTCGGTGGTCATAATGTTCTGGTTGATCAGATAGTTCCCGGCTTGGCATGAGTGTATTCTTTGATGCGTACTAGGACCTTAATTTCAGTTCGATAGTTACCCTCGTCAAGAAACAATACTTAATTCGTCTCTATCTAACAGTGAAATTGCAACTTACTTTTCAAAAATCTATTTGGAATCTTCGTTCAGTAATTCGGGTAGCCACACGGTATTGGAATCTTCGTGTTGCTTAAAACAAAAACAAGACTCAAAGCTGCTGCCGTCTTTAGATAGAATAGAGAAGGCTATGTAAACCCTATAAATCACAAATCACTGGACGCTTTTATGATACAATAGTTTCTTGAACACTAAATATCGTCGTGTCTATCTCTTCATGGGTGCGTTCTTGTATATGACGTCCTACTGTTTCGTTCTGAGACATTGTCCTACTTTCCTGTATACAGGCATATACTGCCGTTTCTGTAGCATATGTGTCGTTATGTCGTTATCATATTTTGGATTTTTATAGATACGTAACTTTTCTTCGATTTATTCACTTCTAATAGTCAAGTATTCAAGAACACGTGAATTTTAAAGTTTCCCCGGCGAACTGAACGTTAAGAAAATTTAGGGCTTGGAGCCAGTGGTCGTTTAATTCTTTGGACGATATTTCGACTGGTGAAGACTGACGAAGACTTTTTTTTCCTTTATTGTGAGTTCATTCCTCTGCCCCATATGGGCATGGGAGCGCTGGCAGCAGCACAGTCTGCCGCTCTTGAGCTAAGGGACAATACAGACATGAAAAAAGATGAAACGATACATATATAAGAGGTGATAAAAAGGGGAATACGTACAACAAGGGGGAGACAACTGATGTTAAAATATACACTTATACGCGGGATTTCATGAGGGGAGAGAGTTCAAAACGGTCACATAA
This sequence comes from Schistocerca americana, assembly GCF_021461395.2. Lineage (NCBI taxonomy): Eukaryota > Metazoa > Arthropoda > Insecta > Orthoptera > Acrididae > Schistocerca > Schistocerca americana. The sequence continues at coordinate 422,658,658 of NC_060130.1, read as the reverse complement.
AGATAAGAACACAGTTTGCGATGTGTGTAGCACATAAAATACACCGACGTCACAAGTACAAGATAATGCTAGCCACAGTATTAAAAATCCACCCCAGAAAGACAACACTACTAAAACCATTGCACAAGATGGATCACACACGACAAAGAGTAAAAACTACCAGGAAGGACCTGTCGAAGGAAGGGAGGCCTGAGAGGACGGAGGAGAGTTGGGGTCAGTGGGGGAGGGGCACTGGAGAGAGTGGGATGAAAATGACATCAGGTGGCGCGTCAAGGGGCAGGTAACAGGTGGGGTGTGAGAGGGAAAGCAAGCCAGGAGGGAGTGCAGAGACATGGAAGGGGTGCATTGGACAGGAAGGGGGTGTAGGAGGGAGGAAGAAACCGCTCAGGGGGAGGGAAAAGGTGGGGACAGGGAGATCAGAGGAACGGGGGGGGGGGGGGGGGGGGTGAGGTTTGGTTAGAGTTGATAGGAGGGGTAGTTATCCAGGTGAAGCTCATCATCTGGGAGGGGTGCTGGAAGGTATGTTGGTAAAGGAGGTGGAGGGTGTGGAGATGGAGAGACAGGATAAAGGTGCAGCAATAGGCAGAGGGTAGAGTGGATAGGAGACACCAGGGGGTGTGGGGGTCGAGTCTGCAGACGATGTACGGGGTTTGGATGTGTTCAAGCAAAAGGAAAAGATGTGGGAAGGGGATGAGGCCATATAGGATGCAGGTGCGGGATGTGAGGCGGATATGGAAAGCAAGGCAAAGTGCATGGTGTTCAAAGGTTTAGAGGGCTTTGTAGAATCTGGGTGTGGTGGAAATCGAGGCAATGCTGACATAACAAAGGATGGAACAGATCAAGGATTTGTAGGTGTGAAGGATGGTGGAAGGACGCAGTGCCCATGTCCAGCCAGACAGGAGTTTCAGGAAGCAGAGACTATTGTGGGCTAAGTGTTGGATTGTAAGGAGAAAGGGTGCCCAGGTGAGGTGACAGTCGAGGGTGAGGCCAAGGTGTTTCAGAGTAGGATAGGACGACCATAAATGGTAAGGTAAAAGTCGTGAAGCCAGAAGGAGGGGTGTTACTACCTGTGATGATTGCCTGGGTCCTTGAAGGGTTGGTGTAAAGGAGCCACTGGTTGCACCAGGCAGTGAATTGGTCGAACTGGGTTCGAATGGCACATTGCGACAGTTGAAGTGTAGGATAGATGGTCAGGAAGGCGGAGTCATTAGCATATTGGAGGAGGTGAACAGGTGGGGGAGGTTTGGGCATATCTGCAATATAAGAAGGTAGAGGAGAGGGGAACGAACAGAGCTTTGGGGCACTCCCACAGTGGGATAAAACGTACAGGAATTGGTACTGTGGATAGTGACATAGGAGGGACGCAAGGAAGCAACAAGACGGAAGAAATTTATAGGAAGGGAGTAGGTCTGGAGTTTAAAGAATGGGATGCTAGACGTCGTCGTTGGCGTTCTGGAGGTCAAGGGAAACAAAGATAGCGGAACGACGGGAGTTACGTTGGGGGACGAAGACTTGTTCCATTCCACCCTATATAGCGAGCTGCGAGTATTCTGCACATGCATCAAAATTCAAATTGACAAACGGACCACACATCATGGTGGTTGCGCCCTCGCTGGTGGAACCGCGGAAATCAGTTGCCCTGTGTGTCACCGCTCGCTGCGGCCGTTCGCTCATTCTGTCGTCTTGATTGGGCTCCACACACTGTCCAACTGGTAGCCGCTATCATGGCTCATCAAATTTGCTGCCAGGCGTATTTACACAGATTCTTTAATAATGGAGTCCCAAAAAGATGTAGCTCTGGTTAGAATCAGTGTTCTATCGTACTCCATTGAACGTCCAGTGGAAATACATTGTTCGTCAATAGCGGACTTCCTTGATCGCCAAAGGTGAAAGCAACGTCGATGTTCGGTGCAGCGTTCTTTCAGAGAGTGTGTGGTCTGTCCTATGTAAACAACATCATACTGACGAGGTTTTTTTGGAAATTCCGGCCTTCCACAATAATAAGTCGTCCTTCACCGTCCCAGAAAGTCTGAAATCTTAGGTGGTGGGGGAAAAATCACTTCCACTTGAAATTTACAGGTAATTCTTGTTATTTTAAACGAAATGTTGCCCACAAAAGGAAGAAAGACTGAAGATTTTGCCGGCGTGTTATCTTCTTTGTCCACTTCATGATTCTTGATTTTAACTGACAGTGCTATGTTAATCTGCTGGGTAGAATATCCATACTTTCTAAAAACTGTATTTAGGTGGTCGAGTTCTTTGGATAAACTATCCAGATCTGAGACAATATGAGCTCAGTGTTTTAAGCACGCTCGTAGATTGTGATGGGTGATGACAACTTGACACTTGCAAATACATTACGTCCCGTAGTGAGCAACGTTGGAGCCCCTAAGCATGATTTAGCCAAACATCTTACTTCGTTGCTCATACCATTGGTGGGAACATGCCCACATCACATCAGTAACTCAGCTGGCTTTACCAATAGACTGGGGGCTCGCCGTCTAAGCAATGCTGACCGTTTGGTTAGCTTTGATGTAGTATTACATTTTACAAATATCCCTCTCGCAGAGTCTTTGACATTAATTGGCAAAATGTTTCAGGGGCTCGCCGTCTAAGCAGTTCTGACCGTTTGGTTAGCTTTGATGTAGTATTACATTTTACAGATATCCCTCTCGCAGAGTCTTTGGCATTAATTGGCAAAATGTTTCAGGCTGAAATCACTGCTTTGTCTCGGTATGCTCTGTCCTCAACTTATTTTATGTTGAACCAACAATATTTTGAGCAGACTGACGGCGTCACCGTGGCCGGTGAATAAAGAAGAGAACATGCCGGGAAAATCTTCAGCATTTCTTCCCTCTGTGGGCAAAATTTCGTTTAAAATAACAAGAATTCTCTGTAAATTTAAAGTGAAAGTGATTTATCCCCCCTACCACCAAAGATTCCAGACCTTTGGGATCGGTGAAGGACGACTTATTATTGCGGAAGGCCGGAATTTACAAAATACTTCGGCATTGTGATTTTGTTTACATAGGACAGACTACACACTCTGTGAAAGAACGCTGCACTGAACATCGGCGTTGCTTTCGCCTTTTGCAATCAAGCAACTCCGCTATTGACAAAAACTGGACATTCAATAGAGTATGATAAAACACTGATTCTGACCACAACTACATCTTTATGGGACTCCATTATTACAGAAACTGTGTAAATATGCCTGACGGAAAACCTGATGAACAGTGATAGCGGCTTCCAGTTGGACAGTGCGTGGAACCCAGTCATCTCCAAGAGTGGTTCGAATCGGAAACGACAGAGTGTGCCAACCTCTGCAGCGATCGATGAGACACAGGACAGTTCCTCGGTTCAGATGACTGGCAGGTGCTCAGTCGAAATATCGTGGAATAAATTAAACGACGACCGGCTGTAAGCCCGAAATTTGTTTGAACAAACACTAATCTGCTTAATAACGCATGGTCGTTATTTCAGTTTTATCCAAAAATTGTTCAAATGGCTCTGAGCACAATGGGACTTAACATCTAAGGTCATCAGTCCCCTGGAACTTAGAACTACTTAAACCTAACTAACCTAAGGACATCACACACATCCATGCCCGAGGCAGGATTCGAACCGGCGACCGTAGCAGTGGCGCGGTTCCGGACTGAAGCTCCTAGAACCGCTCGGCCACCGCGGCCGGCCAGCTTTATTCCTTTGTACTGACTGAGCTGGTATCAAATTCCATTTTTCTATTTAGTAAATCGTTGTTGCCATTCATTTCTTCCCATTTTCGGAAACCAAGGTCGCTTTTTTCATTTTCCAAAACATTCTAAACCTCTTCATTATAGTAGTTTGCTTCTACTACTGCGTCCCTTAGTAAAGGCCTGCAGCTTCAGGCATCTGACCCTAGATAAGTACAAGCACATAGCAGCGAATGGATCAGCTGCCCACAATTGTACAGAGTACCTCAGTAGGTATGGTCAGCACTCAGGGGTACATAATCTTATTTTCACTGTTAGTTAACAATGCGGTACACTGTCGACGCCTTTCGGAAATGTAGAAAGACTGAACGCACCTTTTCATCTGCATCTACTATGTGCGTGTGAATTAAGCTCACTGAATTTCGAACGAATGGATTTTCCTGATACATGTGCACGACTGACGGTGCTTTGTGACACTTCTCTTGCCGGTCAAAACGGCCCCAAAAGCGTGACGCTTATTGTCTTTTGCGTTGACAAATATGATATGACTGACAAATGCGGCTTCTCGAGGCCCTATATTCAGAAATTTGACTTTCCTGAGAAGGAGAAGGTCGCTTCCTTACTCAGTATCATCTGGTCCGGTGACCTCTCAACCGGTTCGGTAAAGGTCATACCGTTCACACAAACTGTCCCCTCTATGTAATCATTCGGCTGTATTCTTTGATTCAAATGTAGTTTGTATGAGACCAATGCTCACTTCGCTAATTAAAACCGTTCGTTGGCTCTGCCCGCTTATTTCTATAGACTTCCTAGGAAACTCACCAGTTTAAACGTTTTCCTTAGTGGTAGATGCATTCGCTGCCTTGAATTTTTTCCTACCGTCTTCAGAGTGAGGTTGCTTCAAAATTACTCTAGACTCACTGTGAACATACAGGATGTGTCACAGATTTGCCCTTAACATCTAGAACTTGTAGACTACGTCATGGCAAATAACTTTTGTACAAACAAAATAATCACCGACTCTTTCAAATGGTTCAAATGGCTCTGAGCACTATGGGACTTAACATCTATGGTCATCAGTCCCCTAGAACTTAGAACTACTTAAACCTAACTAACCTAAGGACATCACACAACACCCAGCCATCACGAGGCAGAGAAAATCCCTGACCCCGCCGGGAATCGAACCCGGGAACCCGGGCGTGGGAAGCGAGAACGCTACCGCACGACCACGAGATGCGGACACCGACGCTTTCCGGTGACGTTAAGAGTCTTTATTGACTTCACCGGCCTTCAGACAAGATTTCATCCAACTACCAGGTTTTACTTAGCAGGTGTGCCGCTTCTGCATGCTACCTACCCAAATAAATTAATAGAGATTTTCAACAGGAAAACTTACAAAATTAGTGTCTGCAAGTTGAGAAAGATATGTTATAAGCGAATCAGGAAGCTTAAATTTGCTCTGTTTTGCCCTCTTCTACCCAGGGCAGATGGATTATCAGCAACACAACGTTGTCAGTGGTACAGCCAGTAATAAAATAAGCTTAGCGCTGTTGGGAAGCGTTACCGAATATTTTGTCCCTAGCAGAAGTTGTCAGTCTCGTAAATTGACGTACGGCCAGGAGAGCGGTGTGCTGACCACACGTCCCTCCATATCGGCATCCAGTGCCGTCAGTGGGCTGAGGATTACACGGCGGCCGGTCGCTTTTGTTCGACCTTCATGGGCTGCTCGGACGAAGTTTAGGTTTTTTTTAGCAGACGCTGTCCCCTATGTCATGATCTATCACCCCTAGACGTATGATGCAAAGACTTTGAAAATACTCTGTATAATGGAGGGATCTAATCTCGGGAAACAAATAACTGAGAAAGGTGAAACATAGTCCATCAATAAATCAGATTTAATCTAAAACTTTTATCTATTATGGATGAAGATCACTGCGACTGAAGAATAAAGGTTTCTTCAAGTGACTGCGACCACCCGCCTTTCGTTTCATTCTTCAATTTTTTTTTTTATTACTCAGTTAGAGGTTTCGAACCGCCTAGCGACTCATACTGTAAGTAAAGCAACAAAATCTATCTCATAATGTGAATAATTATCGTCACACTCTGTGCATACATGTTTCGTTTATTCATCTTACCACAGATATACGACAACCACACTGCTGCAGACAATTAGTAAATATGTACCATCTGATGATGACTCGCTAGGCAGTGTGCAGAGATGGACCTTTACTGTTTGGCACGATCAGAATACCTGTTAGCACACAACTGCACCGCTGCTGTAACACTTTCTTGACATTCGCAATAGAAGAAACCTATATCCATGTTTTTCACTGTCGTATACTTCATGAAAGTCTCAATGAGCAGTGTTTCTTAAATTACAAAAATTACCTCCGAAAATTAAGGTTTTCCCAAATGTAAAAACGTTTTCCAAGGCACAACATAATCATAAGCCTGCAAACGAATATTCTATTGAAATTAAAAAGCGTCGGTGTCGAGAAAATTTTGCCAATACTGTCGTCTATTTATTTCACACACGAATAATCAGTAATTGAAATCAAGTTAAGCAGACTTATTATCAGAAACAAGCTGCAAGCTAAATTCATTTTGAAACTGAAGCTATCAGAAACAAACACAAATTTGCATTTTCAAACGGATGAAATTGTTAAGACACTAACGGAACTCAATTTGCAAATACCACATATTCTGTGGTAAAAGACTTCCTTCTGTTTCTACGTACAAGATGGTATGCGACCGACGAAGTACGACATTACCATCCACACGTTATATAACCAATTTTTAAAACATATACAGTTTACTTGCCATAAGTTTGTTGATGTTCCATCATTTGAACGATTCCTTTATCGAAATCACATGGAAAGACTCAGCTTATAGCAGATGTACACATGATTGCCGCTATCATGAATGAACACATCATTTCTTTTAGTTCTACTCATATAACTATATCTAAAAATAATTTGCAAGAACTACCCTTTTTTCGGCTACCAGTTTTTAAACAGAAATTGTCCACGGAACAGAAGGAGTCTTCATGCAGTAAAGCTTTAATAATGTGTAATATAGTTCATTTTTCCCTATTGTGTTGTAGGTATCGATGTCACTATTCTTCTCAAATTGTGATGGATTATTTATGAAGAATTTCATCAGTAAATATGTGTACTGTGACAGCAGTTTAAATGCCTAGCTCCTTGAAGAGGTTCCTACAAGACGTCTGTGGACGAACACCGTATATTATTCTTACTGCTCGCTTTTGTGCAATCAGTACTTTCTATGTGTTGAGTTACCACAGAAAATTATGTCGAGAGGTTAATCCGTTTGTTTCCTAGATTTGCAGTTATACGAAGAGCAAAAGTAGCTGAACTTAATCGTCTGAGGAGCTCAGTAATATGCTTCTTCCAGTTTAAGTTTTTATCAATATGTACACCCACAAATTTGGTACACTCTACCCTATTTACTAACCCCTTCTCATGTGCTACATCAATTGCTGGTTTGACTTTGTTCCACAGAAATGAATACAGTAAGATTTTTGAAAATTCAGGGAGAGTACATTTCCTGAGATCCACTTAACAATTTTTTGGAAAACATTATTTAAATATCTGTTAATTTAAATATCTGTTGATTTGATTGCAATTGGATTTATTAGGGCACTAGTATCGTCTGTAGAAAGTGCCAATTCTCTTTGTTCAATGTCAAGCAGAAGGGTATTCACATAGATAAGGAATAGGAGTGGAAGCAAAACTAAAGCCTTTGGGACTCGCTTTGTGCATTCTCTCCAGTCAACAAAATTTTCTACCCTCCACATTGTTTCAATTATTCAGCAAACGTTTTCATTCTGTGAAATGCGATTAAGACCAGCTGTCTGGAAACCAAACAATTCCATAAAACTTGAGTTTTTCTAACAGAGTAACATGATCACTGGCTATATTTTATTATTTAAAGGTTTTACTGTTTGATGAGTGACTGTATAAGTGGCATTCTCACAAGGACACCACGTGCCAATCTGATTTTTGTAATTTTTTATACTTTCACTAAGTGAAATTCAGAATTCCAATATCAACAACCCAGACCACTTCGATGCAACTCTCAAAAACTCTCCAGAAAATCGACTTAAGTTCCCATGGATGTGTAACTTACTAAATTTTAGACGACTGTCACCACTATACATATGGTTCACATGGTAGTGAAGGATAATGGTAATTATCAGGTTGGCCGGCCGAAGTGGCCGTGCGGTTAAAGGCGCTGCAGTCTGGAACCGCAAGACCGCTACGGTCGCAGGTTCGAATCTTGCCTCGGGCATGGATGTTTGTGATGTCCTTAGGTTAGTTAGGTTTAACTAGTTCTAAGTTCTAGGGGACTAATGACCTCAGCAGTTGAGTCCCATAGTGCTCAGAGCCATTTGAACCATTTGAATTATCAGGTTGATGCATAAGTTCGTAGCGATTTTGTTTTGCATGTTGATATCCCCTTTGCTATAGGTTTATTTTTCGATCGTCATCTTTATTTGCAGTTCACTGTTGGCATTTGAGTTTACATACTGTCATTTTGTCATTTGGAGATAGAGAAAGGAGCTGTGAACAGAAAATGGCGTGACAAGTAGAGAAATTGGAATATTTCCAGCATATTCTTCTGTTTCAATTCAGAAGAGGGGGGACAGCAGCGGAGGCAGCCAGTAACATTTGCTTCGAATATAAGGATAATTCTATTGGGAAGAACATGGCAAGGAAATGGTTTTCTCATTTTAAGGAGGTTCATTTTGACACTGACTCTACAGGGCCAGGTAGACCTTTGGGTTTGATGAAGATCGCTCAACTCATTAATCCACAGTGATCCACGTCACTGTACTTGAGAGCTGACAAATGTGATGAATTGTGAACATTCCACCATTGTGCAAAATTTGCATGCAATGGGGAATGTTCTAAATTCGGTGTATGTTTGCCGCATGATCTTGGACAAAATCACAAAAACCAGCTGGTGACTATATGTGAATCTCTGCTTGCTCGTCATCCTCTGGATCGTGACCAACCATTCCTATCCTGTATCATTACTGGTGTCTTTATGCTAACATAAGGAAAATAAAGGAATGGTTGAGCCCAAACAAAGCAGCAACTCCCCGTAAAAAAGCCTGCGCGCAACCACAAAATATAATGGTATGCGTCTGCTGGAACAACAACGGTGTGGTGTACTATCAATTGCTTCCCCGAGGTGTAACCATCATTTTTGACATTTATTGTGGAGAACAGAGACATCTTGCAAACACAATCCAAGAACAACTACCAGGGGGTGATGCTAATCCACAACTATCGCATGTATTCTGCTAGTCTGACAAAGAACATTATACAGGAGTTGGACTGGGAACCCATACCGCACCCACCTTATTCACCAGACGCTGCGTCCTCGGATTTGCACCTTTTTCGAACAACGGTCAAGGGACTACCTCTCCAGATGAAAACGTGCTCCAAACATGGTTCGATGAGCTCCTTACTTCAAAACCACATGTTTCATATAGTCGCTTATGGAAAAACGTTACGAACTTATGCACCAACCCAATAGATGATCAGTGCCTCGCTGCTCAGAATCTTGCTACGGTCTTCTTTTTTCGTTCAATTCGAATAACTACGTGACTACAATGTAAAATTTGTCATGCATATGTTAATAAACACATATGTAATCGTCATTTTTATGAAACATGCATTTCTTCTGGCTTCTAATTACATACTGCACTCTAAATTTCAGTTGTCACTAAAAATAAAAATTCTTAATTATCTATGTTTTATAAAAGAATGTTAATAATCTTTGTTTAAAATAAAAAACTAGAAATTCATTAGAAATCTTTGATAAAATATCGATAGCTAAGATTTTATATTTGCAATTACAACTGGAATGTTGTGCGCCACATGTAATTAGAAACAAGAAGATATGCACTTTTTATTAAAAACGGTGATTAGATATGTGTTAATTATCATATATTTTATGATTATTATATTTAAATGCCATAGTTACTCGAACTGAACCAAAAAGTAACTAAAAAAAGATAATATAAAGATTCTAACCAATGTTCCATCGGTTATCTGATTACCGTTCTCCAACGCTACCGAGATAGCCACATGGCCGGTGGCTACAATCGCCTAAAATTTAGTGAGCTACATGTTCATGGAGAATTTCAAGGTCGATTTTCTGCAGAATATTTTGAGAGTTGCCTCGACTGCTTCGGAAGATTGATATTTGACTTCTGAACTTCAGACTTCCTGTATTCCAAACTAGAGTACTGTAAGTAAATGGTTTCTACATAAAAATGAGACTACTTTTAAGTACATTACTTTTTCGAATATTTTGAAGAGACATGTCAGTAATGAAATTGGTCGATAATTAAATTATTCTTGTCACCTCTCTTATGAAGAATTTTTACAACTGGATACTTTAATCTGTCCGGGAAAATTCTCTGTGCCATCTAATCACTAAAGACATTAGTTATTGAGCTGGAACAACTCTCCAGAATTCTGTTTGAAATTCCATCAACACCAGATGAGCTTTAGCTGTCTGAAACCGAAGCACATAAATATGTAGAACTCGAAAATGTACAAGAGCTGCACACAACCTGAGAGGCTAAATACCTATAGAGTGAGTGGAAACTTTAAAAACATACCTGACCATGCACCAGTGGCGAATACAGAAAAACTTCAAGGAGGGGGCCGCTAAAGATATCTTGAGCTACCTTTACTTTTACCGTAATGAAAAATAATCAGGTCACATGCAAAGTTTAAGAAAGTTTTATTTAAACCGATTATGCACGTATGTAAGACAATGCCATCTGATGACATAAAAAGTTACAATTGTGGTTCTCTTTCTTAAATGATGAATTCTATGCACTTATTCTTCCTGGAAAACTAGTTAATTACACTGTCAATAGGACAATCAATGTCAGGGCAGCGTTCAACAGAACTAAGCCATTAAGTCGATCCTCCTTCATTGTTGACCTCAGCCATGTGTTTGTACGTCGCAATGTTGAAAACCTTCTTTCTAATGTAGCAATAGATGCAGGTAGACAAGCAAATATTTTGTACAACGTGTGCAAAGTAGGATAGTCAGATGTAGGACAAACAGACAACGCTTGCACAACAGAATCACGATCATTAAGGGCGTATATGTTCGTTTGCTTGTATTGAAGAATCCCTCCCATTAGTCTCCCCACCCCGCAAGGGTGGTGGGGGGCGCTCCCCATATGTGTCCGCCACTGCCATGCACGCACGTCCTATTTGTGACGTGAGAGATAGGCGTGGCTGAGATGGACGCGTGTTTTGAGCGCCAGCAGGGCGCGTCGGCCTAGCTGGGCAGGGCAAAGAAGATCCAAGCAAGTCTCACGGTGTCATCAGTAGATGGCGGCACCCTTCGAGACTCAGTGATTGGCGGACATTGTGAGTGTGCGACTTTCCATGTCCACAAAACAACTAGAAGGTAAACGCTTGCTCTGGCTACATGACTGGGAAAACCCAAGCAGTCCGGCCATTCGCGAGAAACTTGAAGAGAGTAATTGGTATGTCTGTACTAAGTGACCATAAATATTAAATAAGATTATTTTCAATAAAATCTTAACTCATCTAATTACAGAGAAGCCAGTAACATCATTGCAAAGACAAAAATAAGACGAGTTGTGGGTAAAAATACACCTTCGACTGAAAAGTAATTTTTAACTTATATAATGTCAATGGTTCTGTACGGAAAATGAAGTTTGAAAATGAATGTTTCGAAAACGCCTTAACCGACTTTCACTAACGAAGTGTCTACAGATAGGTCTCATTGAGTACTATCAGAACATGGAAGAATGTTTCTTACAAACATTATCTGTTTTAATTTACACTGTGAAATGTGCATTCTTTGTGTAAAATCCTGAATTTTCACCTAAATTATAAATAGAACATTGAAAGTAATGTTAGCATCACGAAGTAAAAACATGAGTAGGTATATATGAGTGTACTTAGTTTTTGGTACTTTCGATATTAAGAACAGGTTTATTTGACCTTGGAGTGGTTTAAACTTGGATTCGAGGATCCTTGATTCGTAAGCCAATCAGCCCTTCTATACAACATTTGTTTAACAAACTACCAAGTCAGTTTGTGTACATCAGTACTCGACAAACAGTTGCATATGTTTATTAATATTAACCATGAAAATTTTGTACAGGTACTAAGTTTCAAAATTTTAAGAAATTATAATGGGCCTGGTCCCTCAATACAGACAATGTAAACAGCGAATAAAATTTGGTTTATAAAGGAAATGCACACCTTCATTCCAAGGTTGTAATGAGAACAAAGCAAAATTCAGTTATTTAAGCTTAACTTCAATTGGTCTCCAGTTGACGATGTTTTGAAATCCTAATTCTGTTCAGCTCTCCACTCCACGAGAAAATCAAAATCATTAATCATTAAGACTATATAAAATACAAGTGCCCAAAGAAATACCAATAATAGTAAATACAATGATTTGTTGAATATACACCTGATGCTGCCTTTACCCAGCCATACAGATAATATTCCAGAGGCACATTTTTACTAAAATGATGTCAGCTCTGTCGCACCTGGCTGAGATAAAACATTTCAAACAGATACTTGTCCAGTTCACCCGTTTGCCCTCTCCTCACGCCAATTTACTTTAACACACACAATTATAGCAAACGTCTACAACATAAAGAAAACCACACATAATTTATACACTACTATAAAGTAAATCAATTATGCGTGACTTTAACATATTGTCCAATACAGACACGCAAAAGTCGAAAACAGTTAGTGTGAAAATTTGACACCTAAGTAAATCATGACTGAATTAGTCAACACCTCACTATTAATATAACGAGTGGACAAATATTCATAGTTCAGTGCTCAGACAGTGTATGCTGGCAGCCACGTGTTTGGTAAACACAATCAGCAGCTCCAAGATTTAGTTTGAAAGCAGAAGTAATGGCTACACACCCTATCTGTCTATCCAAATTAAGAATGAAGTATCTGGAGAAATTTAGTTCAAATCAAAACGTCCGCCAGGTTCTCACCGTTAATCAAACGACAGAGACGAGATTGAGTTAGCAGCCTTCGACACGGTCCGGCTAAGATGCCCCACTCGAGCACCCACTGGGCCAACAACAGCACGCTCCTGTCTCGAGTATCTCTTCCAGTTGGCGGCGGTTACAAGACTATCTCCCTGCATTTCACTGACGGCTGGCACATGACCAATACAGACGGAGGTGTCGCTCTTAACCACCAGCGCCCCGTTCTATACTCGACAGCCTAACACCCGGCACTGCTTACTTCTCCACTCGCGCGTGGCCTTACGTACCTTCCCATGGCAAAGACTGTACGTGCTGTCAGCTGGAGGCCTAGCTCTTTGCGTGATCGGTACCTACCAGGGTAATAATTGCTTCGGATGTATCAGTTTTATTTGCTTGTATTTAATAGCTACCAAATAATATAAAGCAGTATTTAACATAATGGCAACTTTTGAGCGAAATATTTAACTTACGAAAAAAACCAGGAACTACAATGGAAATCTGAGGAAATTTTCATGCAAACTGATGTTTGACGCATGTGTACAACACAAAATTTATATTTTTTAAATGTTTACCAAAAGACGGAAATGTATGAACTTGAGTCATAACAAACCGAAAGCTTAAATACTCAGCAGCCAATATGCTCGAGATCAATAGCGGTCAGTTGGGGGCAGTCAACTTTGAAAGGTAGGAGAGGAAGTACATATGAGTGGCAGTGTGACGAAATTTTTGTACGAGTTGAATAGTGGACTTGTTATGTTCGCGTGTTTCGCTAGTGAATACTCTGAAATCCTTCTAACTTGTGAACTTAGAATATTTCATGTTATTTCAACTAGTCCCCTCTCTAAAACTTTACTGCAGTTATTTGCGAGCCATCTCCACTCGTAATTTAATTAGTTCCCACTTGTGGAACTTTAGCTGTAACCTTGCGCTAAACGAACTTTGATTTATTTTCAGAGATTTTTCTGGAAGTTTGGGCAATTCATAATGTGAGACACTGTCCCGGTTTGACTTATGCTTTCGCTCAAGCATTCATTTATTCAGTGGCAAACAGCTATTAAACAGCGATATATGTTGGAAAAAGTGAATAAACACTGTTTTTTAAATCAAAAAACAAATACATTGAGTAGTGGACGTTATTTTTCATCGTAAATTCCTGCCTCCCAATATTTTGAAATTTGTGACTAGACTTCTAGGATAAATGTGATAAATGCATTGGTTGAAAATCAGACTTTAATGATGCCAAATCCTAGAAACATGACCTCGCATTCAGAGGCCGCACGCAAAGTGATTTTCAGCTGAATTTAATTTACTGCTCATGTAGGAGCATATTGGTGTTCACAAGCTAAAAGTTTACAGAACAATTTTTGCGTGATCAAGCACTTGATAGCAGCATTTCAGCAAGTAACGTTTTCATACAGTCGGAAACCTCATATATAACAACAACAGAAACTACAGAAAATGGCAGAAACTGCTTATGGTGGTCTTTAGTGGGCATTCCGTCGTTTGATTCTAAAATCGGTCACTAAATTGAAGTATTAAAAAATTGTATATTCTTAGCGACTGTGTGTGTGTGTGTGTGTGTGTGTGTGTGTGTGTGTGTGTGTGTGTGTGTGTGGCCACATGTGTTTCTAAAGTTTTTAATCATCTTTATAGAGACGTAGCCTCTCAGGTTGTGTTTTGCGTAGCATTTGTACATACAGTATTTCGAGTTCTACATGTTTAAGTGCTTTAGTTACGCACAACGAAACTTACGTTATGTTGATGGAAATTCAAACAAAATTCTTAGAATTTGTTGCAGCTCAATAAATAATGTCCTTAGTGATTACATGGCACAGAGAAATTTTGCAGACAGGCCTCTTGAAATTACTACTTAAGCTGTCGCTAGCCTTACTAAACATAATCAACTGCACGCCATTAAGGACTATGTATGCGAAGTTACAATAGAAAAAACTTGTAAAATAAAATGTTTTCAAGGCAATGTAACTAAATTTTCAGTTGCTAAGGAATGTTATATGGCTACACGCATGCGTTTTCATCCTTACTGAAGTTATATGTTATTAATTATAAACAATTGAAATTTTGTTAACAAGGTGAGTACAAATGTTCCCTTTTCAAAAATCTGTCAGAAGGAAATTAATGTATTTTTGTACAAAGTCTGATAGATCACTATTAAAGATCTCTGAGAAACAGAATATTGGTATCTCCTTTTGCTAGGTTTTTACAGCTCTCCAAATTTCTGTGAAAAAAATATACCAAACCTTATGCTTTTCTCTTACATAAATACCTTACTATTGTATTAAACGAAAATTTCTTGCAAAGAATGTTTCACTATAGTACTGACTCATTGCATGCCAAATTTAAGTACTATAATGTCAGTGGTTTGTGAGGAAAATGTACACAAAGTCACCAAAATATAAGATACGAGAAACCTGAAACAAAGTTTTGACAGTGTTTGTATAAAGCCTTTCCTTATATGGGTGAACTAGTGCAAACCATGTGGACTCTCCTCTTCATCCTGAAGTAGCCTTTTCTTTGCTCGTTCTCTTACGTTGACCTGATTTGCAAACTGGGTAACAATAACATCAGCTGCATCAATTCTCCTGTTATCGATTCACTTCGATATCGACAGTGTGACAGCTTCTGGATCGAATCCTAGCGTCTGTAGAGTCCGTAGCTTGTCAAAATTAGCGCAGTTAAAAACTAAACAAGCATCATACGCTCCAACTTCATCAGCAGTCGCCAAAACAAATGATGTCTTGGGGCATGGTTTTCTTACCAGATAGTTCTAACTATCATTAGGATTTTAGTGTTTTTCCATGCGCACACTTCTGCAGAAATTCTGGACTGCTAAACATCGAAATATTACTCTTATTCTGACTGCATAAAGCTGGAAGAAAACGCAGCAGGAATAAATAATATGAGGAAATACAGAACAACAAAGGTGCGTGGCCCCGTACAAGAGTTTTTTTATTATTATTTTTATCACACTTAGAAGTGGAATTGGCAAGTAATATTCAAGAGCTGAAATTTCAGTACCATGTAGTAACAGTAGATCTAATTTAAAAAATTCACGATTTTGGTCTCTTTCGCGTACGTCCCCCTTAACACGATAAATTGTGGATTCGTCCTAGACGCAACTCATAACTCAGCAGGTTTCATTGCTGCCATGGTTCCTGCCTGCTATTTGACATTTCAACCTATACAGTCTTATATTACGTTGGCCATAACGATACCTAAACCATAAATAACAGATGTTACTTACATGAAGGAGAGCAGCAGTTGATGTTTTTGTTTTTAGTATGCATTATGCGAATTTTAAATGCGTACCCTCAGTGTCACCTATGCACTGGGAAGCGTCTCAGAACGTATTTGTGGCTGATATCAGACCCCAAAGCCATTCGGTTTGTCAGCAGTAATGAGCCCATTAACGAGCCAATTACCCCGTCCTCCCTCGCGCGGGGAGTCTGTGTGAGAGCTTTGTCTTGTTCCTAGCACCTCGGCTCGCCGTCTGCAGTTTCCAGTGCCTGGAAACACAGATATGTCCTCATATACCGCTAGCGGCAATTGGAGGCGAGATGCCTATACGTCTGGAGCGCTGATAATATTAACATGAATTTCATGCATCCCGGCCACCTTCATCTACAAATTAGAATAAATAGTTACACTCTTTATCAATTTATTTAGAGTGAGAGTTCTTCCAAAAGACATTCCACATTCCTTCTTGACTTTATTAATCATGAAGTATATTGTATGGACGTCACTCTATGTTCATTTTATATTAATGAAAACCGTGTGTACCAAATCCGAGTCGTATGACTACTGCAGCAAAGCAAACAATTTTATTATGAAAAACAGGCTGCTTCACGTATGATACCAGTGCTGTCTCCGGCACTGCATAGGGACCATTACCCCATGAGGAAACCCCGATCACAGTATGAAATTCTGGCTCATTGTAGCCGCGGGTATGTCGGGCTATAAGAAGGCACACACGGCATTCGGATTTTTGTAATTTTCTGTATTTGTGGTACGTGAAGTTCAGAACGGGAATATCAGTCTTCCAGAGCATTATAATGCCTCTCTCGGGAAAATCAACTTTGAAGTTTTCCAACCGTCTTTAATATTCTAAAATAACATCTATTGTGCTCGACAGACAGTGGGATTGTCTGGTAGAACGCTCCCTCTCCACGTAGGTGGCCTGAGTTTTGATTTCTAGCTAACGCAAATTTTTAAACAATGGTTCATGTTCTACTAGCACTTCGGTGAACTGTAAAATACATAACGTTGGAAAAAGATAGGTAGCACTCGAGACTATTAATCACTGGTCCGAGTCTCGTTTCATTCATTATTTTTTTCGTTCTTTTTCCGATCAGTCCAAATGCCAGCATCATTTAAATAAAAAGGCAATGCTAATTAACATATATCTAATTGTCATTTCTATGAAAAACGGGGGGCTTCTTATTTCTAATTACATATCGCACACAAAAATTCAGTGTTCGTTGTAAATATAACTTCTCAATTGCACACCTTTTATAAAAGGCTATTAACTAAGATTATTCAAATTAATGAAACACACTACAATGTTCTTCATCTTTATTTATTTTACGCTTCACAGAAATGCTCATGGAACATGCACCTTTGTTTAAAATCTTACTTAACTGGGGACAGAACACGAGTCGCTCACGCGGTAGGGGCAGCATTCTATGATAGAGCCACACATCCTATCGGAAAAATGGCCTTGCTTTACGGTATTATACGTGCTCCGAAAACTTTAAAGCCGCTCACCTCGAAAATGTTCGAGAGCTGCGTTGAAACAATTTGAGAAATTGACATTTGAGCTTTCAACTAAATAAGAAAAAATACCAAAATACTGTTGGGGTGGTCGTGTTGTTGGATGAGGACAAACTGAACGAGTTAGGAGTGGCCTTGGAAGAAATTCCGAAAAATTTAACACTTTATACTGTAACGCATCGACCGGTCAATTCAGATCAAATTTTGAGGAGAACGCCTCATGATACTGTCATAGACCTATTGGCTGTGTCTACTCCTGCACTGTCCTGCATCGAATAACCATATGTCTTTTCGCAGGTAGTTATTTCTTTGAAAGAAGTTTCCATTATATTGTTCACATACACTATATGATCAAAAGTATCCGGACACCTGGTTGAAGCCGGTCGGTGTGGCCGAGCGTTTCTAGGCGCTACAGTCTTGAACCGCGCGAACGCTACGGTCGCAGGTTCGAATCCTGCCTCGGGCATGGATGTGTGTGATGTCCTTAGGTTAGTTAGGTTTAAGTAGCTATAAGTCCTAAGGGACTGATGGCCTCAGATGTTAAGTCCCATAGTGCTCAGGGCCATTTGAACCTGGTTGCAAACGTCTTACAAGTTCGTGACGCCTTCCATCCGTAATGCTGGAATTCAGTATGGTCTTGGCCCAACCTTAGCCTCGATGACAGCTTCCACTCTCACAGGTATACGTTCAGTCAGGTGCTGGAATGTTTCTTGCGGAGCGGCAGCCCATTCTTCACGAACTGCTGCACTGAGTAGAGGTATCGTTGTCGGACGGTGAGGCCTGGCACGAAGTCGGCGTTTCAAAACATCCCAAAGGTGTTCTACAGGATTCAGGTCAGGACTCTGCACGCCAGTCCATTACAGGGATTTCATTGTCGTGTAACCATACCGCCACAAGCAATGCGTTATGAACAGGTGCTCGATCGTATTGAAAGATGCAATCGCCATCCCCGAATTGCTCTTCAAGGAAGGACGAAGGTGCTTAAAACATCAATGTAGGCCTGTGCTGTGATAGCGCCACACAAAACAACAAGAGGTGCAAGCCCCTCCATGAAAAACACGACCACACCATAACACCCCCGCCTCCGAATTTTACTGTTGGCACTACACACGCTGGCAGATGACATTCACCGGGTATTCGCCATACCCACACCCTGCCATCGGATCGCCACATTGTTACCGTGATTTGTCACTCCGCACAACGTTTTCCCACTGTTCAATCGTCCAACGTTCACCCTACGCTCCTTACACCAAACGAGGCGTCGTTTGGCATTTACCGGTGTGATGTGTGGCTTATGAGCAGTCGCTCGACCATGAAATCCAAGATTTCTCATCTCCCTCCCAACTGTCATAGTACTTGCAGTGGATACTGATGTATTTTGGAATTCCCGTTTAATGCTCTGGATAGATGTCTACCTATTACACATTACGACCCTCCTCAACTGTCGGCGGTCTCCGTTAGTCAACAGCCGAGGTCGGCCTGTACGCTTTTGTGCTGTACGTGTCCCTTTACGTTTCCACTTCACTATCACAAAGGAAACAGTGGACCTATGGATGTTTAGGAGTGTGAAAATCTCACGTACAGAAGTATGTCATACGTGACACCCAATCACCTGACCACGTTCGAAGTCTGTGAGTTCCGCGAAGCGCCCCATCAGCTCTCTGACGATGTCTAATAACTACTGAGGTCGCTGATATGGAGTACCTGGTAGTAGGTGTCAGCACAATGCACCTAATATGAAAAACGTATGTTTTTGGGGGTGTCCGGATACTTTTGATCACATAGTGTATCTCTCACAACCTACAGATTGGTGGTAAAACGTCCATCCAGTAATTCATGTTACACTAATCGCACTCCCCACACCTAATTTTATATCACGTAAAGGGTCTCGATATAAATTTTGTGGATTTTCAGAGCTCGAGCGTCCATTGTTCTCCGCTTTTACGTTCCTCAATTAATGCAGCCATGCTGTGTCAGAATGAAAGAGCTTTTCGGAATCTATTTCTCTATCATGTTCAGACTACGTCAACCAGTTGCAGTACTGACTTCGAGAATCAGTATCTGAATTTTGGTCCAATGCTGTACCGTTACTTCGTGAGGTTTCAATTTGAGTTAGTGGACGGCTCTGTGAGCAGCAGCTATAGACATACCAGTGAGATATGCTAATGAATTTTCTATTACCTCTTTCCACAGGCGCTCTAACGTGGCTAATATATTGTATACTAAATGCGGTATACCACCTGTCACACTGTCTGAGAAACTGAATGGTCGTCTCGTGGCGATCATATCCCACAGTCTGCCTCCTCACTCTCGATTCCTCCGCGACGCCGAAGATATAGCTTGTGTCGGACGTGAAACAACCAGTTTATGTATTTTGTTACCGGAAATGAAGTATTTCTCACTTATAATAATTTTACTGACGTTGTTGCAAGGCGCAATGTATTCATCATCTACTCGATAAAATTTCACAACATCCTAGAAACATGTTGCGATGGCTTGAATATAACGATTGTGATTAGCGATTTGGAGTGGGAATCATTAAAAGAAGGCGTTTTCAGTTGCAGCGAGATCTTGTCACGAAATTTCGATCACTAACTTTTTCCTCTGAATGTGAAAATAGTTTAATTGGTAAGGCTTTCGTGGTCACTTGTTGACAAACTGCCTATTGGCTTCTGTCTCGGGTTCTTCGGTCGACGTTCATCTATTGATTTTACTGACGTTTCGCCAGCACGATTGGCTGGCATTGTCAAAGCTTCACCCTCCATTGCCGGTGGTGAACTGGAGCCGAGCTCGCGGCCGCAGACTGGCGCGCCAACGTCCCGTACTGCAGCGAACGATCGTCGCAGGTAGCAAGAGGAGAACCGCAGGGGAAATGACCGCGGAGAAGCCCTCGGACGTTGGTGCGCCAGGTACATGTAGTCTGCGGCCGCGAGCTCGGCTCCAGTTCACCACCGGCAATGGACGGTGAAGCTTTGAATATGCCAGCCACTCGTGCAGGCGAAACGTCAGATCATTAGATGAACGTCGGCCAATAGGCAGTTTGTGAAAATACTTTGTTGGACCCAACTTACATAGAGAGAAATGACCATTGTAAGAATAAGAAAAATCAGAGCTCATACGGAAAGATATCATTGTTAATTTTTCTCATGCGCCTTTCAACAGTGGAACAGTAGGGAGAAAGTGTGCCCGGTGATTCGATGAACCCTCTGCTAGTCGCTTAAGTGTGAACTGCAGAGGAGTCACGTAGATGTAGATGTAGAACTTTTAAAACATGTATAGTAACGTTATTTTAAAATGTACCGGTACAACATATAAGAAGATTGATGGTACACTTTACAAGAGGACGCCATACTTTTTAAACATAGTTTTTACGGCTCGGAGGCTAGGATGATTTTATATCTTTCTATGTTGTATTATCACAGAATAGGTATAGTTATATGCTGTAGTAATTATAAATAGAATTAAAATATCTCTAAGAATATCAGTGATTAGCTTCGCAAACAAATATGAACTTCCTCAGATTTAAAAATAACCTTAACTATTCCCAGCCAAGATTATCGTCTGTCTGTCGAACTGGTCACATCTACTCCCTGTAGCAGCTAGATGCAACCTAGTACGCATTCTGTCAACGTGCTGCAACACTATCCAGATAGTTTTGCTGAATGTGTTAATGGTAAAGTTTAAAACGCAGCACAGTCTATAAGATTTTAACCTAGATGTGGTTTACCATTTGGGAAACCCTCCAATTACCGTTCTGGTGACTGAACGTTCGCAACTAGCTGCGGAGGGTACTGTGGCGATGTGGGAACCATCGATTGGTGAAGCCTGGCAGCTGTTCAGTATAAGGGCTGTGTGGAACTGTCCGCAACAACCTTCAGTGTTAGCTGTATGAATGTCTGGAAGAAGCCGCCCTGTCATAGGAAACAAGAGTACGTATGTAATATCATTTCAGGTGCAAACTAGCTGAACAGGGGCCATTGTTTGTGACTATAGTTTTTAGAGGCCCTTGAGTGGCCGCTGCTTACGTTAAGCTATGTACAGCTGTTTCAGTGGTTGTGGTGTTTCTTTTAGTTACATAATGAATTTACCACAATGCACCACAACCAACACGCACATTGTGCCCATTAAAAATGCCATAAACTCTTTGTGACTTCCATCACACAATTCCTTTAACGTCGACCACCACGTAAATGACAGCTCGAATTAGGCACTCCACGCCTGGAACAGCCTCTCAGCGTAGCTGTCTATTACCATCCAGTATTACTTCATACAAATTATGCTTTATGACTCAGAAAAATCAGATTTCAGTCTACAGAATCTTAGGAATAAAGACTCAGTTCTTCCTCGTTCTGTACTTGGGAGAATCACGCCGTTGGTCACTGAGAGCCTTTGCCAAAACGAAATGAAAATGCACAGCCACGAGGGCCAGTCCTCACCACTCAAGTTCTGCACTAGTAGCAATATGATAACCTTCAGTACTAGCTGAAAATATATGAAAATTGTCTATTTAGTCATGAAAAAGTCTTAGCTCTGGAAACAAGACCCTCCTTGTGATCAGGTCACTTGATCAGCTTCGACATTGTGTCTGCATTAGTGCATTCACTGGTAGTCTGCAAGGGAAAGGGAAAAAACCCCTAAATTTTTTCCTGTTATTAGTAGTAGGGTAAAGAGAGTTCTATGCCACATTATTTTTAGGGGATTGCATACATTTAGAGGCAAGCATACATTCAGAGGCAAATTATCCTCCTCCTACTTCCCTTAGCCTACTATTATGCTAATGCTAATTAATTTAAAAAACCCTGAGGGTTCATTTATAGCCCCCTGGTGATAATTCGTCCTTCTCATAAACCTCTACCCCTCTCCTTCCCATCCTCCTCCCAATCCCTCAAGGAAAAGAGGCACGTGTTCATTTCTGATCCCCTTTTCCTTCTCCTGGGAAATGCCCCAGCCCTCCCCTCCCCACATGGAAATTTGTGGGGAAAAGGCTCAGTCTGTGCTGAAGAGGAAGAATCTGATGACACTAAATTCAAATCAATGTCAATAATAATAATATTTTGACGCATATTCTTTATTTAATCAGTTTGCAGAAGACAGGGCTCCCTCTCTTGGATAGAGCACATGTCTGCACCATCTTCCCATCATATAATAACTGTAAGCACTGACAAATGGAATGAAGTGTTGTATATTAACTACCGTTTGGGTCACCTGCACATGTGTCTGTCGTCTAGGCAATGGGTACCACATCTGTAGGTTACCAAGGTCGGACCATGTCGGCAGAGCAGGCGCCAACACACGCCAGGTGGGGCACTGAACACTGACAGCTCCATTCACTGCGAAAGTTTGCAGGCTAGTGGTATGTAGAGATGATCAAGCATTTCTAGTATCACCACACAGAACTACAGTGAGACTGTGAATAGACGGGGTGGCCGTCCACAATGGTCACTGCTCACAGATGAAACCTCTGTTGGGTGCCTCACAGCCCATGGCAGGGAAACTATTCTCAGAGGCTTCACAGCTAGCTGCCACATGCACCGATACCAGCCAAAGTGGATGCAGGAGCCTACTTCCTGGAGAGTCCACCCATTGTTCTCATGGCCCAAACAAAGCATCAGGTGCCGGAATTCCTTTGACCAGGAAATTCCAGACTTGCTTCTAGTCTCTGCCTCCCTCAAGTGACTACTTCCTGTTTGTGTGTGAACTAAAATGTCCAAACACAGAAAACTGTGTTCCTATTGGCTAATGCTGAATCAGTGAATGTATATAAACCCTACCCTCTCCATTCTAGTCCTCATTCTGCTATCGTCCACAGTTTTATGATCAATTCGCCTATTTCCGTGTTAGTTTCCTTACATGATGAAGCGTTTTTCAAGCAGCACCAGCAGCAGCACCAGCAGCAGCACCATTGGCAGTACCAAATGCCTACGGCAAGGAGAATTACCAGGTAAGCACATATTTAATTTCATAAGATTAGATCAGATTTTGCAGTGTATATCTTTATAAAAAGTTTCATAGTATCCAATCACACTGTGTCCAGATTTTGGTATCATAGCATTTGTTCAGATTAAGGTTTTATAACATGAGATTGGATTTTGTAGTGTATATTTTCGTAAAAAAGTTTTGTAGCATCAAATTACTGTTTGTTCAGATTTTGAAGTTAAAAAAACGTGACATAGTATCAAATCACCATGTGTTTGGGTTTCGTAGGTTTTGTAGCCTTTGTTCAGATTTCATAGTATTTGTTCAGATTTTGGTGTTAACTTTTTTTTATTGTTTCGGCATTCATCCACTAAATCCACTAAATCGTGGATCAGCTGGAAGCTGAGAGGGAACAGCAGCAACAGCATCAACATTGCAAGTATATACGTTTTCTTCTTTGTAGTACTGTGTGTATGTAATACGTTGCTGTTACACGTATTAGTCTTTTCTTTAAATAATAATTCATTGTATATCTAATACGATATTGTATGAGGCATATTCTTTGTTGTTGTTGTAGATGATTTCGAGCAGCAGGAGCAGGGATGGACAGAGGATGTAATGCCATCTGCATCACAGCTATCTTGCAACTATATAATCTTTCGTTAAATTCCTTTCTTAGGTTTGAGTGTGTACGGCTTTTTATTAAATCACTATGTTGCTGTTATAGGCGACGTAGGGCAGCTGTATTGATGGATCCATGGTGGTTTGGCCGAGGAGATGCCTGAGTTGGTGCAGGAGATGGAGAAAGTGTTGTGTCGCCATGGGCAGATGCCAGTGACCTGAGGGATACAGCACAGAGGCAGAGCGAGCTAGGTAATTTACACACATCAAAAAAAGTTTTTCATCACCCCAGTTCCCAGATATCCTGAAGATAGACGTTGACTGTGGATGTTTTCTAACAGACACAGTCTCTTTGACTGTTCAGACATGTCACTAAACCCACCCAATGATGTAAGCAACAATGCATGAGCAGCGCCTATTGGACAGAGGGGGTCCGACAGCAGATCAGCTCCAGTCATTCCACCAGGAAAGAGGTACACGGCTCGTGTCATCTGTAGTTCAACCATGCCTAGACGGTCAATAACGCTGTTCGATCGCGTCCGCATTGTTAATTTGTGCCAGGAAGGGCTATCAACAATGTAAGTGTCCAGGCATCTTGAAGGGAACCAAAGTGATGTTGTTTGGACATGGAGGAGATAAAGAGAGACAGGAACCATCGATGACATGCCTCACCTAGGCCGTCCAAGGGTTACTACTGCAGTCGATGACCGCTACCTACGGATTATGGCTCGGAGGAACCCTGACAGCAACAACACCATGTTGAATAATGCTTTTCGTGCAGACACAGGACGCAGTGTTACGACTCAAACTATGTGCAATATGCTGCATGATGCGCAACTTCAATCCCGACACCCATGGTGAGGTCTATCTTTGCAGCCATGACACCATGTAACGTGGTACAGATGGGCCCAACAACATGCCTAATGGAATCATCAGAATTGGCATCACGTTTCACTGATGAGTGTCCCCTATGCCTTCAACCAGACAATCGTCGGAGACGTGTTTGAAGGCAACCTGGTGAGGCTGAACGCCTTAGGCACACTGTCCAGCGAGTGCCGAAGGGTTGAGATTCCCTACCGTTTTGGGGTGGCATTAAGTGGGGCCGACGTACACCGCTGGTGGTCATGGAAGGCGCCGCAATGACTGTGTGATACTTGAATGCCATCCTCCGACTGATAGTGCAACCATATCTGTAGGATATTGACAAGGCATTCGTCGTCATGGACGACAATTCGCGCCCCCATCGTGCGCATCTTGTGAATGACTTCCTTCAGGATAACGACATCGCTCGACTATACTGTCCAGCATGTTCTCCATACATGAACCCTATCGAACATGCTTGATAGACTGAAAAGGGCTGCGTATGGACGACATGACCACTCTGAGGGATCTACCCTAATCGCCATTGAGGTGTAGGACAATCTGGACCAACAGTGCCTTGACGTATTTGTGGATAGTATGTCACGACGAAAAGAAAGAAGAAGGGGCTCTGCTGGGTTTTAGAGGTACCGGGGTGTACAGTAGTCTGAACCACCCCCTCTAAAGATCTCGCTGTATGGTGATGCAACATGCAATGTGTGGTTTTCATGAGCAATAAAAAGGGTTTATGTTCATCTCTGTTCCAGTTTTCTGTACAGGTTCCGGAACTCTCGGAACCGAGATGATGCAAAACGTATTTCGATGTGTGTATATACATACTCACTCTGCTCACAAACATCCAGGGTTATTTCTCTCATTGCAGCAGCAGGCAACGTCTGGATTGATGTACTTATTTCTCGTTATTCTTCTTCTACAGCACCGCCACCCATGCAGTATGCATTGGAGCGGATACCTGAATCGGTGAAAGAACGATAATGTAGACAAGACCCTGTGCTTCGTGCTCCACCATGTAAGACGTAGCTTGTCACTGCACGGGAAGCTGCAGCAGCCACAGCCACCACTGCATCTGCCTCCACACCAACTCGGCTCTGGTATCCATGGGCCAGCCTCCCTCTGGCAACTGGCTCAGGGTTGTGCCAACAACCATCGCTGCAGCCATAGCTGCAGCCAAGCTGCTCACACTATGGCAATGCAGCATCTCCAACTGCCTCAAGTTTTTGCCCAAACCTCAAGGTATTTGCACGTCCCTGCTTCT
Organism: Schistocerca americana; assembly: GCF_021461395.2. Lineage (NCBI taxonomy): Eukaryota > Metazoa > Arthropoda > Insecta > Orthoptera > Acrididae > Schistocerca > Schistocerca americana. The sequence goes on along the minus strand of NC_060130.1, from coordinate 422,632,452 downwards.
CATCGCAGCCCAGCCAGCAGCAGCTACAGTGTCGCCAATCAGTTGTAGTTATAGTAACAGTAGTAATAACCCTGTGGCTAGCAGCACTTCGTTGCCCACCCCTTAGTGAAGGACATCAGATTAGTAACACCATACTGCAATTATAATACTCGGTGATTGTGGACGCCTTTGAGATATGAATCTTGTTCACTAGGGTTGAGAATCCAGAAGCAGGATACCGTGGTCTTGTAAGGTTTCTCATAGCATGCCTTCCTGTTCTGGAAATGGAGCTCCTCAACGGTACATGGTATCCCGCCATTAAATGCAGCACTGTGCTGTGCATCAAGCTGCCACATCCCTCCAAACAGGCCTCTGGCACTATCTTTGGGGGGAAAATGGCGTGATACGGCAGAACATAACGATTGTCGAG